>NC_143258.1:85046611-86406611 GCF_984573655.1 Nuphar pumila | reverse complement strand
GCAGGTAACTTTTTCCATTTGGATTGATCTTCAATGATTTTCTGTTCTTCATTTCTATCTTTATTTTCAACAAAATATACTTCGAAGTCTGATCATCTAAGCAAATCAGCATCAACCCAACAATGATATGCTTATAGTTGTGTTTAGTCGTAGTGTTTTTACCAAATTTAGAACTGATGCATGAGGAAAGATTCAGAACAACAACAGACACTACAGTGTATATAAAGCAACTCAAAAAAAAAAATACGACATGAATAACAAATACTATAGTGCATATAAAGCAACTAAAACAAAAACACAAGACATTTCCTGTTCCATCATGGCTCAAAATATTCATCATTGGAACAGAAAAGAAAAATGTTGACCCTCATGATACCCCTCATAGCCTTAACCAGAAAGATAAATGTGAACCTGATCTAACTCATTCATTTTTCTCAACATTAGATATCCCAACTGCAGTTGAATTGTGCAAAGAATAGAGGAATTTTCCGTATGGCAGCAGGCTTAGCTGGTGGCATGTTATGGAAACAGCTATAATCAATCAGCCATGATCATCTACTGACTAGTAATAAACTAAGAGGAAAGGTATTGACTACAATTGATAGTCCATCCATAATTACAGCATATATGAACAATCTTTTCTGCCAAACAGAGAGGCTAAGAACAGTAACATCACCGACCATCACTGGCTCAATTCAGTGAAGGCCATGGTGGTGGTGGGTCCCAATACCATCTAATGAACTACTGATTTATAACACTCTCAATATCAGTCATGTGACACTATAGAAGTATTATGTTTTTAAAGGTTACTTGAAAAAACAAGAAAACAAGGAAAACAATTGACATTTTTCTAAAAGAACTGAAAATTGAAAATATAGCACACTATAACAATATTATCATGGTATTTTCCAAGAAAATCTTAGAATAGATTCTGCTAACTATGTAGAATATACTATTGATAAAGGCAATGTGATAGAAGCAGTAAATGCAGTTGTAGAATAAGTGGTCTGTACAGTTACTAGCACACTAGGAGGAACCATGACAGAAATAGAAAATTATAACACTATTTCTGATGGAAAGACTGGGGGAATGCAAGAAGGTAGAAGCTGTTTGTCCAACAAAAACCATGCAGGTGCCGGGCACTTGGGACCGCGTGGAGAGAGATGGTGCTCATCTGCATATATCTTCCAGCTCATTTTGCACATTTTGATGATGAATTTGCAGATGGAACAACATACAAACAATAAAAAAATAAAATATCGGGACTAAAGTGATTGCCCATTGGCAAATAAAATAACAAAGTAAAATTTATTGGAGAAGAGGAAGCATGGGTTTCCAAATTAAAATTTATGGTGGAATTTGTAGTCACTTGAGTACATTCATGTGTGTTTTGAAAGGTTTGCAACACTCCTGTAGAAGTGGCCATGTTCGCATTATGGTGTTAAAGCTATACATTGTGGCTTAAATTTATTCAAAAGTAAGTCATGATGCAGACTATTATGGCTTCAAATTTTCTGATCTCAGAATATCTTTTAGTGAAATTAACCTTTCCCATTCAGGGAAAAACTATCAAGTCATTTCAAATAAGAAAAAGTTTTTAAGCTATCAAAAATATGTTGCAATGTTAAGATAATTGTATAGTCATGATTTGGTTTGCAGAAATAATTTGAAATCTGTAAAGTGCTTGCGAAAAATGGTTGTTAAATTCTATGTTGTGAATCAGTGACCACATTTTTCTTTTTCAACAATAGCTTAAATTATACCATAATCTTTAATTTTATTGGTGTTCCAATTGTTTATGCATCCTCTTGCTGACAAAAATCTGTCTGCGATCATCCTTTTCTTGTAGGTGCTGTTAGACGGTGATTCTCTATTGGGCCAGGCCTTGGAATTTATTTCAGGGATGATTCTCTGTTAGAGGATTGCAGGGATGCAAGATGAGAAACTAGAGCCCTTTGATTAGATCTACAAAAATACAGAAAGATCAGAAGGAACCCGGAGTAGAGATATCTAAGATCACAGCGGATGGATTTCCACTGATTGCAAGAATGCAAGATGAGAAACTCAGCAGTTTAGTTGTCTGCCCTCTATTTTAGATCTACAAAAACAGAAGAGAAAAAAAAATGATCTATATAAAACAAAACAGAGAGAAACGAGAGAGGGAAAGAGATCGCACGAGAGAGGGAGAGAGAGAGAGAGATCACACGAGAGAGAGAACCTCAGGTGCGCCTCCCGCTGGAACGAGCACCGCTGGTCGCTGGTCTGGTACGACGGAGAGAAGGAGAAGGAAAGGGTGGAAAACGTGCATAAAAAAAAACATCTGTGCAAAAGCAAACCCAAACCCTTGAAATCTGGGTTACTGGATGTAAGTCTGACCGTTGAATCTATTTCACGATCAGGCATATTTAAGTAGTCAACTTTTAAGCAGCTACGTTGCTCTCTCTCTCTCTCTCTCTCTCTCTCTCTCTCTCTCTATATATATATATATATATATATATATATATATATATATATATAGAGAGAGAGAGAGAGAGAGAGAGAGAGAGAGAAAGATAGTTTGTTTGTTTGTGTGTGCGTGCAAGTTTTAATCAACTTCCCGTAGAACGTGCATGTGCATTTAGAAGCAAATAAGCAACCTGCGAAGGGAAAATTAAACATACATATTTCTAATTTCTTTCATTAAAAAAACACCATTCTTATTTCTTAATCGATTATAAGAGGCAAACATCAATAGAAAATATCCATAATTTATTTAGGTGACAATGACCTAAAGTGCTCTAAAATGTCAAACTGATTGGCCCAGTGAAATTCTCACTGTTCTCGCTACCTGTTACTGCTGCTAGGCATGCATGATTGTTGTTAGATGTCGTACTGACCTGGAGTGCACAATGGACTCTTACAATTATTAGATAAATGTCTAAGACTATAAACAGCCCATATGCACCTCTTGAGCATTAAGCAAGATCATATCATCCCTATAGTCTTCCAAGCGTGCTGTCATGGGCCTCACTCATAAAATCTTCCAAGTGGTGATCGCCATCACTCTTCTGAGTGGTCTCTCAGCAAAGTCCACTATCTGATGCACACCACTTTCTAGAGAAGGCAGGGACATGACTGCAAGGAATACTCAAAAGTGAAAAGCTTAGCATTGCCATACCCTCAGCCTGGCTCAGAGGGTGGATCAGGTGCAATCACATTGCACACTTTGAGTCTGCTACTGCGCCTGACTGTGGGGCCTCGGTCAACTGTCAACAAGGCTGGGTAGTTCTGGAACGTTGGGTAATTAATGGGCTGGGTGTACTTTCATCTCCACGTACCAGAGCCTGCAGCAAGAGCATATGTGGCCCCGGCCTGGCTCAGAGCCCGGTTGACCATTGACTTATGCCTGAGTGTACTTCCAAGCAGGGGCGTAGCTAGGATTCATGTGTGTGTGTGTGTGTGTGTGGGGGGGGGGGGGCGGGGAGGCAAACAGGGGTGTAGCAAAATAAAAAAAAATGGTGTGATAGTTTGGGGTTCGGGGGCAGCGCCCCCAATTTTTTATTTATTTTTGAGATAAAATAAAAAATGGCTACAATTATTAATAAAAATCTATTTCATATGGACAAATCAAACTATTTGCTGCAGTCAGGGCTGGGCTAGGACTGGGCTTTTAAAAAAAAATTTTAACTGGGCCGGTGGGCTACAGCCCAGTTATGCCCCCCCCCCCCCCCCCCCCCCCAAGCTCCGCCTATGCTTCCACGTCCACCACCTAATCTTGCAGCAAGAGCAAATACAGTATTCGGCTGAGTAGCTTTCAGGTGATATTGAAAATCACTATTAATTGTTTGTACGCCTTATGAACTGGTTCTTTCTTCTCTATCTTCACCACTTTTGGTTATCCCCAGCAATCCATCCAAAGGTCCACTGTCGCGTAGCCAACACATGCTCGCTCCTGCACCTTCACCTAACACCACCTGAACGCTGTAAGCAACCGATGCCAGAACGGAACGGCATATTCTTAACCATGTTAGAAACTCATAAAATGAATACCTTGAACCAGAATCTGGGACTAGGAACAACAGACTGGCATTCCCACAAAATTAATCTGGCGTGGATTTAATTGAATCCTCACTCTTATGCCTAGGGGTGGAAATTAGGCCAGCCCCGACCCAGCACGATTACGGCCTGACCCATATTTAGGCCTGAGCCCAACCCGAGTCAATTATATTCGGGCTCAGGTTGGGTCGGGCCTGTGTGCATTTTGTACATGGGCCCGCCCAATTAGGACCTCATTATCTAATCGGGCTAGGCCTGGGCTCGACTTGATTTGGGCCTGAGCTGCAAAATGCACCTCTATCGAGCCCGACCCAATCTGGGTACGGGTACCCAACAGCCCATGGGCTACCCGGCTCGATGTCCACCCTTATGCCAAGAAATTAGATTAGATCTTGAACTAATCAATTTGTGCATTTGATAATATAACGAAAATCCCGATTGTTCTGAAGCGATAAGAAATCCATCTAAATGCTGCTCACTCTTTCGAGGCAGCTGATAAGCACGCTCGTCAAAACTTTCCAAGCCCCCAAAGTTCCATATGCTAATTTTCATTTTTCTAACGAGCAGAATGTAAACTGGTCGGACCCAGCCTTTCCATTTTAAGACTTCCTAGAAGGCCCCAAATTAAGATCACCAATCTTATCTTGAAGTCTCCATTGAATTATATTTCATGCTTTGTATTGTATTATGCAACGCAAGCCTGTATAGAAAACATCCATCTGCAATTTAAATGACGGCTAAGTGGAACCCTTAGTGTTCCCACTATACCTATGGGAGCTTTGCCAAATGTGATCGTTTAAAGGTGGATACTGACGTGGAGTGAATAATGTATTCAATCGGAAGCAGGTTATATATATATATATATATGTGTGTGTGTGTGTCTTATGCAGCTAACATTTGCATACATCCTTACCGTCTTCCAAAGTGTGCTGCCATGGGTCTCACTGTTAAGCAGCCATTGAAGAACCGGATCGATGGTGGTGGCGATGGCTGGAGCAAGGGATGCTTCTCTTCAGCAGGACTGCGGCCCTCCACGAGCACAGGCTGCCATATGCAGTCGGTGAGCAACACCTCTTTCCTCATCGGATGGAAAAACACTGAATGAAGGTAAAACTCTGATGTTTTATTTTCTTCTATTTTTTACTATATTTCTTCTTCATATGGGGGTCGCTCATGATACCCCTTTTATAGGCACAGAGTGGGAACAATTTGTGTAACCGTTCCCTCTGATTTTATGTGAGTTTATCAGAAGGAGCATCTTTTGTGAGGATGTTATCCATATCGTGGGTAACCACCACCACTTGTGGTGGTTTATCCCAATATTCTGCCACTTGTTCCAACGATAAACCCTTAACCAGAAAACTTTATGAAAATGACTTGATGAATATATCGGCCTTTATAATCTATTCTATAGATCCTTAGTTGAATCTTTAATCCTTATGAGATTAACAACAAACAAGTAATAACGAGAATAAATGAACTGAATGTGATCACTTTATTCATATGAATATATCAAAAAGAATTTAACAAGCTCATCCTCAATACATGTTCGGAATATAATCTTGGTGCTAGCCCTTTAGTAAAATGATCAACAATAATCTCTTTGGTATCAATATTGACAATATGCACTAGATGATTCTCTATTCTTTCTTTAACAATAAAATATTTCAGCTCCATATGCTTGCATGACGTAGTACTTTTGTTATTGTTCAAAAAGGACACCACAGTTTCATTATCACAGTAGACCTTCAATGGCTTCTCAATGGAATCGACCCCCTTTAACTGTGATATGAAGTTCTTCAACCATATGGCCTGTGCGGTAGTCTCGTACAATGCTATGAATTCTGCCTTCATGGTGTGAACAACAGTGGTCGTCTGCTTCCAACTCCTCCAAGAGATTGCGCCCCTAGCAAGTAAGAAGATGTACCTAGTAGTAGACTTTCTATTATCAAGACATCCTCCTAAGTTCGCACTTGAATAGCCAATGATCTCAACACTACAAAAAAATAGTTGATTAGCGACGGAATTTAGCAACGGAGTTATATCGTCGCTACTTAGCGACAGATTAACGAGAGAAATGAATCCATCGCTATATTTGTAGAATTTTACGAAACTAGCGACAGATTATATTCCCTCGCAAAATCCGTCGCTACTTAGCGACGAATTGTGCGAGAGAATATTTTGTCGCAATAAATACGACAGTTAGCGACGGAATTGCGACGGCTAAAATTCCGTCGCAACATAGCGACGGCCTAGGCGACGAAATATTTTCTGTCGCCTTTTTTGTTTTTTGAATTACGATGGCTTAGCGACGGAATTAATCCGTCGCTAAATGTCGCATTACCCCTAATCCCAGCCCTCTTTTTCCTTTCTCTTTTCGCTGCTCCCGCCCGCCGCCCTCTCCCTCCTGCCGCCCTCTTCCTTCGGCCGCCCTATACATCCCGTCGACCTCTCTGCCGGCCCCCACCGTTCGCCGGAAGTCGATCTCCGTCAACCTTCCGCTGTCGCCGTCGCTGCCCGGAGCAACCGCAGGTACGTATTTCACCTTAAATGGATTGGAGGTCGACCCCCTGCGTTTTCCGGCAGGGGGTCGACTCTGCCAGGCGGTCGACCCCGGTAGGTGGTCGACCCTCTGCCGTGTCCGGCCGGGGGTCAACCCTGGTAGGGGGTCGACCCCCTGTCGTGTCCGGCCGGGGGGGGTCGACCCCCCGCCATGTCCGGCCGGGGGTCGACCCCCCGCCGTGTCCGGCAGGGGGTCAACCCCGGCAGGGGGTCAACCCCTTTTGATGTCCGGCAGGGGGTCAACCCCCTGCCTTGTCCGGCCGGGGTCGACCCCCTGCAGTGTCCGGCCAGGGGTCAACCCCCTGCCTTGTCCGGCAGGGGGTCAACCCCTTTTGATGTCCGGCCGGGGGTCGACCCCCTGTCGTGTCCGGCCGGGGGTCGACCCCCTGGTTTCTTGCTCTTTTTTTTCTTTTTTCAGAAATTAGGGTTTTTATTTTATTTTTATTGTTTAGTTTTCTTTGATTTTCATTGATTAGGATTTTTTATTTTGATTTTCATTTATTAAGCAATTGAATCAAATTTCTTAAATTAAGGCTATTTGTAGTTAATTTAATTAGGGTTTTTTATTTGATTTTGTTTTATTAGGGCTTTGAATCAAAATTTAAAAATTAGGGCATTTTATAGTTAATTTGATTAGGGTTTTCTTGGATTTGATTAGAGCTTTTATTTTTATTTTCTATGATTAGGGATTTGAATCATAATTTTTTTAATTAAGGATTTTTAGTTAATTTGGTTAGGACTTTAAATCAAAATTTTTTAATTAAGGCTTTTATAGTTAATTTGATTAGGTTTTTTTTATTTATTTAGTGTTTTTATTTTTATTTTCTATAATTAGGGATTTAAATCACATTTTTTTAATTAATACTTTTTAGTTAATTTGATTAAGGATTTTTTTGTATTTGATTTGGGCAGGTTTTTTCCTTGTTTGATTAAGGTTTAAATTGTGGCTTTTTTTATTTAATTTTATGGTTTATTTTTCTTATAGTTTATGATGTTTTGGTTTATTTATAATTTATTTTCTTGTATTTTAAGGTTTTATGATTTAATATGGTCGAATAATTTCATGGTGACTTCATTTTAAAACATCATTTTTTTTTGCAGATTTCTCAACAGAACTCGCTTGTGCCCCGCCACCCGTGGTAAGTAAGTGACAAAAACAATGCAAATCGGGTAAATACCCGTGGTGAGTAAGTGATGCAAGCGCATCACATGTTATTTAATTTATTGAATATAACACTTTATTGTTCACACACTCACTTAGTTGTTGATATCTAGAACTACTTTGTTGGAGTTCGGAGATCATGCTGAGCATGATTTTAATGTATGAATATGGAAGTGTTCTTATTTTTGGAGTACGGAGTCCATGCTATGCATGGTAGTAGTTAGTGGGATATTGAAGTGTGTTTGCTGCAGATACATGTTTGATATTTGTTTGATATGAATTATTTCGATGTATTGCAATGTTTGATGTGATTGTATCCATGCTTACATGTAGTTACTTTCAATATGATTATGTCTTCCATGTGAAATTGTATACTGAAAGCATGCTTCAAATGAATGTATCGTGTCATGAATAGTTTGCACATGAAAATATTAAGTTATCAATGCATGCATCATAATTCTTGTGATTGTATGACATCATATATTGCATGATAAATTTGATATTTTCTTCATCATAGTATTCTGATGGTTCTCTTTTAACTGGTTAGGATACTATTCGTAACATCATACGACATAATGACTGCAAACCGTGAATGGATGTACCGTAGGATAGTGGAAATGAGTTATCGCATGAATATATGGATGGTGTCGACAGTTTTATTGAATTTGCAACGGCAAGTGTCAGTACGGTAGATCCCACAGGTCGGATTAGGTGTCCCTGCAAGATTTGTAAGAATAATCGATTTGTAGAACCTCATGGCGTTAGACATCACCTATACAGGAAGGGTTTTGTGAGTGATTATCAGAACTGGATGTTTCATGGAGAAGAATTTAGAAACGATTTTGATGCACGGGTGAATGTGGTGCACGATAATCCATATACGAATTTGATATTTGATGCTGCAGGAACAAAACTGGGTTCTGCTATGAGTTCTAGTGATGTAAGAACTGTCGTAGATGAAGAATCACCAAACGATGCAGCTAGTAGATTTTATGATTTACTTAGAGATGCTGATGAGCTACTTTGGAACGGTTGTGAGAGTCACACTATCTTGTCTGCAGTTCTTCAACTAATGAATTTGAAGTCCGAGTATAATTTGAGTCAATCATGTTTTGACCGTTTTTGCATGATTGTGAAGAGTATGTTGCCTAAAGATGAGAAATTGCCACAAAATTTCTATCGTGCGAAAGTTATGGTCAACGCTCTAGGTATGGGTTACAAAAAGATTGATGCTTGTCCAAATCACTGCATGTTGTATTTCAAGGAGCAGGAAAATGACATATCATGCCCGTCATGTGGGCATCCTCGGTTCAAGCCAAAGACAAGAGGCAATGGTAGCACGAGATCAAAGGAAGTTTCATACAAGTCGCTCCGCTACTTTCCTATCACTCCTAGATTGCAGCGATTGTATATGTCTTCAAAGACAGCTAAACACATGAGATGGCATGCAAATAAAGTTCGACACGATGAAAACAAGATCACGCATCCTGTTGACGCTGAAGCAGAAGTACAAAAAGAACGTGAAACTAAGTTTGTGGAGTGGTTGAAACAGTTGGTAAAGAAGCTAACATAAATTTTGTACTTATAAACAACACTAAGTTACTTAATTGGTCGTGATCACAATAATTGTTTATGTCTGTGCGTAGGTTCGCCATGGTGATGTTAAAGATCAAGGAATATGTGATTTAGAAAATGGTCCGACCAAAGTTGTGCAATGCTACAACGGGTATATCGTAAATGGTTATCGATTCCATACAAAAGACTACGGTATAAACAAATCAACGATAAATAGTGGCGTGTGTGTCAAGGGTAGCAGCTACGGTGAAAATGAACATGATTACTACGGTGTTATAGAGGAAATAATGGAGTTGACTTACTTAGGCATGAATAACAGGGTTACGGTATTCAAGTGTCATTGGTTTGATCCAACTGCAACAAGACTCGACAAAGCTTCAGGCATTGTGGAGGTGAATCATAAATCCAGGTTTGGAACATATGAACCATTCATATTAGCCTCGCAAGCTCAACAAGTTTATTATACTTCATATCCGAGTATAAAAAAGTCAGATAGAAATGAATGGTGGGCAGTTTGCAAGGTGAAATCCAAACTATACCCCGAGTATGATCAGTTACAAGAAGATGAGTTAGCTGAAGACAGTGATTACTATCAATCAGATGATGTCTGTGACTTCGCTTATGGTCACGATGTTGCGCATGATATGCATGTCATATCTCCATTGGCTGATGAAACATTCATAGAGGAATGTGATCCAAATGATGTACCAAGTAGATGGGCAAACAATGAAGAAGAAGAAGAAGAAGAAGAAGAAGAAGAAAGTCAAACTAGTGACGAGGAAGAATTCTCAAGCTAGTGAGCAAAATCTTATACTACAAACCTCTATTTAAATGCATTGTAATACTTGATGTGAGTTGTATTGCAATACTTGGTGTGAATGATTAAAAATTTTATTTCAATGTATTATAATACTTGATACGAATGATTCGAATGCATTGTAATACTTGATGTGAATGATTTCAATTATCTGAATGTATTATAATTTATGCAATTAACGAATGATTTGAATTAGTGCAATACTTGATGTCAATGATTTGAATTATTTGAATGCATTGCAATGCTTGATGTGAATGACTTGAATGCATTGTAATACTTGATGTGAATTATTTGAATGTATTGTATGACATATGTTATTTGTTAGAATATGGTTCGTGGAGGTTATAGTGGTCGCTCATCCAGTAGTAGCCAGGCTCAACCTTCATCTTCACGGGCTCTTGTGATAGGTATATCATATAACTAATTAGATGCTTGATTAGTTCAAATGCACATTCTGAGAACTTGGTGTGTATTTTTTTACAGATGATGTTGCGCCTGTACACGACCCACCTACACCAGTTGATCGCACAAGTCAACAGTCAACACAGGAAATAGGGTCTTCTCAGGCTGGCACAAGAAGACTCATTCGAATAGTGTATATCGATAATCGACCGTAAGTATTTTGTTTTCAATTATTGCATATCTTTTAAATATTTTATATTGATATTTACTGTGTAACAATTCATGTGCAGCACGAGGTTTGAGCCACAAGAAGTAGTACGGGAGATTAGGAATTCACTTCTTCAACATCTACCAGGACCAGTTGCTCAATGGAAAGAGTACCCAAAGGAGGTATTAGACAGATTGTGGTCCTCATTCATGGTATACAGTTGTTCCTCATAGTTAATGTGTTTCATATTTAATTTATTTAAGCAATGTCTACTAACTTTCTGAAAATATTTGTAGGCTTTGAATCGCTTTGCAACTACGGTGGAAGAAAATGATGCAAGGAAGGTATGGCAGAAGGTGGCTGCCAATCGATTTGCAGACATGCTGCACACTATGAAGACTGCAGCAAAAAAAACATCTGGCGTAGTAGATGATCCATTACTGTGGAAGGGCCATGGTCCTATTACTATCAGGAGAGATTACTGGGATGAAATGTGCGATATGTGGGCGGGAGATGCATTTAAAAATCGCTCTGCGAAGGCTTCACAAAATCGATCGAAGATGCCTGAAGCCCATCTACACACAGGTGGATCTAAGACATTTGAGAGCCACCTAAAGAAAATGGTAACTCATCAATATATAATATTAATTTTATAAGTATTGTTGCAAATTTGTGTACTAAATCTTTTGTCATTTAACTTCGCAGGAAGCAGAAAAAGGAGGCAGTGTACCATATAAGGATGTGTTTGTAGAAACACATAAACGGAAGACCACGGGAGTCTTCGTATCAGAGAAGGCGAGAACGACAACGGTATGTATTAATTCTATTAATAATCATTGCAATATATATGCAAGTCATCATAATGTTATCATTAATTATTAATGAATACTTTAAACATTATTTTGTAGGAGGCATATGAGCAACAAATGGTAGAGCGATATGGCGAAGACGCTACTCAGCATCCATCATTTGATCCTACAGCATGGGTGACTGCAGCAGGTGAACCCAAAAAAGGTCGCGTGTTCGGGTTTGGGAGTAATATGAACACTTCACCAGTTATTGGTTCTTCCAGTTACGGCTCACCAACTTCTTGCGCCGACATAAGCTCCAAGCAGCCGACTATTCTTTCCGGTGATGATGTACGCGAGATCATTAATGAATCACTGAATAACTACTTCCAATACACCGTCGCCCCCTTTCTCCGAAATGAGATCAAGGCCGCTGTTCAGGATAGGGGATCTTCGATTCCAGGTCCCTCTCAGGTATAATCACATATATAGTTTTTTTGACTGTCTTAAAGCACATCTGAGCATGGTAGAATCACATATAGAGTTTTTCTAGATGCCTTAGAACACATATGAACATGCTATAATCACATATTCATTTTTTTTACTGCCTTAGCACACATATGAGCATGATAGAATCACATATATATATATATATATATATATATATATATATATATATATATATATATATATATATTTAACTTTTTGTCTGTCTTAGAGCACATATGAGCATGATAGAATCACATATAAAGTTTTTTTGATTGCATTAGAACACATAAGCATGCTATAATCACATATTCAGTTTTTTTACTGCCTAAGAACACATATGAGCATATTATAATCACATATTCTGTTTTTTGACTACCTTAGCACACATATGAACATGCTATAATAACATATAGAGTTTTTTAACTGCCTTAGAACACATATGAACATGTTATATATCATTTATGATAGAATCACATATAAAATTTTTGGCTTTGCCTGCCTTAGAGCACATATGAGCATGCTATATTCACATATTCAATTTTTTTACTGCCTTAGCACACATACGAGCATGATCGAATCACATATATAGTTTTTTGCCTGCCTTAAAGCACATCTGAGCATGGTAGAATCACATATAGAGTTTTTTTATATGCCTTAGAACACATATGAACATGCTATAATCACATATTCAATTTTTTGACTGCCTTAGCACACATATGAGCATGATAGAATCACATATAGAGTTTTTTTATTGCCTTAGATCACACATGAGCACATGATAGAATCACATATAGTGTGTAATTTATTTCATTATATTTTGTTTATCAATACTGACTGTTCTTTTCTTGTGTAGGCTGCTAGCGATAATCAGGGTAGTGGAGCTGAAGGGACAGATAAAGACAATGAACAAGAAGACGCACAAAATCTTGGCGATGATTAGAGGACTGTGTTGAAGAAGTTCTATTTTTTTTATTTTTCCTAATTGTAATTGTTGAATTGTAAATAATTAAACTTCTTAGTTTTAAGGTGGAACGATTAATTATTATAGATACTTGTTATATGAATTTTTTTGTGTGGTTTGTTTTTTATTTACAGGAAATATAAATTGTACAGGAAATATAAATTGTACAGTTCTCGGTAATTAATTTTTAAATAAATTTTTTTTGATTTTTTTTCGTTTTTGCGACGGATTAGCGACGGATGATTCCGTCGCTATTCATATTAATCTAGCGACGGCTTAGCGACGGAATTAAATCCGTCGCCACGCCGTGGTCGCCGTTTAGTACCGGCGGATTGGCGACGGAATATAGCGCTCGTTATTCCGTCGCAATTAGCGACGGACTTGGCGACGGAATTATTCCGTCGCCAGTTAGCGTCGAAATATTCGCGACGTAAGCATACTGTCGCCGCGTTGTCGCTAATCCGTCGCTAACATGGTTAGCGACGGATTAGCGACGGATTAGCGACGGAATGTGGTCGTCGCTAATCTACTGCTTTGTTGTAGTGCAAGGTGATCAACTTTATGATACATCAACATATAGTCTTTTGTCCCTTGCAAATACCTTAAGATTTTCTTGGTAGCCTTTTAATGGGGTATGCCTGGGTTAGATTGAAATCTACCAAGCACCCCTACTGCGAAAGATATATCTAAATGACAACAAGTTTGCGCATATTACAAGCTGCCAACAACTGATGCATATGAATAAACACTCATCTGTGCTTTGTCAACATCGTCCTGTGGACAATCCTTTAGGCTCAGCTTGTCACCTTTTGATATGGGTGTTGAACTAGGAAAATAATTCTCCATCTCATATCGCTTTAACACTTTATTTATGTAGGATCTTTGGGAGAGGCCTAGAAAACCTTTTGCTCTGTCTCGACGGATCTCAATGCCAAGTACATAAGCAGTCTCACCCATATCTTTCATATCAAAATATGATGCAAGAAATTATTTTGTCTTTGAAAACAACTTTATATCGTTGGTTGCAAGAAAAATGTCATCCACATACAACATCAATATAATGAACTTACTCCCACTTTTCTTAAGGTATATACATTGATCAATAATGTTTTTTGTAAACCCAAAAGTCACAATGAGTTGAGAAAATTTAATATACCACAGCTGGGAGGCCTGTTTAAGTCCATATATAGATTTGTTGAGCTTGCAAACCAGACAATCATTTTCAGAGAAACCAAGAGCTTGATCCATATATACCTCTTCATTCAGATCCCCGTTGAGGAACGTTGTTTTCACATTCATCTGATGAAGCTTTAAGTCATAATGAGCTACGAGGGCCAAAATTATCCTCATTGACTCCTTAGTTGAGGCAAGAGAAAATGTCTCATTATAGTCAATGCCCTCTATCTAGGTGAATCATTTAGCAACCAATCTTGCCTTATGTCTTTCTATGTTACCTTTAGAGTCCTTTTGAGTCTTAAAGACCCATTTACACCCTACGGGTTTTACTCATTTAGATAATTCAACACGATCTCATACTTTATTCTTAGCCATAGAGTCTAACTCTTCTTTCATGGCTTCTATCCAGCGCGAAGATTGTTTGCTTTCTACACCTTCCATAATGGTCAACGGGTCATCATCTATATCTATGAAATCACCAGGCTCCTGAAAGTATACCATATAATCTAGATGTATGACAAATTTTCTAATTTTTGTGGATCTCCAAACAGGTTATTCTTGAGTCTTAGATTGAATTTATTCATCACATTCATGCTCGTTTGCATTGTTCACAATATGTTCACTTTGGATTTGTGCACCAACAACTGGGTGATCAACTACATCATCATTATGGATAATAATGTAGTATTTTTCAGTGTTTTCTTTAACATATGGTAAAACTGGACCCTATACTTCCTCAAAACCAAGGTTTTGAAGTGCACTTAATCCTACTAAACCATCTTCTAGGAATTTTGCCTTATTCGTTTCAACAATCTGTGGTGAATAAGATAGTCAATAAAACCTATATCCTTTTGATCTCTTTAGATAACCAATGAAATATCCATTGGTTGTTCTTGGATCAAAGGCTTTAATGTGAGGGTTATACAACTTTGCCTCTGCAGGACATCCTCATATGTGCATATAAGATAGTGATGGTTTTCTACCTGTCTACAACTTGTAAGGAGTTTTAGGCACAAATTTTATAGGTACCTTATTTAAAATATGCATAGTTGTCCTTAAGGATTCACCCCACAACTTAATGGGAAGTGTTGAATAATTCAACATGACCTTCACCATTTCTTTAAGCATACGATTTCTCCTTTCAGCTACACCATTCTGGTAGGCACTACCAGGCATGGTATACTGAGGCACAATGCCTTCCTCTTTTAGAAATTGCACTAATGGTCATTCCCTTTGCTCCAACTCAGTAAACCTACCATAATATTCGTCACCTCTATCAGACCTGACTATTTTAATAACTTTATTGGTTTATTTCTCTACTTCTTTTTTAAATTTCTTGAACATCTTAAAAATATCAGATTTTTTAAAAATCAAGTAGAGATACATATACCATGAATATTCATCAATAAAAGTGATAAAATATTTTTTGCCTGTATAACAAGAGGAAAAAGGTCCACATACATCCGTATGAACTATCTTCAATATCTCATTACTGCGTTTGACATCCTCTTTATATGTATTTGCATGCTTAGCCTTTATGCAATCAATACATAGGTCATTGTCGATAAAAACTAGAGATTTCAAGATCCCTTTATTTATGAGTATCTTTATTCTCTTTTCAGAGAGATGACCCAACCTTCGATGTCAAAGCATTTAGGATTTATCATTAATCATACTACGTTTATTCCCAACCAATAAGTATTTAGATGTTAAAGACTCTTGAGTTTAGATCTTCACGTTCAATTTATACAAACCATCATAAACTGATGCAGAATCAATTTCAATAGAGCTTTTGTAAATAAGCAATTTAAAATTTTTAAACTTAAAACAATATCTAATTTTATCCAATTTTGAAATTGAAATTAAGTTTCTACTATATGATGAAATATAAAAGACATCATGAAGATCCAAATCTACATCTATATCTAAAGCAATCCTGTAGGTCCCAACACCCTTCACATGTGAACGCATCTTGTTTCCTAAATAGATGCTCTTCTCATGCATTGTTGGTTCCTTTCTGCTCAGAAACAATTGCAGATAGTTGAAAATATGAACAATAACACCAAAATCAATCCATAAGTTATTTTCAGGAATTTGTAATAAATTACATTTGTGAGAAACAAATGACAAATTATCGTTCTTTTTCAACCACTTCTCGTACTTTATGCAATCTGTCTTACTGTGTCATTTCTTCTTGCAAAAGAAGCACTTTATGGGAGCATAGTCGGATTGTCTGCCTTGTGATGTCTTATCCTCTGTTGGCTTCTTCCTAACATTTCTTTTAAATGCATTCTTCTTCGGTCCTATCTTGGGTGTATGAGAAGACATATGTGCACTCTGCACCTTCTCTCATTTCAATCTCTCTTATTCTTTAACACACTTGGACATACGTTCATTAAACGTTCATTCATCATTATGTGTGTTGTAAAAGATTTTGAAAGGTTTATACTCCAAGGGTAAGGACGCTAGAACTAAATGCACTAGGAAAGAATCAGAAATGGTCAGCTTCATGTCATTCAGCTGAGACGCTATGTTTCTCATCTCCAAAATATGCTGACGAATGTTTTCCCCTTTAGTATATTTCATAGATATGAGCTTTGACATCAGGGTACTGGCTTTGGCCTTGTTTGAACTCATGAATTGTGCTTCAATAGCACTAAAAAATTCTCTCATTGTCCTGCATTGCAGGATAGCACTACGAATATTCTTAGCCACCTTAGATTGCAAAAGCAACAGGCTAAGTCTATTTGAGCGCTCCCACTTCTCAAAAGCATTTTTTGGTTTAATAGTGCTTTGACCAATCAGAGCAGCAGAATCATCTATCCTTAGGGTCAGATCTAAATTCATATACCCTAATGTAAAAAGAACAGTCTCTTTTCAATCACTAAAGTTCAATTCATCTAGAAAATGAATACAACTAGAGCCATCTAAAAAAAAGAGACTAAAAAGTGCACGATAAAAGACATGTATTAAAAGGCATTCGTACAAGACAAAACTTAATAAAAAAGCAAATGAATAAAAGTCCTTAATATGGTTATTTCTAGGCAAGTGTAGGGGGTCATTGAAGCCTTACTTTGGTAAGAGCTCTAAAACGCGAAACCACTTTGCCTACTGACTATATTTGATAAAACTAAGGTTCTTGTGAAGTTAGACCATCAACACAAGGTACCTTTAGATACACATATATGATGTATATTGACACATTTACCTTATTTTACCCTACTTAAATTCCAAATACGATAAAACTTCCTTTGGGTCATTTATCATTTCATGAATTTAAGTACAATATTTATATTGGATAAAACTGTATGATAGTACTAGAAGTTTTTCGATAACATACGTGTATTCAGTCACTTTGGTGACATGAATACACTAAATCATCTAACTATTCTTAATGTCAATATTGAATATTCATAAAATAATGAAATAACACTTTAAATATGTTGTAACTTAATGCTTATGCCCATAAACCGAAGAAAAAAATCAATATTCATATCAAAAAATTAATAAATTGATGAAATGAAAGCTTGAATCGGTCACCAATTTATTGAATCGGTTCTCAATTCTTATGAACCGACTATAAAACCTCCAAATCGGTGACATAATCCCTTGAACTGGTCTCAAAACTGAATGAACCAGTCAAAAGACCCCCTGAACCATCTCAAAACTGAATGAACCAGTCAAATGACCCTTGAACCGGTGCCAAAACTAATTGAACCAATCAAAACAAGGTATGAATCGGTTCAGAATACACTGAACTAGGTTTATAACACTCTAAACTGATCTCTGCTACAGTGAACCAGTCTCAGTTGTCTGACAACCGGTTCCAGAGATACTCGAGTCGGTTCAGAAATAGGCTGAACCGGTTAAGACAGTTCGGGCTCTGTTATAGTGCATTCGGATCCGGTTTTGTCATGCTGACCGATCCAGAACTGTATAATCCAGTTTTAACCGGATTCTGGATCTGCCACTGAAAAAAACTGGATTCTGCACACCCGGATCCGATCAAGAGACATTTACACTCGGGTACTGTGATCCGCAACCCTGTATCCAGATCCAACCTAGCAGCTTTATGCATTGGTACGGGTCTGCAGATCTAGATCTAAAGCAACGATCTGATCCAGTGAAACAATATGGATCGGATACAAATCGAGAGTCCAGACTGGGTTCCACAAAATCTGACCCGAATCCAAAACCAAAACTGGTTTGGGTCTCTTACCCAAGAACCGAATCTGATCCAAAGAACCTTTATGGATCGGTACGAGTAAGTCGGATTTGGATCCAATTATGGACCCGATCCTGATCCGAAGCTACATGGGTCTGGGTTTCTGAGAAAATTGGATCTCTCACTTGAAGCATGGACTCGATCTAGCTGAGCCTTATGGATCAGTTTGGGTGGGGCAGGTCCGAATCCAAATTATGGACCTGATCCGAAACAATAAGACCCTGTTTTACAAAATAGGGTTTCAAAAAACCCTCAACCCTCCTTCCTACTTTCTCTCTCCCCTTTCTCAAAGAGCACCATCGTCGTCTCCGACGGTCCAACAACCGAAAGGTCACCGGTGACTCAGTCGCCAAAAGTTGTGGCACCCTCCACCATCTTGCCAATAGCCTTACGGTTATGGCAGACGACAGTGGGGAGGCGACATCTCCAGCAGCCCGACATGCTGCAGAGGTGTCGATGACTCTCATGGCCGGTGACACCATTAGCAAGACGACGCAGCATATCTGCAGCGCCCGCAAGGGAGAAAAGCAGGAAAGGATCAGCCCACAGATCATGGCCCCAATCGACGGCCAAAAAATGGAGGTAATGATTTTTGGGGGGGGGGGGGGCAGTTTCAGGAAATAGACGACTTAACGTCTGACACTCCCAAAACTGGCAAGGAATCCAACGTCTGAGTCTCGGATGTGGCAATTGCATCTCTCTCCTTTAAGAAATCAGCCCAAATGAGGTCGAGAAAGGGAGGATGAGGGCATCGCCACTCAGACAGCAGTTCTGTCAGAAAACCTTGATCGGTTATGGCATAAACCAGCATGCACAACAGAATCATAGGTCCATAACCCAATGTTGAGCCTGCACATAAAACAAGAGGAAGCGTGGAGAGCGTACCTGAGGCGGCCATCAGAGAACAGGATCCAAAGGGTGGAGAGCGTACCTTCTCCTTCTATTAACTAAGAGTTAGCCTTTATAAGCATGTTTAGCTTGGGAAGCCATGTTCAGTGTTGTTATTATCAATATATTAAACTGCTTTTTTTTTTGTTTGAGACAAAATTTGGGAAGCAGATCAGGTCATGCTGAACATGAGCGTTTATGCTCATGCCGACATCGTGGCCTTCTGTTTGCATTTTGGATGAATGCCACGTGGTTTTGTTGACTTTTGAGCTTTTTAAAATGCAAATCGGATGGCCACGATGTCAGCATGAGAAAAAATGTTCATGTTCAGCATGACCTGATCTGCTTCCCAAAATTTGTGCTTCAGTTGGAAGAAACAAAGGAGAGCAGATCCTTGATCCCCTCAAAGCCGAGACACAAAAATGTAGTCGAGCTTGCCCGATAGCATCCACTGACTTGGATCGGTGTAAGGAGCAGATCCAGTGATCAGGCCCAAGTACTTAACTACATGAAACACACAAAATCTTTGTGTAAAGATTTTCTGTGTTTCATGTTTTACACAAAAAGTCGCTTAAGCGACTTTTTTGTATTTTGTGTTTTACATAGAAAATTATGCGGTAGGAAGTGATTTTCTGTGTTTTATGTAGCCTGAGTACTTTGTAAAGTACTCGGGTAAATATTTAGGCTCGATTACCTAACCACGCCTACACCCTACACCCAGGTTGGTGTCACGTGTCCTGGGCTGCAGCCAACTCGCCCACCAGGTTGCTGCCATTTGTTTCAAAGATTGGGGCCTACGTTCCCTTAAGTACCCGCTGCATGTCATTTGGCTAAGACCCACCCTCCAAGGATGCATAACCATGGCCTGATCCAGTAGCCTGAGTACCTTGCACGGTGCAGCATCCAGTCCATAAGGCTAGCTGCTGCTAGTAAACAAATCGAGCAGCTTGAGACAGTTTGGTTTGACTAAAATGCGAAGTATTAAGCATACTATATATATATATATAACATGAAATTTTTTACACTAGCTACCTTGTATTTGGCTCGTTTCTTTCCGGAACGAGCTGACCTCGAACTTGGCTTGGTTAAACAAGCGCACGAGTCAAGTCATGAGCACAGTTCATTCATAAAAGAGCCAATCTCAAACATGCCCTGTTTGGTTTGTTCGGTTCATTCACCATCTTTAGGTTGGCCTCTAAGAAAATTAAAGTTTATTATGAGAAACAAATTAACAAAAGTCTATGAATAATTATTTATTTAAAACATAGTTACTATAAAGTGAAAGAAATGGATAGGGAGAGCGATGTGTGAAGCCGAGAAGCGAGTGTTAAAAAGTAAAGTGGAAAGTAGAAATTGTTTTTGAAAGCGATTGTGGAAGCACTTGAGAAGCAAAAACAAAAACCTGAAGGAAATGAGTGGGAAGCAATGGAAAAGCGAGGGAAAAGCAAAAAAAAATAAAGATGAAGCGAGGGGGAAACACGAGTGGAAATCTATTTGAGAAGCAAGTGAGAAGGGTGTTTCCCATAAATGGGAAGTGCACTTCCTTTTCGCCATGCTCCTCTCCCCTCCCCCACATAACTATGATTTAAAATAAAATATTTTTTATTAAAAAATGCATTTAAGCAAGCATTAATGGAAGCAAATACTTCTGACACTTGTAGTTGAGGAAGAAAAACTGAAGAAACAATTCACTCAGCATTTTGTTGTCCATCCATCTAGTAAGAGAGAAAATTTTGTATACGATTAAAGTCAATTTTAAAATCTTTTACATGGTAAAAAAGGTGTAACGAAATTAAATATCGTCATCATGTTTGAAATAAGCATCTTTGGCAAAATGTAGGAGGTAAGAACATGTTAAAATATATATAAGAGAATATAACAAAAAAATAAGGTAATTCATGATAAAAAAAAATGTAGCTTCCACATCATTTATCTCCCAGACCATCCCATACCTCTTTAAAAACATACTTGCTGGATTTTTTTTCTTAACCCATGCTTGCATATATGTTTATTATTGCTTATTTACTTTTAATTTAAAATAAATTCTTGAGTTTTAGTTTAACAGATTTTTGGTGCAATAAGTACCGTTGATTTTTTGTTGAGATAAAAACACATCTACGCATTATAAAGGTTTAAACTAATACATATTTTCAAATAAATAAAGCATATAGATCACATTTATGCATTTAGATTAAACAAAAAACACATGCAAGTGTGTTTTTTAAAGGGATCTGAGAAAATGTGAGAGATAAATGGTTTGGAAGCTATATATATATATATATATATATATATATATATATATATATATATATATATATATATATATATATATATATATATATATATATATATGGGATAATGTTTGTTACCCTCTTGAATTTAAACCCTTTAGTTAAAAATTGTAATATTTTTATTTTTTTGAGTTTTTTTAACATATCTGATCCTTTATATGGTTTGGAAGTGTATATATATACACTTCCAAACCATATAAAGGATCAAATGTGTTAAAAAAACTCAAATATATATATATATATATATATATATATATATATATATATATATATATATATATATATATATATAGATAATGTTTGCTATCCTCTTGGGTTTAAACCCTTTAGTTAAAATTTGTAATATTTTTATTTTTTTAAGTCTTTTTAATACATCTGATCCTTTATATGTAATTTGCATGTTAACTTTTGTAGAAATTGACCTTTGGATCATGTTTTTCTGGGGTTGAAAAATAAATAGCTTACAATGTACCAAATTTTTAAACTTCAAAAAAAAAAATTTTGTCAAAAAACTAGTATCCAAGGGTCGAATAATTGGGAGGCCCAGCTTTTTTTTTATAGGGGGCTCCCCCTGGTAAGGTATAAGTGAGCTGCCCTGATCACTTGATTTGCTCTACAGTAATATGGCAAGACTTTCAGTGTGGTTGAACCGGTCATGGGCCCATGAAATATTGTCATGTGATTGGTTGAAGAGATGAGTTTGGATCAAGTGGGCAAATGGTCCCTTAGTCCACGTTTGCATCGCATGACAAGCAATCTGAGATGCATGCATCCAGCTTTGGCAACTCGCGTTCTGCATTTTGATACAAGAGTGCTTCATGTCATTCAATCACACCCTTAGGGGGTGTTTGATCAGTTGGACAAACGTTGCCCAAACAACTCAAGCAGTGTTTGTCCAGGACTTGTGAGTCGTACTCCATGGGGCGGGACACTTGTGCAAACGACCCCTTTGAAAAAATAAGGGCAAGGGACAAAGCATCCCCACATTCCAAATAAGGGACAAAGTTTTGCTTAGCATGGGGCTACTCTCTCTTAGAGTGACACTTGTCCCAAAATCAAACACAACCTTAGAGTATGTTTGATCCACGGTCCGTAAACCCCTCCGACGAAATTGTTGGAGGGTATAATCATAAAAAAAAAGATGGTTCCCCATTTGGTGGAACCGCCTTCAATAAACCGAAAAGGGGTACAAGGATAAACCTCACCCCCAAAATCCGTGGGAGGGGGCGAGGTTTATCCTCAACCCCCTCACCATGCGTTAGGGCTATAAAAATCCTCAAGCAGGCCCTCTTCCCCCACCTTGCATCGAGAATGAGAGAGAAAGAAAGCAGCAGAGAGTGAGAAAGAAGAAGAAAAAAAAAATTGGGGGCTTACCAGATTTTGGCACCGACAATTCAGGTAATAAGCTCCTCCTCCTTCTTCATTTTCTTGGTTTTTTGATGGGTTGAGGACCGACAACCATGGTTGCCAGCAAAGCTGCAGAAAAACAACAACAGAGGTTTACAAGAGAAAGAGAGAGAGAGAGAGAGAGAGTTGGCCGATACCGGTGGCCAGCCTCTCTGCCACAAGGAGGAAGGAGGGAGAAAGTTGACAGTGGCCGACCCTCTACATGTGTAAAAACGGAAGGGGCTCTGCCCCTTCCGCTTTTAGGTTTTTACAAGGGGACCGACTCGGTTCGGGTGTGACCCAGACCGAACCGAGTCACTCTGGGCACGACCCTGTTAGTTTAGGTTGCACCCAGACTGAGCCAACATTAAAAAAAAGGACGGTTCAGCCTGGGTCGCACCCAGACCAAACCGCATGGTTCTTAAAAACAAAAAATGTTTGTCGAACCGCTTTTAGCCGAACCGGTTCAGGTTGAGTCGGTTCAAACCAAACAAGTCTGAACCAAACTGGTTTGGATCAAATTGGGTCATACTGAACCGGTTCGATCTGACAGAGTCTTAGATCCATTTGGATTTGATATGGACCAGACCAAATCTGAATCTAGTCCAATCCAGTTAACCTGTACAGATCCAATTAGAACTGGATCCAAAGAGATTTAAGTCTAGATCCAAACCGACTCTTTTATTTTGCTAGTTAAAAATGTGGTTCCTAGTATTTGAATGGTGTTTTCAACATTCTTTTAAATCCATTCCTATGATTAAAATATTGTGTTAAGACTTTTCATTTAAGGATGTTTCAACATTTTATAGCACATGCATATGATTAAAAATGTGTTTGAGTTTTTAATAATAATTCTACATTGTTTTGACTCATATCTATGGTGAAAAAGAAAATAAAAAAACAATATAAACTCATACAGTGGTAAAATATGTTTTTAAAACACTATGGTGCTAAACTACACGTTTGTGCGGTTTTAAGAAATACATAATCATGTTCTTGATTTCAAATGAAAGAAATATATACATATTTATGTATTTACATGTATATGTGTATATATTAATATATATATTGTAACACCCCGATCTGGGACCTCAGGAGTCCGAGTTCGGTTGGTATTACTTCCCAGAGGGAAGAGTGCAAAGCTTACACAGTGAAAACGTGGCTAAAAAAAAACTTTTTATTTCATTCTCATAAATCAAACTTTTTCTTACAATTGTTCATCATTCATAATAACTAAAACAATTACATCTTATTCAATGACAAGGAAAGTAGAAATATACCGCTGCTCTGCTGAAGACTGAAAAAGAACTGCTCACAAGCGACTGATTTAATACCTGGAACCTACAGTTGTAATTAAACACAAATGGGGGTGAGTCTACAACCCAGTAAGAGATAATCATAAGTAAATAAACAACAATTTACAACTGTAGTGGGCTCTAAGCCCCTAGTCTTATTTTAATTCTCGATACACCACACATGTTTGTATATTTTAATTTCCCCCATTATCATTCTCAATTACTCTCTTTCACACAACTATCACTAGGCTGGCTATACCGGTAATAGCCATCTATGGGCGTAGCAACCCTGTAGAACACCCAAATTCTACATGTTGGCCAGACAATGAACCATACACTCCCAGTGGTCCCCAGACCACCAGGCACTGCAGTGAACCACCACGGGGACCCCACCGGTAGCTAGCCGGGGGATCAAGCTCTCAATCTCGGCATGGTTCATGCTACATCCTAAACATGATGGTTATTAACCATCCATGGTCCTCTAGAGTCTCAAACCAGTGTGAGTGAAATCCTAAGTCATAGCCAAGTTCACACATTGAACAATATTCTCAAATTCAAAGTTCACTCGTTCCCTCACGAGTGATGTCATGACTAATCACAACAATCTCATTCTCAATCTCATGATGACGTTAGGACTCACACAGCTCTCACTTAGCACGCAATGATGTAGTGTCTCTACATCATTAAATCACCGGCGGCCCACTCTCCATAGTGGCTGCACTCTGGCCGCGAACCAGGTAGCCCTTGCCACAGGTCGCCACTTCCGGGATTTAAGGGGTACTGCATGCTGAACTCTAAATATCCATTCACACCACATGAATGAATTAAATGAGACTCTAATCTAACTCAATCTCATCACAATGCATGATATAAATGCTCAATTAACATGCAATCATAAACACAATCTCTTTCTATCATGCATGACTTATTAACACTAATATGCATCTCAAAATAAACATTTGTTTAAAGTAACTCATAATTGTCAAGCATGGAATTTATGCATGTCATAGTCTAACTCAAAGCTATCATGCTAATCACAAAACCTCTATAGCACTACGATAACAAGCAACGTGTAAAGGGTTTATTCACATCTAAAATTACTTATAACATCCCTTACCTCAAGTGCGGATCTGTACTTTCACCAAGAGTGAGTCTCAAGATGTTCTAACAGTAGGATCTGGTAATTAAAGCAATATATTTGAGTTAATCACAAAACCTCTTACTAAAATTACTAAATTACCCCTCCCGAATCTTCTTAAAGAAACCAGAGTTTCTGTATTACTAGTTTGACTGAAGTTCATAGACTATTGGATTTCTCTCTTTAATACGAATCCAACGCACCAAACCTCGCTCGATTCCGAGTTCGGAGTGCGAAGCTATGTCCATTTTACTGAAATGGATCTCACGGATCCAAATGGACCTCTGGCGCATTTCGGATTTCGGGCCAATCCGAAACTACTTTCTGATCCAATCCTGATTTGGATCCAAACCCTGTCTGTTTGGATTCCGATCCTCCTCATAACTGGATCCAAAACTGCTAGTTGGATCCAGAAAGTCTGATTGGGTCTGAATCGGTTCGACCCGAACCGGTCCACCCAACAAATTTGGGTTTGAACCGGTTCACCCAAACTGGATTGGGTCTGAACCGGTCCACCCAATCGGTTTGGGTCTGAACCGGTTCGACCCGAACCGGTTCACCCAACTGGTTCGGGTCTGAACCGGTTCGACCCGAACCGGTCCATCAAACCGGTTTGGGTCTGAACCGGTTCGACCTGAACCGGCTCACCCAACTGGTTCGGGTCTGAACTGGTTCGACCCGAACCGATTCACCCCAAACCGGTTTGGGTCTGAACCGGTTCGACCCGAACCGGTTCACCCCAAACATTTTTTTTTTTTTTTTTTAAAAGGGACTCGGTCTGGGCGCAACCCAGACCGGTGGGCTCGGTCTGGGTCGCACCCAGACCGACCCGGTTCGGTCCGCCCTGGACCGAACCGGTCCCCCAAATTAAAACAGCGGAAGGGGCTGAACCCCTTCCGATCTCAGGCGCAAGGGGGTCGGCCCCTGCCGACCCTCCCTCTGCACCCACATGCCTGGGCCGGTCTCCGGGACCGGCCATCCGTGTCGGTCGGTCGCCGGGGCCGGCCGTCGGAGTCGACCGCCACAGGGGCCGGCCGACCACCCCCCTTTTCTCTCTGTCTCTGAATTTTTTTTTTTTTCTTTCTTTAACTGCAACTTGCCGGCAGCCATGGCTGCCGGCCCTCTGAGCTCCCAACAGAAAAACGAAGAAGAAGACGAGGAAGGTGGAGGCCTACCTTGCTGCTGTCGCCGCCGCCGCCGCCTCAGGTAAGTCTTCCTCTTTCTCTCGTTCCCCCTTCACTCTCTGTCTCTCTCCCTCTGCCGCTCGTTTGGTGCGGTGGAGGGAGGCTGCGTGAGGGTTTTTATAACCCTCACGCAGGGTGAGGATAACCCTCACCCTCCCACGGATTTCGGGGGTGAGGCTTATCCTCCCCTCTCCGTTACGCGGTTTCCCCAAAGGGGAAACCGCAGTTTCCAAATTTTTTTTTTTTTTTTTTAAAACTTATCCCCTCCGGCGACTTTGCCGGAGGGGTTTTTACAATTCTACCCCCCTTAAAAGAAGATTCGTCCCGAATCTTACCTGGAAACAAATGTGGAAATTGGTCGCGGATATCCGATTCACGCTCCCAAGTAGCCTCCTTTTTGCTGTGATGACTCCACTTGACCAACACCATAGATAACTCCTTGTTTCTAAGCTTTTGCACTTTCGTGTCCAGGATTTCGATGGGCTTTTCTCTCATACTCAGATCATCTTGCAAGTCTAATACAGTCTCGACTGTATCCAAAATATGGGAAGGATCTGGCACGTACTTCCGCAACATGGAAACATGGAACACATTGTGAATTCGAGATAAGGAAGGTGGTAGAGCTAACCGGTATGCTGCCTGACCAATCTTCGCAAGTATCTCAAAAGGTCCAATATATCTGGGGTTCAATTTTCCTTTTCGACCAAAACGCATTACGCCCTTAAACGGAGATATCTTTAAAAACACGTGATCACCTTGCTCAAATTCTAACTCACGACGTCTTTTATCCGCATAACTCTTCTGACGACTTTGTGCTGTGAGGAGACGCTCTCGAATGAATCTCACTTGATCTGTCATTCGTTGAACCATCTCTGGCCCTAACAAACTCCTTTCTCCGACTTCATCCCAACACAAGGGAGTTCGACATCGTCGGCCATACAATGCCTCAAATGGAGCCATGCCTATACTTGCTTGAAAGTTGTTGTTGTAGGCAAACTCCATTAATGGCAAAATATCATCCCATGAGTCGCTATACTCCAAACTACATGCCCGGAGCATGTCCTCAAGGGTCTGGATGGTTCGCTCTGACTGACCATCTGACTGAGGGTGAAAAGCTGTACTCATTTTCAATTGTGTCCCCATAGCTTCTTGAAAACTTTGCCAAAATCGTGATGTGAACTTCGAGTCTCTATCTGAGACGATTGAATCAGGTACCCCATGAAGTCTCATGATCTCTCTAATGAATGATTGAGCCAATTGGTCACACGAGTGAGTTGTCTTACAAACTAAAAAGTGAGCTGACTTAGTTAGTCTGTCGACAATCACCCATACTGAATCCATCCCATTCTTTGTCTTAGGAAGCCCCAAAACGAAGTCCATTGATATGTCTACCCACTTCCACTCGGGAATGGGAAGTGGTTGCAAAAGACCGCCTGGTCTTTGGTGCTCAATCTTCACCTGCTGACATACTAGACATTTGCTCACAAACTCAGCAATGTCTTTCTTCATACCATTCCACCAAAACGTATCTTTCAGATCTCGGTACATTTTGGTGCTACCGGGATTAATGGCATATCTAGAATGATGTGCCTCTTCCAGCAACAGATTTCTAAGTTGATCATTCTTGGGAATGCACACTCTCTGACGAAATCTAATAAGTCCTTGATCATCAATATTGAATTCCGATTCTACATTTTCTGAAATCTTCTTTCTTATTTGCATTAATTCTGGGTCTAAGGGTTGTTTTTCCCTAATCTGGTCCCACAATTCTGACTTCAATGTGGTCTGCACAAATAATAATCGTCCTGATAAGCATTGAGCTTCTGCCTTCAGATGAGCCATCGAGGAGAATAATTCCCAATTTGCAAGTCTAGCTAGAGCTCCTGTCTTTCTGCTAAGAGCATCAGCGACCACATTCGCCTTACCCGGATGGTATTTTAGCTCAAAATCATAATCTTTCAGAAATTCTAACCATCTTCTTTGCCTCAAGTTCAAATCTTTCTGAGAAAACAGATACTTAAGGCTTTGATGGTCGGTAAAGACCTCAAATTGTTCGCCATAGAGGTAGTGCCTCCATATCTTAAGGGCAAAAACTACTGCTGCTAACTCCAGATCATGCGTCGGGTAGTTGACTTCATGTGTTTTGAGCTGACGAGATGCATAAGCTATCACCTTTCCGTGTTGCATCAGAACACAACCCAAACCTTTGTGAGAGGCATCACTATAAATAGTGAAACCTCCAGATCCAGAAGGTAAGACCAACACTGGAGCAGTGGTCAAACGCTTCTTTATCTCCTGAAAACTTTGCTCGCATTTCTCATTTCACTCAAACTTTACATCTTTCTTTGTGAGTTTCGTTATAGGAGCCGCTAACAACGAGAATCCTTCAACGAATCTCCGATAGTACCCAGCTAAACCCAAAAAGCTGCGAATCTCAGTAGGATTCTTGGGTCTAGACCAATTGGTGACTGCTTCAATCTTTGCAGGGTCTACCATAATCCCGTCTTTAGAAACAATGTGTCCAAGGAATGACACTTGTTCTAACCAAAAAGCGCACTTAGAGAATTTGGCATAGAGCTTATGTTCTCTAAGTGTCTGCAAAACTATTCTCAGATGTTCTTCATGTTGCTTCTTTGAGGTAGAGTATATGAGGATGTTATCGACAAATACCACGACGAACTTATCCAAATAAGGTCTAAACACTCTATTCATCATGTCCATGAAGGCAGCTGGTGCGTTGGTCAGACCAAAAGGCATGACCATAAATTCATAATGGCCATATCTTGATCTGAATGCTGTCTTGGCCACATCTTCTTTCTTAATCCTCAATTGATGATAACCTGATCTCAAATCCAACTTTGAGAAGCATGCCACTCCTTGCAGTTGATCGAACAAATCGTCAATTCTCAGCAAAGGGTACTTATTCTTTATGGTTACTGCATTCAATTGACGATAGTCGATACACATACGCAGTGATCCGTCCTTCTTCTTCACAATTAAAATTGGAGCACCCCAAGGAGATACTGAAGGTCGAATAAATCCTTTCTCCAATAACTCCTGTATTTGCTCCTTGAGTTCCTTGAGTTCTGCAGGGCCCATCCGATAGGGAGCCTTCGAAATGGGTGTTGTTCCCGGAACTAGATCGATTTGAAACTCAGTCTCCCGATCAGGAGGAAGACCTGGAAGATCTTCTGGAAAGACATCATCATATTCACAGACTATGTCTACATCTAATATTGAGAGATCTTCTTTCTCTTCGGTTTTCATATACGCCAGGAATCCCATGCATCCATTTTCAATATATTTATTGGCCTTCAAACACGATATGACAGTTGGCTTATGCAACTTTCTAACACCCTGGTATGTGAAAGTTGGAGTATGGGGTATTTGAAAGCTGACACACTTTCTTCGACAATCAATAGTGGCATGATGTTCCGACAACCAGTCCATGCCCAGAACCACATCTAGATCTTTGAAGTCGAGTTGCAACAAATTCACAGGCAACTCTCGATCTTTAATTACTACAGCGCAATTAGGATACACAGTATCCACAATAGTGGTTTCTCCTATAGGTGTCTCTATTAAGTAAGGAACACTCAATCGAGATGGTGCCACTGGCAACCTCTTCCCAAAAGCTGAAGAAGAAAAACTATGTGTGGCTCCTGAGTCGAATAACACACGTGCAAGAACACCAAAAATAAGAAGTGTACCTTCAACCACATCAGGGTTGGTAAGAGCTTCTTGAAGAGCAGTCGCATAGGCGCGACCTGGTACTGCTGGCTTCGGCTTTGGTGGCGCGTTGTTTCTTCTATCAGGCTGTGGGCAATCATTAGCATAATGCCCCATCTGCTGGCAGTTGAAGCATCTGACATTCCTCAATTCGCATTTACTCTCGTGCCTCTGGAGACCACAAGTCTTGTAAGCATTGTCCGACTGGACCGGCTTCTAGAACCTTTGCCGCTTGGCTTGCTGATTGCCAGCATTCTTGACTTGCTTACCCTGGTTCTGACCAGAGTTTTGTCCTCCGAAATGCCTCTTATTTCCGCGCTAGAATCTCTCCTTAGAATAAAACTTCTTTCGAGAAGATTCTGCCATATTGCTACCGCTATGCTGGGTCTTTTCTTCCGTCTTGGCTTTTTCCTTCGTTTGCGGTTTCTCAGCTGTCCGCATTTCCCAAAACTCGTATCTGGAGGCATAGTCCACCAGTCGGCTGTATTTCTTTATTTGTTGTGGCCCGACCAATCTCAAAATATCGGGCCTTAAACCCCTCTCGAACCTTCTGCACTTCTCTTTCTCGTTTGCCACCAAGGACTTGGCAAAACGGGAGAGAGAGTTAAAACGTGCAGTATATTGGGCGACTGTCATGTCACCCTGCTTCAATTTTCTGAACTCTTCTTCTTTTTCCACCCGTTGACACTTTGGAAAAAACTGCCTATAAAACCTTCTCACGAAAGTGGACCAAGGCAAGTAAGTGTCTGGCTCCAAGGTGTCTCTGATAGATCTCTACCAGTGCTCCGCATCGCTGGTCAGATTGGATACGGCTATCCAAACTCTCTGGTCATCTGGACATTGGATAACATCCAATGCCTTCTCAACTTGCATCAGCCAATTCTCTGCCACGACACCGTCAGGAGTGCCATCGAAGAGCGGAGGCTGCATATTCTTGAACCTCTCCGCCCATGAGGTGATACCAGAAATCACCGTCTGTGGCTGACTTTGTTGTGCCTGAGTCGTTTGCAACAACTCGTACAGTATGCGGTTTGTAGTATACTCAGGCGGTACTCTCGTACTCTGACTCATTGGGGATCCAGGTGGAATCTCCATACTTTCTTCTCTACCTTCAAGATGAGTATATCTTTCCGGCGTGTGCGTTGCCGCGTGGCTCCCTTGAACTCGTGCCCCTTCCGTAGTAGGGGAAGATGAGGGTGCTCTACGCGACGGTCCACCAATGTTTTCCCTTTCCCGCCTAGCTGCTACCGTGTCCTTGGAAAGATACGAAGTTCCTCTGCGAGTAGCCATTTGTACTGCAGTAAAATTCTCACTTAACATCACGTGTTTCATTGGAATCTCACAAGATCACATCTCACGCAAATAATTCACTTTATTGCATAAAAAATTTCATACTTGAGAAACATTCTAGTTAAGAAAAACGAACAATGCAATTAAAATAATATTATTCTGCTAAGAAAACTAACTAGTCCTAATCATTCTTCGATCCATCCGAAGCAGGGCCCGTTCCTTGTACTCCCTTGAGTCTGGGTCTCGGGAGGAGCATTCAGGTCGTACTGCGGCGTAGCAGGAGTGTATGATGGTGACGAAGATGCGTGGGTAGGTGTGACAAGAGAGTAAGTAGGTGAGGCAGGATCATCACTCGGGTCTTTATCCTCGCCTCTCTCTTCTGAATTTCCTCGCCCCTGTCCAAACCCTGGGTCACCTTGGTTGGCTTCCGCTGCTTGCTGAGCTGCTTCGGCTGCCTGAAAAGCCGCTCTCTGAGCTTCTTCAGCCAGAAGCTCATTGAATGGAGGTGGAACCCTCTGGTTTCCCCCACTCATGGCCGCCATATAACTAGCTCGGGACATATGTCGTCCCCGTCCTCTTGCCATACGAAAACCTCCTCGAGGCACAAAGTTGGTGCTCGGAGATGCTCTTCTCCTGATGCCTCCTCGTGCCGCCATCCGGTTTCCTCCCAAACGCCCACGTGCAGCCCTCGTCCTCTGACAGTTGCATTGGCGATTCCTCCTTCCGTAGGGTGGAGGATGTGGCCCCTGGGTAGAGTAGGGGTAGTTCTGATGATATATGTCTCGGTCTCCGAAAATTATGTAGATCGGAGGTGGCTGAGGCGTCAACTCTCTAACCACCTGAGTCATGCTTGTGATGACTCCCGTAACCATTGCCATTGCGGCAAAGAATTCATCTCTTCCCACAAAGGGAGGCTCAACTGGGTCTTGAGCCCGTGGGACTTCGTTGTTGCCTTGATTGTTAGCCATTCCTAATTACACAATAATTTAATCACTAACGTGCATTATTCAAGCAGAGACTTACATCTTGTCATTGAGTCTTATTATGAATGATGAACAGTTTTTCTGTGTAAACCTGGCTTTGATACCACTTTGTAACACCCCGATCTGGGAGCTCAGGAGTCCGAGTTCGGTTGGTATTACTTCCCAGAGGGAAGAGTGCAAAGCTTACACAGTGAAAACGTGGCTAAAAAAAAACTTTTTATTTCATTCTCATAAATCAAACTTTTTCTTACAATTGTTCATCATTCATAATAACTAAAACAATTACATCTTATTCAATGACAAGGAAAGTAGAAATATACCGCTGCTCTGCTGAAGACTGAAAAAGAACTGCTCACAAGCGACTGATTTAATACCTGGAACCTACAGTTGTAATTAAACACAAATGGGGGTGAGTCTACAACCCAGTAAGAGATAATCATAAGTAAATAAACAACAATTTACAACTGTAGTGGGCTCTAAGCCCCTAGTCTTCTTTTAATTCTCGATACACCACACATGTTTGTATATTTTAATTTCCCCCATTATCATTCTCAATTACTCTCTTTCACACAACTATCACTAGGCTGGCTATACCGGTAATAGCCATCTATGGGCGTAGCAACCTTGTAGAACACCCAAATTCTACATGTTGGCCAGACAATGAACCATACACTCCCAGTGGTCCCCAGACCACCAGGCACTGCAGTGAACCACCACGGGGACCCCACCGGTAGCTAGCCGGGGGATCAAGCTCTCAATCTCGGCATGGTTCATGCTACATCCTAAACATGATGGTTATTAACCATCCATGGTCCTCTAGAGTCTCAAACCAGTGTGAGTGAAATCCTAAGTCATAGCCAAGTTCACACATTGAACAATATTCTCAAATTCAAAGTTCACTCGTTCCCTCACGAGTGATGTCATGACTAATCACAATAATCTCATTCTCAATCTCATGATGACGTTAGGACTCACACAGCTCTCACTTAGCACGCAATGATGTAGTGTCTCTACATCATTAAATCACCGGCGGCCCACTCTCCATGGTGGCTGCACTCTGGCCGCGAACCAGGTAGCCCTTGCCACAGGTCGCCACTTCCGGGATTTAAGGGGTACTGCATGCTGAACTCTAAATATCCATTCACACCACATGAATGAATTAAATGAGACTCTAATTTAACTCAATCTCATCACAATGCATGATATAAATGCTCAATTAACATGCAATCATAAACACAATCTCTTTCTATCATGCATGACTTATTAACACTAATATGCATCTCAAAATAAACATTTGTTTAAAGTAACTCATAATTGTCAAGCATGGAATTTATGCATGTCATAGTCTAACTCAAAGCTATCATGCTAATCACAAAACCTCTATAGCACTACGATAACAAGCAACGTGTAAAGGGTTTATTCACATCTAAAATTACTTATAACATCCCTTACCTCAAGTGCGGATCTGTACTTTCACCAAGAGTGAGTCTCAAGATGCTCTAACAGTAGGATCTGGTAATTAAAGCAATATATTTGAGTTAATCACAAAACCTCTTACTAAAATTACTAAATTACCCCTCCCGAATCTTCTTAAAGAAACCAGAGTTTCTGTATTACTAGTTTGACTGAAGTTCATAGACTATTGGATTTCTCTCTTTAATACGAATCCAACGCACCAAACCTCGCTCGATTCCGAGTTCGGAGTGCGAAGCTATGTCCATTTTACTGAAATGGATCTCACGGATCCAAATGGACCTCTGGCGCATTTCGGATTTCGGGCCAATCCGAAACTACTTTCTGATCCAATCCTGATTTGGATCCAAACCCTGTCTGTTTGGATTCCGATCCTCCTCATAACTGGATCCAAAACTGCTAGTTGGATCCAGAAAGTCTGATTGGGTCTGAATCGGTTCGACCCGAACCGGTCCACCCAACAAATTTGGGTCTGAACCGGTTCACCCAAACTGGATTGGGTCTGAACCGGTCCACCCAATTGGTTTGGGTCTGAACCGGTTCGACCCGAACCGGTTCACCCAACTGGTTCGGGTCTGAACCGGTTCGACCCGAACCGGTCCATCAAACCGGTTTGGGTCTGAACCGGTTCGACCTGAACCGGCTCACCCAACTGGTTCGGGTCTGAACTGGTTCGACCCGAACCGATTCACCCCAAACCGGTTTGGGTCTGAACCTGTTCGACCCGAACCGGTTCACCCCAAACATTTTTTTTTTTTTTTTTTAAAAGGGACTCGGTCTGGGCGCAACCCAGACCGGTGGGCTCGGTCTGGGTCGCACCCAGACCGACCCGGTTCGGTCCGCCCTGGACCGAACCGGTCCCCCAAATTAAAACAGCGGAAGGGGCTGAACCCCTTCCGATCTCAGGCGCAGGGGGGTCGGCCCCTGCCGACCCTCCCTCTGCACCCACACGCCTGGGCCGGTCTCCGGGACCGGCCATCCGTGTCGGTCGGTCGCCGGGGCCGGCCGTCGGAGTCGGCCGCCACAGGGGCCGGCCGACCACCCCCCTTTTCTCTCTGTCTCTGAATTTTTTTTTTTTCTTTCTTTAACTGCAACTTGCCGGCAGCCATGGCTGCCGGCCCTCTGAGCTCCCAACAGAAAAACGAAGAAGAAGACGAGGAAGGTGGAGGCCTACCTTGCTGCTGTCGCCGCCGCCGCCGCCTCAGGTAAGTCTTCCTCTTTCTCTCGTTCCCCCTTCACTCTCTGTCTCTCTCCCTCTGCCGCTCGTTTGGTGCGGTGGAGGGAGGCTGCGTGAGGGTTTTTATAACCCTCACGCAGGGTGAGGATAACCCTCACCCTCCCACGGATTTCGGGGGTGAGGCTTATCCTCCCCTCTCCGTTACGCGGTTTCCCCAAAGGGGAAACCGCAGTTTCCAATTTTTTTTTTTTTTTTTTTTAAAACTTATCCCCTCCGGCGACTTTGCCGGAGGGGGTTTTACAATTCTACCCCCCTTAAAAGAAGATTCGTCCCGAATCTTACCTGGAAACAAATGTGGAAATTGGTCGCGGATATCCGATTCACGCTCCCAAGTAGCCTCCTTTTTGCTGTGATGACTCCACTTGACCAACACCATAGATAACTCCTTGTTTCTAAGCTTTTGCACTTTCGTGTCCAGGATTTCGATGGGCTTTTCTCTCATACTCAGATCATCTTGCAAGTCTAATACAGTCTCGACTGTATCCAAAATATGGGAAGGATCTGGCACGTACTTCCGCAACATGGAAACATGGAACACATTGTGAATTCGAGATAAGGAAGGTGGTAGAGCTAACCGGTATGCTGCCTGACCAATCTTCGCAAGTATCTCAAAAGGTCCAATATATCTGGGGTTCAATTTTCCTTTTCGACCAAAACGCATTACGCCCTTAAACGGAGATATCTTTAAAAACACGTGATCACCTTGCTCAAATTCTAACTCACGACGTCTTTTATCCGCATAACTCTTCTGACGACTTTGTGCTGTGAGGAGACGCTCTCGAATGAATCTCACTTGATCTGTCATTCGTTGAACCATCTCTGGCCCTAACAAACTCCTTTCTCCGACTTCATCCCAACACAAGGGAGTTCGACATCGTCGGCCATACAATGCCTCAAATGGAGCCATGCCTATACTTGCTTGAAAGTTGTTGTTGTAGGCAAACTCCATTAATGGCAAAATATCATCCCATGAGTCGCTATACTCCAAACTACATGCCCGGAGCATGTCCTCAAGGGTCTGGATGGTTCGCTCTGACTGACCATCTGACTGAGGGTGAAAAGCTGTACTCATTTTCAATTGTGTCCCCATAGCTTCTTGAAAACTTTGCCAAAATCGTGATGTGAACTTCGAGTCTCTATCTGAGACGATTGAATCAGGTACCCCATGAAGTCTCATGATCTCTCTAATGAATGATTGAGCCAATTGGTCACACGAGTGAGTTGTCTTACAAACTAAAAAGTGAGCTGACTTAGTTAGTCTGTCGACAATCACCCATACTGAATCCATCCCATTCTTTGTCTTAGGAAGCCCCAAAACGAAGTCCATTGATATGTCTACCCACTTCCACTCGGGAATGGGAAGTGGTTGCAAAAGACCGCCTGGTCTTTGGTGCTCAATCTTCACCTGCTGACATACTAGACATTTGCTCACAAACTCAGCAATGTCTTTCTTCATACCATTCCACCAAAACGTATCTTTCAGATCTCGGTACATTTTGGTGCTACCGGGATGAATGGCATATCTAGAATGATGTGCCTCTTCCAGCAACAGATTTCTAAGTTGATCATTCTTGGGAATGCACACTCTCTGACGAAATCTAATAAGTCCTTGATCATCAATATTGAATTCCGATTCTACATTTTCTGAAATCTTCTTTCTTATTTGCATTAATTCTGGGTCTAAGGGTTGTTTTTCCCTAATCTGGTCCCACAATTCTGACTTCAATGTGGTCTGCACAAATAATAATCGTCCTGATAAGCATTGAGCTTCTGCCTTCAGATGAGCCATCGAGGAGAATAATTCCCAATTTGCAAGTCTAGCTAGAGCTCATGTCTTTCTGCTAAGAGCATCAGCGACCACATTCGCCTTACCCGGATGGTATTTTAGCTCAAAATCATAATCTTTCAGAAATTCTAACCATCTTCTTTGCCTCAAGTTCAAATCTTTCTGAGAAAACAGATACTTAAGGCTTTGATGGTCGGTAAAGACCTCAAATTGTTCGCCATAGAGGTAGTGCCTCCATATCTTAAGGGCAAAAACTACTGCTGCTAACTCCAGATCATGCGTCGGGTAGTTGACTTCATGTGTTTTGAGCTGACGAGATGCATAAGCTATCACCTTTCCGTGTTGCATCAGAACACAACCCAAACCTTTGTGAGAGGCATCACTATAAATAGTGAAACCTCCAGATCCAGAAGGTAAGACCAACACTGGAGCAGTGGTCAAACGCTTCTTTATCTCCTGAAAACTTTGCTCGCATTTCTCATTTCACTCAAACTTTACATCTTTCTTTGTGAGTTTCGTCATAGGAGCCGCTAACAACGAGAATCCTTCAACGAATCTCCGATAGTACCCAGCTAAACCCAAAAAACTGCGAATCTCAGTAGGATTCTTGGGTCTAGACCAATTGGTGACTGCTTCAATCTTTGCAGGGTCTACCATAATCCCGTCTTTAGAAACAATGTGTCCAAGGAATGACACTTGTTCTAACCAAAAAGCGCACTTAGAGAATTTGGCATAGAGCTTATGTTCTCTAAGTGTCTGCAAAACTATTCTCAGATGTTCTTCATGTTGCTTCTTTGAGGTAGAGTATATGAGGATGTCATCGACAAATACCACGACGAACTTATCCAAATAAGGTCTAAACACTCTATTCATCATGTCCATGAAGGCAGCTGGTGCGTTGGTCAGACCAAAAGGCATGACCATAAATTCATAATGGCCATATCTTGATCTGAATGCTGTCTTGGCCACATCTTCTTTCTTAATCCTCAATTGATGATAACCTGATCTCAAATCCAACTTTGAGAAGCATGCCACTCCTTGCAGTTGATCGAACAAATCGTCAATTCTCAGCAAAGGGTACTTATTCTTTATGGTTACTGCATTCAATTGACGATAGTCGATACACATACGCAGTGATCCGTCCTTCTTCTTCACAATTAAAATTGGAGCACCCCAAGGAGATACTGAAGGTCGAATAAATCCTTTCTCCAATAACTCCTGTATTTGCTCCTTGAGTTCCTTGAGTTCTGCAGGGCCCATCCGATAGGGAGCCTTCGAAATGGGTGTTGTTCCCGGAACTAGATCGATTTGAAACTCAGTCTCCCGATCAGGAGGAAGACCTGGAAGATCTTCTGGAAAGACATCATCATATTCACAGACTATGTCTACATCTAATATTGAGAGATCTTCTTTCTCTTCGGTTTTCATATACGCCAGGAATCCCATGCATCCATTTTCAATATATTTATTGGCCTTCAAACACGATATGACAGTTGGCTTATGCAACTTTCTAACACCCTGGTATGTGAAAGTTGGAGTATGGGGTATTTGAAAGCTGACACACTTTCTTCGACAATCAATAGTGGCATGATGGTCCGACAACCAGTCCATGCCCAGAACCACATCTAGATCTTTGAAGTCGAGTTGCAACAAATTCACAAGCAACTCTCGATCTTTAATTACTACAGCGCAATTAGGATACACAGTATCCACAATAGTGGTTTCTCCTATAGGTGTCTATTAAGTAAGGAACACTCAATCGAGATGGTGCCACTGGCAACCTCTTCCCAAAAGCTGAAGAAGAAAAACTATGTGTGGCTCCTGAGTCGAATAACACACGTGCAAGAACACCAAAAATAAGAAGTGTACCTTCAACCACATCAGGGTTGGTAAGAGCTTCTTGAAGAGCAGTCGCATAGGCGCGACCTGGTACTGCTGGCTTCCGCTTTGGTGGCGCGTTGTTTCTTCTATCAGGCTGTGGGCAATCATTAGCATAATGCCCCATCTGCTGGCAGTTGAAGCATCTGACATTCCTCAATTCGCATTTACCCTCGTGCCTCTGGAGACCACAAGTCTTGCAAGCATTGTCTGACTGGACCGGCTTCTAGAACCTTTGCCGCTTGGCTTGCTGATTGCCAGCATTCTTGACTTGCTTACCCTGGTTCTGACCAGAGTTTTGTCCTCCGAAATGCCTCTTATTTCCGCGCTAGAATCTCTCCTTAGAATAAAACTTCTTTCGAGAAGATTCTGCCATATTGCCACCGCTATGCTGGGTCTTTTCTTCCGTCTTGGCTTTTTCCTTCGTTTGCGGTTTCTCAGCTGTCCGCATTTCCCAAAACTCGTATCTGGAGGCATAGTCCACCAGTCGGCTGTATTTCTTTATTTGTTGTGGCCCGACCAATCTCAAAATATCGGGCCTTAAACCCCTCTCGAACCTTATGCACTTCTCTTTCTCGTTTGCCACCAAGGACTTGGCAAAACGGGAGAGAGAGTTAAAACGTGCAGTATATTGGGCGACTGTCATGTCACCCTGCTTCAATTTTCTGAACTCTTCTGCTTTTTCCACCCGTTGACACTTTGGAAAAAACTGCCTATAAAACCTTCTCACGAAAGTGGACCAAGGCAAGTAAGTGTCCGGCTCCAAGGTGTCTCTGATAGATCTCCACCAGTGCTCCGCATCGCTGGTCAGATTGGATACGGCTATCCAAACTCTCTGGTCATCTGGACATTGGATAACATCCAATGCCTTCTCAACTTGCATCAGCCAATTCTCTGCCACGACACCGTCAGGAGTGCCATCGAAGAGCGGAGGCTGCATATTCTTGAACCTCTCCGCCCATGAGGTGATACCAGAAATCACCGTCTGTGGCTGACTTTGTTGTGCCTGAGTCGTTTGCAACAACTCGTACAGTATGCGGTTTGTAGTATACTCAGGCGGTACTCTCGTACTCTGACTCATTGGGGATCCAGGTGGAATCTCCATACTTTCTTCTCTACCTTCAAGATGAGTATATTTTTCCGGCGTGTGCGTTGCCGCGTGGCTCCCTTGAACTCGTGCCCCTTCCGTAGTAGGGGAAGATGAGGGTGCCCTACGCGACGGTCCACCAATGTTTTCGCTTTTCCGCCTAGCTGCTACCGTGTCCTTGGAAAGATACGAAGTTTCTCTGCGAGTAGCCATTTGTACTGCAGTAAAATTCTCACTTAACATCACGTGTTTCATTGGAATCTCACAAGATCACATCTCACGCAAATAATTCACTTTATTGCATAAAAAAATTTCATACTTGAGAAACATTCTAGTTAAGAAAAACAAACAATGCAATTAAAATAATATTATTCTGCTAAGAAAACTAACTAGTCCTAATCATTCTTCGATCCATCCGAAGCAGGGCCCGTTCCTTGTACTCCATTGAGTCTGGGTCTCGGGAGGAGCATTCAGGTCGTACTGCGGCGTAGCAGGAGTGTATGATGGTGACGAAGATGCGTGGGTAGGTGTGACAAGAGAGTAAGTAGGTGAGGCAGGATCATCACTCGGGTCTTTATCCTCGCCTCTCTCTTCTGAATTTCCTCGCCCCTGTCCAAACCCTGGGTCACCTTGGTTGGCTTCCGCTGCTTGCCGAGCTGCTTCGGCTGCCTGGAAAGCCGCTCTCTGAGCTTCTTCAGCCAGAAGCTCATTGAATGGAGGTGGAACCCTCTGGTTTCCCCCACTCATGGCCGCCATATAACTAGCTCGGGACATATGTCGTCCCCGTCCTCTTGCCATACGAAAACCTCCTCGAGGCACAAAGTTGGTGCTCGAAGATGCTCTTCTCCTGATGCCTCCTCGTGCCGCCATCCGGTTTCCTCCCAAACGCCCACGTGCAGCCCTCGTCCTCTGACAGTTGCATTGGTGATTCCTCCTTCCGTAGGGTGGAGGATGTGGCCCCTGGGTAGAGTAGGGGTAGTTCTGATGATATATGTCTCGGTCTCCGAAAATTATGTAGATCGGAGGTGGCTGAGGCGTCAACTCTCTAACCACCTGAGTCATGCTTGTGATGACTCCCGTAACCATTGCCATTGCGGCAAAGAATTCATCTCTTCCCACAAAGGGAGGCTCAACTGGGTCTTGAGCCCGTGGGACTTCGTTGTTGCCTTGATTGTTAGCCATTCCTAATTACACAATAATTTAATCACTAACGTGCATTATTCAAGCAGAGACTTACATCTTGTCATTGAGTCTTATTATGAATGATGAACAGTTTTTCTGTGTAAACCTGGCTTTGATACCACTTTGTAACACCCCGATCTGGGACCTCAGGAGTCCGAGTTCGGTTGGTATTACTTCCCAGAGGGAAGAGTGCAAAGCTTACACAGTGAAAACGTGGCTAAAAAAAAACTTTTTATTTCATTCTCATAAATCAAACTTTTTCTTACAATTGTTCATCATTCATAATAACTAAAACAATTACATCTTATTCAATGACAAGGAAAGTAGAAATATACCGCTGCTCTGCTGAAGACTGAAAAAGAACTGCTCACAAGCGACTGATTTAATACCTGGAACCTACAGTTGTAATTAAACACAAATGGGGGTGAGTCTACAACCCAGTAAGAGATAATCATAAGTAAATAAACAACAATTTACAACTGTAGTGGGCTCTAAGCCCCTAGTCTTATTTTAATTCTCGATACACCACACATGTTTGTATATTTTAATTTCCCCCATTATCATTCTCAATTACTCTCTTTCACACAACTATCACTAGGCTGGCTATACCGGTAATAGCCATCTATGGGCGTAGCAACCCTGTAGAACACCCAAATTCTACATGTTGGCCAGACAATGAACCATACACTCCCAGTGGTCCCCAGACCACCAGGCACTGCAGTGAACCACCACGGGGACCCCACCGGTAGCTAGCCGGGGGATCAAGCTCTCAATCTCGGCATGGTTCATGCTACATCCTAAACATGATGGTTATTAATCATCCATGGTCCTCTAGAGTCTCAAACCAGTGTGAGTGAAATCCTAAGTCATAGCCAAGTTCACACATTGAACAATATTCTCAAATTCAAAGTTCACTCGTTCCCTCACGAGTGATGTCATGACTAATCACAACAATCTCATTCTCAATCTCATGATGACGTTAGGACTCACACAGCTCTCACTTAGCACGCAATGATGTAGTGTCTCTACATCATTAAATCACCGACGACCCACTCTCCATGGTGGCTGCACTCTGGCCGCGAACCAGGTAGCCCTTGCCAAGGTCGCCACTTCCGGGATTTAAGGGGTACTGCATGCTGAACTCTAAATATCCATTCACACCACATGAATGAATTAAATGAGACTCTAATCTAACTCAATCTCATCACAATGCATGATATAAATGCTCAATTAACATGCAATCATAAACACAATCTCTTTCTATCATGCATGACTTATTAACACTAATATGCATCTCAAAATAAACATTTGTTTAAAGTAACTCATAATTGTCAAGCATGGAATTTATGCATGTCATAGTCTAACTCAAAGCTATCATGCTAATCACAAAACCTCTATAGCACTACGATAACAAGCAACGTGTAAAGGGTTTATTCACATCTAAAATTACTTATAACATCCCTTACCTCAAGTGCGGATCTGTACTTTCACCAAGAGTGAGTCTCAAGATGCTCTAACAGTAGGATCTGGTAATTAAAGCAATATATTTGAGTTAATCACAAAACCTCTTACTAAAATTACTAAATTACCCCTCCCGAATCTTCTTAAAGAAACCAGAGTTTCTGTATTACTAGTTTGACTGAAGTTCATAGACTATTGGATTCCTCTCTTTAATACGAATCCAACGCACCAAACCTCGCTCGATTCCGAGTTCGGAGTGCGAAGCTATGTCCATTTTACTGAAATGGATCCCACGGATCCAAATGGACCTCTGGCGCATTTCGGATTTCGGGCCAATCCGAAACTATTTTCTGATCCAATCCTGATTTGGATCCAAACCCTGTCTGTTTGGATTCCGATCCTCCTCATAACTGGATCCAAAACTGCTAGTTGGATCCAGAAAGTCTGATTGGGTCTGAATCGGTTCGACCCGAACCGGTCCACCCAACAAATTTGGGTCTGAACCGGTTCACCCAAACTGGATTGGGTCTGAACCGGTCCACCCAATCGGTTTGGGTCTGAACCGGTTCGACCCGAACCGGTTCACCCAACTGGTTCGGGTCTGAACCGGTTCGACCCGAACCGGTTTGGGTCTGAACCGGTTCGACCTGAACCGGCTCACCCAACTGGTTCGGGTCTGAACTGGTTCGACCCGAACCGATTCACCCCAAACCGGTTTGGGTCTGAACCGGTTCGACCCGAACCGGTTCATCCCAAACATTTTTTTTTTTTTAAAAGGGACTCGGTCTGGGCGCAACCCAAACCGGTGGGCTCGGTCTGGGTCGCACCCAGACCGACCCGGTTCGGTCCGCCCTGGACCGAACCGGTCCCCCAAATTAAAACAGCGGAAGGGGCTGAACCCCTTCCGATCTCAGGCGCAGGGGGGTCGGCCCCTGCCGACCCTCCCTCTGCACCCACACGCCTGGGCCGGTCTCCGGGACCGGCCATCCGTGTCGGTCGGTCGCCGGGGCCGGCCGTCGGAGTCGGCCGCCACAGGGGCCGGCCGACCACCCCCCTTTTCTCTCTGTCTCTGAATTTTTTTTTTTTTTCTTTCTTTAACTGCAACTTGCCGGCAGCCATGGCTGCCGGCCCTCTGAGCTCCCAACAGAAAAACGAAGAAGAAGACGAGGAAGGTGGAGGCCTACCTTGCTGCTGTCGCCGCCGCCGCCGCCTCAGGTAAGTCTTCCTCTTTCTCTCGTTCCCCCTTCACTCTCTGTCTCTCTCCCTCTGCCGCTCGTTTGGTGCGGTGGAGGGAGGCTGCGTGAGGGTTTTTATAACCCTCACGCAGGGTGAGGATAACCCTCACCCTCCCGCGGATTTTGGGGGTGAGGCTTATCCTCCCCTCTCCGTTACGCGGTTTCCCCAAAGGGGAAACCGCAATTTCCAATTTTTTTTTTTTTTTTTAAAACTTATCCCCTCCGGCGACTTTGCCGGAGGGGGTTTTACATATATGGTGCAGTGATACGCATTTACTTACGTGGACAACATGTGTGAAAATGCAATTTGAAACTTATAGTCTCAAAGGAGTAAATGAGATTTTGACATTCCCATATGCATATGTTCATTTAGCCTACATGTATGAAATGAATGATGTGTGCTAAAACTGCATATTTTGATTATGCTATGAGTAGTGCATGTTGTAAAGGCCGAACATGAGGTTACTATGTTATGAATGCACAATGTTTGTGCCCCATGCATACTTAGATGAGCTTCAATAGTATGCATGGGGCACCACTACCCTTACACATTTTTAATCATCACTTGTTGGTGTACATAGAGGTCTTAGGGATATTTGCGGCATGATGTGTTTATAGAGGAATAGGGCCATTCCACTGATTTTTTTTTTCTCACGACTTCATGTTGGAAGGGGGGGGGGGGGGGGCAGTGACAAGAGCTTGACCCGTCTATGGGCGTCCCCATCCATTCCTTGAGGGGGAGGACCATCACCCTCACCAAGAAGGTGGGGAAGGACCCTTGTGTGTTTCCCACAAGGGTGGGCTCCCTCCTGGGTGGATAACCATATGAACTGGGTTCGTCTAACTAGTTTGTTTGTGAAACTGGGTCCTAAGCTGGTACATAGGACAATCCCCCAGTTTTTTCAAATTTAGGTCTGGCTCTAGCCCAAGAAACATTGGTTCCTGACTTGGTGGACCATATACACTCTCTAGAGAGATTGGTTTAACTTGTGGATTGAATTTTGGGAAATGGAGACTCTTGACGAAAAATTCTTAATTCATGATTTGAATGGATCATCATAGTTAGCTATATGTGTCCTGCTTTCAGGATTATCCCCTTATCCTGAACAAGGAAAGAATGAATTTGAGGAGAATTTTAAGGAAGTCATGGAAAATGATTCAGGTTTATCCCTTAACCTGAACGGGAAATGAATTTGATGCAAATGGAAATTGATGCAAATGAATACAGATGAATGCAATTGAATGCCAATGTATGCAACATGCTTCGGTTGAACCCCTATGGAGTTGATAGTTCGTAGGTCGAACCTCTGAGAACAAAATTGGATCTGATTAGATCAATTTTGGATCCAAATCAAAACTAGGTATTGATCTAGTCAAACTGTTCTAGATCCAGATAAACAATGGATCTGGATTGGGTTGTGAGTTACTTTTGAATTATGAAAATAATTTTGAAATGACCAAAATTTTTATATCCAAAATCCATTTTGGTAAATTAGACATAACTTCGCACTCTAAACTCGAAATCGAGTGAGGTTTAGTGCGTTGGACTTGTATCGCAAAAGGAATTTGCCTGTCTATTGGTTTTAATCAAATCAGGGATACAAAAAATCAAGGTCTCACGAGTCAATTCAAGAAGGGCATTTTAGTAATTTTATGAGAATATAAGAGATTTTGTGCATTAATACAAATATGCTTATGTAATGACCATATTCTAGTGTCAGAGCATCTTGAGACTCGATTGCGAATAGAGCACAATATTTTCAGTCGAGGTAAAGGATATTATAAGTAATTTTAGATATAAATAAACTTCTTTACGTTGCATGTTATTGTTGTGAATTAACATAATTAGCATGATAGTTTTTAATGGTGAAAATGATATACATACATTTACCATGCATGATATTATGAGGTGATTGCATATACATGTTAATTATGGAATACATGTTAGTTATTGTATTTCATGCATGTTAGAAAAATTATACTATGATAGCATATCTATGTAATAATTTGCTAATAACATGCATCTGATTAGATTGTATTTAGACTTGAGTTTCATTTTTATTCTATTCATGTTGTATGAATGAATATACTGATATTAGCATGCATAACCCTTTAAATCCTGAAAGTGGCGACTTATGGTAAGGGCTACCTGGTTCATGGTCAGAGTACAACCACCATGGAGAGTGGGTCACATGTGATTTAACGATGTGGAGACCCTATATTATGTGCTTATTATGAGATAAGTGTGAGTCCTAATGTCCACCTGAGATTAAAGAATGAAATCCATCATGATCATTTCACGATATCACTCATAAGAGAACGAGTGAAATATGAGTTTGAGAATATGAGTCTATGTGTTGAACATTAACCAATGACTTAGGGTTTCATTCACACAGTGTTTGGGGACTCTAGATGACCATGGATGGTTGAGAACCATCATAGTTAGGATGTAGTATGAACCATACTGAGATTGAGATTAAGCCTGACCTCTCAGCTAGCTACTGGTAGGGTCTCCTTTTTGTTTCACTGTAGTTCCTGGTGATCCGGGGACCACTGAGAGTGTATGATTCATTGTCTGACTAACATGCAGAATTAAAATGTTCTACGCAGGTTGCTACGCCCATGGACGGCTATGACCGATATAACTGACCTAGGATTATCTTGGTGTGTTAGAGTGTTTAAGAGAGTGAATGGGGGTAATTAAAACATATAAATTTGTATTGTGTGTCGAAAACTAAACTTAGATTAGGGGCTTAGAGCCCACTATAATTGTAAGTTTACATGTTATTTACTTATAATTATTTCTTATTGGGTGGTAGAATAACCCTCCTGTTTAATTACAAATGTAGGTTTCAAGAACACTAGCACAAACAAGACTTGATCAACTACTTCTTTGGAAGAGTATTTGTTAGTTTTTACTTTCTTGTCATTGAACATCTCTATAATTGTTACTCTCTTTTATTATAAATGATGAACTATGTAAAGCGAGTGAGTTATTGAAGGATAATAAAAAAAAAATAGTCATATTTTCTTTGTGTAAACTCTGTATACTTTCCCTCTTGAAAGTAATACCAACCGAACTCGAACTCTTGAGGTCCCAGATCAGGGTGTTACGCAGTCCCCCACCCGATTTTGGATAGTGGAAATGCTTGTTGAAACAATCATTAAACATGAAAAACATGTGAAATGCACATCTACCATGGTGGAACACCCCTTTATTGTTCCACCCAAGCCCCTATTATGAAAATAAGACAGGGGGAATGGTGAAGTTAAAAAAGAAAACACAGAGGGAGGGGAAAATTCATGTCTCTCATCAAAAGGAATTTTGTCCTAGGTAAGAAGTAGAGATTCACTTCCCTTGACAGTCACCAGTGGAGATCTTCTACCGACACTTCAATCTTGTCAGCAATTTCATGTTTGAAAATCCAGAGTTGAATCAACTTCAAAACTAACTAGTTTCAACAAACTTTACGTGCCTCTTCAACGACCACAATATGATCCACGAAAGCTATTCATGGCAAATCTAAGTCCTCTTCTATCACTTTCACAAAACTCTTGTGATGCTCTCTCCAATCTTTACACAAGCATCAAAATGTACCATAATCCTACCGTTCACCACTTCGACTCTACGGTTAACTGGCATCAGATCCTCTCATATTCTGGGTTTTTTTAACGCATTCTATAGTTGGGGTCTGTCCCCAGATCTGCACATCACCTTGGCTAACCAGCTATAAAGGATTTCGGTATCTCTCCATGTGAAGTTGAAGGAAATTTATTTTTGATGATTCAAATGAGTTGATAAGCTCTGGGGAAGTCACAATTGACAAACGTTGCCTTCTTGAATACAATTTTTGAATCTAAAACTTTAAAAATGGGTTAGTAGTAAGTCAGGTTGCAATGGGTTCAGTTTGGGTCCATTCACGTATAAAACAGGTTTTGGTATATAACCAGTTCGGGTACGAAACTGGTTCAGGCTCGGGTCAGTTCAAGAATAAAATGGGGTACATAATCGGGTTGGGTTCCCAATAGTTCAGTTTTATACTATTTAGAATTGTTGGCATATTCGCAAAATCAAAAGTGGAATGCAAATACATACCGGTAGACGCCATGATGCGACATGCGGGTGCTCAGCATTCTCCTCAGCCTATTGACACCCACGATGACCCAAGGCCTTCAAGTCGATAGTGAGCAGGACCCTGAACCCAATGAAAATTACAAGTATATGAGCAATAGGCTAAGTTTTTCGTTGCACTCATCATACAACCTAACCTTCCCTTTTATAATGGAAGATAGGGGTGGTTACTCAATGTGATCTCTCCACATTCACATAACCTCAACCCAATAACTCCCATTAAAAGCCCACTAACAGGTCACTAACCCTCTCCATAGTGTCGAACTGGGTCACACCATGGGTTGAACCCAAATCAGTAATGTTCAACATTCTCCTACTTGACCCATTGACACTAAAAGGGTACTAAATTGAGGTTTATATTGTTATCTCAACTTAATTCTTCATGTGGGTTCACATGCTATCACAAGAATGAATCATATGAGTCATTGAGATAAACACCTCTTTATAAAATATAATATTTTCATGTACTATAATACAATTCATTTTTAGTGTTTTAGCATGTTAAGATTACCTTTATGAATATGTTGGTATCTAACCAGTTCTATTGATCATTTTAATATTGTTATTATGTTATTCTCTATAACCATATGAGTGATCATTTATGAAAAATAAAAAATACATAAAGTCATAGAGAATCAATTCATTTTCACAAATATGATCATATAATGTATTATCATACATCAGAAGGAATAAAAAAGACTCATCTCCTTTACATGTTGAAAATACAATCCCGGTGCTAGCCCTTTAGTAAGGGAATCCACAATCATTTTCTTTGTACCAATTATATCAATATATACTAGATTATTCTCAGACTTTTCTTTAATAACAAAATATTTTAACTCCATGTGTCGACACAAGGTTGAGCTCTTTTTGTTATTTGAGAAGAACATAACTGCTTCATTATCATGAAAGATTGTTAGCGGTCTCTCAATAGAGTTCACAATCCCAAGACACATAATAAATTTTCTTATCCAAATGGCCTAAGATGAAGTCTCATATAAAGTAATAAATTCTGCCTCCATGATATAAGCAACAGTTGTAGACTACTTTCCACTTGTCCATAAGATGATACCACCTACTAGTAGGAAGATGTATTAAGTAGTGGACTTTCTATTGTCGAGACATCCTCCTAAGTCTGCATCAAAGTATCCAATGACCTTTAGGTGGTCAACTTTTATGTAGGTCAACATGTAGTCCTTTGTTCATTATAAATATCGCATGACCTTCTTCGCTAGCTTCCATTGCACAATGCCTAAATTTGATTGATATATACCAAGCATTCCCATAGTAAATGTTATATCAGGTCGTGTGTAGGTCTGCACGTACTGCAAACTCTCAATCACTAAAGCATATGGGACAGTTGCCATCTGAGCCTTTTCATTATCAACCTAATGACCGTTCTTTAAATTCAATTTATCCCCTAATCGGGAAAATAATTATCCATCCCATATCTTTTAAGAACCTTAAAGATATAGGATTTTTTTTAGAGAGGCCAAGGACACCCTTAGTTCTATAATGACGGATCTTGATTCCAAGGACATATGTGGCCACCTATGTCCTTCATATCAAAATGAGAGGAAAGAAAATCTTTAATCTCATGTCGTAGACTTAAATCATTAGTTGCGAGATGAATGTCATCAACATATAAAACCAAAATTATGAACTTACTCTTACTAGTCTTAATGTAAATACACTTATCAACAATATTTTCTATGAATCCAAAGTTCATAATTACCTGATTGAATTTTTTATACTATTGGAGGAAACTTTGTTTAAGTCTATAAATTAACTTCTTTAATTTGCAAACTGAATAATTTGATTCATCTACACTAAAACCAAGAGGTTATTGCATGTATACCTCATCTTCCAGATCCCTATTCAGGAAGTCAATTTTCATATCCATTTGATGTAGCTCTAAATCAAAATAAGTTACGAGGACCATGATTACTCTCAATGATTCTTTAGTTGAGACAAGAGAAAAAGTCTCATTATAATTAATACCCTTTATATGTGTGAAACCTTTTGCAATAAGCCTATCCTTGTACCTCTCTACTTGACCTTTAGAGTCTGTCTTGGTCTTAAGAACCTACTTACAATCAACTAGTCTAACTCCATCAAGTCGAGGTAAAAGATTCCACACTTGGTTCTTTGCCATAGAGTCAAGCTCTTCTTTCATGACATTGATCCAATGTGTTGATCCTTTACTTTCAATAACTTTTGCAAATGTGAATGAATCATCATCAATATCTATTAAATCATTAGACTCTTGCAAATACACCACATAATTTGGATGTATAGCAGATTTTTTAGTCATCGTAGACCTCTATATAGGTGCTACAGGTGGTTCAAAATAAACTTTTGTATATTGTTGTTGTACATCATCATTAATAACTTTCTCTATTTGAGATTGTTGTTCATTGACCCAACTTTCCCTAACATTATTCAAAGGAACAATGACAGGAAAAATTGGGTCTTTATCCTTTATAGGTAAGAAACTTGAATCATGTATTTTTTCAAATTCAATACTTTGAAATACATCTGTTCCAATAGAATCATTTTCAAGAAATATAGTTTTATCTGTTTTTACTGTTTATAGTGTATGAGATGGATAATAAAACCTAAAAGCCTTTGACTTTTCTAGATAACCAATGAAAAATCCACTAGTCGTTCTAGGATCAAAAGTTTTTATATGTGGGTTATACAATTTAGCTTATCCTGGACATCTCTATATGCTCATATATGACAAAGAAGGTTTTCTACCTGTCCATAACTCATAATGAGTCTTTTGAACAACCTTCGTAGAAACCTTATTCAAAATATGCATTGTTGTCTTAAGAGCTTCACCACACAAGGCCAAAGGAAGGTTTCAGTGATTCAACATTATTCAAATAATTTCTTTAAGTGTACAATTTCTTCTTTTAGATACACCATTCTGGTAAGCACTATTAGACATGGTATACTGAGATACAATACCTTTCTCTTTCAGAAACTACACTAATGACCCTTCATTTTGTCCTATCTTTGTGAAACGACTATAATATTCGCCACCTCTATCAGACCTAACCACCTTAATAACTTTAGTGATTTGTTTTTCTAGTTCTTTCTTGAAGTCCTTAAAAACCTGAAAAACTTTTGATTTTTCAAATAATAAGTAGAGATACATATGCCATGAGTAATCGTCTATAAATGTGGCAAAATACCTTTCACTCGTATAACACGGTAAAAAAGAGTCGCAAACATCTGTATGTACTATGTCCAACTTTTTATTGTTGTGTTTGGCATCTTTCTTATACGTGTTAGACTACTAGCATTTATACAGTTAACACATGGTTTTATATCCATGAAATCAAGCGATCAAAAAATTTCTTCTTTTATAAGTTTTTGGACTCTCTCTTTCGAGATATGTCCTAACCTTTGATGCCAAAACAAATATGATTGATCTTCCTTTAGGCTATATTTATTGACAATCATTGTATTTTTAACATATTGAGATTCTTGAATTTGGAATTTAGTTTTTAACCATTACAAACCATCACACACGTATGTTGAACACATATTCATAGAATTTTTTATAATAATAAGCTTGAAATTTTCAAATTTAAAAATAAAACTAAACATATCAAGTTTCAAAATTGAAATCAAGTTTTGATTATAGAATGAAACATACAATGTATCAACCAAATACAAAATGAATCTTGATTCCAACACAACTTTGCAGGTCCCAACGTTTTTGACATGCGAACAAATCTTATTTCCTAAGAAGATGCTTCTTTCATTCTCTGTTGATTCTTTTTTGTTCAAAAATGTTTGCAAAGAATTGACAATATGCATTATAGCACTAAAATCAATCCACCAATTGTGCAATGAAACATGAATCAAATTGCACTCATGAGAAATGAATGACTTATTGCCATTATTTTTGAGTCATTTCTTATGCTTTAAGCAATCCACCTTCTTATGTTCCTTCTTCTTGCAGATAAAATACTTTATAGAAGAGCCTCCTTGTTGGTATTTGGCTTTCGTCTAAGAGTTTGAAATATCCCTAGAGGCTTTCTTCTTATTCTTCATTTTGAAAAAACTTTTATTTGGCATCGGCCTCAGCATCGGTTTTCCTTATAAGAGAACATATGTGCACTCAGTATTCTCTCATCATTCAGTATCTCCTCCTGCTCAATACACTTGGCTAAGAGGTCATTAAAAGACCACTCATCATTATGTGTATTGTAGGAGATTTTGAAAGGTCCATATTCAGTAGGCAATGGGGACAAAATAAAAAATAGCAAACTTCACGTCATTCAGTTGAGATACAATGTTCTTCATTTCTAAAATGTGTTGTCGGATGTGACTGCCACCAATATATTTTATAGATACTAGTTGGACATCAATGTACTAGCCCTTGCTTTATTGGAACTGACAAATTGAGTCATAATGGCTCTTAAAATTTTTTTTACTGTCCTGCATTGAGGAATGACACCTCAAATATTCTTAGTCACTCAAGATTGAAAAAGTAATAGGTTAAGTCTATTCGAGCACTCCCACTTCTCAAAGATAGCCTTTTGTTTGATTGTACTTAGCTCTATAAAAGTGACATGTTTGTCAGTTTTAATGGCCAAATCAAGGTCCATATAACCGAGAGTGAACAACACTATTTCTTTCTAATTTGAAAAATTAGATCCGTCAAATAGATGAATATTACTAGAACCGTCGGTAAGGAAAGAAACTGATACAACAAGAGACGAAAGAACATACCTTATTATTGCTTAGATGAGACTCATGATGAAAAGGTAAAAACTGAGACCCTTTATTATTCACATTTTTAGACAAGTATAGTTGAGTCATTATCATTCCACTTTTGGTGAAAATGACAATACTCATAGTTACTCTATCTCTTCGATTCACAAGGAATTAACTTCAGTTGGTAAAACTAGTAGATCATGTAACTAGAGTCAATTCAATATTGTACCTTTGGATACAAATATGCTTCATGGGCTGAAATACACATCTACTATTATACCCTGTATGAATTTGGAACACAACAACCTTCCTTTGGGTGGAATCATTGTTTCATAGTCACATACAATCATAATAATGAATATTAATACGGTCCAAAGAATCCTCAATCAATGCAACTTAGATCACTTTGGTGATTGCATGACTCAGTCAATCAAGATCTTTTACTGAAATTATAATCGTATTATAGAGCATGGCCATGCACACATGTTAATGCATGCATATTCATGACAAAATATATATTATATCGTCAAAATACAAGCTCATGCTTCAACTTATATGCATAAACTAATTTTGATGATAAAATGTCATGAATTTAGTCATAATTCATGCTTAAAAATATTATGTGTAACTTAACCAACAAAAAATACATGTATTAACATGCTTACGTAATATTTTCTTAACAATGAACACTTATAAAACATGAAAAATAACAAAAAACATGCTCATATGGGTAAAACCTAGGGTCCTCAAGCTCGAACCGATCTAAAAATACCCTGGACCGGTCTGAAACAGATCCACACTAGCCATCTAAGGGTCTAAACAAGTTCTAGACCTAATGGGCCCATGCAAAACATGAAAAAAAGCTCATAAAACCCTATAACCAAGTGAGAAAATCTGTCTTTTCATGAATTTATGAAAACGGGGTCTCTACAACTCAAAATTGATGAAAAACCAAAAGAAATTAATCAAAAATGACTGAATCGGTCATGAAAATGCCCGTATCAGTCACAGAACATGTTCAGGTGCAAATAGTGGATGGACCCTATTGTGGATCTTATCTGATTCAATTCAGATCTAGATTTGGTCCAAAACTAAGACCTGACTTAAATCTGAGCTATGATCCAAACACTAGTCCCATAGCAGATCCAGATCTGTTCCATAACAAGAACGAGGTCAGATCTAGAAAACCGGATTTGGACTAAACCCGAACCCAGTCCTAACAGGACCCAGGTCGGACTTTGTTCAAACAGGACTAGGATTGGACCCTGTCAAACATAATATGAGTCTGACCCGATCCAAATAGGATCCAGGCCTAACCCGGTCCAAAGAGGATCCAATATGTTTGACGAATCAGGTCCTAATACAAATCTGGATATCTTTGGATCAGACCCAGACCAACCCGATCCACCCAAAATAGGTCTGGATTGAGCCTTCCACCGGGTTGGAATACTTGGTCCGACCGATAACAAAACTTTAAAGTTCTACTTCGGTTTTTGAGAAATCGATTTTTAGAAACTGAAGAACAATGAAAGGGGCTTGTGCCCTTTCAGTTGCAGGAAAAAATGTCGGTGATGCTGTCGGCGAATCGATGAAGGCCTGCGAAAGAGGTCCCCGCATGCTTTCCGGTGATGGCAGCCGTATGGTCAGGCAAAGAAAAAACCGAAGAGGGTAAATGCCCCTTCGGTGCCTCTAGTGATAGGGGACATCATCGGTGAGGCGGCGACCCCCGGTGACAACATCTCTCTTCAACGATGATCCTAACATAAACCCCCTTCAAAAAAAGGGTTCCACCAGCAACCACCTAATCCAGATGTCGGTGCTTCAACGATTGTAGAAATCTGGTGAAGGCATAATCCAGTCGGTAGCGTTGGCTACCTTCAGCCGCCTCACCTTTGATGCGAAATCCATCGGCAGGTAAAGGGTTGTCGATTCTTGATTTTTTGTTTTAATATATGAATATCACTGGTAGTAACACCTATCACTAAGGCTGGCTATTGTCAACTCGACCAATCAGCTGATCATCATCGTCGATGAGGCCGGTATTGGATTCCCAACGCTGGCAGCCATGTCGATTGGTATCTTTCGATATGTGAATGAAACCGAAAGAGTCTCCGGACGCCAGGCCACCAATGAAGCGCTTCTCCCGGTTTCACTTTCTTCTCAGTCTAAGCCATTTCTATGAAAGGGACCAGAGGGCCCGGAAAAAATGAACTAGTAGGGAGAGTAGCAGTACACTTATTGTTGGTGAACCCAGATACGGCAAGGTCACCGGCCACCAGTAGCAGACGAGCATGCTGCGTGTTGGCCCCTTTCTTACTACTTGTTGCACCAACGACTGGCTACAAAAACACAATAGCAGACCCAAGTCTGCATCAACAGCGATAATAGGATACGTCGACATCGATGAGCGTAAACCAAATGCTCTCGACGCACCTACACATGCAAGAGAATGCGCGATGAGTTATCCCATAACCTAATGTTGACGTATTCGCAAAATCAATAGCGCAATGCAAATACATACAGATAGATGCCATGATGTATTGTGTGGGTGCTCAGTGTTCTCCTCGGCCTATCGATGGCCACGATGAGCTCAGGCCTTTTAAGTCCATGGTGAGCAAAACCATGAACCCAATGGGAATTACGAGTATATGGGCAATAGGCTAAGTTTTTCGATGCACTCATCATACAGCCTTGCCTTCCCGTTGACAATGAAAGATAGAGGGTCCACGTAACCTCTGCCCCCCCCATTAACTTTCATTAAGAGCCTACTAATAGCCTACTAACCTCGGTGGGGTATAAAAAGCAGGTCAAATCCAATTGGGTTCTGATCTTTCATTCACAAAACCCAAGACCCGACCCATTTTGATTATGGGTCTACATTTTAGACCTGACCCGATTCCTTGTGTCTACTAAAATTGGGTCAGGTTGGGTATTATCGGTTTGGGACATCAGGTCAAGTTAGGGCCATCAACGTGTCAAGTTGGGGCCAGGTCATGGTTGACCGAAAAATCTGTGGCCAGAGAAAAGGGGTCGACTGGCGACCCTTCTTTGGAGAGAGAGAGATAGAGAGAGAGAGAGAGAATTAACATCCAATTTTTTTTTTGTTGATTATCACCAAATCGATGGATTTTGGCCTATTCGGACGATTTAAGCCAAAATCTGTTAATTTTGGAGGGGTCGGATCGACGATTGATCTGAATTGACCTATTCAAACTGATTTTGACAACATTGATTATGAGAAAGACGGACCCATTCAAACTTAAATTTTTCCTAGCTATTCACCCAAGCCATGCGTAGGGCCTCCCCATGTGTAATTTCGCTCTAATAGCATAGGCTTGTGCCATTGAGAACCAAAGCCAATTGGATCAGACTTTTTAACTTTTTGCTCACAAAGTTTAAGATTTTTTTTTAAATAACCACCAATTTTTTTTTGTTTAATTTATGTGTACACCAAATGTTTAGAAGTTTTTTAACTTTCTGCAAGTTTTTGCATGTTAATGATACCAATGTTAGTTACCTCCAAAAAAAAATTCATTTAAACGCCAACGTTTTACCCTTAATTTTAAATATGATCACATATTTTCGAAACTTCATATATGCTACACTTTTTCTTAATACTGTCAAACAGGGGTCCATTGTCCTTTAAATAAGGTTCAATCATTAGTTAAATTAAAACAGTGACCATCATTAAAAAGTTCACATTGTTTATATTTTCTTTTTTTAATGTGTATAAGTACGCACCTTTCAGTTTTCAAGGGACAATACGAAAAACCTAAAGGGACTCACGATATTTAGAATTAAAGGTAAAGGTTGGCTCCTAATGAAATTTTCTTTTCTGTAAATTATCCAGTAAAATGACCATTCTATCCATGCACCTTTCACAAATTAAAGCTTAGAGTTACTAAGAAACTTGCCATAGTTTCATTAACACAATGCTCTCTCTCTCTCTCTCTCTCTCTTTCAACAGACTCGCAGACCACAACAGACGAAGAAAAAGCCAATCCATCCCCATCTCTTCCCAGCCTGATAGTCTCTCTACCAACGTTTCCACCAAGGAAGAAGCTCCCTGATACCACGGCACAGAACCGAACAAGTACCTCTCTCTCTCTCTCTTTCACCTTTCTTGCTCACTCTCTCTCTCAAAAGAGGGGTGAGGTCTCTTTCTCTCTACCCACAACCTAAAACCCACCAGAAAAGCACTCTACCCATGACCTAAAACCCACAAAAAATTCACCGAAATTTCATCCGACATCGTGGCAACCTCCAGTGGCGTCCAGCCTCGTTCCGTCATTCAATATTCCAAATCATATTATTCTCTCTCTCTATCTCATGATTCGCTCATCGCACATTTTCTGAAGTCCTGCTTTCAATCACTCTTTGAGAGCAAATCAACAGGCCCTCCATATCATTCAGGATGCTCTTAATGACCGGGGCACAACATTCATCCTCCGACGATGGGGTTTAGATGTTGACCTGCTATTTAGACTCAAGTATCAACTATTTTTCAATCTATTTCAGGTACCCTCCGGTGTCATGTGAAGTTGTCTCATCTCACTAAGGATATCAAGGCTTGACTCCATAATCAAGATGCGGTTAAATTTTAGCAAATGGATGCTTGGGAGCAAGAGATTTCAGCGTTGTATCAAACTATGTCTTCCCCGGAGTCTCTATCTGATTTGCACCTCCAAAGTTTGCAGGTCAGATCCATTGAGTTATCAATGCTTTTGAAAAATTGGAGGGTCAAGGAGAAAATTAGATGGAAGCAGCGGGCTAGGGTGGAATGACTTGCGGCTGAAGACGGTAATACTAATTTTTTTCACTCATATGCTTCTCATCGTCATAGGAGGAATGTCGTTCCATCAATCACCATTGAGAGTGTTTTGTACTTTAATCAACACGTTATTTCAATTGTCACTCAATATTTTAAAAATTTATACTTCATTTTGCTTACCGTGGATGGTGTCATTGGTCATGTTTATGTTGGGTCGATTCAACAAGATCAAGCCAAATCTATGCAAATGAAGTTCTCGAAAGACGAGATTTTTAGGGTCATGAAAGGTTTATCAGGGTGGAAAGATCTAGGTTCTGATGGGTTTCATGTGGATTTCTTTAGAATTTTTTGCTCTTGTGTCAAACCTGATGTTATTAACATGTATGATGAGTTCTTTCGCAACTCCAGGCTGCCTATTCAAACCCACTTGGCAATTATATCTTTAATTCTGAAAGATGCTACTGTCACCGATATCTTTAGGTTTCGCTCGATTTTTGTTATGAGTGCCCTTTATCAGATGATTGCCAAGGTGTTGGCTAATAGGTTGAAGGTCGTGGCTCACCAAATATTTTTGAACTCTCAATTCACTTTTATCCACAATAAGAGGATTCACCATTCTTTCATCTTGGCCTCTAAAGTCATTCACTCCTTACATCTTAGTGGTCAGCTCTGTTTTTCTCTTAAATCAGATTTTCATAAAGCCTTTGATTCAGTGCATTTGTCATTCTCATTTCAAATGCTATCCAATTTTTGCATTGATCATCGTTTTTCTGGGTGGGTGAGGGAATTAGTCTCTAATGCTCAAGCCATGATTAATATTAACGGCATTAGAGTTGGTGGCCAAATCAAGTTGGGGCATGGATTACGGTAAGGCTGCCATCTCTCGCCTTTGTTGTTCAATGTCATTGTTGAGGGTCTCGTGGTGTTACTTAAGCGTGTTGCGAAGAAGCGCCTGATAGATCCTTTAGATATTTCACCATATTCTTATTTATATTGATGATATGATTATTTTTCGGTGAGCAAACGTGCAAAAAATGCTTAGATTGAAACTTATTTCCAGATCTTTCTCTCTCTTTCTGGGGTTTCTCTAAATGATAGCAAATGCTCCCTTACTATGTTCAATGTTGAGTCTTCTATGCTTACAATGGGACAACAGATTTTTAATTGTGCAAACTCTTAGTTGTTGATGACATATTTGGGCATGTCGTTACAAGTGAAGTGCCTCTCCTCCGCTGCTTGGGCTCCAACTATTCAAAAAGTGAAAAACAAGATTTTTTTGTGGCAAACGTCTTATCTCTCCATCGCTGGCCGTCTGACTTTAATCAGACATGTTTTTTTCTCTATCCTTTAATTTTTTATGTCAATGTTTGTGATGTCTGTGGGTGTGGGGAAGCATATTTGTCGTTTAATGGCGGATTTCTTTTGGTCTGGGTGTCAATTTCAAGGTAGGCATCATTTGTTTGGTTGGCGAATGGTGGTGTTACCTATGCGTATGGTTGGCTTAGGTGTTTTTGCGCTCAGACAGAGGAGTATTGCTCTTGTGGCCAAGCAATGTTGGATGGCCCATCAACCGAGTTTTCCTTGTGCTCGTTTGCTTCAGGATAAATATGGTGCTCCTCATTTATCTCTTCTTTGTCATGGAACACGAGGGTTGGCGATCTTGCACTTGCGAAGCATATGGCTGAGAGCCTTATCGTTCTTCAAAGATCAAATTGGGGATGCACAAAATTACAATCAATGGTTGCAATGGACGATTACGCCAAATGGTACGTTCAACACCCATAAAATGTATAGATCGTTGCTCCCCCCAGGAACCAATTGGTTCCCTGAGTGTGTGTTAGGGTCTAAGGGCCCTTCCCCAAGATCTTGGGTTTTGGCTTGGTTAATTTTGCATGATAGGGTTCAGACTCACAGTTATTTAAAGAGGTTAGGTTTTCAGTTTCTTAGCTGGTGTCTGCTTTGTCAAGCTGCTGAAGAAACTGCCTTTTGATTTATTCTGGTTCTGCCCAATCTTTGTGGTCCTTTTTAATAGGACTTGGAGATCTACGAACATAATTATCAAAGAGGAGTCTTTCGTGCTTGATCTACTCCTGGGCCTTGTTCAAATTAGACGATGCAAGCGGTGGAGGCTAATGTGGAAGACGTGGTTGCTTACTACTTGATGGTTTGTTTGGATGGCGCACAATGATGCTATTTTCCATCAAATTTCGGTCATCATTAACAATCTTGTTCATAAAATCTTTGTTGATGTATATGCGGTTATACGTATGCATCTTAGAGACCTCCCCTTCCCTCTGATCAACATTGACCCATCGGTGGTGCCTTCTAGTCCAATGAATCCTGGTTGAGCTTCACTTTATTGTTTGTTGCTATCTGTCTGTAGTTTCTTTTTCTTTAGCTTCTTATTTTTTCTATATTTCTTTTTTTGTTTTTATCTTGTTCGGTTCATGGGTTTAACATTTTGTTGATCTTCATGAGTGGTAATGTTGATCTTCTTTCGACTCTCTCTCACCTGGTAAGGAAACAAGTTGCATGGGTTGCGTCAAGCTTGATATAGCAGCCAACCTGATTTTTGAAGAATATATCCTATTACAAACCTGGTTCTCTATATTCAAATGTCAAGGATCTAGCTATCATATGAGTCAATTGGTATTGTTTCCATTGAAAATATGTAAAATGTATCGGTTTCCATGTGAAAAAGGTAAAATGAGTTAGATTAGATCTAGGTTCTCGAAGGTTTTGATACCTAAAACCTAAGATGAAAAGAGGGCTTAACCTAATATCTAGAAGTCGCAGGACAATTATGTGGTTTGAGACCTATCTCTAGATAACTCAAAATTTTTCTAACTAAAGTAATGTTTTCAACCAAAGAAAACTAAAATTTTAGAGTCTTAGGAGAGAGAGAGAGAGAGAGAGAGAGAGAGAGAGAGAGAGAGTGGTTTATGATAAGCTAGGTTATTCGAAGATTGTATGTAAAATATAAAATACTATGGGTAAAAATAATTATCTAAAATAGTCAAGCCATTATCTTTCCACTTTGGTGAGAATGACAATACTCATAGTTTCTCCGACTCTATAATTCACAAGGAATTGACTTCCTTGGTAAAACAAGCAGATCATGTAAATAAATGCAATTCAGTATTGTACCTTTAGGTATTAATATGCTTCATGGGCTTAAATACAGATCTACTATTAAACCCTTTATGAATTTGAAACACAATGACTCACCTTTGGGTAGAATTTTTGTTTAATAAAGTCATACACAATCATAATAATAATCTTAACACGGTCCAAAGAATCATCAATCAAAATAACTTAGATCACTTTGTGGAATGCATGAGTCTGTCAATCAATATCATTTACCGAAATCATATTTGTATTATGGAGCATGGTCATGCACGCATGTTAATGCAAGTATATTCATGATAAAACATATATTATATCATCAAAATACAAGTTCATGCTTCAACTTATATGCATAAACCAATTTTGATGATAAAATGTCATGAATTTAGTCATAACTCATGCTTAAAAATATTATGCATAACTTAACTAATAAAATACATGTATTAACATGCTTAAGTAATGCTTTCTTAACAATGAACACTTATAAAGCATGAAAAATAACAAAAACATGCCCATATGAGTAAAACCCAAGGTTCTCAAGCTGAAACTGGTCTGAAACATACCTAAAATTGTCATCTAAGGGTCTATACCAGTTTTAGACGAAATGAACCAGTGAAAAACATGAACAAAGGCTGATAAACCCTGTAACTAAATGGGAAAATTTTTGTCTTTTCATGGATTCATCAAAATAGGCTCTCAATAGCTCAAAATTGATGGAAACCCGAAAGAAAACTGTAAAAAATGACTTTGAATCGGTAAAAAAAATGGATGTATTGGTTACAGAACTGGTTCAGGTGTAAATAGTGCTTAAACCCTATTGTGGATCTTATCTGATTCAATTCAGATCTAGATTTGGTCCATAACTGAAACCCATATTGGATCTGAGCTATGATCCAAATACCGATCCCATAACAAATCCATATATGTTCCATGACAGGAACCAGGTCAGAACTAGGAAACCAGATCCGGACTAAACCTGGACCCAGTTCTAACAAGACTCGGGTCTGACCTTATCCAAACAGGGTTAGGATTAGACACTGTTCAAATAGGATCTGGGTCTGACATGATCCAAACTGGATCCAGACCTGACCCTGTCCAAAGACGATCAAGTCTATTTGGAGGATTAGGTCCCAATACAAATCTAGATATCTTTGGATCAGACCTAGACCCAAATCAACCCAATATATCAGCAGACCCGATCCACTCAAAATGGGTCTAGATGGAGCCTGCCGCGGGGTTGGAATACCTAGTCCGACCCATAACAGAACTTTAAAGTTCTGCTTCGATTTCTAAGAAATTGATTCTCAGAGATTGAAGACCACCAAAAGGGGCTTGTGCCCTTTCTGTTGTAGGAAAAAGATGTCGATGAATCTGTGATGGCCTGCGAAAGAGGCCCCCCTGTGCTTTTTGACGATGGTAGTCAGATGGTCGGGCAGAGAAGAAATCGAAGAGGGCAAATGCCCCTTCAGTGCCTTTAGTGACAGGGGACATCTCCGACGAGGCTGCTCGTGAGGCAGCGACCCCTGGCGACAACATCTCTCTCTGGCCATGATCCTTACAGAAACCCCCTTCCAATGAAAGGGTTCTACCAGCAGCCACCCAATCCAGATGCCGGCGCTTCAGCGACGATGGAAATTCGGTGAAGGCACAATGAAACCAACAACATCGGCTACCTTCGGCCGCCTCACCTCTTCGGCGAAATCCATCGATAGGTTAAGGGTTGTTGATTCATGATTTTTTTATATACGAATATGTCACCGATGGCAAAACATGCCACTGAAGTTGGCTGTCACCACTAGCAACCAATCAACTGATCACCGTCGCCAGTGAGGTCGGGACTGGATCCCTAACACCGGCGGCCATATTGATTGGTATCTTTCAGTTTCATTTAGAAACAGAGTCTTTGGATGCCAAGCAGCCACCGGCGAAGCGCTTCTCTCGGTTCCCCTTCCTTCCTAGTGGAAGTCATTTTTGCGAAAGGGACCAGAGGAACAGGACCTTCCCCTACACTTCAAAAAATGAACTAGTAGGGAGAGTAGCAGTATGCTTATTGCCGACAAACTCGGATACGGCAACGTCACGGGTCACTAGTAGCAGACGAGCATGTTGCATGTCGGCCCCCTTCTTGCTACCTGTTGCACCGGCGACTGGTTACGAAAACACGACAGTAGGCCCAAGTCTGCATCAACAGCGCTAACAGGATACATCAACATCGACAAGCGTAAACCAAAAACTCTCGATGCACCCACACATGCAACAAAATGCACGATGAGTTATTCCATAACACAATGTTGACGTATTCGCAAAATCAGTAGCACAATGCAAACAAATACCGATAGATGTCATGATGCGACGTGTGGGTGCTCAATGTTCTCCTCAGCCTATCGATGCCTACGATGAGCTGAAGCCTTTAAGTCCATGGTGAGCAAGACCATGAACCCAATAGAAATTAAGAGTATATGGGCAATAGGCTAAGCTTTTTGATGCACTCAATATATAGCCTTCCCTTCCCTTTGATAATGGAAGATAGAGGGCCAGGTAACCTCTGCCCCCATTAACTTTCATTAAGAGACTACTAATCGCCTACTAACCATTTCTATAGTGTCAAGCCGGGTCATACTATGGGTTGGACCCAAACCCATAATGTCCCAAAAAAATCATTTGGGTGGGGTATAAAAAGCAGGTCGAATCCAATTAGGTTCTGATCTTTCATTCACAAAACCCAAGACCCGACCCATTTTGATTATGGGTCTATATTTTAGACCTGACCCGATTTCTTGTGTCTACTAAAATTGGGTCAGGTTGGGTATTATCGGTTTGGGACATCAGGTCAAGTTAGGGCCATCAACGTGTCAGGTTGGGGCCAGGTCATGGTTGACCGAAAAATCTGTGGCCAGAGAAAAGGGGTCGACTGGCGACCCTTCTTTGGAGAGAGAGAGAGAATTAACATCCCTTTTTTTTTTTTGTTGATTATCACCAAATCGATCGATTTTGGCCTATTCGGACGATTCAAGTCAAAATCTGTTAATTTTGGAGGGGTGGGATCGACGATTGATCTGAATTGACCCATTCAAACTGATTTTGACAACATTGATCATGAGAAAGACAAATGCTATAAGGACCCATTCAAACTTGATCATTGCCTAGCTATTTACCCAAGCCATGCGTAGGGCCTCCCCATGTGTAATTTCGCTCTAATAGCATAGGCTTGTGCCATTGATAACCAAAGCCAATTGGATCAGACTTTTTTAACTTTTTGCTCACAAAGTTTAAGAAATGTTTTTAAAATAACCACCAATTTCTTTTTGTTTAATTTATGTGTACACCAAATGTTTAGAAGTTTTTTTTTACTTTCGGCAAGTTTTTGCATGTTAATTTTGGAGGGGGTCCGATCGACGATTGATCTGAATTGACCTATTCAAACTGATTTTGACAACATTGATTATGAGAAAGACGGACCCATTCAAACTTAAATTTTGCCTAGCTATTCACCCAAGCCATGCGTAGGGCCTCCCCATGTGTAATTTCGCTCTAATAGCATAGGCTGGTGCCATTGAGAATCAAAGCCAATTGGATCAGACTTTTTAACTTTTTGCTCACAAAGTTTAAGAATTTTTTTTAAAATAACCACCAAATTTTTTTGTTTAATTTATGCGTACACCAAATGTTTAGAAGTTTTTTCACTTTCGGCAAGTTTTTGCATGTTAATGATACCAATGTTAGTTACCTCCAAAAAAAATTTCATTTAAACGCCAACGTTTTTACCCTTAATTTCAAATATGATCACACATTTTAGAAACTTCATATATGCTACACTTTTTCTTAATACTGTCAAACAGGGGTCTATTGACCATCATTAAAAAGTTCACACTGTTAACATTTTCTTTTTTTAATGAAGATAAGTACGCACCTTTCAGTTTTCAAGGGACAATACAAAAACCCTAAAGGGACTCACGTTTTTCAATATGATGGGTGTTGACCAGGGATACCTATTTGATAGTTTTTAGGAAAAGCTGGAGGTATATTTAGAATTTCAGAAATGTATGATCCATATTTAGAATTAAAGGTAAAGGTTGGGTCCTAAAGAAATTTTCTTTTTTGTAAATTATCCAGTAAAATGACCATTCTGTCTATGCACCTTTCACAAATTAAAGCTTAGAGTTATTAAGAAACTTGCCATAGTTTCATTAACACAATGCGCTCTGTCGCGCCTGGTAAGGAAACAAGTTGCACGGGTTGCATCAAGCTTGATATAGCAGCCAACCTGATTTTTGTAGAATATATCTTATTAAAACCTGGTTCTCAATATTCAAATGTTCTGGATCTAGCTATCACATGAGTCAATTGGTATTGTATCCATTGAAAATATGTAAATTGTATCGGTTTTCATGTGAAAAAGGTAAAAATGAGTTAGATTAGATCTAGGTTCTCTTAAGTTTTGATACCTAAAACCTAAGATCGAAAGAGGGCTTAACCTAATATCTAGAGGTAGTAGGACAATTGTGTGGTTTGAGACCCATCTCTAGATAACTCAAGATTTTTCTAACTAAAGTATAATGTTTTCAACCAAAGAAAACTAACATTTTAGAGTCTTAGAAGAGAGAGAGAGAGTGGTTTATGATAAGGTAGGCTATTCGAAGATAGTACGTAAAATCTAAAATATTGTAGGTAAAAATAATTATTTAAAAAAGTCAAAACTATTATTGTTCTACTTTGGTGAGAACAACAATACTCATAGTTGATCTATCTCTTTAATTCATAAGGAATTAACTTCCGTTGATAAAACTAGCAGATCATGTAAATAGAGACAATCCAATATTATACTTTAATGTACGAATATACTTCATGGGTTGAAATACACATCTACTATTAAACCATTTATGAATTTTGAATACAACGACCCACCTTTGGGTAAAATCTTTGTTTAATAAAGTCACACACAATCATAATAATGAATCTTAATACGGTCCAAAGAATCCTCAATCAAAACAACTCAGATCACTTTGGAGATTGCATGAGTCGGTCAATCAAGATCATTTACCAAAATCATATTCGTATTATGGAGCATGGCCATGCACACATGTTAATGCATATATATTTATGACAAAATATATATTATATCACCAAAATACAAGTTCATGCTTCAACTTATATGCATGAATCATTTTTGATGATAAAATATCATGAATTTAGTAATAATTCATGCTTAAAAATATTATGTGTAACTTAATTAATAAACCACATGTATTAACATGCTTAAATAATGCTTTCTTAACATTAAGCACTTATAAAACATGAAAAATAACAAAAATATGCTCATATAGGTAAAACTCAGGGTTTTTAAGCTGGAACCAGTCTAAAAATACCTCAAATCGGTCTAAAACGAACCCAAACCGATCATCTAAGGGTCTAAATCGAGTCTAGACTTAATGGACAAATGCAAAACATGAACAAAAGCTCATAAAACCCTATAACTAAATGAGAAAATTTCTATCTTTTCATAGATTCATAAAAATAGGGTCTCTACAGCTCAAAATTATTGAAAAATCGAAAGAAACTGATAAAAAATGACTCTGAACCAGTCCCCAAAAATGGTTGTATCGGTCACAAAACTGGCTCAGGTGTAAATAATGCCTGAACCCTATTGCGGATCTTATTCGATTTAATTTAAATCTAGATTCGTTCCATAAGTGAAACCGAGATTGGATCTGAGCTATGATCCAAACATCGATCCCATACCAAATCCATATTCGTTCCATAACAGGAACCGGGTCAGATCTAGGAAATCGGATCCAGACTAAACCTGAATCCAGTCCTAACAAGACCCGAGTCGAACCTAGTCCAAATAGGACTATGATCAGACCCTGTTCAAACAAGATCCGGTCTGTTTGGCGGATTAGGTCCTGATACAAATCTGAATATCTCTGGATCAGACCTAGACCCGAACTGACCCGATATATCGACAGACACGATCCACCCAAAATGGTTCTGGATCGGACCCACCACCGGGTTGGAATACCCGGTATGATCCATAATAGAACTTTAAAGTTCTACTTCGGTTTATGAGAAATTGATTTTTAGAAATCAAAGACCACCAAAAGGGGCTTGTGCCCTTTCAGTTGCAGGAAAAAGATGTCGACGAATCGGTGACGGCCTGTATAAGAGGTCCCCTCATGTTTTTCGATGATGGCAGCCGAATGGTCGGGTAGAGAAGAAACCCAAGGGGGCAAATGCCCCTTCGACGCCTTTAGTGACAGGGGACATCACCGATGAGGCTGCTGGTGAGGCGACGACCCCCAATGACAATATCTCTCTTCGGTGACGATCCTTACAGAAACCCCCTTCTAATGAAAGGGTTCCACCAGCAGCCACCCAATCTAGATGTTGATGCTTCAACGATGGTGGAAATCCGGTGAAGGCACAATGCAGCCAACAACCTCGGCTACCTTTGGCGCCTCACCTTTCCGACAAAATTCATCAACAATTTAAGGATTGTCGATTCTTGATTTTTTTTTATATACAAATATGTCATCGGTGGCAAAACCTGTCACTGAGGGTGGTTGTCGCCACCAGTGACCAATCGACCGATCACCGTCACCGGCGAGGCCGAGACTCGATCCCCAACACCGGCGGCCATATCGATTGGTATCTTTCAGTTTCATTTAGAAACTGAAAGAGTCTTCAAATGACAGGGAGCAACCAACGAAGCACTTCTCCTGGTTCCCCTTCCTTCTTCATGGAAGCCATTTCTACGAAGGGGACCAGAGAGCCTGGACGTTCCCTTGTGCTTCAAAAAATGAACTAGTTGGGAGAGTAGCATTATGCTTATTGTCGACGAACTCGAATACCGCAAGGCTGCTGGCCACCAGTAGCAGACGAGCATGTTGCATGCTGGCCCCGTTCCTGCTACATGTTGCATTAGCGACTAGCTACGAAAACACGAGAGCAGGCCCAAGTCTACCTCAACAGTGATAACATGATACACCAACATCGACGAGCGTAAACCAAATGCTCTCGACGCACCCACACATGCAGCAGAATGCGCGATGAGTTATCTCATAACTCAATGTGTTGGTGTATTCGCAAAATTAATAGGGAAATGCAAATATGTATTGATGGACGCCATGATACGACATGTGGGTGCTCTGTGTTCTCCTCATGCTATCGATGCCCACGATCAGCTCAGGCCTTCAAGTCGATGGTGAGCAAGACCATGAACCTAATAGGAATTAAGTGTATATGTGCAATAGGCTAAGTTTTTTGCTGCACTCATTATACAGTCTAGCCTTCCCTTTTATAATAAAAGATAGAGGGTGGTTACTGAATGTGATCTGTTCATGTAACCTTTACCCCCGCTAACTTTCATTAAGAGCCTATTAATAACCCATGTCAAATTGGGTCACACTATGGGTTGAACTCATACCCGTAATGTCCAAAAAGAAACATTTGGGTGTAGTATAAAAAGCAGGTCGAATGCAAATGGGTTCTGATCTTTCATTTACAAAAAACAAGACCCGACTAATTTTTATTATGGGTCTATATTTTAGACCGGACCCGATTCCATGTGTCTACTGAAATTGGGTCAGGTTGGGTATAATCGGTTTGGGACATCAGGTCAAGTTAGGGCCATCAACGTGTCAGGTTGGGTCCAGGTCCTGGACCCACCCATTTCACTAATAACCGGGTTTAGGATTTGTCCGGTCATGAAAATAGAATTTCAAATCAGACTTGCACAATTTTAAAATTTTATTTTAATTAAAAATATTTATGTATAAAATACTTGAGTCAGGTCGGTTACCTGGCAAAAAGAACGAGTTTAGGTTGGGTACCTAGCAAAAATCATGACCCAACCCTGGTAGGTATATTGCTGGGTTTCAGATCGGCACTTTTCATCCCCATACCTGAAAATTCGGGTTTGAGTCCGGTCGAGTACCCGATACAAACCGAACCCATTGACAACCCTTGGAATGTACCCGGACCAACGAAAAGGGGAGGAAGAGGACACCGAAAAATCTGTGGCCAGAGAAAAGGGGTCGACCGGCGACCCGAGAAAGAGAATTAACATCCATTTTTTTTTTGTTGATTATCACCATATCGATCGGTTTTGGCCCATTCGGACGATTCAAGTAAAAATCTGTTAATTTTGGAGTGGTAGGATCGACGATTGATCTGAATTGACCTATTCAAACTGATTTTGACAACATTGATTATGAGAAAGACAAATGCTATAAGGACCCATTCAAACTGATTTTGACAACATTGATTATGAGAAAGACGGACCCATTCAAACTTTATCCTTGCCTAGCTATTCACCCAAGCCATGCGTAGGGCCTCCCCATGTGTAATTTCGCTCTAATAGCATAGGCTGGTGCCATTGAGAACCAAAGCCGATTGGATCAGACTTTTTTAACTTTTTGCTCACAAAGTTTAAGATTTTTTTTTTAAATAACCACCAATTTTTTTTTTTGTTTAATTTATGTGTATACCGAATGTTTAGAAGTTTCTTGACTTTCCGCAAGTTTTTGCATGTTAATGATACCGATGTCAGTCACCGCCAAAAAAAAAAAAATCATTTAAAGGCCAACGTTTTACCCTTAATTTAAAATATGGTCACACATTTTCGAAACTTCATATATGCTACACTTTTTTTTTAATGCTGTCAAACAGGGGTCTATTATCCTTGAACTAAGGTTAAATCATTAGTTAAATTACAACGGTGACCATCATTAAAAAGTGCACACTGTTTACATTTTCTTTTTTTAATGAGAATAATTAAGTACTTTTCAGTCTTCAAGGTACAATACGGAAAACCTAAAAGAACTCACGTTTTTCAATATGATGGGTGTTGACCAGAGTTACCAATTTGATAGTTTTTAGGAAAAATTGGGCGTATATTTAGAATTTCAGAAATGTATGGCCCATATTTAGGTAAATGTTGGTTCCTAATGAAATTTTCTGTTTTGTCTTTCACAAATTAAAGAGCCTAGTTTTTAAGAAACTTGCCGTATGACATAGTTTCATTAACACAATGCTCTCTCTCTCCTAGCCTGGTAAGGTAACAAGTTGCACGGGTTGCGTCAAAATTTATATAGCAGCCAACCTGTTTTTTGAAGAATATATCCTATTACAAACCTGGTTTTTTATATTCAAATGTTTAGGATCTAACTCATATGAGTCAATTGGTATTGTATCCATTGAAAATATGTAAATTGGATCGGTTTCCATGTGAAAAAGGTAAAATGAGTTAGATTAGATCTAGGTTCTCTAAGGTTTTGATACCTAAAACCTAAGATGGAAAGAGAGCTTAACCTAATATATAGAGGTAGAAGGACAATTATGTGGTTTGAGACCTATATCACTCAAGATTTTTCTAACTAAAGTAAGGTTTTGCACCAAAGAAAACTTAAATTTTAGAGTCTTAGAGAGAGAGAGAGAGAGAGAGAGAGAGAGAGAGAGAGAGAGAGAGAGAGGTTTTTGATAAGGTAGGTTATTCAAAGATAACAGGTAAAATCTAAAATACTATAGGTAAAATTAATTATCTAAAATAGTCAAGTGATGGTTATAGTAGTTACAAGATGATATTGTTAGAGGGGGGCCAGCTGAGCTCACTTAAACAGTGGGAGAGAGTAGACGTTTGGGTGAATGGTGGAGGCCGGGCAGCCATCTTTTGCTCTATAAATATTTCCCACAACAGCAAGCAAGCTCAAGCCCTCCTTGCCAAATTTGCCTGGTTCTGTTATCGTCGTTGTGTCAAGAATCTTCTTGCTTTTCGATGGGAGACTCCCTCCAGTGTTCTTTCCACAATCATAAGCTACATCTCATGAAAAGCAAAAAGCTTGATGTGAAAATAGCACGATGTGTTGTATGCGAGGGCCCCTTCCTGTCGAAGAGGTTGTATGGTTGCCGCCCCTGCGGCTATTTCGTCCATCGCTTGTGTGCGAACCTATATAGCCAAATTACTCATTCATGGCACCCTGAGCACAAGCTCACTCTCCGTTCTAAAACATCATACACAGGAGGAAGGCCCTTCCGATGCGATGCATGCGGCATAAGCGGCACAGGATTCAACTACTGCTGCGACGACCTGAAATGCTACTTCGACATCCACCCCCTGTGTGCTTTCTTACCAAGTATTCATTGCCACCACCACGAGCACGTTCTTAAGGCTAGAGTAAACAAAGAATTCACTTGCGCAATTTGTAGGATGAGTGGTTCAACGAATACTTTGCACTACTCATGCGATATCTGCAAGTATCAAGTGCACCCATGTGAGTATCCTTGTGCCAAGCTCGGCCACTTGTCAAAAGTTGGTCAATACAGTTTTGCAGCAGAACAGCTTAAAATTGGTTCAATGGTTAACCGGGGCTTTTTACGAACTTCATTTCTGAAATGATGATTTAATATGCAAATTTTAACTGCTGCAAAACTGTACAAGCTTGTCAGCCCATCATTGAATTCCTTTTAGGATTTTTCTTTCTCATACATATATAGCTGTGTACAACAGATTGTTTGACTAAAGAATCCGCCGGCAGCGAGATTGTTGTAGATCGACCTTCGGACACAGGAGTTGTGAGTCTCTCTCTCTCTCTCTCTGCTTTATATCGACCTTCGGACACACCAGTTGTGAGTCTCTCTCTCTCTCTTTATATCGACCTTCGTTGAGACGAGCTGTGAGTGTCCACCGGGACGAGAGTTCAAAGATTAACGAGTGAAAATCCCAAAAAGCTTCGAAGTCACAAGATTAACGGGTGATCACTCTACGGAAAGAATAGTAATGAACAAAGATACTTAAACATCGTATCTGTGTGTGCAGGGGCGTAGCTAGGATTCATGTGAGGGGGGGGGGGGTTGGCAAACAGGGGTGTAGCAAAAAAAATTTTATTTGTGCGATAGTCGGGGGTTAGGGGGCAGGTGTTCAAAGAAATTTTTTTTTTTTGAGATAAAATAAAAAATGACTACAATTATTAATAAAAATCTATTTCATATGGACAAATCAAACTATTTGCTGCAGTCAGGGCTGGGCTACAAAAATGGATAAAAATCTATTTCATATGGAATCAGGGCTGGGCTTTAAAAAAAAAAAAAAATTTAACTGTTTCGGGAGGCAGGACTGGGCTACAGCCCAGTCCTGCCCCCCCCTAGCTACGCCACAGTGTGTGAGAGACAATCAGAGGGCCAGGCATGTGGCCCATTAGCCAAACAACAGGTCAAGTGAGTCTCGGTCCAAGTACTTTGCTAAGAATTCCTTCTGCACAAAACACAGAAAACTGTCACAAGGACACGTAGACACGAGGACGGTGACATGCGTTCGACCCGCAAGTTCCATTTTTTTTGGAAAATAGGCCAGGAGGACACAATTTTTTAATCAACAAAAAAATAATCGTTTGATATGTTATTGCTAAAAAATGGACTTTTGTTGAAATACAACTTTTAAACATTAAAAAAAGATAAAATAATATTAAACGATTGTCTGTACGTGTCGGTGTGCCTATCTACGTGTCTGCTTATCTCACGGAGGACACGATACCAATTAGCGTGTCCTTGTGACAGACAGAAAACCATTGCGTAGAACAATGATTATCGGAGCACGCAGCACACACGAAGCCTTTTGGAAGCAGATCAGGTCATGCTGAACATGAGCGTTTCTGCTCATTCCGGCATCTCATGGATCAAATGATATTAAGAATCAACATTGATGATGATTTTCAATTGTTTTGTACCGAATGCCAAATGCCCCAAAATTCTTTTGAATGGAGGATATGGCATCTGGACCTTGATCTAACAGGATGGACGGTGGATATCAATATCACCGGATCACATCTCCCACGAGGTTATCCAAGACAATCTGAACTCGTCCGTAGCCTGTGTATACATGGGAGTTAGGTCGCTTGGATTCCTATAGCAGTCCGTCCGTTAAGACACATCTTGGAATCTTTAAGTCCAATTCAATTTCATTTTTTAAACCTTGTTTCGGATTTTAATTAGATACTGCATCTATCTTGAACTCTTGCTAAAATTAAGGTATTCTGAGGACCAATTGATGGCCGGTGAATGATTATTTTCTTTATTTTCTGTTTTCTATTTTTAGCAGATTCTAGAATTCTGTATGTTAGACCAAATTAGTTCGTAGATTGCAGAGTAGAATTTTGTGATCCTCAAAAAGCAAGAAAAAGGTGGGTGAGAAAAAAAAAATCATTTTGAGGTGCGTTCCAAACGATAAAAATTTTTCATATCTTCTCAAGGCTTGGAGAAATATTTCACCTAAGAATTTTCCTTGTTAGGACTGTGTGCATGTTATATATGTAAATTTGAAATTGAATTAATAGAAAAAAAACACTGATTTACACTCATAATGATATATTATATATTTATATAATACTCTAGATATTGTTCTTTATTTTTTTTCTATTATATATAAGGGAAACATGAAAAGTGCACATAAGATTGGGACAATAATAGAAAACGAACCTAAGCTTTGCATATTGTTAGGAAGACAACTAACTATATTGTTCCATTAATTAAAACACAAAATGCACCTAAAGTTGTGGCAATAATAAAAATCGCATCTAAGTTTTGGTAATTGCTGCAAACATTCAATGGCAACCTGGAGACAAGTGAACCTTGGGTTTTGTAATTAACTATGAAAAAGTTTAGGTGCATTTTTAACATGATCGAGAACGTTGGTGTATATTAATTTGATCATTACAGAAACCTTAGGTGTGCTTTTGAAAAATTTTCTACATATTATAATATATTATGCCATTTATTACATATATATAATACTATAATATGTAACATTATATAAATATAAATATAAATATAAATAAAATTATATATATAGAGAGAAAGAGATTTTCCAACCTGGGTTTTTCTATTTTTTTATGGCCAACCGGATTTTCTTTTTTATTTTCCTGATGAAGAACCCACATGAGGAAAGTCCTGGGTAGGGCACCACGACTACACCGTCTTAGGTGGCCCACCTTTGAAAGCTACGGACACACCCGTGCAGCAATAGGGTTTGATCTGGTGTCTTCATCTCAGCAACCCCCACAACCACCGGGCTGGCCACAAGGGCGACCGAGCGGTGGTGATGGTCAACCTGATTTTCTCATATCACATAAACAAGATAACGTTTTTTATTAAAAGTTTGCATATGAAAAGCTTCTCATATGCAAAATTTTCTTTTTCTCACTCCAAAACATGCCTAAGAAATTGACAAGTATATCGAACATTCAACGAGATTTTTTTTGACATATAGGGCATCGCTAACTGTTGTGAATTAAGTTCCTAAAGTGTCGCAACATAAAAAAAATCATAGATGAACAGCAATTTGTTATTTTGAGAATTTATATGGCGTAGTACATAAATTGGCATATTGATGCTCAAATAAGGGCAATATCTCGATCGACATGGCTTCTGCTTTCATGGTTGTTTCAGGGGAAGAAGCTTCTCAAATTTGTTGCAAAAAGAATCTTGCTGCACACGATTCTGCCAGGCGGACTCGGCATACCTGTGGAATTTTTTATTTTTGTTGACGATATTAAAGAAGTTTTCGATGCGGCTGAAGATGATTCGGGTGAAGATGATTCGGGTGAAGAGTTCTTCAATATGACATGGAGCAACTTACCTGGGTTCAGTACAAAGGACAGTAAGAAAGAGAAGAATCTAAAGGAACTCGTAAAGATCTTCTCCATTCATTTTCAACGTATGGTTCCAAGCTCTTTAGCTTCTTCCTCTTAGGCATCGGACTCACCTGCATGCATGCATTAGCTCTTTGGTTCGGTCCTATGGATTCACAGTTGGGCTCTGTTTTTGCTCAGTGCTGCTACGTTTCGGTAGACGGTGTTTTGCAAACTTTCATCTGTTTCCTGTGTTTTCTGGGTTTTCTTTTCCTTCCTGGTCGGTGACCTCTTGTTTGTTTGTTTCAACATAGTGATCTCTTGTTCGTTGTTGGATAGTTCTTACCATATTTTGTTTGATCTTTATTTCCTTATCAAATATATATATATATATATATATATATATATATATATATATATATATATATATATATATATATATATATATATATATATATATATATATATATATATATTTAAACCAGTCAAATATGTAAACCAGCATGTATCAAGATGTATAGTTTTATAGAAACAAACTCTTGGATCATTCAATTACGATGTATAAGCAAGATATTTTAAGGCTTGAAAATCAATGGCTCATAATTTTTGTAGATACGGAAGCATAAAAAATCACATTCATGATCCGATTACGATGATCCAATAGTCGATTTCAATCAAATGGACAACGCCAAAAGCATCTGCTAGGTTAGATTTGCAAAAAAAAATTATGAAAATTTTGGTTCATACCAGTTTACATATTTTGCTAGTTTACAAATTTTTGTTTCTCTCTCTCTCTCTCATATATATATATATATATATATATATATATATATATATATATATATATATAGAGAGAGAGAGAGAGACTACAATATGAGAACTAATGTGTGAACCATAAATTTTATGGATTTTTTGTTCTTTTCTCTTGAATCTTCGTGATCTGCATTTTTGGTTTTATAAAAACCAACTTTTGAATAATCAGATTTTGATGCATAAACAAGATATTTTTAAGGCTTTAAAGTCAATGGCTCACAATCTTCATAAATATTCAAGCATTCAAAAATCATAATTTTTCATAAAAAATAAACTATCCAATGTTTGATTAGTAACAAATTCACCATGTTAAGCACATCCACATGGTTGGATTTGCAAAAAAAGTGTTGAAAATACCCATATTTCTAGTTCTTATATTTATATATTATGAAATAAAATATGAGAACTGAAATATTTAGGCACACCCATCAGTTACAGAACATATATACCATTGGGTTTTGAACTTGCAATGTCCCAACACAGGTGATGTGACAGATCCTACCAAACAAGCGGAGCCTCCATTGGTAGGTATTCGAGTGGCTCGGGTGATGTTCGAGGCCACCCCCTAGTAGGGATGGGCAACAGGCCGGGTGTCCCAATGGGCCAAGCCAACCCGACCTACCATGGACTGGGTTTGGGTCAAAGTTTTAAATTCAAGCCCGTTAGCTATCACGCCAAAAACCGCCCGGTATGTACGTGGGCTGGAATATCTGGGTCAGCCCATGAACTACTGGACTCGTTCAACGGGCTTGATTTATTTATTAATTATTAATAATATAAAGTTTTAAAAATTAATTAATTGCATAGTAGCTTGATAACTATTATTATTTACGTGAATAGTTATATTAATTTTATGAAAACTAAAAAAATAATTAATTGAGTACATGATAATTAACTTGTTAATTAATTATTATTATACTAATTAGTTAGGTTTGAGGGCCAGGCCCGCTTCACATTGGCCCGTTGGGCCAATGAGCAGGGTCATGGGCTGACTCCTTAAGAACCTGGCCGAGCCACACTTAAAGCCTGGCAGGTCGAGCTCTAAATAGGCCCTAAAGTGCTGGTCTAGATGCAACAAAACCCATGCAGCATGGCATCCTAGGCATTCGCGTGCCCAGTGCACAAAATACAACACTGCTGGGAAAGTGATGGTGGTCTGTATGCAATGATAAGGAGGACTGGGTTCCTTATTTTAAGTCTAAATACGGGCCGGCTTAATGGGGGTCCAGCTAACAGGAACCCCCAAAACAATCGAACTTCCTATATTGTGTGTGGGCACAATGGTGCAAAATCTGGCCTACATATGGCTTTGTTCAGCTTATAAGTCTTTATCTGTCTCAACTTTCTACTTTTCACTATCGGAAACTGGCTTGAATAATCCTCTTCCACCAATAACCATATGGGGTCGGGACCCGTCCCCCATTCAAGATGCTTTGCAGGAGAAGAGAGGACAACTCTTTGCAAGTATATGCTATTTGTGTAGGGCTAATCAGGAATCAGCCTCACATATTCTGTGGTCATGCAAATTTTTCCAACAGGTTTTCGGATTCTCGTAGCAGATTCGTCCTTTCCTACGAATCTCCTTATTGGTCCAAAGCCTCTAATGAAATGACAAGTCACAAAAAAAAAAAATTAAAGCAATTTTAGCGTTCATTAAAACAAATCTAGTATTTTGACATTGAAGGTACTTTTGGTTTGATTGTGTTTTTTGAAAAGTGAAAATATTATTCAAAAGAGATTCACTTTCAAAATCTGAGACCTTACGATAAAGTGATCACACAAATGAAATTCACTTTCTACATCTCACTTTTGAGGTTATATGTCAACTCACTTTTATGAGTTTGCTTTTGAGACTCTCTGCAAATTTTTTTTTTTTTATGTCCGATTGCTTTTTGGTATAGTGTTCAATAAAATCTATTCGCAAGTGAATCTCAAGTGATCAAACCAAACATATCTTGAGAGTTTACCTTACAACAAATACCTCGCTATTTTGCATGAGGAAACAGGTCCCGTACGTTGGAGTTTTTCTGAACCAGGTTGTAGGAGCTTATGGGAATCAGGTAATATTGAACCATCAGTGGTGATTATTTTCAATGATCATCACACATCACAGTGGTACTGTGGGGAGCCCTTTGGGCTCCCCCAAGGCCATCTTCATACCAGTTTGCTTACAAGTCGTTGGTTTACTAACTCCAAAAGACATGATTATTTGCACACGATCTCCTACAAATACTTCAACAAAAATTTAGAAAGATGTAAGCCCATTAAGCAACAAAGAATTTGAAGGTTATTTTCACTATTTTAGAATATCTAACTCTGCAGTGTGAACTGGTTGAGGGCAATGATGATTAGCATTATTTGACAAGTGTCATAAAAACTTCGTCGTGTACCATGAAATTCTGAAAAAGTTTGTGTATCTTTTAGAATTGCAATCAAAAGGTTGGTCCATAACTTGAGAATTCTCATTGATGCCAAGTTAATGGCAGGCGCGACTTGAATAAATAACGGGTCAACAAAATTTAAAATAAGAAGCCAACAATTTTTTTTTTTAGTATATGTCACTGGTCTGACGCTTGCTGTGCATTACCTGACATGCCAATGAGAAGAATCTCATCTACTTATACATTTTGTTAAGCAGATCGGTTCTTATGGATTAAGGGTGTCAACAGGTCGGGTTTGGTTAGGACCCAGGTGATACCAAACTTGGACCCAGTTTTTTGGTATGGTATTGGGCCTGGATTCAGGTCTAATCGGATCCACTATAAGAAAAACCATACCCGAACTCAATAAGAAATACATGAACCAGACTCGGATTATACCCGATAAAACCATATTTTTTTATCATTTTTATATTTAAAAAAGTGCGGATCTTAATCGGAACTTGGGTCAGTCCTGATCTGGTATAAAATTTCACAAACTATACCTGGGTCCATGTATTCAGCTGACCTTGGAGTCCGGACTCGAGTTTTAATGGGATTTTATTATTTATCACCATACCTGGACCCTATAGGGTTTTGTTTGGGTGGGGTCCGGGTAAACCAGGCCCGTTGACACCCCTACTATGGATGACGATATTAAGGGTTATTTGGTTGAAACCGTGTCCCACGTTCATGATAACAATCATTTAAGTTGTCCATTTTTTTTTATATGAAAGATGAGAAAACCACGGATCAGAAACCTAATCACGCTGACTAAGTCTGTCACCCACGACTCATCCATCAAGCTTTGGCTGGGCAAGGGGTTATATGTTACACTCATTCATATAAGGGGCTGATACTTATGAGAATGGAACCCTGATCACCCGCAACTGCTCCTATGCCTGGCTGTACTCCGGCCAAAGTCGCTGCTGCTCTCTCGGCAATCTCATGGCTTTGCGAGTTTCAATATCGGGCATGATCGTAATCCCTCACCCTCATCGACGATGACAATGAGGCTGAGAACACCCGCTGGTAGGAGCTCTCACTAGTCCTGATCGATCTCCCTCCACCACCACTCGATCATCTTTGCCTGCTTCGCCAATGCCTCGCGGGCCTTAGCGCACCTGCATCGCACCTGTACGGCTGGCCATCACTTGCCTCGTTACTGCAAATCGATGAGCAGCTCCTCGATGGGCACTTCTCCATCGATTTCAGCAAGACCACCGAGTTAGAGAGGTCCATTGGTGATGATCCATCTTCATCTCTTGGCTCTGCTCGTCCCCTGAGGTTGTCGGCTACCCATTTCAGATTGTTGGTGTCTATGGGATCCTGTGGCGGATAGACCAATTGCTCAATCCATGAGGCAAGAGAATCGACGCGGGCGGATCCAGAGGCACCAACGCGGAAGGAGACCAAAAAACCTAAACCTTAAACGGAGAAAGAAAAGAGCAAGGATTTTTTTTTAAATTTTGCGACGGATATTATCTATCCTAATATCCGTTGCCAATTTAGTGAGGGATTATGGACGAATATTTATCTGTCGCAAAACCAAATTTAATGATGAACTTGCCACATATCATGTCTATCGATTATCCAATACAAATTAGTGACATATCAGTTCTATCGCTGATTAGCGATCAGAAAGTTGCGATGGACTCTATCCAACGCTAATCCATCGCAAATTCATTTAGCAACATATTTGCGATGGATAGAGCCCGTCGCTAATTAACATTTTTCTTGTAGTGTGTGAATAAGTGTCTAATTGAGAAAGTTAAAGGTCAAAAAATTAAAACATACAAACCTTATGTGGTGTGTCGAAAACTAAACTCAGACTATGGAGATCGGTTACTTCAACTTGCAACACACAATACTTGATAGTTTTTATTTTTTTTCATTGAACACTCATGTACTTGCCATTTTTTTATGTTATAAATAATGAGCATGGTGAAAGAAATTGAGTTATAAGAAAAAGAATGAAACTATTAGCCATATTTTATCTATGTGAACTCTGTATAATTTTTCTCTCAAAAGTAATATCAGCCCAACTTAGACTCTCGAGGTCCCAATCAAAGTAGTACACTTGAACAAAAAGCCTAGAATGACTGCCTTCATGATTAAGGCAATCATGGTTTATGGCGTCAATGAAATGGCCTTGGTTTCAAAACCCATGGGGTTGGATGATTATACCACTTATTTCTGGACACGTTAGACATGTTGAAAGATTGAAAGAAGAATTAAACAGACGGCTTTAATTGTAAGATGAAGGCGGCAGCTGCGACATCTGGATGCTTGGTACCAAGAGTTATCAATCGCTGGAAAGTTTGTTGAGGGAACCTTTTAAGTATTTCCTCCATAATCTTTTCACGGAAGTGGCTCCTAAACAGCTCCTCAAATACGGCTCTACAGGAAGCAGTAAAGGATAGAGCTCTTTGCTGAAGATTGGAATCAGATCCATCATGCCCGCCACCTTCCAATCTCCTATCGGGATCGATAATCTGTGCCACATGGATAGCGAAGCTGCCATTCCATCTGAACAACCTCCTTAAACTCTTCAATTGTTGGTGCGTACAGTGGGAGATGGAATGCATCAAACTCTTCTTCCTTCACCTTCCCCTTCATTGATATAAAATTCAACTACTTAATTTGTTAAAATCAATTACATAAGAAACATAAGGTTTCCAATACTTGGGAACATTTTATGCTATCAATTTTGGCAGAATGAATATATATGCTATTATTTCCTATCCTCACAGTAGGCCCTATTTCATTCAATCATGAGGCAAAACATAGTTGGCAAACTCATAACTCATCCGGATCGCCTGACCCTTGACTTGCGAATCAGTGGATTGACTCGGTAACTTGGACGAGTTAGGACATAAATTTTTTAGTATTAATGCATGAAAAAAAATCAAACTCTGTAATGACTAAATTTAGCACATGACATCAATGACTAGGGTATTAAGTATTCAACTATACATAATTGTTGATATTATCATTTAAAAATAGATGATTCTTTATAAAACTTATATTTTTATAAGCATTTTGCATTAAAATCATAAAATGCATGACAAAAGACAGATAGGTGGTATTTGGATAGGTGGTCCTGAATCGGTAACGCAGTTAGGTGGAAGCAGATCAGGTCATGCTGAAAATGAACGTTTTTGCTCATGCGGACATCGTGGCCGTCTGTTTGCATTTTGGATGAATGCCACGTGGTTTTGTTGACTTTTGAGCTTTTTAAAATGCAAATCGGATGGCCACGGTGTCTGCATGAGCAAAAACGCTCATTTTCAGCATGACCTGATCGGCTTCCCAGTTAGGTTCGATCCGGGTCAACTCGAGGACATTAAGAGTCAACTCGTTGGGTTTGCCAACTGAGGCAAAACCAGTTTTTGTTGAAACCTGATTTTGTTGGTTATTGGATGATCTTTTGGTTTCCAAGATAAGAATGAGGGGCCTGGGGATCTTCGGGCGAGCCATTGTGCTGGAAATGACGGGCTAGTACAATCCATGCACGTTGGGCAATACAAGCCCTGCTATTTCCAGTTTATGTCTTGCAATAAAATGACTGGACATAATAAAATATGTTCATCTTTATCTTATTTCAAGGGTCGTGAATGTTTGGCAAACTTTTCAAAAACGGAGAAGAAAGAAGTCAAGAACATGGCTGAAAAGGAGGGGAAAAAAAAAAAAAAATGGTCCGACCAATGTCGTTAGTATCAGTGGTTATGGTACAGACCTGACACAAAGACAGCATAACTTTTGAGATGTTATTAATACACACCTAGTTAACAAAATAATTCTCAAGAAACCTAACTTTCCTAACACACAGGGGCGTAGCTAGGATTCATGTGGGGGGGGGGGGGGGGGGGGGGCAAACAGGGGTGTAGCAAAAAAAAATTTTATTTGTGTGATAGTTGGGGGTTCGGGGGCAGCGCCCCCGAAAAATTTTTTTTTGAGATAAAATAAAAAATGCCTACAATTATTAATAAAAATCTATTTCATATGGACAAATCAAACTATTTGCTGCAGTCAGGGCTGGGCTGGGCTAAAAAATGGATAAAAATCTATTTCATATGGAATCAGGGCAGGGCTAGGACTGGGTTTTTTTAAAAAAAAAAAAAAAATTTAACTGTTTGGGGAGGCAGCCCAGTCCTGCCCCCCCCTAGCTACGCCCCTGCTAACACATGTTAGGTTTACTATGGCCAATCCTTGGTTAATTTAAAAGAAAAATAATATTACCATGTTGATAAAAATATTTGTAAAGAGATGGGAAACTTACCCGGAACTTTCCTTAAATCCCTTTCAAAACTTCAAAAAATGTGAGGACGCCGTTTACAGACTCCAACCGTCCTAAGCCCGAATGAAAGGTAAAGCTGGGGTCTATTCCTTGATTTCCAAAGTCCGATAGCACGACCAAAATAATACAAATAAACAAAACATGTATGAGTAACTAATTGCACTATATAACTAAGTAAAATTAAAAAAAATGAAATAAATAAAAAAGGATCTGAAAATACGTTTTTCAAAATCTATTGCCCATTCTGTCGCCAAGTAGCAACAGAATGTATCTCTCTCCAGTTTCATCACTAAGTTGCGACGGAATAACAAATGTCAACATCCGTCGCAAGGTCGTCGTTACTATACGACAATTTTGGTGTTGCGACATATTTATAGTCGTCGTTAATCCGTCACTACATTCAACGCTAACAGTAATTAACGATGGATATATCCGTCGCTAATCCATCATAAACAGGGAAAAAAAAATTTGAAAATTAAATATCGAGAAAAAATTTCTCGTGATACAATTTATATTTCCTATGAATAAAAAATAAAGTACACATCAAAATACATATAAAAGGAAACTAAAACAATTAATCTATCCCTTGTAAAATACACAAGTTCTAATTATTTATAATTCAACATTTATATTTTTGAAACAAAAAGAAGGTAGAACGAATTCAACACATGAATCTAATCATCGCCAAGATTTTGTGTGTCTTCTTGTTCATTGTCTTGATCTGTCCCTTCAGCTCCATTACGCTGATTATCGCCAGCAACCTACACGAGAAAAGAAAGGACAGTATTGATAAACAAAATATACTGAAATAAATTATAGTCTATATATTATTCTATCATGCTCATATATGTTCTAAGGTAGTAAAAAAACTGTATATGTGATTCTATCATGCTCATATGTGTTCTAAGGAAGTAAAAAAATTGTATATGTGATTCTATCATGCTCATATGTGTTCTTAAGGCAGTAAAAAAAACTTATATATGATTCAATCATGCTCATATGTGCTCTAAGGTAGTAAAAAAAAAGTATATGTCATTCTACCATGCTCATATGTGTTCTAAGGCAGTAAAAAAACTTTATATGCGAATCAATCATGCTCATATGTGTTCTAAAGACAGTAAAAAAACTGTTTTTGTGATTCTATCATACTCATATATATGTGCTCTAAGCTAGTAAAAAAACTGTATATGTAATTTTATCATGCTCATATGTGTTCTAAGGCAGGCAAAAAACTGTATATGTAATTATATCATGCTCATATGTGTTCTAAGGCAGTTAAAAAACTTTATATGTGACTCAATCATGCTCATATGTGTTCTAAAGGCAGTAAAAAAACTTTATATGTGATTCTACCATGCTCATATGTGCTCTAAGGCAGTAAAAAAACTGTATATGTGATTCTACCATGCTCATATGTGTTCTAAGGCGGTAAAAAAACTTTATATGTGATTCTATCATGCTCATATGTGTTCTAAGACAGGCAAAAAACTTTATATGTGATTCTATCATGCTCATATGTGTTCTAAGGCAAGCAAAAAACTGTATATGTGATTATATCATGCTCATATGTGTTCTAAGACAGTCAAAAAACTGTATATGTGATTCTACCATTCTCATATGTGCTCTAAGGCAGTCAAAAAACTGTATATGTGATTCGATCATGCTCATATGTGTTCTAAGGCAGGCAAAAAAGTGTATATGTGATTATATCATGCTCATATGTGTTCTAAGGCAGTCAAAAAAATTATATATGTGATTTTATCATGCCCATATGTGCTCTAAGGCAGTCAAAAACTGTATATGTGATTCTATCATGCTCATATGTGTTCTAAGGCAGACAAAAAACTGTATATGTGATTATATCATGCTCATATGTGCTCTAAGGTAGTCAAAAAAACTGTATATGTGATTCTACCATGCTCATATATGCTCTAAGGCAGTAAAAAAACTGTATATGTGATTCTATCATGCTCATATGTGTTCTAAGGCAGTCAAAAAACTGTATATGTGATTCTATCATGCTCATATGTGTTCAAAGGCAGTAAAAAAACTGTATATGTGATTCTATCATGCTCATATGTGTTCTAAGGCAGTAAAAATATTATACTGAAATATTATATAAAAGGTCAGTATTGATAAACAAAATATAGTGAAATAAATTAGATGTAATGCACCTAAGTTAAGGCAATCAAAGATATATGAAATCTAACGACATGCAATACATCACATAAAACTTTCATACCTGAGAAACACCTGCAAACGAAGCTCCCCTGTTCTGCAAAAAACTATTGAACTCATTTCGAAGAACGTCAACAATTGTTTCATGGAAGTAGTCACGCATTGTGTCCTTAACGATCAAGCATACATCATCCCAAGAATCAGCCGGATGTTTGGAGCTGATGTTGATGGGAGAAGTCTCTAAGTCGTAACTGGAGGAAGCAATGACTGGTGAGGTGTTCATATTACTCCCAAATCCGAACACACGACCCTTTTTTGGGTTCACCTGCTGCAGTCACCCATGCTGCAAGATCAAATGATGGATGCTGAGTAAAGTCATCGCCATATCGCTCAACCATCTGTTGCTCATATGATTCCTACAAAATAATGTTTATAGTATGAATTAATAATAAAGAATTGAAATATTTATGATAACTTGTATATTATAATGATTATTAATACAATAAATACATACCGTTGTCGTTCTCGCCTTCTCCGATACGAACTTTTCTGTGGTCTTATGTTTATGTGTTTGAACAAACACATCCTTGTATGGCACAATGCCTCCTTTTTCTGCTTTCTACGAAGTGAAATCATAAAAGATTTAGTTAACAGGTTTGCAACAATACTTATAAAATTGATTTGTTTATATATTGATGAGTTACCATTTTCTTCAGGTGGCTCCCAAAAGTCCTAGATCCACATGTGTATAGATGGCTTCAGGCATTTTCGCTCAATTTTGTGCAGCCTTCGCTGAGCGGTTTCGAAATGCATCCCCAGCCCACTTGTCAACATTGCATCCCAAACATCTGACCGGATAGTAGGAGGTCCATGCCCCTTCCACTGCAGTGGATCATCTATCCCACCAGATGCTTTTCTTGCTACAGTCTTCATATTATATAGCATGTCTACAAATCGATTGACAACCACCTTCTGCCACACCTTCCTTGCATCATGTTCCTCCATTGTAGTCGCGAAGCGATTCGAAGCCTACAAATATTTTCAGAAAGTTAGTAGACATACTATAACAAATAATTAAATATGAAACACATTAACTATGACAAACAACTGTATACCATGAATGAGGACTACAATCTGTCTATCACCTCTTTTGGATACTCTTTCCATTGAGCGATCGGTTCTGGTAGATGTTGAAGTAGTGAATTCCTAATATCGCGTACTACTTCTTGTGACTCGAACCTCGTGTTGCACATGAATTGGTACACAGTAAATACCAATATACAATATTTATAAGATATGCAATAAGTGAAAATGAAATACTTACGGTCGATTATCGATATATACACTATTTGAATGAGTCTTCTTGTGCCAGACTGAGAAGACCCTGCATCCTGTGTTGGCTCCTGACTTGTATGATCAACTGGTGTAGGTGGGTCATGTACAGGCAAAACATCATCTATAAAAAAATATGTTAGAAATTCTTAGAATGAACATTTCAACTAATCAAGCATCCAATTAGTTAAATGATATACCTATCAAAGAAGCCCGTGAAGATGAAAGCTGAGACTGGCTACTACTGGATGAACGACCACTGTAAGCTTCATGAACCATATTATAACAAATAAAAAATGTCATGCAATACATTTAAATTGTTTCAAATCATTCACATCAAGTATTTCAATACATTCAAATAATTCAAATAAAGTATTGTAATACATTCAAATCATTGGAATACCTGTAATACATTCAAATCATTCACATCATTTACATCAAGTATTGCAATACATTCAAATCATTCACATCAAGTATTACAATACACTCAAATAATTCACATCATTCACATCAAGTATTACAATACATTCAAATCATTCAAATCATTCAAATCATTGTGAAACATTTCTATACATTCAAATCATTCACATCAAGTATTGCAATACATTCAAATAGAGGTTGGTATTACAAGATTTTACTCATTAGTTAGAGAATTCTTCCTCATCACTTGTTTGACTTTCATATTCTTCTTCTTCTTCTTCTTCTTCAACTTCTTATTCTTCATTTTCTTCTTCATTATTTACCCATCCACTTGGTATATCATTTGGATCACATTCTTCTATGAATGTTTCATTGACCAATGGAGATATGACATGCATATCATGCACAACATTGTGACCATAAGAGAAGTCATAGATATCATCTGATTGATAGTAATCACTCTCTTCAGTTAACTTGTCTTCTTGTAACTGATCATAATTAGGGTATAGTTTGTACTTCATCTTGCAAACTGCCTACCATTAATTTCTATCTGACTTTTTTGTACTCGGATATGAAGTATAATAAACTTGTTGAGCTTGCGAGGCTAATATGAATGGTTCATATGTTCCAAACCTTGATTTATGATTCGCCTCTACAATGCTTGAGGCTTTGTCAACTCTTGTTGCAGTTGGATCAAACCAATGACACTTAAATAAAGTTACCCTATTATTTATGCCTAAATAAGTCAACTTCATTATTTCCTTTATAACACCGTAGTAATCATGTTCATTTTCACCATAGCTGCTACCCTTGACACATACTCCACTATTCATCATTGATTTGTTTATATCATAGTCTTTTGTATGGAATCAATAACCATTTACGATATACCTGTTATAACACTGCACAACTTTGGTCGAACCATTTTGTAAATCACATATTTCTTGATCTTTAACATCACCATGGCGAACCTACAAACATAAACAATGATTGCGATCACGACCAATTAATTAACTTAGTGTTGTTTACAAGTACACAATTTATGTGAGCGTCCTTACCAACTCTTTCAACCACTCCACAAACTTAGTTTCACGTTCTTTTTGTACTTCTGCATCAGTGAGATGTGAAACTTCTCTTCGCAACTCTAGATCAAATCGTCTATAAATCACAAATACTTATATTACTGAACCATGTATGCACGTATAGAACATAAAAGGATTTAGAATTGTGTTGTGTCTACATATACGTACTCGATGTATGGGTCGATCGCTGAGCAATTAAAAAGAATATAGATGTGTGTTGCGTCTTGCTCTCGATTTGCCCAGAGTCTTGATCGACAACTACCAAATGCATGCCCAAGTGGTTGAAATATCGACAGTTTGTCAGCTACAGTAACTTGTTCGCCATCATCGTTACGAGGCGGGCATGTGTAACATGTTGGAATGTGAGGTTCAAAGCACATAGATGAGAAATTTAAAATCTCTTCTAAAGTGTATGCCTCACAAATAGAGTCTTCTACTCTTGCTTTATTACGAACGTTTTTTTGAGGTCAAACATGCATCTATCAAAAATATACATTTCAAATTTGAAATATCTGTCATTGAAGAGACAAATATAAGAAAATATATACCTTTCAAATGGGTATATCCACCGATATTGCATAAGACCACCAACCCTTAGTTCATATAACAAATGTATGATCAAATGTTCCATAACATTGAAAAATGCTGGTGAAAAAATCTTTTCTAGCAGACAAACAATAGTGATGATAGAGTCCTCGAGATTCTTTACATCAGATGCTACGACTTTCGATGCGCACAATGTTCTAAAAAATCCACTCAACTCAGACAATACCCCCCATATAGGTTTGTCTAATGGTTGATCTTTTGGAAATAGTATTTTTAAAACAATAATTTTCAATAAAAGTTTTGGAAAATCGTCAACCAAAGATATAAAAACTGACTTTCCACAAAGTGGTAAGTACGGGTCGAATCCTCAGGGAACAGGAATTACTCAGAATATTTCTCAAAATTTAATTTATTAATTACAAATCTCAATCTACAATTACACAATTAATACAACTATAATTAATCACTAAAAGAAATAAAAAAGCAATTCAATCTTCAGTTGCACGCCAAGGGTATTTTGGTCCTTTCGCCAATTAGACAGTCTTCGCACTTGGACAATTAACCCTGAAAAAATGAGTATGCTTTTCAACCTAAAAACAAAGGAAAATGAAAAGTTAGTAATTTATTCTAGTAATGCAAACTATAAATGAAACTAAGTCTAATTTTCAAGAAATTAGTAAAACAAATTCTAATTATGAGAAAAAAATTAAATAAAATATCAAACTAATTCACAAATCAGCTAACCTAAGTCTAACAATGTTGTATGATGCAGATGCAGCTCCTAAGATGCAGAAAATACTGAAAACAGTACGAAAATGCCAAAACTAAAGAAATTACCAATATGCCCCTAACTAGTGTAAAATAGATTTCTGATAGTTCTTTGAAAAACTACTGTTTGACAAGGCAAACGAGGTCCGATTTTCTAGAAATTTGTTTTGTTCTGTAACTAACAGATTAAATGATCTGACAGTTTTTACAGAATGAATAAATGATATCTGGAACTCCAGATATAAGCGTTTCAAAACTGGGAAAAATCAGGATATCGCAAGTCCCGAAATTTAAAAACCAGAAAAAGCGGTTTTCACAAAACGCTTAAAAATCAGACCAAACCAACTTGGATCGAGCTGAAATTTGGTCTGCAGTCAGCTAACATGCCAATAAAGTGAATAGAAAAAGAAATTTCTAAAAACTCAGAATTTTTGCACATGAAATGACGACAGTGCGATAGGGCAAAAATCAGGTTTTTCTTTGAGTGCACTATTCACTTTATAAATCTATTTAAACACTACAGAATGCAAATTAAACCTAATGCAATCTAAATGACACTGAATGACAGTGTATATGCTGCTGTTAAATGCAATGATGCTAAATGACACGAAAATGAAATATAATATGCACTTTATGACTGAAAATTGAATGCACTAATAATGCAATTGTAACTAAGATACTAAAGCATGCACTTAACTATATGAATGAGTAATGCAATTAATATAAGCTAAATGCCAATGAACTAACTGAATTACTTTCATAAAAAAAAAAAAAATTAACACATACACATTAAACAATGCTAAATTCTAACTAGAATGATTAAATAAGTAACTAAACTAGTTAGTCTAAAGGTAATATGAACTAAAGTTAAATGGAATGAAGCCACTAAAGAACAATAAGGTGCGGGTTTAAGGTTTGACTAAGGTTAGGTTCACTAGGTTGACGCGGTTGACTCAACTAGGCTCGGTTGACTCGGCTAGGCTTTGACTTAACTAACTGGGTCAACTAGATTAACTCGGTTAGATTCGAATAGGTAGGCTAGGTCTTGACTTAGGTTAGATACATGACTCACCTAACTAAGTCAATTAGATTGACTAGGTTAGGTTAGGTTGACTCGAGGCTAATTAATAAATAAAAACAAACGAAAATCAATAAAGCTATTTAATTTAAATCTAATACACGTCTAACTAAGAATTAAATAAAGAATACTAACTAGCTACTTAATTGATGACTAAATTACTAACATAAATGGACTACATGATTTTTTAAAACCTAAACTAAGGCTACTATGACTAAATTAATTAAGACCTAATCTGATTTAATTCACTAGGGAAAGTTAGATAAAAGGAGGGAAAGATGCATTAATGAATTTGGAAACTTGGAGTATCAAAAACCGCCCAGCCCAAATATAAACATTCTCCTTAATGGCATTAAAATTCAACTGGGGAAGTGGAACCGTTCAGCCTAGAGACCCCCACGGTTTTGGCTTTCCAAGAAAAAATTAAATAGCAATTATTTCTTTCTTGAAACCGTGGACACCCAATTTGGAAATTGAATTGAATTTCAAAATCACTTTCCAAAGCTAAATGAGTAACTCCCTTTTAATAGGCAATCAAAATTTAATCCTTTCTTTAAATGCTCCACATGATTTTTGAAAAATCCAATCTTCCCAAAAAACGTTTTCAACTTCAATTACCTACTTGCCCTCCTTCTAAAAAAAACGTCAATACCTAATTAAGGTTATTCTAGGCTAAGTAATGTAAAGACTACCTAGGGTAAGGAAAAGTTAGTAATTGAATGAAAGCACAACTTTCTAAAATAATTAAATGCTACACCTAATTCAAGACTTACCTAAATGGACTCCAAAAAACGTCTAAAACACTAAAACCTAATACACTCAATGTAGACACCCTAATAAACCTACCTAACTGCAATTAATTCTTACTAAAAATAGCCTAGAGCTCAATTGGAGCTCTAATGGCTGTCGCCCCTCCTTGGGGAAGAAGACTCCTAAATTATTAAAATAAAAAATAACAAATAACAAGTTGAACAAAGACTACCATGAAAATCATACACCTAAATTAGCATCTAGCTAAGCCTAACAATTCAAAACTACCGAAAATCTAAACACTTTATCTAATATGATGGAAATCCAAATAATATAAAACAGCAATTTATCTAACAATTAGTCTACTTAACAAAGCATGGAAAATTCAAACTCTTAAACCTATGTCAATTACAAGATCTAAACTAACATAATATGCAGAACTAGAATGACATGAATTTCGGATATAAGAAGATACGAAAGACTCTACGACCAACTGGAAAATTAAACAAAAGATCACAACTCGACTTTTGATTTTTCAATATAAAGAAAATACCTAAAACTTGAAAACACCAAAAACAAGAATTAAGACGATCCTAAAACAATGAATTTGACTCACGCAACTTTACAAGACTGTCAACTGCTACACAAACAGTAAACCACATGAATGACACAAGAGAATCACATACACTTACATGACTTCAAACATTCATTCACGATTTTGGCAAAAACTTCTCATGCGACACATAAGAAATCCATTTCCCCTAAAACGAGACGAAATGACACTGGAAATAATGGAAGAAACTCAGATCACGCAGTCACAACACAGGAAATAATGACAGACCCTATACGTATTAAAATCCAAAGATCGGCTAGACTTAATCTAGCCGATTCTTGTTTTCTTTTTAAGCAAAACGATACACAATCAGACCCAACGACCAAGATGAATCAAAATGAATTTTTTTAATTGGATTTTATGTAAAAAGACACAACATAACACGCTGGAAACAAAAACCCAAATCGGCTAGAAGAACCTCTAGCCGATTTACATGTTTTTATATGAAACCGATAGAAAAACACAAATCGAATACATAATCAATGAAAGAAAACCTAATCTAGCGTGCTGGTCTATGCACGAGCTTTATACTATGGCTAAAACAATAAAAATAAAACAAACACACAGAAAAACAATAAAATAAAATAGCACACATGATTTTGAGCTTTATCTAGAAGAAAGGATAGAAGAAGACCTACCTCAAGGGCGATCTGCCGATCGTGGAGAAGAAGAGAGCGGACTATGGTCTTCATTCGACGTCCCGAACCATTCGAGAATGCTGGAATGTCACCACGAGCAGGGTTTCTTCAGCTGCAACACGTTGGAGATCCACCGAAGATGGAATGGATGCCGATTCGCGATCGGATGGCTCAGAAAACCGGATGGAGGTAGGGTCGGCTCACCTTGTTGGGGTGTTTCGCACTCTCACACAAGATTAATGGTCTCCACCTCTGCTACACCAGAAAAAACACAACAAATGATGAGAAAACACAACAAGGAAGAAGAAGAACTTGATAGAAATGACAAGAGAGATAGAATTTTGCTTGATTTCAAGCAAAAACCAAATCTTCAATGCACAAATGGAATGAAACGAGAGGTTGGAAGGGGCTGGAGTTAGATTCACAGTAGGGGGCGCCACTCTCAATGCGAAAGACGTCTAGGGCTTTTCTAAAAAGTATATTTATACTTTTTGGAATTTCAAAAACAAGGTTATAAAAAAATATTTCACTAGGCGCCACTTTCTGAGGGGTTTTCTGCAAAACTTTTTGAAATGGATATGGATATGCGTGTGGGTTGGATTTTAGGCTTTCTAAAGGTTGATCCAAAGTCCAAATAGCCTAATTGGGTCGGATATGGATCCGATCCACCTCAAAATTCATGCTCGAACACTGAAATAGCCATAACTCTATCGTTTTAACTCTGATTTCTCTGAAATTTGAACCACAACCCCTTACTATCAAAATGCATCTAAACATGGGTTTAAAACCTTATACTCATTACAAAATGCATGAAAAACTTGTTAACATGATGTGCATTTCATGCATCATCATCTAACATATCATGGAATGCTAGGGGTATCAATCGTTGCATAAAGATATGACAATCATGGCTCTTCAACCCATAGAACTGTTCATCGTCAATCTTCATAGTCCAAGTAATGTTAGAGACATATCCATCTGGAAATCTCAACTGTCTCAACCATTGACATACCTGCTTTATTTGATCAAGTCCAAACACGTACCTTGCCTTTGGTTTCAGTACTTTGCCATTATACTCTTTGAGTTCCAATTCTGGTCTTTTACATATTACTTTTAAATTCATACGGGCCTTCGGATTATCCTTCATTTTTCTATTAACATTCATTATTGTATTGAACACATTATCAAACACATTTTTCTCCACATGCATCACATCCAAATTATATTGTATCAATAGGGTCGGCCAATATGGTAGTTCCCAAAAAATAGATTTCTTTGTCCAATTATGATCATTCCCAAATCCAGGGAAGGGCGTCAGACTACGGGCATCTGTTAATACATCTGGAAAGTATCACAATCTTCTTAAAATCTCTATTTCAGACAATCTTGTGGGTGGACCTTCCATTTCAGTTGTGCCTGCTCGAAACACATTCCTTTGTCGTCGAAACAGATGGTCACTGGGTAAAAATCGATGATGACACTCAAACCAACAAGACTTCATTCCATGCGTCAATCTAAAAGTTTTTGTATCCTCCATGCAGTACAAATATGACAACCTCCCATATGTGCTCCAACCAGATAACATACCATATGCAGGGAAGTCACTAATTGTCCATAGAACAGCGACCTTCATATTGAAATTTTGTTTTTTGTGGGCATCATACGTAGTAACACCGTTATCCAATAATACTTTTAGTTCATCAATCAATGGCCTTAAATATACATCTAGATTTTGGTCAGGTGGGGTCGGACCAGAGATCAATAGAGATAAGAAAAGATTTGGATGCTTCATACACAAGCTTGGTGGAAGGTTGTATGAAGTTATAAATACTGGCCAACATGAGTATGGAGTTGATCTACCCCCAAATAGATTAAATTCATTTGTATATAGATCGAGTCTAACATTTCTCACTTCCATTGTGAAGTTCTGATGAGTACGATCAAAGTGCTTTCAAGCTTTCGCGTCAACAAGATGCATGATCTTGTCTTCATCATGTTGAACTTTATTTGCATGTCATCTCAAATGTTTAGTTGTCCTTGAAGACATATACAATAGTTGTAATCTATGAGTGATAGAAAAGTAGCAGAGTGACTTGTATGAAACTTCTTTTGATCTCGTGCTACCATTGCCTCTTGTCTTTGGCTTGAACCGAGAATGCCCACATGACGAGCATGATATGTTATTTTCCTGATCTTTGAAATACATGTAGTGATTTGGACAAGCATCTATCTTTTTATTCCCCATACCTAGAGCGTTGACCATAACTTTCGCACGATAGAAATATTATGGCAATTTCTCAATTTTGGGCAACATACTATTCACAATCATGCACAAACGGTCAAAACATGATTGACTCAAATTATACTCGGACTTCAAATTCATTAGTTGAAGAACTGCAGACAAGATAGTGTGACTCTTGCAACCGTTCCAAAGTGGTTCATCAGCATCTCTAAGTAAATCATAAAATCTACTAGCTGCATCGTTTAGTGATTCTTCATCTACTGCACTTCTTACATCACTAGGACTCATAGCAGAACCGAGTTTTGTTCTTGCGGCATCAAATATCAAATCCATATATGGATTATCGTGCACCACATTCACCCGTGCATTAAAATTGTTTCTAAATTCTTCTCCATGAAACATCCAATTCTAATAATCACTCACAAAACTGTTCTTATATAGGTGATATCTAACGCCATGAGGTTATATAAATTGATTGTTCTTACAAATCTTGCAGGGACACCTAATCCGACCTGTAGGATCCACTGTACTAACACTTGCCATTGCAAATTCAATAAAACTTTCAACACCATCCATATATTCATGTGATAACCCATTGTCAACTATCCTACGGTACATCTATTCACGGTTTGCAGTCATTTTGTATTATGATGTTATGAATAGTATCCTAACCAGTTAAAAAAGAATCATAAAAATATTATTATGAAGAAAATATCAAATTTGTCATGCAATATATGATGTCATACAATCACACAAATTATCATGCATGCATTGATAACTTAATATTTTCATGTGCAAACTATTTATAACACGATACATTCATTTGAAGCATGCTTTCATTATACAATTTCACATGTAAGTCATAATCAAATTGAAAGTAACTACATGCAAGCATGGATACAATCACATCAAACATTGCAATACATCGAAAACATTCATATCAAAAAAATGTCAAACATGTACCTGCAACAAACACACTCTAATATATCGCTAACTACTACCATGCCTAGCATAGAATCCGTACTCCAAAAATAATAACACTTTTATTCTCATACATTAAAATTATGCTCAGCAAACTCTCTAAACTCCAACAAAGCAGTCCTAGATATTAACAACTAAGTGAGTATATGAACAGTAAAGTGTTGCATCCAATAAATTAAATAACATGTGATGCGCTTGCATCACTTACTCACCACGGGTATTTACCCGATTTGCATTGTTTTTATCACTTATTTACTACGGGTGGCCGGGTACAAGCAGGATCCATTGAAAAATCTGCAAGCGACACTATGTTAAAATGAAGTCACCCTCTGCTAAAAGAAAAAAATTAGAATAAATATCAAAGTCGAACGGGATTCCGGCGAGGCAGAACGCCTCCCAGGTGTCGACCACCTCTCCGTTCAGCCCAACTGGTTTTCAAGTTCGTCCAGCCAGTCAGTAGGGAAACGATGTATGACAGCGGCACGAGGTCTTCAGAGGTAATGATCGTCCCCTGGAGCGGTAGGCACGGGGTGATGCCATGGTTCAGGAACCCGACGATCGTCGGACGGCCCCTGACCCATCGCCCCCCTGTCGAAAAAAAATGAGGCGAGGCAGGAGGGGCGACCCCCTGCAGAAAAAAAAATGAGGCAAGGGGTCGCCCCCCTGCCAAAAAAAAAAGAGGCAGGGGCGCGACCCCCTGCCGAAAAAAGCAAGGGGGCGACCCCCTGCCCACCCCCCCCCCCCTACCGGAAAAGCAGGGGGGCGACCCCCCCTACCAGAAATAAAAAACAAGCCAAGGGGGCGACCCCCTGCCCGAATAAAAAAATGAGGCAAGGGGGGCAACCCCCTGCCAAAAAAAAAATAGGCAGGGGTTCGCCCCCCCTGCCAGAAATAAAAAATGAGGCAGGGGGCGATCCCCTGCCGGAAAAAAAAATGAGGCAGGCAACCCCCGTGCCAAAAAAAAAGAACGAGGCAGGGGGGCGACCCCCTGTCGAAAAAAAAATGGCCCACTTACCTAGGAGATGCCGGGCGGCAGAACGGGGGGCGATGGGCCGAGGGAGGGACGAGCGGCGGAACGGGGGGGGGGGGGGTGGACCGGGGAGTGCATCGGGCGGGAGAGGGTGGCGACCGGGGGAGTGCGTCAGGTAGGAGAGACGAAATAGGAAAGAGAAAGAAGGGTTCTGATTAGGGATTTACGGGAAACTTAGCGACAGATTTGGCAACAGCCTACTTCCGTCGCAACGCCGTTGCAAATTTACATGACCAGTGCGCGACAGATTAATTTGGTCGCTAACATCATCGCTACGTAGCGATGGAAAAACTTTCGTCGCCAAATCCATCGCTAAATGTCGTGGGTATTGCGACAAAGACTTGACGTCGCTAAGTCATCGCTGATTAGCGACGAATTTGGCGACAGAAGTTTTTTCATCGCTATTTTTGTAAATATTACAGATTTTAGCGATGGATTTGTTTCTCTTGTTAATCCACCGCAAAGTTGCGACGGAAAAAATCCGTCGTAAACGTCCGTCGCTAATGGCCATTTTTCTTGTTGTGCTTGAACTGTTTACAGAACTATAAATGCAGTGAAAGGGTATGATACACATACATAAACATACATAGAAAAGTAACAGTTACAATTACAGAAAGGCATTCAAACTGTGATAGAGTTGAGAGTATGGACCTCTCTGGTGATTTCGAGCATAACAACATGTTCTTCACCGCACTGCAATTCTGCATTCGAGCATCCAAGTTCCTACATTGGTATCAGAGCGGGTTCGACATATCCCTAACGATGCCAAAAGTAGCTTGTGCGTACAGGTGAGTTGACGTAGGAATCGAACGCCGATGACACCAGACCGGAACACCACTTTCACGGTAGGGACTCATCATTGGAAAAGAGGCACATAAAGAAAAAAAACAAGAGGTCAATTTTAGTTTCTTATTTAGACAAATCGGTGAACCAAGGGTTCCCAATTGGCATAAACTAAAAAAAAAATAGGCGAAAGGGTTCGACCTTCTTCGGTTTTAGTTTTTTTTGGTAGAGAAAAGAAAAAAAACTCACCACTAGTGGTGATCGAATATCGGTGGTGGCCCGATCATTCTCACTCTTTCTCTCTTTGTGTGTGTCAGATGGCAGGCATTTCCTGGCCCCATGATGAAGAAAGGTAGCAGTGTGCTATCGCTGGACCACTCAGTTTCACGGCAGGGTCACAATGTCGGAAGAAAAAAAAAGAGGAAGAGGGTTTGGTTGCTACTGTCTTCCCTCTTTCTTTTTGAAATCCGCCCTCTCAACAAAGAACGATTGCAGTGGCAGAGGGTGAGGACTAAAAAAATAAAAAAAGGGCCCAAAATTGTCTATCCTTTTCGATCGGAGGTCGGATTCGCTGTCGGAGGTGCCGGTAGTGGTGTCATTGCCAAGAAGTGATTGGCCGAATTTTTCCAACCCTCAAAACCTCACTAACAGAGGCCTCATCCTCTAAGGTCATGCGGGTGCGGCGTGCTGTTGTCGGATGTTGTCCGATGTGGTGTGCTGCCGTCGGACCGATCGTCGGGTTTCGCCTGTTGTAGCAGGCAAACAAAAAAAAAGGGAAGAAGAAGGGGGAAAAGGGCTTTTACCTTGCTTGGGGGGTCATTGGACAAGCCAGAGGAGGTTGCCAAAAAATCACTTGTTGGAAAACCCGATGTCGATCCAGCTGTCGTTCCTCTCTCTCAAAAAAATAACAAAAAGACAAAAAATGGAAAGGGAACCCTAATCGGGTTTCCCTTTTGTTTTTACGTATAAGCCTTTCTTTTAAAACAAAAAAAAATTAGTTTGAAACTGAAATTTCTTGGAAATTTTGAAAAACGGTCTTAGTTAATTTAGTTTTTTTGAAAAAATAGAAAATCAATACACCAACTTTTTTGAAATTATAGAAAAGTGGTTCCTTTCCTTTTTGTTAAACTCAAGAAATTTGATATACATATATAGCTTGTTGGATAATTATGAAAAGACTATTGATATTTTTTGAAATTATAAAAAGAAGGTTAAATCTTTCTGTTTAACTCAAAAAAAATTCTTTTTGAAGTTTTGTTTTCATTTTTGCTTAGAAAGGCTTCTGCTTTTCTAAAAATTGCAAAAAGGTGGTTTATCTTTTCTGATAAACTTAGAAATTTCAGAAAGTGTTCTACTTTATTGAATTTTTGCATAACAGAGCATCTAATCTTTTATGATATTATAGAAAGAGGGTCAGAACTTTCTATTTAACTGAGATAGTTGCATAAACAAGTTTATGTAATTTTTGTTTACATTATTTTATTTTTCTAAAATTACAGAAAAGTGGTATTGAGTTTGTAAAAGGCACCTACTACTTATTTTTGTCAAATAGTGCTTAATATTTAGCAATTTTTATGAACTTATTGCGTACTTAGAGTATGTTTGATGCGCCATGCTCAACGTGATTCAAACAAAAATCTTACTAAAAACAGCAATTTTCAATCAACATTGGACACAACAGATGGCATTCCGCACATCTGCCATGTCCTTATACACATAATCTTTTAGTTCCACCCTCCCCCTATTATAAAAGTAACAGGAACGACGAGAACGTTCATTTAGACTCAATGGGCGCGCCTCTTTAAGCCCCATCGCCCTCCTCAAACCCCTCGTGATCTCCTTCACGAAGCTCGAGGGGGCATTTTTTTTTTACCCTTTAGGAATGACGACAGAGAGGAAGCCCGATGAAAGCCTCTTCGACGTCATGGGCGAGAGTTCTGCCCCTGCAACGAAGCTCGAGAAGATGACGGTGAACTGATGGACAGGGCAGTCGTTCTCAACGTGGTACCATGAGATCCTTGAGAAGAGGAAGATGCTTCTGGTGTGGCAGCAGAGGCACGAGTTCCTCAATGCGCTGGAGAAGAACCAGACACTCATCCTCATGGGGGAAACATGCAGCAGCAAGAAGACCTATATCGTCATTCTTTCTTTCGATCTCTTCTTTGTTGCGATTATCTGCATTTTGGTTTTCATTGTTTGATTGCGTGAGAATGGTGTTTCGTGTGCAACTGCTTGTCCAAAAATTTGGGGAAAAGTTTGGAAGATTTATGTTTTGCTTTGTAATGCAATAATTCAGATGTTATTAACCATATGATTTTGCAACTAAATTCTAGACTTTGTGCTACTTTTGGTTCTTGAGAGCCACTTTTATAATTTATCGATGAGATGTTTATGAGACAATGTTTACCATTCGACAGATCCCTCAATTCACTGTTGAGGCTGGTTACACGAGCAACTGCAAGCAGATTGCTTGTACCCAACCTCATAGTGTAGTTGCAATGTATGTATCTTATCAAGTTGCAGAGGAGATGGATGTCAAAATTGGGGAAGAAGTTGGTTACAACATCTGGTTTCAGGACTGAAGTGGTTGTAATACTATTTGAAAATAAGTTGTTGGTTGTTCTGTTGCCTTTTTCATAGTTTTATTCAATGAAATGATTTATTTCATTGCTTTGTTTATGTATTAAGGATGAGTTTTATGTAAACAATTCTACTTCTGCAGTGCCATTATTCACACACGAAATGTGCTCTTTTATAAATAAATCAAGCACAGGAAATGAGGCTTATCAAAATGAGGAAGCCAGTAAGCATAAATAATTGTGTAAGTGAACAAGTTGCCATATGAGGAATTGAAAAAAATCATTACATAAATACCTTCATATACATACACAGTGTGTGTGTTTATATCCTCTTTATCAAGGTCCTTTTTATGACAAGGATTGAACAATCATTCACATGTCTCCAAAAGAAGCATTAACTAACTACAATCAAAGACCTCTTCTTTCTCAATTGAACAGGATATACATGCATTTGCATACCTATTTTGTGAAATATGAAATAAAATAGTACATTATGCAAGTACGCAAATTAGAAGACTTGGCAGTGCAAACACAAGCCAAGCAACAACATAAACTTGATCCTAATACTATCATCATTAATGATTCTATTTCCATGTAGTTACCACTAGCTACCAAGTAAAAACACATGAAGTTTCTTCATTATAAAATAAGAATAATTTTTTTAAGAGTACATTCTTGTTATTTTAGCTTATGTTCTATTAAAATTTGAATATTTGGTATGCTGGTGCACTTTTTTCCCTAAAATTCAATGATTTTTATAAATGAGTTCCTGAAAAGCTTACATATGATGTATTTATTGGTGGTGGGAATGGATGTCATGATACTATCTTGCCTTCATCTGCTTTTGCAGATGATGCGCAACTAACTCCAGTTCTGCATCTTGGAGCTGGAGCATGTGCAGGCATTATTGCAATGTCTGCAACTTATCTCATGGACATGGTTCACGAAAGGCTAACTGTCCAGGTCCTATATTTGTCATTCCTTTGAAGGTCTTCCCTCTGTTAAAATTTGGTTTCTTTGTTAGACAACACTTACTAATATTTGAACTATATCTGAATGATTTTTAACATTGTTATTATACATGCATACATGCACATCTATTTAGTTTGGTGAACCCAAGCATCTTATTCAATTTCCACTCATCCATCCATTAAGACAAAAAAAAACAATTTTAAAGAGATAAGTGTGCCTAAACTTCTAAGATGAGACCATCATCAGTAACATATGGAGCAACAATCTATTAATTTCAAGCCAAGATCTATTAAAAAACAAACAAAACATACAATATTTGCCATGTTTTATTTAATAGTTCAGGTTTTATTTTTTGTTTAGGAGAAGTTATTTTGGGTGGGGAGAATATCAAAGGCCTCAAATTAGAGTGGTTGAGGAGTCAGATAGGATTGGTTACTCAAGAGCATGCCCTTTTGAGTTTGAGCATTAATGACAATATTGCTTATGGAAGCTCAGATGTTACCATTGATTATATAGAAGAGGCAACAAAGATAGCACATGCACATACTTTTATCAGCTCACTTTCTAAAGGATATAATACTCAGGTAAGGGGATCATAATCAATTATTCATTCATTTATGTTATGACATTTGCAAATATGGTAACGACTTTTTACCTCAGGTGGGTAGGGTTGGGTTGGCTTTGACCGAGGAACAGAAGATAAAGCTCTCTATTGCTAAAGCAGTTTTTTCAAACCCATGCATCCTGCTACTAGATGAAGTTACTTTAAGTCTTGATTTTAAGGCAGAAAGGGCAGTTCAAGAAGCTCTAGATGTCCTCATGTTGGGTCAGTCAACCGTCATCATAGCTCGATGGCTTAGTCTTATAAGAAATGTTGATTATATTGCTGTAATGGAAGAGGGGCAACTTGTTGAAAAGGGTACACATGATGAATTACTGGTTGCAGATGGCTTATATGCAGAACTTCTGAAATGTGAAGAAGCAACCCTTGTAACTTCTTTGCTTAAAAATTGTTGGTATATCTTTCATACTCTTTTGCATCTAGTTGAACTTTTGCAGATGAATAAAGGTTATGTTATGAATAATCCTTATTTGTTTGTTGAAATATTGAAAACCAAAACAAACTATCTTTTTTAACTTCCTTTGATAAACTTTTTTTTTAAACTCTGAAAGCAATTCTTGGTCATCATCGAATCTAAAACTGAACTTGTTCTAGATTGAATCATAGTACATTATAGCAGCCCATTCTCCACAGAGAGAAAGTATAATATATATTCAGGGCAAAAATACATATTCAAGGCAAGTATCGAATTCGAGATCCATATTTGAGGCAAAAATCCATATTTGGGGCAAAAATTCAATTCAAGATCCATATTTAGGGCAAAAATCCTATTTGAGATCCTTATTTGGAGCAAAAATCCATATCCGAGGCAAAAAACTCATTCGAGATCCATATTTAGGACAAAAATCCAATTTCAAATCCATATTCAGGGCAAAAATTCATGATTTTAGATATAATTTCATAATTGGATCCATATTCTGGCAAAAACCCATAATAAACTTGTTGAAACATGTAAAATGGTGGACGGATCGGGTCATATGATCCAAAACAAAGTAATTCAACTCATTATCTATGATTGTCCAAGTTGTCCGCACATCCTTATCAAACAATGGATATTTGGAACATAGCATTTAAGCACGGTACAAACAAATGTTGGACTTGGAACAATCATTACAAAATGAACATAACCAATGTTTTGTTCCGTTTTTTTTATTTATTTTGTCCAACTCTGGACAAGCCATCAAATATACTTTTAAAGACCATATTGCATGCTAAACTAGTTTAAAAGGATCAAAACTAGTTATATTTATAAATATTAGTTGGAATAAACTTTATTTATTCTAATATTTGTTCATAATTAAGAATATGACAAATCGAATATTCATGATTGAGTTGTTCAAAATCGAAAAATTCAATGGGGCGAATTTTGAAATGTGAAGAAGAAAGATGAAATATGTATTGAGTAATGTATAATCTTCACTAACTGATAAATCAGGTGAAGAAAAGAAGAAAGTTCATAATAAGTTTATCGAAGATGATCAACTTGCTCGAGAAACTCTTCTAACATTTATATAAGATGAGCTCATCCGAGTGTTTGAAGACTTTGACACTATAAAGTGAATGATGGAAGAAGTAAAAAAAAGGTATGATATGACTTCAGAAACCCACATTCAACTTCTTTTAGAGCAATATAACTCATGCAGGATGAAAGAGTCAAACAACATAGTCGATCATGTGAATCGAATGCTGGTAATGGTTATGAACTTAACCATAGCTGAAAATGATATTTCTCAACGAATGCAAATTTTCACCATACTAAACAACCTTCCTCTAACTTAGAAGATGGTGTCAATTATAATGAGATTAAATAAGAAAAGTCTTACTCTAACTGAGCTCCCTCTATAATTAGCCCTTAAGCAAGAACACATGTCAAAAGATGGGAAGAGAGAAGTTATGAATGCCAAAGAATCCTTTTCAGCAACCTCTCACCAGTTCAAGCCAAAAGGCTAAATTCAATAAGAAGCGTCTAGTACAAACCAAAAACCCCAAGACTGCAACTAGGGGAGCATGTTTTTCTTAAAAAAAAATTGGGCATTTCAATAATAATTGCTCAAATAGAACAAAAAAAGAGAATCTAGGAAAGCAAATAAATGGAGAATGAGAATTAGTATGCACTATGTTTGAATTATTGATCGCAGATAGTGATCTTTCAGGATGGTGAATTGATTCACGGGCGACGCGACATGTGTCTAAGTCAAAGAAAAGACTTATAGAAATGGAGTTGAAGCCTAGAGATCATAAAGTACATATAAGAAATAACACCTATATGAGAAATAACACCTATAGTGATATGATCAGAATAGGGACCTACAAGTTTCAGGTAGAAGGGACTAGTCTGCTACTAACAAATATATTGTATGTACCTTCCATGATAAGGAATCTTTTAGCAGTGAGAGATTTTGTTTAAAAAAACTTTGAAATTTGCTTCAGGTGTGACAAGATCACTATTGCGAAAGATGAAAAAGTAAAGCTCAGGGTCACTATAATATTGACCAAGGTCTCTTTTGTCTAAATATAACTCCTTCGATAAATAATGCAATGAATATTTTTTGTTATATTGATTATACATTTAATGTCGATGCATATTTATGAAAACTAAGGTTAGAGCATGTAAATGTCAATAAAATAAAAAAATAATTTGCATGGGATTATTAACTTCTCTTAAAAATATAAAATTTGAAAGATGTAAACCATGCATATCAGGTAAAATGACTAGAAAATATTTTTATATGAGAAGTAGATCATATGACTTACTAGTTCTAATACACACAGATATATGTGGACCCTTAACGATAGAAACACATGAAAAGAAATCATATTTTATCACATTTATAGATGACTACTCAAGGTATGGATACATGTACTTAATTTTTAAGAAATCTGATGCTCTAGAAAAATTTAAGTCACATAAACAAGAAGTTGAAGGATTACTAATTAAAAAAATCTAAGTTATTAGATCTGATAGAGGAGGTGAATATAACTCTGATGAGTTTAAGAGATTTTGCAATGATAATAATATAACTCCTCATACAATTATGTCTTATATACCACAAAAGAATGGTGTAGCAGGACGAAGGAATAAAACTTTAATGGATATGACAAGGTCCATGTTGGCATATGCAAATCTTTTTAAGAAATTTTGAAGAGAAACAATTTACTCCATTATGTATATCCTATGTAAGATTCCCTCTAAGGTTGTATAACTTACATCCCATGAATTATAGATTGGTAGGAAGCTAGACTTGAGTCATTTGAGAAAGTAGAGTTCACCTGCTCATGTGTTGATTCCTAGTCAAATGAGAGACAAGTTAGATAGCAAAACTATCAAATTCATCTTCATGAGATATTCAAAAGGATCAAAAGAATATCGTCTATATAATCCTGAAAAGGAATTTATAGAGAATAGAGAGGTAGAATTCCTGAAAACTAAAGAAAATAATTTTGATCGTAAAGATGATGGTCTCTTTCTAGATATCATAAATGATCTTGGGGTACCAAATTAAGAATTAGAGCATAACGATCTAATTGTAAATAATGAGCAAAATTCGTAATCAGTAATTGGATAGAAAGAACAAGAACTCCTCCATCTTATTTGAATGATTATTATGCATTCTTAAGTGAGGAATTATGTTATTCCATAGTTTTGGATATAACTCTTGACAACTTGAGTTTTGAACATGTAATTGTTTTCAATAAGTCTAAACTATAAAAAGAAACAATAAAAGATGAGTTGGACTCTATAGAAAAGAATAAAATTTGAAAACTAGCAACTTTGCCTAATGGATATAGGGCAATTTGTAATAAGTGGGTTCTCAAGAAAAAACTCAAGGCATATAGATCTATTGATAAATTCAAGGCAAGACTAATAACAAAAGGTTATTCTCAATTAGAAGGGATTGATTATGAAAAAACTTACTCTCATATAGCCAAACTGACATCTATTCGTATCATCTTGGCATTGGTAGTTTATTTTGATCTTGACCTATATCAAATGGATGTGAAAACGATCTTCTTAAATAGTGAATTAAATAAAATTATTTTCATGCAACAATTAGAAGGTTTTGAAATTGAAGGTCAAGAGGATAAAGTATACAAGTTAAATAAATCCTGGTATGGACTTAAGCAGTCTCCAAGATAATGGTATTTGACTTTTCATAATACTATAACCAAACTGGGTTATGAGGCAAATAGTTTGGACCACTGTGTATATACCAAGAATAGTAGAAGTAAGTTTACTATGTTATCTTTCTTTGTTGATGATATATTAATTGTAGGAAATGATATAGACATAATAAATATGACTAAATTATGGTTAAGTTTTTTATTTGAAATGAATGATATGGGTGAACCTTCATATGTTCTTAGAATTAAGATATAGAGAGATAAAAAATCGAGATTACTATTTCTAAGTCAAGAAAAATATATTGACCACATTCTAAAGAAATTTAGAATGAAAAGTACCAAGGCAAAGGGTACTCCTATAGTAAAAGGTCAAAAACTAAGTAAGAATGATTATTCAAAAGATGAACAAGAAAAGTTAAATGTTCCCTATGCTCAAGCAATTGAAAGCCTAATGTATACAATGGTTTGTATTAGACCTGATTTAAGTTTTGATGTAAGTCTAGTAAGTAGATATCAAAGTAATCCTGAGTTCTCTCACTGAGAAGCAGTAAAGATAAATTTTCAATATCTAAAGGGAACTATGAAACTCAAGCTATGCTATTAGTTAGATAGTTTAAAACTTGTAGGTTACTCAAATATTGACTTTCCTGGTGATAGAGATGAAGCAAAGTCTACCTCTAGTTGTGTATTTGCATTAAGATGTGGGGCAATTGCATGGTTATGCAAGAAATAAGGATGTGTGGCACATCATACCTAGGAAGCTGAGTATATTGCCTGTAACATGTCAGCCACATTTGGTGTGTGGATAAATCATTTTCTAAATGAGTTGAAATTGAACATTTTAAAGGATCCAGTTCAACTTTATTGTGACAATATGCTATAAGACTAATACAAATAAGAGCTGATAGCTCTAAAAGTAAGCATATTGAAGTTAAATATCAATATGTTCATGATATGCTTATGAATAATGAAATAGCAGTGGACTATATTTCTTCAACTGGCATGGTAGCAAATCCGCTAACCAAGGCAATCACTAAGGATGTTTTCACAAGACATGAGTCAGATGGGACTCAGATATGTTTAAGTGGTGAGTGTATAAAGATCATTCAGAAAGTATGTATGCAAGGTTCTTGTTGAGAACAAACATATAAACACAGAAAATCCCTTATGGCCATGTAGGAGATCTATAAGACCATAAGGTGACTGTTGGAGGCTATTCCAACAGTCACAATGCTCAAATACAAAAAGACGTCTCTTGGAGGATGAAGGAATTTCTCTTAGGAATGTGTCCCAAACTTGAACTCTTTACACAACTATAAATGCAGTGAAAGGGTATGATACACATACACAGACATACACAAAAAAGTAACGGTTACAGTTACAGAAAGGCATTCAAACTGTGAATGAGTTGAGAGTGTGGACCACCCAGACGATTTCAAATGGAACAACGTGTTCTTCACTCCCGCTGCAATTCTGCATTCGAACATCCAAGTTCCTACAGATAGTTGAAAGGCCAAGTAGATTTCTTTTACCAAAAAGGTGATTCTTATTAAATTCATTGCCTCTGGTAATTCCTTCTTTTTTCTTGGAAGGCAAGATGGGGTTAGGCAGACCCCACCAGTTACACAACATACCATTGAGTTTTGAACTTGCAACGTCTCAACACAGGTGACGTAACAACTCCTACCAAACAATCAGAGCCCCCGTTGGTAGGTATTCCCTCATACTTTGTTACTATACAATATCCCTTCTAAGATTGAGAGAGAGATCACTAAGAAAGTGTGTAACTTTCTATGGAGTGGCTCGGGTGATGCTCGAGGCCACCCTCTAGTAAGGATGGGCAACATGTTGGGTGGCTCGATGGGTGAGGTTTGGGTCAAGGTTTTAGGTCTAAGCCCATTAGCTATCAGACCAAAACCCGGCCCATTATATACGTGGGTTGAGTCTGGGTCAGCCTAGGGGCTAGTGGCCTAGTTCGATAGGCCTAAGCTATTTATTAATTATTAATAATATAAAAGTTAAAAAAATAATTAAATTGCATAGTAACTTGATAACTAATATTATTTATCTAAATAGTTGCATTAATTTTATGAAAACTAGAAAAATAATTAGTTGAGTACATGATAACTTGTTAATTATTTGTTATTATACTAATTAGTTGGATTTGGATGCCCGACCAGCTTCACATTAGGCCGTTGGGCCTATGAGCAGGGATATGGGCAGCTTTTCAAACTCGAACTTGTTAAGAACCGGGTTGGGCAGCACTTAAAGCTTGGCAGGTTGAGCTCTAAATAGGCCCTGAAGTGATGGTCTAGATGCAACAAAACCTATGCAACGTGGCACCCTAGGCATTCGTGTGCCCAGTACACAAAATACAACACTGCTGGGAAAGTTATGCGATGGTAAGGAGGACTGGGTTCCTTATTTTAAGTCTAAATATGGGGTTAATGGGAATCGAGCTAACAGGAACCCCCAAAATAATCAAACAACTTCCTATGTTGTGTGTGGGCCCAATTGGTGCAAAATCTGGCCTGCATTCAAAGAGCCCCTATCATCATCTGAGCAAGGCTAGTCTACCTGCGTATGGCGTTGTTCAGCTGCTAAGTCTTTCTCTGTCTCAACTTTCAACTTTTCATTATGGGAACCTGGCTTAAACAATCCTCTTCCACTAATAACTATATGGGGGTCAGGACCCTTCCCCCATTAAAGATGCTTTGCATGGATGGTATTCAAATCCTCACTCACGATAATCTGCAGAAGAGAGGACAATACTTTGCAAGTATATGTCAACCTCGCATCTTCTGTGTGTTGGACATTTGGATCGGGTCCAACCCATTGGGTGACCCAGTTTGACATTAAAAGGTAGTGGGGTAGTGGGTGTAATGGTGGATAGAGGGCACTTAATGCCATGAAAGGGGTTACGTGAATGTGTAAGTGTCCACATTCACTGTACAACCTCCCCTTCCTCCACTATATATATTGTAGGCATGCTACAATGGATGATGAGAAGCCATTACATAGCCTTAGCCTAGCCTACGTAAGGTTCAGGGTCCTGCTCACCGACGACTTTTGGCCTGGACTCATCATGGGCATTGTCCAGCTGAGGAGAACATCGAGTTCCCTACACGCAGTTGCGATCAATGGCGAATTCAGGTACGCTTCCTGCATTTTGTATTACAGGATTCACCAACACTGGGTTATGGGCCCACAGTGAATAATACAATTTCTTTCCAATCAGAAAAATTCGATCCGTCTAAAATGAGGATATTACTAGAACCGTCGATAAAAAAGGAATCTGATAAAACAAAGAACAAAAATAGAAAGACACTACTATTATTGCTCAGACGAGACTCGTGATAAAAAGGTAAAATTGAGACTCTTTATTTTCACCTTTTCTGAGACAAGCATAGTTGAGCCATTATCGTTCCACTTTGGTGAAAACGACAATACTCATAATTGCTCCGTCTCTTCAATTCTCAAGGAATTGACTTCAGTTGGTGAAACTAGTAGATCATGTATCCAAAGGCAATTTAGCACTATACCTTTGGATACGAACATGCTTCATGGGCTAGAATACACACCTACTATCACACCCTGTGTAAATTTGGAACACAACGACCTATATTTGGGTAGAATCGTTATTTTTATAAATTCATACACAATCATAATAATGAATCTTAATACAGTCCAAAGAATCCTTAATTAACATGACTCAAATCACTTTGGTGATTACATGAATCGGTCAATCAAGATCTTTTACCGAAAATCCTATTCGTATTATGGAGCACACCCATACGCACATTTTAATGCATGTATATTCATGACATAATATAAGTTTATGCTTCAACTAATATACATAAACTAATTGTCATGAATTTAGTTACAATTCATGCTTAAAACCATCATGCACAAGTTAATCAATACAAAATACATGAATTAACATGCATTATTTAAAATAAATACAATATAAAACATGAAAAATAACAAAAGCATGCTCATGTAGGTAAAACCCAGAGTCCACAAGTAGGAATCGGTCTGAAAACACCATGAACCAGTCTGAAACCGCCCCAAACCGGTCATCAAAGGGTCCAAACCAGTTCTGAAACTTATGAACTGATACTTAATATGAACAAAAGTTCATAAAACCCTATAACCGTATTCCAAAATCCCTGTACTTCCTTATATTTATGAAAACAGAGTCTTAGCATCTCGAAACCGGTGAAAAACTGAAAGGTACTGGTCTAAAATGGCTCTGAATCGGTTTCTGAAGGGGTCAGATTAGGTTCCTGATCCGGTTCAAGCCAAATAGTGCTTGGACCCTGCTGAATCCAGATCAGAATCCGGTGTTAACCAGATTTGGGTCAGACCCGTGGTTTAACCGGATCTGAGTTAGACTCCGGTATTAACTAGATCTGGGTCAGACCCGTGGTTTAACTGGATCCAGATTAGACCCGGTATTAACCGGATCTGGGTCTGACCCGGTTCTGAACATGGTCGGGTCTGACCCAATACCAAATGGACTCGGGTCTGACCCAATACCAAATGGACTCGGGTCTGACCCGGTCCAAGTGGACCCGGGTTGAACCCGGTCGATATTCTTCTTGTAACTAATGATTTGAGTTTATTACATGAAACAAAAGATTTTCTTTCCTCTCAATTCGATATAAAGGACATGGGTGAGGTCACTTATGTCCTTGAAATCGAGATCTGTCGTAACAGAACTAAGGGTGTCATTGGCCTCTCTCAGAAATCCTATATCCTTAAGGTTCTTAAAATATATGGGATAGAGGATTGTTCTCCTGGTTCAGCACCCATAGTGAAAGGGGATAAATTATGCTTAAAAGACTGTCCTCAGGATGATATTGCGAAGGTTCAGATGGATGTTGTCCCATATGCTTCGGCAGTTGGGAGTTTGCAGTACGCGCAGACCTGCACTCAACTTGATATAACATTTGCTGTGAGAATACTTGGTAGATATTAGTCAAATCCAGGCATTGCGCACTGGAAGGCTACAAAGAAGGTCATGCGCTATTTACAAGGAACGAAAGACTATATGTTGACCTACTGAAAAGCTGACCACCTAGAGGTCGTTGGATACATTGATGCGGACTTAGGAGGGTGGATTGACAGTAGAAAATTCACTACTAGATACATTTTTCTTCTAGCGGGTGGTGTTGTCTCATGAAAAAGTGAAAAGCAGTCTACCACTACTGCTTATACCATGAAGGTAGAATTTATTGCTCTATACGAGACTTCATCACAGGCCATTTGGATAAGAAATTTCATTATGGGTCTTGGTATAGTAGACTCTTTTGAGAGACCACTAAAGATCTTTTGTGATAGTGAAGCATTTGTGTCATTTTCAAACAACAACAAGAGCTCAACATCGTGTCGACACATGGAGTTAAAATATTTTGTTGTTAAAGAAATGACTGAGAATCATCTGGTATGTATTGATACAATTAGGACGAAAGAAATGACTGCGGATCTCCTTACTAAAGGGCTAGCACCGGGATTGTATTCCCAACATGTAAAGGGGATAGATCCTTTTTATTTCTTCTGATGTATGGCAATACATTATGTGATCACATTTGTGTTTATGTTTTTTATTCTCTAAGGTTTTGTGTTATTGTTGATTTTGCATAAAGAATCTCTCATATGGGTTAGAGAGAATAACAAAATAACAATATTAAAGGACCAATAGAATAGGTGAGAGACCAACCTATTCATAAAGGTAATTTCAAACATGCTTAAACATTGAAGGTGAATTATAGTGTAGTACATGAAAATATGATATTTCATAAAGAACTCTTCATCTCCATGACTCATTTGATTCATCCTTATAATAAAGGGTAGCATGTGAACCCACATGAATAATTAAATCGAGATAACGGTATAAACCTCGATTTAGTGTACTTTTAGTGCCAATGGGTCAAGTGAGAGAATGTTGGATATTTGAATCGGGTCTAACCCATTGGGTGACCCGGTTTGACATTAAAAGGTAGTGGGGTAGTAGTTGTAATGGTGGATGGAGGGCAGTTAATGCCATGAAGGAGGTTACGTGAATGCGGAATCACTATACAACCTCCCCTTCCTCCACTATATATATTGTAGGCAGGCTACAATTGCATAGCCTTAGCCTAGCCTACGTAAGGTTCAGGGTCTTGCTCACCGACGACTTTTGGCCTGGACTCATCGTGGGCGTCATTCGGCTGAGGAGAACGTCGAGTTCCCTACATGCAGTCGAGATCCATGGCGAATTTAGGTACACTTCCTGCGTTTTGTATTGCAGGATTCACCAACACTGTGGTCATGCAAATTTTTTCAAGATAGTTTTCAGATTTTTGTGGCAGATTTCAGATTTAAAGGTTGATGATTCGTCCTTGGCTACGAATCTCCGTCCTTTGCTACGAATCTCCTTATTGGTCCGCCGTCTCTGCACTGATCCAGGAAGTGGTCGTGTGCGCGGAAGTGCTTGTTGCTAACGGCTTGGTGATTCATTTGGAAAGAGAGGAACGCTTGAATTTTTAGAGAAACTGCATCAACCAGCAGTATTGTGGCTAGACGTATTCTGTCGAACATCTACTACTTGGTGGTTAATAGGTGGCCTAAATCTGATCCTGCATGGCTTCGGCCACTTTTTTCCGTTGCATTGATCTATTCAACAGGTTTTCGGCCGATCTCCCATATCTCTAACTATGTAACCTGCTTTAATTTGATTCATAAAAAGTTTTCTTATCTCTTAAAAAAAAATAACAGGTTAGCAAAATTTAATGGCAGGCAGATCCAAAGACAGACTTAAGATAATGTCACAAAAAAACTTGTTTATGGTGGTAAATAAGTCACTTGCTGACGACTTCATTAGGGATGCCAACGAGAAGAATCACATCTTTTAACGTACATTTTTCAAGTATAGAGGTTCTTATGGACGACTTCATTAGGAACGCTAAAATTGCTTTATTTTTTTTTTTGGTGATTTGTCATTTCACTAAAGTCATTGGTGCAGATCGAACTCCCAAAGTTTTTTGTACTGTTTATAATTGAATGTGGTAGTCAGAAAGATTTGTGATCCATAAAATATTTATATTTCAGTGGATGTGTTTTTGGTGGGATATCAACTGAATCCGTGTCCTGTATCCATTTAGTCTGGTCCGCTAGAACATACAAAATGTGATTAACAATCCTATTCCCTCTGAATTTGAATCTAACCTAATCCACAAATAAACCGAATCCACTTAATACTAATTATAAGATTTATCAATTTAGCTAGTTGGATCTCGATTTGGCATTAAAATTTTTCGTTTTAACTCTGACTTTGCATCTAGAATCATAAGCCATTTTTTTTTAAACAGAGAAAACTGGGGTTAGGCAGACCCTACCGGTTATACAACCACATCAATGGGAATCGATCGAATTCAGTAAAAATTTAAATACCTACGAATTAATCAAATCTGACCCGTCTAAATCACTAAATCAGAGGACCACGTACCAGAACTGCTTAATATATACGCAAGCCATCTGTCATCCTCTCGGCCACTCATTGCTGTATCGTCTGCATGGGGTCAAGTGTGGGTCATGCCTACTGTCAGAGAAAAGTCAGAGGGTGAAATAACTTGTTATAAATAGTTTTGAGCCTAAGCCAAACCACTAACTTGCCGCTGCATAATTGGAGCATTAATTTTCTTTTCTTTCAATTCAGGCTCTAATAGAATCGGGTCCGAAATCTAAGCAACGACATAAAATTAGAATATTTTAAAATTTAACTGTAAAAATTATTGTCCAGGAATTGTGGCCTTAATTAAATGATATTTTCAACTAAAACAAATCTTGTATTTTGACATGAAAGGTACTTTTGGTTTGATTGTGTTTTTGAAAAGTAAAAATATTGTTCTAAAGAGATTCACTTTCAAAATCTCTAAAGATTTCAAATCTTGCAAGACACAAATGAAATTCACTAAGTCTAACTTTTGAGGTTATATGTCAACTCATTTTTTATGATTTAATTTTTGAGAATCTTTGTAATTTTTTTTTTATGACTAATTGCTTTTGGGGTAGTGTTAAATAAAGTCTGTTAGGAAGTGAATCTCAAGTGATCAAACCAAACATGGTATTTTGCAGGAGCTAACAGGTCCCGTTGGAGTTTTTCTGAACTAGGTTGTAGGAGCTGATGGGAATCAGGTAATATTGAAAATCACCATTAGTGGTGATTATTTTCAATGATCACCACACATCACAGTCGTACGGTGGGGAGCCCCCAAGGCCATCTCCATACCAGTTTGCTTACAAGTCGTTGGTTCACTAACTCCAAAAGACATGCTTATTTACACACGATCACCTACAAATGCTTACAATGTTTAAATTTTACCTCCCATTGCTTAGGTAGTGTTGGGATGATCTTGGGGTAATAAATCTAAGAATGGAGGCCTAGCCCCACTAAAAAAAAGCACCCGGATCAGCCTCTTCTTTTATTCTTTTTCGTATTTTTAAAACTTTCTGTCTTCTCTATGATTTTTTTGAATTAAAAATACAAATTGACCTATTCAACCCCATTCCTTTCAAGCCTGAACCGCACGCATAGAAAAATTAATGCTTTGGCTTAGGCCCATAGTTATTTATGACAAAAGGTTATCTACCCTCAGACTTTATTCTGACTTGGGTTGTCATGCTTGGCTGAGAGTGGCCGACGCGTTACCCCCTTTCAAACCAGTTTTGGTACTGTGCCCCTCTGCTTTACAGGGATTTAGATGATTCAGATTGGATCAAGATGTAGTTATTTTTTACTGAATTGATCCATGTAATTGGTTTTTAGACTCTAGATGCAAACTCACAGTTAAAATGGAAAATTATAATGCCAAATTTGTAGCCCACTTTCTAAATTGAAAAATCTTATGCATGTAAAGATTCCAGTCATTCATTAGATTAGCCGGTTCCTCTGATATTTTTGGCAAGTTTCTTTTTGTCATCATTATCTTGAAATTGTTTATCAATTTTCATGTTTTTGCAAAATATTTCTGAAAATCAAGCTTTTGTGAGTATCGGTTGACTTTTCTTGAAATTACCAAAAGACTGAACAGGTCGCTAACCTGTCAGCGTCCATGTGTATATTTTTCATTTTTATGACGAAGGAAACCCTCACGGAAAACCGGGTCACTTAACAAGCCCGTCTCCCTGCAATGTAAAACTATGGGTTGAAGACACGACCATCCAGCCTTGTCGATATAAATCATTGGCACCAGAGGCACAAGTAAATGCTTCTCTCACCGGCAACCCTTAGACGCAGATCCTCTCTCTCTCTCTCTCTCTCTCTCTCATGTCTCACCTCCTCATCTTCTTCTTCCTCCTCTCCTTCGTTCCTTATTCAACGACCACCGGGATCTTTAATTTTAATTACTCTTCCTTCTCACCCAACAACCCTGAAATCAACTTAGAACGTGATGCCTACATTTCAGGAGAGGGCATCATTGACCTCACCCGCACCAACCTGGACGGCAAGATTGAGCATAGCACCGGCCGGGCTACCTACAAAGAACCCATCAGGCTTTACGACACTGCAACAAGGTTCGTTGCGGACTTCACCACTCACTTCACATTCATAATCGATACCCAAAACACCAGCAACCCCAACGGCATTGGCGACGGCCTCGCCTTCTTCCTCAGCCGCGTGGGCTCGACCCTGCCTCCAAATTCTACCGGCGAATGGCTCGGCCTCGTCAACCAGACCACCGATGGCAACCGTACCAACCAAATCGTGGCTGTTGAGTTCGACACGTACAACAACACCGGCGAACCGTTGGGGAGCCACATTGGGATCGACGTCAACTCCGTGAAATCCTCCAAGATCGCCCGTTGGCTGAACGAGTTCTCCGGAAAATTTTGCTGCGAAGCGTCGGTCTGGTACAACTCCACGAACAGGGCCCTCTCTACAAACTTAACCTACGAGAAACACGGTGACTCATCGATTAAGGGATCATTGAGCCTCTTCCAAGAGATCGATCTCACCACGGTCCTTCCGGAGCTTGTCATCATTGGCTTCTCGGCAGCCACCGGATCATACGCCGAGGTCCACCAGATCTTGAAGTGGAATTTCACATCTACCGTCCCCACTTCTGCCCCTGCTCCTGCTCCTGCTCCCACTACCCAAGAAGGTCATGTCTCCCCAGCAGGTACTGCTAACCACAAGAGGGTTGTCGTCGTAGTGACATCTTGTTTAGTTGTGCTATAATAACGGCTTTGGTTTTTTTTTGTTTTTTCTTCGTAGTGTTGTCATTTTTGTCTCAAAATGGCCTTAGCTCGTCTATCCTAAATCTTATAAAAGCAAAAGTATCCTAAATCTTATAAAAGCAAAAGTGAGGCCAATAGGTGTCAAAATTTAGATGCTTTATTGACATTCATGTAATATTGTTTAGGAAAATAATTAAAAAATGGTATGGTCATTTGTGTATGGTTTTCAAAACAAAAAAGTGTTACATGGCACATTGTAATTTTCTCAAAAATTAAATAGTTACCGTTTATAATTTTGAAGTGGATGAGAACCTTTAGTGTTCTCTCTCTTTCTCTCTCTCTCTCTCTCGCGCGCTCGCCATTTTACCTAATAAATTGAGGAAACGTGTGAGATCCTACTTCTTTTTCTCTTAAATTATTTCTATACATAGCATTTTTTTATCTATAACGTTTTTTTTTCCTCTTTAACATCACTATGTATGGCAAGACCTGCTAAGACACACTAACTCAGCGCCAGTAAAAGATTTTACTAGTGCTAAGTCCTGTCTTTATATTTCTTGTAGTGAAACTAGATTTTGAAAATATCTACTAGATTTTCAGTCACCATGATTTTCGTGAAAATGAGATATCTGTAAGCATCAGTGCTTGATAATGACCACATTTCAAGCATGGCTTCAAGTCCAGAGAGTGTTATCTCGAGGACAGGCAGGACCATAATGGCGAAAGGAGTGCGCTTAAATGAGTTACAACTAAAATACTGCATTCATCGTTTGAAATATGAACCAGACTGGTTGTATTGAAACCAGAGTTTAATGATGGGCCACAAAGACAGCTGCAAATAATTAATAACCTTCAAGGCTTCAACTTGGTTTGCGCCTCCCTTGACCGCTAGTCAAACGTTTTTATTAACTGATACATAAATTTTCATTAAACGCTCCTAACCTTCTAACAGTAATCAAAGAGCAACTGTGTGTTATCGAACCCACACCAAAGTTTTTCTAATGCTTAGGTTCTTGCAAGAGTTTGTTGTGCTTTTAAAATTTCCCGAATTATTACTCATTCCTCTCACCCGTGCTTGTTCTATTTCGTTCTTTTATATAACCCCAGTATGAGCCAATTTTGAAATCATTCAGAAGGGAGAAACCTCTCTCTCTCAACCTTAGGTTGTGGCATCACCGTCGTCATTTTTATAATCATTATCTCTTCCATAAGTTCCTCAGTGGCAGCATCAGCTTATGTAGGTACGCTTTGATGTTTTGTTGTTGAAGGATATTTGAAAATTTTCTTTTAGGATCTAGAGTAAACGTGATATAGTCACAAAAGGATCATAATTTTTTAATGTCTGCCAAGATATCTTAGGACCTGTTTGGAAATTGCCAGTCAGTGGCAGCTACAGATGCAGTTATGAAATCCCCAAAATTTGTGGTTTAATCAAATTCACATGATAGATTGGGATGAGTAGAAAGGTTCAGCTAGGGATTTATCAGTTTCACTTCTGCAGTTGTTTGGAATGCAGCCTGAAAGCTGAAATTAAAACTGGAAGAGCATGGGGAAGGTTGTCGGAGCAGTCATTGGTGTGTGGGACCTAAGGTGTAGTATTTGGTAACTACCACCTCATTCTAGGTGGGAAGTGAAATGTGGAATTAGAGGTGTCAAATACCATCCCAATTCCATCATTTTCTATAAATGCATCCATTCCAAACAACTTTGGTGATGACCAGTGTTATAAAAAACACACATTGAGGCGCAAAAGTCATGCCTCGCCTTGAGGCACGGCCCTCTGTGCCTCAAGGCACAATTTTTTTTATTACTTCGGAGACATAATCAATAAGAGTTTTGTAGGTTAATCTCATATATTTTCCAGTTATGTAATCAGTTTCTTAGCATATTTTAAGTTTTTAACTTTTATAGGTTAATCTTATATATTTTTCAGTTATTTCAATTATGTAATCAGTTTCTTAGTATATTTTAACTTTTTTTGGTTAATCTCAGATATTTTTCAGTTATGTAATCAGTTTTTAGTTACTTTTATATGTTGATCTCATATTTTTTAGAATAATCTCATATATTTTAACTTTTGTAGGTTAATCTCATATATTTTCCATTTATTTCAATTATGTAATCAGTTTCTTAGTATATTTTAACTTTTGTTGGTTAATCTCATATATTTTTCATTTATATGTAATCATTTTTTTGGTTACTTTTATATGTTAATCTCATAATTTTTAGAATAATCTCATATATTTTAACTTTTGTAGGCTAATCTCATATAGTTTCCAGTTATTTCAGTTATGTAATCAGTTTATTAGTATATTTTAACTTTTTTTGGTTAATCTCATATATTTTCCAGTTATGTAGTAAGTTTTTAGTTACTTTTATTTGTTAATTTCAGATTTTTTAGTACTTATTTGAGATTTTCTATTTCTTATTGATTATTATTTAATCAATAATGCATTTCTTTATTTATTTGTATTTTTAGATATTTTTTTATAATTTTTTTTAAGTTTTCAAAAAAAGATTTTGAGGCTTCACACCTAGCCTCGGCTTTTGGTGGAGCGCCTCGCTACACCTCAACCCTTTTCGCAACACTGGTGATGACACTATTCCCCACTTCTCACTCCCGCTGTCTCTAATGCCTGGTTTTTCTTACGGTGGGTTTTCCTCGCTCTAGATTTTGGATTACTTTAGAAAACCGAGTTGTGCAACTGTTAGAGCATGAAAATTGCAGCCCAAAAAATCCATTCTATTTCGTTCTATGTATATGCAGCACCTTTTATTGCGATTCTCTTCCCGGTTTTTGTTTAAATAGTGTTAAATTGCTTGGTGATACTGATGCCTAGCTAATCAAGTTTACTCTCATTGATGGTGCAGTCTCAAGGATGCGTGTAATCAATGGACCACCTTCGCCTGAGGCAAACCAAGCTCAATTGGTTTCTCTGCCTCCTCCATCATTTTCCCATGGTCATGCGATCGATACTGGACTAATATTTCCAGCAGATATGCCCAGTCAACCACCACCGGTATAAAACCACTATCATTCTCTGTGGCTACCTCCTATGATGCGGCCACATATAAGGCGTGCTTAATAATGAACCTTCTTCCATTTCTGCTCTATTGGCTTGGAGAGTCGGATTGTTCATATGTAGCTTAATTTGTAATAATCATTGTAATAAAGGGTATAATGCTTATTTTTGGTTTTCCTTCTTTCAGAATAAGACGCACCTCAATGATTTTTATGTTCCGTTTCTGTGAGAATATATAACTTTCTTAGTCAGGGAAAACACAAAATGCAAGCTGATAGGCTGCAAGTTGAGCTGGGATCAGGTCAGAGTGTGCTATGACGATAATACCGTCAGAGCTCCTTTGGATGCCATTGATCTCAAGATAAACGGCATCCAAACTGTAAGCATGAGATGCCCATCACGTGGATGTGCCCCACTTTTTTTCCCAATGTCGTTCATGTGCATGAGAATGTTTTAAAATGAACAACTCACAATGAGCCTTAAAGTGCTCTAAGCATAACTGATAACACAGACATCCCAAGAAATGCAGCTTGGAATTATTAACTCCTAATAATTAACTCCATTTCCAGGCTTTCCTGATCCCTCTATAAATCTAAAAAAGAGAAGAAAACGGAAAAGAAACACAACCAACCAGTGAAATCGAAAAATTATCTTTACAGATTGATGCTATTTACATTATAGAATTTCTTTATGAAAGAAAAAAAGGTGCAGTTCCTCCCAACCATGAATGAGCAACTTAGTTATGAACTTTCTTTGTTTGTTTGTTTGTTTTTTCAACAACAAATTATGAATGATTTGAGCCCACTCAACAACTAAGCACAAATTAAGTTTCATATTAGTTCAACCAATTGAACTGAATTACTCGAGCTCAAGTTACCATGATCTGCACAGCAGGCCAACCCACCAAAGCAACATGAACCCACAAGGGCTCTAACATCTGGCTAGGTGGGTCAGCGTAAGGCATTCAAGTTGAAGGATGTCACAAGTTCGACACCCCCAGTGTATGTCTTTGTCTTATGGCCAAAACTAGTAGGCTCCCTAGCAGGCAAGAGGTCAGGCCTTGGAGTTTTAACGCTTTTAGTGAGCCATAAAGCAGGGTGATAATCTCTCTTGGCCCCCACCACCAGAACAAGGAATTCTTAGGAAAATAAAAGCAATATGTGCACCAAGAACTAAATCAATTTCATTATGTCATAGTTGATTCCAAAGATAGTCACAGATCTCGTTCTCAGGATATTTTCAGCATTCAAGTATCTTGGGAGATTTTTAAAACTTAAGTTTTTATTCGGAAAATCTTGGTAATTAAAAATATAAAGCTTTTTTAAAGATGGAGAGATTATTATGGAGAGAGAGAGAGAGAGAGAGAGAGAGAGAGAGAGAGAGAGAGATCCGTGGAGGGGTGCCTAAGCATTTAAAGCGGTATCTCTATTACGTTTTTTCTTGTACGGGAATTGTCCCATATCGAAGAGAACGGGGGAGTGAATGACACTGCCTATTCTATGAAAGGGACGTCTTCCTCTCATCTCTTTCTTGAAGAAGCATCAAACGACTACTCTTTAATAAAAAATGTTTGATATAAAATTTTTTCTTTTTTTTTTTTTATTAAGAGGGACGATGCGAGTTATTTTAATATTTAATGTGGTCGGCGAATTTGTTGATCTGCCATCTTAAATTAGATGTCAATTATATCATGTAAATACCAATGGGGGCTCTTTTCGTCTGGTAGGAGCAGAACGTTGCACGTTGCAGGTTCAAAACCCAATGGTACGGTTGTATAACTGGTAGGGATCAGAATAACCCCGTTTGCCTTTAAAAAAAAAATTGTCATGTAAACTTGCGATATAATCACCGAAAATAGTGATAATATCAGATTTTTAAAACCAGGAAACATTTTCAAAATCGTGATATTATCGGTAATATTGTTCTTATTAACAATATTTGTTACTATATTTCCAAACTAAGATAAAAAGGCCTCTGTTTTTCCTTTCTTTTTCCTCTTTCTATGGATAGGGAGTTCGGCAAACGCCTACCAGTTCATAAAATCAATTCAAAAGACACGGCATTTACAAATTAACAGTATATGAGACCCAGTCAGGGGTTTATCCTTTCAAATATGGCTAGAAGCAACCACAATAATAGCTAGATATCAGAAATTCAAAGAATCACTGCAGACTTTGACGGTCCTATAAGTGAAAAGGACAAGCTTACTATTGAATAGGGAACATAAGAATTTTATGGTTCAATTGAAACCCAGATCCTCGACAATCTACTCTATCGCAGCTAGCTAGAATAGACCAGATCATATTTGTTTCATTACAAACTTGATGAATTTATGCTGATTAGTACCTAGCAGCAGGCTATACATTAAGCCGAAGGAAACCAATCTGGTGGCTCACAATCCATGATCCACTTACATCAAATTCTTGAAAAGTTTAGGAGGAAGTCAATCACAGAGTTGTCCACTACCTCAAGATTTGATGAACCCTCCAACACAATAGTGAACACCTTCACAACATCCCTTCTTCAAAATTCAACAATCAAATTTGGGATGTTTAGATTCCCCCAAGAGGTGTTTCCATTCCCTCTCTTCTGCACAATAGTAACGAACAATCCTGGTATCATAGCTACAAAGAGTGTCGAGAGACTCAAGTTGGACTTGTAAGAAATCATTTGCCAAATTTTTAGGATGAGCTAGCTAGCCTAACTAGTCAGTCACCCCTCTGCTTATGCTATAAGAGAAATCAGGTGCAATCACATTTCACACTAAAGTGTGCCGTTTGCATCCGATCTTTCTTCCATATTTTGTTGGGCCCCACATCTTACAGGGTCTATACCCCTGAGATGGAGGGCGGTGAAGTGCAGCGGCACACTCAAAGTGTTCACTGTCTACCAAAATAGAAATTGGCTGAATGTCTCTAAAGGAAAAGATACATCAAACTTCTTGGATGGTGACATTTTTAGCTCATTGTGTGGTGGAAGGCTAGTGTTTAATTCTTTTCCAAAACAATGAAAGGACATCAAGGCACTATTTGGAAATTGCTAGTTGGAGGCATTTAAAAATGCAAAAATGGAATCCTCATATGTCATGGCTTTGGCAAATCCATATGCTTATTTGCGAGTAGCACGGATGATATAGCTGTTGGGGTTTCCGGCGAGGATCAGATTCCGGCGAGGAGGCATTACATACGGCGTCACTGTAGCAGTGGCCCGGCAAAACAAAATGAAACAAAACACACAGGAAAAAAGGACAGCGTACCTGATGCTGCCATTTACGAAGGTTGGAGGTCGCCGGAGAAAAGAATTCTTCAACTCAGCCTGTCTGCAGCCACCACAAGCGCAGGCCTCCTTATGCAGACGGTGAGTCGACCTCTTCCCCTCTCACTTTTCTGTATTTTGCTTGACTTGGGTCACTCATGATACCCAGTCAATATAAAGCATACGGTGGGAACGGTTTGCGTAACCGTTCCCCTTAATCGCATGCATATTTATCGGATGGATCATCCCTAATGTGGGGATGTATCCACATCGTGGATAACCACCACGTTAATCGTGGTGGTTAATCCAACATTCTCCCACTTGATCCGACGATAAATCTTTTTAACCAGAAAACCTTATGGAAATAACTTGATGAATAGAATGACCTTTATATTCTATTCTAAAGGTCCTTAGTTGAATCTCTAATCCTTATGAGATTAACAACAACCAAAATGAGAATCAAAAAACTGAAAGTGATCACTTTATTTATATGCATATGTCAAAAAGAGTTTAACAATCCCATCCTCATTACATGTTCGGAATATAATCCTGGTGCTAGCCCTTTAGTAAGAGGATCAACGATCATCTCTTTGGTACCAATATTGACAATATGCACTAAATGATTCTCCGTCCTTTCTTTAACAACAAAATACTTTAATTCCATATGCTTGCATGACGTAGTACTTTTGTTGTTGTTTGAAAAGGACACCGCAGCTTCATTATCACAGTAGACCTTCAGTGGCTTCCCAATGGAATCGACCACCATTAACTGTGATATGAAGTTCTTTAACCATATAGCCTGCGAAGTAGTCTCGTACAATGCAATGAATTCTGCCTCCATGGTGTGGGCAGCAGTGGTCGTCTGCTTTCCACTCCTCCAAGAGATCGCTCCCCCAGCAAGTAAGAAGACGTACCCAGTAGTAGACTTTCTACTATCAAGGCATCCTCCTAAATCCGCATCTGAGTAGCCAATGACCTCGAGGTGATCAACTTTATGATACATTAACATATAGTCTTTTGTCCCTTGCAAATACCGCAAGACTTTCTTTGCAGCCTTCCAATGGGGTAAACCTGGATTAGACTGAAATCTACCAAGTACCCCTACTGCAAAAGAAATATCTGGTCGAGAACATGTCTGCGCGTACTGCAAGCTGCCAACAACTGATGCATATGGATAAGCACTCATCTATGCTTTGTCAATATCGTTCTGTGGACAATCCTTTAGGCTCAGCTTGTCACCTTTTGATATGGGTGTAGAAGTAGGAGAACAATTCTCCATCCCATATCTCTTTAACACCTTTTCTATATAGGATCTTTGGGAGAGGCCTAAAAACCCTTTTGCTCGGTCTCGACGAATCTCAATGCCAAGAACATAAGCAGCCTCACCCATATCTTTCATATCAAAATGTGATGCAAGAAACTGTTTTGTCTCTGAAAGTAACTTAATATCGTTGGTTGCAAGTAAGATGTCATCCACATACAACATCAATATAATGAACTTACTCCCACTTTCCTTAAGGTATATACATTGATCAATAATGTTTTCTGTAAACCCGAAAGTCACAATGACTTGGGAAAATTTAATATACCATTGTCGGGAGGCCTGTTTAAGTCCATATATTGATTTGTTAAGCTTACAAACCAAACGATCATTTTCAGAGAAACCAAGAGGTTGTTCCATGTATACCTCTTCATTCAGATCCCCGTTGAGGAACGCTGTTTTCACATCCATCTGATGTAGCTCTAAGTCATAATGAGCTACGAGGGCCAAAATTATCCTCATTGACTCCTTAGTTGAGACAGGAGAAAATGTCTCATTATAGTCAATGCCCTCCATCTGGGTGAATCCTTTAGCAACCAATCTTGCTTTATGTCTCTCTATGTTACCTTTGGAGTCCTTCTTGGTCTTAAAGACCCATTTACACCCTACGGGCTTTACTCCTTTAGGTAACGTGACAAGATCCCACACTTGATTTTTAGCCATAGAGTCTAACTCTTCTTTCATGGCTTCAATCCAGTGCGAAGATTGTTTGCTCTCAACAGCTTCCATAAAATTCAACGGGTCATCATCCATATCTATGAAATCACCAGGCTCCTGAAGGTACACCACATAATCAGGATGTATTGCAGATCTCCTAATCCTTGTGGATCTCCTAATCCTTGTGGATCTCCAAACAGGTCGTTCCTCAGGCTCAGATTGAACCTGATCATCCTGTTCGTGCTCTTCCGCATTGTCCACAATAGGTTCACTTTGGATTTGTGCATTAACAATCGAATGATCAACCACACCATCATTAGGAATAACAATGTGGTATCTTTCGATGTTTTCCTTAACAGGTGATGAAACTGGATCCTGTATTTCCTCAAAACCAATGCTTTGAAGTGCACTTAATCCTACTGAACCATCTTCTAGGAATTTAGCCTTATCCGTTTCAACAATCTGTGGTGAGTGAGATGGGCAATAAAACCTGTACCCTTTTGATCTTTCTGGATAACCAATGAAATATCCACTGGTTGTTCTTGGATCAAAGGCTTTAATGTGGGGGTTATATAATTTAGCCTCTGCAGGACATCCCCATATGTGCATATAAGACAGTGATGGTTTCCTACCTGTCCACAACTCGTAAGGAGTTTTAGGCACAAATTTCGTAGGAACCTTATTCAAAATATGCACAGCTGTCCTTAAGGCTTCACCCCACAACTTTATGGGAAGTGTTGAATAATTCAACATAGCCTTGACCATTTCTTTAAGCGTACGATTTCTCCTTTCAGCTACACCATTCTGATAGGCACTACCAGGCATAGTATATTGAGGCACAATGCCTTCCTCTTTAAGAAATCGTGCTAATGGTCCTTCCCTTTGCCCCATCTCAGTAAACCTACCATAATATTCGCCACCTCTATCAGACCTGACTATTTTAATAACCTTATCGGTTTGTTTCTCTACTTCTTTCTTAAATTCTTTAAACATCTGAAAAACATCAGATTTTTCGAAAATCAAGTAGAGATACATATACCGAGAATAGTCATCAATAAAGGTAACGAAATATTTTTCGCCTGTGTAACAGGGGGAAAATGGTCCACATACATCCGTATGAACTATTTTTTATATCTCACTACTGCGTTTGGCACCCTCTTTATATGTGTTTGTATGCTTAGCCTTTATGCAATCAACACATGGGTCATTGTTAGTAAAATCTAGAGATTGCAAGATCCCTTCATTTACCAGTCTCTTTATTCTCTTTTCAGAGATATGACCCAACCTTCGATGCCAAAGCATGTAAGATTTATCATTCATCATGCTACGTTTATTTCCAACTAATGCGTATTCAGAAGTCAAAGACTCCTGAGTTTGGATCTTCACATTCAATCTATATAAACCATCATAAACTGATGCAGAACCAATTTCAATTGAATTTCTGAATATGAACAATTTGGAATTTTCAAACTTAAAACAATATCCAAATTTATCCAACTTTGAAATTGAAATTAAGTTTCTACTATACGATGGAATATAAAAGACATCATGAAGATCTAAAACTACGCCCGTATCCAGAATAATCCTGCAGGTTCCAACACCCTTCACATGTGAACGCATCTTGTTTCCCGAATAGATGCTTTTCTCATGCATTGTTGGTTCCCTTCTGCTCAGGAACAGCTGTAGACAGTTGGAAATATGAACAGTAGCACCAGAATCAATCCACCAGCTATTTTCAGGAATTTGTAATAAATTACATTCATGAGAAACAAATGACAAATTACCTCTCTTTTCCAACCACTTCTTGTACTTTATGCAATCTGCCTTTATGTGTCCCTTCTTCTTGCAAAAGAAGCACTTTATGGGAACAGAGTTTGATTGCTTATCTTGGGATGACTTATCCCCAGTTGGCTTTTTCCTAGCATTTCTCTTAAATGCATTCTTCCTTGGTCCTACCTTGGACGTATGAGAAGCCATATGTGCACTTTGCACCTTCTCACCTTTCATCCTCTCTTCTTCTTCAACACACTTAGACATGAGTTCATTAAATGTCCATTCATCATTATGTGTGTTGTACGAGATTTTGAAAGGTCCGTATTCCAAAGGTAAGGACGTTAGAACTAAATGCACTAGGAAAGAATCAGAGATAGTGAGCTTCATGTCATTCAGCTGAGACGCTATGTTTCTCATCTCCAAAATGTGCTGGCGAATGTTTCCCCCTCCAGTATATTTCATAGATATCAGTTTTGACATCAGGGTACTGGCTCTGGTCTTGTTTGAACTCACAAACTGTGCCTCAATGGCATTCATGAATTCTCTCACTGTTCTGCATTGTGGGATAGCACTCTGAATGTTCTTAGCTACTTTAGATTGCAAAAGCAACAAGCTAAGTCTATTCGAGTGCTCCCACTTCTCAAAAGCAATATTTTGATCAGCAGTACTTTGATCAGTGAGGGCAGCGGGTTCATCTATCCTTAGGGCCAGATCTAAATCCATATACCCTAATGCAAATAAAACAGTTTCTTTCCAATCACTAAAATTGGATCCATCTAGAAAAGGTATGGAGCTAGAGCCATCTAAAATCACAGAACTAGAAACTGCATGACAAAAAGACACGTATCAGGAAACATTCACACGAGACTAAAACTTTAGTGGAAAAAGCAAAATGATAAAGGCCCTTGATATGCTTCTTTCCAAGCGAGTGAAGGGGGTCATCGGAGTCCTACTTTGGTAAGAGTTCCGACACGCGAAACCACTTCGCCTACCAACCATATTCGGTAAAACTAAGGTTCTTGTGAAGATAGACCATCAACACAAGGTATCTTTGGATACACATGTGTGATGTATCTCGACACATTTACCTTATTCTACCCTACTTAAATTCCAAACACGATAAAACTACCTTTGGGTCGTCTATCGTTTCATGAATATAAGTACAATGTGCATATCGGCTTAGGAACTGTATGATAGTATAAAATTCATTCATGACTCACGTGTATTCAGTCACTTTGGTGACATTAAAAAACACTGATTCATTTAACTATCCTTAATGCTAATATGCAAAATTATATCTTAAAATAGTCCGTAAACCGAATGGACTAGACATATGACCCTCGAAATGGTTCTTAAACTGAATGAACCAGTCATATGTATCACGAACCGATCTTAAAGCACTCTGAACCGATCTGAAACAGCCCCGAACCGGTCATCCAAGGGTCTGAACCGGTTCTGAACCTTATGAACCGGGTCAAATATGAACAAAAGTTCATTAAAACCCTATAACCGTATGCCAAAACCCCTATATTTTCTTATATTTAAGGAAACAGGGTCTTAGCATCTCGGAACCGGTGAGAAACTGGAAGGAACCGGCCAAAAACGACTCCGAACCGGTCCCGGAAGGGGACTGAGTCAGTCCCTGATCCGGTTCAGGCCAAATAGTGCCTGGACCCTTCTGGATCCGGATCAAACCCGACTGCTAACTGGATCCGGATCAGACCCAGGGTTATCCGGATCCGGGTCGGACCCGGTACAGTCCTTATCCGGGTCGGACCCGGTTACAACTGGATCCGGGTCTGACCCGGTACTAACCGGATCCGGGTCAGACCCGGTACTAACCGGATTCGGGTCAGACCCGGTACTAACCAGATCCGGGTCAGACCCGGTATTACTGGATCCGGGGCCAGACCCGGTACATACCGGATCCGGGTCAGACCCGGTACTAACCAGATCCGGATCAGACCCGGTATTACTGGATCCGGGGCCAGACCCGGTACATACCGGATCCGGGTCGGACCCGATTACCGTTGGATCCGGGTCTGACCTGGGGTTTTCCTTATCCGGGTCGGACCCGAGCGGGTCCCCACCCGAATCCCTGATCCGATCCGAATCACTTTATGGATCGATTTCAGGTGGGCGGGTCCGGTTCAAAAATGAACCCGACCCGAAAAACAAAAACGATAAGAGTCGAAATTAGGGTTTTCCAAAACCCTATTTCGCCCTTTTCATTTTGTTGCAGGGTTTTGCCGCCGCCTGTCGACAGCCAACGCCGGCGCTGCCGGCGATCAATGCCGCCGTCCGCCGACGACCAACGCCGCCATCTGATGGCGCCCTTCTCCGACGAAAGCATCCATTCGCCGGCCAAAAACGATGCTGCAGAAAATTTCAGAAATCCGGCGACTTAAAAAATCGCCGGCGACAACTCCCGCAGCCTCATGATGGCGGATGAAGATGAAAACGCCGGCGGGATCCTCGACGACAGGAAAAACCCCCATGAACAGAGGTAAGATCTTTTTTTTTTTTTTTTATACTGTCACCCAACGGCGACAGTCGCCGGTGCCGGCGACAGGCGCCGGTGACCAGCAGCAGGGTCACCCCACGGTGACCTGCGTTTCTGGTCAAAACCGGAGCACACCCCGCAGCCGAAGCGGGGTGTGGGCCCATAACCCAATGTTGGGGTTTCCGGCGAGGATCGGATTCCGGCGAGGAGGCATTACATACGGCGTCACTGTAGCAGTGGCCCTGCAAAACAAAATGAAACAAAACACACAGGAAAAAAGGACAGCGTACCTGATGCTGCCATTTACGAAGGTTGGAGGTCGCCGAAGAAAAGAATTCTTCAACTCAGCCTGTCTGCAGCCACCACAAGCGCAGGCCTCCTTATGCAGACGGTGAGTCGACCTCTTCCCCTCTCACTTTTCTGTATTTTGCTTGACTTGGGTCGCTCATGATACCCAGTCAATATAAAGCATACGGTGGGAACGGTTTGCGTAACCGTTCCCCTTAATCGCATGCATATTTATCGGATGGATCATCCCTAATGTGGGGATGTATTCACATCGTGGATAACCACCACGTTAATCGTGGTGGTTAATCCAACAATAGCTCCACAGGGGATTTACCATTTCTAACTTGGGTCGGATTTTTGGGTATGATATTGGGTTCAGACCTAGATTTAATCGGGTACACTATAAGAGAAACGATAAGAACTACATGAACCAGAGTCGGACCATACCCGGTAAAGTAATATTTTTTATCATTTTTACATTGGTAAATTACAGGTCTTAATCGAAACTCAAGTCGAACCGGATCTGCTATAATATTTCACAAACTATAGCCAGATCCATGTATTAATCGGACCTTCAGGTCCGAACCCGGGTCTTATTATTTATCACCATACCCGGACCCCATAGGGTTTGGTCCAGGTCAGGGTATACCAGACCCATTGACACCCTTAGCGGTAATGATAAATTAGACTCACCATATGCACCTCAGTTCTTTCTTGTTGAGAAATCACGAAAAAGATCTCAATAAACCATAACAATAGGAAGGATAATAACCAAAGAAAAAACACAGTACACCCAAATCTCTTTCAACTCCTTTTAAGAATAATACAATTTTTCAATTACACAAGGAAACTCTTACTAGAAAAATAAAAGAAAAAATTGCAAAATTAGGAAAAGTCTATACCTCCATTTTTTTCTCCTGCTTTATAGCCCATCTGTCCATCTTTTTCTCGGGCCTAACGGGGCAGGGCAAGACGGGGATCAAGGATCGGGCGGGGTGGGAGATGGCATAAGTGATCCATCCCCACACTAAAAGATCATGATCTTAAGAAAAATCCAAGAATCAGTATTGCTAACTTACCATAAAATAAAAAATAATCATTTTTTAAATTTCACGATCTTTTAGTGTTAAAAATGTGTTTTTTTACCAATTTAAAAGAAGTGCACTGTAAGTGAGTGGGAAGTTTGAGAGGAAACTCATGGAGAATATAAAGGATATTGAGAGAGGAGTGTCTAGAAAGCATGGAGGAAAGCATAGTCAAAGCATGTGAAAATCATAGAAAAGGCTGGAAATTTGATATTTTCATCAAACCATATATCCATTAAGCTTCTTGTAACCCTGATTGTAGGACCAAAATCCTACCTTTGGAAACAAGAGATTTTATTTTGAAAAGATTTAGAAAAATATTTACCCCCATTAAATGCACACAAAAGCAACATACAAATACTTCAACAAAAAATCTCAAGATCAAGGCCATTAAGCAACAAAGAATTTGAAGGGTATTTTCAAATTTTTAGAATATCGAACTCTGCAGCCTTGAACTTTTTGAGGGCAATGACAAGTTACATCGATCGTTTGACAACTGTCATGAAAACTTGGTGTAGTACCATGAAATTGAGAAAAAATGAGGAATCTTTTAGAGTTGCTAGCAAAAGGTAGGTCGTTAGCTTGAGATTTCTCATTCATGCCAAGTTAATTGCAGGCCCATCCCTACCAAAGACTTGAATAATCGCAGACACATCGAAAGATTTTCTTGAAATACCAAGTCTACAAAAAAAAAACTTATAAAAATTATGAATATTGTAGTCCATTCAATTTTGAAACCTTATAAAAACCTATTCATGCATCATAATCAAATGCTCCGAGATTAGTATAAAAATAAGCACATAGATCACATATGTAAGGTCAGAATTTCAAAAAAACACATGAAAATCTGATAAAATAATTCTTATATGGATGACTTCATTAATTATGGGTTATTTAGTTGAAACCGTATGCCACATGCATGGTGCCAATCATTTAAAGCGGTGATTGTTAGGCAATAATTTTTCCGTTAAAATTGTAAAATGTTTAAGTTTTATCTCAATTGCTTTATTGTTTCAGTAGTTTTCGGGTAACATGGGTTAATAATGAAAGTGAATGGATGCCTTAACTAGAAACCCGGTTATCATGTAAAGAATCACCGTTGTAATAACTTTTGAACAACGTGAAATCAGTAGGGACCTACAAAAGTTACATTAAACAATGGTGTCATCATCGGATTGAATCGGCCCTAAATCTATTCACTTCAGAGCTGAACCGAGCCCCACTCAAAAGCCACCCGTATCAGCCTCTTTTTTTTTTAATTCTTATTTATAATTTTTGAACTAAAAATATAAATTGACCGATTCAAACCTATTCCTTTTGAGCCTGAATTGAACGCGTAGAAAATTAATGCGCTAACTAAGCACCAACAAGTTAGTAGTTTGGTTTAAGGCCCACACTTATTTAATGAAAAAAAAGAAAGGTATTCCTCCCTCTGACTTTTCTCAAAGTTGTTTGAGAAAGCTGACATTTCTCAAACTTGATTTTCATGCTTGGCTGAGCCTAAGAGTGAGCAGGCATGGCCGACACTTTGCCCATTCAAACGACAAACTCAGATTAATGCGAATAGAAAACTCACACACAAATAAACTAAATCAACAAAAAAGTAAAATCAAGCACAAGAACATAGATTTTATGTGGGTGGACAAAGCCGCTTACATCTATGAAAAGAATACCGAAAGATTTTTCATTAATAAGCAAGTCACATGCAAATACAAAAGAGAGCCAAAATAAACAAGAAAAGGTCAAATTGATTATCTTCAATCACTCAAAGCCGTACTGATACATGTAGTGATCAAAACTACTGATCCCAAAATAAGATCTAATTTCATCTATCTTCACCCCCTTCTCATCACAAGAGAGACCACCTCCCAAACCACACCCAAGAGAGTCCTACTCTCTCTCTCTCTCTCTCTCTCTCAAAACACCCAAGAGAGAACCTACCTCTCTCCAAGAGTCTCATCTTCTCCAAAAGAATATCTTACTCACTCTTCATTTTCATTTAATGCTAACTCCTTCAACCACTTTTCTCTTTTTATTTTCCTTGTTACCCAACAAACTTTGTTCTTTTTTCTTTCCAACCCCATTTTTACGAGTTATCAAAAGATGATGTAATGGGGTCTCACTCAATGACCCTTCAAGCCAGACAACTCAACATATTCAGGTTACTCATTGGATTAGATTCGGTTCAAATTTGGATTGAATTTGATTGTTAATCATATTTAATATGTTCTAGCTAGCGAATGAGACTAAATGAATTCAGATTGGGTTGGATATATATACCGTATATCCCACCAAAATCCCATCCGTTGAAAAATGAATATTTTGTGCATCACAAATGAAGCTGACTCATAATCAGGTTGATAACGTTGTCAAGACTGAGGGTGGGCCTAAGCCAACTTCACCTTGGCGGTGCATGGCGGTGCGGTTTTATGCCTTCGAGTGCGGCGATCGATCATAGCTCGGCAGGATTTTCAACATAGCGGGTCTTCAACTTGAATGCAATAAATAAGAAAACAGTGGCAAGTTCTTGCGATATTTTTAAAATATTGTGATTTTGTCAAAATCATAAATTCTACATTTTAAACTTTTATTTATCATGAAAAGATCATGTGTTTTTATTAGCAAATATTTTTAGTTTTTTCCTTCGTAAAATATATATATATATATATATATATATATATATATATATATATATATATATATATGTGTGTGTGTGTGTGTGTGTGTGTGTGTGTGTGTGTGAGAGAGAGAGAGAGAGAGAGTTTTTTGGAAAATTTATAAGTGTTGAGCAAGAACAGAGGACCATGCCTGAGTGTACTTCCACGTCCACCACCTGTTCTTGCAGCAAGAACAAATGCCGGTACAGTATTCGGGTGAGTAGCTTGAGATGGGATCAAGTGAAATTGAAAATCACTATTAATAGTTTGTACACCTTATGAGCTGGTTCTTTCTTCTCTACCTTCACCGCTTTTGGCTATCCCTGAAGGCGAACCACCAGCAATCCATCCAAAGGTCCACTGTTGCGAAGCCAACACATGCTTCTGCACCATCTGAACGTCGTAAGCAACCAATGCCAGAACGGAACGGCATATTCGTAACCATGTTAGAAACTCATAAAATGAATACCTTGAACCAGAATCTGGGACTAGGAACAGCAGACTGGCATTCCCACAAAATTAATCTGGCATGGATTTAATTGAATCCTCACTCTTATGCCTAGGAGTGGAAATCAGGCCAGCCTGACCCAGCACGATTACATCCTGATCGACCCATATTTAGGCCTGATCCCAACCCGAGTTAATTATATTCGGGCTCAGGTTGGGTCGGGCCTGTGTGCATTTTGTACATGGCACTACAAGAAAAACCCTGATTAGCGGCAGACATTTGCGATAGTTTTTTTTCGTCGTAAATTAGTGACGAAATTAGCGAGAGAACATTATCCATCGCCAATCTTTGAAATATTTTCGAAATTAGCGACGGTACAAATTCCGTCTCAAATCCGTAGCTAATTACCGACAGATTGGTGACAAAAAAAATTCGTCGCAAAAACTGTAGCAACTTAGCGACGGATTTAGCGAGGGAAATATTCCGTCATAAATTCGTCGTTAATTAGCGATGAATTTGCGACGGAATATTTTTCTCGCTAAATCCATCGTTAATTTTCGATCAAAGCTACCAAATTAGGGCGCTAAATTATTCCTCCCTCTGTCTCTCTCTCGTTACTCATGTCCTCCTCCTTAGGGTGCTTCGCCTCCCTCCTCCCCCAGGTCTACTCACGTCGCCTCCCTCCTCCCCCAGGTCGACCCACGTCGTCGTACAACGACTAACGCCAGGACCAGCCGACGACAGTCACCTACCCCCCGGCGACGCACCTCCAGCAATGCATCTTCGACAACACCCCGACGACAGGTAAGGGGCTCGTTTTACTTCTTTTTTTTTTTAATGTTTGTCGCCGGAGCTATCGGTAAAATGGTGATGCCACCGGGCAGCCAGTGGCGCCGGAAAGGCCACCATCATCCATGGCATTCTCATCTTCCCGACGAGAAACCATCGGCTGGAACCACAACCCGACAACCATGGGAACCAGAAAAGGAGAAAAGGGGGTTTTCAAAACCCTTTCCCGATTTTCTGTCGCTAGCAATCCGGCGATCACACCCTCCACCGGCGACCACAGGTAATACATCGATCCTCCATTTTTTTTATAGATCTAATCTGTCGCCGGAGATTTTTGTCGCCCCATGATGACCATCGCCGTGTACCGGTGATTGTCTCCCCAAGGCGACTCCACCGACGAAGAACCCCATCACCCAACGGCAGAGGGTTTTCATGGATGTGATGCCGAGAAACGCTGTCGCTCTATGGCGGCAGTCGTCAATGACTTTTTTTTATTAATACAGACACAATCTGTTACAGTCGGTGGGCAGTCGCCGATGACTGTTTTCTGAATACAGAGACAATCATCACAGTGGTGGATTTTTTAAAAGAGAAGGGCGAGTGAAAGATCATGAGGTGCACAAAATTTCTGTCATACTATTAGGATATTACTTATTGTGTATTTGATTCTGGAAACTTTTTTGGCTTACTGTATGAATTTTTTTCTATGCATTTGTTGTATCGTAATATTTAGCATATGGACGGTCAATAAATTTTGTATTCACTATCTATTTCTGTTGTTTGTAATTCCTTCACGATTCCATCTGCAAGATTATGTGAAACATAAATAGCCAAAGTAATTAGAACCTACAATATTCTGATATATAGCCTAAGAAGTCCTTAAGGGATGACAAGTTGAAGGTTAGAAATAATGTTCTGTTTTCTAACTTCTTTTATTCTTGGAACTTACAAACTAGAATATTATCTGCTCTTGTTCCTAGATAACCGACAAAATTTTACCTCGCATGGATCAGGATGCATGAAAATTTTGGTTCTTTGTAATAACCATTGTGTTATTATGGGAATCTCATTTTGTACAAGCTCAATATATGTAGAACAATTCTTTTTATGCTTTTAGTTGATTAGGAACCGACCAACATGTCATGACTTAATCACTTGTCATCAACAAACTTTCAGTTGTTTGGATGAATCTTATCCTAAAATTCTATAGCTTCAAATAGTTGGTTTGGTTTTGAATTGAAATTGGTTATGTTAGACTGTTGAATGCATTTAGTAGTAACTGAATTGTTTGCTAGGTGAGTGCAGATTTCATGCTTCATCTCATACACAAGTCTTCTAGGATGAGAAAGCTAAGTGTGGCCTTTCTTATTGAGGAACTGATTGTGTTGGACTCCATGGTAGAATCAGTCGGGGAGGCCTGAGAGGCAGTGGTTTACCCTTATATTGGTTGTTACTAGACCTTGTCACAAAATGTTCAGAAATAATTGTCAATGTCATGTATACTATTAGAATATTTTGTTAACATGCCATGGAAAAATCCCTGATAACTTGTTTAATCATGAGCTTATTGTACTTTTATATTTTTGAGCGATGTTACTATTTTACCTTTGCAAAATGATAGTAGTGGCATTCATTCTTTAATCCCAAATGAGATATTCTCTAGACTCTTTGCTAATGTTTTTATTATGTGTTGTCATGTATTGATCTTTTTCAGATAAAAGATGAAGTCAGGTCTGTCTTGGATTTTATAAAGTATGTCTATGATGTTTTTGGTTTCACATTTGAGTTGGAGCTATCAACGATATGGTATTTTTCCACTTGCATCTGATAAACAATAGTTTGTTCAATATAAAGTTAGTTGATAGTTCATTGTTTCATTTTTCTATTAATATCTTATCTTTTAATAATGTCACATTTTATTTTTTATTTTTTCTGGGTCTTGGTTTCAAGTACGGTCATGATTCTTGGTATGTTGTCTTACCATCATGGAGTAGCATTATTCACTGTCACTGGGTTAATATTTTTCTATTTTTGTACTTTATGTGCTTCAGAAAGTTATGTTCGTAGTTTCTCTTTTGTTCACCTTAAATGGTTTTGTAACTTGCAGCTACATGTTTCTCATTCTTTTCTTGTCTGTTTGTTGTTATACTGTTAGAGTTCTCCATATTTGGTTCTCATGCATATAACCTTTGGTTATCTTGTTGAATCTGTGAGTGGTTCCATGGACTGGACTTTTTATCCCCGAAAATTTGCACTTGATTCAAATCCTGCAGAAAGGAAAAAGCTTTAGTACTGGAACTTTTCAGTAAATACTCTTTGTTTGACCAAATACGTTTTCAGTTGTAAAGCCACATCTATATCTACATATGGAATGACTCAAAAAGAACATTGGTGAATATCAAACAAGTTCAACGATCATGTAGTTGCGGCGCACGAGGCACACGCCTCGGCTTGAGGCGTGCCTCAAGGCATATGAGGCGCACGCCTCGTGGCTCTTTTTTTTTATTTTTTTTAAAATTTTGCGATGGATTAGCGATGGATATTATCCGTCGCTAATTTTCAGCGATGATAAGTTTTGCGACGGATTGTATTTTGTCGCAACTCCGTCGCTAATTTCCCGATGAAAAGTTAGCAACGAAATTTATCCGGATATACTCCGTCGCAAGTCCATCGCTACTTAGCGACAGATTTGCGACAAAAATAAGCCATCGCTAATTAGCGACAACCTGACGACAAATAAAGTTCATCGGGATTTAGCGACCACAATTATGCGACAGATGCTATCCGTCGTTAATCCGTTGTTAATCTGTCGCTAAACACATTAGCGACGAAATTGATGACGGATTAGCGATGGATAGCGTCCGTCGCTACTTGCCGTTTTTCTTGTAGTGTGGGTCCGCCTAATTGGGACTTGCTTATCTAATCAAACTTAGCCTTAGAGTATGTTTGATCCACCGTCCCCTACACCCAATTTCGGATGGTGAAAATGCTTGTTGAAACAAGCATTAAACATGAAAAACATGCGAAATACACATCCGTCGTGTTGGAACAACCCTTCATTGTTCCTCTCACCCCCTGTTATGAAAATAAGAGGACAGGGGGGAATGGTGACGTTTAAAAAGAAAACACGGGGGGAGGGAAAAATTCATGTCCCGCATCAAAAGGAATTTCGTCTTGGGTAAGAAGTATAGATTCACCTCCCTTGACAATCGCCAGTGGAGGCCTTCTACCGACACTACAATCTTGTCAGCAGTTTCATGTTTGAAAATTCAGAGTGCATCCAAATATTCTTAAATGATCATATTTGGGGGATTTGTTGTGTAGCATCTCATAGAAAATTTTACCCATCAAGAGTTTTGAGAGAAGTCAATTTATAAGGTATGTTGTAGTAAGAACACATTTCCCTTAAAGCATGATTAATAAATTGGATTGAAATCGCTCGAGCAACATTCAATAAATCTTTATGTTTGCATTCAACAACTTTGTTTGGACATGGAATTGCTACGCAACTATGTTGATGGTTGATTCCATTTTCTCTAAGATAAACATACATGTCATTTATTTGAAGGTGATTTTGAATCAACTCTATAAAATTTTAGATGATATTGAATGTCTCATAAGTATACCTCATGAGATACACCCACGTGCATCTACAAGAGAGCTTGCTCCTCCTCCTTCACTTATGCCTGTGCCCGCTGCAACAGTAGCTTCAACACCTACATTAATGAGCCGGGTGTTTGTTCCTGCACCTTCTCCTTCTAGTAACTAGGTGTTAGCGTTGATAAGCATGTTTAGCTTGAGAAGCCATGTTCAGTGTTGTTATTATCAATATATTAAACTGTTTTTTTTTTTGTTTGAGACAAAATATGTGATTCAGTTGGAATAAACAATGGAGAGCATATCCTCCATCCCCTCCAAGCCGAGACACAAAAATGTAGTCAGGCTCGTCTGATAGCATCCACTGACTTGGATACACAAAAAATCTTTGTGTAGCGATTCTGTGTTTTATGTTTTACACAAAAAATGGCTACGCAGAACTACATGAACCGAACCAGACTTAGACTATACCTGGTAAAACAAATTTTTTTATCATTTTTATATTAAAAAAGTGTGGGTCTTAATAGAAACTCAGGTCGGGCTGGGTCTGGTATAAAATTTCACAAACTATACCCAGGTCCATGTATTCATCTGACCTTTGGGTCCGAACTCGAATCTTAATCGGGTTTTATTATTTATCACAGTACCCGGACCTTATAGGATTTTGTTTGGGTTGGGTCCCGGTAAACCAGGCCTGTTAACACCCCTACTATGGATGACTATTTTAAGGGTTATTTAGTTGAAACCGTGTCCGACGTTCATGGTAGCAATCATTTAAGTTACCAACTTTTTATATGAAAGATGAGGAAACCACGGATCAGAGACCTAATCACGCTAAGTCTGTCATACGTATAAACCCATGGCACAACCATCTAAGCTTTGGCTGAGCAAGGGCTTATCTGTTACCCACATTCACGTAAGGGGCTGATACTTAATTATGGGAATGGAACCCTGATCACCTGGTTATCAGCCAAGGTCTCCTCCACTGTGCCAAACCCTTGGAGTATTTAAGGCGATAATTTTAGGGAATAATTTTAAAGTTAAGTTTTAAAATGTTTAAATTTTACCCCCAATTGCTTAGGTAGTGCTCGGATGATCTTGGGGTAATAAATCCAAGTGAATGGAGGCGTAGCCCCACTAAAAAAAAGCACCCGGATCAGCATCTTCTTTTATTCTTTTTTGTATTTTTAAAACTTTCTGTCTTTTCTATGATTTTTTTTTTAATTAAAAATACAAATTGACCTATTCAACCCCATTCCTTTCAAGCCTGAATCGCACGCATAGAAAAATCAATGCTTTGGCTTAGGCCCCAAAAGGTTACCTACCTTCCGACATTTCTCTGACTGGCCGACACGTTACTCCATTCAAAGCAGTTTTGGTACTGTGACCCTCTGCTTTACAGGGATTTAGATGATTCAGATTGCATCAAGATCTAGTTATTTTTGACTGAATTGATCAGTGTAATTGGTTTTTAGATTCTAGATGCAAACTCACAGTTAAAATGAAATTGGTTTTTAGATTTTAGATCCATGGGTGATGGCTAGGGGTGGGCATCGGGCTGGGTTGACTGGGCCATTGACTGAGTTGGCCTGGCCCATCATTGCCCCGACCAGGCTGTTGACCAAGTTGGCTGGGCCCATCATGATGGGCTGGGCTATTTGTCCGGATCGGGCCTGCTCGTTGGGAAAACCCCAGCCTACGAATGCCATTAGGCCTGTGGGATTAATTTAGTCGGGTCTATTATATAATATATTATATACATATATAAAACAATGTATTATATTATATATAATGTATATAATACATATACACAGGCCGGGCCGGCCCAAGCTTGGGTCTAATTTATAGTCCCAAGCCTGGCCCATGGACTGCCCGAACAGATGCCCATCCCCTAGTGATGGTGTTGCCAAGTTTATATTATATATTTGTTGTTGTTCGAAAAATACACTGTAGCTTCAATATCACAATAGACCTTCAGTGGTTTCTCAATGAAATCGATCACCTTTAACTGTGATATGAAGTTCTTCAACCATATAGCATGTGAGGTAGTCTCGTACAATGCTATGAAGTGTGCATTCATGGTGTAAGCAACAGTGGTCGTCTGCTTCCCACTCCTCCAAGAGATCGCGCCTCCAGCAAGTAAGAAGACGTACCTAGTAGTAAACTTTCTATTATCAAGGCATCCTCCTAAGTCCGCATCTGAGTAACCAATGACCTCAAGGTGATCAACTTTATGATACGTCAACATATAGTCTTTTGTCCCTTGCAAATACCGTAAGATTTTCTTGGTAGCCTTCCGATGAGGTATGTCTGGGTTAGACTGAAATCTACCAAGCACTCCTACTGCGAAAGATATATCTGGATGAGAATAAGTTTGCGCATATTACAAGCTGACAACAACTGATGCATATGGATAATCACTCATCTGTACTTTGTCAACATCGTCATGTGGACAATGCTTTAGGCTCAGCTTGTCACCTTTTGATATGGGTGTTGAACTAGGAAAATAATTCTCCATACCATATCGCTTTAATATTTTATTTATGTAGGATCTTTAGGAGAGGCCTAGAAAACCTTTTGCTCTGTCTCGACGGATCTCAATGCCAAGTACATAAGCAGCCTCACCCATATCTTTCATATCAAAATATGATGCAAGAAATTATTTTGTCTCTTAAAGCAACTTTATATCGTTGGTTGCAAGCAAAATGTCATCCACATACAACATCAATATAATGAACTCACTCCTACTTTCTTCAAGGTATATACATTGATTAATAATATTTTTTGTAAACCCAAAAGTCACAATGACTTGAGAAAATTTAATATACCACTGTCGAGAGGCCTGTTTAAGTCCATATATAGATTTGTTGAGCTTGCAAATCAGACAATCATTTTCAGAGAAACCAAGAGGTTGATCCATATATACCTCTTCATTCAGATCACTGTTGAGGAACGCTGTTTTCACATCCATTTGATGTAGCTTTAAGTCATAATGAGCTACGAGGGCCAAAATTATCCTCATTGACTCCTTAGTTGAGGCAAGAGAAAATATCTCATTATAGTCAATGCCCTCCATCTGGGTGAATCATTTAGCAACAAATCTTGACTTATGTCTTTCTATGTTACCTTTGGAGTCCTTTTTGGTCTTAAAGACCCATTTACACCCTACGGGTTTTACTTCTTTAGATAATTCGATATGATCTCACACTTTATTCTTAGCCATAGAGTCTAACTCTTCTTTCATGGCTTCTATCCAACATGAAGATTGTTTGCTTTTTACAGCTTCCATAATGATCAATGGGTCATCATCTATATCTATGAAATTACCAGGCTTCTGAAGGTATACCACATAATCTGGATGTATGGCAGATTTTCTAATTCTTGTAGATCTCCAAATAGGTCATTCTTGAGGCTCAGATTGAACCTATTTATCCTGTTCGTGCTCTTTTGCATTGTCTACAATATGTTCACTTTAGATTTGTGCATCAACAACCGGGTGATCAACTACATCATCATTAGGGATAATAATGTAGTATCTTTTAGTGTTTTCTTTAACAGGTGGTAAAACTGGATCCTATACTTCCTCAAAACCAAGGTTTTGAAGTGCACTTAATCCTATTGAACCATCTTTTAGGAATTTTGCCTTATCCATTTCAACAATCTGTGGTGAATGAGATAGGCAATAAAACCTGTACCCTTTTAATCTTTCTGGATAACCAATGAAATATCCACTAGTTGTTCTTGGATCAAAGACTTTAATATGGGGGTTATAAAACTTAGCCTCTGCAGGATATCCCCATATGTGCACATAAGACAGTGATGGTTTCCTACCTGTTCACAACTCGTAAGGAGTTTTAGGCACATATTTTGTAGGTACCTTATTTAAAATATGCACAACAATCCTTAAGGCTTCACCCCCACAACTTTATAGAAAGTGTTGAATAATTCAACATGACTCTGACCATTTCTTTAAGCGTACGATTTCTCCTTTCAGCTACACCATTATGATAGGCACTACCAGGCATGATATATTGAGGCACAATGTCTTTCTCTTTTAGAAATTGCGCTAATGGTTCTTCCCTTTGCCCCATCTCAGTAAACCTACCATAATATTCGCCACCTTTATCAGACCTGACTATTTTAATAACTTTATCGGTTTGTTTCTCTACTTCTTTCTTAAATTTTTTAAACATATGAAAAATAACAAATTTTTTAAAGATCAAGTAGAGATACATATACCGTAAACAGTCATCAATAAAAGTGATAAAATATTTTTCGCCTGTATAAAAGGGGAAAAAAGGTCCACATACATCCGTATGAACTATCTCCAATATCTCACTATTGTGTTTGGCACCCTCTTTATATGTGTTTGTATGTCTAACCTTTATGCAATCGACACATGGGTCATCATCGGTAAAAATTAAAGATTTCAAGATTCCTTTATTTACGAGTACCTTTATTCTCTTTTCAGAGAGATGACCCAACCTTCAATGTCAAAGCATTTAGGATTTATCATTAATCATGCTACGTTTATTCCCAACCAATAAGTATTTAGAAGTCAAAGACTCTTGAGTTTGGATCTTCATGTTCAATTTATACAAACCATCATAAACTGATGCAGAACCAATTTCAATAGAATTTTTGTAAATAAGCAATTTAGAAACTTTAAACTTAAAATAATATCTAATTTTATCCAATTTTGAAATTAAAATTTTCTACTCTATGATGAAATATAAAAGACATCATGAAGATCCAAATCTACGCCTGTATCTAAAGTAATCCTGCAGGTCCCAACACCTTTCACATGCGAACGCATCTTGTTTCTTGAATAGATGTTCTTCTCATACATTGTTGGTTCCTTTCTCCTCAGGAATAACTATAGACAGTTGAAAATATGAATAGTAACACAAAAATCAATCCACAAGCTATTTTCAGGAATTTGTAATAATTTATATTCGTGAGAAACAAATGATAAATTATCGTTCTTTTTCAACCACTTCTTGTACTTTATGCAATTTGTCTTCCTGTGTCCCTTCTTCTTGCAAAAAAAACATTTTATGGGAGCATAGTCGGATTGCCTGCCTTGTGACATCTTATCCCCTGTTGGTTTCTTCCTAATATTTGTCTTAAATGCATTCTTCTTCGGTCCTTTCTTGGGTGTATGAGAAGACATATGTGCACTCTGCACCTTCTCTCCTTTCAATCTCTCTTCTTCTTCAACACACTTGGACATAAGTTTATTAAACGTTCATTCATCATTATGTGTGTTGTATTATAAGAGATTTTAAAATGTTTGTACTCCAAGGGTAAGGACGCTAGAACTAAATGCCCTAGAAAAGAATAAAAAATGGTCAACTTTATGTCATTCAGCTGAGACACTGTGTTTCTTATCTCCAAAATATGCTGGCGAATGTTTATGCCTCTAGTATATTTCATAAATATGAGTTTTGACATCAGGGTACTGGCTCTGGCCTTGTTTGAACTCATGAATTGTGCTTCAATAGCACTCAAAAAATCTCTCATTGTTATGCATTGCAGGATAGCACTACAAATATTCTTAGCCACCTTAGATTGCAGAAGCAACAGGCTAAGTCTATTCGAGCACTCCCACTTCTTAAAAGCACTTTTTTGTTTAACAATGCATTGATCAGTCAGGGCAGCAGGTTCATCTATCCCTAGGGTCAGATTTAAATCTATATACCCTAATGTAAAAAAAAACAGTCTCTTTTCAATCAATAAAGTTCAATCTATCTAGAAAAAGAATACAGCTAGAGCCATCTAAAAGAAAAGAACTAGAAACTGCACGACAAAAAACATGTATCAAAAGGCATTCATACGAGATAAAACTTAATGAAAAAAGGAAATGAATAAAGGACCTTAATATGCTTATTTTCAGACGAGTGTAGGGGGTCATTGAAGCCTTACTTTGGTAAGAGCTCTAACACAGGAAACCACTTCGCCTACCAACCATATTTGATAAAACTAAGGTTCTTGTGAAGTTAGACCATCAACACAAGGTACCTTTGGATACACATATGTGATGTACATTGACACATTTACCTTATTTTACCCTACTTAAATTTTAAACACGATAAAACTTACTTTAGGTCATTTATCGTTTCATGAATTTAAGTACAATGTTTATATTGGATAAAACTGTATGATAGTACTAGAATTTTTTCGACAACATACGTGTATTCAGTCACTTTGGTGACGTGAATACACTAAATCATCTAACTATCCTTAATGTCAATATTGAATATTCATAAAATAATGAAATAACACTTTAAATATGTTATAACTTAATGCTTATGCCCATAGACCAAAGAAAAAAATTAATATCCATATCAAAAAATTGATAAATTGATGAAATAAAAGCTTGAACTGGTCACCAATTTATTGAATCGGTTCTCAATTCTTATGAACCGACTATAAAACCTCCAAATCGGTGACCAGTCAAAAGACCCCTTGAACCGTCTCAAAACTGAATGAACCAATCAAATGACCCCCGAACCGGTGTCAAAACTAATTGAACCAGTCAAAACAAGCTATGAATCGGTTCAGAATACACTGAACCAGGTTTGTAACACTCTGAACTGATCTCTGCTATAGTGAATTGGTCTCAGTTGTCTGAGAATCGGTTCCAGAGATACTCGGATTTGTTCAAAAATAGGGTGTACCGGTTAAGACAGTTTGGGCTCTATTATACTGCATTCGGATCCGGTTTTGTCATGCTGACAGATCCAGAACTGTATAATCCAGTTTTAACCAGATTCTGGATCTGCCACTAAAAAAACTAGATTCTACATACCCGAATCTGATCTAGAGACATTTGGACTCGGGTACTATGATCTGCAACCCTATATCCAGATCCAACCTGGCAGCTTTATGGGTTGGTATGGGTCTGCAGATCTAGATCTAAAGCAACGACCCGATCTAGTAAAACAATATGGATCAGATACAGATCCAGAGTCCAGACCGAGTTCAACAAAATCTGACTAGAATCCAAAACCAAAACTGGTTTGGATCTCTTACCCGAGAACTGAATCTGATCCAAAGAACCTTTATGGATCGGTACGGGTAAGTCAGGTTCGGATCCAATTGTGGACCCGATCCTGATCCGAAGCTACATGGGTCTGGGTTTATGACAAAATTGGATCCCTCACCTGAAGCATGGACCCAATCCAGTTGAGCCTTCTGGATTGGTTCAGGTGGGGTGGGTCCGAATCCAAATTATGGACTTGATCCGAAACAATAAGACCCTGTTTTACAAAATAGGGTTTAAGAAAACCCTCAACCCTCCTTCCTACGTTCTCTCTTCCCTTTCTCAGAGAGCACCACCACCGTCTCCGATGGTCTAACAACTGAAAGGTCACCGACGACTTAGTCGGCAAAAGTTGCGGCACCCTCCACCATCTTGCCAATAGCCTGACGGTTATGGCCGACGACGGTGGGGAGGCGACATCTCTAGCAACCCGACATGCTACAGAGGTGTCAACGGCTCCCATGGCCGGCAACACCATTAGCAAGACGACGCAGCAGATCTACACCACCCGCAACGGAGAAAAGCAGGAAAGGATCGGCCGACAGATCATGGCCCCAATCAATGGCCAAAAAATGGAGGTAAAATTTTTTTTGGGCATTTTTAGGAAATATATGACTTAACGTCTGGCACTCCCAAAACTGGAAAGGAATCCCCCGTCTGAGTCCCGGATGTGGCAATTGCATCTCCCTCCTTTAAGAAATCAGCCCAGATGAGGTCGAGAATGGGAGGATGAGGGCATCACCACTCAGACAACGGTTCTGCTAGAAAACCTTGATCGGTTATGGCATAAACCAGCATGCACAGCAAAATCATAGGTCCATAACCCAATGTTGAGCCTGCACATAAAACAAGAGGAAGCATGAAGATCGTACCTGTGGCGACCATCGGAGAACCGAAGCGATGGTGATGGTGGTGGTGGCGATGGCTAGATCAAGGGAAGCTTCTCCTCAGCCGAACTGCGGCCCTCCACGAGCGCAGGCTGCCATATATAGTCGGTGAGCAGGACCTGTTCCCTCACCGGATGGAAAAACACCAAATAAAGGTAAAACTCTGATGTTTTATTTTCTTTTGTTTTTCACTGTATTTCTTCTGCATATGGAGGTTGCTCATGATACCCCTTTTATAGGCACAGACTGAGAATGGTTTGCGTAACCGTTTCCCCTGATTCTGTGCGAGTTTATCGGAAGGAGCATCTTTCGTGGGGATGTTATCCACATCGTGGGTAACCACCACCACTTGCGGTGGTTTATCCCAACACTCACTACTGCTAACATCTTAATGCTGGTAATCACAGTCAGTTTCCTAAGCAGTTTCTCAGCGAAATCCGCTACTGGATACACATTACAATACACTGAAGGCAGTGAAAAGGAAGCTCAGGATAGTGAAAGTCAGAAGCTTCGGGCGACCTGTGGATCCAGACATTGGTGGCCTGGTTTGGTGCCCGCAAGCAGCTAGTTTTCTGAGAAGCGGCCGGTTAATTATATCTTACATGCACCGATACCTAATCAAAATATTGCTTGGAGTTATGGAGGAAGTCCTGGGTGTTTCCCTTTCCTTACACCAAGACCATCAGGGCATCCACTTACAAGGGAGCTTGCTCTTACTCCTTCATTTTTGCCTGTGCCCACTGCAACAATAGATTCAACACCTACATCGATGAGTCAGGTGTTGCCATGCCAACAATCCCTTGCTCCGGCACCTTCTCCTTCTATTAAATAGGAGTTAGCCTTGATAAGCATGTTTAGCTTGGGAAGCCATGTTCAGTGTTGTTATTATCAATATATTAAACTGTTTTTTGTTTGTTTGTTTGTTTGAGACAAAATTTGTGCTTCAGTTCGAAGAAACAAAGGAGAGCAGATCCTCGATCCCCTCGAAGCCGAGACACAAAAATGCAGTCGGGCTCGCCCGATAGCATCCACTGACTTGGATCGGTGTAAGGAGCAGATCCAGTGATCGGGCCCGAGTACTTAACTGCATGAAACACAGAAAATCTGTGTAAAGATTTTCTGTGTTTCATGTTTTACACAAAAAGTCGCTTAAGCGACTTTTTTGTATTTTGTGTTTTACATAGAAATTTACGCGGTAGGAAGTGATTTTCTGTGTTTTATGTGGCCCGAGTACTTTGTAAAGTACTCAGGTAAATATTTAGGCTCGATTACCTAACCATGCCTACACCCTACACCCAGGTTGCTGTCACGTGTCCTGGGCTGCAGCCAACTCGCCTACCAGGTTGCTGCCATTTGTTTCAAAGATTGGGGCCTACGTTCCCTTAAGCATACTGTATAATATATATAACCATGGCAGAGACCCACCCTCCAAGGATGCATAACCATGGCCTGATCCAGTAGCCTGAGTACCTGCACGGTGCAGCATCCAGTCCATAAGGCTGGCTGCTGCTAGTAAACAAACCGAGCAGCTTGAGCCAGTTTGGTTTGACTCATATATAAAATGTGAAGTATTAAGCATACTGTATAATATATATAACATGAAAATTTTTACACTAGCTACCTTGTATTTGGCTCATTTCATTCCGGAACGAGCAGACCTCGAACTTGGCTTGGTTAAACAAGCGCACGAGTCAAGTCATGAGCTCAGTTCATTCATAAAAGAGCCAATCTCAAACATGCCCCGTTTGGTTTGTTCGGTTCATTCACCATCTTTAGGCTGGCCTCTAAGATAATTAAAGTTTATTATGAGAAACAAATTAACAAATTAAAGTCTATGAATAATTATTTATTTAAAACATAGTTACTATAAAGTGAAAGAAATGGATAGAGAGAGCGATGCGTGAAGCCAGTGTTAAAAAGTAAAGTGGAAAGCAGAAATTGTTTTTGAAAGCGATTGTGGAAGCACTTTAGAAGCAAAAACAAAAACCTGAAGGAAATGAGTGGGAAGCAATGGAAAAGCGAGGGAAAAGCAAAAAAAAAAAAAAGATGAAGCGAGGGGGAAACATGAGGAAAGCAAGTGGAAAACTATTTGAGAAGCAAGTGAGAAGGGTGTTTCCCACACAAATGGGAAGTGCACTTCCCTTTCGCCATGCTCCTCCCCCCATCCCCACATAACTATGATTTAAAATAAAATATTTTTTTATTAAAAAATGCATTTAAGCAAACATTAATGGAAGCAAATACTTCTGACACTTGTAGTTGAGGAAGAAAAACTAAAGAAACAATTCACTCAGCATCTTGTTCTCCATCCATCTAGTAAGAGAGAAAATTTTGTATACGAATAAAGTCAATTTTAAAATCTTTTACATGGTAAAAAAGGTGTAACGAAATTAAATAACGTCATCATGTTTGAATTATATAAGCATCTTTGGCAAAATGTAGGAGGTAAGAACATGTTAAAATATATATAAGAGAATATAACAAAAAAATAAGGTAATTCATGATAAAAAAATAAATTGTTTATTATTGCTTATTTACTTTTAATTTAAAATAAATTCTTGAGTTTTAGTTTAACAAATTTTTGGTGCAATAAGTACCGTTGATTTTTTTGTTGAGATAAAAACACATCTAAACATTATAAAGGTTTAAACTAATACATATTTTCAAATAAATAAAGCATATAGATCACATTTATGCGTTTAGATTAAACAAAAAACACATGCAAGTGTGTTTTTTAAAGGGGTCTGAGAAAATGTGAGAGATAAATGGTTTGGAAGCTATATATATATATGTATATATATATATATATATATATATATATATATATGGGATAATGTTTGTAATATTTTTATTTTTTTGAGTTTTTTTAACACATCTGATCCTTTATATGGTTTGGAAGTGTATACACTTCCAAACCATATAAAGGATCAGATGTGTTAAAAAAACTATATATATATATATATATATATATATATATATATATATATATATATATATATATATATATATATATATATATATATATATATATGGGATAATGTTTGCTATCCTCTTGGGTTTAAACCCTTTAGTTAAAATTTGTAATATTTTTATTTTTTTAAGTCTTTTTAATACATCTGATCCTTTATATGTAATTTGCATGTTAACTTTTGTAGAAATTGACCTTTGGATCATGTTTTTCTGGGGTTGAAAAATAAATAGCTTACAATGTACCAAATTTTTAAACTTCAAAAAAAAAAATTTTTTTGTCAAAAAACTAGTATCCAAGGGTCGAATAATTGGGAGGCCCAGCTTTTTTTTTATAGGGGGCTCCCCCTGGTAAGGTATAAGTGAGCTGCCTCGATCACTGGATCTGCTTTACAGTAATATGGCAAGACTTTCAGTGTGGTTGAACCGGTCATGGGCCCATGAAATATTGTCATGTGATTGGTTGAAGAGATGAGTTTGGATCAAGTGGGCATCCCTTAGTCCATGCATGTTTGCATCGCATGACGAGCAATCTGAGATGCATGCATCCAGCTTTGGCAACATTCTCGCGTTCTGCATTTTGATACAAGAGTGCTTCTTGTCATTCAATCACACCCTTAGGGGGTGTTTGATCAGTTGGACAAACGCTGCCCAAACAACTCAAGCAGTGTTTGTCCATGACTCGTGAGTCGTACTCCATGGGGTGGGACACTTGTGCAGATGACCCCTTTGAAAAAATAAGGGCAAGGACAAAGCGTCCCTGCATTTCAAATAAGGGACAAAGTTTTGCTTAGCATGGGGCTACTCTCTCTTAGAGTGACACTTGTCCCAAAATCCAACACAACCTTAGTGTATATTTGATCCACGGTCTGTAAACCCCTCCGCCGAAATCGTTGTAGGGTATAACTGTAAAAAAAAGAGACGGTTACCCATTTGGTGGAACCACCTTCAATAAACCGAAAAGGGGTGAGGATAAACCTCACCCCCAAAATTCGTGGGAGGGGGCGAGGTTTATCCTCAACCCCCTCACCATGCGTGAGGGCTATAAAAACCCTCAAGCAGGCCCTCTTCCCCCACCTTGCATCAAGAGTGAGAGAGAAAGAAAGCGGCAGAGAGCGAGAAAGAAGAATAAAAAAATTTGGGGGGCTTACCGGATTTTGGCACCGACGATTCAGGTAATAAGCTCCTCCTCCTTCATTTTCTTGTTTTTTCGATGGGTTGATAGCCGACAGCCATGGTTGCCAGCAAAGTTGCAGAAAAACAACAACAGAGGTTTACAAGAGAGAGAGAGAGAGAGAGAGAGAGAGAGAGAGAGAGAGAGAGAGTTGGCTGACACCGGTGGCCAGCCTCTCTGCCACAGGGAGGAAGGAGGGAGAAAGTCGATAGTGGCCGACCCTTTACATGTGTAAAAACGGAAGGGGCTCTGCCCCTTCCGCTTTTAGGTTTTTACAGGGGGACCGACTCGGTTTCGGTGTGACCCAGACCGAACCGGGTCGGTCTGGGCACGACCCAAATCGACCCTTTTAGTATGGGTTGCACCCAGACTGAGCCAACATTAAAAAAAAAAGATGGTTCAGCCTGGGTGCAACCCAGACCGAGCCACATGGTTCTTAAAAACAAAAAATGTTTGTCGAACCAGTTTTGGCCGAACCGGTTCAGGTTGAGTCGGTTCAGACCAAACCAGTCTGAACCAAACCGATTTGGATCAAATCGGGTCTGACTGAACTGGTTCTGTCTGACAGAGTCTTAGATCCATTTGGATTTGATCTGGACACGACCAAATCTGAATCTAGTCCTATCCAGTTAACCTGTACGGATCCAATTAGGACTGGATCTAAAGAGATCTAAGTCTGGATCCAGACTGACTATTTTAGATCCAGAACAAATTGGATCTGATTAGATCAGTTTTAGATCTAGATCAAAACTAGGTATGGATCTAGTCAAACTATTCTAGATCCAGATCAAAAATGGATCTGGATTGGGTTGTGAGGTACTTTTGAATTATAAAAATAATTTTAAAATGACCAAAATTTTTATATCCAAAATCCATTTTGGTAAATAGGACATAACTTCGCACTCTAAACTCGAAATCGAGTGAGGTTTGGTGCATTGGACATGTATCGCAGGGGAATCTTCTTGTCCACTAGTATTAATCAAATCAGGGATACAAAAAATCAAGGTCTCACGAGTCAATTCAAGAAGGGCATTTTAGTAATTTTATGAGAACATAAGAGATTTTGTGCATTAATACGAATATGCTTATGTAATGACCATATTATAGTGTCAGAGTATCTTAAGACTCTATTGCAAATAGAGAACAATATTTTCAGTCGAGGTAAGGGATATTATAAGTAATTTTAGATGTAAATAAACTTCTTTGTGTTGCATGTTATTGTTGTGAATTAACATAATTAGCACGATAGTTTTTAATGGTGAAAATGATATACATACAATTACCATGCATGATATTATGAGATGATTGCATACACTTGTTAATTGTAGAATACATGTTAGTTATTGTATTTCATGCATGTTAGAAAAAATATATTGTGATAGCATATCTATGTAATAAATTGCTAATAACATGCATCTGATTAGATTGTATTTAGACTTGAGTTTTATTTTTATTCTATTCATGTTGTATGAATGAATATACTGATATTAGCATGCACAACCCCTTAAATACAGATATTACCATGGGGAGTGGGTCACAGGTGATTTAACGATGTGAAGACCCTATATTATTGTGTGCTTATTATGAGATAAGTGTCAGTCCTAATGACAACTTGAGATTAAAGAATGAAATTTGTCGTGATCATTTCATGATATCACTCATAAGAGAACGAGTGAAATATGAGTTTGAGAATGTGGGTTTATGTGTTGAACATTAGCCTATCACTTAGGGTTTCATTCACACAGTGTTTGGAGACTTTAGACGACCATGGATGGTTGAGAATCATCATGGTTAGGATATAGCATGAACCATACCGAGATTGAGATTGAGATTGAGCCCGACCTCCCGGCTACCTACTGGTAGAGTCCCCTTTTTGTTTCACTGTAGTGCCTGGTGATCCGAGGACCACTGAGAGTGTATGATTCATTGTCTGGCCAACATGCAGAATTAGAGTGTTCTACGCAGGTTACTATGCCCATGGACGGTTATGACCGGTATAATTGACCTAGGATTATATTGGTGTGTCAGAGTGTTTAAGAGAGTGAATGGGGGGTAATTAAAACATACAAATTTGTGTTGTGTGCTGAAAACTAAACTCAGACTAGGGGTTTAGAGCCCACTACAATTGTAAGTTTATATGTTATTTACTTATAATTATTTCTTACTGGGTTGTAGACTAACCCTCCTGTTTAATTACAAATGTAGGTTTCAGGAACACTAGCACAAACAAGACTTGATCAACTACTTCTTCAGTAGAGTATTTGTTAGTTTTTACTTTCTTGTTATTGAACATCTCTATAATTGTTACTCTCTTTTGTTATAAATGATGAACTATGTAAAGAGAGTGAGTTAATGAATGATAATTAAAAAAAAAATAGTCATATTTTCTTTGTGTGAACTCTGTATACTTTTCCTCTCGAAAGTAATATCAACCGAACTCGAACTCTCGAGGTCCCAGATCAGGGTGTTACAACGTCCCCCACCCAATTTTGGATGGTGGAAATGCTTGTTGAAACAATCATTAAACATGAAAAACATGTGAAATGCACATCTACTGTGGTGGAACACCCCTTCATTGTTCCACCCAACCCCCTATTATGAAAATAAGTCTGGGAGAATGGTGAAGTTAAAAAGGAAAACATGGGGGGAAGGGAAAATTCATGTCCCTCCTCAAAAGGAATTTTGTCCTGGGTAAGAAGTATAGATTCACTTCCCTCGATAGTCACGAGCGGAGGCCTTCTACCGACACTTCAATCTTGTCAGCAGTTTCATGCTTGAAAATCCAGAGTTGAATAAGCTTCAAAACTAACTGGTTTCAGCAAACTTTATGTGCCCCTTCAACGACCGCAATATGATCCATGAAAGCTATTCATGTCAAATCTAAGTCCTCTTCTATCACTTTCGCAAAACTCTTGTGATGCTTCTCTCCAATCTTTACACAAGCATCAAAATGTACCATAATCCTACCATTCACCACTTCGACTCTACAGTTAAGTGGCATCAGATCCTCTCACATTCTGTTTTTTTTTAACACGCTCTACAGTTGGGGTCTGTCCCCAGATCTGCACATCACCTTGGCTAACCAGCTATAAAGGATTTTGGTATCTCTCCATGTGAAGTAAAAGGAAATTTATTTTTGATGATTTAAATGAGTTAATAAGCTTTGGGGAAGTCATAATTGACAAATGTTTCCTTCTTAAATACAAATTTTAAATCTAAAACTTTAAAAATGGGTTAGCAATAAGTTAGGTTGCAAAGGATTCAGTTCGGGTCCATTCATGTATAAAACGGGTTTTGGTATATAACCAATTTGGGTACGAAACTGGGTCAGGCTCGGGTCAGTTCAAGAATAAAATGGGGTACATAATTAGGTTGGGTTCCCAATAGTTCAGTTTTACACTAATTCGAATTGTTGGCATATTCGCAAAATCAAAACTGTAATGCAAATACATACCGGTAGACGCCATGATGCGACATGCGGGTGCTCGACATTCTCCTCAGCCTATCGACGCCCACGATGACCCAAGACCTTCAAGTCGATAGTGAGCAGGACCTTGGACCCAATGAAAATTACAAGTATATGGGCAATAGGCTAAGTTTTTCGTTGCAGTCATCTTACAACCTAGCCTTCCCTTTTATAATGGAAGATAGGGGTGGTTACTCAATGTGATCTTTCCACATTCCCGTAACCTCCACCCACTAACTCCCATTAAGATCCCACTAACAGCTCACTAACCCTCTTCATAGTGTCAAACTGGGTCACACCATGGGTTAAACCCAAACCAGTAATGTTCAACATTCTCCTACTTGACCCATTGACACTAAAAGGGTACTAAATCAAGGTTTATATCGTTATCTTGACTTAATTCTTCATGTGGGTTCACATGTTATCACAAGAATGAATCATATGAGTCATTGAGATAAACACCTTTTTATGAAATATAATATTTCTATGTACTATAATACAATTCATTTTCAGTGTTTTAGCATGTTAAGATTACCTTTATGAATATATTGGTATCTAACCAATAATATTGGTCATTTTAATATTGTTATTATGTTATTCTCTCTAACCATATGAGTGATCATTTATGAAAAATAAAAAATATATAAAGTTATAGAGAATCAAATCATTTTCACAAATATGATCATATAATGTATTGTCATACATCAGAAGGAATAAAAAAGACTCATCCCCTTTACATGTTGAAAATACAATCTTGGTGCTAGCCCTTTAGTAAGGAAATCCACAATCATTTTCTTTGTACCCAATTATATCAATATATACCAGATAATTCTCAGTCTTTTTTTAATAACAAAATATTTTAACTCCATGTGTCGACACAAGGTTGAGCTCTTGTTGTTATTTGAGAAGGACACAACTGCTTTATTATCACAAAAGATTGTTAGCGGTCTCTCAATAGAGTTCACAATCCCAAGACACATAATGGAGTTTCTTATCCAAATGGTTTAAAATGAAGTCTCATATAAAGTAATAAATTTTGCCTCCATGGTATAAGCAACAATTGTAGACTGCTTTCCACTTGTCCATAAGATGATACCACCTACTAGTAAAAAGATGTATTAAGTAGTGAACTTTCGACTGTCGAGACATCCTCCTAAGTCTGCATCAAAGTATCCAATGACCTTTAGGTGGTCAACATGTAGTCCTTAGTTTGTTATAAATATTGCATGACCTTCTTCGTTGGCTTCTACTACACAATGCCTAAATTTGATTGATATATACCAAGCATTCTCATAGTAAATGTTATATCAGGCTGTGTGTAGGTCTGCACGTACTACAAACTCCCAATCACTGAAGCATATGAGACAATTGCCATTTGAGCCTTTTCATTATCAACTTGATGATAGTCATTTAAATTCAATTTATCTCCTTTCACTATGGATACTGAACCAGGAAAATAATTATCCATCCCATATCTTTTAAGAACCTTAAAGATATATGATTTTTTTAGAGAGACCAAGGATACCCTTAGTTTTATAATGACGGGTCTCGATTCCAAGGACATATGTGGCCTCACCTATGTCCTTCATATCAAAATGAGAGGAAAGAAAATCTTTAATCTCATATAGTATACTCAAATCATTAGTTGCGAGAAGAATGTCATCAACATATAAAACCAAAATTATGAAATTACTCTTACTAGTCTTAATGTAAATGCACTGATCAACAATATTTTTTGTGAATCCAAAGTTCATAATTACCTGATTGAATTCTTTATACTACTAGCGGGAAGTTTGTTTAAGTCTATAAATTAACTTGTTCAATTTGCAAACTAAATAATTTGAGTCATCTACACTGAAACCAAGAGGTTATTGCATGTATACCTCATCTTCCAGATCCCTATTCAGGAAGACAATTTTTATATCCATTTGATGTAGCTCTAAATCAAAATAAGCTACGAGGACTATGATTATTCTCAATGATTCCTTAGTTGAGACAAGAGAAAAAGTCTTATTGTAATTAATACTTTGTATCTATGTGAAACCTTTTGAAATAAGCCTAGCCTTGTACCTCTCTACTTGACCTTTAGAGTCTGTCTTGGTCTTAAGAACCAACTTACAATCAACTGGTCTAACTCCATCAAGTCGAGGTAAAAGATTTCACACTTGGTTCTTTGTCATAGAATCAAGCTCTTCTTTAATGACATTAATCCAATGTGTTGATCCTTTACTTTCAATAACTTTTGCAAATGTAAAGGGATCATCATCAATATCTATTAAATCATTAGACTCTTGCAAATACACCACATAGTTTGGATGGATAGCAGATTTTTTAGTCATCGTAGACCTCCATATAGGTGCTACAGGTGGTTCAAAATGAACTTTTGTATATTGTTGTTGTACATCTTCATCAATAACTTGCTCAATTTGGGATTTTCTTCATTGACCGAACTTTTCTCAACATTATTCAAAGGAACAATGACAGAAAAAACTGGGTCTTTATCCTTTATAGGCATGGAACTTGAATCATGTATTTTCTCAAATTCAATACTTTGAAATGCATCTGTCCCAATAGAATCATTTTCAAGAAATATGGTTTTATCTATTTTCATTGTTTATAGTGATAATAAAACCTAAAACCCTTTGACTTTTATAGATAACCAATGAAAAATCCACTAGTCGTTGTAGGATCAAAAGTTTTTATATGTGGGTTATACAATTTAGCTTATGCTGGACATCTCTATATGCTCATATGATAAACAAGGTTTTCTACCTGTCCATAACTCATAATGAGTCTTTTAAACAACCTTCTTAGAAACTTTATTCAAAATATACACTGTTGTCTTAAGAGCTTCACCTCACAAGGTCAAAGGAAGGTTTGAGTGATTCAATATTGTTTAAATAATTTCTTTAAGTATACAATTTTTTCTTTTAGCTACACCATTCTGGTAAGCACTATTAGACATTGTATACTGAGATACAATACATTTCTCTTTCAAAAACTATACTAATGACCCTTCATTTTGTCCTATCTCTATGAAACAACTATAATATTCGCCACCTCTATCAGACCTAGCCACCTTAATAACTTCAGTGATTTGTTTTTCTAGTTTCTTCTTGAAGTCCTTAAAAACCTGAAAAACTTTTGATTTTTCAAATAATAAGTAGAGATACATATACCGTGAGTAATCGTCTATAAACATGACAATACTTTTCACCCGTATAACACGGTAAAAAAGAGTCACAAACATCTGTATGTACTATGTCCAACTTTTTATTGTTGTGTTTGGCATCTTTCTTATATGTATTAGACTGCCAGCCTTTATGCAGTTAACACATGGTTTTGTATCCATGAAATCAAGGAATCCAAAAATTCCTTCTTTCGTAAGTTTTTGGATTCTCTTTTTCGAGATGTGTCCTAACGTTCGATGTCAAAACAAATATGATTGATCTTCCTTTAAGCTATGTTTATTGACAATCGTTGTATTTTTAACATATTGAGATTCTTGAATTTAGAATTTGGTTTTTAACCATTACAAACCATCACACATATATGCAGAACACATATTCATAGAATTTTTTATAACAATAAACCTGGAATTTTCAAATTTAAAAATAAAACCAAACATATCAAGTTTCAAAATTGAAATCAAGTTTTGACTATAGAATGAAACATACAATGTATCAACCAAATACAAAATGAATCTCGATTCCAATACAACTTTGCAGGTCCCAACGTTCTTGACATGCGAACAAATCTTATTTTCTAAGAAGATGCTTCTTTCATTCTCTGTTGATTCCCTTTTATTCAGAAATATTTGCAAAGAATTGACAATGTGCATTGTAGCACTAAAATCAATCCACCAACTATGCAATGAAACATGAATCAAATTGCACTCATGAGAAATGAATGACTTATTACCATTATTTTTGAGTCATTTCTTATGCTTTAAGCAATCCACCTTCTTATGTCCTTTCTTCTTGCAGATGAAACACTTTATAGAAGAGCCTCCTTGCTGGTATTTGGGTTTTGTCTAAGAGTTTGAAATATCCCTAGAGGCTTTCTTCTTATTCTTCATTTTGAAGAAACTTTTCTTTGGCATCGGCCTCAGCCTTTGTTTTCCTTATAAGAGAACATATGTGCACTCAGTACCCTCTCACCATTCAGTATCTTCTCCTGCTCAATACACTTGGCTAAGAGGTCATTAAAAGACCACTCAGCATTATATATATTGTAGGAGATTTTGAAGGGTCCATATTCAGTAGGCAATGAGGACAAAATCAGATGGACCAACAAAAAATCAAAAATAACAAACTTCATGTCATTCAATTGAGATGCAATGTTCTTCATTTCTAAAATGTGTTGTCGGATGTGACTACCACCAATATATTTTATAGATACTAGTTTGGACATCAATGTACTAGCCCTTGTTTTATTGGAACTGACAAATTGAGCCATAGTGGCTCCCAAAAAACTTTTTACTGTCCTGTAAAGAGGAATAGCACCTCAAATATTCTTAGTCACTCGAGATTGCAAAAGTAATAGGTTAAGTCTATTCGAACACTCTCACTTCTCAAAGATAGCCTTTTGTTTGATTGTACTTAGCTCTATAAAAGTGATAGGTTCGTTAGTCCTAATGGCCAAATCAAGATCCATATAACTGACAGTGAACAACACTATTTCTTTCTAATTTGAAAAATTAGATTCGTCTAATAGGCGAATATTACTAGAACCATCGGTAAGGAAAGAACCTGATACAACAAGAGACGAAAGAACATACCTTATTATTGCTCAGATGAGACTCATGATGAAAAGGTAAAAACTAAGACCATTTATTATTCATATTTTAGACAAATATAGTTGAGCCATTATCATTCTACTTTGGTGAAAATGACAATACTCATAGTTACTTTATATCTTCAATTCACAAGGAATTGACTTCAATTGGTAAAACTAGTAGATCAAGTAACTAGAGGCAATTCAGTAAGATACAAATATGCTTCATGGGCTGAAATACACATCTACTATTATACCCTGTATGAATTTGAAACACAACGACCTACCTTTGGGTATAATCATTGTTTCATAGTCACACACAATCATAATAATGAATATTAATATGGTCCAAAAAATCCTCAATCAATGCAACTAGGATCACTTTGGTGATTGCATGACTCGGTCAATCAAGATCTTTTACTGAAATTATAACCGTATTACAGAGTATGGTCATGCACACATGTTAATGCATGTATATTCATGACAAAATATACATTATATCATCAAAATACAAGCTCATGCTTTAACTTATATGCATAAACTAATTTTGATGATAAAATGTCATGAATTTAGTCATAATTTATGCTTAAAAATATTATGTGTAACTTAACCAACATAAAATACATGTATTAACATGCTTAAGTAATGTTTTCTTAACAATGAACACTTATAAAGCATGAAAAATAACAAAAACATGCTCATATGGATAAAACCTAGAGTCCTCAAGCTCGAACTGGTCTAAAAATACCCTGGACCGGTCTGAAATGGCTCCACATCAGTCATCTAAGTGTCTAAACGAGTTCTAGACCTAATGAGCCCGTGCAAAACATGAACAAAAGCTCATAAAACCCTATAACCAAATGAGAAAATCTTTGTTTTTTTCATGGATTTATGAAAATAGGGCCTCTACAACTCAAAACTGATGAAAAACCAAAAGAAACCGATAAAAAATGACTGAATCGGTCCTGAAAATGCCCGTATCAGTCACAGAACAGGTTCAGGTGCAAATAGTGGATGGACCCTGTTGCGGATCTTATTTGATTCAATTCAGATCTAGACCCGATCCAAAACTGAGACTCGACTTGAATCTTAGCTATTATCCAAACACTGGTCCCATACTAGATCCAGATCCATTCCATAACAAGAACCAAGTCAGATCTCGAAAACCGGATTCTGAGTAAACCCAAACCCAATCCTAACAGGACCCATGTCAGACTTTGTCCAAACAGGACCAGGATTGGACCCTGTTCAAACATAATATGAGTCTGACCCGATCCAAATAGGATCTGGGCCTAACCCGATCCAAAGAGGATCCAGTATGTTTGACGGATCAGGTCCCAATACAAATCTGGATATCTTTGGATCAAACCTAGACCCTGACCGACCCGATATATCGATAGACCCGATCCACCCAAAATGGGTCTGGATCGGGCCTTCCACCGGGTTGGAATACCCGGTCCGACCGATAACAGAACTTTAAAGTTCTACTTTAGTTTTTGAAAAATCGATTTTTAGAAATTGAAGACTAATGAAAGGGGATTGTGCCTTTTCAGTTGCAGATAAAAATGTCGGTGATGCTGCCAGTGAATCGGTGAAGGCCTGCGAAAGAGGTCCCCGCATGCTTTTCGGTGATGGCAGCCGGATGGTCGGGCAAAGAAGAAACCGAAGACGGTAAATGCCCCTTCGGTGCCTCTAGTGACAGGGGACATCATCAGTGAGGCTGTCGGTGAGGCGGCGACCCCGGTGACAACATCTCTCTTCAGCAATGATCCTAACATAAACCCCCTTCAAAAAAAGGGTTCCACCAGCAACCACCTAATCCAGATGTCGGTGCTTCAACGATGGTGGAAATCCGGTGAAGGCATAATGCAGCCAGCAACGTTGCCTCTACGGAGAAATCCATCGGCAGGTAAAGGGTTGTCGATTTTTGTTTTTTTTTTTTTTTAATATACGAATATCACTGGTAGCAACATCTGCCACTAAGGCTGGCTATCGTCACCTCGACCAATCAACTGATCATCATCACCGATGAGGTCGGGATTGGATTCCCAACGCTGGTAGCCATGCCGATTGGTATCTTTCGGTATCTGAATGAAACCGAAAGAGTCTCCGAACGCCAGGCCACCAGCGAAGCGCTTCTCTCAGTTTCACTTTCTTCCCAGTCTAAGCCATTTCTGCAAAAGGGACCAGAGGGCCCGGACGTTCCCCTGCACTTCAAAAAATGAACTAGTAGGGAGAGTAACAGTACGCTTATTGCTGGTGAACCCAGATACGACAAGGTCACCGGCCACAAGTAGCAGACGAGCATGCTGCGTGTTGGCCCCCTTCTTGCTACCGGCTGCACCAGCGACTGGCTACAAAAACACAACAGCAGGCCCAAGTCCGCATCAACAGCGATAACAGGATATGTCAACATCGATGAGCGTAAACCAAATGCTCTCGACGCACCCACACATGCAAGAGAATGCGCGATGAGTTATCCCATAACCCAATGTTCACGTATTCGCAAAATCAATAGCGCAATGGAAATACAAACTGATAGATGCCATGATGTAATGTGTGGGTGCTCAGTGTTCTCCTCAGCCTATGTTACGAGTATATGGGCAATAGGCTAAGTTTTTTTATGCACTCGTTATACAGCCTTCCCTTCCCTTTGATAATGGAAGATGGAGGGTGGTTCTCTGCCCTTAACTTTCATTAAGAGCCTACTAATAACCTACTAACTATCTCTATAGTGTCAAGTCAGGAAGTCAGGTCATACTATGGGTTGGACCCAAACCCATAATGTCCAAAAAAAAACCATTTGGGTGGGGTATAAAAAGCAGGTTGAATCCAATTGGGTTCTGATCTTTCGTTCACAAAACCCAAGACCTGACCCATTTTGATTATGGGTCTATATTTTAGACTTGACCCGATTCCTTGTGTCTACTAAAATTGGGTCAGGTTGGGTATAATCGGTTTGGGACATCAGGTCAAGTTAGGGCCATCAACGTGTCAGGTTGGGGGCAGGTCATGGTTGACAACAAAATCTGTGGCCAGAGAAAAGGGATCGACTGGCGACCCTTCTTTGGAGAGAGAGAGAGAAAAAAAAGAATTAACATCCATTTTTTTTTTTGTTGATTATCACCAAATCAATCGATTTTGGCCCATTCGAACGATTCAAACCAAAATCTGTTAATTTTGGAGGGGTCGGATCCACGACTGATCGGAATTGACCTATTCAAACTGATTTTGACAACATTGATTATAGAAAGACGGACCCAGTCAAACTGATCATTGCCTAGCTATTCACCCAAGCCATGCGTAGGGCCTCCCCATGTGTAATTTCGCTGTAATAGCATAGGCTGGTGCCATTGAGAGCCAAAGCCAATTGGATCAGACTTTTTTACTTTTCGTTCACAAAGTTTAAGATTTTTTTTTTAAATAACCACCATTTTTTTTTTGTTTCATTTACGTGTACACCAAATGTTTAGAAGTTTTTTTTACTTTCTGCAAGTTTTTGCATGTTAATGATACCAATGTTAGTTACCTCCAAAAAAAAATTCATTAAAACGCCAACGATTTACCCTTAATTTTTAATATGATCACACATTTTCGAAACTTCATATATGCTACACTTTTTCTTAATACTGTCAAACAGGGGTCTATTGTCCTTTAACTAAGGTTCAATCATTAGTTAAATTAAAACAGTGACCATCATTAAAAAGTTCACACTGTTTACATTTTCTTTTTTTAATGAGGATAAGTATGTACCTTTCAGTTTTCAAGGGACAATACGAAAAACCTAAAGGGACTCACGTTTTTCAATATGATGGGTGTTGACCAGGGATACCTAGTTTTTAGGAAAAGCTGGAGGTATGTTTAGAATTTCAGATATGTATGATCCATATTTAGAATTAAAGGTAAAGGTTGGCTCCTAATGAAATTTTCTTTTTTTTAAAGTATCATCAAAATACAAGTTCATAGTTCAACTTTTTAACTTATATGCATAAATCAAATTTGATAATAAAATATCATAAATTTAGTAGTAATTCATGACTAAAAATATTGTGTGTAACTTAATTAATAAAGCACATGTATTAACATACTTAAATAATGCTTTGTTAACAATGGGCACTTATAAAACATGAAAAATAACAAAAACATGCCCATATAGGTAAGACCCAAAGTTTTTAAGCTAGAACCGGTCTAAAAATACCTCAAACTGGTCTGAAACGGACCCAAACCGATCATCTAAGGATCTAAATCGAGTCTAAACCTAATGGACAAATGCAAAACATGAACTAAAGCTCATAAAACCCTATAACTAAATGAGAAAATTTATGTCTTTTCATAGATTCATAAAAATAGAGTCTCTACAACTCAAAATTATTGAAAAATCGAAAGAAACCGATAAAAAATGACTCTGAACCAGTCCCCAAAAATGGTTGTATCGGTCATAGAACTGGTTCAGGTGTAAATAATGCCTGAACCCTATTGCGGATCTTATCTAATTCAATTCAAATCTAGATTGTTCCATAAGTGAAACCCAGATTGGATCTGAGCTATGATCCAAACACCGATCCCATACCAAATCCATATCCATTCCATAACAGGAATCAGGTCAGATCTAGGAAATTGGATCCAGACTAAACCTGAATCCAGTCCTAACAAGACCCGGGTCAGACCTGGTCCAAACAGAACTAGGAACAAACCCTGTTCAAACAGGAGTCGGGTCTGACCAGTTCCAAAGAGGATCCGGTCTATTTGGTGGATTGCGTCCTGATACAAATCTGGATATCTCTGGATCAAACCTAGACCCGAACTGACCCGATATATCCACAGACCAAATCCACCCAAAATGGGTCTAGATCGGGCCCACCACCAGGTTGAAATACCCGGTCTGACCCATAACAGAACTTTAAAGTTCTACTTCAGTTTCTGAGAAATTGATTCTCAGAAATCAAAGACCACCAAAAGGAGCTTATGCCCTTTCAGTTGTAGGAAAAAGATGCCGGCAAATCGGTGACGGCCTGTATAAGAGGTCCCCTCATGTTTTTCGACGATGGCAGCCGGATGGCTGGGCAGAGAAGAAACCCAAGAGGGAAAATGCCCATTCAGTGCCTTTAGTGATAGGGGACATCACCGATGAGGCTGCCGGTGAGGCGGCAACCCCCAGTGACAACATCTCTCTTCGGCGATGATCCTTACAGAAACCCCCTTCTAATGAAAGGGTTCCACCAGCAGCCACCCAATATAGATGTTGATGCTTCAACGATGGTGGAAATCCAGTGAAGGCACAATGCGGCCAATAGCCTCGGCTACCTTCGACGCCTCACCTCTCCGACAAAATCCATCGACAAGTAGAGGGTTGCTGATTCTTGTTTTTTTTATATACAAATATGTCGTCAATGGCAAAACCTGTCATTGAGGCTGGTTGTCGCCACCAGTGACCAATCGACCGATCACTGTCACCGGCGAGGCCGAGACTGGATCCCCAACACCGACGGCCATATCGATTGGTATCTTTCAGTTTCTTTCAGAAACCGAAAGAGTCTCCAAATGCCAGGCAGCAACCGACGAAGCACTTCTCCTGGTTCCCCTTCCTTCTTCGTGGAAGCCGTTTCTACGAAGGAGACCAGAGAGCCTGTACGTTCCCTTGTGCTTCAAAAATGAACTAGTTGGGAGAGTAACATTACGCTTATTGTCGATGAACCTGAATACGGCAAGGCTGCTGGCCACCAGTAGCCCCCCCCCCCCCCCCCCCCTCAACAGGGCCGGTACTCCGTCTTATGTTCGGGTGTTCCCAAAGAGCGTCACTTATAAGATGCAGACCTGCATGTATCTCCATGTGTGTCTGCATCATATTGCATCGTAATTTGGTGCTGTCGCAAAGACTTAAGTACCCTTTACTGCCATTCTCTTCATCTTCCTTGAACGAACATAAATGCCCTCCATCTAGAAAACTGAATCGGCGGTTCGTGAAAAGGATAAAATTACCCTTCATCGTTATCGCACCAAAATGTTCCGCAAAGTTTGCGTATGTAGCAAGCTGTATATTGTAGGATTTAAATAGTTCAAAACAATACATTCTCGCCCTAAGCAGAAAACTCTACCGGAGCATACTTTGCTTTCATCTGTGTACAATGGAGCATCCTTTCCTTTGTTACAGAGCATTCGTTTCCGTCTTACGCGCAGTCGCAACATCGTTGCCACCTTCTGTTGCGTATTAGTTGTTACTGTTGCTTACTCTACAGTTGGAATATCCAAAATCCTATCGTTTCGGTGAGTTTCGTGTAAGGTTTCGTTATTCAATCTGAAGGTTGCTTCTTATACAACGATTTGTAAGTTTGATATATCTTACAAAGATGTGTACTTATGAATCCAAATATTGCGACGATTTCTAATCATGATGATCGTTTAATGTGTTGTGCAGGTTAGCAATGTCTGCGGCTCATCAGAGAAGAGATGCCCCGTTGTTCTATGGTTTGTATATTAGAGAAGTGTTCCACCAGTCTCATCTATCTAAGGTTCTTGAGAGATACCAAAATATACTTAAGATTGAGAACGATGAAGACATGGCGAAAGCCTTGGAATTGTATTATGCAGAGGATTATCCCTTAGATATCGAGGTTGCGGACCAAAGGAAGGATGCTGAAGAACGAAAGATGCAGAAGAAGGATGACGAAGAGAAGGCAAAACAAAGAAATAATGAGGAGAATGAAAAAAGAAGGCGGAAGAAGAAGGCAGAGCAGAGGGAAAGGCAAAAAAAGAATGAGGAGGAGAGGGAAAGGTATTTTAACAATGTAGTGGAGGAGACTAAGGTGGAATTGGAGATGATGTACTTGGAGCATATAGCAAGGCAAAACTACTGAAGGAGGCAGAGGAGAAGCGAAGGCAAATGAATAAGGAGGAGGAAGAGAAGAAACAGAATAAGCCTCAGGATGAGGAAGAAAATGAAAGGCGAAGGAGGGAGAAGGAGTTTGAGGAAGGTAAGGAAATGCAAAGGCAGGAGAAGGAGGATGAGGAAAAGAAGGAAAGGCAACGGAAGGAGAAGGAGGAGGAGGAACAAAAAGAAAATGAAAGGAAGAAGCAGGAGGAGGAAGTGCAGGAAAGAAGGAAACAAGACTTGGAAAAGAAAGAAAGACGACAGAAGAAGAAGGAGGAGGAGGAAGAAAATGAAAGAGAAAGGAAGAAGCAGGAGGATGAAGTACAGGAAAGAAGGAAACAAGACTTGGAAGAGAAAGAAAGGCGGCGGAAGGAGAAGGAGGAGGAGGAAGAAAAAGAAAGAGAAAGGAAGAAGCAGGAGGAAAAAGTGCAGGAAAGAAGGAAACAATATTTGCAAGAGAAAGAAAGGTGGCGGAAGGAGGAGGATGAGAAAAAGGAGAGAGAAAGGAAGGAGAAGGAGGAGGAGAAAGAGAATGAGAGAGAAAGGAAGGAGAAGGACGACGAGAAAAAGGAGAGAGAAAGGAAGGAGAAGGAGGAGGCGAAAAAGGAGAGAGAAAGGAAGGAGAAGGAGGGCGAGAAAAAGAATGATAGAGAAAGGAAGGCGATGGTGGAGCCCATGGAGAGGGAAAGGGAAAGACAGTGGACCCACCAGAAAGGCCTAGGTTGGAGGGAGAACAGGAGAAAAGAGCGACCAAGGTAAATAAATTCGTCTTGTCTGTGATGATTTAATAATATGTTTGGCGATTTTGGTATAGCGATTACTGTATTAGGTATTAATATGTATAGCGATTACTATAATAGTTTGTGTGCAACCAATATTATTTATAATAATTAGTAGAATATTATTTATAAGTACAAATGGAACTAATTTACAATTGGTAGGAATAATATGTTATTTTGTGTTACAGGGAGGTCACAGGAGAAGTAGAGCACCAGGTGAAAAGCTCGGAGGTCGGTGTTAATAGCTTGTAGTTCTGTCGTGGTATGGTCAGCTGAGTGCATATCAGAAGGACCGATTACAAAATATGCACTTCGGTGGCCTTTTGGACCAACAATATTTTGAAACTTGCTGGAATACCATGACCCACCTGGTAAATAAGTGGAATGATAAGATGAACACATTCCAGTTTGATTCTTTTGAGATCACCATGACTCTAGAAGATGTGGCGAGGATCACTGGCCTTAAGTGCAATGGCAGTGCTGTCCTATTACAACATTCAAACTATAACACAAGAAAAAAATGCACGGCCCTTTTAGAAATGTCGATGGACGAATAGAGTCAATGTATTTCTGGTGGAATCAAGTCCACATCAATGAAAGTCTCATTTTTTCGTAATAAATGGGAAGGTCGCTCTGCTACTTGTGCATATGAAACAGCTGGCCAAGAGTTACGCGACTTCCTTCTTTATTTTTTTGGTCTTACATTATTTTTTGATTGTTCTGGTTCGAGAATAAGTTCCATGTGGCTGCAGTACCTGGCAGACTTAGACGAAGTCAACAACTATGCCTGGGGTGCCGCTATGCTCGCACACTTGTACAGTCAATTCTACCGTGCGAGTAATGGTACGAAAACAGTTGAGGGATTTTGGCCATTTGTTCAAGTATTTCTTTATTACATACTTAGTAATTGTAGACTAATCTCATTGAAGGTTGTAGTGTTACTAATAATATTGTTTTTGTTAGGCTTGGGCGTGGGAACATATTATGCCATTGCGTCCACGTTGTGTCCCTGCGATTTGTCGTTTTTCAAAGATCGGTCGCTGGGCTAGAATAAATGTCACAGTTCATAATGTTAAGTCCATTTTAGATGGGCTGCAACTAAATGTGGTAAACGTTCTAAAATTGTTTACAATCGTGTCAGCATTTATCATTAAGTATTATAAATCGTTGTAATGTTTAGCATTCTTAAGTAATCATCGTTGCAGGATTGTCTTCCATAGTACATATCGTTGTCGTCATATCATGCTTAAGTAAATTCTAATATATTTGTCACTCGTTATTAAAAAAAATTACCAATGTACAGGTTTTGTGGAGACCTTATGGAGATGGGGAGGACGATGACCAAGACGTTGTTGCAGAGGCTGCTAGATTGTCTGACCGCGATTTGTGACTATTTTGCAATTATGAAGCCGAGTTGCAGCATGGTAGTCGAGTTCTCCTACAATATGGCTTGGGGCAGTCTATCCCAACTATGCCTTTGGAAGTGAGAAGAAAGATGAATAGTGGTGGGGGCATGAACGTGAATTGGCGCGATCACTATAGAGACAAATTATTAATTTGGAACTCAGGTGGTGTCTGTGCCGTATCGTATGATTGTAAAGGACAATTTGATCCCTTCTATTTCGAAAGGTATTGGGAACCAATGCGGCGAAATCTGAAGATTGAGAAAATTGTGAACCCATGCCTCCCAATTGCCCCCTCTCATGTTGCAGCCCAGCCTCTACAACCAAAATGTTGTCTCTCTCTAGTTACATCAACGATTCCCTCAGTAACAAAGCACGATGAAGAGCGAACACTTGCTACAAAAGAGAACATTATCTCTTCCGCAAGGTTCGAACTTATGGAGAGGGAGAATAAGAAATTAAGGACAGAAATAAGCAATATGGTGATACAATTGAACTCAGTGGTAGAGATGATGACCAGTTTTTTTAGTAAGATGGACGCAACCAAGAGGCCACCCAGGATAGGCAGTCCACCAATAAAAAGAGAGAGACAAGTCTATGATATTTCATCTGATTCGTCAAGTGCCACAGAATAAATCTTGGGTATTCTTTTTTATCACGATAGGTATTTGTTGTAATTGTATAATTAATTGTCGTAACGTGCAATTCTTTTATTGTTTAATTCTTTATTATTACATCTAACAGACACGTTTCGTCTGTGGATCTCGAAAATAAATAAACTTGCTCGAAAATAGATGTATGTTGTTCAGAAATCATGGCATTGCCTAACCTCCTTGATTGAGTGAAAATCATAATATAAGCCGCAATTTAACTCGTCGTTTTTGAATGACAGTCGCAATAGATGTCTGATTGGCACGAGTAATATTGTTCACAAATCGTAATATAACTCATCGTTTTTTAATGAAAATCGCAAAAACATGTGATTTATGCGGTCAACATGGTCCCGTAATCTACGTTAGGAAATGATTAAGGTCGCCATCGTTATGATAGAGCATTTATGCTCAGTAATCGCTGTATTTGTCTCCGCCTTGATAGAAAATCATAATTACGATTTGCGATGTATGTCGTGAACAATAATTGAACGAGTTCTGACGTCGTAAATGATAACAGTCAATAGCGGGCGTTTATCGAAATGATTTAATTTGTGGGCGCTTATCGAAAAAGGGTGGCATGTGAAAAAGACGTATTTTTAATTATTTAAAACATAATCATTTAATTTGTTGGTTGATTTCGAAAAAGGGCGGTATTCGAAACGCCAGTTTTTTAATTATTTAAAACTCAATCATTTAATTTGTTGGTTGTTTTCGAAAAAGGGTGGCATGAGAAAAGACATATTTTTAATTATTTAAAATGCAAACATTTAATTTGCGGGCGTTTATCGAAAAAGGGCAGCATGTGAAAAGACGTATTTTTAATTATTTAAAACTTAATCATTTAATTTGCAGGCGGTTTTCGAAAAAGGGCGGCATGTTAAAGGACGTTTCCTTTATATTTGACTAACGACGTCGATTCCGTATCTGCTTTGCAAAGGTGGCATCGATATCTTCGTCCAGGCATGACACCGAAGAAGAGGACGATGAGAGCAATACGACCAGGCATGGCACCGAAGAAGAGGACGATGAAAGCAGTACGACCAGGCATGGCACCAAAGGAGAGCACGATGGGAGCAATACGACCAGGCATGGTGTTGAAGGAGAGCACGATGGGAGCAATACAACCAGGCACAACGCCGAAGAAGAATACAACCACTTCTACAGTACCAGCACTAGCGCTTAAGACGTATATTTTTTGAACCTCCTGACCGGTTTAGTCAACATTTGCCTTTTCATGTCGTATTTTGACTTGTGTTGTTTACTATAGAAAATAATTTCAATGTCGAATTTTGAATACTACGCTCATGGTGCACTTAGTGCAATATCCACAGACAAGGGTGGGCGGCAACGCCCTAACGAGTTCGTAGATGACATCGAGCAGATACAAGATGAATTTGCAGACGGTAACACTATCAGTAATTTTGTACGTATGTAACCACTATCATTTTCTAGGTCATCAGTTTGTATGTTTTGAAGTTCGTAAATTTTTGCAACCAAACAATGTGTGATTTTGTCAATTATATTCAAAGCTACGCAATGAGCAATACAGTATGCATCATAACTCCTTATTTCATGGTATGTCTGGTCTGCCATTGTTTTATTTGCTTTTATGACTTACTCACTTTTCTTGGTGGTTAAACCTTACTATTTCGTGCAACAGATGTACATCCGACGAAAGCCATACACCAGTGGATTCCTAGATGCACTACCTTGTTGGAACAACGATGATGAGTGCATAGACTTTTCAAATTTTGAAAAGGTAAGTAAACAAACCTTTTCTCCAAGGTTTAGTCGTTACATCTCCATCACGTTATGTCTATGAAATTATAAATTATTGTATCGATTCACAGATTTTACTTTCTACACTCTGGCAAAATCCCGAACATTGGGTCTTATACGAGATGAATTTTCTGGAAAAACAACTATGGTGCTACAACTCATTGGACTGCCACAGTGGTGTAGAACGTGACGCTATGCATTTGGTAAGCTTCTGCCCATAGGTGAATTGTAACTATTTGAGGTAGACCAGACTGTACTATATTATCCCTTTATCACAGGCGGGATTCCTAAACGAATTTGTGGGTGTCGACATTGCCGAGTGGATGTTGCTCTGTGCTGACGATGCTCTTGTACAAAGTAATGGGGTCAATTGTGGCATATTCGTAATGAAGCATATTGAAGCAATATACAAAGGAGAAAAACCTTTTTTGGACGCTATATGAGCTTTGTATCCGCTGTTATTGGGGATTCCTGTTATATATTGGTTTCACATTACATATTTTGTTGCATGAAGATATATCGGAATTACGCGAGGAAATATGCAGAAATTTGATTGAGTTTAAAAAGAACGGCAGACAAAGTATGTAATGTGAAACTTATCGATTGCTCTGTTTGTACAACCTAACGAGCTCTACCATCACTGTTCTCACCCAACTCCGACGGTGCAGTCGCAGCATGGTGAGGAGCGGTCGACGAAGGTGGAGTTGGCTGATGTGGAGCTGCCGACGGTGCAGTCGCGGGCATTTAATTTGCGGTCTTCAGCGGTGGCGAGGGACACGGTCGACGTGCTGAGGGTGGCCAGCAGGAGCTCCACCACGTCCTCTTCCTCTCCCTCGCGAGGAGGAGGTTTCAGAGGAGCGGTCGTTCCGGTGGCGGGGGTTCATCTCGCCGGAATCTGAATCGTCTCGTTTCTGGTATCAACACAATCGGAGAGACAGAGAGAGAGACAGACTGGAGATATGTAGGAGAAGGACTTTCGATAGGCAAATTTTGTAAGACTGTCTTCGTTGAAATATAATTTGAACATTAAAAAATACGCTTGTAAATCATTGTACTGCTTCATCTACGAAAACTAAATCGTATCGAGAAATAATTTTGTGTTGTATGCGCTTAACCAATGCTAGTAATGTTGCTCTTCAGTAATTAAAAATACTGTAGAGCGAAAGATATTTTGTTGTTGTTCCGAAATCGTTGTATAACTCGCATTACGTGAACGAAAAGCGCGGAAATAGATTTCCGTGATTTATGGTCCACAAAGGCACGTAATGTTCACTTTGAACAAATAACGAAGTATTTATCGATAAGAAAGGTTTGTTTTCAGAAATTGCTGTATTGCTGAACTTACGAGAATGAAAATCGTAATATATATGCCCCATCATGAACGAATGTAGTGCATGGCTAGATGAGAGTGACTCGGGACGACCCAATGTCGAGGTGTAAGTCCGTAATGTACACCTAAGGTGATTTGTTGGGACGCGTGTGGACGAAGTTGTGGATTTATATAAGACCAAAAAATATTTCTACAATCAAACCCACACGCTACGTGCTACCGTGATTTGAACTACCAGGTCCAATCACATTGATTAATTTTAAGAATAGCTCTTTGACATGACATTGTTCAATTTCATTAATGCAGAGTGTATTTTATTTGAGATTTGCTCTTTGTTTATTAAAACTGTCGTATTTATTTGAAAACTGACGGAGGGTGATAGGACGTTTCATTAATATTTGAATGACACATCACACAGGTTAAGGATGTGTTCCACTTTGCTTCGCGAATAAGGAACCGACAAACCAACAATTCCTGCAAAAATGACTTGTTCTTGAATCGAGTGTATAGGCGGCTTCAACGCAGTTGAGGTATCCGTGTAGACCTTTTTTATATGTCTGCAATATCATAATTAAAGGAAAAGAATTTTAAAATTCAAAAAATTTTCAAATTTTTACACAAGATTTCATGGTAGTAGCAGTGAAGCTGACGTTAGACCACCATTTATCAACAACAAACTTGTCTTATCGTTGTGTACTATTTCTAATTACGAAAGCGACATTAATGGCTCTTGTTCACCGCATTCATCTCAAATCTCTTCTGCAATTTTCATTCTGTGTGTGTCAGCAATAAAACGATGTTTAAACATCAAATATTTCATAACGATGTTGACTATTATCATTTCGAACATTAGAAGGCTTTGTTCAATGCATATATCGCAATCTAATTCTGCGACTGTCAATCATGCGGGTTGAACGCACATCTTTTATCAATTACAGGCTTTCATTATTTGCGCCTGCTTACCGTATTAATCCTATGTTTTCCTTGCGATTTCTATTAAATGACGACTAAGAATATTGCGATTTCAGAAAAACAACCGTTCCTTATCGCTGTTGAGTATTATTATTTTTTGGGCGAACATATACATTTTGCTGTAAGATATGCGCCCATGATAAAGGTCAATAGCAGTAAGATTTGTTTGCTAATCAGTAATCGCTCTTTTGCTGAGGCGCTTTAAATGCAAACCGCGAAAAAGGGTTGCGATTCATGCACTCAACAACGGCTTCTAATATTCGGTCGACATATTATAGCTTACACACAAGTTGGTTGTACCGTCTCTAAAATCTACTTGAAATAGACAAACATGAAATTACTCTTGCGTGGTGGGCACCGTTGGTCGTTGCCTTTTAGATCCTCGTGGCGGCTCAGTTAGTTTCTCCTCCGCAATTAGAAAGGACGTCAATTTTTTGCAGAGTTCTTCGCGGAATCCAGGTATATCAACCTGCAAAAACAAATTGTAATGTGGAACCAATAAACATGCATTTAATCCCTAATAACAAAGGCCAAGAAATGACATACATCGTCGAAACAGGGTTCTGCACCATTGTATATCGCTTCAATGTACTTCATTACAAATACGCCGCAATCAACACCATTATTTTGTAAAGGGGCATGGTATGACGTGCGATAGATTCACTCGCTAACGTCGACTCCCAAAATGGTTTTGACGAAACCGATCCGAGAATAATGCAGCCGAAAGTAAATTCATGACCCTAGTACACGACAGCGATACTCATATAGGTGGAATCTTACGAGATGGGAAATGTCAAGTCGTAAATCACTGTCAACTTCCAACGAATTGTAACACCATAGTTGTTTTTCGTGTAAATCCATCATGTATAAGTCCCAATGCTTTTCAGATTGCTAGAGTGTATGAATCAATATCTGCAAATGGATCGTAAAAATAATGTTAACATTGTTATGCTGTAACCTTGCACTCTAGGTTTGTTTACTTACTTTTTCACTTGACAAAAGGTCTCTGCAATGATTACCGTTAACCCAATAAGGTAGGCCGTCTTTAAATCCACTGGAGTATGGCAAACAGCGTAAGATAGTCTGCAAACCGAGACATTGTTAACAACAATGTTAACATATAAATCAACTGGACTAAATCAATAACCAAAAGCAACATAAAATACAACCGATATACCATAAAATATGGGCTGACGATGCTTATAGTTTTGCTTGGTGCGTTGCTTTTAATATAATTGACGAAATCGGATATAGTCTGTTTGCAGCAAATACGGTGTTGTTTCACGTAATGGGAAGCAATATAATGTCTTACATACCTGTTCATTCGAAGGGCTTTGTTGTTTTTTATTACAGGTTGGTTGTTTCTTAGTCCTTTTCTTGCCAACCAATTCTAGTGCACCATTTGCCCTCCGACGACTGCGATCAGAGACAGGTTTTCTTTTGATACCCTTCGCTTCATGAATATGTCTATCATAATCAACAACGTTCACTACTGACTTGTTGAAGATAATGTTTACGCTTCGGTAGAACTTCTCAGGAGTGTCAAGCGAAACATGATTTTCACCTACGCTGTTCGATCCCATTATCTTCGACTGGTATTCATTCGCTGCAACGGACTTAAGGTGAATTAACTCCACGTTTTCAAGTAACTCCAATGAAGCTTTTCTCACGCATACATAGCCTTCTTCACTTCTCGATGCCAAATCAGCAACATGCATAAATGACCTACACAGTTGTTGGTAATGAGAGGCTATGTGGCATTTCTCGTCAACACCAAATTTACTCACATTGTCCATAACAAGCATTTCAATCTTTGCACGTCTCTTCCATCTTCGCATTACGTAAGACTCAGGTATTTCTTATATCTTCTCTTGATTGAGTGCCTTTAATGCATGACAACATAAAATACCTTTGAATTCATACATTTTGCACGAACATTCAACTTTTCTGTTGTTAACATTGTACGTGACATGTGCTTCTTGCCTTTCGTGATGCTTTTCGTCCTACCATAAAATATGGTATTTGTGCATATTCTCGGTTTGCACGAGTCCTTCTATTTTGCAATTCAAGACATGTAACACCTCTTTCTTGATCCATTCAAATACAATTAGTGTATACAGAGCTGCATGTCGCATCAATATCTTCATGCCAAAAATTAGAGGTTGTGTATTGAAGCATTTCACGTCTTGTTCAAACTCATTTTGTCTTAGACCGTCTACAAATAATTCATATTGTTCCATGAAACGAAACATTGTTAAACATGAATACAAGGTTTTCTTCAGCGTAGCATGCATAGATTCAGCTCTTTGTGTGCTTATCATACCTGCACAAAAGTATTGTCTTCCATATGCCAATGCCTACTTCTCTTTTTCTGCATATAAATTTTGTAACCCGGGACAATCTTTAAGGTCGTATGTCTTAATCATTTCCTCCCAATTTGACATAAAGGTGACCTCGTCTACGCTATGAAGTACATACCTTGTAAACTTTTTGTCAAACCCTGTCTTCTGATTAAATATGTGTCTTATGTTCTTTGCTGCATTTTGAAAGATATGCCACAAACATAGTCTATGATGTGCATCTGGCCACACATGAAGCACTGTATCCGCAATTGCGTGATCACCATCTGTGAGTACAACTTCAAGTTGCTTCCCGTTCATTGCCTGTGTAAATACTCTGAACAACCACTCAAAGCTTTCCTTGGTCTGGTCATACAAAAATGCCCCGCCTAATATACAACTCTGCGCGTGATGGTTCACTCCGACAAACTGCGCAAATGACCACTGTTCAGTATTAATCTTTACTGTAGTATCAAATACAAGCACATCATTGAATCATTCATAATCTACTCTTGACTTTGAATCTGCCCAAAACACATTTACAACATATCTATCTTCATCCACTTGCATTGCACTAAAGAAACCATGTTCATTGCTTGATTTCTTCTGTAAGTAATCAACCAAAGAACATATTTCTCCATTCTTCATGTTATCTGTCATCTTCCTTCTCAAGTGGTTTCTTAGATCTAAAGGTGTGAATGGTACATTAACGCGACCACCATCTATGTGGGTAAACAAATTGTATGTCTTCCTTGGTGCAATGCCGACGCTATCAGCTATTTCAGCCATTGCAGCATGCGCTACAATTACTTTACGATGTGACCTTAGCATAGGAGTCATAAATGATGCCGATAAATCATGATTATGATCACTGATTAAAGTACGAACTACAAATTTCTCATTCGGATGTCTTCTCAAAACCATTCTCGCTTGACATTCACATCTTGATTCTGGCATGCTCCTTGTTGGATTTCCCATTGATTTTTTCCAACCTTGCTTGGAACAAACATATGTCTTTCTAACCAAGACACCCTGTGCATTTTTTGACCATGAAAACCTTCTCACACTGAAGCCAACTTTTAAGGCATAATCATTGTAAAATTTATATGCAGTTTCCTCATTATTAAACTGCATTCCTTCTACAGGAACAGAGTCAAGTGTAATTCCATGTACATTCTCAGTTCCTACACTTTTATTATGTGTACTGACATCAAAATCTACCTCGTTATTGAATTGCATTTCTTCTACTGGAACTTTCAAGTCAAGTGTACTTCCATGTACATTCCCGGTGCCTACACTTATATTATGTGTACTGTCATGGTAATATATCTCATTATTGATTTGCATTTCTTCTACTGGAATATTCAAGTCAAGAGTGGGTCTAATGCCTGCACCATTCTTTTCATGTGCATCATTAGTGCAGATGTTTAATTCTTCAGTTGCGTCATTAGTATAGATGTTCAATTCTCCAAATCTTTCAAGTGATTGAGCTACATCATCTTTATTACAACCTGATGATAAGCTCAAAAATGTTTTAAGCAATATATCAATTTGTGTTGGCAGCATAATAGCAAACAAATCGATGATATTAACTAACAAAAATATATCTCACAAAAACGGGAGTATGTTACTAATACAGCGGTTTGAGACACAATGCATATAATGAGTGAATGTAGGATACCTGATGGGGTAAAGGCCCTTCCTAGCATTTGTAAATAAGCATTCTTGTCAACAAGTCCCAGCGTTTTACAAATATCGATAAGTTTCCAACCATCGTAAGAACAAGATCTACCTGCAATAATCAAACAATGCCTTAATGGCACACAAGACGACATGCCTTCTTCATCGATAGCATGATGAGATGAAAAGCTACTCACACCGCCTTAATGGCACTGGTTGGAATGTTTGTGCATCATTGCTTTCTTCCATAATGCCTAACAACAACGAAAAAGAAGAGAAGACAATAGAATGTTTTGTAAGCAATATATCAATTTGCGTTAGCAAGCGCATACGTTTACTATGATTTAATCTGGATGCATATAACAACGGATACCGATAAGGTTAAGCAAGTCAAAGCAACGATTTAATGAATGACATTATCAAAGCAAGTGCGGTTTGATATTTGCTTATACTGAGCATCGAGTTGTCACTTACCATGCCAATAAAAGACACATGTCGTACATGTGTGTTGATGATAACGCTCTCATTATATCCACGAGGTTGTAAAGCGAGTTCAATAGAAATCGCTGACAGAGCAACGATATGAATGCGAAAATCGCCCTCGCATGCGTGTAACGATGTGTTTCTGCACGCACACGTTTTCAAAGTCTATATACAAATATCTTAGAAATACATATTACAAAACATATAATATCTTACAAAGCGATATACATATCGAATAATATATTGAAAATCGATACGGCAGTTCAGCATAATAACTCACAACTGGACAATACAAAACTATAATATCTAAAAGGTCGATAAATATATCGCACAATAAATTACAAATCAATACGAAAGAAATTGAGCATAATAGCAAACAAATCGATGATATTAACTAACAAAAATATATATCTCACAAAAACGGGAGTATGTTACTAATACAGCGGTTTGAGATACAATGCATATAATGAGAGAATATAGGATACCTGATGGGGTAGAGGCCCTTCCTAGCATTTGTAAACAAGCATTCTTGTCAGCAGGTCCCAGCGTCTTACAAATATTGATAAGTTTCCAACTATCGTAAGAACAAGATTTACCTGCAATAACCAAACAATGCCTTAATGGCACACAAAACGGCATGCTTTTTTCAATGATAGCATGATGAGATGGAAAGCTACTCACGCCGCCTTAATGGCACTGGTTGGAATGTTTGTGCATCATTGCTTTCTTCCATAATGCCTAACGACAGCAAAAATGAAGAGAAGACACGGGAATGTTTTGTAACACAAGGCAGGCACGAGAAGGCGACAATGTGTTGTAAAACAAGATAAAAAACAAGGCGGAAACCTTGACTGGAGACGAAGGCAAAGTTTGGGTTGATAATGGGAGCTACTGTTATAGCAGATGGCGCAGGAGTTTAATGAATAGGGAACGTCTCCACTTTAAATAGTCAACATCAAACTTTCTGGATGGAGGACTTTTTTGTCCTTTTCTCGAACCGTAGTTTCCCAACTTTTGAATGGAGGATATTTTTGTCATTTCCTCGAACCGTCATTTCAGGGCAAGAAAAGCAAGTAAGGGTGATTAAGTCTTTGCAACAACACCAGAGTCCGATGCAAAGTTATGTCATCATACACGGGAATACGAGCCCCATGTGCGTAAATATGTGGCGCTCATTCAACCCCCCGAACACATACGTGGGATTCGGTGAATCATCGGGGGCGAACATACACCACCCTCCCTAACATGATACACCAACATCGGATAGCGTAAACCAAATGCTATCGATGCATCCAGCAGCAGAACGTGCGATGAGTTATCTCATAACCCAATGTTGGCGTATTCACAAAATCAATAGGGGAATGCAAATATGTATCGATGGATGCCATGATACGACATGTGGGTGCTTAGTGTTTTCCTCAGGCTATCGATGCCCACGATGGCCTTTAAGTCATCGTGAGCAAGACCATAAACCTAATAGGAATTAAGTCTATATGGGCAATAGGCTAAGTTTTTTGCTGCACTCATTATACAGCCTAGCCTTCCCTTTTATAATAAAAGATAGAGGGTGGTTACTGAATGTGATCTCTCCACGTTCATGTAACCTTTACCCCCACTAACTTTCATTAAGAGCATATTAATAACCCACTAACCCTCTCTATAGTGTCAAACTGGGTCACACTATGGATTGAACCCATACCCCTAATGTCCAAAAAGAAACATTTGGGTGTAGTATAAAAAGCTGGTTGAATACAAATGGGTTCTGATCTTTCATTTACAAAAACCAAGACCCGAGTCATTTTTATTATGGGTCTATATTTTAGACCTGACCCGATTCCATGTGTCTACTAAAATTGGGTCAGGTTGGGTATAATCGGTTTGGGACATCAGGTCAAGTTAGGGCCATCAACGTGTCAGGTTGGGTCCAGGTACTGGACCCACCCATTTAACTAATAACCGGGTTTAGGATTTGTCCGGTCATGAAAATAGAATTTCAAATCAGGACTTGCACAATTTTAAAATTTTATTTTAATTAAAAATATTTATATATAAAATACTTGAGTCAGGTCGGTTACCTGGCAAAAAAAAACGAGTTTAGGTTGGGTACCTAGCAAAAATCATGACCCAACCCTGGTAGGTATATTGCTGGGTTTCAGATCGGCACTTTTCATCCCCATACCTGAAAATTCGGTTTCGAGTCCGGTCGAGTACCCGATACAAACCGAACCCATTGACAACCCTTGGAATGTACCCGGACCAACGAAAAGGGAGGAAGAGGACACCGAAAAATCTGTGGCCAGAGAAAAGGGGTCGACCGGCGACCCGAGAAAGAGAATTAACATCCATTTTTTTTTTGTTGATTATCACCAAATCGATCGGTTTTGGCCCATTCGGACGATTCAAGTCAAAATCTGTTAATTTTGGAGGGGTGGGATCGACGATTGATCTGATTTGACCTATTCAAACTGATTTTGACAACATTGATTATGAGAAAGACGGACCCATTCAAACTTTATCCTTGCCTAGCTATTCACCCAAGCCTTGCCTAGATATTCAAACTGATTTTGACAACATTGACAACATTGATCACAAAGTTTAAGATATTTTTTTTAAATAACCACCATTTTTTTTTGTTTAATTTATGTGTACACCAAATGTTTAGAAGTTTAGAAGTTTCTTGACTTTCCGCAAGTTTTTGCATGTTAATGATACCGATGTTAGTTACCGCCAAAAAAAAAAAATCATTTAAAGGCCAACGTTTTACCCTTAATTTAAAATATGATCACACATTTTCGAAACTTCATATATGCTACACTTTTTTTTAACGCTGTCAAACAGGGGTCTATTATCCTTGAACTAAGGTTAAATCATTAGTTAAATTACAACAGTGACCATCATTAAAAAGTGCACACTGTTTACATTTTCTTTTTTTAATGAGAATAACTACTTTTCAGTTTTCAAGGTACAATACGGAAAACCTAAAATGACTCACGTTTTTCAATATGATGGGTGTTGACCAGAGATACCAATTTGATAGTTTTTAGGAAAAGTTGGGCGTATATTTAGAATTTCAGAAATGTATGGCCCATATTTAGAATTAAAGGTAAAGATTGGCTCCTAATGAAATTTTCTGTTTTATCTTTCACAAGAGCCTAGGTTTTAAGAAACTTGCCGTATGCCATAGTTTCATTAACACAATGCTCTCTCTCTCTCCTAGCCTGGTAAGGTAACAAGTTGCACGCGTTGCGTCAAAATTGATATAGCAGCCAACCTGATTTTTGAAGAATATTTCCTATTACAAACCTGGTTTTTTATATTCAAATGTTTAGGATCTAACTCATATGAGTCAATTGGTATTGTATCCATTGAAAATATGTAAATTGGATCGGTTTCCATGTGAAAAAGGTAAAAATGAGTTAGATTAGATCTAGGTTCTCTAAGGTTTTGATACCTAAAACCTAAGATGGAAAGAGGGCTTAACCTAATATCTAGAGGTAGAAGGACAATTGTGTGGTTTGAGACTTATCTCTAGATCACTCAAGATTTTTCTAACTAAAGTAAGGTTTTGGACCAAAAGAAAACTAAAATTTTAGAGTCTTAGGAGAGAGAGAGAGAGAGAGAGAGAGAGAGAGAGAGAGAGAGAGAGAGGTTTATGATAAGGTAGGTTATTCAAAGATAACAGGTAAAATCTAAAATACTATAGGTTAAAATAATTATCTAAAATAGTCAAGCGATGGTTACAGTAGTTACAAGATGATATTGTTAGAGGGGGGGCTGCTGAGCTCACTTAAACAGTGGAAGAGAGTAGACGTTTGGGTGAATGGTGGGGGCCGGGGCAGCCATCCTTTGCTCTATAAATACTTCCCACAACAGCAAGCAGGCTCAAGCCCTCCTTGCCAAAATTTCCTGGTTCTGTTATCGTCGTTGTGTCAAGGATCTTCTTGTTTTTCGATGGGAAACTCCCTCCAGTGTTCTTTCCACAATCATGAGCTACAACTCATGAAAAGCGAAAAGATTAATGTGAACATCGCACGATGTGTTGTATGCGAGGGCCCCTTCCTGTCGAAGAGGTTGTATGGTTGCCGCCCCTGCGGCTATTTTGTTCATCGCTTGTGTGGGAACCTATATAGCCAAATTACTCATCCATGGCACCGTGGGCAGACGCTCACTCTCCGTTCTAAAACAGCATACACAGGAGGAAGGCCCTTCCGATGCGGTGCATGCGGCATAAGCGGCACAGGATTCAACTACTGCTGCGACGACCAGAAATGCTACTTTGACTTCCACCCCTTGTGTGCTTTCTTACCAAGTATTCATTGCCACCACCACAAGCACGTTCTTGAGGCTAGAGTAAACAAAGAATTCACTTGCGAAATTTGTAGGGTGAGTGGTTCAACGAGTACTTTGCACTACTCATGCGATATCTGCAGGTATCAAGTGCACCCATGTGAGTATCCTTGTGCCAAGCTCTGCCACTTGTCAAAAGTTGGTCAATACAGTTTTGCAGCAGAACAGCTTAAAATTGGTTCGATGGTTAACCGGGTCTTTTTACGAACTTCATTTCTGAAATGATGATTTAATATGCGAATTTTAACTGCTGCAAAAACTGTACAAGCATGTCAGCCCATCATTGAATTCCTTTTAGGAATTTTCTTTCTCATACATATATAGCTGTGTACAACAGATTGTTTGACTAGATCATCCGCCGGCGGACAGATTGCTGTATATCGACCTTCTGCCATACGAACTGTGAGTCTCTCTCTCTCTCTCTCTCTCTCTGCTTTATATCGACCTTCGGTGAGACTAGCTGTGAGTGTCCACCGGGACGAGAGTTCAAAGATTAACGAGTGAAAATCGCAAAAAGCTTCAAAGTAAGCCACAAGATTAACGGGTGATGACTCTACGGAAAGAGATGAAGCAAGTACAGAAACAAAAACACAGAAAAAATAGTAATGAACAGAGATCCTTAATCAGCGGGCCAGGCATCTGGCCCGGCCCATTAGCCAAACAACAGGTCAAGTACTCGGTCCAAGTACTTTGCTAAGAATTCCTTCTGCACAAAGCACAGAAAACTGTCACAAGGACACGTAGACACGAGGATGGTGACATGCGTTCGACCCGCAAGTTCCATTTTTTTTGGAAAATAGGCCAGGAGGAAACAAAATTTTTAAATCAACAAAAAAATAATCTTTTGATATGTTATTGTTAAAAAATGGTTTTTTGTTGAATTACAACTTTTAAACATTAAAAAAGATAAAATAATATTAAAAGATTGTCTGTACGTGTCGGTGCGCCTATCTACGTGTCTGCTCATCTCACGGAGTACACGATACCAAATTAGCGTGTCCTTGTGACAGACAGAAAATCATTGCGTAGAACAATGATTATCGGAGCACGCAGCACACACGAAGCATTTTATGCAATTTTTTTTATGTTTTTGTTTGGGCCAAGTACATTGCTAAGCACTCGACCTGATTGCTGGGTCTGCTCTCGGAGTGTGCGCCCGTATCTTCCCATATTACCAGCAGAAATGTGAGATATGACGGGGTAAAGAAAATGGAAAGCCCAAACCCGACCCACACGTCAAGACAAAAAAGGTTCCTTATAAGAGACCATATCTGGACATGTGGCTTTGGGTCTCTTGGGATTTTGGATCAAATGATATTAAAAATCACCATTGGTGATGATTTTCAATTGTTTTGTACCGAATGCCAAATCCCCCAAAATTCTTTTGAATGGAGGATTTGGCATCTGGCCCTTGATCTAACAGGATGGACGGTGGATATCAATATCACCGGATCACATCTCCCACGGGGTTATCCAAGACAATCTGAACTCGTCCGTAGCCTGTGTATTCATGTGAGTTAGGTCGCTTGGATTCCAATAGTAGTCCATTAAGACACATTCAGTAATCGTTAAGTCCAATTCAATTTCAAAACCTTGTTTCGGATTTTAATTAGATATTGCATCTATCTTGAACTCTTGCTAAAATTAAGGTATTCTGAGGAACAATTGATGGCCGGTGAATGATTATTTTCTTTATTTTCTGTTTTCTATTTTTAGCAGATTCTAGTATTCTTTATGTTAGACCAAATTAGTTCGTAGATTGCAGAGTAGAATTTTGTGATCCTCAAAAAGCAAGAAAAAGGTAGGTGAGAAAAAAAATCATTTTGAGGTGCGTTCCAAACGAAAAAAAAAAATCATTTCTCAAGGCTTGGAGAAATATTTCACCTAAGAATTTTCCTTGTTAGGACTGTGTGCATGTTATATATGTAAATTTGAAATTGAATTAATAGAAAAAAATCACTGATTTACACTCATAATGATATATTATATATTTATATAATACTGTAGATAGTGTTCTTTATTTTTTTCTATTATATATAAGGGAAACTTGAAAAGTTCACATAAGATTGGGACAATAATAGAAAACGCACCTAAGCTTTGCATATTGTTAGGAAGACACCTAACTATATTGTTCCATTAATTAAAACACAAAATGCACCTAAAGTTGTGGCAATAATAAAAATCGCATCTAAGTTTTGGCAATTGCTGCAAACATTCAATGGCAACCTGGAGACAAGTGAACCTTGGGTTTTGTAATTAACTACGAAAAGTTTAAGTGCATTTTTAACATGATCGAGAACGTTTGTGTATATTAATTTGATCATTACTGAAACCTTAGGTGTGCTTTTGAAAAATTTTCTACATATTATAATATATTATGCCATTTATTACATATATATATAATACTATAATATATAACATTCTATAAATATAAATATAAATATAAATAAAATTATATATATAGAGAGAGAAAGAGATTTTCCAACCTGGGTTTTTCTATTTTTTTATGGCCAGGCGGATTTTCTTTTTTATTTTCCTGATGAAGAACCCACATGAGGAAAATCCAGGGTAGGGTACCACGACTACACCGTGTTAGGTGGCCCACCTTTGAAAGCTACAGACACACCCGTGCAGCAGTAGGGTTTGATCTGGTGTCTTCATCTCAGCAACCCCAACAACCACCCGGCTGGCCACAAGGGCGACCCTGGCTAACCTGATTTTCTCATATCACATAAACAAGATAACATTTTTTTATTAAAAGTTGGCATATGAAAAGCTTCTCATATCCAAAATTTTCTTTTTCTTTGAGATTTTTTCTCACTCCAAAACATGCCTAAGAAATTTACAAATATATCGAACATTCAACGAGATTTTTTTTGACATATAGGGCACCGATAACTGTTGTGAATTAAGTTCCTAAAGTATCGCAGCATAAAAAAAACATAGATGAACAGCAGTTTGTTATTTTGAGAATTTGCATGGCGTAGTACATAAATTGGCATATTGACGCTCAAATAAGGGCAATATCTCGATCGACATGGCTTCTGCTTTCATGGTTGTTTCAGGCGACTAAGAAGCTTCTCAAAATTGCTGCAAAAAGAATCTTGCTGCACACGTTTCTGCCAGGCGGAATCGGCGGAATTGCGGAATTAATTTTTGGTGCTAACGATATTGTAGAAGCTGTAGAGGTGGTAAAACTTTTTGCAAATGGTGCTGCGGTTGTTTCAGCAGCGGTTCATTCGGGTGGAGAGTTCTTCAATATGACATGGAGCAACTTACCTGGGTTCAGTAAAAATGACAGAAAGAAAAAGAAGAAACTCAAGGAACTCGTACTGATCTTCTCCTTTCATTTGCAGCGCATGGATCCAAGCTTATCTTCTTCCTCTTAGGCATCGGACTCACCTGCATGCATGCATTAGCCTTTGAGAAGTTTCTCTTTTGTTCGGTCCTATGGATTCACAGTTGGGCTCTGTTTTTGCTCAGTGCTGCTACGTTTCGGTAGACGGTGTTTTGCGAACTTTCATCTGTTTCCTGTGTTTTCTGTCTGTTTTTTCTGGGTTTTCTTTTCCTTCCTGGTCGGTGACCTCTTGTTTGTTTGTTTCAACATAGTGATCTCTTGTTCGTTGTTGGATAGTTCTTACGATATTTTGTTTGATCTTTATTTCCTTTTCAAAAATAAATATATATATAAGTGGTGGTCAATCTTGAGATCGATTCATCAATGGTATGCTCAAAAAAGGGCAAAAAAAAGGAAAAGGAAAAAACAGTATATAACTGGTCTCTGTTCATGGTGGTTGGTTTTTGGTTGGTCGTGCCACAAAAGAAGAACATCTAGATCATGTCTATGAGACTATATTCATATAAAACAACCAAAGAAATGAAAAGAGAAGAGCCTATAACTCATGGTGACATGACCAAATAAAATTTCATATATATATATATATATATATATATATATATATATATATATATAAACCAGTCAAACATGTAAACCAAGATTTTCTCATGTTTTTTTAATTTTTTTAAAATGTCACCATACGGGATGCGATCTAGATGCATGATTTTATAGAAACAAACTCTTGGATCATTCAATTACGATATATTAGAAAGATATCTTAAGGCTTGAAAATCAACGGCTCAAAACTTTTGTAAATATGAAAGCATAAAAAATCACATTCATGATCCGATTACCATGATCCAATATTCGATTCCAATCAAATGGACCAAACTGAATGCATCTGCTAGGTTAGATTTGCAAAAAAACTATGAAAATCTCCGTTCATCTACCAGATTACATATTTTGCTAGTTCACATATTTATGTTTCTCTCTCTCTATATATAAAGAGAGAACTAATGTGTGAACCACAAATTTTATGGATTTTTTGTTCTTTTCTCTTGAATCTTCGAATGTGATCTACATTTTTGGTTTTATAAGAACCAACTTTTGAATCATCCTATTTTGATGCATAAACAAGATATTTTTAAGGCTTTAAAGTCAATGGCTCATAATCTTCATAAATATTCAAGCATTCAAAAATCATAATTTTTTATCGAAAATTCACTATCCGATGTTTTATTTGTAACAAATTCACCATGTTAAGCACATCCACATGGTTGGATTTGCAAAAAAAGTGTTGAAAATACCCATATTTCTAGTTCTCATATTTATATATTGTGAAATAAAATATGAGATATGAAATATTTAGGCAGACCCACCGGTTACACAACATACCATTGGGTTTTAACTTGCAACGTTCCAACATAGTTGATGTGACAGATCCTACCAAACAAGTGGAGCCGCCTTTGGTAGGTATTCCCTCATACTTTGTCAGTGTACAATATCCCTACTAAGGTTGAGAGAGAGATCACTAAAAAAGTTTGTAACTTTCTATTGGAGTGGCTCAAGTGAGGCTCGAGGCCACCCACTAGTAGGGATGGGCAACAGGCAGGGCAGCCCAATGAGCCAAGCCGACCCGACCTACCATGGACTGGGTTTGGGTCAAAGTTTTAAATTCAGGCCCATTAGCTATATATCGGGCCAAAACCCGCCCGGTATATACCTGGGCTGGATCTGGGTCAGCCCATGAACTACCAGACTGGTTCAACGGGCTTGATTTATTTATTAATTATTAATAATATAAAATTTTAATAATTAATTAATTGCATAGTAGCTTGATAACTATTATTATTTACGTAAATAGTTACATCAATTTTATCAAAACTAAAAAAAACAATTAATTGAGTACATGATAACTTGTTAATTATTTATTATTATACTAATTAGTTAGTTTTGAGTGCCAGGTCCGCTTCACATTGGCACGTTGGGCCAATGAGCAAGGTCATGGGCTGACTCATTAAGAACCGGGCCGAGCTACACTTAAAGCCGGACAGGTTGAGATCTAAATGGCCCTGAAGTTCTGGGTTTATTTAATTGAAAATATCATTTAAGTCGACAATTCCTGGACAATAATTTTTACCGTTAAATTTTAAAATGTTTGAATTGTATGTGGTTGCTTAGACTTCGCACCCGATTCCATTCGAGCCTGAATTGAAAGCAAAGAAAATTAATGCTCCAAACTTTGCATCGACAAGTTAGTGGTTTGGCTTAAGCCCACAACTATTTATGACAAAAATTACTTGACTTTTTCCAAACTTGATTTTCATGCTTTGGCTGAGCCTGAGAGAAGGCATGACCCACACTTGAACCCATTCAAACGATACAGCAATGTGTGGCCGAGAGGACGATAGATGGCTTGCGTACATGGGGGGGGGGGGCGCAGGACTGGGCTGTAGTCCAGTCCTGCCTCCCCAAACAGTTAAAAAAAAAATTCTTTTTTAAAGCCCAGTCCTAGCCCAGCCCTGATTCCATATGAAATAGATTTTTATCCATTTTTGTAGCCCAGCCCAGTCTTAACCCAGCCCTAACTGCAGCAAATAGTTTGATTTGTCCATATGAAATAGATTTTTATTAATAATTGTAGCCATTTTTTATTTTATCTCAAAAAAAAAAATTTTAGGGGGCGCTGCCCCCTCACATGAATCCTAGCTACGCCACTGCTTGCGTATATATTAAGCAGTTATGGTATGGTGATCGTCTGATTTAGACGGGTCAGATTTGATTTATTGGTACCTTTGTTCAGTACAAATGACAGGAAGGAAAAGAAGAAACTCAAGGAACTCGTACTGATCTTCTCCATTCATTTGCAACGTATGGATAAAAGCTCTTTATCTTCTTCCTCTTAGGCATCGGACTCACCTGCATGCATGCATTAGCCTTTGAGAAGTTTCTCTTTGGTTGGGTCCTATGGATTCACAGTTGGGCTCGGTTTTTGCGAACTTTCATCTGTTTCCTCTGTTTTTTGACTGGTTTTTCTGGGTTTTCTTTTTCTTCCTGGTCGGTGACCTCTTGTTTGTTTGTTTCAACATAGTGATCTCTTGTTCGTTGTTGGATAGTTCTTACGATATTTTGTTTGATCTTTATTTCCTTCTCAAAATAAAAATAAAAATAATATATATATATATATATATATATATATATATATATATATATATATAAGTGGTGGTCAATCTTGAGATCGATTCATCAATGGTATGCTCCAAAAACGGAAAAAAAAAAAGGAAAAGGAAAAAACAGTATAGAACTCGTCTCTGTTCGTGGTGGTTGGTTTTTGGTTGGTCGTCCCACAAAAGCAGAACATCTAGATCACCTCTATGTGTCTATATTCATCTAAAACAACCAAAGAAATGCAAAGAGAAGAGCCTATAACTCATGGTGACATGACTAAATAAAATCTCATATATGTATATTTTAAATCAGTCAATTATGTAAATTAGCATGTACCAAGATTTTCTCAAGTTTTTTTAAATTTTTTTAAAATGTCACCATACAGATGTGATCCAGATGTATAGTTTTATAGAAACAAATTCATATAAAACAACCAAAGAAATACAAAGAGAAGAGCCCCATGACTAAATAAAATCTCATATATATATATATATATAACTAAAATATTTAGACCAGACAAATATGTAAATTAGCATGTACCAAGATTTTCTCAAGATCTTTTATTTTTTTTAAAATGTCACCATACAGATGTGATCCAGATGTATAGTTTTATAGAAACAAACTCTTGGATCATTCAATTATGATGTATAAGAAAGAAATCTTAAGGCTTGAAAATCAATGGCTCAAATTTTTTGTAAATAAGAAAGCATAAAAAATTACATTCATGATCCAATAGTAGATTCCAATCAAATGGACAATGCCAAATGCATCTGCTAGGTTAGATTTGCAAAAAAAACTCTAAAATTTTTGGTTTACATCAGTTTACATATTTTGCTAGTTTACATCTTTTTGTTTTTCTCTCTCTCTATATATATATATAGAGAGAGAGAGACTACAATATGAGAACTAATGTTTGAACAAAAAAATTTATGGATTTTTTGTTCTTTTCTCTCGACCCCAATTGTTTTGGGATGAAGGCGTAGTTGTTGTTGTTGTTGTTGTTGTCTCTTGAATCTTGGTATGTGATCTGTATTTTTGGTTTCATAAGAATCAGCTTTTGAATCATCCAATTTTGATGCATAAACAAGATATTTTGAAGGCTTTAAAGTCAATGACTCATAATCATTATAAATATTCAAGCATTCAAAAATCATAATTTTTCATCGAAAATACACTATCCGTTGTTTTCTTTATAACAAATTCACCATGTTAAGCACATCCACATGGTTGGATTTGCAAAAAAAGTGTTGAAAATACCCATTTTTCTAGTTCTCATATTTATATATTGTGAAATAAAATATGAGAACTGAAATATTTAGGCAGACCCACCGGTTACACAACGTACCATTGGGTTTTGAACTTGCAACGTCCCAACACAGGTGATGTGACAGATCCTACCTAACAAGCGGAGACACATTTGATAGGTATTCTGTCATACTTTGTTAGTGTACAATACCCCTGCTAAGGTTGAGAGAGAGATCACTAAAAAAGTTTGTAACTTTCTATTGGAGTGGCTCGGGTGATGCTCGAGGCAACCCTCTAGCAGGGATGGGCAACAGGCCGGGTGGCCCAATGGGACAAGCCCACCCGACCTACCATGGACTGGGTTTGGGTCAAAGTTTTAAGTTCAGGCCCGTTAGCTATCGGGCCAAAACACATGATGGGAATTTTTTTTTTATGGGTGGGCAATGAATTGCTTTGCCAGACCGAACAACTCCATCCAAATAAGTTGTACAACAGACCCAGCTCAAGGTCCGGTTTACGTAGGCCGGGTCCAGATCATAGTAATGGAAGGTTTTGATGGTTCACCACTCATCAGCAACGAACGGTGATAAAGCAAATCCGGCCCACTTAAACCCTAAAAAAATTGCTTAAGATGCAGGTCATTTATCATCTTCCCATCTCAGCCACTCTTTCTAAGCAGTTTGAACGAGTCAACTGCTAGGCATGCTCTCCCATACTCATATATAAAAAATATAGTCAGATGATAGATAATTAGTTTGATAAGTTGGAGACTGGTTAACCTTTATCATAAATAGCACATGACCCAACCCATGTGCCACTTAATGTGCAAGTTTGAGAAAGTCAAGAGAGTTGCTAACCTTAACCATAAATGATGCCAGACCCAAGCCATCTACAACTGATCGGTGTATAGTAGGAGAATTATCAAGTATGGACAGCCCAGTGAATTGGGTGATGGCTAGGGGTGGGCATCGGGCTGGGTTGACTGGGTCATTGATCGAGTTGGCCAGGCCCATCATTGCCCCGACCAGGCCGTTGACCAAGTTGGCTGGGCCCATCATGATGGGCCGGGCCATTTGTCCGGATCGGGTCTGCCCATTGGGAAAACCCCAGCCTACCGACGCCATTAGGCCCATGTGATTAATCGGGTCAGGTCTATTATATAATGTATTATATATTATGTTATATATATACATATAATACAATGTATTATATATATATATATATATATATATATATATATATATATATATATATACATATACACAGGCCGGCCCGTGTCGGCCCAAGCTTGGGTCTAATTTATAGGCCCAAGACTGGCCCGTGGACTGCCCGGATAGATGCCCATCCCCTAGTGATGGTGTTGCCAAGTTTGACAAGTTTAAGTTGGGATGGCAGTGGACCGGGAGGAAACGGGGTCTTGCACCGTCTTGTCCCGTTTGGACTAGGGATGGAGGACATGAAATGGGGATAGAGGTTAAAATCAAAACCCGTGCGGGTATGGAGGCGGGGATGGTCCGCCATCTTTGCACCAATCCAGGAAGCGATCGTATGAAAGAAAGTGCTTGTTGTGGCTTGGTGGTTCATATGAAAAGAGAGCTACACTTGAATTTTTAGAGATACTGCATCAACCAGCATTATTGTGGCTAAACTTATTCTTTCGGACGTCTACTACTTGGTGGTTAATAGGTGCCTAAATCTGATGCTGCATGGCTTCCGCCACTTTTTTCCGTTGCATTGATCTATTCCACAGGTTTTCGGCCCATCTCCCATCGGCGCAATCTCTAACTATGTAGCCGCTTTAATTTTATTAAAAAAATGTTTTCTTATCTCTTAAAAAAAATAACAGGTTAGCAAAATTTGATGGCAGGCAAATCCAAACACAGACTTAAAATAATGTCAACAAAAAAACTTGTTGTTTATGGTAAATAAGTCACTTGCTGATGACTTCATTAGGGATTCCAACGGGACTAATCACATCGTTTTAAGGTACATTTTTCAAGTATAGAGGTTCCCATGGATTAGTGTTTATTTAATTGAAAATATCATTTAAGGTGACAATTCCTAGACAATAATTTTTACCGTTAAATTTTAAAATGTTCAAATTTTATGTGGTTGCTTAGACTTTGGACCGATTCCATTCAAGCCTGAATTGAAAGCAAAGAAAATTAATGCTCCAACTATGCACCGGCAAGTTAGTGGTTTGGCTTAGGCCCACAACTATTTTATAACAAAAATTATTCCAGACTCTTGACTTTTTTTCAAACTTGATTTTCATGCTTTGGCTGAGCCTAAGAGTAGGCATGACCCACACTTGACCCCCATACAACAATGAGTGGCGGAGAGAATGACAGATGGCTTGTGTATATATTAAGCAGTTCTGGTATGGTATTTATTAATTTAGACAGGTCAGATTTGATTAATTCATAGGTATTATTTATATTTGTTGTGTATAAAAAATAAAGTACACATAAAAAATACATATAAAAAGCAACTAAAACAATGTATTGATCCACTATAATTTTCGCTAAGTTCTAATTATTTACAAGTGAATATTTATATTTTTGAAACAACAAGAAGGTACAACAAATTCAGCACATGAATTTAATCATCGCCAAGATTTTGTAGGTCATCTTCTTCATTGTCTCGATCTGCCCCTTCAGCTCCTCTACGCATTATCTCTAGCAACCTACAAGAGAAAAGAAAAGTTAATATTAATAAATAAAATATAATAAAATAAATTATATGCAATGCACCTAAGTTAAGGCAATCAAAGTAACATGAAATCTAACAACATGCAATACATCACATGAAACTTTCATACCTAAGAGGCACCTGCAGACGAAGTTTCCCTGTCCAAAAAAAAACTGCACAACTCATTACGGACGTCGGAAATTGCCCAACACAATTGTTTGGCCTATGTCACATGGCTTCCCCAATTTGTAACGGATCGTGCCCATCGAATTATCTTTGTGGTAACCAGATTCCAAAGTTGTTGGATTGTTAAGAGAAAAAGTACAGTGCCAACATGATAATTGAGTGATACGAGGATTGCATGAGACAATGATTAAAATAGGAAGTTAAAGCTAACCTTCAGTTCATGAGCAGACCATTAGGTTTGGCTATAAGTTTTTTGTAGACTTCATAGGTTTTGTATAGATTTTTTCCTGTCAAAGGATGCTTGTTTCTTATTAAGTCGGTAAAAATAACCATTTAGCTCGAGCCAACAAAGTCTTAAAGAAAGTGAAGGCAAGGATAAAGCAAGCCACCGAATCTGAGCCCAGTTGCCCACCAAAAAGAGGCCAACCAGGCTGCACATGTTGTTAGTAGATTTGATAATTCCAGTGCATATATAAATAAGTTTGAGCTAGAGCTTGAATATCTCTGGCTGTTGATGTCACAATGAGGATGGCTCTACTTTTGCTGTTAAGTGAAATTTCTTACTTGTGTGGAGATATGTCCGTTGAGCATCTTCATATCTGATGATAAGTAGGTGAATGGAATATTTTGTAGATCCTCTAATTATTCTGATTTTAGTTCCTCTTTTTTGAAAATTTGCTTTTTCTTGTGGTGAGTGGATTGGTAGATGCGCCTCTGTCTGTGATACCCTTTACTTTGTTTGTGTTTGTTTTCTTCATTGTGATGGAACTGCTAACTGCTAATTCTGTATTGTTGTACAAAATTTTCCCTTAAATACATTGATTTGTCTCGGTCTGTAGTGGATAAAAAAGATACTGTTGGCAGCATACATACACCATTTTTCCAACTATCCTTACTGGTACTTTTAGTATCATTTCCCTGTACATTCCTGTCACAATTTTTCTTTCCACTATCATGGCATGTTTTTGTATGACCAACCTGGAAAAGTGCTCACAATTGTTCTTTCCACTGATCATGCTTCATGCTGAGCAATTTTGGATGCTAAAATACATTTCAGTAGCCATTACATTTTGATGTCAGTTCAGAGCTTGTTAAGTGGATGCTTTTTTAACTTTGGTTTATCTGCAACGGCCAATGGGATTATGTTGTTTATTGTTTATTCTAAGTATGAGGGTTGCTGTCCAACTATCAAGCTGGACAAGATTCATGATTGAGGTGTGGAGTATAACATACAGATGCCTTCTGAAAACATATTAAAACAATTATTTGGTAGATACAAAAGCCAAAGATCTTCTATTGGATGATATTAGCCTCATGTATGATATAAAAATGAATCCTTTGTGTTGTGCATACCATCTAAACCTTGCATAACCACTAGAACATTAATTGTTTATTGGTCTTCAGTGTAAGTACTTCGACAAAGAAATTTTGCATAATTAGTTCATTTCCAACCTATGTACTAGAACTTTATAAGTAATTTGGTAGATCTGCTTGTTACCAAGAAATAGTCATTCTGCAATCTGGTGATTCTCAAAGTGTCTTCTTTTGGGATGATTAGCTATAGTGTTGGCCTTTCTTTTGCTTCTTTGTAAGGCTTGACTAACTTATTGAGATTTATTTATTATATTGTATGAATCTACATTTTGAAAGAATTGACACAATGTATAAAAACATCTTTTTTGTGTATGTTTTATTTGTCAAAGATTTTAAACGAGTTATGCAATCTTGATTTTTAGGAAAATTTTCTTGAAATGATGTCAAAATTATATCATTGTTTTTATAACATTATATCTAATACAAATGTCTTTTCAGATAATGGCTTCTAGTCATTACACTGAAGACGACATTTCTACATCAGCAAATGTGCATATATCCACAAAAGAGGTACATGCGGGAAGCTATGTCACAGGGATTCGACTAGCAGGGTGCCGCACCCGCGTCGACGCGACTCGACGCGGGTTCGGGTGCGGCACCGGGTGCGGTCAACCCGACCCTGGGTGCGTTGACCGCACCCAGGGTCATTTTGGTCCATTTTTTTGTTTTTTTTTTTTAAAATTTGCCCTATGAAATGGGCTGCGTAATTTAAAAAAAATTCTTGGCGGAAGCGGGTGGCAAGCTGGGCACACCGAGGACGATGTCGACGTTCTTCGCCTCGATGTCACTGGCTTCGCGAGCTCCCGTTGATTGCTGGCGGTCGGAGTCAATCCTCTTCAGGGTGGCGGAGCTGAGATCTTCGTAGTTCCTAATCACGGGAAGCCCATGCTTGATGCATGGGAAACCGGGGGATTTCGCGAAATCGGTCCTGAAAAAACCAGGAAAAACGCGAAATCGGGAAGATGGGTAGAAGCGGAGATGATTGCCGACCGGAACGGGGCTCTCCGCGATCGAAAATCTTAGGGTTTGGGGATGCATCGATGATAGAGAGAGAGAGAGAGAGAGAGAGAGAGAGAGAGAGAGAGAGAGAGAGAGAGAGAGAGAGAGAGAGAGAGAGAGAGAGAGAGAATTGCGGGAAGACGGGAGCGGATATTTCGTTCTTTATTTATTCCAGTTTTATTTTTTTCCAGTAAATTTAACGGTTTTTTTCTAAAGTAAATTCAATAAACCCAAAACTTATCTAACATTTACAAAAGCAGCTTAAACTTTAATTATTTGCATTTAACTGCGATTGAGTAGATCGTTGATTTGCCAAATCGGTGTTATGAGATCATCACCCGTTCGTTCTCTTCATCTAGGGCTGTCAACGGGTATAGTACACGACCCATTAGGGTATATCTGACCCCCCCCCCAAATAACAAATCACAGGCTCGAGTTCAGGTTCGGGTTTTATCGGGTTACAAAAGTGGAATTCCAGATTCAGACCTGCATAATTTCAGATTTTTTATTATAAATAATGCATTTTATACTTGGATAGGGTCAGGTACATGACAAAAATCATGACCCAAATCCCGCCTGCATATTACTCCCCTTAACAGCCCTAATCACCACCATTTATTGTGCAAAGGACCCAAGCTGATAGCCCACATAATGTCACTATTATCAGCAACCAGTGTTCATAAACAACCCAGCTTGGGGTGTTCAAACTCGGCTTATAACTTCAGCAATCCGATCAAGATTGAGCTCATGACAAGCATGAGTTGAATGAACCACACTCAGCTGGCTCAATTGCAAACTGCTTTTTTTTTTCAAAATTGGATGCAATAGGATAACCCCTGGATCCCCCTTATATATATATATATATATATATATATATATATATATATATATATATATATATATATATATATATATATATTACATTTTTGCCCCTGCCGCACCCCCGCACCCGAGTTTTTTGGAAGTGCCAAATCCCTGCACCCGCACCCACACCCACACCCGCACCCGCACCCACACCCGCACCCGCACCCGCACCCATGTGACATAGGTGGGAAGTAGTTGCATTCCAGAGATTGGTATGGAGTTTGACGACGATGAGAGTGCATATGATTTGTATAATTTATATGCAAAAAGTCAAAGTTTCAGTGTTCGAAGGCAAAACTTTTCTAAGAACAAGTGCGGTATAGTGACACGTAAGGAATTCACATGTACTAAGGAAGACTTTAATGCTAAGGAAAAAGATGGTAACGAAAGTAAGATGAGAGCAAACATAAGATGTGGTTGTATTGCAAAATTGGTTGTTAAAAAGGAGAAGAATGAAAAGTTTTTTGTGTCTACTTTTGAGCGTACCCATAACCATGCACTCGCTACTCCAAGGAAAGCCCCTAACCTAAGGTCTCATCGGACAATGGGAAAACCACATAAGATTTTTGCAGATTTGGCTGATAGTGCTGGCATAACACCTATTGCGGCGATGCGGTGTTTAGAAAAAGGCGTTGGAGGAATTAGAAACCTAACTTTTTTGCCAATGGATCTAAAAAACTATTTGAAGACAAAATGGTCAATCAATTTCGAAATTGGAGAAGTTGGAGCTGTAATGCAGTATCTTGGAGACAAAGCAACAACTGATCCATCATTTTTCAATTCAACACAGTTGGATTGTGATGATATGATCACAAACTTTTTTTGGGTAGATGCAAAATCAAGAATAGACTTTGATTGTTTCGGAGACATTGTTTGTTTTGACACCACATTCAATGTAAACAATCAACATAGGTCATTTGCACTTTTTGTTGGTGTAAACCATCACAAACAAACAACTGTGTTTGGAGCTGCAATAATGTTTGATCAGACAACTGAGTCTTTTGAGTGGGTGTTTGAAACATTTCAAAGGGCCATGAGAAAGCGATGCCCAAAAGTGATTAACAGATGAGGATCAAGCAATTGCAAGTGCATTAAGAAAAGTGTGGCCAGACACACATCATAGTTTATGTGTGTGGCATATGTATCAAAATGCAGCTAAACATTTGGGTCACATAAACAATAGTGAACTTGGCTTCAAGAACGATTTTGGCAAGTGTATATTTGCATGTGACGATGATGTGAGTTTTTTGCATTCATGACAAACAATGTTAGAGAGGTATGATCTTATAGATAATGATTGGTTGGCAAAGACTTTCAAAAATAGAGAAAAATGGGCTTTAGCATATGGCGTGGTCATTTTTGTGCTAATATGGTTTCAACACAAAGGAGTGAAAGCATGAATGCTACATTGAAAAGGTTATTGACTTCAAAGGTTGGTCTTTTGCGTTTTCTTGAACGATATAACACATTGGTTGAAGAAAAGAGGTTTGTTGAATTACAAGAAGATATCAAAGCAAATCAAAGTACACCAATCATGTTGTATTGTAACTTGCTTCAGGAAGCTGCAATGGTCTACACATCCACCGTTATTGAGTGGATCAGGAAGGAGGCAAGTTTTAGCATGGATTGTAACTTTAGTTCCATTGGAACAGAAGGAACAATTCATAAATATACAGTAACTTCTTATAAAAGTGTGAAAGAATATCTTGTTTCACTTGATTCATCCATGAATTCAATTACTTGCAGTTGTAAAAAAATTGAATTTTGTGGTGTTTTGTGTCGCCATGCAATAAAGATACTAGATATTATGGGCATTAAGTATATTCCTAAAAATACATTTTGAAAAGGTGGACAAAGGATGTCAAAAGTGGAGTAGCTCAAGCTCATTGTAGAAGGTTGGATGATGTTGATGAAAAATCAACAATTGCAGCTCGATATAATCTTATGAGTCATTCTTTTATTAAAATTGCAGCAAAGGATTTTGATAGTGAGGAAGCATATCAATATATTGAAAAACAACAGTTGATCATGATGGGTACATTGGATAAAATGTTTAAGAACAAAGCTAGTCAGAAACAATTCAAAACAAGTGAGGTGCATCAAAGCAGTGAAGTTAGAGCCCCAAGTGAAGTCATAGACAACATGGAGAATGAGTTGCAGCCTCCTTTGTCTACTCAACAAACATGTCCATTTAAAGATGTTATATATGACAATTCTGAAATTAACGTGGTTGAGTATGAAAAGGCAAACACAATCAACGCTAGTGGTATCAAGAAGAGGAAAACTTGTGATAAAAGCACTCGTAGGCACAAAAGTGTACTTGAAAAAGGAAAGAGAAAAAAAATGCTACACAAGAATGCACATTTGACAACAGACAAGAGCAAGTTTTAGACAATTCACAAGTAAGTTTATTTTCATGTGATATTGAAAATAGATAAATAAATATTTTGCTTTGTCTATTACATATCTCTTGTAAAATTTACTTTTTTAAATGTCAGATGCATAATGTTCATGGTGGTCACGCTCCTGCTCTCTCTTGTACACAATTAATGGTAATATCTTTATCTTTAGCTTTATCTTTAATATGAGAAATTTACACTATTCTTTCAAATATTGATTTTGTATATTATGTGTAGATGCAATTTCAAGAACAAAAAAACCCATAACGAAGGTACTCTTGGTATGACTCCATGTTTTTTTTCTCTTATTTCTATTGTAAGTTCAATGTTGAGAGAATGCATTTTGGTTAGGTACTTCTTGAGGAAGCTGAAGAAAGTGAAGAAGAGTAATGGGCAAACACTTGCAATATATATGTCTTCCCATGCTTGTGCTCTAGCTGTCTTTCTTAAGCCACGTCAATGTGCTGACAGCTTATCATTCTTTGTCTTTGCTGTTTAATACTAGTCAATTACATTCGAGAGGGTTGTGTATGTTCGCCCCCGATGATTCACTGAATCCCACGTCCGTGTTCGGGGGATCGAATGAGCGCCACGTATTCATGCACATGGGGCTCGTATTCCCGTGTATGTTGACATAACTTTGCATCGGACTCTGGTGCTGTTGCAAAGACTTAATCACCCTTACTTGCTTTTCTTGCCCTGAAATGACGGTTCGAGGAAATGACAAAAATATCCTCCATTCAAAAGTTGTGAAACGACGGGTGGGGAAAAGGACAAAAAAGTCCTCCATCCAGAAAGTTTGATGTTAACCATTTAAAGTGGAGACGTTCGCCTGCGCCATTTGCTGTAACAGTTGCTCCCATTATCAACCCAAACTTTGCCTTCGTCTCCAGTCGAGCTTTACGCCTTGTTTTTTATCCTGTTGTACAACACACTGTCGCCTTCTCGTGCCTGCCTTGTGTTACAAAACATTCCAGTGTCTTCTCTTCATTTCTGCTGTCGTTAGGCATCATGGAAGAAAGCAATGATTCACAAACATTCCAACCAGTGCCATTAAGGCAGCGTGAGTAGCTTTTCATCTCATCATGCTATCGATGAAGAAGGCATGTCGTCTTGTGTGCCATTAAGGCATTGTTTGGTTATTGCAGGTAGATCTTGTTATTACAAAGGTTGGAAACTTATCGATATTTGTAAGACGCTGGGATCTGTTGACAAGAACGCTTGTTTGCAGATGCTAGGAAGGGCCTATACCCCATCAGGTATCCTACAGTCACTCATCATATGCATTGTATCTCAAACCGCTGTATTAGTAACAGACTCTCATTTTTGTGAGATACATTTTTGTTAGTTAATATCGATTTGTTTGCTATTATGTTCAAGTTCTTCCTTATCGATTTGTAATTTATTGTGCGATATATTTATCGACCTTTTAGATAGTATGTTTTTGTATCGTCGAGTTGTAAGTTATAAATACTGAACTACCGTATCGATTTTCAATATCTGACAAATCGCTATACATATCGTTTTGTAAGATATTATATGTTTTGTAATATGTATTTGTAAGATATTTGTACACAGACTTTGAAAACGTTTGGGTGCAGAAACACATCTTGACACGCATGGCGGGGCGATTTTCGCATGCATATCGTTGCTCTCTCAGCGACTTCTATTGAACTCGCTTTAGAGCCTCGTGGATATTATGAGAGCGTTATCGTCAACACACATGTACGACATGTGTATTTTATTGGCATGGTAAGCGACACGTCGATGCTCAGCATAAGCAAACATCAAACCGCACTTGCTTTGATACTTTCATTCATTAAATCGTTGCTTTGACTTGCGTAACCCTAGTGGTATCCATTCTTATATGCATCCTGATTAAATCGTAGTAAACATATGTCGCTTGCTAACGGAAATTGATATATTGCTTACAAAACATTCCACTGTCTTCTTTTATTTGTCGTTGTTGTTAGGCATTAAGGAAGAAAGCAATGATGCACAAACATTCCAACCAGTTCCATCAAGGCGGCGTGAGTATCTTCCCAGCATCATGCTATCGATGAAGAAGGCATGTCGTCTTGTGTGTCATTAAGGCTTTGTTTGGTTATTGCAGGTAGATCTTGTTCTTACGAAGGTTGGAAACTTATCGATATTTGTAAGACGCTGAGACCTGTTGACAGGAATGCTTGTTTGCAGATGCTAGGAAGGGCCTCTACCCCATCAGGTATCCTATATTCATTCATCATATGCATTGTATCTCAAACCGCTGTATTAGTAACAGACTCTCATTTTTGTGAGATAATATCGACTTGTTTGCTATGTTGCTGCAAACACAAATTGATATATTGCTTAAAACATTATTGAGCTTATCATTAGGTTGTAATAAAGACGATGTAGCTCAATCAATAGAAAGATCTGGAGAATTGAATATCTATACTTATGACCCAACTGAAGAATTGAACATCTGCACTAACGATGCACATGAAAAGAACGGTGCAGACATTAGACCCACTATTGACTTGAATGTTTCAGTGGAAGAAATGCAATTCAATGATGAGGTAGACTACCATGACAGCGCACATAATAAAAGTGTATGCACTGGGAATGCACACAGAAGTACACTTGACTTCAATGTTTCAGGAGAAGAAATGCAATTCAATAATGATCCTGATTTTGATGTCAGTACACTTAATAAAACCGTAGGAACTGGGAATGTACATGGAATTGCACTTGACTATGTTCCTGTAGAAGGAATGCATTTTAATAACGAAGAAGATGCATATAAATTTTACAATGATTATGCCTTAAAAGTTGGCTTCAGTGTGAGAAGGTTTTCTTGGTCAAAAAATGCACAGGGTGTCTTGGTTAGAAAGACATATGTCTGTTCCAAGTAAGGTTGGAAGAAATCAATGGGAAATCCAACTAGGAGCACGCCAGAATCAAGATGTGGATGTCAGGCGAGATTGGTTTTAAGAAGACATCCGAATGGGAAATTTGTCGTGCGTACTTTAATCAGTAATCATAATCATGATTTATCTGCATCATTTATGACTCCTATGCTAAGGTCACATCGTAAAGTAACTGTAGCGCATGCTGAAATAGCCGATAGCGCCGGCATTGCACCAAGGAAGACATACAATTTGTTTACCCGCATAGATGGTGGTCGTGAAAATGTGCCATTCACACCTTTGGATCTTAGAAACCACTTGAGCAGGAAGAGGACAGATAACATGAAGAACAGAGAAATATGTTGTTTGGTTCGTTACTTACAGAATAAATCAAGCAATGAACATGGTTTTCTTAGTGCAATGCAAGTGGACGCAGATGGATATGCTGTGAATATGTTTTGGTCAGATTCAAGGTCTAGATTAGATTATGAATGCTTCAATGATGTGCTTGTGTTTGATACTACAGTAAAGATTAACACTGAACAGTGGCCATTTGCGCAGTTTGTGGGAGTGAACCATCACACACAGAGTTGTATATTAGGCAGTGCTTTTGTGTATGACCAGACCAAGGAAACCTTTGAGTGGTTGTTCAGAGTATTTACACAGGCAATGAACGGGAAGCATCCTGAAACTGTACTTACAGATGGTGATCACGCAATTGCAGCTGCAGTGCTTCATGTGTGGCCAGATGCACATCATCGCCTGTGTTTGTGGCATATCTTTCAAAATGCAGCAAAGAACATAGGACACATATTTAATCAGAATACAGGGTTTGACAAACATTTTACAAGGTGTGTACTTCATAGCGTAGACGAGGTCACCTTTAAGTCAGATTGGGACAAAATGATTAAGACATACGACCTTGCTGACTGTCTGTGGTTACAAAATTTATATGCAGAAAAAGAGAAGTGGGCATTGGCATATGGAAGACAATACTTTTGTGCAGGTATGATAAGCACACAAAGAGCCGAATCTATGCATGCCACACTGAAGAAAACCATGTATTCATGTTTAACAATGTTTCATTTCATGGAACAATATGAATTATTTGTAGACGGTCTAAGACAGAATGAGCTTGAACAAGACGTGAAATGCTTCAATACACGACCTCTAACTTTTGGCATGAAAATATTGATGCGACCTGCAGCTCTGTATACACTAACTGTATTTGAATGAATCAAGAAAGAGGTGTTGCATGTCATGAATTGCAAAATAGAAGAACTGGTGCAAACCGAGAATATGCACAAATACCATATTTTTTGTCAGGGCGAAAAGCATCAGGAAAGGCAAGAAGCACATGTCACGTACAATGTCGACAACGGAAGGGTAGAATGTTCGTGCAAAATGTATGAATTCAAAGGTATCCTATGCTGTCATGCATTAAAGGCACTCAATCAAGAGAAGATACAAGAAATACCTGAGTCTTACGTAATGCGAAGATGGACGAGACGCGCGAAGATTGAAATGCTCGTTATAGACAATGCGAGTAAATCTGGTGTTGACGAGAAGTGCCACATAGCCTCCCGTTACCAACAACTATGTAGGTCATTCATGCATGTTGCTGATTTGGCATCGAGAAGCGAAGAAGGCTATGCATGTGTGAGAAAAGCTGCAACGGAGTTACTTGAAAACGTGGAGTTAATTCACATTAAGTCTGTTGCAGCGAATGAATACCAGCCAAAGATAATGGGATCGAACAACGTAGGTCAAAATCATGCCTCGCTTGACACTCCCGAGAAGTTGCGCCCAAGCGTAAACATTATCTTCAACAAGTCAGTAGTGAACGTTGTTGATTATGATGGACATATTCATGAAGCACAGGGTATCAAAAGAAAACCTGCCTCTGATCGCAGTCGTCGGAGGGCAAAGGGTGCACTAGAATTGGTTGGCAAGAAAAGGACTAAGAAACAACCAACCTGTAATAAAAAACAACAAAGCCCTTCGAATGAACAGGTATGTAAAACATTATATTGCTTCCCATTGCGTGAAGCTTGTCAAATAGCTAACTCGTGTAATGTCCATCATGCAGCAATACCCTGCAGAAGTACCAGCAAACATTCAAACCTGCATTCCTCCCGACCAGATTTCCGGCAACGATCGCTACAGTTTTACAAGGCTTTTGGTATGTAATCGATGTTGCGAGGAGGTATGCATTTCTTGTGAAACTTAATTCAGTGTCTAATATTTTCTCTTTCATGACAGGCTATGATGCAGTCAACAGATAGGTTTGGGACACAGGAATCTCGTGTGGGCTATTAACTTAGTTGTCATGCCTCTTTGCATGACCCGATCTCCACAATGCCGGATTTTTTGAGAGTTTATAGTCGTTTGTCATTGACGACTTGCGGTTCGTGGTTGAATTTGTTCAAATCGATAGATAGCGGGTGTTTGCTTCTGCAGGAAGGCGAATGATGACATCACTGTATGGCGATTTGTGGTTATCGTTGAATAGCGATATGTGGCATCGCAGCGTAGAACGTTGTTGATTATTGTTGGACTGTCAATCTTAGCATGATGCGAAGGATTGTTCAAGTGTGCTGCGATGTGTGGCATCGCAGCGTAGGACTGTCAATCACTGTGCTGCGATGCCACATATCGCTATTCAACGATAACCACAAATCGCCATACACCTCCAGTCAACTTCTTCTCCAGCAAATCTTTCGCGTTCCCGACACCTCCACTTGCCTTTTGAAATCATTATTGTTATCTTGTGAAAAGTTGTATCCATATATTATAAATAAAAGGCTACTCAATGTGTATTTTCTAACGGATACCCATAAATGTTTGAGTTGTCGTACAGTATTCATTGATCATGTTGGTTGAGCAGTACATCTTTTAGGTCATAAATAGTCGCACAAGCACTAGAAGGTGTGTTTGTCTTCTACTTCGTGAACCAGCAACAACCAAACCGACGGTTCCTTCATAAACCTGGAGATCCGCCCTCGAACATAGAAAATTGTAGTTAGTGAGGCAGACGAAGACAGCTACACGACCAACAATGGCGAATCATGGGTATATTGTCTACACATAGTCTACATGTTCAGCAAAATCTGTCTCTTTCATGCGTTTTTTGCGATTTGTTTTTGTGTACTATATAATATAATTTAAATATCGATCGTTGCAATGTCCGCATTCATTTCAGTCGAACATCCACCGACGAAGTTGGGCGAAAACTTAGTCAATCACTCCTGGAGGACATCAACCGAATGCGCAGTGAATTCGCACAATGCAACATGATCAGTAATTTTGTTAGTATGAAACTAGTAGTAGTTGTCTATAAACGTAAGCCATGTGTACGTATGATCAATACAACACCATATTTGCTGCAAACAGACTATATCCGATTTCGTAAATTATATTAAAAGCAACGCACCAAGCCAGACTGTGAGCGTCGTCAGCCCATATTTTATGGTATATCGGTTGTATTTTTTGTTGCTTTTCATTATTGATTTAGTCCAATTGATTCGTATGTTAACGTTGGTGTTAGCAATGTTTCTTTCGGTTTGCAGACTATATTACGCCGTTTGACAATACTCCAGTGGATTTCAAGACGGCAAACCTTATTGGGTTAACGGTAATCACTGCAAAGACCTTATGACAAGTGAAAAGGTAAGCAAACAAACCTACAGTGCAATATTACAGCGTGACAGTGGTAACAACATTTTTTCGATCTATTTGCAGATATTGATTCCTACACTCTGGCAGTCTGAAAAGCATTGGTTCTTATACGTGATGGATTTACGCGAAAAACAACTATGGTGTTACAATTCGTTGGAAGTTGACAGTGGTTTACGGCTAGACATTTTCCATCTCGTAAGATTCCATCTATATGAGTATCGTGTAGTGTACTGGGGTCATGAATTTACTTTCGGTCGCATTATTCTCAGATCGGTTTCCTCATAGCCATTTTGGGAGTCGATGTCAGCGAGTGGATCTATCGCACGGCATACCATGCTCCTTTACAAGATAATGGCGTTGATTGCGGCATATTTGTAATAAAGTACATTGAAGCGATATACAATGGTGCAGAACCCTGTTTCGACGCTGTATGCCATTCCTTGGCCTCTGTTATTGGGAATTAAGGGCATGTCTATTGCTTCTAGTTTACAATCTGTTTTTGCAGGTTGATATACCCGGATTCCGCGAAGAACTCTGCAAAAAGTTGACGTTCTTTCTAATTTCGAAGGAGAAACTGACGGAGGCGTTGCGAGGATCTAAAAGACTTGTAATTGATAAAAGATATGCGCTCAACCTGCGTGATTGACAGTCGCAGGGTGAGACTACGATGTGTGCAATGAACAAAGACTTCTAATGTTCGAAATGATAATATTCAACATCGCTATGAAATGTTGTATGCTTAAACATCGCTTTATTGCTGGCATATGAAAAAGGTGATGAATAAGAGCCATTAATGTCGCGTTCGTATTTTACGAATAGTACAAAGCGATACGCTTGGTGGTCTAACGTCAAACTACACTGCTACGACCATGAAAACTTGTGCCAGCATTTGAAAATTGCTTGAATTTTAAACGTCGGTTTCTTCAATTATGATCTTACAGACGTATGAAAAAGGTATAGACGGATACGACAACTGCGTCGAAGCCGCCTATGCACTCGATTCAAGAATAAGTCGTTTATGCAGGAATTATCGATTTTGTCGGTTCCTTATTCGCGAAGCAAAGTGGAACTGTGTGTTGTGTCATTCAAATATTAATGAAACGTCCTATCACCCTCCGTCAGTTTTCGAGTATATACGTCAGTTTCATTAAACCAAAAGCAAATCTTAAATAAAAAAGCACTCCGCATTAATGAAAACAATGTCATGCCAGAGGGCTATTCTGAATCGTAGTCAATGCGATTGGACCGAATCTTTGGGTCTCAAATAAATCCACAAGTACGTCTCAAGAAATCGCCTTAGGTGTACATTACCGTCGGTTCATCAATACAGCGATTTCTGAGAACAAACCTTTCTTATTGATAAGTTCACGTAATGTGATATTTAGAAATATCTTTCGCCGTACAATATTCTTCATTGCTTAAGAACAACTTTACCAGCATTGGTTATGCGTATACAATACAAAACTATTTCTGAATATAATTTACTTTTCATAGAACACCCGTCACCGGAACGAGATGAACACCCGTCACCGGAATGACAAATCCGCTGAGACCTCGCTAGGGAGAGGAAGAGGACTTGGCGGAGCTCCTGCTGGCCACCCTCAGCGCGACTGCACCGACTGGGTTGCTGTCGAGGAGGACGGCGAGAACGGTGATGGAGGGGCTCGTTAGGTTGTACAGACAGAGCAATCGATAGGTTTCACTTTATACTATTCTGTCTGCCGTTCGTTTTAAACTCAATCAATTTTCTGCATATTTCGTCGCGTATTTCCGGCATATGTTCCTGCAACAAAACAGGTAATGTGAAACCAATATATAACAGGAATACCCAATAACATCGGATACGAAGCTCATACAGCGTGGAAACAAGGTTCTTCTCCATTGTATATTGCTTCAATATGCTTCATTACGAATATGCCACAATCGACCCCATTACTTTGTAACGGAGCATCGTCAACACAGAGCAACATCCACTCGGCAATGTCGACACCCATAAGCCCGTTAAGGAATCCCGCCTGTGAAAAAGGGATAATATATTACAGTCCGGTCCACCTCGAATAGCTACTTCACCTTTGGGCACAAGCTTACCAAATGCATAACATCGCATTCTACGCCACTGTGGCAGTCCAATGAGTTGTAGCACCATAGTTGTTTTACCTGAAAATTCATCTCGTATAGGACCCAATGGTCTGGAAGTCGCCAGAGTGTAGGAAGTAAAATCTGTGAATCGATAAAATCTTTTTTTGTTCCAGAGACTTATCGTGATGGGGATGTTACGAATAAACCTTGGATAAGAGGTTTGTTCACTTACCTTTCCAAATTTCGAAATGTCTACGCACTCATCATCGCTGTTCCAACAAGGTAGTGCATCTGCGAATCCTATGCCGTATGGCTTTCGCCGGACGTACATTTGTTGCACGAAATAGCAAGGTTTAACCACCAAGAAACGTGAGTACGTCATGAAAGCAAATAGAACAACAGCGGCCCAGACATACCATGAAATACGGGTTGATGATGCGTACTGTATTGCTCGTTGGGTTGCTCTGAATGTAATTGACAAAATCATACATTGTCTGGTTGCACAAATTTACGAACTTCAGAACATGCAAACCGATGACCTAGAAATTGATAGTGGACAAATACTTACAAAATTACTGATAGTGTTCCCATCTACAAATTCATCTTGCAACTGCTCGATGTCATCTACGAACTCGTCAGGGCGTTGCCGCCCACTCGAGACTGTGGATGTTGCACTGAGTGCACCATGAGCGTGGTATTCAGGATTGGACATTGAAATTATTGTCTACAGTAAACAACACTAGTCCAAATACGACATGAAAAGGCAAATGTTCACTAAACCGCTCAGGCGTTTCAAAAAATATACCTCTTAAGCGCTAGTCCTGGTACTGTGGATGTGGTTGTCTTCTTGTTCAGGGCCGTGCGTGGCCGTTTTGCTCCCATCGTCCACTCCATTGGTGCCGTGCCTGGTCGTTTAGCTCCCATCCTCCTATCCGTTTGCTCCGTGCCTGATCGTTTTTCTCCCCTCGTCCACTCCTCTGGCGCCGTGCCTGGTCGTTTTGCTCCCATTGTCCTCTCCGTTGCCGCCATGCCCGGTCGTAGTGCTCCCATCGTCTTTGGCGTCGTGCCGGGTCGTATTGCTCCACTCATCCTCTTCTTGGCCGTCATGGCTGGTCGTACTGCTCTGATTGTCCCCTTCTTCGGCGCCATGCCTGGACGGAGATATCGATGGCACCTTTGCAACGCAGATACTGAAACGCCGTCCTCACCTACAAAGGTAAAGTCCTTTAACGTGCAACCATTTTTTGAAAACAACCCGCTAATTATTTGATTGCGTTTAAAAAAAATATAAATATGGCTTTTTGCATGCCGCCTTTTTTTGATAACCGCCGCCAAATTAAATGCTTGCGTTCGAAGTATTCAAAAATACGTCTTTCCATGCCGCTCATTAAGTTTTAAATATTCAAAAATACATTTTCCACGTGTGATTTGACATTCGAACAATACCCACAAATCACTATGCTGTGATGCCACAGATCGCTATTGTTCATGGCTTAGATCGCCAATACTTTGTGCGGTATTCTTTCGAGGCGAAGACAAATACAACGATTGCTAAACAAAAATGCTATATCTTAGCGATGCTAGAGAGGTTAGGCAATGCCACGATTTCTGAAGAAACATCTATTTTCGTTTAAAGTTTATTTATTACCGAGACCCAAAGTCGGAAAGATGTAATAATAAAGAATTAAACAGTAAAAGAATTTCACGTTACCCCAACTCATTATACAATTACAACAAATGTATAGCGTGATAAAAATGAAAATCTAGGATTTATTCCGAGTCACTGGACGAATCTGATGAAATTTCATAGACTTGTCTCTCACTTTTTATTGGTGGACTGTCTATCCTGGGTGGCCTCTTCGTTGCGAAACCTTGCCTAAGAAGACTGGTCATCATGTCCACCACTGCATTCAATTGAATGCCCATAGTGCTTACTTCTGTCCTTAATTTCTTATTCTCCCTCTCAATAAGTTCGAACCTTGCGGCAGAGACAGTCTTCTCTTTTGGAGTAAGTGTTCGGTCTTCCTCGTGCTTTGTTACTGAGGGACTAGTCGTATTAACCAGAGTGAGACGACGTTTTGGTTGTAGAGGCTGGGCTACAACATGAGAAGGGACAGTTGGGAGGCATGGGTTGACAATTTTCTCAATCTTTCGATTTCGCCGCATTGGTTCCCAATAGCTTTCGAAATAGAAGGGATCAAATTGTTGTCCTTTATGATCATACGATACGGTAGGGAAACCACCTGAGTTCCAATTTAATAATTCGTCCCTGTAGCGATCGCTCCAATTCACGTGTGTTATCATCGCAAAATTTTACTTTTGCAAATCAAACTGACCTTTGAAAAAGATTTTGAAAATAACTCGCCTCCGTTTTTAAAATGCGGGATTATTCCGAAGAATGGGACTCGCCTGTCGGTACGAGGTTCAACCGTTCCTGGCGCCTTTACCAGGGGTAATTGAACCAAGGATCAATCAAATGCTTTGCTTTGTTCAACTTGTCTAAACCATATTCTAATTCCTAAATGCACAAAGAATCAGGCATGTGCTATGAATTTCTGAAAATGCATATTTAAAAACATGATGTTTGCTTCAAAGATTGGAAAATATTTGGAGGATTCTTGGAAAATAAACTCTTTGAAAATTGTGAATTATTTTTTAGATGTTGTATTTAAGAAAGTGAAAATCAATTTCTGAAGAAATATAAGGAATTTGTGAAAATCGATTTTGAGAAATGTGAAATAACTTTGAAAAACTCGATTTCTTTGAATTCAAACTTTGAAATTGAAAATCTAACTTAGAAAATCTGAATTTGGAACTTGGGAAATATTTGAAATATCATTGGCAAATCCATATTCTTTTGAATAAGACTTAGAAAAATTCTAACTTCAAACTTTGAAATTGACTGCATAACTTTGGAAAATTGAGTTTATGAACTTGAGAAACACTTGAAATATTTTTTTGAAATTCAATGCTTTTGGGAAAATCGATTTTGCTATAAGACTTGGGAGATTTTGAGGAAATGAACTTCTTTGAATTGAGATTGGAATTGGCCAATGCATGAAATGAATGAGTTTGATTTTGAGGAATTGGGAAAAACTCTTTGTATTTTTGAGAAATGCAGTGCATTTTGAAGTTAGCCTAAGAGTGTAGGCTGAATGTGGCTAATGTAAAGATCATAAATCTAAGTATCATTCGTATTCTGACTATGGCCATAAATACAAATTCCACCAAGTTTATAAACTTCATAAAAGCTAGTGTATGTGCCATTCGTGTATACCATAGTGAGTTTGAATATGCATGAATCATCATCCATCACACATTAACATTATTAAAAAAAATAAACTATATGCAATGCTGCTTAAGCTAAGCAGGAAATGTAAATTCTTATTCCAAAGTTTAATTACAAATTACATCACTATTGAAATTTAAATACATGAAAAATAAAGTCTTCAATGTACCTGCAAAACTTGAAAGTTAGGTTAGTGAATATATGTTGGCTTTTCTAGATTTATCCAGCAATATCTGGAAATTGCTGGATTTTACTAGATATAAGCCTTTTCCATGATTCCCTTAAATCAAAATTGATAAAATATGAAATAAGATTGAATAAATATGAAAGATAAAATATGAAATTTCGAAATTGGGGTCAAAATGACCAAAATACTCCTAATAACAAGACTATGGCCTTGAAATTAGGGTTTTTAGAAAGATATTTGGTAAAATGCAAGTTTTGAAATTCAAATGAAGATAAATCAAACTAAATATGATGTGACAAGATTAAAAATATGAAAATTAGGGTTAGGGATTTCGAAATTTAGGTCAAATGACCAAATTACCCCTGATAGCAAGACTATGGCCTTGAAATCAGGGTTTTTAGAAATAGATTTTTGGTAAAAATTTGGGTTTTATGACCTAAATGAAATCAAATAACTACAAACTTAAACCTAAAATATCCTAAGATGCTTATGAACATAATAAAACCCTAAAACCATATGCTTATGCACGAAAATCCAATAATATCACCAATTTTGTGATTTTTGCAGTGTTTTTGGATCTTTCAGGAACCCGGTTTTGCAATTTGCTTAATTCAGCCATCAAATGGATTCCAAAATCCATAAAAATTGGTACCTGCACTTGTTATAACCCTAATGTCGAATTGGAATTATAAAAATAATTTTTTGACATTAAATTAATCCGAAAATTGCATTAAACCCTAAAGATATGCTATTTTTGACCTAATTCACCAACCAGTTTCAATCCCAGACCTGAACCAGGGACCAAATCTCCATAGAAATTTATGAAATTTTACAGAGACTAACTAGAAAGGAAAACAGAGATTTCCCAATTTACAGATCGGAAAAATCATCTCCTGTTAGGGAGAAACCCTTCCGGCAATCTGGGCTAAAATATATCACTTTTAACAGGGATTAAAACAGGTATTCCAGATTGAAAATATAGACATAAATAGAAATCGTAAACAAAAATCTCTAAAATTTTAGGGGTGAACAGTAGACAGGAAAATAACAATACTTACTTTTTACAGATCTAAAATCAGATCTGTGGTTTGGGATTTATGACTAACACAAGTCTGATTAGGGTTTTGGTAAACCCTAACGAGTTTTAAATTTAAAAACAGATTCTCTAAAAGGGGAAAAATACTAAACAGTCATCAAAAAATCCGAAAATTTTACAGCAGACAGATCTACTCAATGTGAATCCATATCACTTTACAGATCTAGAATCGGATATAAGATGAGAGAAATATCATAACAGCAAGTTACCTTCCTGATTTTAACCATGATTTTAAAGCTTTAAAAACCCGGTTTGATGTCTGATTTTTTTTGACAGGGTTCCCGAGATCCAAAACCTCTGATTTTTTTACAGTAACTCAATAACTCATGTATGCACCACATATAAAAAAATCAGAAATAAACAATGAGAACTTCAATCCGAAATAACATTATCTTTACTGTTCTAAACCTAAAACACACAGAAATTTAAGAAACTTGGAAAACCATGCATTAACTAATGTAAATCAATAAAATAAACCATAAAACAGTAAATAAAACTTATTTCTATGCTATAGAACGTAAAAAAAACATGAATAAACCATAAAAATAAAATAAAAACAGGGAATCAATGGCTGGAATTTGATATCACCTTTAAAACATAGATTTAACCCATTAAAAAGGGTAAATCATATATTTTATTGGTTAATAATGTAAAGAATCATATTAAAATCAATTCTAATGGATTAAAATCCCAGTAAACACACAAAAACAGAGTTAGATCATCTTCTTGGGTCGATTTTGGGGTTCTTAGATGAAATCCATGGCTAAATCCATGAACACAAGAGTTTCCATGGTGAAATCTATTGAAAAATCATAAAAACTAATAAAATAATAATAAAATAATATTAAATAAACTCACCTTGGGGCTGCAGCTGCAATGGAGGAAGGTGGAGGTTCTGGAGAGGAGAGAGAGGCCACGAAAATTTGAGAGAAAAGGAGCCCCTTTTTACCTCTTGAAGTCCCCTATTTATAGGTTTTCAAAACCTCCTTAATTAGGGTTAATTAAGGAGTTTTATTTTTTTAGAACTCTTTCTAATAAATCCAATAAAGGGGGCAACGATTTTTTTGGAGAATTATAGCCTAGGTGGGACTCTAATTAATCCCTAATTAACCTCTAATTAAACCCTAGAAAGTCCAAATGTGATGCCACTTGGCATCTTCCACATTTGGTTTTTTAAAAACCTATAAAAACCTTTAAAAACACTAGTTTTAAAAACTAAACTTCAAAATGGGTTTTCAAAATGATATTAACTCTTCTAAACCCCTAACACTAACCAAGATACTGACTAACCCTAGTCTAGCCCTGACTTACTCGAATATGGCGCCACCCCGAGTGGGCCCTACTTGAGTTTTTCAAAAAGCGATTTTAGAACTTGAAATTGAAGGAGTTTTCAAAAGACTTTCAAAAGTAAACTTAAAATTAGAATTTTTGAAATGGCATAGAGTTCCAACTGGTTCAGAACTCCTCTGGATACGGCGCCAACGGGGTGGGCCCCACATCGAAGTTTTGAAAAACTTGAAATAAATACTAAAAATGGCTTTGAAAAGGGGTTAAAATCAACAGTTGAAATTCAAAGTTTTGAAAATAGAGTTCTAAGCGAACTAGAACTCTGGGCTAGAGTCCTGGATTTATAGGACTCTGAGATTTTGGTTTTTTAAAAGCCAAATAAAGGAGCTTTTGAAAAGATTTTATAAAAAATGATGCAATAGGTCAGAAAATACTGTCAGGGTTAGACTCTTAACTCGACCGAACTCTAAAATAGAGTCCTGAATCAACTGGACTCTGCAAAATGACCTAATTTTTGAAAACAAATGGAAATAAATAAAAATAAAAGTAAAAACAGACTCCTGACTGGATTAGAACTCTAGGACAGAGTCTCGATCGGACTGAAACTCTAGATTTTTTGGTATTTTCTGAAAAACAAATGAAAGAACTTGTCAAAACAGTGAAAACAATAACGAATATTGAAATAAAACAGAGTTCTGATTCAACTAAGACTCTGGGGACAGAGTCCTAATTGAACTAGGACTCTCCAATTTTTGGATTTTCTGAGAAATCAAATGAGAGGATTTTGAAAAAAAAGTGAAAACAGGATGAAATTGAAGTTTTTGGTTCATAGTCCTGATCTAATTAGGACCCTGAGAAAGAGTTCTGATTCGATCAGAAATCTAAGAATTTTGGTTTTCTGATGAGCAAATGATGAAATTTAAGCAAAGCTTTTGAAAGCCAGTGAAAATGAAGTGAGAAAATCAATTTTGGATAGAGTCCTGATTCGATTAAGACTTTGGGGATAGAGTCCTGATTTGATCAGGACTCTGAGCTAAAACCTCATAATTTTGAAATTCTTTGATAAAAGTGTAACAAATTTGATAAATGGAAAGATTTTTGAAAGATTTTTGAAAAATTTTCTCAAAATTGAAATCAGGATCAGAGTCCTGATCCAACTAGGACTCTCTGAACAGAGTCCTGTTTTGACTAAAACTCTGAGTTTCTGACTCTTTTTGAAAAATTTTGAAAGATTTGATTGAAATAGATAAAATAGCGGTAAAAGATTAGAGTCCCAATCCAATTGAAACTCTAAAGAAGAGTCCTGATCCGATTGGACTCTTGAAGAAGAGTCCTGATCCAACTAGGACTCTGAAATTTTGGCCAAAACAGAAGATTTTGAAAGGTTTTCTTCAAAAACAGGTAAAAAGGTAGTGAAAAGTAGAGTTCTGATCAGACTGGACTCTGGAAAAAGAGTCCTGATCCAACTAGGACTCTAAAATTTTTGAGATTTTTGATAAGTAAAGGAATCCAGAAGCGACACCACCTAAATGGGTCTCATCTGAGAATTGAAATCAATTGAAATTGAGTTTGAAATGAATCCAGATTGTTTTCTAAGAAAGTATTTCAAAATATAAGGTCCCGGGGGTTGGAAAATGACAAAATGTTGATTAAAAACCCAGGTTTTTTTAAAATTGTTTTTGAAAGAAAAATTTTAAAAACCCGAATCTGGATTGAATATTTTAAAAACAGGAGTGCTGGATCTTGAAAATGAGATGTAATGACATGCAACGCTATGCAATGCGATGAAATGGTATGCCGAATGCATGCAATGATATGCAATGACACATGAAATGTAAGTACTGGATGAGGGTGAAAATTTGGGGTGTTTACAACGTGCCTGCCCCCACCAATATTCATCTTCCTTCTCACCTCCAAAGGCTTATTTGGGATAGACTGCCCCAAGCCAGATTGTAGGAGAACTCGACTACCTTGCTGCAACTCGGCTTCAAAATTGCAGAATAGCCACAAATCGCAGTTAGACAATCTAGCAGCCTCCGCAACAACGTCTTTATCATCGTCCTCCCCGTCTCCATAAGGTCTCCACAAAACCTGTATATTGGTAATTCTTTTTAATAACGAATGACAAATATATTAAAATTTATTTACGCATGATATGGCAACAACGATATGCACTATGGAAGACAATTCTGCAGCGATGTATACTTAAGAATGCTGAACATTACAACGATTTATAATACTCAATGGTAAATGCTGACGCGATTGTAAACAATTTTAGAACGTTTACCTCGTTTAATTGCAACCCATCTAAAATGGACTTAGCATTATAAACTGCGACGTTTATTCTGGCCCAGCGACCGATCTTTGGAAAACCACAAATCGGAGGGCCACACCGTGGACGCAATGGGATAATATGTTCCAACGCCCAGGCCTAACAAAAAAAATATTATTAGCAACGCCACAGACTGCAATGAGATTTGTCTACAAATACTAAGTATGTAATCAACAAATACCTGAACAAATGGCCAAAATCCGCCAATTGTTTTCGTACCATTACTCGCACGGTGGAGTTGACTGTACAGGTGTGCGAGCATAGCGACACCCCAGGCATAGTTGTCGACTTTGTCTAAGTCTGCCAGGTACTGCAGCCACATGGAACTTATTCTCGAACCAGAACAATCGGAAAATAATGTAAGAGCAAAAAAATATAGAAGGAAGCCGCGCAACTCTTGGTCAGCTGTTTCAGATGCACAAGTAGCGGAGTGGCCTTTCCATTTATTACGAAAAAATGAGACCTTCATTGATGTGGAATTGCTTCCACCAGAAATACATTGACTCCATTCATCCATCGACATTCTTAGAAGGGCAGTGCAGTTTTCCCTTGCGTTATAGTTTGAATGCCGTAATAGGACAGCACAACCATCGCACTTAAGGCCAGTGATCCTCTCCACATCTTCTAGAGTCATGGTGATCTCAAAAGAATCAAACTGAAATGTGTTAGTCTTATCATTCCACTTATTTACCAGGTGAGTCATGGTATTCCAGCAAGTTTCAAAATATTGCTGGTCCAAAAGGCCACCAAAGTGCATATTTCGTAGTCGGTCCTTCTGATATGCACTCAGTTGACCATACCAAGACAGAACTACAGGCCATTGACAGCGACCTCCGAGCTTTTCACCTGGTGCTCTACTTCTCCTATGACCTTCCTGTAACACAAAATAACATATTATTCCTACAAATTATAAATTACTTCCATTTGTACTTATGAATACTATTCTACTAACCGCTATAAATAATATCGGTTGCAGACATACTATCGCAGTAATCGCTATAAATATCAATACCTAACACAATAATCGCTATACCAAAATCGCTAAACATATTATTAAATCTTCGCAGACAGGACGGATTTATTTACCTTGGTCGCTATTTTCTACTGTTCTCCCTCCAACCTGGGACTTTCTGGTGGGTCCACTGCCTCCAACTGCCTTTCAATCTCCATCTCTACCGGCTCCACCATCGCATGCCTTTCTCTCGCCTTCCTTTCTCTCGCTTTCCTTTTCTCATCCTCCTTCTGCTTCCTTTCTCTCTCCTTTTCCGCCTGCTCCTTCTAATTCCTTTCTCTCTCGCGTTTCTCCTCCTCCTTCTCCTTCCTTTCTCTCTCCCTTTTCTCCTCCTCCTCCTTCTCCTTCCTTTCTCTCTCCCTTTTCTCCTCCTCCTCCTTCTGCTTCCTTTCTCTCTGCCTTTTCTCCTCCTCCTTCTCCTTCCTTTCTCTCTCCCTTTTCTCCTCCTGCATCCTTTCTTTCTCCTTTTTCGCATCCTCCTCCTTCTCCTTCCTTTCTCTCTCCTTTATCTCCTCCTCCTTCTGCTTCCTTTGTCTCTCCCTTTTCGCCTCTTCCTCCTGCTTCTTCCTTTCCCTTTCCTTTTCTTCCTCCTCCTTCTCCTTCAGCCGCCTTTCTTTCTCTTCGATTTCTTGTTTTCTTCTTTGCCGCAGTTCTTCCACCTGCTTCTTCCTTTCCCTTTCCTTTTCTTCCTCCTTCTCCTTCCGTCGCCTTTCTTTCTCTTGCAGTTGTTGTTTCCTTCTTTCCTGCAATTCTTCCTCCTGCTTCTTCCTTTCTCTTTCCTTCTCTACCTCCTCCTCCTTCTCCTTCCGTTGCCTTTCCTTCTTTTCCTCATTCTCCTTCTGCTGCCTTTGCATTTCCTTAGCTTCCTCGAACTCCAACTCCCTCCTTCGCCTTTCCTTTTCTTCCTTAAACTGAGGAATATTCTGTTCCTTCTCTTCCTCCTCCTTATTCATTTGCCTTCGCCTCTCCTCCGCCTCCTTCAGTAGCCTTGCCTTGTGTCGCATTGCTCTACTCTCCAAGTTTCTCCTATAAGCCTCATCCAGCATATTGCTAACATCCTTTTCCCACTCCTCCACCTTCTTCTTCCTCTTTTCCATCTGCTGTGCGTTAATCCTCCGCCTTCTATTTATATTCTCATCAATATTTCTGGTCTTTGCCTTCTCTTCGTCATCCTTGTTCTGCATCTTTCGTTCTTCAGAGTTCTTCCTTTGGTCTGCAGCCTCGATATCTGATGGATAATCCTCCGCATAATACGATTCCAAGGCTTTTTCCCTGTCTTCATCGTTCTCAATCTTAAGTATATTTTGGTATCTTTCAAAAACTTTAGATAGATGGGACTGGCGGATCACTTCTCTAATAGACAACCCATAGAACGACGGGGTATCTCTAATCTGATGAGGCACAGACATTGCTAACCTGCACAACACAATACACGATCATCATCATTAGAAATCGTCGGAATATTTGGGTTCATAATACAAATCGTTGTATAAGAAGCAATCTTCAGATTGAAGAAAGAAAACTTACACGAAACTCACCGAAACGATGGAAATTTGGATATTCCAACTGTAGAGTAAGCAACAGTAACAACTAATACGCAACAGAAGGTGGCAACGATGCTGCGACTGCGCGTAAGACGGAAACATATGCTCTGGTAAAAAGGAAAGGATGCTCCGGCAACTCGAGATGAAAGCAAAGAATCTCCGGTAGAGTGCTTAGAGCGAGAAAGGATTTTTTTGAACTATTTGTATCATACAACATAACGCTTGCTACATACGCAAACTCTGCGGAACGTTTTCCCGCGATATCGATGGAGGGCAGTTTTGTCATTTTCATGAACCGACGATTCAGTTTTCTAGAAGGAGGGCATTTATGTCCGTCCGAGGAAGAGGAAGCGAATGGCGGTAAAGGTTACTTAAGTCTTTGCTGCGGCACCAAATTACGATGCAATATGATGGTGACCCACATGGGAATACATGCCGGTCTGCATCTTATACGTGGCGCGGTTTGGAACCCCCGAACATGAGATCTCAGTACCGGCTCTGTAAATTCTTTTGCAAATCGCTATAGCGATTTGTAGTGTCTTCCGCAAATCGCTATAGCGATTTGTAGTGTTATTCATTAAGCAAATCGTTGTAAATCGCTACCCGAATTAGGACCAACTTGTCAAGGTCATATCTCCCTAACCGGAGGTCATATTCCAAATCTGTAAAAAGTGGTGTCTTCGTTATTGAGTCTAGTTTATTTCTGTAAATTTTTAGTGATTTCTATTGTCATTTCATTCTCCATTTTAACTTCAACGATACATTACAACCACAATCATCAAAAGAAAGATTGCCCAAGCTAAGAGTCTTGAGAGAGTAGAGGAGGGCCTCACCACCCACCGAATAACAAAAAATACAATGACTCAACTTCAAGTGCAGTAAGGACCCAGAGTCGAATAAATTTAGAGGCAACTCATCAGTAAGGACCCACAACAGTCAATGTGCAGGTCAGTCGGTGCTTGATGGAGCAATGTAGGATCTTTTGATGGATGTGCACAGAAGCATAAATAGAAGGGAGAGAGAGCGAGAGAGGGTTGATGAGCCCCCGGACCCCCCTCCTGTAAGTGCAAAAGGCCATGAACACGCTGGGAGGAGCACTCAGACCCCCCTTCTGTAAGGGTAAAAGCTCTGAATCAGACTCCATAACTCTTCAAGTTGAATGATGCTACCCACACTGGGAGGAGCTCTCAGACCCCCCTTTCTGTAAGGGTAAAAACTCTAAATCAGAATCCACAACTCTTCAAGTTGAATGATGCTACCCACGCTGAGAGGAGCCCCCAGACCCTCCTCCTGTAAGGGTAAAAACTCTGAATCAGGCTCCACAACAGTAAATGTGCAGGTCAGTCGGTGCTTGATGGAGCAATGTATGATCTTCTAATGGATGTGCACAGAAGCAGAAATAGAAGGGAGAGAGAGAGAGAGTGAGAGTTGAATGATGCTACCCACGCTGGGATGAGCCCCCAAACCCTCCTCCTGTAAGGGTCAAAACTTTGAATCAGGCTCCACAACAGTCAATGTGCAGGTCAGTCGGTGCTTGATGGAGCAATGTATGATCTTCTAATAGAAAAGCACAGAAGCAGAAATAGAAGGGAGAGAGAGAGAGTAAGTGGGTTGATGTTCATGGCCTCCTCCAGGGGAGATTTTTTTCTCGGATAATCCTGCAGTGCAGAGACTGGGTCTTAAATAATCATCTTCGGGGCACTTAAGTCTTTACAACCACTCCTTATCAAGAGCCGTCATTTTTTTTTGCACCAATGGAGGAGAGGGTACTTAAGTCTTTGCAATCGCATCAAACTCTAACGCTAATTAATGCTGACAAACATGGGGATACGAGACGCACATGTTTACATACGTGGTGCTCTTTGGGACCCCCGATCATGAGATGTAGCTAACTGCCCTGTTCGGGGGGGGGGGGGGGGACATATAACCTGCTTCGATTACATTCTTCATACTTGGTTTAAATATATTTTGCTTATGACGGATGCAGGTATGGATAAAAGGGGCTCACAATAAAGCCATGTCATATAAGTTCCTTGGGCAGTTTTGTTTGACCATAACTCCACCATTTTGAAGTCCATGACTCAGTTGCAGCTGCCGTATTTTGTGTTTGTGAACTTATTATTGGTGGTTGTCCATATGTACGATAGTATTTTTCCCAGATTCAGTATGCTTAAGAAATGAGAAAATATTTTGTCGTGTTTGGCAACTTAAAAGGAAGCAGATCATGTCATTTAAAAGGTGACTCTTTTGCTCATCCAAAAATCCAGACTGTCCCTTACATGTTCAAAGCAATTCTAAGAAGGCATTAATGGCTTCCTTATCTAAGGCAACTTGTTTGCCATGGTTATTGTTTACTTTTGTTGTTTTGAAACTGTGATGTACATCATGGAGGCTTAAATTTGATTCACCAAAGTAAAGAGTATCTTGGCATCTGATCTCTAATATTCCAAATGTATGTGATTGTTTTGGATGACGTTTGAGATATAAAAATGTGGGATGGTCTGAAATTTGCATTACCAAAAAATAATTCTGGCAATAGGATCATGATCACCATACACTTAGGCTATGCATATTATCTTCCCAGAATATATTTAGAATCCGATGATCTCAAATGTGCATGAGGCCTTTTTTTTTGTCTCTAACAGAAGATACCTGTCTGTCCATCTGCTTCAAAGGCTATCTTTGGAAACTTACTTTAGAATTCCAAAATTGGTTAAAAAATCCTGTTTGAAAGCTTGCAACTGCATGCTATTCATGGAATAAATAATTTAAAAAAGAACGCACATTGGCAAGGACTGTCTTATGGAAATTATGAAGGTTTAAGAGCAGTGAAGCAAATGGTAATCTTGATCGCTTATAGGGTCTCACTCACCTTAATCATGGTCTAACATGCATAGAAAGCAGGTAGACCGGTACTATAAAGCATTGATTTAGGATGGAACATAAGAACCTAATTTGGATCTATTGCACGTGCATAAGCATACACCAAATTTTCACTTATCATATAATTTTCTCAGCTATGTTCATAAGAACCTGTGTTGTAGTTATTTTTCCAAAAGTTTCATGTCCGATGATTTTATAAGCGTAATTGCTTGATTTTACTTTGGTTGTTTCTTTTGTGACCAACTTCTTTTCCCAGATTATGGGAAGATAAATAAGTTGATGAAAATAATAATGTGAAAAAAGACAAATTATGATTTTTTTTAAAGGAAAATGTTTGAAATTTCAAAGTTGGATTGTCTTAGAACACATTTTTATGGGGTTGTGACATCTTGCTAGCAGTGCATGGATGCTCTTGTTTATTTGAATTTTTTTTATAGACTTTTCTTATTATTTTGAGAGAACAACCTTAACACACTGGCATATGATTATGGAATACTTGTGGTAGAATCATTAACGGAATTTCAAGATTTATCAAATTATCTGGATGATTTCATGATTGATTATCTGGTTAACTAAAATAAATGAAAGTTTGCTGATATTGTTGGAGTATATCTACTTTTTCATGTTCATGATCCATGATACCCAAACAAACACCGGCTTATTTGGATGGCTCTCCTGAACTGGCATGTTCCAACTCTGTCGTTTTTAGAAAGTTCCCCTCTTTTTTCTGTAAACCTTTAAGCAGTAATTAAGCTTTCATACTCCAGTGACTGATACTGTGCTTATTTTATTGCAGATGAATCTGAGACAAGAACTCCTAATGGTGGTACACCACAGATTGAAATGGTCAATATCTCCAGTGACTGATACCAAATTAGCGTGTCCTTGTGACAGACAGAAAATCATTCGTAGAACAATGATTATCGGAGCACGCAGCACACACGAAGCATTTTATGCATTTTTTTTATGTTTTTGTTTGGGCCAAGTACATTGCTAAGCACCTGACCTGATTGCTGGGTCTGCTATCGGAGTGTGCGCCCGTATCTTCCCATATTACAAGCAGAAATGTGAGATATGACGGGTAAAGAAAATGGAAAGCCCAAACCCGACCCACACGTCAAGACAAAAAAGGTTCCTTATAAGAGACCGTATCTGGACATGTGGCTTTGGGTCTCCTGGGGGTTTGGATCAAATGATATTAAACATCTCCATTGATGATGATTTTCAATTGTTTTGTACCGAATGCCAAATCCCCCAAAATTCTTTTGAATGGAGGATTTGGCATCCGGCCCTTGATCTAACAGGATGGACGATGGATATCAATATCACCGGATCACATCTCCCACGGGGTTATCCAAGACAATCTGAACTCGTCCGTAGCCTGTGTATACAAGGGAGTTAGGTCGCTTGGATTCCAATAGCAGTCCGTTAAGTCACATTCAGGAATCCTCAAGTCCAATTCAATTTCGAAACCTTGTTTCGGATTTTAATTAGATATTGCATCTATCTTGAACTCTTGATAAAATTAAGGTATTCTGAGGACCAATTGATGGCCGGTGAATGATTCTTAGGTTATTTTCTTTATTTTCTGTTTTCTATTTTTAGCAGATTCTAGTATTCTTTATGTTAGACCAAATTAGTTCGTAGATTGCAGAGTAGAATTTTGTGATCCTCAAGAAGCAAGAAAAAGGTAGGTGAGAAAAAAAATCATTTTGTGGTGCGTTCCAAACGATACAATTTTTTCATATCTTCTCAGGAGAAATATTTCACCGAAGAATTTTCCTTATTAGGACTGTGTGAATGTTATCTATGTAGATTCGAAATTGAATTAATAGAATAGAATCACTGATTTACATTCATAATGATATATTATATTTTTATATAATACTCTAGATAGTGTTCTTTATTATTTTCTATTATATATAATGGAAACTTGAAAAGTGCACATAAGATTGGTACAATAATAGAAAACACACCTAAACTTTGCATATTGTTAGGAAGACACTTAAATATATTGTTCCATTAATTAAAACACAAAATGCACCTAAAGTTGTGGCAATAATAAAAATCGCATCTAAGTTTTGGAAATTGCTGCAAACATTCAATGGCAACCTGGAGACAATTGTACCTTGGGTTTTGTAATTAACTATGAAAAAGTTTAGGTGCATTTTTAACATGATCGAGAACGTTGATGTGTATTAATTTGATCATTACTGAAACCTTGGGTGTGCTTTTGAAAAACTTTCTACATATTATAATATGTTATGACATTTATTACATATATAATACTATAGTATATAGCATTATATAAATATAAATAAATTATATATATATATATATATATATATATATATAGAGAGAGAGAGAGAGAGAGAGAGAGAGAGAGAGAGAGAGATTTTCCAACCTGGGTTTTTCTATTTTTTATTATTTTTTCTTTTCCTGATGAAGAACCCACATGAGGAAGGGTAAGGCACCACGACTACACCGTGTTAGGTGGCCCACCTTTGAAAGCTACAGATACACCCGTGCAGCAGTAAGGTTTTATATGGTGTCTTCATCTCAGCAACCCCCACAACCACTTGGCTGGCCACAAGAGCAACAGAGCGGTGGTGATGGCCAACCTGATTTTCTCATATCACATAAACAAGATGACGTTTTTTATTAAAAGTTTGCATATGAAAAGCTTCTCATGTTGGCGAATCCTGTGAAATAAACATTGACAAGAAGCGTACCTGAATTCGCCATGGATCACAAGGGAATTCGGCGTTCTCCGCAGTTGACCGACGCCCACAATGAGCCCAGGCCTTAGGTCGACGGTGAGCAGGACCCTTCCACGATATCAGAATGTGAAATTCTTTTGGTAGGACAGTTGCTACGAATAACTCATCATCTTCATAGCCCCTAACCCCTTATATAATGGGGGAATAAGGCAGTTACTTGAATGTACCACATTCACGTAACTCTCACCCACTAACCCCATTACGTGGCCACTAATGTGACCCACTAATGGGTGTCAAACCGGGTCACATTGTGGGTTGGACCCATAACCCATAATGTTCAACATTCTCTCACTTGACCCATTGACACCAAAAGTGTACTAAATCGAGGTGTATACCGTTATCTTGATTTAATTCTTCATGTCGGTTCACATGCTACCGTTTATCACAACGATGAATCATATGAGTCATGGATATGAACACTCCTTTATGAAATGTCATATTTTCATGTACTACACTATAATTCACCTTCAGTGCTTAGGCATGTAGAAAATTATCTTTATAAATAGGTTGGTCTCTCACCTATTCTATTGGTCCTTTAATATTGTTATTCTGATATTCTCTTTAACCCATATGAGATATTTTATGCAAAATTAACATTAACACAAAACCTTAGAGAATAAAAAATATAAACACAAATGTGATCACATAATGTATTGTCATACATCAGAAGAAATAAAAAAGACCCATCCCCTTACATGGTGGGAATACAATCTTGGTGCTAGCCCTTTAGTAAGGGAATCCGCAGTCATTTCCTTCATTCCAATTGTATCAATACATACCAGATGATTCTCAGTCCTTTCTTTAACAACAAAATATTTTAACTCCATGTATCGACACGATGTTGAGCTCTTGTTGTTATTTGAAAAGGACACGGATGTTTCATTATCACAAAAGATCTTTAGTGGTCTCTCAATAGAGTCCACTATACTAAGACCCATAATGAAGTTTCTTATCCAAATGGCCTATGACGAGGTCTCATTTAGAGCAATAAATTTTGCCTCCATGGTATGAGCAGTAGTGGTAGATTGCTTTTCACTTTTTCATGAGACAACACCACCCGCTAGAAGGAAAATGTATCTAGTAGTGAATTTTCTACTGTCAATACACCCTCCTAAGTTCGCATCAGAGTATCCAACGACCTGGACCTCTAGGTGGTCAGCTTTCCTGTAAGTCAACATATAATCTTTTGTTCCTTGTAAATAGCGCATGACCTTCTCAATATCATTCTGAGGGCAGTCTTTTAAGCTCAATTTATCCCCTTTCACTATGGGTGCCGAACTAAGAGAACAATTCTCCATCCCATATCTTTTAAGAACCTTGAGGATATAGGATTTCTGAGAGAGGCCAAGGACACCCTTAGTTCTATTACGACGGATCTCGATTCCAAGGACATAAGTGGCTTCATCCATGTCTTTCATATCAAAATGAGAAGAAAGAAAATCTTTTGTTTCATGTAATAGACTCAAATCATTAGTTGCAAGAAGAATATCGTCAACATATAAAACCAAAATTATGAACTTACTCCAACTAGTCTTAATGTATATACACTGATCAACAATGTTTTCAGTGAATCCAAAGTTCATTATTACCTGATTGAACTTCTTATACCACTCACGGGAGGCTTGTTTAAGTCCATAAATTGACTTATTCAATTTGCAAACTAAGTTATTCGATTCATCTATACTGAAACCAGGAGGTTGTTGCATGTATACCTCCTCATCCAGATTCCCATTCCGGAAGGCAATTTTCACATCCATTTGATGCAGCTCTAAATCAAAATGAGTTACGAGGGCCATGATTATCCGCAATGATTCCTTAGTCGAAATAGGAGAAAAAGTCTCATTATGATCAATGCCCTCTATCTGTGTGAAACCTTTTGCAACAAGCCTAGCCTTATACCTTTCCACATGACTTTTAGAGTCTGTTTTGGTCTTATAGACCCATTTACAACCGAAAGGTCTAACTCCATCAGGTCGAGGTACAAGATCCCACACTTGATTCTTTGCCATAGAGTCAAGCTCTTCTTTCATGACATTGATCAAATGTGTTGATCTTTCACTTTCAATGGCTTCTGCAAATGTGAAGGGATCTTCATCAATGTTTATGAAATCATTTGACTCTTGTAAATACACCACATAGTCCGGATGGAGAGCAGATTTCCTAATTCTGGTGGACCTCCATACAGGTGCTACAGGTGGTTCAAAATGAGCCTCTGTATCCTGTTGTTGTTGTATATCCTCATCAACAACCGGATCTATTTGGGATTGATATTCATTGACTGAACTTTCTCTTACATTACTCGATTGAACAATGATAGAGAAAATCAGGTCTTTATCTTTAGAAGGTGTGAAACCTGAATCCTGCATTTCCTCAAAATCAATATTTTGAGATGCATCTATCCCAATAGAACCATTTTCAAAAAATCTTGCTTTATCTGTTTCCACTATCTGTGGTGTATGAGATGAACAATAAAACCTAAAGCCTTTCGATCTTTTTGGATAACCAATGAAGAAACCACTAGTTGTCCTACGATCAAAAGCTTTTATATGTGGGTTATACAATTTTGCTTCTGCTGGACATCCCCATATGCGCATATATGACAAAGAAGGTTTTCTACCTTTCCATAACTCGTAAGAAGTCTTTTGAACAACCTTCGTAGGAACCTTATTCAGAATATGCACTGCAGTCCTAAGAGCTTCACCCCACAAGGTCAAAGGAAGGTTTGAGTGATTCAACATCGCTCGAACCATTTCTTTAAGCGTACGATTTCTCCTTTCAGCTACACCATTCTGGTAAGTACTACCAAGCATGGTATACTGAGGTACAATGCCTTCCTCTTTTAGAAACCGCGCTAATGGACCTTCTTTTTGTCCCATCTCAGTGAAACGACCATAATATTCGCCACCTCTATCAGACCTAACAACCTTAATAACTTCACCAGTTTGTTTCTTTATTTCTTTCTTGAAGTCCTTAAAAACCTAAAAGACCTCTGATTTTTCAGATAATAAGTAGAGATACACATACCATGAGTAATCGTCTATAAAGATGACAAAATATTTTTCACCCGTATAATACGGTGAAAAAGGGCCGCATACATTCGTATGCACTATTTCTAACTTTTCATTGTTGTGTTTGGCATCTTTTTTATACATGTTAGACTGCTTAGCCTTTATGCAGTCAACATATGGCTCTATATTCATAAAATCAAGCGATCTAAGGATTCCTTCTTTCACGAGTCTTTGGATTCTCTTTTTCGAGATATGTCCTAACCTCTGATGCCAAAGCAAATAGGATTGATCATCCTTTAGGCCACGCTTATTGCCAATCATTGTGTTCTTAATGGAGTGGGATTCCCGAATTTGGAATTTGGTTCTTAATCGATACAAACCATCACACATATATTTCGAACCTATATTCATTGAATTTTTCATAATAATAAGTTCAGATTTTTCAAAATTAAAAGCAAAACCAAACTTATTAAGTTTTGAAATTGAAACTAGATTTCGACTATAAGATGAAACATAAAATGTATCGACCAAATCCAATATAAATCCCGACTCCAACACAATTCTGCAGGTTCCAACGCTCTTGACATGCGAACAAATCCTATTTCCAGAAAAAGATGCTTCGCTCATGCTCTGTTGGTTCCCTTTGGTTTAGAAAGGTCTGCAAAGAGTTGACAATGTGCACCATGGCACCAGAATCAATCTTCCAACTATGCAGTGAAACATGAATTAGATTGCACTCATGAGAAATGAATGACTTATTACCTTTATTTTTGAGCCACTTCTTGTACTTCAAACAGTCCACCTTCTTATGCCCCTTCTTCTTGCAGAAGAAACACTTCATAGAAGAGCCTCTTGACTGAGATTTAGCTTTTGCTTGAGAGTTTGAACTCTCCCCAGTGGCTTTCTTCTGATTCTTCTTTTTGAAGGAGCTATTCTTTGGCCTCGACCTCTGTTTATCCTTATGAGAGGCCATATGTGCACTTGGCACCTTCTCACCCTTCAATCTTTTCTCTTCTTCAACACACTTGGCCAATAGGTCATTAAAAGACCACTAATCATTATGTGTGTTGTAGAAGATTTTGAAGGGTCCATACTCAGTAGATAACGAGGTTAAGATCAGATGAACCAAGAAGGAGTCAGAGATGACGAACTTCATGTCATTCAGTTGAGTCACAATATTCCTCATTTCCAAAATGTGCTGTCGGATGTGACTGTCACCAACATATTTCATAGACACTAATTTGGACATGAGCGTACTGGCCCTTGCTTTATTAGAAGTGACGAATTGAGCCTCAATGGCTCCCAGAAATTCCTTCACAGCCCTACAGTGAGGAATGGCGCATCAAATATTCTTAGCCACCCGAGATTACAAAAGCAACAGGCTAAGTCTGTTCGAGCGCTCCCACTTCCCAGAGGCAGCCTTCTGGTCGGCTATACTCTGCTCTGTAAGAGCGGGAGGTTCGTCAATTCTAAGAGCCAGATCTAAATCCATATAGCCCAAAGTGAATAATACGATTTCTTTCTAATCAGAAAAATTTGATCTGTCTAAAATAAGGATATTACTAGAACCGTCGATATGGAAGAAACTTGACAAAATAAGGAACAAAAACGGAAAGACATTACTATTATTGCTCAAACGAGACTCGTGATGAAAAGGTAAAATTGAGACCCTTTATTTTCACCTTTTCTGAGACAAGCATAGTTGAGCCATTATCGTTCCACTTTGGTGAAAACGATACTCATAATTGCTCTGTCTCTTCAATTCTCAATTAATTGACTTCAGTTGGTGAAACTAGTAGATCATGTATCCAGAGGCAATTCAGCACTGTACCTTTGGGTACGAACATGCTTCATGGGCTGGAATACACATCTACTATTACACCCTGTGTAAATTTAGAACACAATGACCTACCTTTGGGTAGAATCAATGTTTCATAAATTCACACACAATCATAATAACGAATCTTAATACGCTCCAAAGAATCCTTAATCTAAATGACTCAGATCACTTTGATGATTACATGAATTGGTCAATCAAGATATTTTACCGAGAATCTTATTCGTATTATGGAGCATGCCCATGCACACATTTTAATGCATGTATATTCATGACATAATATAAGTTCATACTTCAACTAATATGCATAAATTAATTGTCATGAATTTAGATACAATTCATGCACAACTTAACCAACACCAAATACATGAATTAACATGCATAAGTCATGCATTACTTAAAATAAATACTTTATAAACCATAAAAAATAACAAAAGCATTCTCATATGGTAAAACTCAGGGTCCTCAAGTAGGAACCGGTCTTAAAATACTCTGAACCGGTCTGAAACTACCCCAAACCGGTCATCAAAGGGTCCAAACCGGTTCTTAACCTTATGAACCGATACTTAATATGAACAAAAGTTCATAAAACCCTATGACTGTATGCCCAAATCCCTGTAATTCCTTATATTTATGAAAACAGGGTCTTAGCATCTCGAAACCGGTGAAAAACTGGAAGGAACCGGTAAAAAACGGCTCTGTACCTGTTCTGGAAGGGGCCGGATCAGGTTCCTGATCCGGTTCAGACCAAATAGTGTCAGGATCCTTCTTAACATGGATCTGACCCGATCCGAACTGGACCTGGGTCAGAACCGACCCAAATAGGCCCGAGTCAGACCCGATCTAAAATAGATCCGGGTCTGACTCGGTCCAAAGAGGGACCCGGTCCGAAACGGTCCCGGATCGGACCCGACTCATAATGGGTCCGGATCGGACCCAGTCCTAAATGGACCCGGGTCTAACCCAATCCGAGAGAGACCCGATTCTTTCCAGATTAGACCCAGACCCGGAACCATTATGGGTCCGAGTCAGATCCAAGAATAAGCGGCAGACTCGATCCACCCAAAATGGGTTTGGATCGGATCTGTCATCGGGTCACCCCGCCGGACCCGATCCGGTACCCCTGTTAAAACATAAAACAAAAAATAGAAAACCCGATGGTTTTCTGTTTTCGGTTTTCAGGGGAACCGAAAAGGTTTTCTCCTCTGAGAAAACCCCCCCCCGTCACCCCATGACGACCCACGTCGCCGTACGACGACCAACGCCGGTGCCAAGCTAGTGACAGTCACTCCCCCCGACGAGGATCTTTCGGCGACAGCTCTGGCACTGGATGTTCCAGATGGGGACGACGACCGTTTCTGGATGCCCTAATATCTCCCGACGACCCACGTCGCCCGCTCATCGACGACCGACGTCGCCCCAAGGTGACGTGCGATTGCCGACACCGGCTACTGACTGGAATCACCCACAGAAGCTCTGGTGACGGGCGACTCCACTGGCAGCCCGATGGATGAAGGAGCAGGGCAGAGAAAAAAGGGGGTTTTCAAACCCCAGACGCCGGCCATCCGACGATCTCAACCCCGACAACATCTCCGGTGACCTCGGCATAGGCCGACCACCCTGCAACCCGACGACGCAGGGGATCTCAGGCGGTCAGGGGATTTCTTCGGCACGATGACCCTAATGGCCGCTCCTTCCAGCATATCGCTCCACGGCGATCATTCTGATTTCCCGACGATGGCATTCGGCTTTGCAGCCCGACCGCCACAGGTAAAACTCGATCTGTGTATTTTTTTTTTAATGAGGGCCACCTGATCCGACCGCTGCCGGGAAATTGTTGTCGCTCCCACGACGACAGTTGTCAATGAATGTTGTCGCCCCAGGGCGACAGTCTGCCGGAAAAACTGTCTACTCATGATGACAGTTTGTTGGGAATACATTGACAGTCGCCCTCACGGTGACTATCGCTGTCAACCGGCGAGTTAAGTTGCCCCAGGGCGATAGTGGCCGCAAAAAGCCAGAAAGCCCTATACGACCACACACAGCTGAATGCGTGGTGTAGGCCCATAACCCAATGTTGGCGAATCCTGTGAAATAAACAATGACAGAAAGCATACCTGAATTCGCCATGGATCGCAACTGCGTGTAGGGAATTCGGCGTTCTCCTCAACCGGCCGACGCCCACAATGAGCCCAGGCCTTAGGTCGACGATGAGCAGGACCCTTCCACGATATCAGAATATAGAATTCTTTTGGTAGGACAGTTGCTACAAATAACTCATCATCTTCATAGTCCCTAACCCCTTATATAATGGGGGAATAAGGCAGTTACGTGAATGTGGTCTCTCCACATTCACGTAACTCCCACCCACTAACCCCATTACGTGGCCACTAATGGGTGTCAAACCGGGTCACACTATAGGTTGGACCCATAACCCATAATGTCCAACATCTCATACTTTTGAGATTTTTTCTCGCTCCAAAACATGCCTAAGAAATTGACAAGTATATCGAACATTCAACGAGATTTTTTTTGACATATAGGGCACCGATAACTGTTGTGAATTAAGTTCCTAAAGTGTCGCTGCATAAAAAAAACATAGATGAACAGCAATTTGTTATTTTGAGAATTTGTATGGCGTAGTACATAAATTGGCATATTGAGGCTCAAATAACGGCAATATCACGATCGACATGGCTTCTGCTTTCATGGTTGTTTCAGGTAAGAAGCTTCTCAAATTTTTTGCAAAAAGAATGTTGCTGCACACGATTCTTCCAGGCGGACTCGGCGGATTTGTGGAATTAATTATTGGGGTTGACGATGTTGCAGAAGTTGTAGATGCGGCACAACTTTTTGTAAATGGTTCTAGGGTTGCTGCTGCAGCTGTTCGTTCGGGTGAAGAGTTCTTCAAGATGACATGGAGCAACTTACCTGGGTTCAGTAGAAATGACAGGAAGAAAAAGAAGAAACTCAAGGAACTCGTACTGATCTTCTCCATTCATTTGCAACGTATGGATCCAAGCTTTTTATCTTCTTCCTCTTAGGCATCGGACTTACCTGCATTTGTTCGATCCTATGGATTCACAGTTGGGCTCTGTTTTTGCTCAGTGCTGCTACGTTTCGGTAGACGGTGTTTTGCGAACTTTCATCTGTTTCCTGTGTTTTCTGTCTGTTTTTTCTGGGTTTTCTTTTCCTTCCTGGTCGGTGACCTCTTGCTTGTTTGTTTCAACATAGTGATCTCTTGTTCGTTGTTGGATAGTTCTTACGATATTTTGTTTGATCTTTATTTCCTTCTCAAAAAAAAATATATTAGTGGTGTCAATCTTGAGATCGATTCATCAATGGTATGCTCAAAAAACGGGAAAAAAAAGGAAAAGGAAAAAACAGTATAGAATTCGTCTCTGTTCATGGTGGTTGGTTTTTGGTTGGTCATGCCACAAAAGAAGAACATCTAGATCATGTCTATGGGACTATATTCATATAAAACAACCAAAGAAATGAAAAGTGAAGAGCCTATCTTGGTGACATGACCAAATAAAATTTCATATATATATATATATATATATATAACTAAAATATCTAAACCAGTCAAACATGTAAACCGAGATTTTCTCAAGTTTTTTTTTAAATTTTTTTTTAAAATGTCACCATGAGGATGCAATCTAGATGCATGGTTTTATATAAACAAACTCTTGCCATGTATAAGAAAGATATATTAAGGCTTGAAAATCAATGACTCAAAATTTTTGTAAATATAAAAGCATAAAAAATCACATTCATGATCCGATTACCATGATCCAATAGTCGATTCCAATCAAATGGACCACACCAAATGCGTATGCTAGGTTAGATTTGCAAAAAAACTATAAAAATCTTGGTTCATTCCAGTTTACATATTTTGCTAGTTTACATATTTATGTCTCTCTCTCTCTCTCTATATATATATATATAGAGAGAGAGAGAGAGAACTAACGTGAACCACAAATTTTATGGATTTTTTGTTCTTTTCTCTTGAATCTTTGAATGTGATCTACATTTTTGGTTTTATAGGAACCAACTTTTGAATCATCCTATTTTGATGCATAAACAAGATATTTTTAAGGCTTTAAAGCCAATGGCTCGTAATCTTAATAAATATCCAAGCATTCAAAAATCATAATTTTCATTGAAAATACACTATCCAATGTTTGATTCCTAACAAAATCACCATGTTAAGCACATCCACATTGCCCGATTTGCAAAAAAAATGTTGAAAATACCCATATTTCTAGTTCTCATATTTATATATAGTGAAATAAAATATGAGAATTGAAATATTTAGGCAGACCCACCAGTTACACAACATAATATTGGGTTTTGAACTTGCAACGTCCCAACACAGGTGATGTGACAGCTCCTACCAAACAAGCTGAGCCCCCGTTGGTAGGTATTCCCTCATACTTTGTCACCGAAGCAGGTCGCGAACAGGGCAGGTAGCTACATCTCATGTTCGGGGTCCCAAAGAGCACCACGTATGTAAGCATGTACGGCTCGTATCCCCATGTTTGTCAGCATCACTTAGTGTTGGAGTTTGATGCGATTGCAAAGACTTAAGTACCCTTTCCTCTATTTGTGCAAAAAAAAATAACGATTCTAGAAAAGGAGTGGTTGTAAAGACTTAAGTACCCCGAAGATGGTTATTTAAGACCCAGTCCCTGCACTGCAGGATTATCCGAGAAAGAAATCCCCCCTGGAGAAGGCCATGAACATCAACCCTCTCACTCTCTCTCCCTTATTTTTCTGCTTCTATGCACATCTAGCAGACGATCCTACATTGCTCCATCAAGCACCGACTCACCTACACAGTGACTGTAACAGCGTTCAACTTGATGAGTTGTGGGGCCTGATTCAGAGTTTTTGCCCTTACAGGAAGGGTTTGGGGGCTCCCCCCGGCGTAGGTAGCATCATTCAACTTGATGAGTTGTTGAGCCTGATTCAGAGTTTTTGCCCTTACAGGAGAGAGGTCTGGGGGCTCCCCCCAGCATGGGTCCCGCGCTCTCTTTTATAAATCGCTACTCTCTAATTTTTGGGGGGCCTTTATATGATCTCTTTTATAAATCGCTACTCTCTGATCGAATTTCTACTATAAATCGCTACTCTCTAATCTGATTTCTACTGTAAATCACTACTCTCTGATTGAATTTCTAGTGTAAATCGCTGTTCTCTCATCTGATTTCTACTGTAAATCGCTACTCTCTGATCTGATTTTTACTGTAAATCGCTACTCTCTGATCTGATTTCTACTGTAAATCGCTACTCTCTGATCTGATTTCTACTGTAAATCGCTACTCTCTGATTTGATTTCTACTATAAATCGTTACTCTCTGATATGATTTTTACTATAAATCGCTACTCACTGATCTGATTTCTACTGTAAATCGCTACTCTCTGATTTAATTTCTACTATAAATTGCTACTCTCTGATTTGATTTCTAGCGTAAATTGCTACTCTTTGATATAATTTCTACTATAAATCGCTGCTCTCTGATTTGATTTCTACAATAAATCGCTACTCTTTGATCGAATTTCTACTATAAATCGCTACTCACTAATCTAATTTCTACTGTAAATCGTTGCTCTCTGATTTGATTTATATTGCAAATCGCTACTCTCTGATAAATTTCTACTATAAATCGTTGATCTGATTTCTACTATAAATCGTTACTCTCTAATCTGATTTCTACTATAAATCGCTACTCTCTGATCTGATTTCTACTGTAAATCGCTACTCACTGATCTGATTTCTACTATAAATCGCTACTCTCTGATCTGATTTCTACTATAAATTGCTACTCTCTGATCTGATTTCTACTGTAAATCGCTGCTCTTTGATTTAATTTTTACTGTAAATCGCTACTCACAGATCTGATTTCTACTGTAAATCGCTACTCTATGATCTGATTTCTAGTATAAATCGTTGCTCTCTGATTTGATTTCTACTATAAATTGCTACTCTTTGATCGAATTTTTATTGTAAATCGCTGCTCTCTGATCTGCTTTTTACTGTAAATCGCTACTCTCTGATCTGATTTCTACTGTAAATCGCTACTCTCTGATCTGATTTCTACTATAAATCGCTACTCTTTGATTTAATTTCTACTATAAATCGCTACTCTCTGATCTGATTTCTACTATAAATTGCTGCTCTTTGATTTAATTTCTACTATAAATCGCTACTCTCTGATCTGATTTCTACTATAAATCACTACTCTCTGATCTGATTTCTACTATAAATCGCTGCTCTCTGATTTAATTTCTACTGTAAATCGTTACTCTTTGATCTGATTTCTATTGTAAATTGCTACTCTCTGATCTAATTTCTACTGTAAATCGCTACTCTCTGATCTGATTTTGACTGTAAATCGCTACTCTATAAATTGATTTCTACTGTAAATCACTACTCTATGATCTGATTTCTACTGTAAATCGCTACTCTCTCATCTGATTTCTACTGTAAATCGCTACTCTCAAATTTTGTTGGGGCCTTGCATAAATTTTTTCTTTTCTTTCCCTCTTTTAAATATCAAAAAAGAGCAATAAAGTATTTTGTTTAATCATGGTGCTTATGTTTCCTTCGCTTGTTTCTTGCTCGAGGTTTTCGTAACACCCCTTTCTATGATTTTTTTGTTTTTCTTTTTGCTTTGTGATTTTCATCATGATGGGGAAAGACAGAGGTTGTACTCTGTTGTAGGTGTATTAGAGGAAGATTTCGTTGTAGGTGTCCCTGAAAGGCGGAGGAGGAGCTGCTGCAGTCGGTTGTCCACTGGATGAGAGCAGCATTCCGACCACTTCTAGTAGAAAGAGGATGACGATCACCATCGAATTGCTGGTTCTTTGCCTCCCTTGATTTCTTCTCTAGAGAGAGAGAAGGTTTTACAATGTTTTACGAAAAAGGAAGAAGAAGAAGATGACGAAAAGTTCAAACAGACATTTTTGATGGCTCAGGTTCATTTCTTCAGATCACCATCGGATCGTCGACTCACCATCGTTTCGCTGGATCACCATCAGATTGTCGGCTAAGGTTCGTTTCGCTGTATAGACTTTGAAGAGTCAACATCATCCTCAACTTTCTGGATGGAGGACATGTTTGTCCTTTTTTTGAATCATTTATTTCCCTTTTTTTGAATGGACATTTTTGTCATTTTCTCAAACCATCGTTTTATGGTAAGAATAGCAAGAAAGGGTACTTAAGTCTTTACAACCGCACCAGACTCCGATGCTAAGTGATGTCAACATACACGAGAATATGAGTCCCATGTGCTTACATACGTGGCGCTCATTCGGACCCCCAAACATAGACATGGGATTCAGTGAATCATCAGGGGAGAACATACACCACCCTCTCCTTTGTCACTGTATAATATCCCTGATAAGGTTGAGAGACAGAGATCACTAAAAAAGTTTGTAAGTTTCTATTGGAGTGGCTAGGATGATACTCGAGGCCACCCTCTAGTAGGGATGGGCAACAGGCCCGGTGGCCCAATGGGCCAAGCCGACCCGACCTACTATGGACTGGATCTGGGTAAGCCCATGAACTACGGGATTGGTTCAACGGGCTTGATTTATTTATTAATTATTAATAATATAAAGTTTTAAAAATTAATTAATTGCATAGTAGCTTGATAACTATTATTATTTAGGTAAATAGTTATATTAATTTTATGAAAACTAAAAAAATAATTAATTGAGTACATGATAATTAACTTGTTAATTATTTATTATTATACTAATTAGTTAGGTTTGAGGGCCAGGCCCGCTTCACATTGTCCCGTTGGGCCAATGAGCAGGGCCATGGGCTGACTCCTTAAGAACCTGGCCGAGCCACACTTAAAGCCCGGCAGGTCGATCTCTAAATGGACCCTAAAGTGCTGGTCTAGATGCACCAAAACCTATGCAGCGTGGCATCCTAGGCATTCGCGTGCCCAGTGCACAAAATACAACACTGCTGGGAAAGTGATGGTGGTCTGTATGCGATGGTAAGGAGGACTGGGTTCCTTATTTTAAGTCTAAATACGGGCCGGCTTAATGGGGATCCAGCTAACAGGAACCCCCAAAATAATCGAACAACTTCCTATATTGTGTGTGGGCCCGATTGGTGCAAAATCTGGCCTACGTATGGCTTTGTTCAGCTGATAAGTCTTCATCTGTCTCAACTTTCTACTTTTCACTATCGGAAACTGGCTTGAATAATCCTCTTCCACCAATACCTATATGGGGAACGGGACCCGTCCCCCATTCAAGATGCTTTGCAGGAGAAGAGAGGACAACGCTTTGCAAGTATATGCTATTTGTGTAGGGCTAATCAGGAATCAGCCTCACATATACTGTGGTCATGCAAATTTTTCCAAGAGGTTTTCGGATTCTCGTAGCAGATTCGTCCTTTCCTACGAATCTCCTTATTGGTCCAAAGCCTTTAGTGAAATGACAAGTCACACAAAAAAAATAAAAGCAATTTTAGCGTTCATTAAAACAAATCTAATATTTTGACATTGAAGGTACTTTTGGTTTGATTTTGTTTTTTGAAAAGTAAAAATATTATTCAAAAGAGATTCACTTTCAAAATCTGATACCTTATGAGAAAGTGATCACACAAATGAAATGCACTTTCTAAATCTCACTTTTGAGGTTATATGTCAACTCACTTTTATGAGTTGGCTTTTGAGACTCTCTGCAAAATTTTTTTATGTCCGATTGCTTTTGGTACAGTGTTCAATAAAATCTATTGGCAAGTGAATCTCAAGTGATCAAACCAAACATATCTTGAGAGTTTACCTTACAACAAATACCTCGCTATTTTGCATGAGGAAACAGGTCCCGTTGGAGTTTTTCTGGACTAGGTTGTAGGAGCTTATGGGAATCAGGTAATATTGAACAATCAGTGGTGATTATTTTCAATGATCATCACACATCACAGTGGTACGGTGGGGAGCCCCCAAGGCCATCTCCATACCAGTTTGCTTACAAGTCGTTGGTTTACTTACTCCAAAAGACATGATTATTTGCACACGATCACCTACAAAAAATTAGAAAGATGTAAGCCCATTAAGCAACAAAGAATTTGAAGGTTATTTTCACTATTTTAGAATATCTAACTCTGCAGTGTGAACTGGTTGAGGGCAATGATGAGTAGCATGATTTGACAAGTGTCATAAAAACTTCATCGTGTACCATGAAATTCTGAAAAACTTTGGGTATCATTTAGAATTGCAATCAAAAGATTGGTCTATAACTTGAGGATTCTCATTGATGCCAAGTTAATGGCAGGCGCGACTTGAATAAATAAAGGGTCAACAAAATCTAAAATAAGAAGCCAACAGATTTTTTTTTTTAGTATATGTCACTGATCTGACGCTTGCTGTGCATTACCTGATGACACGCCCATGAGAAGAATCTCATCTACTTATACATTTTGTTAAGCAGATCGGTTCTTATGGATTAGGGGTGTCAACAGGTCGGGTTTGGTTAGGACCCAGGTGGTACCAAACTTGGACCCAGTTTTTTGGTATGGTATTGGGCCTGGATTCAGGTCTAATCGGATCTACTATAAGAAAAACCATACCCGAACTCAATAAGAAATACATGAACCAGACTCGGACTATACCCGGTAAAACCATATTTTTTTATCATTTTTATATTTAAAAAAGTGCGGGTCTTAATCGGAACTTGGGTCAGTCCTGATCTGGTATAAAATTTCACAAACTATACCTGGGTCCATGTATTCATCTGACCTTCGGGTCCGGACTCGAGTTTTAATGGGGTTTTATTATTTATCACCATACCTGGACCCTATAGGGTTTTGTTTGGGTCGGGTCAGGGTAAACCAGGCCCGTTGACACCCGTTCTATGGATGACTATATTAAGGGTTATTTAGTTGAAACCGTGCCCCACGTTCATGATAACAATCATTTAAGTTGTCCATTTTTTTTATATGAAAGATGAGAAAACCACGGATCAGAAACCTAATCACGCTGACCAAGTCTGTCGACAATACGTATTGTCACTATTCCGTCAGGATAAACCCAAGGCACATCCATCAAGCTTTGGCTGAGCAAGGGGTTATCTGTTACCCTCATTCAAATAAGGGGCTGATACTTATGAGAATGGAACCCTGATCACCCGCTTATCAGCCAAGGTCTCCTCCACTGTGCCAAACGCTTGGGGGCATTTATGGCGATAATTGTGAGGTTATAATTTTATAGTTAAGTTTTACAATGTTTAAATTTTACCCCCATTGCTTAGGTAGTGTTCGGATGATCTTGGGGCATTAAATCCAAGTTAATGGAGGCCTAGCCCCCACTAAAAAAATCACCCGGATCAGCCTATTCTTTTATTCTATTTCGTATTTTTAAAACTTTGTCTTCTCTATAATTTTTTGAATTAAATATATAAATTGACGTATTGAAGCCTGAATCGCACGAATAGAAAAATTAATGCTTTGGCTTAGGCCCATAGTTATTTATGACAAAAGGTTATCTATCTACCCTCCGACATTTCTCTGACTTCGGTTTTGATGCTTGGCTGAGAGTGGCCGACGCGTTAGTCCATTCAAACCAGTTTTGGTACTGTGCCCCTCTGTTTTAGAAGGATTTAGATGATTCAGATTGGATCAAGATGTAGTTATTTTTACTGAATTGATCCATGTAATTGGCTTTTAGATTCCAGATGCAAACTCACACTTAAAATGGAAAATTATAATGCCAAATTTGTAGCCAACTTTCTAAATTGATAAATCTTATGCATGTTCAGATTCGGGGCATTCTTTGGATTATTCAGACTGAATTCAGATCGTTATTCAGATTTTATATGTTCTGTTGAATCGGACTAAGTGGATTCAGATTCGGTTGGATATCCCACCAAAATCTCATCCACAGAGAAAATGAATATTTTATCGCACAACGACTTTCTTAAATAACATTATCCAAAAAACAAAAACAAAGAAAGCAATAACAAATTTAGAGTCAAGTAAAATATTAAAATATTTTAAGACATTGAGAGTTTGCCTAAGAAACTGATTTATTCAGAAGTAGCTTTCATAATTAATACTCCTCACATGTTTGCTGTCGACCACGCCCCCCATCACTTGCCTAAGAAACTGATTCGTTGACCGAGTTGCCCCGGCCCATCATTGCCCGACCAGGCCGTTGACCAAGTTGGCCGGGTCCATCAATGATGGGCCTGGCCATTTGTCTGGATCGGGCCTGCCCGTTGGGAAAACCCAAGCCTACGGACCGCCCATGGGATTACTCAAGCTGGGCCTATATATATATATATATATATATATATATATATATATATATATATATATATATATATATATATATAGTGCCTAGTTTGGGCCTAGCTTGGGTCTAATTTATAGGCCCATGCCTGGCCCGTGGGCTGACCGGACAGATGCCCATCCCCTAATTATGGTGTTGCTAAGTTTGGCAAGTTTAAGTAGGGATGGCAGTGGACCGGGGCTAAACGGGGCCCTGCCTCACCTTGGCTCATTTGGATCGGGGATGGAGGTTAAAATCAAAACTACTGCGGGTGTGGAAGGGGGATGGACTTATGCTTTCTCCCACCCTGCCTTGCCCTATTCCCGATCCTTCTTTACTGATGGCCATGGATTTAGGGGAAACAGGTCTCATCCTGCCTCACTGTGTTTAGATTGGGGAGGTGTAAACACCCCAAATTTTCACTCACCTCCCCGACATCTCCACCAACCGTTGTAAACCATCCTTTAGGATCATCGGAGGGCAAAATTATCATTTTCTAAGTTTAAATCCTGCAAAACTTCAGATTTCATCGTTGATTCTCAAAAATTTTCTATTGTTTTGCTCAGAATCATCTCCAGTCACAAAATCTCAAAGTCTTATTCACATCAAGAGATGAGAATCTCCAGTTCTTCATGCAGTATGAAATCCCCAAAGACATGTCATTGCATATCATCGCATGAGCATTTCATATCACTGCACGACACAGCATGTCATTTCGAGGTCCAGAACTCCTGATTTTCAAAATTATCAATCCAGATTCAAGTTTTTAACTTTTTTAAAATTGATTTCAAACCCCCTGGGTCTTCAAAATTGCCAATTCTTCCTATTTTACCCCCAGAACTCTGAATCTCAAAAGATTTTCTCAGGAAAATGATCTGGATAGTTTTCAATATGGATTTTCAAAATTTATCAACTGAATCAGCTCTGCCTGAAGAAGGGGATGAAGCTTTGAATTTAGCAATTTTATCTCAGATTTTACCCTTTTGTCAGCAATTTCAAATATCATTCTTTTACAAAATCGCCCTACAGGAGCCACCTCTTTTTAAGATTTTCATAGTTAGGCCAAGTTTATTTCTTATCTGCTAGTGAGTCTAGGTTTTTATAAAAAAAATCCAAAAAGAGATTTTTAGTTTTACCTTTTGCCTTTAATTCCGATTTTTAAAGAGCTAGATGTGGGATCACCCTGAGGTGACGCCACATGTATCATTCTCTCTCTTTCCATCCTCTGCCATGTGTCAGTGTGGAGTTCACCCAGAGGTGGCGCCACATGTCACTTTCTCTCACCTTCCATTTCTCTACCATGTGTTAGTGTGGGGTCACCCTAAGGTGACGCCACATGTCTTCCTCCCTGCACCTCCATTAGTTGCCACTTGTCCTCCCTAGTTGCCACTTGTCCTCCCTACATCTTCCTCTTTTTACTTTTTGACATGTGTCAGTGTGGGACCTCTTTAAGGAGACGTCACATGTCTTCAGTCCTCTTCCTTATCTCATGCCACGTGTCATATGTCCACCCCCTTGTTTCTCTCTCACTTGCCACATGGCACAGTGGGGCCACCCTGAGGTGGTGCCACTTGGCCATACCTCCTTCCTCCAGAGCCAACCAAGTTTGAATTTCAAATGAGCCTGAGGTGGCGCCATCTGATATGCCTCCTCCTACAGCTGACACATGTCCAGCTCTCCCTTCTTCAGAAAAAGTAGAATCACCCCCCTTTTGAGGTGGCGCCATCTCTGAAAAGAGCTCTCTTCAAAAATAGCTCTGCAGCTTGCTTTTAGGAAAAGGCAAAAAACCAAAATTCAAAAGTATCCTAAGATGGCGCCATGTGCTTCCTCTGCTCCTTCCCTCTGACACATGTCAGTGTGGAGCCACCCTGAGGTGGCGCCACATGTCCATCTCTGCTTCCTCCAGAAAAAGCAAAAGTTCAAAATTTCAAACTCCACATTGTGGTGGCGCAAATCTAGAATTTTTCTCTTTAATTTTCAGCTTATTTGCTTTGCAAAATAACAAAGTGGGCCCACACATAGGTGGCGCCACATGAGAAGCTCCTGCAGAGAAAATCAAGCCAACCTCATTTCAAAAAATTTTAAATTCTGCTGAGGTGTCTTATTTATAAAATTTGCATTTTATTTATTTCAAAAAAATCCAAAGTAGCATCCTCTGAGATGGCGCCACATGGAGGGTCCAGATAACCTCCAGTTTGAATTTCAAAACTCTCCAGAAATCTACAAATCCCCTAGCCCACGCCCAGTCCAAGGGAGGAGACTTCTTCTTTTTGGATCTGGAACACTGGATAGCTCTATTTCTGGATCTGAACTTCAACTTCAATTTTTTTCCTTTCCTCCTCTGAATTCACACCCCCCCTTGGGCCCATCTGAGAGATTGCATCAAAGTACCTACCTGGCTCACGTCACTCCAGACTCGACCTAGGAGCAGCAGTCAATTTTCATGTGCATTTTGAAGTTCGGTTCGAAAAGCGAGAGAAGCCATTTGTAGCCGCCCATTTCGGGAGTTTCAAAACAGCAAAAGAACACAATGTGAGCTCCCATTCGAGTTGATTCTATTCAAATAATGCTCTCATTTCAATTTACATATTGAATCCCATGGATTTTTCGTTTTAAAGAAAGGGTTCGTCCGAATAATGGATCGAACCATTCCCATAAAACGATATATATTAATATAATCATGCTTCCTTGATGATTTTCTATCATTCATGCATTAGTTAGGTTTAGTTCATATTTTATTTCGTTAATTTAGCATATTTCTAGAGTTAATTAGATTTTTTTTAGTGTTTATGTCAAGCCTGTTTAAATTTTGTATGTCTCTGTTTTTTGTCAGTCAGTTCATGAGTCATTTTATGTTTTTATTTTTTTTCAAAAATGCCAAAAAAAACACATTGTAGGCGTATAGTTGTTTCTGATAATTTGCAAAAAAATCAGAGTCGTTTAAGTTCATTTACTTCGTTCAAAATTCAAAATGCCAAGCCGGGTTTTGTGACCCGGGAAACGCTCAGGATGTTGGATCCCGATTTGTAAAATCGAGATCTCCCTCACTGGAGATCCGAAAAATGCCGTGGACTTAGATTGAAGTCTAGTTTTTAATCTGATTTTATCAAATTTTTCTGAATTTTATGATGCTTGTCAAAAATCCGAGAGTTTGGGACACGTGTCATAGCCTAATTTGAGCCTCTAAGACTCTGGATCAACTTGAGTCGATTAGTTCTCGCTGAATATAGCTCCAAATCTGGATCTGTGAAAATTGAACTTCATGTTATGAATGTTCTCTGTTTGATTCTAGAATTTTGCAATTTTTAGGACAGTCTGCATGCCCTTTTCGTATTTTTTATTTCGGTCTCCGGTTTTGATGTTCATACCTGCTCTTCTGATTTATGCATGCATCATCATATTTTTATATCTCTGTCAGTTGCTCAAATGCCAAATCTATACAAATGAATGTTATTCATATGCATGTCATCAGTTTCCCCTTTAATTTTCGAAAATTTTGGTGGTCAATTATCATTTTTTATACATTTTCACAGCAGATCCTACTGATTTTAGTCCTGTCAGAATTAAATCTCTGTTACCGAACTCACCGTAGGTCAAATCCCATGGATGTAAAAACCAAATCTGTTCCTTTTCATGTCCTTTAGCAGCCTGCAAAATATCAGACATTTCTATGGTGGATTTCTACATTATTGCGTTAAATGCTATGTTTGGTTCGTACCCATAGGTGAAATTTGCTTATTTTAGAATTTTATTTAAAATTTTGCATCTAGGACATGTTATTTCATGCATTTTATCATTCTATACTATTTCTAAGGATATAGGGATGTTCTTTACCGAATTTGGCATGATTTGAGAACCGTTTGATGATCGGTTTAGCTGTATTATCAAATCAGGGTTCCTGCGGGACCCTGATTCGAGCGAAAAACAAGTGAAATTCGTTATTTTGGCCAAATTTCAAATGTCAATTCTGATTTTTACAGTCCCATCATATTTAGTAGCATGCCATCATGCATTTCATCATCGTTTGATTCTATTTGCATTTTAAAATCTCCAAATTTTGTCAAAACTCCTTCAAAAACCCTGATTTTAAAGGTATAACCTCAATATTAGGGGTATTCTGGTCATTTTGACCACAATTCTGAATTTCAAACTATTTATTACCTGATTTTCATGCATTTGCATCATTCAAATATCAAGGAAGTATGAAAATCGGGTTTATATCCAACTCAATCCAATAATTTTAGGATATTATTGGAAAATCTTGGAAAAACCCACATATTTGAGCTAACCCCATTTCAAGCTTGGCAGGGACATTCGAAGAAAGGAGCTGGAATCTGTAATTTTCTTTCTTTCATTTTATTTAGTGATGTAATAATGTAACTTTGGAATAAGAGATTTACTTTTATGCTTAGATTAGGATGCATATCATATAGTTTGAATTTATGCAATATCCTGATTATGTGATTCATGCATTTTATTTAGAAAGTCACTATGGATGTACACGAATGACACATGCACCAACTCTTAGGGAGTTGATGAACTCGGTGGAGTCCATATTTACGGCCCTAGTCAGAATATAGACGAGACCCATATTCAGCATCTTCCTACTAGTCACACCGAGCCTGCACTCTTAGGCTATCTTCCAAAATTCATGGCATATCTTCAATTTTTATAAAATATTTTAGAATTAACTAAGTAAATTACAAGCATATTTGCGGCCATAGTCGGAATATGTGGTAATCTTACCTTAGTTTAATTTTAAAATTGCATATTTTCCTGAAAAGATGTTTTCATAAAAAGACATTCATTCGTTCATAATAGTTCACATCATGAAATCATGTGCATTTCTGTAAAATCTCCATTTCAAGAAAATCGATTTCTCAAGATACTCTGAAAATGTTTTCAAAGATTGATTTTCCCAAGCTAAGTTTTCCCTGATCTTCCCGGAAAATATTTCTTGTCTTAGAATTCATTTCTCATTTTTTAAATGAAACTTTCCATCATTTTCCAGAGTCAAAATCGATTTCCAATTCCTCAAAACCAGGATTCCCAGAATTTCAATTTCCTAGGATTTGATCTCCTTTCTCAAAATCATTTTCCTACAAATCTTCAATCATTTTTCAAAGAAAATTCTCACAGTTGAAGTTTTCCTGACAAACATTTTCTCTTTCAATGTTTATCTTTTCACAAGAATTCATTACTTTCCAAGGATTTCCAGTCATTCATGATTTTCTCACATCTTTAGAAACTTTCTTAAGATTTTCAAATCCTTTTATCAGGGTTTCCTTGAGAAATCGATTTCCATCATTTGCCTTGGAAACATTTTACAATTCCAAAATATTTTCTAAGCATACATCATGTTTTCCAACCTGCATTTTACAAAATCTCATAGCACATGCGTGAATTCTCTGTGCATTTAGGATAGAACACGATTTTGTTAATTTAGCTAAGTCAAGCACACATTTGGTCCTTGGTTTGATTACCCCTGGTAAAGGCATCAAGAACGGTCGAACCTCGTATCGACAGGTCGAGTCCCATTCTTCAGAATTTTTCTGCTATTTTCAAAACGGAGGCGAGTATTTCAAAACAATTTTCAAACTCTGGTCAAGTTTGACTTGCAGGATCGTTTTCCCTCTCTTCCGCAGGGAAGAGAAAAAATTTGTGATGATAACAGGTTTGGCGACCGTGATGGGACTTGTCCTCGTCTGATCAAAAGTATGCTTAACTTAGTTCAATTGTCAAAACTATATTCTCAAAATGTCAGCTCTTTTACTTTCTGATATCATGCGAACCTAGGAGCCTAGATTCTGACCCAACTGACATTGATTGCATATAACTTAGGCATGGTTTTGTAGGACTATATTGAGGAAATATTTTCATGCTCACATAGACTTAGGTCTAAACACAACTCTCCTCAATTTAGGATCTGAATGCAAACAATGTATGCTTCTTCAAAAGTTTTCAAAAATCTATCTCTCTAGGACTTAGAGCCTTCTATTTCTTGCATGTGATCATTTTTTCAAATCTCCCTTACCTATCTTTACCCGATCTTCACGTTGTTGGGCTCTTTTCCAGAACCCTAGTTCGGGACAGAGCCTCACAACTGGGCCACTTATTTGGGTTGACGCCCCCCCTACCATGTACTAAGGGCCACAGTCCGAAGTATATCGGTAGGCGCTCAAGGATGTTGGGAAAACACAAGCTTAGAACCAGAGTTGAAATTATATGCCACGTACCTCGGATTTCGATTCAGGTATATCAGCATAACTGGATTGGACAAAGATGATCTGAACCTAGAGTTAGGATTAAGGTCCTACAGCTGCTTTTCAAAATGATGCATCTAGAGTCAGCCTTTTAGGGAGTGATGTATGTGCATGAATGTATGTGCAGGATGTGATTGTATGTACCTTATTTTCTCATTTTCTCATATTTCCTAATTTTTCCAAAATATTAGACCATTTTTCCAAATATCCTTATTCTTTCCATTTTTATAAAACATTTCTCTTATTTTATCCAAACTCTGGACGATTTTTCCAAACCATCTAATTTCTCTGAAAACTCCAGGTGATTTTTATTCTTCCGTTCTACTGGATCTCAAATTTTTCACCTCATTTTTATCCTGCCTGCAATTTTCTAAAATCATATGTTTTTCTCTCATTGTTTTCTTGGATTCTCAATCCTTTTGTCTATTTGATGCTTCACCTTATTTTCCTCGCACATACCTTGATTATTGCAATAGAAATTGTTTATCCACCTTCCCTTTTGCCGTCTCTTTATTCTAAATCCATTTGCGGATTATTTTTCCAAGAGATATCTCTTTCCTTCAAAAAATGGTATTTTCCTCGTGGTTGACGACCTCGCCTAGGTAACAAGGCACATTTTTCGTTGTTTATTTCTCTTGCAAAGAATGACAACACAATTGTCATGATTTTAGCAGCAACTCCATCCCTAGTAATGGGATATTCTTTCAAGTGTCTACCATATCGTCAATAATCATTTTCCTCCCAATCCAAAATTTCCTCAGAGTCTAATCAAGACTTTATCCTGCAGAGAGCCTTCGCAGCATTTGATGGTTTAGACAAGGTCAGAGAAGAAGACCGCACCAGTACAACATATTATCTATTTCTCAGCTTCAAAAGAAGAAATAGACTCGCCAAGATCAGTCAGGAGTCAGGGCTAAGAAGAAAATGATGGCATAGATCCTCAGATGTATGTCATGTTCCATAAAATGATGAAGAAGATGATGAGTGAGCAGGCTGGCACCAGCTCAGACAAAAATCCCTTCAGCCAGAGAATTAGAGATCGTGTGGCCAAGAAATCAACCAAGTCCTCTGAGAAGCATGTTCAAGATACTTCAAACGAAGATGATACCGAGGAAGAATGCGAGATCATTCAGGAAGCAACTCGCAAACCAAAGGTCCAAGCAATAGAAGAACCACTACAAGCTCAATTGAAGGAAATGGCCAAGATGGTCAAAGATCTGCATGTTCGGGATAAAGGCAAGAAAATATTCACGAGCGAGGATTTCTATGATGGCTTGGAAGGAGATGACAGCCTAGAGGATCTCCCTCGTAAATTTGTCAAATTTGATGGGACTGGCGATCCCAAGGCACACTTGGCTATGTTTTTTGCAGAATGCAATCGGTTTCGAAGAGACAATCGTGCGTAGTTCAGATGTTTTCCTCGCAACCTAGAAGGCACCGCCGCCAAGTGGTACTCCGAGCATATCAATCCAATCGAATTACGAGAGTTCGATAAGGTGGTCAACATATTCATTGAGCGATTTCTGTTCAACATTGAAGCGCTACCAACGTTAAATCACCTCTGTAATCTGAAGCAGGGAGATAGTGAAAAAGCCAGGGACTTCATTCACAGATGGAGAGAGACCTGCAATAAAATAAGGAGCCCAATTTCAAAGGAGCATGCACTCCAAATTATCCTGAACAACTTTTCACAGCCTTTGACAAGTCTCATCTCTACCTCACCCTCCAAGTCTTTCATTGAACTCATTGAACGAGCCGAATGGCTCGAGATGAGAATAGAGAATGGGGTCTATGAAGGCATTACCATTGCAAGAAATAGTCAAGATGCCAAAAAGAAGGCTCACTTCACTTTTTCGGCTAAATCCTTCAATAATAGCAAAGGCAACAAGAATAATCATGGTAACAGTTTGGAGAGATTCAAAAGGCAAAAGGGGAAGGATGTCAATAATGATAAATCTCTCTAATCCAGCCTTCAACATAAGGAGAAAGATCAGGAAAAACCAAAGTGCAAGGACTGAAGCACTGATCGAGAATTCACCCCTCTGGATCAGACACTCGAGAGTATCCCGTAATATATGCTTGCGAAAGACATTGTTCGGTTGCCTAAAGTTGTCGATCCCCCAGCAATTATGGGCAGATTCAAAGAACAATTTTGCAAGTTTCATCGAGCAGTAGGGCACGATACGGAAAACTGCTTTGTCCTTAAGAACATTGTTCAAGACTGTATTGACAAAAAGCTCCTCATTGAAGATGAAAAGGAGGACCAGTCATCCTGACTAAGCTTTTTCCACAATCATTCCAGAAGCTGACAATGTCGGCACTTTCCCATTTCTCATCTTGCTTTTATTATTTCAAAAGAATAATGAAATCCCATTTTCTTTCATTGATTTTAAATCATCAATAAAATCATCAAACGTTCCAATAGCTTGGCGCCATCTTATTTGTTTCTCCTTCCTTTTCACATTGTGTCTCTTGTGAGTGTCATCGTCGCGAAATTTTTCCGTCTTCCCTTCCCTTCCCTTGCGGGAGAGAGGGAAAAACGCTTTCGCGAGTCAAACTTGACCAGATTTTGGAAAATTGTTTTGAAATACTCGCCTCCGTTTTCGAAAATAGCAGGAAAATCCATGGGATGGGGCTCAACTTGTCAGTACGAGGTTCGACCGTTCCTGCCGCCTTTAACAGGGGTAATCGAACCAAGGACCAAAATTGTGCTTGACTTAGTTAAATTATCAAAATCGTGTTCTATCCTAAATGCACAGAGAATTCAGGCATGTGCCATGAGGTTTTGTAAAATGTAAGTTGGGAAAATATGATGTATGCTTAGAAAACATTTGGAGTTCAAAAGCATTTTCAAGAAAAAGATGGAAATCAATCTCTCAGGAAACTCAGATGAAAGGATTGAGAAATCACCAGAAAGTTTAAGAGGATGTGAGAAAATCATGAAGGGTTGAAAATCCTGGGAAAGTAGAAGTAATTCTTGAGAAAAGATGAGCATTTTGAAAAGGAAAATATTTGTCAGGGAAACTCTGACTTTGAGAATTTTCTTGGGAAAATGATTGAAATTTATGGGAAAACTCTTTGGAGAAATGAATCAAAACTTAGAAAATTGAAATCCTGAGAATATGGTCTTTGAAATATCTGAAAATCGATTTTGGTTCTTGAAAAAGATGAGAAATTCCTTTTGAAAATGAATCTTAAGAAAATAACATTTTCCAAGGAAAATCATGGGAAAACATGACTTCGAAAAATCCAACTTTGAAAATTTTCAGAGTTTCTTGAGGAATCAATTTCCATGGAATGAAATTTTCTTGAGAAAATCATGAGAAAAGCAGATGATGCCATGATGCAGATGATTTGAATGTATGAATGCACTTTGAAAAAGATATCCGGAAAGATTTTCTAAGAAATTTGTTGGAAAAATGTGCATTAAGCCAAAGTAAATTCTTCACATATTTTGACTGTGGCCATGGATATGTTTAGAGTTTAATTGATTTAATTCACAATATTTTGCAAAATTGGAAATATGATGTTTATTTTTTAAGATAGCCTAAGAGTGTAGGCTCAATGTGACTGGTAGAAAGATGATGAATCTGGGTCTCGTCCATATTCTGACTAGGGCTGTAAATATGGACTACACCGAGTTCATCAACTCTCTAAGAGTTGGTGCACGTGCCATTCGTGTTCATCCACAGTGATTTTGAAATAAAATGCGTGATTCATAAAATCAAGATATTACAAGAATTCAAACTATATGAAATGCATCTTAATCTAAGCGGAAGAATAAATATTATTCCAAAGTTTACATTTGATGGTTACATTGCTAACAAAAATAAAAAGTATAACTAAATATTTGATAGCTCCAAAAGAAAACATATCTTCCAGATTTTCTTGCAAAATGAGAATTAGTACAAGGAATGGATATACAAGATACCCAAGGAAATAAGATATATATATATATATATATATATCTAAATACTCAAATTTGTGCTAAGTGACATATGATAATGGAGGTGTATTTGCAGGAAAAAGTGTATACATATGTGCTTATGCCTAAAAACTAAGGTATATGAAGAGATCCACATATATATATATATATATATATATATAGATTTATGATGAAAAATATAAATATAATGATTGAATTTCCATAGGTGATGGGTAAGTGCCTGGATCAGAAAATACAAGGTATACACAGTTTTTGTACATGATTTCGCAGAACCATAATTCCTAAATTATAAAATATTTCTTCATAAAATTTGATATGAAGAGTCCCTATATATCAATAAAAGAGCATACCAAAGATGATCCAGAAATCATAAATGAATATTGACATATCCATTCACGAATATGGCTCATTATCAAGACTGTACACCTGCAGAAAAGGGGATGGCTCATTACATCCTACAGTTTATCAAGAGGGTCAATCAATTTCCCCTATAATCATCCTAATTTGAGTCATTCAGTTAAATTGATATAAGCTGATGACTTAGGGTAACTAAATACAAAATAATAAGATGGGTAGTATTCAAATAATATGTACAAGATATTGGATAAACAATGGAATCAATACAAATGATCAAAGTGAAGACATGGAACCACAAACATATGATATAAGTGACTATATTTCAGAAATCGTGGGGCCAAAGGGTAAGCACCCTTGACCTTTGGGACAATGATTAGAAGTGGCGTATGGGCCTTTCACAAGGCATATATATACAGTAAAAAAAAATTCTAAATTTATACTACACACAGGAGATGATGAGTAAGATGCAACAACAATGTGACATATACAAAAAGAGATGATGTTGTGAGAGAAAAGTAAAGAAAGTACAAATTTTTATGAGATATGCAAGGGGATTGAATGCAAAATAAGCCAAACTTCTAAATTGCATTACGGATAACATGTCTTAATACAAGAAAAGGCAGGGCTACAGGTCCTTAGATGCAGGGTATATGCTGAAAATAAATAAACCTTAACTTTCCCATTCACAGAGGCTATACTTAAGCTGAAGACGTCCACGCTGGACAAGATTAAAATGTAGTAACAGCGTGTTTAAACCAAAGGCCTAATCGAGATCAATTTGAATCCCATCATGGGAAAGCATGAACTTACTCAGAGTACCAACCCTTGCAACAATTTGAGTGTAACATGAACATTCAGAAAACGTATGTGGGATTACAAAGGTTATCCATGGGTCACATCTGGATATAATTCTGGCATGAACTGAGGCGTGAAACATATCAAGACAATCACCTAAATCAGCTTAATGACATGAAGTCCAAAACGCAGAAATGTAACACATGACCCTGTAATGTGCTGGAACTAGCTGATAGTAAAGATGTTTTCCCAAATCATCATCTTGATTGTCAGAGTAATGCTTAATATTTCATGTTGATGTTAAAGCTTCAAAATAATTGATGATCCTCAGAACAGGTTATGAACAACTTTTACTCTCGACTACATATGAAGCATGAAGTCTAAACACATTATTGTATGATTTAGAAGCACAGAAAACATACAAGATCATAAAAAAAAAACGATGCAATATAGGATAGAATGGAAATGGGTAATAAATTAAATGTAGTGTCGTTGTTAATGACACTCTTTTACTGTACGAATAGTCTTACTGGACTATCGTTTAACCCGTGATGTGCAGCTATGATGGGCAAATACGTATGAACCTATGGAGACCCCTAACATACAGAAAAAAAAAATGGAATGAATGTTATGCATAACACCTGAAACTGAAGACAATCGCCCACAAAAGAATAGAGGGATTACCAGCAATGACGTAGGAAGTTTGATTCACTACCTTTTTGCAGAGGATGGGAACATTGAAATAGGACTACATCAGTGACACAGGAATGTAACCATCGATACCCAATGTGACATAATCTGAAACTGAAACTGAAAACCAAGAATTTACATATGGAACCTTACTCCTCACGGTTATGGTGCTGAAATGGAGTTTGTGAAATCTTTAGGGGAAACAACCATTAAATCATAAACATTCACAGGAATCGATAACACCATTGCGAGGTGTAATCGATTCCTAACATGTGAAAATAGACAAAGACGCAGATCACACCATTAAATGTGATGGATCGGCACTATGCATGGTATGAATATGATGCACATTTCACTTAAAAGTGTAAAAGTCTGTACCTTGGTTCAGCAGGGCCGAGGAGATCTCTTCCTTTTGAAGGTTTTGCAGAAGATCGATCGTGTAGGTTAAAGCTTCTGAATGCCAGCCGTTGGAGATGTTGTCTTTTTGAAAAGCAATGGAAAACAGAAGGGAATCGATCGTGATGCCAAGAGGAAGGGAAAGCTGGATTAAAGAAGAAAGCACAGGGGTTTTGAAAGATGAGAGGGCTGGAGAGGCAATTGGGGGTCAATTTCCTGCTAGCCGAGAGGAGAAGGGAAGAAAAAAAGGGAATTGGCTGATGGGGTCCAATTAAACTTTGGAATAAGAATTTACATTTCCTGCTTAGCTTAGGCAGCATTGCATATAGTTTTTTTTTTTTTAAATAATGTTAATGTGTGATGGATGATGATTCATGCATATTCAAACTCACTATGGTCTACACGAATGGCACATGCACTAGCTTTTATGAAGTTTATAAACTTGGTGAAATTTGTATTTATGGCCATAGTCAGAATATGAATGATACCCAGATTTGTAATCTTTGTATTAGCAACATTCAGCCTACACTCTTAGGCTAACTTCAAAATGCACTGCATTTCTCAAAAATACAAAAAGTATTTCTCAATTCCTCAAATCCATATTCATTCATTTCATGCATTTGCCAATTCCAATTCAAATTTCAATTCAAAGAAGTTCATTTTCTCAAAATTTTCCTAAGTCTTATTCAAAAATCGATTTTCTCAAAATATGGATTTGCCAATGATATTTCAAGTATTTCCCAAGTTCCAAATTCGATTTTCTAAGTTAGATTTTCAATTTCAAAGTTTGAATTCAAAGAAATCGAGTTTTCCAAAGTTATTTCACATTTCTCAAAATCGATTTTCACAAAATCCTTATATTTCTTCAGAAATCGATTTTCACTTTCTCAAATACAATCATGATTCATGATTTTCAAAGAGTTTATTTTCCAAATATTTTCCAATCTTTGAAGCAAACATCATGTTTTCAAATGTGCATTCTTAGAAATTCATAGCACATGCCTGATTCTTTGTGCATTTAGGAATTAGAATATGGTTTAGACAAGTTGAACAAAGCAAAGCATTTGATTGATCCTTGGTTCAATTACCCCTGGTAAAGGCGCCAGGAACGGCTGAATCTCGTACCGACAGGCGAGTCCCATTCTTCGGAATTATCCTGCATTTTAAAAACGGAGGCGAGTTATTTTCAAAAACTTTTTCAAAGGTCAGTTTGACTCGCAAAAAGTAAAAATTTTGTGATGATAACACTATCATAAGACAAACAATCATTTAAAAAGAACCATGTATAGAGTGGCATTATAAAATGAGGAGATAGGGAAGGAAGATAGATGGCATCCAGATAGATAAAGAAACTTGAAATTTTATTGATTTTGAATTGATCAAGGACATTGATAAAATGAGACATTTATTAAAAAGAATAGAAAGAAATTAATAAATGGTTCTCAATGTGCCCCTTTGACGAAAATAGTCTTCTTTGGTGAGCTTCCACCGGAAAACCCTAGTCCTGCTCTGTGGGAACGATGCTTTTGGATCACTGGCTCGATGCGGCCATCTTCGTTCTTGCCCAATCCTTTCAAGGGTTGATAACCATGCTTCAGTAGTAAATCAAATCCTTTTTTTGCTTTTATGAATTATGGAAACAACGGATGATCTTTGATAGCGTTGTAGTTGATCCGGCCTCCCATCTTGAAGAATTCAGGACCTCTCTATCGGGTCATGGCTACAGTGTGCAGAGATAATTCTGATATTGTCTAGAGTATTTCCCGACTTTCTCCGAGACTGATTTCTTTACTTTCCCTGATGCTAAGGATATCTGCAGTGAATGATGGTAGATGGATCATGGGTTGCGGGAGCCTTTCTTCTGGGTCCTTTCTTAATACTATTGTAATCATTCCACCTTTTGACCATTTTACACATTGATGAAGGGTGGAAGGCACTGCATTAGCATTATGAATCCAAGTTCTTCCGAGCAACAGGTTATATGTGGGTGGTACATTGACCACATGAAAAAGCACTGAGTGCACCGAATAATTGATGAACACCTCCAGGAATATCTTGCCTTTAGCTGTTTGACCATGGTTGTCAAACCCATATATAGTGATAGGATCTGGAATATATTCTTCTTCCTTGATGCCTAGCGCCTTTGCGGTCATCTCGGGACATATATTGAGTCTGCTACCTCCATCAACCAACACATGGGGTACTGTCATTCCTCTTACTCGAACGACAATGTACAAGGCATTGTTATGAAAGGAATGAGGCTTTGGAAGATCCTCATCCGAGAAGGTGATTGGCACATTTGTCATGGCTGAATTCACAATTTGTGCTATGTCTTCAGGTGTGGTACTGGGTTTGACTTTAATCTTTCTGAGCAAATCATCCAGTACTTGCTGATGCTTGCAAGAACTCTTGGCTAAGTCCAAAATTGAAATATTGGACAGAGCAGTCAAAGGCTTTTGACTCGAAACTTCTTCCTTTTTTGGGGTGGATTTGAGAAAATGTTTTGGGAACCCTGGAATTTGACTGGCTGCTGTAGGAAATGTTTTGGCTGGCTCCGCTGACACTTTTAGCTTATCAAAGGCTGAAATTATGTCCACCTTCTTGGTGGCTGGTGTTGCCTGTCACAGCACTGACACCTGATATTGAACTTGGAGATCTTGAGAATAACACGACTTGATGCGTTCATGAGGTAGAAATGGTTGTTCAGCTATTACTGCCGTAGTGTGCGGCGGAAACGGCTGATTGAGAATATCCATTTTTTCTTCTTCTTCTCCTTCCACCAACAGATTCTTGTCAATAAGGTCCTGCACAATGTTCTTGAGAACAAAGCAGTTCTCAGTGTTGTGTCCAACTGTCTTGTGGAACTTGCAAAATTGATCTTTTCATTTCCCCATAGGCACAGGGGGATCGGTCAGTCTAGGCAACTTGACCATTTCCTTCGACAGCATATACTCGAGCACATCTTCAAGTGATTGATCGAGAGGAGTAAATTTTCTATCGTAACTCCATCCTTCATGCTTAGCCTTTTCACGCTGTTTCGGCCCTCGATCTTGCTGAGGAGGCTTGTTATATTAAGCAGCAGGCTTTACTTTCTGATCTCCTTTGTTGTTTGAATTGTCTGCACTGTAGCAGTAATCTTTCTTCTGCCTTTTGTAACGATTATTGTTGCTGTTGTTGTTGGCAGAATAGGTGAAGTGAGTTTTCTTCTTCTGTTCACCTTGGGGGTTATGTTTGGGAAATGTGAAGCCTTTGGCTCATTCAGTCAGCTCGATGAGGGTTCGGGATGGTGCAGTGGAGATTAATCCTCTTAATGGTTGTGAAAAGTTGTTGAGGATTAGGGATAAAGCATGCCTTTCGGATATAGGATCCCTCATTTTGTTGCAGGCTGATCTCCATCTATGAATAAAATTCCGCGCCTTTTCATTTGCATTCTGCCTTAGATTGCAGAGATGGCTTAATGTTGGGAGTGCCTCCGTGTTGAACAGAAAGCGTTCGATGAATAAGTTCACAACTTTATCGAACTCCTTGAGCTCGATGGGATTGATATGCTCAGCATACCATTTAGCTGCAACTCCTTCCAAGCTGCGGGGAAAACATAGGAATAGTGCTCTGTGGTCCCTCTTGAACCTTGAGCACTCAGCAAAGAATGTGGCGAGATGAGCTTTTGGGTTGCCAGAACCGTCGAACTTGATGAATTTACGAGGAAGGTTTTCGAGATCTTTATCTCCTTCTAATCCATCATAAAATTCCTCGCTAGTGAAGACTTTCTTGCCTTTATCACGGGCTTGCAAAACTTTAACCATTCTGGCCATTTCTCTGAATTGTGTCTGCAGGGGCTCTTCTGCGACCTGACTTTTTGATTTGCGGCTTTTCCTTTGTTCTCGACCATGTTTCTGAAATGCCGGAGGCACCTCATACTCTTCATCGGTGTCTTTCGCTGATTCTGATTCATCTAAAATTTCCTCTGGCTGAATGTGCTTCTTGGAAGTCTTCTTATCCTTGTACCCGTGGAACTTCTCTCTAAATGGATTCTTTTCTGAACTGGTCCCGGGCTGCTCATTCATCATCTTGTTCATCATCTTCCGGAACATGGCATACATTTGTGGGTCTATGCCATCATCCGCTTGTTGCTGATCTTGACTCCTGTCGGATTGCGGAGAGCCCATCTCTTTTTCTGAAGCTGACGAGTATTGAGATGTTGTTCTTTTGCCTGATCTTGTCCGAATCATCAAATGTTGTGGATGCTCTCTGCAGGGCAAAGACCTGATTAGATTCTGAAGGAATTGGTTTTTGGAAGAAATATTTGTTGGAAATATGGTAGACAATTTGAAAAAGATATCCCATTACTAGGAATTGAGTCGTCGTAGAAATCATGACAATTGTGTTGTCAACTTTTTGCAAGAGAGATGAACAATGAAAATATGCCTTGTTACCTAGGCGAGGTCGTCAAACCATAATAAAGAGAAAAATTTTATTGGAATGATGAATTTTGAACTTTTATTGATCTTGACAAAGAGGTGGAGGACAAACAATTTGCCACCATTCATGATAGTCGGCAGACTGTAAACACCCCAAATTTTCACCCTTATCCAGTGCTTACATTTCATGTGTCATTGCATATCATTGCATGCATTCGGCATACCATTTCATTGCACAGCATAGCATTGCATGTCATTACATCTCATCTTCGAGATCCAACACTCCAGTTTTTAAAATATTCAATCCAGATTTGAATTTTAAAGCTTTTCTTTCAAAATCAATTTCAAAACCTGGGTATTTATTCAACATTCTGTCATTTTCCAACCCCCGGGACCTTATATTTTGAAATACTTTCTTAGAAAACAATCTGGATTCATTTCAAACTCAATTTCAATTGATTTCAATTCTCAGATGAGACCCATTTAGGTGGTGTCACTTCTGGATTCCTTTACTTGTCAAAAATCTTCAAAAATTTCAGAGTCCTAGTTGGATCAGGACTCTTTTTCCAGAATCCTAGTCCGATCAAAACTCTACTTTTCACTACCTTTTTACCTGTTTTCGGAGAAAACCTTTTAAAATCTTCTATTTTGGCCAAAATGTTAGAGTCCTAGTTGGATCAGGACTCTTCTTCAAGAGTCCAGTCGGATCAGGACTCTTCTTCAGAGTTTCAATTGGATTGGGACTCTAATCTTTCACAACTATTTTATCTATTTCAATCAAATCTTTCAAAAAGAGTCAGAAACTCAGAGTTTATGTCAAAACAGGACTCTGTTCAGAGAGTCCTAGTTGGATCAGGACTCTGATCCTGGTTTCAATTTTGAGAAAATCTTTCAAAAATCTTTCCATTTATCAAATTTGTTACACTTTTATCAAAGAATTTCAAAATTCTGAGGTTTTAGCCCAGAGTCCTGATCAAATCAGGACTCTATCCTCAGAGTCCTAATCGAATCAGGACTCTATCCAAAATTGATTTTCTCACTTCATTTTCACTGGTTTTCAAAAGCTTTGCCCAAATTTCATCATTTGCTCATCAGAAAACCAAAATTCTTAGAGTTCTGATTGAATCAGGACTCTTTCTTAGAGTCCTAATCAGATCAGGACTCTAAACAAAAACTTCAATTTCATCTTATTTTTAACTGATTTTCAAAATTCTCTCATTTGTTTTCTCAGAAAATCCAAAAATTGGAGAGTCCTAGTTTAATTAGGACTCTGTCCCCAGAGTCTCAGTTGAATCAGAACTCTGTTTTATTTCAATATTTGTTATTGTTTTCACTGTTTTGACAAGTTCTTTCATTTGTTTTTTAGAAAAAAACCAAAAAATCTAGAGTTTCAGTCCGATCAGGACTCTGTCCCAGAGTTCTAATCCTGTCAGGAGTCTGTTTTTACTTTTATTTTTATTTATTTCCATTTATTTTCAAAAATTAGGTCATTTTGTAGAGTCCAGTTGATCCAGGACTCTATTTCAGAGTTCTGATCGAGTTAGGAGTCTAACCCTGACTGTATTTTCTGACTTGTTTCACCATTTTCGATTAAATCTTTTCAAAAACTCCTTCATTTGGCTTTTAAAAACCAAAATCACAGAGTCTTAAAAATCCAGGACTCTAGACCAGAGTTCCAGTTCGCTTAGAACTCTATTTTCAAAAATCTTGAATTTCAATTATTGATTTTAACCTGTTTTCAAAGCCATTTTTAGTATTTATTTCAAGTTTTTCAAAACTTCGATGTGGGGCCCACCCCGTTGGTGCCATATCTAGAGGAGTTCTGACTCAGTTAGAACCCTATGCCATTTCAAAAACTTAATTTCAAGCTTACTTTTGAAAATCTTTTGAAAACTTTCGCAATTTCAAGTTTTAAAATCATTTTTTTAAAAAAAACTCAAGTAGGGCCCACTTGGGGTGGCGCCATATTCGAGTAAGTTAGGGCTAGACTAGGGTTAGTCAGTGTCTTGGTTAGTGTCAAAAGTTTAGAAGAGTCAAAACCATTTTGAAAACTCATTTTGAAAATTAGTTTTTAAAACTAGTGTTTTTAAATGTTTTTAAAAGTGTTTTAAAAACCCAAATGTGAAAGATGCCAAAGTGGCATCACATTTGGGGGTTTTCTAGGTTTAGTTAGGGGCTAATTAGGGATTAATTAGAGTCCCACCTAGGCTATAATTCTCCAAAAAATCGTTGCCCTTAGTGGATTTATTAGAAAGAGTCCTGAAAAAATGAAAAACCTCTTAATTAACCCTAATTAAGTGACTTTTTGAAAAACTATAAAAGGGGACCTAAAGGGGGTCAAAGGAGGGCTCTTTTCTCTCAAATTTTCGTGGTCTCTCTCTCCTCTTCAGCACCTCCACCTTCCTCCATTGCAGCTGCAAGCACCAAGGTAATATTTTTAATATTTTTTTAGTTTTATTTAATACTTTTTCATGTTTTAAATCAATTTTAGCCATTGGTGTCATCCCCTTCATGGATTAAACCATTGATTCAAGTCCAAGAACCTCAAGAGAGGTTCAAAAAAGTGATCTAACTATATTTCATGGTATTTACAGGGATTCTAATCCATTAGAATCAATCTTAACATGGGTCTTTACATTATTAACCATTAAAACATGTTATTTGCCCTTTTAATGGGTTAAATCCATGCTTTTAAAGGTAACATCAAATTCCAGCCATTGATTCCCTAAGTTTTATTTATTCATGTGTTTGTTTATGTTGATTACACGTTTTCCAGCATAGAAATAATTTTTATTTGCTGTTTTATGGTTTGTTTTATTGTTTTTCATTAATTAATGCATATTTTCTCAAGTTTCTTAGATTTCTGTGTGTTTTTAATTTAGAACAGAAAAGAGCATGCTGTTTCAGATTGAAATACTTGCTGTTTATTTCTGATTTTTTTATATGTGATGCATGCATATGTGATTGAACTACTGTAAAAAAATCAAAGATTTTGGACTTCGGGAACCCTGTGAAAAAAATCAGACATCAGGTCGGGTTTTTAAAACTTTAAAATCGGTGTTAAAATCAGGAGGGTGACTTGATATGATGATATTTTTCTCATCCGATATCCGATTTGAGATCCGTAAAGTGCCATGGATTCATATTGATTAGATATATCTACTGTGAAATTTTTAGATTTTTTATCTCTATTTGATATTTCTACTCTGACAGAAAGTCTGATTTTCAATTTAAAACTCGTTAGGGTTTACCAAAACCCTAATCAGACTTGTGTTGTTTATAAATCGCAAACCACAGATCCGATTCATGATCTGTAAAAAGTGAGTATTATTATTTTTATGTCTACTATTTACTGATAAAATATAAGATATTTTGGAATAGCATTGATATTTATCCCAAAATGTTTAATCTACAGTGTCTGTTTTAACTCATGTGTGGTTTGCAATATTCAAGTCCAGATTGCTGGAAGGGTTTCTCCCTAACCGGAGATGCTTTTTCCGATCTGTAAATTGGAAAATATTTGTTTTTATTCCTATCTTGTCTCTGTAAAATTTCATAGATTTTCATGAAAGATTAATCCCTGATTCGGGTCTAACTTTGAAACTGGTTGGTGAACTAGGTCAAAAATAGCATATTTTTAGGGTTTGATGCAATTTTAGGGTTAATTTAATGTCAAAAAATATTTTTATAATTCTAATTTGATATTAGGGTTATAACAAGTGCAGGTACCAAATTTGATAAATTTTGGAATCCAATTGATGGCTGAATTAAGCAAATTGCAAAACGGGGTTCCTGAAGAATTCCAAAACACTGCAAAAATCACAGTTTTTGTGATATTCTTGGATTTTCGTGTATAAGCATATATTTTTAGGGTTTAATCATATTCATAATCATATTAGGATGCTTTAGGTTTAATTTGATGCTCATTTGATTCCATTTAATGCATAAAACCTAAGTTTTTACCAAAATCTATTTCAGAAAACCCTGATTTCAAGGCCATAGTCTTGCTATCAGGGGCGATTTGGTCATTTGACCTCAATTTTGAAATCCCTAACCCTAATTTTCATATTTTTAATCTTGTCACATCATATTTAGTTTGATTTATCTTCATTTGAATTTCAAAACTTGCATTTTATAAAATATCTTTCTGAAAACCCTAATTTCAAGGCCATAGTCTTGCTATCAGGGGTATTTTGGTCATTTTGACCCCAATTTTGAAATTTCATATCTTATGCTTCATATTTATTCAATCTTATTTCATATTTTATCATTTTTATTTAAGGGAATCATGGAAAAGGCTTATATCTAGCAAAATCCAGTAATTTCTAGATATTACTAGATAAACCTAGAAAAGCCAACATATCATCACTAACAAAGTTTTCTAGTTTTGCAGGTACATTGAAGACTTTATTTTTCATGTATTTAAATTTCAATAGTGATGTAAATTAAATTAAACTTTGGAATAAGAATTTACATTTCCTGCTTAGCTTAGGCAGCATTGCATATAGTTTATTTTTTTTTTTAAATAATGTTAATGTGTGATGGATGATGATTCATGCATATTCAAACTCACTATGGTCTACACGAATGGCACATACACTAGCTTTTATGAAGTTTATAAACTTGGTGGAATTCGTATTTATGGCCATAGTCAGAATACGAATGATACCTAGATTTGTAATCTTCGTATTAGCCACATTCAGCCTACACTCTTAGGCTAATTTCAAAATGCACTGCATTTCTCAAAAATACAAAGAGTTTTTCCCAATTTCTCAAAATCATATTCATTCATTTCATGAATTTTCCAATTCCAATTCCAATTCAAATTCCAAGTCAAAGGAATCAAATTCTTCAAAATTTCCTAAGTCTTATTCAAAATCGATTTTCTCAAAATATGGATTTGCCAATGATATTTCAAGTATTTTCCAAGTTCCAAATTCGATTTTCTAAGTTAGATTTTCAATTTCAAAGTTTGAATTCAAAGAAATCGAGTTTTTCAAAGTTATTTCACATTTCTCAAAATCGATTTTCACAAAATCCTTATATTTCTTCAGAAATCAATTTTCACTTTCTTAAATACAGCATCTCAAAAATAATTCACAATTTTCAAAGAGTTTATTTTCCAAGAATCTTCCAAGTATTTCAAATCTTTAAAGCAAACATCATGTTTTCAAATGTGCATTTTTAGAAATTCATAGCACATGCCTGATTCTTTGTGCATTTAGGAATTAGAATATGGTTTAGGCAAGTTGAAAAAAGTAAAGCATTTGATTGATCCTTGGTTCAATTACCCCTGGTAAAGGCGCCAGGAACGGTTGAATCTCGTACCGACAGGCGAGTCTCATTCTTTGGAATTATCCTGCATTTTAAAAACGGAGGCGAGTTATTTTCAAAATCTTTTTCAAAGGTCAGTTTGAATCACAAAAAGTAAAATTTTGCGATGATAACAGGTTTGGCGACCGTGATGGGACCTGTCTTCGCTTGATCAATCTAATGCTCAACTTAGTTCAAATTGTCAAAATCGTATTCCATGAAATGTCAGCTTTTGATTTATGCTATCATGTGAACCTAGGAGCCTAGACTTGAACCCAGCTGACATGGAATGCATGTAGACTAGGTATGGTTTGGTAGGACCATATTGAGGAGAATTATTCATGCTCACATAGACTTAGGTCTAATACAACACTCCTCAATTTAGGAATTGTATGAAAACAATGCTTGCTTCTTCAAATATTTCAAAATCTCTATCTCTTTAGGACTTAGAGCCTTTTATTTGCTTGCATGTGCTCATATTTTTCAAAAACCACCCTACCTATATTGTCCCGGTCTTCACGTTGCTGGGCTCTCTTCCAGAACCATAGTTCGGGACAGAGCCTCACAACTGGGCCACCTATTTGGGTGAAAACCCCCCTGCCACGTACCAAGGGCCATAGTCCAACGTATATCGGCAGGTGCTCAAGGATGTTGGAAAACTTGAACCTAGAACCGGAGGAATTGATTTTATGCCACGTACATCGGGCCTTGGCTTGAGTATATAGGCATAACTGGATTGGATACAGTTGATCTGAACCTTAGAGTTAGGATTAAGGTCCTACAGCTATTTAAAAAATTTTTTGCATCTAGAGTCAGCTTTTAGGGAATGCTGTATGTGCATACTTGTTTGTGCATGATGTGATTAAATGTGTTTAGTCATTTCTTTTTATTTCCCATATTTTCCCAATTTTCTAAAATACTGGACAATTTTTCAAAAATCCCCAATCCATGTCCATGTATTGTCTATGTTTTAAACCTTGGATGATTTTTTTCAAATACTTCATTTTCCATTTTATGAAGTATTTCCTCACATTTCATCAAACCCTGGATGATTTTCCAAATTTCCCTTAATTTTCTTCAAAACTCCAGGTTATTTTTCATCCTTTCTTTCTTCTGGATCTCGAATTTCCTGCCTGCATTTTTCTCAAATCTCTATATTTTCCCAAGTCTTATTCCAATTTTCTGGGTTTTCCAGTCTGATGGCATCCAGTCAGCTTGATTCAGTCTTCCCTGAGGGTCACATCTCCTACGAGGTGCGACAAAGTCTTCCCGAGCATCGAGTCCTCAGCACCGGATCCTTCATTCTCCGGTGGTATTATTCGTGGCTCAAGAACTTCTCTCGTATGTTTCTGGACCACTTGGACGATTGTGGGTTAGAATTGGCGTCCGCAGTAGGAAAGCAGACAGTTAACGGCAATTTGATCCATGCACTAGCAGAGCGGTGGAATCCGAGCACTTCTACTTTCTGGTTCCCATGGGGAGAGATGACAGTACTGATAGATGGATTTTCAGAGATTATGGGATTGCCCGAGCCAGCTGGTCAGCCTGAAGATCCATTGGAGAAACAGTTTTTTATCAATGTCAAGGGTCTGGACCCTAAGGACGCTTTAGCTCGTATGACAGGACTCAACTCTTGGCCATTGATAGAGGAGGATGGAAACGAATATGTGGACCTGCTCGAAATCTATAGACAGTATGGGACGTTTGTAGAAGTCAGCTCGTTGTCTCGAACAGCTCGAGAAAGAATTTAGCATGCGATGGTTCTGTGCACGGTGGGATTAACTTTCTTTCCCGACGGACGGAATTATCTGGATATCAGAATAGTCCAACTCCTAAGAAGATGGGGAAGTCGACAGACCAGCCGCCTCTCCATTGCCACGGCCGCACTCGCCTTTCTATACCGAGGGTTGACTCGTTTCGCACTCGGAGAATCAATTCTAGTCGAAGGGTGCACCTATGCGTTGCAGTCTTGGTTCCTCCGGCATGTGCCAGCCCGAGCCAGTTCCTTCAGACACAATGGTGAAAAGCTTCTTCCAGTTGCGCGATACCGATTCTTGATCGACAACCTTCAGGAGGAAGAAGTCGTATGGGACTACTTTGATCGTCAGGAATCACCTCCCAGATATACTTATGCATATGGCAAGCGGTTCAGACTACTTGGCCCATTCTTCTGCTCATACTATCATCCAGAGCGGTGTGTCAGGCAGTTCTCTCAGAGGCAGAAGCGCGTAGAGATTCGTCCACTAGCAGGGGTTCTGCCAGAATTCGACCTCGCATCAGATCAATGGTCCGGAGCATATCATTCTGCCAGACATGGCTGAGATTCTTTTGTCACTCACTATTTTTCCTGGTCCTCGAGTGTCCTCTGATTATCAGGAGTGGTGGAAAATTGTTCGCCTCCCTCCCCTTTGTCGAGTCTATTATTAATAAAATCATGTCTTTTTCTTTCTTCTTCAATAAAATTCCTTTAAATTTCATCCTATCTTGGTTTGACGACCTCGCCTAGGTAACAAGGCATATTTTTCAGTTGTTTATTTTTGCAAAGGAATAGCAGTGCAATTGTCGTAATCCCAGCGACGACTCAATCCCTAGTAATGGGATACTCTTTCAATTGTCTACCAAAATTATCAATAAATATTTTCCTCCAAACCAAATTTCCTTCAAAAGCCTAACCATCAATTCTTCCCTACAGAGAGCGTTAGCAATCTCCAGAAAGTTGTTGTGACATTCAATGGTTCATACAAGGTTCGGAAAGAAAACCACATCAGTTGAAGGCATCGCGTACTCAGTCGCTTCAGAAGAGGAAATGGAAATTTTCACTGGTCGAACTTCCTGAATCTGGTTTTTACTGGTCGAACCCTCTAAATTCAGTATTCACTGGTCAGACTTTTTCAAAGCCCAGCGTTCGTGCGGGTACTTTTTTTTAAAGTCCAGTGCTCGTACTGGTATCCTTTAAAAATCCAATGCTCGTACTGGTAATCTTTCAAAATCCAGTGCTTGTGCTGGTAATTTTTCCAAAAATTCAGTGTTTGTGCTGGTAAATTTCCAAAACCCAGTGCTCGTACTGGTAACCATTTAAAGTCCAGTGCTCGTACTGGTAATCTTTCAAAACCCAGTGCTCGTGCTGGTAACCTTTCAAAATCCAGTGCTTGTACTGGTAATCTTTCAAAACCCAGTGCTCGTACTGGTAATCCTTCAAAACCCAGTGCTCATACTGGTAATCTTTTAAAACCCAGTGCTCGTACTGGTAATCTTTTAAAACCCAGTGCTCGTACTGGTAATCTTTTAAAACCCAGTGCTCGTACTGATAATCTTTTAAAACCCAGTGCCCGTACTGGTAATCTTTTAAAACCCAGTGCTCGTACTGGTAACCTTTTAAAACCCAGTGCTCGTACTGGTAACCTTTTAAAACCCAGTGCTCGTATTGGTACTCTTCCAAAATCTGATGCTCGTACTAGTTGAACTAGTCCCAAATGTCATCTTTATACTTATCAACTTTTCTTTCCTTTAAATGTCTTAAATTGGTCTAGAAGATTCGAGTTCCGAATCGAATCTTCTTCCAAATCCAATTCAGAATTGGTCTAGAAAATCCAAGTCCCGACTTGAATTTTCTTCCAAATCCAATTCGTATAATTTTTTTTCCTCTAGATTCTAGAATTGGTCTAGAAGAGTCGAGTTCCGATTCGAATCTTCTTCCAAATCCAATTCAGAATTGGTCTAGAAAATCCAAGTCCCGACTTGAATTTTCTTACAAATCCAATTCGCATAATTTTCTTTCCTCCAGATTCTAGAATTGGTCTAGAAGAGTCGAGTTCCGATTCGAATCTTCTTTCAAATCCAATTCAGAATTGGTCTAGAAAATAAGAGTTCCGACTCGAATTTTCTTTCAAATCCAATTCGCTTGGTTTTCCTTTAAAAGTTTGAACTTCTACTCAAACTACCCTACGAGTTGGTCTAGAAGATCCGAGTTCCGACTCGAATTTTCTTTCAAAATCCAATTCATCTAGTTTTCCTTGAAGAATTGAATTCCGATTCGAATCTTCCCTCAAAAACCCAGTTTAGCACCTGGTCCATTCAAAGCTCACAAATTGGAATCATTCCTTCTTGAGTTATGATCCTTAGGTTGAATTCCTATGGAATTGATAGTTCGTAGGTCGAACCCCTACGGGACCAATGCCGTTCTCAATAGAACCAATGTCGTTCTTAGGCTAAATCCCTATAGAACCCATGTCATTCTCAATAAACCAATTCACAATTTCGACCTTCGGGTCAATCAATTTCCAATTTCCAATTTTCAATTTCCAATTTCAAATATCAAATTTCAAAATTCCAATTTCCAAAATTTGACCCTTTTGGTCATCCAATACCAATTTCAATCATTTTCTCTTGCGAGAGACCCTTCTTATAGGGAGAGTTCGAGGGAGCTCGTTCTTTTCGCATGCTATCCTTTGTTCACTTAGCCCCTTTTTAGGGAGAGTTTGAAGGGACTCGTGTCTATGTGAACCGTTTGCAAAACAAAATTCTAAATTTCACACAAGGAACCCTTTTTATAGGGAGAGACTCGACAGAGACTTGCTTTCCTTGTGGCTGCATAATTTCAGACTAGGTCATTTTCATCATGAAGGACCCTCTTTTCAGGGAGAGTGTGATGAACTCGTTCCTTCATGACCAATTTACCAACCTCACCAATTTCGGCCCCCTTTCCATAAGAGAAGCCTAATGTTAGGAAGTTTTGACGAAAGCTTAATTTCTCTTCGAAAGTTCGTTTTGCAAACACCTCCTCTTCAGGGAAGAGAGGAGTAATTTCTAATTCCAATTTCTGAATCTTCTCCTTTGGGGAAAGGAGAAGAGAATTTCTGTCATGGATGTGTTGCGTTGCGCTTCAAATGCTCGCTTTCACAAAAGGATTTCAAGAAAATTTTGCCAATTTGTCGTCGAATATTTGTTGATTTCAAAAATCTTTATTGCATAAAACTATTACCTCAGAATACCCTCAGTATTACTTCCGAAAGGACAAAGCTTTCGCGAAAAAGGATTCAAAATTTAAAATCTTTCCATTGGCCAACCAAAAGGATGAAGAATAAATTCGCGATATGGCTAGTAAAGAAAATTCAATGTTGTTGCAAAGCCATGAGTGATTGATATTGATCGCAGTCAATGGCACACTCTTAAAGATTATTCTTGAAAAATGAAGCAGTCGAAATATCCTGGGTAATACAGAAAAATCCACTCAATCTCCATATTTCCTCAATCATCCAAGCTGCAATTAAATATCTGCAAAAGGGATTTCTCAATTGTCGTCAAGATGAAGGCGAATTAAGCGAGTCGACCCCCGGGGCCAAAGAAGATTTGGATCATCTCCAAGATGACGGAGTTTGTGATAGATCCTTCCAGGGAAAGTTCAGATCACCGTCGAGATGAAGGCGAGTGTGATGAGCCTACCGACAAACCCTAAAGGATATTTAATTCCTGCTATCATCAAGAGATTCCTAGCCAATGAGCCAATAACCGTCAATATAATCCCTGAGAGAAAAGAAGGATCGGAACATCTCTGAGATGAAGGAGTTTGTGATGTACCCTTCCAAAAAAAAAGAGAGAGACAAGTCAAGACATCTCCAAAATGAAGGATGATGTAATTCCCGAAAAATCCAAGAGAGCTCCAATTCTGTCAAAAATAGAGTGCAGAAAGATCATCATGAGAAAAGAATCCCAGGATATCAGACTGCCAAATCTACCAAGAATCTTCTTTAATTTTGTGAAATTCTTTTATCAATATTCTTTCACCAATAACTTTCGCAATATCAAGAATACTTTCTTTCCCGTCCATATCAAGGAAATTGATAGCTTCCTTGAAAGAAATCCAATTACAAGCAATTTGAATTTGAATCTTGATTCTACGGAGTTAAGCCCAGTTGGAGGTAATACTTCCTGTAGAAAAGAGGAAATACTTTCAAAAAAATGTGCATCATTTTCAATTATTTTGCATCAACAACAATTTTCAACATTTTGACAATATTTTCTAGCTATCCTGGCATGAAGCGAGAGCTTGAGGTTCATCTTTGACGCATCCTAACACCATCCCTTTTAGGACTTGATTACGGGAGATTTCAAGATTCCTTCCCTTCTTTGGTATAATCTGAGCGCACGGGCTCTCAGATTCGCACACTTCCCTATGTCCCCACTGTCCCACCATAGACAGTCCAATTTCAGCTTGAGGTTAAGCCACCAATTTCAGCAAAAGGCAATTTCAAAAGCTATTTAGTCTCAGCAATGAGACGCCCAAAATCAAACCCTTTTCAAGCTTTAGGGACCCCAATTTCCTTCCTTTTGCAAAACCCCTATCGGATTCATTGTGCGGAAATCCGAAGGTTCCATCACCGTCTCTTCTTTCGAGGATTCCGTTCATTTTTCTACCCGATCAGGTTAAGGGTATAAACCTGAGCCTCCTTTGATGAGGTATTCCATTTTCCACCCAATCAGGTCAAGGGTACAAACCTGAGCCTCATTTGATGAGGTATTTTATTTTCATTGCCCAATCAGGTCAAGGGTACACACCTGAGCCTCCTTTGATGAGGTATTTCATTTCCCAATCAGGTCAAGGGTCAAAACCGGAGCCTCATTCTGATGAGGTATTTCATTTGTCGTCCCATCCAGGTTAAGGGCTAAGCCTGAGCCTCATTTCGATGAGGTGAATCTTCTTCTTTATTCTTTATTCTTTATGCTATATCTACCACCATCATTTGAACCAATTCTTTCATACCCAGTCAAATTCATCTAACTGGGGCATGTTTATAGTCTGAATTTGGTGTGTTTTTCTTTGCCACTAAGCTCGGCTTACAACCGGCTTAGTAGCAAAGAGGGGCATATGTAAACACCCCAAATTTTCACCCTTATCCAGTGCTTAAATTTTATGTGTCATTGCATATCATTGCATGCATTCGGCATACCATTTCATTGCACAGCATAGCATTGCATGTCATTACATCTTATCTTCGAGATCCAACACTCCAGTTTTTAAAATATTCAATCCAGATTTGAATTTGAAAGCTTTTCTTTCAAAATCAATTTCAAAACCTGGGTATTTATTCAACATTCTGTCATTTTCCAACCCCCCGGGACCTTATATTTTGAAATACTTTCTTAGAAAACAATCTGGATTCATTTCAAACTCAATTTCAATTGATTTCAATTCTCAGATGAGACCCATTTAGGTGGTGTCGCTTCTGGATTCCTTTACTTGTCAAAAATCTTCAAAAATTTCAGAGTCCTAGTTGGATCAGGACACTTTTTCCAGAATCCTAGTCCGATTAAAACTCTACTTTTCACTACCTTTTTACCTGTTTTCGGAGAAAACCTTTTAAAATCTTTTATTTTGGCCAAAATGTTAGAGTCCTAGTTGGATCAGGACTCTTCTTCAAGAGTCCAGTCGGATCAGGACTCTTCTTCAGAGTTTCAATTGGATTGGGACTCTAATCTTTCACAACTATTTTATCTATTTCAATCAAATCTTTCAAAATCTTTCAAAAAGAGTCAGAAACTCAGAGTTTATGTCAAAACAGGACTCTGTTCAGAGAGTCCTAGTTGGATCAGGACTCTGATCCTGATTTCAATTTTGAGAAAATCTTTCCATTTATCAAATTTGTTACACTTTTATCAAAGAATTTCAAAATTCTGAGGTTTTAGCCCAGAGTCCTGATCAAATCAGGACTCTATCCCCAGAGTCCTAATCGAATCAGGACTCTATCCAAAATTGATTTTCTCACTTCATTTTCACTGGTTTTCAAAAGCTTTGCCCAAATTTCATCATTTGCTCATCAGAAAACCAAAATTCTTAGAGTTCTGATTGAATCAGGACTCTTTCTTAGAGTCCTAATCAGATCAGGACTCTAAACAAAAACTTCAATTTCATCTTATTTTTAACTGATTTTCAAAATTCTCTCATTTGTTTTCTCAGAAAATCCAAAAATTGGAGAGTCCTAGTTCAATTAGGACTCTGTCCCCAGAGTCTCAGTTGAATCAGAACTCTGTTTTATTTCAATATTTGTTATTGTTTTCACTGTTTTGACAAGTTCTTTCATTTGTTTTTTAGAAAAAAACCAAAAAATCTAGAGTTTCAGTCCGATCAGGACTCTGTCCCAGAGTTCTAATCCTGTCAGGAGTCTATTTTTACTTCCATTTTTATTTATTTTCATTTGTTTTAAAAAATTAGGTCATTTTGTAGAGTCCAGTTGATCCAGGACTCTATTTCAGAGTTCTGATCGAGTTAGGAGTCTAACCCTAACTGTATTTTCTGACTTGTTTCACCATTTTCGATTAAATCTTTTCAAAAACTCCTTCATTTGGCTTCTAAAAACCAAAATCACAGAGTCTTAAAAATCCAGGACTCTAGACCAGAGTTCCAGTTCGCTTAGAACTCTATTTTCAAAAATCTTGAATTTCAATTATGGATTTTAACCCATTCTCAAAGCCATTTTTAGTATTTATTTCAAGTTTTTCAAAACTTCGATGTGGGGCCCACCCCGTTGGCGCCATATCTAGAGGAGTTCTGACTCAGTTAGAACCCTATGCCATTTCAAAAACTTAATTTCAAGCTTACTTTTGAAAATCTTTTGAAAACTTTCGCAATTTCAAGTTTTAAAATCATTTTTTTTAAAAAAAAACTTAAGTAGGGCCCACTTGGGGTGGCACCATATTCGAGTAAGTTAGGGCTAGACTAGGGTTAGTCAGTGTCTTGGTTAGTGTCAGAAGTTTAGAAGAGTCAAAACCATTTTGAAAACTCATTTTGAAAATTAGTTTTTAAAACTAGTGTTTTTAAATGTTTTTAAAAGTGTTTTAAAAACCCAAATGTGAAAGATGCCAAGTGGCATCACATTTGGGGGTTTTCTAGGTTTAGTTAGGGGCTAATTAGGGATTAATCAGAGTCCCACCTAGGCTATAATTCTCCAAAAAATCGTTGCCCTTAGTGGATTTATTAGAAAGAGTCCTGAAAAAATGAAAAACCTCTTAATTAACCCTAATTAAGTGACTTTTTGAAAAACTATAAAAGGGGACCTAAACGGGGTCAAAGGAGGGCTCTTTTCTCTCAAATTTTCGTAGTCTCTCTCTCCTCTCCAGCACCTCCACCTTCCTTCATTGCAGCTGCAAGCACCAAGGTAATATTTTTAATATTTTTTTAGTTTTATTTAATACTTTTTCATGTTTTAAATCAATTTTAGCCATTGGTGTCATCCCCTTCATGGATTAAACCATGGATTCAAGTCCAAGAACCTCAAGAGAGGTACAAGAAAGTGATCTAACTATATTTCATGGTGTTTACAGGGATTCTAATCCATTAGAATCAATCTTAACATGGGTCTTTACATTATTAACCATTAAAACATGTGATTTACCCTTTTAATGGGTTAAATCCATGCTTTTAAAGGTAACATCAAATTCCAGCCATTGATTCCCTAAGTTTTATTTATTCATGTGTTTGTTTATGTTGATTATACATTTTCCAACATATAAATAATTTTTATTTGCTGTTTTATGGTTTGTTTTATTGTTTTTCATTAATTAATGCATATTTTCTCAAGTTTCTTAGATTTCTGTGTGTTTTTAATTTAGAACAGAAAAGAGCATGCTGTTTCGGATTGAAATACTTGTTGTTTATTTCTGATTTTTTTATATGTGATGCATGCATATGTGATTGAACTACTGTAAAAAAATCAGAGATTTGGGACTTCGGGAACCCTGTGAAAAAAATCAGACATTAGGTCAGGTTTTTAAAACTTTAAAATCGGTGTTAAAATCAGGAGGGTGACTTGATATGATGATATTTTTCTCATCCGATATCCGATTTGAGATCCATAAAATGCCATGGATTCATATTGATTAGAGCTATCTACTGTGAAATTTTGAGATTTTTTTTTCTATGTTTGATATTTTTCCTCTGACAGAAAGTCTGATTTTCAATTTAAAACTTGTTAGGGTTTACCAAAACCCTAATCAGACTTGTGTTGTTTATAAATCCCAAACCACAGATCCGATTCATAATCTGTAAAATTTGAGTATTATTATTTTTCTGTCTACTATTTACTTCTAAAATATAAGATATTTTGGAATAGTATTGATATTTATCCCAAATTTTTTAATCTGCAGTGTCTGTTTTAACTCATGTGTGGTTTGCAATATTCAAGTCCAGATTGCTGGAAGGGTTTCTCCCTAACCGGAGATGCTTTTTCTGATCTGTAAATTGGGAAATCTTTGTTTTTATTCCTAGTTTGTCTATTTAAAATTTCATAGATTTTCATGAAAGATTGATCCCTGATTCGGGTCTAACTTTGAAACTGGTTGGTGAACTAGGTCAAAAATAGCATATTTTTAGGGTTTGATGCAATTTTAGGGTTAATTTAATGTCAAAAAAATATTTTTATAATTCTAATTTGATATTAGGGTTATAACAAGTGCAGGTACCAAATTTGATAAATTTTGGAATCCAATTGATGGCTGAATTAAGCAAATTGCAAAATAGGGTTCCTGAAGAATTCCAAAACACTGCAAAAATCACAGTTTTTGTGATATTCTTGGATTTTCGTGTATAAGCATATATTTTTAGGGTTTAATCATATTCATAATCATATTAGGATGCTTTAGGTTTAATTTGATGCTCATTTGATTCCATTTAGTGCATAAAACCTAAGTTTTTACCAAAATCTATTTCAGAAAACCCTGATTTCAAGGCCATAGTCTTGCTATCAAGGGCAATTTGGTCATTTGACCTCAATTTCAAAATCCCTAACCGTAATTTTCATATTTTTAATCTTGTCACATCATATTTAGTTTGATTTATCTTCATTTGAATTTCAAAACTTGCATTTTATAAAATATCTTTCTGAAAACCCTAATTTCAAGGCCATAGTCTTGCTATCAGGGGTATTTTGGTCATTTTGACCCTAATTTCGAAATTTCATATCTTATGCTTCATATTTATTCAATCTTATTTCATATTTTATCATTTTTATTTAAGAGAAACATGGAAAAGGCTTATATCTAGCAAAATCCAGTAATTTCTAGATATTACTGGATAAACCTAGAAAAGCCAACATATCATCACTAACAAAGTTTTCTAGTTTTGCAGGTACATTGAAGACTTTATTTTTCATGTATTTAAATTTCAATAGTGATGTAAATTAAATTAAACTTTGGAATAAGAATTTACATTTCTTGCTTAGCTTAGGCAGCTTTGCATATAGTTTATTTATTTTTTTTAAATAATGTTAATGTGTGATGGATGATGATTCATGCATATTCAAACTCACTATGGTCTACACGAATGGCACATACACTAGCTTTTATGAAGTTCATAAACTTGGTGGAATTCGTATTTATGGCCATAGTCAGAATACGAATGATACCTAGATTTGTAATCTTCGTATTAGCCACATTCAGCCTACACTCTTAGGCTAATTTCAAAATGCACTGCATTTCTCAAAAATACAAAGAGTTTTTCCCAATTCCTCAAAATCATATTCATTCATTTCATGAATTTTCTAATTCCGATTCCAATTCAAATTCCAAGTCAAAGGAATCAAATTCTTCAAAATTTCCTAAGTCTTATTCAAAATCGATTTTCTCAAAATATGGATTTGCCAATGATATTTCAAGTATTTCCCAAGTCCAAATTCGATTTTCTAAGTTAGATTTTCAATTTCAAAGTTTGAATTCAAAGAAATCGAGTTTTTCAAAGTTATTTCACATTTCTCAAAATCGATTTTCACAAAATCCTTATATTTCTTCAGAAATCGATTTTCACTTTCTTAAATACAGCATCTCAAAAATAATTCACAATTTTCAAAGAGTTTATTTTCCAAGAATCTTCCAAGTATTTCAAATCTTTAAAGCAAACATCTTGTTTTCAAATGTGCATTTTTAGAAATTCATAGCACATGCCTGATTCTTTGTGCATTTAAGAATTAGAATATGGTTTAGGCAAGTTGAACAAAGCAAAGCATTTGATTGATCCTTGGTTCAATTACCCCTGGTAAAGGCACCAGGAACGGTTGAATCTCGTACCGACAGGCGAGTCCCATTCTTTGGAATTATCCTGCATTTTAAAAACGGAGGTGAGTTATTTTCAAAACCTTTTTCAAATGTCAGTTTGATTTGCAAAAGTAAAATTTTGCGATGATAACACAGACACTCTAGGACTAGAAAAGATTTTAAGAGAAACAAAGGAATCCTAGCCGTAGCGGGCAGAATGATATGCCCCTGACCATTGTGCGGAAGTGAGATCGAATTCTGCCATAGCTCCTGATAGCAATCAGGCTTCGATGTACTGCTGCCTATGGGAGAACTGCCGAACACACCGCTCCAGTTGGTAGTAAGTGCAGAAGAATGGTCCCAACAATTTGAACCGCTTGCCATAAGCATATGTATATCTGGGAGGAGATAATTGTCGATCAAAATAGTCCCAGACTATGGCGTCTTCTTGAATGCTATCAATCATGGACCGATACTGCGCCACTGGAAGAAGTTCTTGGCCATTGTATCTGAAAGAATTTGCTCAGGCTGAAACATGCTGGAAGAACCAGGATTGAAGCGCATAAATGCATCCTTCAACTAAGATGGATTCTCCAAGTGAGAAACGAGTCAAACCCTGATACAGGAAAGCGAGCGCTGCCATGGCTATGGAGAGACGGTTGGTCTGTTGACTTCCCCATCTTCTCATGAGCTGGATAATTCTGATGTCCATGTAGTTTTGTCCGTCTGGGAAGAGGGCTAATTCTACAGTGCATAGAACCATTGCATTCTGAATTCTTTCTCTAGTTGTCCTTGATAACGCGCTAACTTCGACGAAGGTCCCATATTGATGGTATAACTCAAGCAGATTGACATATTCATTTCCGTCCAACTGGATCAGGGGCCAGGATCGGCGGCCTGTCATACGAGCTAATGAGTCTCGGGGGTCCAAACCCTTGACATTGATCAGGAATTGATGCTCTAATGGATCTACTGGTTTACCGGCTGGTTCTGGTAATCCCATAATTTCTGAAAATTCATCCATTAAAAGGGTCATCTCTCCCCACGGGAACCAAAAGGTACATGTCTGTGGATTCCATCGTTCTGCCATTGCGTGGATCAGGTTGCCATTCACCGTCTGCTTTCCGACTGCTGATGCCACTTCGAATCCGCACTCGCTCAAATGGTCCGGGAACATTCGAGAAAAGCTTTTGAGCCATGAGTAATACCACCGGGGAATGAAAGTTCCGGTGCTAAGGGCTCGATGTTCAAGACGACCTTGTCGCACCTCGTAGGAGACGTGACATTCTGAAAAAATAGGATCGAGTTGACTGGATGCCATCGAACTGAAAACAGAGGAAGACTTGGAATCAAACTTAGAAAAATTATGAAAATTTTAAAAAATTTACAGGCAGGATATAAAATGCAGATAGAAATTCGAGATCCAGTAGAACGAGAGAATGGAAAATCACCTGGAGTTTTGAAAGAAATTAGATATTTGAGAAAATCATCCAGGGTTTTGAGAAAATAAAGGGAAAGGATGAGAATATGGGTATTTGAAAATATTTTTGGGGAAAATATGAGAGAAATAAAGGTAGCATACAAACAATCACATCCTGCACAAACATTTATGCACATACAACACTCCCTAAAAGGCTGACTCTAGATGAATCATTTTGAAAAACAGTTGCAGGACCCTAATCCTAACTCTAGGTTCAGATCATCTTTGTCCAATCCAGTTATGCCGATATACCCGAATCGAAATCCGAGGTACGTGGCATATAATCTCAACTCTGGTTCTAAGGTAAGGTTTTCCAACATCCTTGAGCGCCTACCGATATACTTCGGACTGTGGCCCGCGGTACGTGGTAGGGGGGTGTTAACCCAAATAAGTGACCCAGTTGTGAGGCTCTGTCCCGAACTAGGGTTCTGGAAGAGAGCCCAGCAACGTGAAGACCGGGTAATGATAGGTAAGGGGGTCTGAAAAAATGATCACATGCAAGAAATAGAGGGCTCTAAGTCCTAGAGAGATAGCTTTTGAAAATCTTTGAAGAAGCATACATTGTTTGCATTCAGATCCTAAATTGAGGAGAGTTGTGTTTAGACCTAAGTCTATGTGAGCATGAAAATATCTCCTCAATCTGGTCCTACCAAACCATGCCTAGTCTATATGCAATTAATGTCAGCTAGGTCAGAATCTAGGCTCCTAGGTTTACATGATATCAGAAAGTAAAAGAGCTGACATTTTTTAGAACACCATTTTGATAATTAAACTAAGCCAAGCACATTTTTTATCAGACAAGGACAGGTCCCATCACGGTCGCCAAACCTGTCATCGTCGCGAAATTTTTCCGTCTTCCCTTCCCTTGCGGGAGAGAGGGGAAAACGCTTTCGCGAGTCAAACTTGACCGGATTTTGGAAAATTGTTTTGAAATACTCGCCTCCGTTTTCGAAAATAGCAGGAAAATCCATGGGATGGGGCTCGACCTGTCGGTATGAGGTTCGACCGTTCCTGCCGCCTTTAGCAAGGGTAATCGAACCAAGGACCAAAATTGTGCTTGACTTAGTTAAATTATCAAAATCGTGTTCTATCCTAAATGCACAGAGAATTCAGGCATGTGCCATGAGGTTTTGTAAAATGTAAGTTGGGAAAATATGATGTACGATTAGAAAACATTTGGAGTTGAAAAACATTTTTAGGAAAAAGATGGAAATCAATCTCTCAGGAAACTCAGATGAAAGGATTAGAAAATCACCAGAAAGTTTAAGAGGATGTGAGAAAATCATGAAGGGTTGAAAATCCTGGGAAAGTAGAAGTAATTCTTGAGAAAAGATGAGCATTTTGAAAAGGAAAATATTTGTCAGGGAAACTCTGACTTTGAGATTTTTCTTGGGAAAATGATTGAAATTTATGGGAAAACTCTTTCGAGAAAGGAATCAAAACTTAGAAAATTGAAATCCTGAGAATATGGTCCTTCAAATATCTGAAAATCGATTTTGATTCTTGAGAAAGATGAGAAATTCCTTTTGAAAATGAATCTTAAGAAAATAACATTTTCCAGGGAAAATCATGGGAAAACTTGACTTGGAAAAATCCAACTTTGAAAATTTTCAGAGTTTCTTGAGGAATCAATTTCCATGGAATGGAATTTTCTTGAGAAAATCATGAGAAAAGCAGATGATGCCATGATGCAGATGATTTGAATGTATGAATGCACTTTGGAAAAGATATCCGGAAAGACTTTCTGAGAAATTTGTTGGAAAAATGTGCATTAAGCCAAAGTAAATTCTTCACATATTTTGACTGTGGCCATGAATATGTTCAGAGTTTAATTAATTTAATTCACAATATTTTGCAAAATTGGAAATATGATGTGCATTTTTTAAGATAGCCTAAGAGTGTAGGCTCAATGTGACTCGTAGAAAGATGATGAATCTGGGTCTCGTCCATATTCCGACTAGGGCCATAAATATGGACTCCACCGAGTTCATCAACTCTCTAAGAGTTGGTGCACGTGCCATTCGTGTTCATCCACAATGATTTTGAAATAAAATGCGTGATTCATAGAATCAGGATATTACCAGAATTCAAACTACATGAAATGCATCTTAATCTAAGCGGAAGAATAAATATTGTTCCAAAGTTTACATTTGATGGTTACATTGCTAACAAAAATAAAAAATATAACTAAATATTTGATAGCTCCAAAAGAAACCATATCTTCCAGATTTTCCTGCAAAATGAGAATTAGTATAATGAATGGATATACAAGATACCCAAGGAAATGGGTATATATATAACATGTACAACGAAGATATATATATATATATATCTAAATACTCAAATTTGTGCTAAGTGACATATGATAATGGAGGTGTATTTGCAGGAAAAAGTATATACATATGTGCTTATGCCTAAAAACTAAGGTATATGAAGAGATCCACACACACACACACACATATATATATATATATATATATATATATATATATATATATATATTTATGCATATATATAGATATATAGATTTATGATGGAAAATATAAATATAATGATTGAATTTTTATAGGTGATAGGTAAGTGCCTGGATCAGAAAATACAGGGTATACACAGTTTTTGTATATGATTTCGCAGAACCATAATTCCTAAATTATAAAATATTTCTTCGTAAAATTTGATATGAAGACTCCCTATATATCAATAAAAGAGCATACCAAAGATGATCCAGAAATCATGAATGGATATTGACATATCCATTCACGAATATGGCTCATTATCAAGACTGTACACCTGCAGAAAAGGGGATGGCTCATTACATCCTACAGTTTATCAAGAGGGTCAATCAATTTCCCCTATAACCATCCTAATTTCAGTCATTCAGTTAAATTGATATAAGCTGATGACTTAGGGTAACTAAATACAAAATAATAAGATGGGTAGTATTCAAATAATATGTACAAGATATTGGATAAACAATGGAATCAATACAGGTGATCAAAGTGAAGACATGGAACCACAAACATATGATATAAGTGACTATATTTCAGAAATCGTGGGGCCAAAGGGTAAGCACCCTTGACCTTTGGGACAATGATTAGAAGTGGCGTATGGGCCTTTCACAAGGCATATATATACAGTAAAAAAAAAATTCTAAATTTATACTACACACAGGAGATGATGAGTAAGATGCAACAACAATGTGACATATACAAAAAGAGATGATGCTGTGAGAGAAAAGTAAAGAAAGTACAAATTTTTATGAGATATGCAAGGGGACTGAATGCAAAATAAGCCAAACTTCTAAACTGCATTACGGATAACATGTCTTAATACAAGAAAAGGCAGGGCTACAGGTCCTTAGATGCAGGGTATATGCTGAAAATAAATAAACGTTAACTTTCCCATTCACAGAGGCTATACTTAAGCTGAAGACGTCCACGCTGGACGAGATTAAAATGTAGTAACAGTGTGTTTAAACCAAAGGCTTAATCGAGATCAAGTTGAATCCCATCATGGGAAAGCATGAACTTACTCAGAGTACCAACCCCTGCAGCAATTTGAGAGTAACATGAACATTCAGAAAACGTATGTGGGATTACAGAGGTTATCCATGGGTCACATCTGGATATAATTCTGGCATGAACTGAGGCGTGAAACATATCAAGACAATCACCTAAATCAGCTTAATGACATGAAGTCCAAAACGCAGAAATGTAACACATGACCCTGTAATATGCTGGAACCAGCTGATAGTAAAGATGTTTTCCCAAATCATCATCTTGATTGTCAAAGTAATGCTTAATATTTCATGTTGATGTTAAAGCTTTAAAATAATTAATGATCCTCAGAACAAGTTATGAACAGCTTTTACTCTCGAATACATATGAAGCATGAAGTCTAAACACATTAGTATATGATTTAGAAGCACAAAAAACATACAAGATCATAAAAAAAAAAATGATGCAATATAGGATAGAATGGAAATGGGTAATAAAATTAAATGTAGTGTCGTTGTTAATGACACTCTTTTACTGTAAGAATAGTCTCACTGGACTATCGTTTAACCCGTGATGTGCAATTGTGATGGCCAAATACGTATGAACCTATGGAGACCCCTAACATACAGAAACAAAAAAAATGGAATGAATGTTATGCATAACACCTGAAAATGAAGACAGTCGCCCACAAAAGAATGGAGGGATTACCAGCAATGACGCAGGAAGTTTGATTCACTACCTTTTTGCAGAGGATGGGAACATTGAAATAGGACAACATCAGTGACACAGGAATGTAAATACCCAATGTGACATAATCTGAAACTGAAACTGAAAACCAAGAATTTACATATGGAACCTTACTCCTCAAGGTTACGGTGCTGAAATGGAGTTTGTGAAATCTTTAGGGGAAACAACCATTAAATCATAAACATTCACAGGAATCGATAACACCATTGCGAGGTGTAATCGATTCCTAACATGTGAAAATAGACAAAGACGCAGATCACACCATTAAATGTGATGGATCGGCACTATGCATGGTATGAATATGATGCACATTTCACTTAAAAGTGTAAAAGTCTGTACCTTGGTTCAGCAGGGCCGAGGAGATCTCTTCCTTTTGAAGGTTTTGCAGAAGATCGATCGTGTAGGTTAAAGCTTCTGAATGCCAGCCGTTGGAGATGTTGTCTTTTTGAAAAGCAATGGAAAACAGAAGGGAATTGATCGTGATGCCAAGAGGAAGGGAAAGCTGGATTAAAGAAGAAAGCACAGGGGTTTTGAAAGATGAGAGGGCTGGAGAGGCAATTGGGGGTCAATTTCCTGCTAGCCGAGAGGAGAAGGGGCGAAAAAAAGGGAATTGGCTGATGGGGTCCAAAAGAAAATCGCAGCTTCAAGGGAAATCGCAGCTTCCAGAGAAATTGCAGACTCCAGAGAGATTGCAGACTAGCCTCCAAGGGGAAGTGGGAGATGGATTGAAGGATTAGTCGTGAGAAGAGAATTCTCCAAAACCGCAGGGAACCAAGGGTGTTCAAGAGATGAGCCTCTTTTCAAGAATCGCAGATTGGGCCTTTTAATGAGCGACCTCCTCCTTCTTTTTCGACCGATTTCGATAACCTTTCAAAACAAATTTTTAATTTTTTTTGAAATGTTCGCCGTTTTGAGAGGGGGACGGCTCCCTTTTCTAGAAATTTTTTGAAAACTTAGGTAAAAATAAGGTTTTTGGGTAGGGTTTCATGGTGGCTCCATTTGGTGCTGAAAAAGTAAAAATGATTTAAAAAAATGGATTTTGTTTTCCCCTTTTCCTTTTTTTTTTTTTTAAGGTGGTGCCACCTCAACTGGATTTGAAAACTTTTTGAAGTAAAAAAAAAAGTTTGTTTTTCTTTGCAGAGGACTCTAGTGGGGTGCCACCTATGCGTGGGACCACTGGCTATTTTGTAAAATAAATAAAGGAAAATTGAAAGGAGGGTTTTATAAATTGGTGCCACCTCCGGATGGGCACTGTTTCGGAAATAGGAGAAATATTGGAGAATTTGAGTGTGACACCACCTTAGGGTGGGCCCCACGTCATTTTATTTTAAAATAAAAGCAAAGTAAATTTTTTGGAATTTTCATAATAGTAGGCTAGTTTAGAAAATACAAAAAAATGGGTTTGGTTTCAAAAACTAAAAAAATGGTCCTTGAGGGCAAAATACAAGATGTAGAGGTTTTATAAAGAAGTTCAGAGTCTTTTTGCAAAAGTTTTAAATAAAGTCCCCTAAATTTGAAATTGTGTCCCCCTCTTTCCAATTGACGAAATTTTAAAAATCAATATTAAAACTATCCAGATTGTTTTTTTAGAAAACTTTTGTAATTTGGGGTCCTGGGGGTAAAATGGGAAGAATTGGCAATTTAAAAAACCCAGGGGTTTGAAATCAATTTTGAAATATTAAAAACTCGAATCTGGATTGATACTTTTGAAAATCAGGAGTTCTGGATCTCAAAATGACATGTTGTGCAGTGCGGTGATATGAAATGCTCATGCAATGCTATGCAAAGACATATTTCCTGAAATGCCCCTCTGAATTAGGGCTTGGAAATTCTAGCTTCTTGTCAAGAATAAGATTTTGAAATTTTGCAGTTTGAAGATATTTCTGAGTCTAACTAGAGGAATTTTGAGGTTCAAAAATGAAATTTTGGACTTATTGCAAGGTTTAATCTCAAAAAATGACTATTTTGCCCTTCATTGATTCCAGAGAACTGAAATGTGCTGATTGATGGAGATATCAGGAAGATGAGTGAAAATTTTAGGTGTTTACAGTGAGGGATGATCTTGAAGATGTCTCTCAGTCGAAAAGCTTGTCGCCTTATTCATCAATTATCCTTCTTTTATTCAAAATTTTCCTCTCTAGTTATACTGGGGCTTTTTTTTTTTAAATTTATCTTTACCTCAAAACATCCTGTATGTAGGCAGGATAAACCAATCTCTCATTTTTCATGTATATGCACCCACTTGCATTAATTTTGCATTCATTTGCACTCATTCTTATTCATTTGCATTAAATTTACATCAAAATTCTCCTTCAGGTTAAGGGATAAACCTGAATCATTTTTCATGAATTTCTCAAAATTCTTCAATTTCTATTCACTCCCCGTTCAGGATAAGGGGTTAATCTTGAAAATCAGACCACATATAGCTAACTATGATGGTCCATTCAACCAACAAGTTGAACCAATTTTCTTCCCGCATATTCGTTCTTAATTGAACTGATATTGTTCCCAGTGAACCGATGGTCGTTCTTAACTAAACTGATATTGTTCCTAGTGAACCGATGGTCGTTCTTAATTGAACTGATATTGTTCCCAGTGAACCGATGATCATTCTTAATTGAACTGATATTCTTACCAGCGAACTGATGGTCGTTCTTAATTGAACTGATATAGTTCACAGCGAACTGATGATCGTTCTTAATTGAACTGATATTGTTCTCAGCGAACCGATGGTCGTTCTTAATTGAACTGATATTGTTCTCAGTGAACCGATGATCGTTCTTAATTGAACTGATATTGTTCCCAGTGAACCGATTGTCATTCTTAATTAAATTGATATTGTTCTCAGTGAATCGATGGTCGTTCTTAATCGAACTGATATTATTCCCAGCAAACCGATGGTCATTCTTAATTGAATTGATATTGTTCCCAGTGAACCGATGGTCGTTCTTAATCGAACTGATATTGTTCCCAGCGAACCGATGGTCGTTCTTAATCGAACTGATATTGTTCTCAGCGAACCAATGGTCGTTCTTAATCAAACTGATATTGTTCCCAGCGAACCGATGGTCATTCTTAATTGAATTGATATTGTTCCCAGCGAACCGATAATCGTTCTTAATTGAACTAATATTGTTCTCAGCGAACCGATGATCGTTTTTTATTGAACTGATATTGTTCTCAGTGAACCGATGATCGTTCTTAATTGAACTGATATTGTTCTGAGGTTGAATCCTTATTAAATGTTTGAGTTGATCTTGTATCAAATACTAAATCCTTTGTTAGTCTAGCATAAGTCTTCTCCTTTGGGGAAAGGAGAGGATAATTTTCATCACGGATGCGGTAAGCTGAACTTCAAATGCTCTCTTTCACCAAGGATATTTTGCCAATTTTTCAATCAATTACTTGTTGATTTCAAAAACTTTATTGCACAAATCTTTACCTCAGAATACCTTCAACATTACTTCCAAAAGGGAAAAGCTTTTTACGAAAAAGGATTCAAAATTCAAATTTTTTCTATTGGCCAACCAAAAGGATGAAGGATAAATCCTCGATATGGCCAGCAAAGAAAATTCAATGTTATTGTAAAGCCATAAATGATTGATATTGATCGTAGCTATGGCACTTCTTTAAAAACCATTCTTACAAAATGAGGCAGTCAAAATATCTTGAGCGATAGAAAAAGAGAGAATTCACCCAAGCCATGTCTCCTTAAATTACCTAAGCTGCAATTAAATATCTGCAAAAGGGATCTCTCAATTGTCGTCAATATGAAGACGAATTATGCGAGTTAGACCCCTAGGGCCAAAGGAGATTTGAATCATCTCCAAGATAAAGGAGTTTGTGATGGATCCTTCCAGTGAAAGTCCAAAGCACTGTCAAGTTGAAGGCAGATGCGATGAACCTCCCAGCAATCCCTAAAAGATATTTAATTTCCGCTATCATCAAGAGATCTGCAACCAATGAGCCAATATCGTCGATATAGTCCCTGAGGCAAAGAAGGATCAGAACATCTCCAAGTTGAAGGAGTTTGTGACGTACCCTTCCCAAAAAAGGAGAGAGAGAGAGAGAGGAAAGAGAAAGAGAGAAAAGTAAGGACATCTCCAAAATGAAGGATGACGTGATAAACTCCCACGAAACCCAAGAGAGCCCAAAAGAGTGCAGAAAGATTATCATGAGAGAATCATCCCAGGATATCAAACTGTCGAATCTATCAAGAATCTTCTTTAATTTTGTAAAATTCTATTATCAATATTCTTTCACCAATTGCTTTCATAATATTAATTCTCTTTCATGTTCATATCAAGGAAGTTGACAGCTTCCTTGAAGAAGGTCAATCCCAAACAATTTGAATTCAAAGTCTTGATTCTATGAAGCCAATCTTGTTTGGAGGTAATACTTCAGGTAGAAAAGAAGGAATATTTTTGCAACAAATGTGCATCATTTTCAAATACTTTGAATCAACAACAAAATTCTCAATATTTTGACAATATTTTCTAGCTATCCTGACATGAAGTGAGAGATTGATGTCTGTTTTGATACTTATTGACACCATTTTCAATCCCTCTTTAGCACTTGATTACGGGAGTTTTCAAGAGTCCTTCATTTCTTTTTATAATTAGAGAGTGCTAGCTCTCAGATTTGCACACTTTCCTGTGTCCCCACTGTCCCGCCATGGACAGTTCAATTTCGGTTCGAGGTCGAACCATCAATCATTTCCTGCAAAAGGCAATTTTAAAAGCTATTTAGTCTCAGCAATGAGATGCCCAAGATCAACCCCTTTTCAAGCTTTAGGGACCCCATTTTCTTTCCTTTTAAAAAACCCCTATCGGATTTATTGTGTAAAATCTGAAGGTTTCATCATGGTCTCTTCCTTCGAGGATTCCATTCATTTTCCGCCCGATCAGGTTAAGGGTACAAACCTGAGCCTTACTCTGATGAGGTATTTCATTTTTCGCCCGATCAGGTTAAGGGAATAAACTTGAGCCTCATTTGATGAGGTATTTCATTTCCGCCCGATCAGGTTAAGGGTATAAACCTAAGCCTCATTTGATGAGGTATTTCATTTTCCGCCCGATCAGGTTAAGTGTATAAACCTGAGCCTCATTTGATGAGGTATTTCATTTTCGCTCGATCAGGTTAAGGGTATAAACATGAGCCTCATTTGATGAGGTATTTCATTTTCCGCCCGATCAGGTTAAGGGTATAAACCTGAGCCCCATTCTGATGAGGTATTTCATTTTCTACCCGATCAGGATAAGGGCATAAACCTGAGCCTCATTCTGATGAGGTATTTCATTTTTCGCCCGATCAGGTTAAGGGTATAAATCTGAGCCTCCTTTGATGAGGTATTTCATTTCCGCCCAATCAGGTTAAGGGTATAAACCTGAGCCTCATTTGATGGGGTATTTCTTCTCCCGCCCAATCAGGATAAGGGTACAAACTTGAGCCTCATTCTGATGAGGTATTTCATTTCCGCCCGATCAGGTGAAGGGTATAAACCTGAGCCTCATTCTGATGAGGTATTTCATTTTCGCCCAATCAAGTTAAGGGTACAGACCTGAGCCTCGTTTTGATGAGGTATTTCATTCCCCAATCAGGTTAAGGGTTAAGCCTGAGCTTCGTCCCATACAAGGTATTTCTGTCCCATCCAGGATCAGGGAAAAACTTGAACTTCACTCTTGCAGAGTGAATCTTTCTTCTTCATTCTCCATTTCATAACTACCATCTTCAATAGGGTCAATTTCTTTATATAGCCCAAATTTGGTGTGTTTTTCTTTACCACTAAGCTCGGCCACAAGCCGGCTTAGTAGCAAAGAGGGGCATCTGTAAACACCCCAAATTTTCACTCACCTCCCCGACATCTCCACCAACCGTTGTGAACCATCCTTTAGGATCACCAGAGGGCAAAATGGTCATTTTATGAGCTTAAATCCTACAAAACTCCAGATTTCATCCCCGATTCTCAAAAAATTTCTATTATTTTGCTCAGAATCATCTCCAGTCACAAAATCTCAAAGTCTTATTCACATCAAGAGATGAAAATCTTCAGTTCTTTATGCAGTATGAAATCCCTCGAGACATGTCATTGCATATCATCACATGAGCATTTCATATCACTGCACAGTACAATATGTCATTTCGAGGTCCAGAACTCCTGATTTTCAAAATTATCAATCCAGATTCGAGTTTTTAACTTTTTCAAAATTGATTTCAAACCCCCTGGGTCTTCAAAATTGCCAATTCTTCCCATTTTACCCCTAGGACTCTGAATCTCAAAAGATTTTCTCAGGAAAACGATCTGGATAGTTTTCAATATGGATTTTCAAATTTTATCAATTGGATCAGCTCTGTCTGAAGAAGGGGATAAAGCTTTGAATTTAGCAATTTTATCTCAGATTTTACCCTTTTGTCAGCAATTTCAAATATCATTCTTTTACAAAATCGCCCTACAAGGGCCACCTCTTTTTAAGATTTTCATAGTTAGGCCAAGTTTATTTCTTATCTGCTAGTGAGTCTAGGTTTTTATAAAAAAAATCCAAAAAAAGATTTTTAGTTTTACCATTTGCCTTCAATTCTTATTTTTAAAGAGCTAGATGTGGGATCACCCTAAGGTGACGCCACATGTATCATTCTCTCTCTTTCCATCCTCTGCCATGTGTTAGTGTGGAGTTCACCCAGAGGTGGCGCCACATGTCACTTTCTCTCACCTTCCATTTCTCTACCATGTGTCAGTGTGGGGTTACCTTGAGGTGACGCCACATGTCTTCCTCCCTGCACCTCCATTAGTTGCCACTTGTCCTCCCTACATCTTCTTCTTTTTACTTTTTGACATGTGTTAGTGTGGGACCTCTTTAAGGAGACGCCACGTGTCTTCAGTCCTCTTCTTTATCTCATGCCACGTGTCACATGTCCACCCCCTTGTTTCTCTCTCACTTGCCACATTGCACTGTGGGGCCACCCTGAGGTGGTGCCACTTGGCCATACCTCCTTCCTCCAGAGCCAACCAAGTTTGAATTTCAAATGAGCCTGAGGTGGCGCCATCTGATATGCCTCCTCCTGCAGCCGACACATGTCCAGCTCTCCCTTCTTCAGAAAAAGCAGAATCACTCCCCTTTCGAGGTGGCGCCATCTCTGAAAAGCGCTCTCCTCAAAAATAGCTCTGCAGCTTACTTTTAGGAAAAGGCAAAAAACCAAAATTCAAAAGGCTCCTGAGGTGGCGCCATGTGCTTCCTCTACTCCTTCCCTCTGACACATGTCAGTGTGGAGCCACCCTGAGGTGGCGCCACATGTCCATCTCTGCTTCCTCTAGAAAAAGCAAAAGTTCAAAATTTCAAACTCCACATTGTGGTGGCACAAATCTAGAATTTTCCTCTTTAGTTTTCAGTTTATTTGCTTTGCAAAATAACAAAGTGGGCCCACACATAGGTGGCGCCACATGAGAAGCTCCTGTAGGAAAAATCAAGCCAACCTTATTTCAAAATTTTTCAAATTCTACTGAGGTGTCTTATTTATAAAATTTGCATTTTATTTATTTCAAAAAAATCCAAAGTAGCATCTGAAAGTGCAGTAGGATCGAGGCAACGAGCACTAGAGGGGGGGTGAATAGTGCTTTTAAATATCGTCTTTCAAATTTTGACGGATTTTGAAATTTACAAAGCAATCACACAAAGAACACAATAATTTATCCTAGTTCGGTCTTTCCCGACCTACATCCAGTCCCCAAGTAAAACCCGCTTGAGATTTCCACTATCAACCTTGTGTAACTACAACATCATACACAGTCCAAATCCGGTCCCACTTTCAGTAATACACCTACTGAAAGCAAACAACTCCTTTAAACCAAGGAGTCCTTCCTTTTACAGAAAATTGAAATAAGTAACAACTTACAAAACAATCTACGAGCCCTTCTTATGAATGCAAATGAGATGCAATTGGCTTTTGAGGTTGTTGAAATACTCAACTCACGAATTCACTGGCTCTCAAAGGAATTTGAGTGAAAAACTGAAGTGAAAAATATCAAGTGAGTGAGAGAATGAATATGAGTGAAAAGCAAAGAGTAATTCAATGTAAATCGATTGGATTGCATTTTCTTTTGAGTGTGGAATGCACTCATATTTATAGTTGAAAGATTCCATACGTTGAGGGTATGAAAGGGTGTCAAAACAGTCCATTTTGAACGATCAAAACGTTTGAAAAATGAAAAGACACGCCTTTTAAAAGTTTCAGGAAAAATGACAAAATTAGTCGACTGGAACAGTAGTTAGTCGACTGATAATTAACTATTAGTAGACTGACAGTTATCGTCGGTCGACTAATGTGCTTATCAAGCCGTTAGAAAATCTGAAGTTTTGAAACTTAGTCGACTAGAGAAAAAATTAGTCGATTGATAATATCATCAGTAGACTAAAAAACCTTTCAGTCGACTGCTGCTAAATTTTTCTGAAACTACATGTTCTGTCCGGTCGACTGATAAAATCATTAGTCGACTGATGCTAAAATTCCAGAAAATAGACATTTTGTCCGGTCGACTATTTTGAAAAAAATGACATTTTGTTTAGAAAATTTGGCGTTTAAGGATTAGTCGACTGGTGAGTCTATTGGTCGACTAATAAACACAAAAAATTAAATAAAGAGTTTTCTAAAAGGATTTTCATGAAGGTTTCTTTTAGAAAAGTTTTTCTAAAGATTTTTTAGGTGAAATGCAACTGAAATATGTACTCTTAGTAAGGCTCTTATAAGAATCTAAGACTTTTAATGAATTTAAAATTTACACACTAGTCTTCAAAGATTCTTCATCGAATTTTTCAATTCTTGTCATCTTTCTTCATTGCCTTAGCTGAAATGCAGTTGATTCACTTGTTCATCATCAAAACCTTGTACTTGAAGTATCATGTATGGCTTCATTGTCATAACAATCTCCCCCTTTTTTATGATGACAAACTAATCAAAGATGGAACATTTAGATGCATAGATGGAGATTTTACTCCTCCTATCAATATGCTGCAAAACATTAAAAGTTAGTACATTCAAAGCACATATATCACATATTGATTGGTTTGCATTTCCATCATTACTTCATGCATTTTTAAAACTTTTTCATAAATGCAATTTTCAATGCTTTCACATGATGCAATATGCAATTTCTATCTTTTTCTCATAATGTCTCATGCAAGTTCTATCTTTTTCTCCTAATGTCTCATGCAACTTCTATCTTTTTCTCCCCCTTTGTCATAATAAAAAAGAGTAAGGGCAGAAGCAAAATGCAAATTCAAGTTCAAAATATTACATGTCATAAAGTATCAAAGTTCATGAAAAGAAATGTTATTTTATCAAAGCAATAACAGTAAATAAAGTTCAAAAAAAATGTTAGTCTTAAAAGTTTTAAGTAAAAAAAAAAATTATAAGTCCAATAATGAGCAAATACCTAGTTCTCTCCTAATTCTCATAAAATCTTCATTTTTAAGTGGTTTAGTGAAGATATCGGCATGTTGTTCATTAGTAGATATAAAATTTAACGAAATATCTCCTTTTAACACATGATCTCTTAAGAAATGATGTCTAACTTCAATATGCTTAGTTCTTGAGTGCAGAACAAGATTTTTCGAAAGATTTATAGCACTAGTGTTATCACAATAAATAGTTGTTGTGGAGTAATTCAAACCAAAATCTTTTAAGGTCTGTTTTATCCATAGTACTTGTGAACACACTAAACTAGCCGTTATATATTCTGCTTCAGTTGTTGAGAGTGACACTGAATTTTGCTTTTTACTAAACCAAGAGACTAAGGAATTTCCTAAGAAATGACAAGTTCCGCTAGTACTCGTGTGATCAGATTTACTTCCTGTAAAATCTACATCACTATATGAAACTAAATCAAAGGAAGATGATTTTGGGTAAAACAAACCAAAATCTGAAGTATCTTTCAAGTAACGAAGAATTTGTTTTACTGCAATTAAATGAGATTCCTTTGGATTAGCTTGAAATCTAGTACACATACAAACACTAAACATTATATCAGGTCGACTAGCAGTTAAGTATAATAGAGATCCGATCATACCTCTGTAGATCTTAGTATCTACATTTTTACCATTTTCATCTTTATCAAGAGAAGTAGTTGTACTCATAGGATTTCTTCTTGATTTCGATGAGTCCATCCCAAACCTCTTGAGAAGTTCTTTTGTATACTTAGCCTGGTTGATGAAGATTCCTTCTTCAGTTTGCTTTATTTAAAGTCCAAGGAAGTAGTTTAATTCGCCCATCAAGCTCATTTCAAACTCTTCCTGCATAGCTTTAGCAAATTCTTTGCAAAGAGAATCATTAGTAGAACCAAATATTATGTCATCAACATAAATTTGCAAAATAAGAATATCTGAATTAAGATTTTTAATAAATAAAGTAGAGTTTACCCGACCAATGGAAAAACCAAATTGTTCTAGAAAATTTCGTAGTCTTTCATACCATGCTCTTGGTGCTTGTTTAAGTCCGTACGAAGCTCTTTTTAATTTATATACTTTTTCTAGATATTTCTCATTTTCAAAGCTTGGAGGTTGCTCTACATAAACTTCTTCATTGATGTGTTCATTTAAGAATGCACTCTTAACATCAATTTGATATAACTTAAAATTCATGTAACTAGCAAAAGCAAGCATCATTCGAATTGACTCCAATCGAGCCACTGGTGCATAGGTTTCATTAAAATCTATGCCTTCTTTTTTATTATAGCCTTGTGCTACTAGTCTTGCTTTGTTTCGAATGACTTCACCATTTTCGTTCAGCTTATTTCAGAAGACTCATCTTGTTCCAATTATTGGATGATCCTTTGATCTATCAACTAGATCCCATACATCATTCCTAGTAAATTGGTTAAGTTCTTCAGACATGGCTAAAAGCCAAAATTCATCATCACAAGCCTCATTGATATTCTTTGGTTCTATTTTAGATATGAAAGCAATATTTGCAATATATTGCAATTGCCTTCTAGTTTGGACACCACTCTTTATTTCTCCAATAACTTGTTCATGTGGATGATTGGGAACTTCTTTCCAAACTGGTTAAAGAGGAACATTTTCTTGAGAAGTACTCTCTATCAAAGGTTCTTCTTGAAGTATTACTTCTTCTCCTTCGCTTAGAGGTATAACCTGCTCACAATTCTCATCAAATGAAACATGTAAAGATTATTCAATGCAAGATGTTATTTTATTAAAAATACAATAAGCTTTACTTCTAGAAGAATATCTAAGAAATATTGATTCATCTGATTTTGAATCAAACTTATCAAGATTATTTTTGGTATTTGACAAGACGCATTTACTACCAAAATTTTTGAAATATGAGATTTTTGGTATACGATCATAATACAATTCAAAACATGTTTTATGTAAGATTGGTCGAATAAGAACACGGTTTAAAACATAACATGTTGTATTTATTGCTTCAGCCCAAAAGTATTTTGGTAAATTTTTATCTTGAAGCATGGTTCTAGCACATTCTTGCAAAGTTCTATTCTTTCTTTCAACAACTCCATTTTGTGGAGTCGCTCTAGGAAAAGCAAAGTTGTGAGATATACCATGTAAATCATAATACTTTAGAAAAGATTCATTTTCAAATTCACCACCATGATCACTACGAATTTTAATAATAGATGTAGATTTTTCATTTGTAATTCTTCTACAAAGTTTGGAAAATTCACAAAAAGCATCATTTTTGCTTTTTAGAAAAATCACCCATGTAAATCGAAAATAATCATCTACTATAACAAAAGCATACTTGCTACCATTCAAACTTTGAATTCTAGATGGTCTAAATAAATCTAAATGTAAAAGTTCAAGAGGACGTTTTGTTGAAACTATATCTTTTGCTTTAAAAGAACTCTTGATTTGTTTACCCATTTGGCAAGCATCACATAAGTGATCCTTCTTATATGGTATTTTAGGTAGACCTCTAATAAGATCATTCTTGGATAACTTGGAAATAATTTTAAAGTTAACATGTCTAAGTCTCTTGTGCCATAACCATTGAATTTCATTTAAAACAATAAGACATTTTTCATTAAAAGTGGGTAACTCATCTAGATAAAGTTCATACACATTGTTCCTTCTTTTATCTTTAAAAATGATCTTTTTAGATTGAAAATCAGAAATTAAGCATAAATCATGTTCAAAAGAAACAAGAAAACCTTTATCACATAATTGACTAATGGATAATAAATTATGCATTAAACCATCTACTAAAAGAACATTTTCTATCAAGGGAAATTTTGGATTACCAATGTTACCAATACTAATTTCTTTTCCCTTGTTATTGTCACCAAAGGTGACGGTTCCTCCATCCTTACTTTGAAGGGTGAAAAATAACTCTGGCCTTCCAGTCATATGTTTGGAACAACCGCTGTCCAATATCCATTTGCTCCTTATTTTGTGTACCTACAACAAAATTAGAAGACAAAGCATTTGACCCCTTTCTATTTTTGGGTACATGAGAGTTAGTCTTAGGAACCCATATCCATTTGGATTTTGGTTTCCTTTGATAAAAAAGATTTAGCATTTCTAGAGTAATCATGTCTAGGCTTATAAGCATTATAAGTTCTATGATTAGATGCATTTCTATTATAACTAAAAAATTTAGTTCTTTGAACAAATGGTTGAGAATATTGTCTTTGATTCTTCACCACATAGTTTGGTCTATTTTGAGTATCAAAGAAGTTATATCCCAATCCGGTTTTATTAACCGAGCATCTTTGAGAACCAAGAAGTCTTTCTAGATTTTCTTGTCCATTTGTAAATTTGGTCACTATAGAAAGAAGATCATTTGATTTTTCTTTTAGACTAGTTCTTTCTTTTTGTAAGAGATTGGTTACAAATCCTATTTCTTTTATCTCAAATGCTTGACAAGAGTTTTCCTTCTTGAGATCTTCTATCTCTTGAAGTAACACTTTGTTTTGAGAGTCAAGAGTTAAATTTTCAGTTTTTAACTCTTTGTTTTTAGAACTTAGACTTTTAAATTTAACATATAAGTCATTAAATGCTTCTAATAAATCATCATACTCAAATTGACTTACCGAGTCTTCTTGTGCTACAAAGCACATGTTGGCGACTTCTCCATTTGATTCTTCATCGGAAGAGGAGTCACTATCATCCCAACATGCTTGAAATGCCTTTTCTTCTTGAATTGGTCCTTGGTCTTGATTTTGAGAAGCGGACAATCTTTATTGATGTGTCCTGCCTTTTTGCAGTTAAAGCACTTGACTTGATTAGGATTGGAAGAATCCGCTTTCTTTACCTTTCTTTGAAATCTTTCCTTTTTAGTGAATCTTTTGAATTGCCTTGTGATGAGAGTAATATCTTCATCTTCATCTTCTTCTGAATTTTCAGAGTCAGAAGTAGCCTTAAAAGCAAGAGATTTCTTCTTGGGTTATTCTTCTTGTCTGTCTTGAAGTTGGACTTCATATGTCATTAAGTTACCAACCAAATCTTCAAGAGTGAGAGTGTTTAAATCATTTGCTTCCTCAATAGCTGTGGTTTTCCTCTCCCATTCAGGAGTTAAACATCTTAGGATTTTTCTAACTAAATCCACTTGTGAATATTCTTTTCCAAGGAATTTTAGGGTGTTAGTGATATCGGTCATTCTAGTTACCATCTCCGATATAGATTCATTTTTGTTCCATTTTAAACAATTTAAATTTATGAACTAAAGAAGCGATTTTAGATTCCTTTACCTTTAATGTACCTTCGTGAGTCACGAGAAGAGTATGCCAAATTTTATTTGCTGTAGAGCATTAAGAGATGTGATTGAACTCTACCTTGTCAATGGCACAATACAATGCATTCATAGCTTTGGCATTAAGTGAAGCCGTCTTCTTTTCTTTATCGGTCCATTGACTGAAATCAGTTGATGACATTTGGTACTTTTCTGAAACAACTCTCCAAATTTCAAGATCCATGGATTGTAAGAATATTGTCATTCCCACTTTCCAGTATCCATAGTTTGTTCCGTCGAAGAGAGGAGGACGAACAGAGGAGCATCCTTCTTTGTACTGAGATGATGTTGTTGCCATGCTAGATGATGGTAAGATAAAAATATAGCTAACCTACTCTGATACCAAATGAAAGTGCAGTAGGATCGAGGCAACAAGCACTAGAGGGGGGGTGAATAGTGCTTTTAAATATCGTCTTTGGAATTTTGACGGATTTTAAAATTCATAAAGCAATCACACAAAGAACACAATAATTTATCCTGGTTCGGTCTTTCCCGACCTACATCCAGTCCCCAAGCAAAACTCGCTTGAGATTTCCACTATCAATCTTGTGTAACTACAAGATCATACACAGACCAAATCCGGTCCCACTTTCAGTAACACACCTACTGAAAGCAAACAACTCCTTTAAACCAAGGAGTCCTTCCTTTTACAGAAAATTAAAATAAGTAACAACTTACAAAACAACCTACGAGCCCTTCTTATGAATGCAAATGAGATGCAATTGGCTTTTGAGGTTGTTGAAATACTCAACTCACGAATTCACTGTCTCTCAAAGGAATTTGAGTGAAAAACTGAAGTAAAAAATATCAAGTGAGTGAGAGAATGAATATGAGTGAAAAGCAAAGAGTAATTCAATGTAAATCGATTGGATTGCATTTTCTTTTGAGTGTGGAATGCACTCATATTTATAGTTAAAAGATTCCATACGTTGAGGGTATGAAAGGGTGTCAAAACAGTCCATTTTGAATGATCAAAATGTTTGAAAAATGAAAAGACACGCCTTTTAAAAGTTTCAAGAAAAACGGCAAAATTAGTCGACTGGAACAATAGTTAGTTGACTGATAATTAACTATTAGTAGACTGACAGTTATCGTCGGTCGACTAATGTGTTTATCAAGCCGTTAGAAAATCTAAAGTTTTGAAACTTAGTCGACTAGAGAAAAAATTAGTCGACTGATAATATCATCAGTAGACTGAAAAACCTTTCAGTCGACTGCTGCTAAATTTTTCTGAAACTACATGTTTTGTCCTGTCGACTGCTGCTAAAATTCCAGAAAATAGACATTCTGTCCGGTCGACTGATAAAACCTTCGGTCGACTATTTTGACAAAAATGACATTTTGTTTAGAAAATTTGGCGCGAACGGATTAGTCGACTGGTGAGTCTATTGGTTGACTAATAAGCACAAAAAATTAAATAAAGAGTTTTCTAAAAAGATTTTCATGAAGGGTTCTTTTAGAAAAGTTTTTCTAAAGACTTTTTAGGTGAAATGCAACCGAAATATGCACTCTTAGTAAGGCTCTTACAAGAATCTAAGACTTCTAATGAATTTAACATTTGCACACTAGTCTTCAAAGATTCTTCATCGAATTCTTCAATTCTTGTCATCTTTCTTCATTGCCTTAGCTGAAATGCAGTTGATTCACTTGTTCATCATCAAAATCTTGTACTTTAAGTATCATGTATGGCTTCATTGTCGTAACAACATCCTCTGAGATGGCGCCACATGGAGGGTCCAGATAACCTCTAGTTTGAATTTCAAAACTCTCCAGAAGTCTACAAATCCCCTAGCCCACGCCCAGTCTAAGGGAGGAAACTTCTTCTTTTTGGATCTGGAACACTGGATAGCTCTCTTTCTGGATCTGGACTTCAACTTCAATTTTTTTCCTTTTCTCCTCTGAATTCACGCCCCCCCTTGGGCCCATCTGAGAGATTGCATCAAAGTACCTACCTGGCTCACGTCACTCCAGACTCGACCTAGGAGCAGCGGTCAATTTTCATGTGCATTTCGAAGCTCGATTCGAAAAGCGAGAGAAATCATTCGTAGCCGCCCATTTCGGGAGTTTCAAAACAGCAAAAGAACCCAAGGTGAGCTCCCATTCGAGTTGATTTTATTGAAATAATGCTCTAGTTTCAATTTACATACTGAATCCCATGGAATTTTCATTTTAAAGAAAGGGTTCGTCCGAATAATGGATTGAACCATTCCCATAAAACGATATATATTAAATATAATCATGCTTTCTTGATGATTTTCTAGCATTCATGCATTAGTTAGGTTTAGTTCATATTTTATTTTGCGGAAGAGAGAGGAAAATGCTTTCGCGAGTCAAACTTGACCGGATTTTGGAAATTGTTTTGAAATACTCGCCTCCGTTTTGAAAATAGCGGGAAAACCCATGGGATGGGGCTCGACCTGTCGGTACGAGGTTCGACCATTCCTGCCGCCTTTAACAAGGGTAATCGAACCAAGGACCAAAATTGTGCTTGACTTAGTGTAATTATCGAAATTGTATTCTATCCTAAATGCACAGAGAATTCAGGCATGTGTCAGGAGATTTTGTAAAATGTAAGTTGGAAAAAGATGATGTATGCTTAGAAAACATTTGGAGTTGAAAGGCATTTCTCAGAAAATCAATCTCTCAGGAAACTCAGATGAAAGGATTTGGAAATCACCAGAAAGTTTATGAAGTTTTGGGAAAATTGTGAATGGATGAAAGTCCTGGGAAAATGGAGAAGGTTCTTGAGAAAAGATGAATATTTGAAAAAGAAAATATTTATCAGGAAAACTCTGACTTTGAAAATTTTCTTAGGAATGTGATGGAAAATTTATAGGAAAGCTTTTTGGAGATAGAAAATCAAAACTTAGGAAATTGAAATCCTGAGAATCTTGTCTTTTGAAATATCTGAAAACCAACTTTGATTCTTGAGAAAGATGAGAAATTCCTTTTGAAAATGAATCTTAAGAAAATAACATTTTCAAGAAAAATCACAGGAAAACTTTGACTTGGGAAATCCAATCTTCGAGAATCTTCATGGTTTCTTGAAGAATCGATTTTTCAAAGAATAAAATTTTCTTGAGAAAATCATGAGAAAAGCAGATGATGCCATGATGCAGATGAATGAATGCACTTGGAAAAGATTTTCTGAGAAATTTGTTGGAAAAATGTGTATTAAGCCAAAGTAAATCCTTCACATATTCTGACTGTGGCCATGAATATGTTCAGAGTTTATTTGAGTTAATTCACAATATTTTGAAAAACTAGAAATATGATGTGCATTTTTACGATAGCCTAAGAGTGTAGGCTCAGTGTGACTAGTAGAAAGATGATGGATCTGGGTCTCGTCCATATTCCAACAAGGGTCATAAATATGGACTCCACCGAGTTCATCAACTCTCTAAGAGTTGGTGCACGTGTCATTCGTGTTCATCCACAGTGAATTTTGAAAATTGAGATATATGAATCATAGAATCAGGATATTGCAGGAATCAAACTACAAGAGATGAATCCTAATCTAAGCAGTAAAGTAAATATTATTCCAAGTTTGATTATTACATCTCTGTCATGAATCAAAATAAATGAAAAAAAAAAAATACATGGTATAAAAGAATCAGCATCTTCCAACTTTCCTGCAAAATGAGAATTAGTACAAGATAACCAAGGAAATGGGTATATATATAATATGTACAACGAAGATATACATGGTTATATCTAAATGCTTGAATTTATACTAAATGACATGTGATAATGAAGATATATTTACAAAAAGAAAAAGAAAAAAAAAGAAAAATATTTACATAAATACTTGTATGTGAAAACAAGTGCACATGAAGATATACATACATATATATAAGTATATATATATATATATATGTATATATATGTATATACATGTATATATATGTATATATATATATACATAGATATATATATATAGATATATATACATATAATGAGAAAATATATATAATAATTGAAATGGTAAAATAAGAAAATACAGGGTATATACAGTTTCTGTAGGTGATTTCACAAAGCCGTAATTCCTAAATTATAACATATTCCTCAGTAAAATTGGGTATGGAGCTTCCCTATATATCAATAACAAAGCATGCAAAAGATGGTATAGAGATCATGAACGGATATGGATATATCCGTTCATGAATATGGCTAGTTATCAAGACTGGATACCTGCAGAAGAAGAGATGGGTAAATGCATGATATACAAAATGTGCATGATATGTACAGTGGATACTTGAAAAATGCATTATGCAATGTGAATTCAAATAGCAAATATGTTATGTAGGGTATGACTCATATAGGCTGAAGAAGACACCAGTTAACATGCCAAGACATACAGAATTTTAATAAACTAACAATGATAGGTATGCTACAGGTAGATGATGGATAATGAATAGGCAGGGACAGCATATGTAGGGCTTACAGGGGAAAGGTACATAGACATTAAAAGGACTATAGCAAATGAATGATAATATATAAATGAAAAAGCCATTGGTGGCTGTACAGGTGTCTGTAGGATATACTCAACTAATTTACCAATTCTAAAATATATCCTCATAAACTGTTTTGAGAGGGTTTAACAAGCTGGAAACATTTTGCCCTATTGAGAGCTCCAGCACTTATGTACGTAGCTGAAAGAGAACAAAAAAGAATATAACAGATTTACCTTGTAAAACAGGCTTTTCTTTCTATCTACTGTTTCATGCTTACTGTAATCAAAATGGGAGTGATGACAGGGGAGAGTAAACGTATGGATGATGCACCTATGAATGGGAATGAGGTGGAACTACCACAGGAACAAATTTCTATATCCTTCCCATCAAAATAACAAAACGGAATGACATGAATTTTGTACCTTGATCATTACAAAATAGTATCCATTTTATGAAAACAAAAAAAACGGCACACAAGGATGCAGAACATGCTGAGATGATTAAAAAAAAAAAAAAACAAGAAACATGAAAATGACATACAGGATGCAAATGACATAGCAGAGGGGGGTAGGCTTATGAAAATAGGAAACAGGGTTAGGCGTTAGAGCTATGTAAACTTTTACCAACATTGTAAAAAAAAAAAAATATTTGAAAATTATCATAACTGGAGACATTCAAACAGCATAACTATTGTTAGACTAAAAAAAAATGATGCAACCACCTAGATTTATAATCTCAAACAGAATGGGACGTTAATATGATTACAGGATATGTAACACTAATGCTACCATTGGCCTTTTAACGTACACAGTGTAGTATCTCTGATGAACAAGGTGAGAAATACACCCACTTGGTATGCAGAAAATCAGTAACAAGCAGAAGTAAAACATGAGGAAATAATGTTCAAAACATTTTAGAAACAAGGTTATCAAACCATTGATAAGAATGCTATCACCTACAAGCTAAAGTAGTTGGATTCCTACACCAAACCTGCCTAAGCAAGATGATAAATCTTTAAACCAACAGCTGAGAAAAAAGAAATTTGCAAATAAGAGCAAAAGGGTGAATCGCATGGTATATGTTGGCCTCAGCTGCAATAGGCCATTGATATTGTTGCAGAGCATGTAACATCGATGCCACTATTGGTAGCTCAAGGATACAATACTGCGTTTTGGGGTAAAATAAGGAGTGAAACAAAGTGAAAACCAAAGAAAGAAAAAAAAAAAAACTGAATAGGGAAAGGGGAAATAGCACAGATCAAAGAGGGTATGGCTCCCCTTGAACCAGAAGAGTCGATTCCTCTTTGGGTTTTGCAGCTTGGAGGCCTTTTACTTCAATTGAACTTTATAGATTTCCTCAATTCCAGCTAAACAGCATTGTAGATCCTGCTCCAATCGACTTGTAGACAGCAGGTACGTTCTCTGCTGCTGGACTGAAGAAGAGGCAGCAACCGTGTGGCTTGCTGTTGTATCTACTGCTAATAGGTTGAAGAAAAGGGTAAAAAACGATGGCTGGACTGAAGGAAAGGATGGACACGTTGGCTGGGCTGAAGAGGATGAAGAACACGTTGGCTGGGCTGAAGAGGATGAAGAACACGTTGGCTAGGCTGAAGAGGATGAAGACGCTGGGCTGAAAGAAAAAAATGGGAAGAAACTCCCTGCGAGAAACCCAAAAAGACAAGAACAATCCAATTTTCCGTTCCCTTTCAATCGGCCAGGCTCTCCCCCTTTAAAGATTTTCAGCTCCTCTCCTCAAAAGATCGGAGCTTTCCCCTTTTGAAATTCCGTTACACCTCTTTTGAAAGTTTTCGAAACTGCACAATTCAATGTAGCCGTTTTCAAAAGGGGCGCCTCTTGTATTTTTCAAAAAAATTTCATTTCATTTACCTAAGTTTTAGGTAAAATGAAATTTATTTTATTTTTTTTTTTTTTTTTGGAAGTTCGGCTGTGCCATTTAAAGTTGCTTCCTTCTTAAAAAAAATTTTTTATGTAAACAAATCAATAAAAAGGAATAAAAAAAATGAGTATTGAAATAAATGAGAGGCTTTTATGGAAATGCCACCTCAACCTACTTTTAAAATCCTTTTGGAAAATAAAGTTTTATTTTGTTTTGGCAAATCTTTTATTTTCAATTGGGGTGCCACATGTGTGTGGGCCCACTAACTAAAAAAATAAATAAACGAATAACATTAAGAAATTAAAAAAAAGAATTTGCAAATTGGTTCGATCTCCAGGTGGGTCCCGCTTGAAAATAAGAAACTTACCTGGGAATCTAAGTATGATGCTAGTTCAAAGGCGGGTCCCGCTCCATTTATTTGAAAATAAAGACAGAAGAAATAAACTTCTTTTTTTTTGGAATTTTTATAACACGAGATAAAACTTTGTTTATTTTCAAGGATTTGGAAAAATTGGTTTTTCAGGGCAAAAATATGGATAAAGTAAATGTAAAAAATTTACTAAAGAGATTTAAAATCTTTTTGCAAAAAGTTTTGAGATAAAATCTTTAAAATCAATATCCAAATATCCAGATTGTTTTCCTTGAGAAAAACTTTTGTAATTCAAAGTCCTGGGGGGTAAAATGGGAAAGATTGGCAATTTTGAAATCCCAGGGTTTTAAAAATCAAATCTGGATTGACAATTTTGAAAATCAGGAGTTCCTGGACCTCGAAATGACATGCTGTGCAGTGAAATAATATGAAATGTTCATGCACTGCTATGCAAAGACACGTTTCAAGAAATGCTACTCTGAGCCAGGACTTGGAAATTCTAGCTTTTTGTCCAGAAAAGGATTTTGAAAATTTGCAGTTTGAAGATGTCTCTGAACCTAAATATAGAAATTTTGAGGCTCAAGAATGAAATTTTAGACTTTCTGCCAGGTTCAATCTCAGAAAATGACCATTTTGCCCTTCATTGATTCCGAAGAACTGAAATGTGCCGATTGAGGGCAATGTCAAGAAGGTGAGTGAAAATTTGGGGTGTTTACAGATGCCCCTCTTTGCTACTAAGTCGGCTTATGGTCGAGCTTAGTGGCAAAGAAAACACACCAAGTTTGGGCTATATATAAAAAAATGCCCCAGTTAGAAGGATCTGACTGGGTATGAAGAAAATTGCCCGAGGAAGATGATAGATATGAAATGGAGAATAAAGAGAAAAGATTTGTTCTGGTAAGAGTGAAATTCAGGTTTTTGCCCTTAACCTGGATGAGACAGAAAATACTTCGTATGGAACGAAACTCAGGTTTGACCCTTAACCTGATTGGGGAATGAAATATCTCATTGAAATGAGACTCAGGTTTATACCCTTAACCTGATCGGGCGGAAAATGGAACATCTCATTGCAACGAGACTCAGGTTTGTACCCTTAACCTGATCGAGCGGAAAATGGAATACCTCTTTGAATGAGGCTCAGGTTTGTACCCTTATCCTGATTGTATGGAAAATGGAATACCTCTTTGAATGAGGCTCAGGTTTGTACCCTTATCTTGATTGGGTGGAAAATGGAATACCTCTTTGAATGAGGCTCAGGTTTGTACCCTTATCCTGATTGGGCGGAAAATGGAATACCTCTTTGAATGAGGCTCAGGTTTGTACCCTTATCCTGATTGGGCGGAAAATAGAATACCTCTTTGAATGAGGCTCAGGTTTGTACCCTTATCCTGATTGGGCGGAAAATGAACGAAATCCTCGAAAGAAGAGACCATGATGGAACCTTCGAATTATGCACAATAAATCCGACAGGGGTTTTGCAAAAGGAAGGAAAATGGGGTCCCTAAAGCTTGAAAAGGGGCTGATCTTGGGTGTCTCATTTCTGAGACTAAATAGCTTTTGAAATTGCCTTTTGCGAGAAAATGGTTGGTGGTTCGACCTCGAACCGAAACGGGACTGTCTATGGTGGGACAGTGGGGACACAGGGAAGTGTGCAAATCTGAGAGCTCACGCTCTCAAAGAAGGGAAGGAGTCAAGTCTTTAAGAGGGATGTAAAATTGGCGTCAGGATGTATCAAAAACAGAAATCAAGCTCTCACTTCACGTCAAGATAACTAGAAAATATTGTCAAAATATTAAGAATTCTGTTGTTGATTCAAAGTTTTTGAGAATGATGCATATCATTGCAAAGGTATTCTTTCTTTTCTACCTGAAGCATTGTCTACAAACGAGATTAACTTCATAGAATCGAGATTTGGAATCCAAATTGCTTGCGGTTGACCTTCTTCAAGAAAGCTATCAATTTCCTTGATATGAACAGGAAAGAGAATTTGATATTATGAAAGCAATTGATGAAAGAATATTGATAATAGAATTTCACAGATTTAAAGAAGATTCTTGATAGATTTGGTTGTTTGATATCCTGAGAGCTTCTCTCATGATAAGCTTTCTGCACTCTTTTGGCTTTCTTGGATTTTTGGCTACATTCTCCTTCATTTTGGAGATGTTCTGACGTTTTCTCTATTTCTTTTTATTCTCTCTCTTTTTTGTTTTTGAAGGGTACGTCACAAACTCCTTCAACTTGGAGATGTTTCGATCCTTCTTTGACGATATTGGCTCATGGGTTAGAGATCTTTGGATGATAGCTGAAATTAAATATCTTTTAGGGATTGTCGGAAGGTTCATCGCATCTGCCTTCATCTTGACAGTGCTTTGGATTTCCCTGGAAGGATCCGTCACAAACTCCGTCATCTTGGAGATGTTTCAAATCTTCTTTAGCCTCGGGGGTCTACTCGTTTAATTCACCTTCATCTTGACGACAAGTGAAAGATCCCTTTTGTAGATATTTAATTGCAGCTTGGGTGATTTTGAGGAGACAGAGCTTGGGTGAATGCTCACTTTTCTAGCGCTCAGGATATTTTCACTACCTCATCTTCACAAAAATGGTCTTTAAAATGTGCCATTGACTACGATCAATATCAATCATTTATGGCTTTGCAATAACATTGAATTTTCTTTTGCTGGCCATATCGAGGATTTATCCTTTCTCCTTTTGGTTGGCCAACGGAAAGAATTTGAATTTTGAATCTCTTTTCGCAAAAGCTTTGCTCTTTTGGAAGTAATGCTGAAGGTAAACTGAGGTAAAGATTCATGTAATAAAGATTCTGAAATCAACAAATAATTTGATTGACAAATTGACAAAGTTTTCTTGAAATCCTGGGTGAAAGAGAGCGTTTGAAGTCCGGCTCAACCCATCCGTGACGAAAATTCTCCTCTCTTTTTCCTCAAAAAGAGACTCAGGCTTAGCCCTTACCTGAATGGGAAATGGGAAATACTCCTCTCTTCCCTGAAGATGAGGTGTTTGCAAAATGAACTTTCGAAGAGAAATTGAGCTTTCGTCAAAGCTCCCTAATATTAGGCTTCTATTATGGAAAAGGGGCCGATAATAGTGAGGTCTGAAAATTGGGTCATAAAAGGAACGAGTCCATCACACTCTCCCTGAAAAGAGGGTCCTTCATGACGAAAATGGCCTAGTATGAAAAAATTGGGGGGCTACAAGAAAAGCGAGACTCCGTCGAGCCTCTCCCTTTAAAAGGGTTCCTTGTGTGAAATTGAAAATTGTTTTGCAAACGGTTCACGAAGACGCGAGTCCCTTCAAACTCTCCCTGAAAAGGGGCTAAGTGAACGAATTGGATAGCATGCGAAAAGAATGAGCTCCCTCGAACTCTCCCTATAAAGAGGTCTCTCGCAAGAGAAAATGATTGAAATTGAATATTAAGATTGATTGACCCAAAGGTCGAAATTGGAAATTGGAAGATTGATTGTTTGGAAATTAGATGACCCGGAGGTCAAAATTGGATGACCTAACGGTCGAAATTGGGAATTGGGTGACCAAAATGTCGAAATTGTGTGGCTCGAAGGTCGAAACTGAGAATTGAGTGACCCGAAGGTCGAAAATTGGAAATTGAATGACTTGGAGGTCAAATTTAAGAATTTGGTAATTGGAATTTGAATTTGAAAATTGGGTGGCCCAGGGGTCAAGATTGGAGAATTGAATGATCTGAAGATTTGAATTGAAAATTGGTGGGCAAAATATCAAATTTGAGAAATTGGCTGACCCTGAGGATCAAAATGACTTGGATCAACAAAGGAGAATGATGAGTTCGAGTCAGAGCTCGAATAAAAATACAGAGATCACGAGTCGGAACCCGGACCGATAAAAGAGAATGAAGAGCTTGGGTCAGAGCTCAAAATAGGGTAAAGAGATCACGAGTCGAAACTCAGATCAACAAAGAGAATGAAGAGCTCGGGTCAGAGCTCGAATAAGGTAAAGAGATCACGAGTCGGAACTCGGATCAAAGGAAAATAATTTGAAAGGAACACCCGAGTCGGAACTCGGCTTTTCAAAAAGAAAAATAATTTGAAGGGAACACCCGAGCCGGAACTCGGCTTTTCAAAAAGAAAAATAATTTGAAGGGAAACCCGCGTCGGAACTCGGTTTTCAAATAAAATAATTTGAAACAAACCCGAGTCGGAACTCGGATCTTTAAAGGAGGATAATTTGAATAAAAACCCGAGTTGGAACTCGGTTTTTAAAGTCTGACTTGAAAATGTATCAGTTTGAGCACTGGATTTTGAAATAATACCAGTTCGAGCGCTGGGTTTTGGTTCAGTACTGGTGATTATCTTTCCACTTGGAAATCATTAGAAATTGTGATGGGACTGTTTGTTGAAATCCCAATACTGACCAGATTGTTGTTAATGCAGTTGAATGCAAATGAATGTGAATTGATGCACATGCATGCACAAGTGTGTGAAATGAGGAATTTGTTTATCCTGCCTGCATACAGAACAAAAATTTTAAAAATGCCCTAGTGTAACTGAGAAAAGAAAGTTTGATCATTATTTGAAGAAAACAGGAGGATTACAAGAGGAGAATAAATGTTTCAAGTATAGAACTTTTTCAAGTGTCAAGCATTAATGGGATCCGGCAATTCTACCCCATCAGCATTGATGAGCCGATATGAGTTGTGGGGTAATGCTTCTTTGACGACATATGGACCTTCCCAATTTGGCGACCATTTCCTGCTGGGATGATGCTTGAGATAAGTTGTGGATCGAAGCACTAAATCATTGACTTTGAATCTTCTTTCGATGACAGACTTCGCATATTGTCTGGCTACTCTCTGGCGATAGGATTGAGCATGTTCTGCTGCTTTTAGCCTTCTCTCGTCGAGCAAGTCTAGCTGTACTAATTGCTGCTGTTAGTATTGATCAAGAGGTAGTTGTAGAAGTGAAGCAAATTTCAAAGCGAGCTTCTGAACATGTAGCGGCAATACTACTTCTGTTTCGTATACCAGTTCTGATGGAGTAGCATTTATGGGAGTGCGAATGATGGTCCGGTAGGCCCATAGTGCATCATGGATCTTCTCATGCCAGTCACGGCATGTTTCTACAGTTCGCTCCAAGATGCGAATTAATATCTTGTTGGTAGCTTCTGCTTGACCATTCCCTTGAGGATAATAGGGAGCGAAGAAATGGTGGTAGATTTTGAACTTTGAGCAGAATGTCTTCATTCTTTCATTCTTAAAATGACTGACATTATCTGACACGATGTCATGTGGGATGTCGAAACGGCAAAGGATGCTCTTGTGAATAAAAGAGACCACGTGTCGGCTTTCTACTGTGCGAAGAGTGATAGCTTCTACCCACTTGGTGAAATATTCTGTTGCGGCAAGGAAGTATTTGTGGCCATTTGAAGCAGAAGGAGTGATGGGACCTACGACATCGAACGCCCACATAGAGAACGGCCATGAAGAGACAACAGATTGCAGATATGTTGTTGGAGCATGAATAGAAGGTGCGTGTATTTGGCATTGAACACACTTTTTCACAAAATGATAACAGTCTTGCTGCATGGTCTTCCAATAGTAACCTGCTCTGATGATTTGCTTGACAAGGGTTTGGTAGCCGACGTGCCCACCACAAATGCCTTCGTGTGCTTCTCGCACGACTTCTTTGGCTTCGTCTTCGTCTAAACATCTGGAATGTTCTGAACTGAATCCACGACGATAGAGGACATTGGCCAGAATGAAGTATCGAGTAGACATACGTTGGATTGCTCGCTGCTCTTTCTTTGAGAGTTCTGGAGGAAATTCACCAGTTTCTATGAAATTCTTGATATTGAAATACCAAGGCTTCTTCTTTTGCTCAACCTAGTTTACTTGTTTTGTTGGAAGGAAAGCAGGTTGGTCAAGTCTGCCAATTTCAAAAGAGCGACAGGATTCTCCATTCTTGAATGCCATAATGGAGCCTAAACTGGCTAGGCTATCGGCCACTTGATTAAAATCTCTCTTGATATGGAAATGCTGAAATTCTTCCAAAATTGCTGACAAGAGCTGAAACGATTTTCTGATAAGGAAATAGCTTCTGATCTTTCACTTGTCATTTGGCTCAGACTTGATTGACAACGAGTAGAGAGTCGCCATAAGCATGCACTCTCTTGACATCGAAGTCTAGTAGAATCTTTATACCTTGAGTTAGGGCTTCGTACTCAGCCATATTGTGGGTGAATTGAAAATCTAACTTGAGAGAAAATGGAATCATCTCCTTCTCAGGAGTGATTAATAAGATTCCAATGCCTATTCCAGTCATATTCTTAGAACCATCAAAAAATAAATTCCAGATTGGAGATTGCTGGATATTGCATATTTGTTCATCAGGGAAGTCATCTTCGGCTTTCACTTCTTCTGCCAGAGGAAAATCCGCCAATTGATCTGCAATTGCTTGGCCTTTAATTGATTGCTGCAAGACATATTCTAAGTCATATTGCATCAGTAAGACTTGCCATTTAGCGACTCGTCCGCTGAGAAAAGGTTGCTCCAAGATGTATTTGAGAGGATTGAGTTTGGACAAGATTTTGACTTCAGATGCCAGCAGGTAGTGTCTTAGCTTCTGACACATCCACACCAGAGCTAGGCAGGTCTTCTCTACCTAAGAGTAGTTCTTTTCATAGTCTATGAAGGTCTTACTCACATAATAAATGGCATGCTCTATCAAGCTGCTTTCTTTGTACTGGGCCAAGAATCTGCCGCATGCGACTTGATTGACTGAGATGTATAATAAAAGGGGCTTTCCTAATTCTGGCGGCTTCAAGATTGGAGGATTGAGAAGATACTTCTTGATTCGATCGAACGATTGCTGACACTCTGGTCCCCATTCGAACTTCACTCCTTTTCTGAGCAAGTGATTGAAAGGCTCGCATCTCATTGCCAAGTTGGAAATAAACTGCCGAATTGACTGCATGCGTCCCTGAAGACTACTCAATTCTTTGAGATTCTTCAGGGGTGGCATATCAATGATAGCCTTTGCTTTGGCTGGGTCGACTTCAATTCCCTTTTTGCTGACCAGAAAACCCAACAATTTGCCTGATTCGACTCCAAAGACACACTTTTGCGGGTTAAGCCTTAACTTATAAAGAATGAGTCGCTTAAAGACTTGATCAAGGGCTTCGAGGTGATCTTCTTCCTTTTTAGATTTCACGAGGATATCATCAACATACGTATCCATGATTTTGCACATCTGATCGTGAAAGATGACGACCATTGCTCGTTGATACGTTGCTCCTGCATTCTTGAGCCCAAAAGGCATAACTGTGTAGCAGAAAGTTCCCCAAGGTGTAGTGAAGAAAGTTTTTGACTGATCACGGACGACCAACTTAATCTGATTATAGCCAGAATATCCATCCATAAATGAGAACATGGCATTTCCTGTCGTGCTGTCAATCAGAAGATCAATGCTAGGGAGTGGATAATCATCTTTCGGAGTTGCCTTGTTGAGGTCTCTGAAGTCTATGCAAATCCTCACTTTGCCGCTTTTCTTTGGAACAACGACAATATTGGCTAACCAAAATGGGTAGTCAATAGTTAGGATAAATCCTACTTTGAGCAGATCTTCGAGTCCTTCTTTGACTTGTTGTTCTATTTTGGGATCCATTTTTCTCAGCTTTTCCTTAACTGGCTTAACATCTGGCTTCAAAACGAGTCGGTGTTTGACCAATTTGGGATCTAAGCCCGACATATCTTCATATGTCCATGAGAACACTTCTTCATGTTGCTTGAGAAAATTTGTAAGCCTTTCTTTCTCTTCCAGACTTAGACTGGTACCGATCTTGAGAATCTTGGGATTGTCCTCTGAACCGATATTGACATCTTCAGTAGGTTCTTGTACTACAGCAGATGGTTCATCTTGCTTATGGACTGAGGCGAACTCTGGTAATTCCTGAAGAGACTGATCAAATTCTGCATAATCATCTGACTGCTTTGCAACCTTGCCTTCTTCGGTGCTTGCTTTGACTCGATGAATTGCTGCCGACTTCTGGAAAGCCTTTGGATTGAGAATGAGCTTCTTGATTGCTCGGGAAGACATTCTGAAATTTTGGATAAGAAATTGGATTCAGGAAAACTCGTCCATCATACGACAAACAATCATTTGAAAGGAATCATGCATAAAATGACATTGAATTATAAAATGAGAATATAGAGATAAAGGAGACAGATGGCATCTAGATAGACAAAGAAACTTGACATTTTATTGATTTGACTTGATAAAAGACATTGAGACATTTATTTTGAAAGGAATAGAAAAGAAAAGCAACAACTGATTTCTCAATGTGCCCCTTTAACAGAAACAGTCTTCTTTGGTGAGCTTCCATCGGAGAATCCTAGTCCTGCTTTATGGGGACGATGCTTCTGGATCGTTGGCTCGATGCGGCCATCTTCATTTTTGCCCAGTCCTTTGAAGGGTTGATAACCATGCTTGAGGAGTAAATCAAATCCCTTTCTTGCCTTCATGAATTGCAGGAACAACGGGTGATCTTTAATGGCACTGTAGTTGATCCGACCTCCAACCTTGAAGAATTGAGGACCTCTCCATCGGGTTATGGCTACAGTGTGTAGAGATAGTTCTGAGGATGCCTAGAGTATTTCTCGATTTTCTCTGAGACTGATTTATTCGCTTTCCCTGATGCTAGGGATATCTGCGGTGAATGACGGTCGAGGGATCATAGGTTGAGGGAGCCTTTCTTCTGGGTCCTCTCTCAATACTGTTGTAATCATTCCACCTTTGGACCATTTTACACATTGATGAAGGGTGGAAGGTACCGCATTCGCATTGTGAATCTACGTTCTTCCGAGCAACAGATTGTAGGTGGGTGGTGCATTGACCACATGAAAGAGGACGGAATGCACTGAGTAATTGATGAATACCTCCAGGAATATCTTGCCTTTAGCCGTTTGACCATGATTGTCAAACCCATAGATGGTGATAGAATCTGGAATGTACTCTTCTTCCTTGATCCCTAATGCTTTTGCTGTCATCTCGGGACATATATTAAGGCTACTGCCTCCATCAACTAGCACATGGGGTACTGTCATCCCTCTTACTCAAACGACGATGTACAAAGCATTATTGTGAAAGGAGTGAGGCTTTGGAAGATCCTCATCTGAGAAGGTGATCGGCGCATTAGTCATGGCGGAGTTCACTATTTGTGCCATGTCTTCGGGTGTGGTACTGGGCTTAACTTTAATCTTCCTAAGCAGATCATCCAGAACTTGCTGATGCTTGCGGGAATTCTTGGCTAAGTCCAAAATTGAAACATTGGATAGAGCAGTTAAAGGCTTTTGATTTTCCTTTTCCGGCATAGGCTTAATGAACTGATTAAGGAAATCAGGAATTCCTTTTAACTTGGGGGATGACTTTACAGGTGCTTCAGAAACTTTCATCTTGCCGAATGCTGAGATTAGGTCCATCTTCTTAGAAGCTGGAGTTGCTTGTCGTAGCACTGTCACCTGATGTTGAACTTGGAGATCTTGAACAAAACATGGCCTGATGTGCTCATGAGGTAGGAACGGCTGTTCAGACACTACTGCTGTGGTGTGTGAAGGAAAATGCTGCTTTAAAATATCAATTTTCTCTTCTTCTTCTCCTTCTACCAATAAATTCTTGTCAATAAGATCTTGCACAATGTTCTTGAGAATGAAACAATTATCAGTGTTGTGTCCCACTGTTCTGTGGAACTTGCAGAATTGATCTTTCCATTTCCCCATAGGCACAGGGGGATCGGCCAGTCTAAGCAACTTGACCATTTCCTTCGACAACATGAACTCAAGCACATCTTCGAGTGATTGGTCTAAAGGAGTGAACTTTCGGTCATAGCTCTATCCTTCATGTTTGGCTTTTTCATGCAGTTTCAGCCCTTAATCCTGCTGAGAAGGTTTGTTGTACTGAGGAGCAGGCTTCATTTTCTGATCACCTTTGTTATTAGAATTGCCTGTGCCGTAGCAATAATCTTTCTTCTGCCCTTTATACTGATTTCGGCTATTATTGTTGTTGTTGGCAGAGAATGTGAAATAAGCTTTCTTCTTTTGTTCACCTTAAGAGTTGTTTTTGGAAAAAGTGAAGCCTTCGTAGACTCCATTCTCCACACTCAGCTCGAGCCATTCGGCTCTCTCGGTCAGCTCAATAAAAGTACAAGATGGTGCAGTAGAGATTAACCCTCTTAATGGTTGTGAGAAATTGTTGAGGATCAATGATAAGGCATGCCTTTCTGAAATAGGATCTCTCATTTTGTTACAGGCTGACCTCCATCTGTGAATAAAGTCCTGCGCCTTTTCATTCTTATTCTGCCTTAGATTGCAGAGATGACTTAGTGTCGGGAGCGTCTCTGTGTTGAACAAGAAGCGTTCAATAAACAAGTTCACAACTTTATCGAACTCCTTGAGCTCGATAGGATTGATATGCTCAGCATACCATTTAGCTGCAACTCCTTCCAAGCTGCGAGGGAAACATAGGGATAGTGCTCTGTTATCTCTCTTGAATCTCGAGCACTCAGCAAAGAATGTGGCAAGATGAGCTTTCGGGTTGCCAGAACCATCAAACTTGATGAATTTACGAGGAAGGTTTTCTAGATCGTCGTCCCCTTCTAGGCCATCATAAAAGTCCTCGCTGGTGAAGACTTTCTTGCCCTTGTCGCGGGCTTGCATATCTTTAACAACTCTGGCCATTTCTCTGAATTGTGACTGCAGGGGTTCTTTTGTGACTTGACTCTTTGATTTGCGACTCTTCCTTTGTTCTCGGCCATGTTTCTGAAATGCTGGAGGCACCTCATATTCTTCCTCAGTGTCTTCCGCTGATTCTGATTCATCTAAAATTTCTTCTGGCTGAACCTGCTTCTTGGAAGCCTTCTTATTCTTGTGCCCGTGGAACTTTTCTCTGAATGGATTCTTCTCTACACTGGTCCCAGCCTGTTCACTCATTATTTTGTTCATCATCTTTCGGAACATGGCATACATTTGCGGGTCTATGCCATCATCCTCTTGTTGTTGATCTTGATTCACGGGATGATTCATTTCTCCTTCTGAGGCTGAGGAGTGCTGTGGTGATGCAGTTCTTCTTCCTGACCTTGTTCGAACCATCAAATGTTGCGGATGCTCTCTGCAGGGCAAAGACCTGATTAGATTCTGAAGGAATTGGCTTTTGGAAGAAATATTTGCTGGAAACATGGTAGACAATTTGAAAAAGTTATCCCATTACTGGGGACTGAGTCATCGCAGAAATTACGACAATTGTGTTGTCCTTCTTTGAAAGAGAAATAAACAACGAAAAATATGCCTTGTTACCTAGGCGAGGTCATCAAACCACAATAGAAAGAGAGAGAATTTTATTGAAATGAGAAAAATATGATTTTATTGATCTTGACAAAGAGGTGGAGGACAGACAATTTGCCACCATTCACGATAGTCGGCAGACACTCTAGGACCAGGAAAGATTTTAAGAGAGACAAAGGAATCCCAGCTGTAGCGGGCAGAATGATATGCCCCGGACCATTGTGCGGAAGTGAGATCGAATTCCGCCATAGCTCCTGATAACTGTCGGGCTTCGACGTACTGCTGCCTCTGGGAAAACTGTCGAACACATCGCTCCGGCTGATAGTAAGTGCAGAAGAAAGGTCCCAACAATTTGAACCGCTTGCCATAAGCATATGTGTATCTGGGAGGAGATAGTTGTCGATCAAAGTAATCCCAAACTACGTCATCTTCTTGAATGTTGTCAATCATGGACCGGTACTGCGCCACTGGAAGAAGTTCTTGACCATTGTATCTAAAAGAGCTTGCTCGGGCTGGAACATGCTGGAAGAACCAGGATTGAAGTGCGTAGATGCATTCTTCAACTAAGATGGATTCTCCAAGTGAGAAACGAGTCAGACCCCGATACAGGAAAGCGAGCACTGCCATGGCTATGGAGAGCCAGTTGGTCTGTCGACTTCCCCATCTTCTCATAAGATGGATTATTCTGATGTCCATGTAGTTTTGTTCATCTAGGAAGAGAGTTAATCCTACAGTGCATAAAACCATTGCATTCTAAATCCTTTCTCTAGCTGTCCTTGATAGTGAGCTGACTTCAACAAAGGTTCCATATTGACGGTACAACTCGAGCAGATTGACATATTCATCTCCGTCCAACTGGATCAGGGGCCAAGATCGGCGGCCTGTCATGCGAGCTAAGGAATCTCGGGGGTCCAAACCCTTGACATTGATCAGGAATTGATGTTCTAACGGATCTCTTGGTTGACCGGCTCGTTCTGGTAATCCCATAATTTCTGAAAATTCATCCATTAAAACGGTCATCTCTCCCCACGGGAACCAGAAAGTACATGTCCGAGGATTCCATCATTCTGCCATTGCATGGATCAGGTTGTCATTGATGGTCTGCTTTCCGACTGCTGATGCCAATTCTAATCCGCACTCGCTTAAATGGTCCGGAAACATTCGAGAAAAGCTTTTGAGCCAGGAATAGTACCACCGGGGAATGAAAGTTCCGGTGCTAAGGGCTCGATGTTCAGGATGACCTTGTCGCGCCTCGTAGGAGATGTGACCTTCTGGAAAGATAGGATCGACTTGACTGGATGCCATCGGACTGAAAACATATGAAGACTCGGAATCAGACTTAGGAAAATTATAGAAATTTTGAAAAATTTGCAGGCAAGATATAAAATGCAGCTGGAATTTCGAGATCCAGTAGAACGGTAGAATGGAAAATCACCTGGAGTTTAAAAAGAAATTGGATATTTGGGAAAATCATCCAGGGTTTGAGAAAATATCTCGTGGAAAATAAGGATATTTTGAAAAAGGCCTAATAATTTGGAAAAAAAATTGAGAAATATGAAGAACTGAGGAAATAAGATACATACAATCACATCCTGCACAAACATGCATGCGCATACAGCACTCCCTAGCAGGCTGACTCTAAATGTGTCATTTTGAAAAACAACTGTAGGACCTTAATCCTAACTCTAGGTTCAGATCATCTTTGTCCAATCCAGTTATGCCGATATACCCGAATTAAAATCCAAGGTACGTGGCATATTTTCTCAACTCCGGTTCTAAGGTAAGGTTTTCCAACATCCTTGAGCACCTACCGGTATACTTCGGACTGTGGCTCGCGGTACGTGGTAGGGGGTGTTAACCCAAATAATTGGCCCAGTTGTGAGGCTCTGTCCCGAACTAGGGTTCTGGAAGAGAGCCCAGCAACGTGATGGCCGGGTAATGATAGGTAAGGGGGTTTGAAAAAAAATGATCACATGCAAGAAATAGAGGGCTCTAAGTCCTAGAGAGATAGATTTTTGAAAATCTTTGAAGGAGCATACATTGTTTGCATTCATATCCTAAATTGAGGAGAGTTGTGTTTAAACCTAAGTATATGTGAGCATGAAAGTATCTCCTCAATATAGTCCTACCAAACCATGCCTAGGCTATATGCAATCAATGTCAGCTAGGTTAGAATCTAGGCTCCTAGGTTCGCATGATATAAAAAGCAAAAGAGCTGACATTTTGTGAACATAATTTCAATAATTGAACTAAGTCAAGCACAATTTTAGTCAGACAAGGACAGGTCCCATCTCGGTCGCCAAACCTGTTATCGTCGCAAAATTTTTCCCGTCTTCCCTTCCTTGCAGAAGAGAGAGGAAAATGTTTTCGCGAGTCAAACTTGACCGGATTTTGGAAATTGTTTTGAAATACTCGCCTCCGATTTGAAAATAGCGGGAAAACCCATGGGATGGGGCTCGATCTGTCGGTACGAGGTTCGACCGTTCCTGCCGCCTTTAACAGGGGTAATCGAACTAAGGACCAAAATTGTGCTTGACTTAGTGAAATTATCGAAATTGTGTTCTATCCTAAATGCACAGAGAATTCAGGCATGTGCCAGGAGATTTTGTAAAATGTAAGTTGGAAAAAGATGATGTATGCTTAGAAAACATTTGGAGTTGAAAGGCATTTCTCAGAAAATCAATCTCTCAGGAAACTCAGATGAAAGGATTTGGAAATCACCAGACAGTTTATGAAGTTTTGGGAAAATTGTGAATGGATGAAAGTCCTGGGAAAATGGAGAAGGTTCTTGAGAAAAGATGAATATTTGAAAAAGAAAATATTTATCAGGAAAACTCTGACTTTGAAAATTTTCTTAGGAATGTGATGGAAAATTTATAGGAAAGCTTTTTGGAGATAGAAAATCAAAACTTAGGAAATTGAAATCCTGAGAATCTTGTCTTTCGAAATATCTGAAAACCAACTTTGATTCTTGAGAAAAATGAGAAATTCCTTTTGAAAATGAATCTTAAGAAAATAACATTTTCAGGAAAAATCACAGGAAAACTTTGACTTGGGAAATCCAATCTTCGAGAATCTTCATGGTTTCTTGAGGAATCGATTTTTCAAAGAATGAAATTTTCTTGAGAAAATCATGAGAAAAGCAGATGATGCCATGATGCTGATGAATGAATGCACTTGGAAAAGATTTTCTGAGAAATTTGTTGGAAAAATGTGTATTAAGCCAAAGTAAATCCTTCACATGTTCTGACTGTGGCCATGAATATGTTCAGAGTTTATTTGAGTTAATTCACAATATTTTGAAAAACTAGAAATATGATGTACATTTTTAAGATAGCCTAAGAGTGTAGGCTCAGTGTGACTAGTAGAAAGATCATGGATCTGGGTCTCGTCCATATTCCGACTAGGGCCGTAAATATGGACTCCACCGAGTTCATCAACTCTCTAAGAGTTGGTGCACGTGCCATTCGTGTTCATCCACAGTGAATTTTGAAAATTGAGATATATGAATCATAGAATCAGGATATTGCAGGAATCAAACTACATGAGATGCATCCTAATCTAAGCAGTAAAGTAAATATTATTCCAAGTTTGATTATTACATCTCTGTCATGAATCAAAATAAATGAAAATAAAAAAGAAATACATGGTATAAAAGAATCAGCATCTTCCAACTTTCCTGCAAAATGAAAATTAGTACAAGATAACCAAGGAAATGGGTATATATATAATATGTACAACAAAGATATACATGGTTATATCTAAATGCTTGAATTTATACTAAATGACATGTGATAATGAAGATATATTTACAAAAAGAAAAAGAAAAAAAAAGAAAAATATTTACATAAATACTTGTATGTGAAAACAAGTGCACATGAAGATATACATATATATATATACACATGTATATATATGTATATATATATATACGTATAATGAGAAAATATATATAATAATTGAAATGGTAAAATCAGAAAATACAGGGTATATACAGTTTCTGTAGGTGATTTCACAAAGCCGTAATTCCCAAATTATAACATATTCCTCAGTAAAATTGGGTATGGAGCTTCCCAATATATCAATAACAAAGCGTGCAAACGATGGTATAGAGATCATGAACGGATATGGATATATCCGTTCATGAATATAGCTAGTTATCAAGACTGGATACCTGCAGAAGAAGAGATGGGTAAATGCATGATATATAAAATGTGCATGATATGTACAGTGGATACTTGAAAAATGCATTATGCAATGTGAATTCAAATAGCAAATATGTTATGTAGGGTACGACTTATATAGGCTGAAGAAGACACCAGTTAACATGCCAAGACATACAGAATTTTAATAAACTAACAATGATAGGTATGCTACAGGTAGATGATGGATAATGAATAGGCAGGGACAGCATATGTAGGGCTTACAGGAGAAAGGTACATAGACATTAAAAGGACTATAGCAAATGAATGATAATATATAAATGAAAAAGCCATTGGTGGCTGTACAGGTGTCTGTAGGATATACTCAACTAATTTACCAATTCTAAAATATATCCTCATAAACTGTTTTGAGAGGGTTTAACAAGCTGGAAACATTTTGCCCTATTGAGAGCTCCAGCACTTATGTACGTAGCTGAAAGAGAACAAAAAAGAATATAACAGATTTACCTTGTAAAACAGGCTTTTCTTTCTATCTACTGTTTCATGCTTACTGTAATCAAAATGGGAGTGATGACAGGGGAGAGTAAACGTATGGATGATGCACCTATGAATGGGAATGAGGTGGAACTACCACAGGAACAAATTTCTATATCCTTCCCATCAAAATAACAAAACGGAATGACATGAATTTTGTACCTTGATCATTACAAAATAGTATCCATTTTATGAAAACAAAAAAAACGGCATACAAGGATGCAGAACATGCTGAGATGATTAAAAAAAAAAAAAACAAGAAACATGAAAATGACATACAGGATGCAAATGACATAGCAGAGGGGGGTAGGCTTATGAAAATAGGAAACAGGGTTAGGCGTTAGAGCTATGTAAACTTTTACCAACATTGTAAAAAAAAAAAAATATTTGAAAATTATCATAACTGGAGACATTCAAACAGCATAACTATTGTTAGACTAAAAAAAAATGATGCAACCACCTAGATTTATAATCTCAAACAGAATGGGACGTTAATATGATTACAGGATATGTAACACTAATGCTACCATTGGCCTTTTAACGTACACAGTGTAGTATCTCTGATGAACAAGGTGAGAAATACACCCACTTGGTATGCAGAAAATCAGTAACAAGCAGAAGTAAAACATGAGGAAATAATGTTCAAAACATTTTAGAAACAAGGTTATCAAACCATTGATAAGAATGCTATCACCTACAAGCTAAAGTAGTTGGATTCCTACACCAAACCTGCCTAAGCAAGATGATAAATCTTTAAACCAACAGCTGAGAAAAAAAAAATTTGCAAATAAGAGCAAAAGGGTGAATCGCATGGTATATGTTGGCCTCAGCTGCAATAGGCCATTGATATTGTTGCAGAGCATGTAACATCGATGCCACTATTGGTAGCTCAAGGATACAATACTGCGTTTTGGGGTAAAATAAGGAGTGAAACAAAGTGAAAACCAAAGAAAGAAAAAAAAAGAAAAAAAACTGAATAGGGAAAGGGGAAATAGCACAGATCAAAGAGGGTATGGCTCCCCTTGAACCAGAAGAGTCGATTCCTCTTTGGGTTTTGCAGCTTGGAGGCCTTTTACTTCAATTGAACTTTATAGATTTCCTCAATTCCAGCTAAACAACATTGTAGATCCTGCTCCAATCGACTTGTAGACAGCAGGTACGTTCTCTGCTGCTGGACTGAAGAAGAGGCAGCAACCGTGTGGCTTGTTGTTGTATCTACTGCTGATAGGTTGAAGAAAAGGGTAAAAAACGATGGCTGGACTGAAGGAAAGGATGGACACGTTGGCTGGGTTGAAGAGGAGGATGAACACGTTGGCTGGGCTGAAGAGGATAAAGAACACGTTGGTTGGGCTGAAGAGGAGAATGAACACGTTGGCTGGGCTGAAGAGGATGAAGAACACGTTGGCTGGGCTGAAGAGGATGAAGACGCTGGGCTGAAAGAAAAAAATGGGAAGAAACTCCCTGCGAGAAACCCAAAAAGACAAGAACAATCCAATTTTCCCTTCCCTTTCAATCGGCCAGGCTCTCCCCCTTTAAAGATTTTCAGCTCCTCTCCTCAAAAGATCGGAGCTTTCCCCTTTTGAAATTCCGTTACACCTCTTTTGAAAGTTTTTGAAACCGCAAAATTCAATGTAGCCGTTTTCAAAAGGGGCGCCTCTTGTATTTTTCAAAAAAAGTTCATTTCATTTACCTAAGTTTTAGGTAAAATGAAATTTATTTTATTTTTTGGAAGTTCGGCTGTGCCATTTAAGGTTGCTTCCTTCTTAAAAAAAAAATTTATGTAAACAAATCAATAAAAAGGAATAAAAAAAAATGGGTATTGAAATAAATGAGAGGCTTTTATGGAAATGCCACCTCAACCTACTTTTAAAATCCTTTTGGAAAATAAAGTTTTATTTTTTTTTGGCAAATCTTTTATTTTCAATTGGGGTGCCACATGTGTGTGGGCCCACTAACTAAAAAAATAAATAAACGAATAACATTAAGAAATTAAAAAAAAGAATTTGCAAATTGGTTCGATCTCCAGGTGGGTCCCGCTTGAAAATAAGAAACTTACCTGGGAATCTGAGTATGATGCTAGTTCAAAGGTGGGTCCCGCTCCATTTATTTGAAAATAAAGACAGAAGAAATAAACTTCTTTTTTTTTGGAATTTTTATAACACGAGATAAAACTTTGTTTATTTTCAAGGATTTGGAAAAATTGGTTTTTCAGGGCAAAAATATGGATAAAGTAAATGTAAAAAATTTACTAAAGAGATTTAAAATCTTTTTGCAAAAAGTTTTGAGATAAAATCTTTAAAATCAATATCCAAATATCCAGATTGTTTTCCTTGAGAAAAACTTTTGTAATTCAAAGTCCTGGGGGTAAAATGGGAAAGATTGGCAATTTTGAAATCCCAGGGTTTTAAAAATCAATTTTGAAAAGTTTAAAAATCAAATCTGGATTGACAATTTTGAAAATCAGGAGTTCCTGGACCTCGAAATGACATGCTGTGCAGTGAAATAATATGAAATGTTCATGCACTGCTATGCAAAGACACATTTCAAGAAATGCTACTCTGAGCCAGGACTTGGAAATTCTAGCTTTTTGTCCAGAAAAGGATTTTGAAAATTTGCAGTTTGAAGATGTCTCTGAACCTAAATATAGAAATTTTGAGGCTCAATGAAATTTTGGACTTTCTGCCAGGTTCAATTTCAAAAAATGACCATTTTGCCCTTCATTGATTCCGTAGAACTAAAATGTGCCGATTGAGGGCGATGTCAAGAAGGTGAGTGAAAATTTGGGGTGTTTACAGGTTTCCGCGGGACCCTGATTCTAGCGAAAAACAAGTGAAATTCTTTATTTTGGCCAAATTTCAAATGTCAATTGTGATTTTTACAGTCCCATCATATTTATTAGCATGCCATCATGCATTTCATCATCGTTTGATTCTATTTGCATTTTAAAATCCCCAAATTTTGTCAAAACTCATTCAAAAAACCTGATTTTAAAGGTATAACCTCAATATTAGGGGTATTCTGGTCATTTTGACCATAATTCCGAATTTCAAACTATTTATTACCTGATTTTCATGCATTTGCATCATTCAAATATCAAGGAAGTATGAAAATCAGGTTTATATCCAACTTAATCTAATAATTTCAGGATATTATTGGAAAATCTTGAAAAAACTCACATATTTGAGCTAACCCCATTTCAAGCTTGGCAGGGATATTTGAAGGAAGGAGCTGAAATCTGCAATTTTCTTTCTTTCATTCTATTTAGTGATGTAATAATGTAACTTTGGAATAATAGATTTACTTTTCTGCTTAGATTAGGATGCATATCATATAGTTTGAATTTATGCAATATCCTGATTATGTGATTCATGCATTTTATTTAAAAAGTCACTATGGATGTACACGAATGACACGTGCACCAACTCTTAGGGAGTTGATGAACTCGGTGGAGTTCATATTTACGGCCCTAGTCAGAATATGGACGAGACCCAGATTCAGCATCTTCCTACTAGTCACACTGAGCCTACACTCTTAGGCTATCTTCCAAAATTCATGGCATATCTTCAAGTTTTACAAAATATTTTAGAATTAACTAAGTAAATTACAAGCATATTTGCGGCCATAGTCGGAATATGTGGTAATCTTACCTTAGTTTAATTTTAAAATTACATATTTTCCTGAAAAGATGTTTTCATAAAAAGACATTCATTCATTCAGGATAGTTCACATCATGAAATCATGTGCATTTCTGTAAAAACTCTATTTCAAGGAAATCGATTTCTCAAGATACTCTGAAAATGTTTTCAAAGATTGATTTTTCCAAGCTAAGTTTTCCCTGATCTTCCCGAAAAATATTTCTTGTCTTAGAATTCATTTCCCATTTTTCAAATGAAACTTTCCATCATTTTCCAGAGTCAAAATCGATTTCCAATTCCTCAAGGCCAGGATTCCCAGAATTTCAATTTCCTAGGATTTGATCTCCTTTCTCAAAATCATTTTTCTACAAATCTTCAATCATTTTTCAAAGAAAATTCTCACAGTTGAAGTTTTCCTGACAAACATTTTCTCTTTCAATGTTTATCTTTTCTCAAGAATTCACTACTTTTCAAGGATTTCCAGTCATTCATGATTTTCCCACATCTTTAGAAATTTTCTTAAGATTTTCAAATCCTTTTATAAGGGTTTCCTTGAGAAATCAATTTTCATCATTTGCCTTGGAAACATTTTACAATTCCAAAATATTTTCTAAGCATACATCATGTTTTCCAACCTGGATTTTACAAAATCTCATAGCACATGCCTAAATTCTCTGTGCATTTAGGATAGAACACGATTTTGTTAATTTAGCTAAGTCAAGCACACATTTGGTCCTTGGTTCAATTACCCCTGGTAAAGGCGCCAGGAACGGTCAAACCTCGTACCGACAGGTCGAGTCCCATTCTTCGGAATTTTCCCGCTATTTTCAAAATGGAGGCGAGTATTTCAAAATAATTTTCAAACTCTGGTCAAGTTTGACTCGCAGGATCGTTTCCCCTCTCTCCCGCAGGGAAGGGAAAAATTTTACGACGATAACAGGAGGGAGGACATGAAATGAGGATGGAGATTAAAATCCGAACTTGTGTGAGGATGGAGGGCAACATTTTGAGACAAAGCGGGGCGGAGACCTTGGGATTGGCTAGGTACTACCGGCGATTCATATAAGAATTTTTTATATTTATCGCTCCAATGACCAAACTCACTAAAAAGGACATAAAGTTCGAGTGGAATGACAAGTGTAAGAGGAGTTTTTAGGAGATAAAGAAGCATTTGATCATTGCTTTAGTTTTGATCTTATCTTATGGATGTAAAGGCTTCACTATTTACAATGATGCTTTTCATGAGGGATTGGGTTACGTTCTGATGCAGTATGGTAAGGTGATAACTTATGTATCTCGTCAACTGAAAATGTATAAAGTTAACTATCAAACACATGACTTAGAACTAGTAGCAGTTGTATTCGCCTTTAAGAGATAGAGACACCACCTTTATAACGAATAATCTAAAGTTTTCACTCAACATCAAAGTCTCAAATACTCGTCTTCGCAGAGAGACTTGAACTTAAGACAAAAGAGATGGATTGAATTTTTAAAAGATTATGACCTGGAGCTCAAATATCACTCAAGAAAGGCAAATGTAGTCGTTGATGCACTTAGCAGAATGTCAGGAGCATTGGCGAGACTCGCAGATTGTGATTTATTTTTTTCAGTAACGCAAAGTAAAGCAGAATCTCGCTGCTTACCAGGTTGATTATTGTTTGTGCAAACTACATTGATGTTAGAATTGTGGAAGCAAATTAAGGAAAAACACCATGAGATCCAAACTTTGCCCAAGTTAGAAAGAGAATTTTTGAAAGTGATAAGTCAGACTTTAAGGTTGATGATCAGGGTCTTATCAGATTTTGTCATATAGTGTGTATTTCTAAGGATGATCAACTCGAGAATCAGTTGTTGGGTGAGACACACCACTCTAGATATGCCATCCACCTTGGTAGTACCAAAATTAATCGAGAACTAAAAGATACATTTTGGTGGAGCGAAATAAAGAGAGACATTGATGAGTTTGTAAGCAAATGCATGGTGTGACAGCAAGTAAAGATTGAGCACCAATGACTCGAAGGACTATTATAACTACTTCTCATACTGAATGAAAATGGTCAGATATTACTATGGACTTTGTCTCAAAACTTTCAAAGACTAAAAATGGAATGAATTCAGTATGGTTGAATGTAGATAGGTTAACTAAGTCAGCTCACTTCTTGGCTTATAAGACGACTCACACTTATGACCAGTGGGCCCAACTTTTCATCAAAAAGATAGTCAGACTTCATTGAGTACCTGATTCGATTATTTCGGATCAAAACTCCAAGTTTACGTTGTGATTCTGATAGAGTTTTCAGGAGGCAATGGGGATACAGTTAAAAATGAGCATGACATTTCACCCTCAGATAGACGGCTGTCAGTATGAATCTTTCAGACCCTGGAAGACATATTGCGAGCATATACTTTAGAGTATAGTGACTCGTGGAATGACATTCTACCTCTGATGTTGTTTGTCTACAATAATAGCTTTCAGGTAAGCATAAGCATGGCTCTATTTGAGGCATTATATGATCGATGGTGTTGAACACCCTTGTGTTAGGATAAGGTCGAAGAAAGAAGATTGTTAGGGTTTGAATTGGTGCAACATATGACAAATCAAGTCAGATTTATTCGAAAGCATCTTTTGGCAGTGCAAAGTTGACAGAAAAATTATGCGAACCAAAGACATTGCGAGTTAGAATTTGAGCAATGTGATCATGTGTTTTTGAAGATATCTCCCTTTAAGGGAGTGATACGCTTTGGTTGGAGAAAAAAAATGAGTCCAAGATATATTAGACCCTTTGAGATACTCACGAGTTGGTCAAACTACGTATCGGTTGACTTTGCCACCTTCCATGTCCAGAATTCATAATGTATTTGATGTCTCTATATTGCAAAAGTATGTGCCTGATCCCTCCCATTTATTGGATATGGTCAAGTCAGTATTGGAAATTCAGAATGACCAAAGCATGAGTGAAAACCCATAGAAATCTTAAATGTGAAAATACAGAAGCTGCAAAACAAAGATATATCGCTAGTATTGGTCAGATGGGGTCATCACAACAAAAATGAGGTCACATTCAAGAGTGAATAAGATATTCATGCATAATTTTGACAATTGTTTTCAACTAAGATTCATGACAAATCTTCTTTTAAGGTGGAATTATATAAGCACTCGACAAAGTGTCAGGTGGGAGGAATTAAAAAAAAAATTAAAAAAATTAGGGGAAGCCGATTTTCCCAATTTTGAGAATCGCCTTTCCCCTTTTCGCATGGGGAGAGGGGGTTGAGGATAAACCTCACCCCCCACAATCGATGAGTGGGGTGAGGTTTATCGTCACCCACCACGAGGGCCTATAAAGACCCCTCTAGCCATCGACAAACAGAGAGCGAGAGAGGGTGAGAAGCAGAAAAAAAAATGAGAAAGCTGCAGAGAGAGGGGGAGACTTACCAGAACCGCTGTTGGCAACACCGGGTATGGCATTCTTTTCTTTCTTCTCCTTGTTTTTTTGGTCTATTAGAGGGTCGGCATCACGGCTGCTGACGAGTTGTAGAAAACCTCGAGACAACAAGTCGGCAGCCATCGTTGTAGAGAGAGAGAGGGTCGGCTTTGGCTGCCTCCCCCCCGCCCCCCCCTTTGCCTTTTATTTTAATGACGGGTCAATTTAGTTGTGACAGAGATGCACCAAGACCGAACCAGTCTGACTAGGTTTTGGTTCTCTGTTTGGATTTGGTATGATCTGTATGAGACCGAATATGGGTCCAGTTCGATCCAATCAATCTGGACTGATCCAAATTGAACTAGATCTAGACAAATCTAGGTCTAGATCTAGTCTGAAAGGTCTCGATCCAGATTCGAACTGGATCTAGTTCAGATCAGTGTTGGATACAAAACATAATTGGATCTGGTGTAGATTAGTGTAGGATTCAGATCAAAACTGGATCTGGATCCAACTGAATAGATCAGTTCTGGATCCATAACAAAATTGGCTCTAGATCAAGTCAGAGAGTTCTGGATTCGGATCAGAGCTGGATTCATTTCCAATTCATAGCTGGATTGATCAATTATAGATCCAGATTAGAAATGAGTCTGGATCTAGTCTCACAGTTTTGGATCCAGATTAGAAATGGATCTGAATCTAGTTTGTGATTAATTATGAATTTTGAGAATCCAATTGAGTTCTTTTGAACCAAACCTAGATGGATTTTGTCTGAATTAAGTAAAGCTAGTACTCTAAGCTCAAATTGAACTTGTTTTGACCTAGGAAGAGTCAGGTCAAATTATAAGAGTTGAAATGGCCAAATTACCATGGTGTGTACCCAAGATCTGATTAAGTAAAATGAGCATAACTTTGCACTCCGAACTCAGAATTGAGTGAGTTGGACTTATATCGTAGAAGAGAATCTCCCTGTCCTATGGTTCTGGTCAGATTAAGAGAACAAAATTGAGGTATGACGAGTCAACTCCGGTTGTTGACCCCTCTACAATAGAGAGAGAGAGAAGGGGCGGGGGGGGGGCAGTTGTGGTTGTCTCACACACACCTGATCTGTTATTTTATTTAATACAATTCAATGGAGAAGTAAACCGACCTGGAGTGGTGGCGCAGTTGGCTAGCACGTAGGTCTCATTGCTATACGAGTGTGTTTGAGGTTGAGAGTTCGAGCCTCTCTCACCCCAATTTACATTCAGCTGTGATAAAATATGTACTGGTAGATGCTTATCGATGCCCACCACGTTCTCGGACCTTCAAGTTGATGGTGAGCAAGACCAGAGCAAGACCATGAACCTAATAGGAATTACGAGGATATGGGCAATAGGTTAAGTTTTTTGCAGCACTCATTATACAGCCCAGCATTTCCCTTTTACAAGGAATGATAGAGGATATGATAGCCCAGTCCGCTACACTAACTTTCATTAAGAGCCTACTAATAGCCCACTAACCCTCTCTATAGTGTTAAACTGGGTCACACTATGGGTTGGACCCAAACCCGTAATGTCAAAAAAAAACCATTTGGGTGGGATATAAAAAGCAGGTTGAATCCAAATGGGTTCTAATCTTTCATTTACAAACCCAAGACCCGACTCATTTTTATTATGGGTCTATATTTTAGACCTGACCCGATTCCATGTGTCTACTAAAATTGGGTGGTATAATCGGTCCGAGACATCAGGCCAAGTTAGGGCTATCAACGTGTCAGGTTGGGGCCAGGTCATGGTTGACCTGGACCCACCCATATAACTAATAACCGGGCATAGGATTTGTCCGGTCATGAAAATAGATTCTCAAATCAGGACTTGCACAATTTTAAAATTTTATTTTAATTAATAATATGTATAAAGTACTTGAGTCAGGTCCGGTACCTGGCAAAAAGAAAAAACAGGTCAGGTTGGGTACCTAGCAAAAATCATGACCCAACTCTGGTACGTATATTGCTGGGTTTCAGATCCGTACTTTTCATGTCCATACCTGAAAATTCGGGTTCGGGTCAAGTCGAGTACACAAACCAAACCCATTGACGATCCTTGGAATGTACCCATACCAACGAAAATGGGAGGAAGAGGACACCGAAAAATCTGTGGCCAGAGAAAAGGGGTCGACCAGCGACCCTTCTTTGGTGAGAGAGAAAGAGAATTAACATCCATTTTTTTTTGTTGATTATAACCAAATCGATCGATTTTGGCCCATTCGGACGATTCAAGCTAAAATCTGTTAATTTTGGAGGGGTCGAATCGGCGATTGATCTGAATTGACCTATTCAAACTGATTTTGACAACATTGATTATGAGAAAGACAAATGCTATGCAGACCTCTTCAAACTGATCATTGCCTGGCTATTCACCCCTGCCATGCGTCGGGCCACCCCATGTGTAATTTTGCTCTAATATCATAGGCTTGTGCCATTGACAACCAAAGCCCATTGGAGCAGACTTTTTTACTTTTTGCTCACAAAGTTTTAATTTTTTTTTAAATAACCATCAATTTTTTTTTTTTGTTTCATTTATGTGTACACCAAAAGTATAGAAGTTTTTTGACTTTCCGCAAGTTTTTGCATGTTAATGATGTCAATGTTAGTTACCTCCAAAAAAAAATTCATTTAAAGGCCAACATTTTACCCTTAATTTTAAATATAGTCACACATTTTCAAAACTTCATATAGGTGATAATTTTTTTAATACTGTCAAACAGGGGGTCTATTGTCCTTTAATTAAGGTTAAATCACTAGTTAAATTACAACAGTGACCATCATTAAAAAGTGCACACTGTTTACATTTTCTTTTTTTAATGCGGATAAGTAAGCACTTTTCAGTTTTCAAGGGACAATACGGAAAACCTAAAAGGACTCACGTTTTTTAACATGATGGGTGTTGACCAGAGATACCAATATGATAGTTTTTAGGAAAAGTTGGGCGTATATTTAGAATTTCAGAAATGGATTGCCCATATTTAGAATTAAAGGTAAAGGTTAGCTCCTAATGAAATTTTGCTTTTTTGTAAATTATCCGGTAAAATGACCATTCTAATCCTGTACCTTTCACAAATTAAAGAACCTATTTATTAAGAAACTTGTCGTATGTCACAGTTTCATTAACACAATTCTGTCTCTCTCTGCTAGCCTGGCAAGGAAACAAGTTGCACGGGTTGCGTCAAGCTTGATATAACAGCCAACCTGATTTTTGAAGAATATATCCTGTTACAAACCTGGTTCTCTATATTCAAATGTCTAGGATCTTGTTATCATATGAGTCAATTGGTATTGTATCCATTGAAAATATGTAAATTAGATCGGTTTTCATGTGAAAAAGGTAAAATGAGTGAGATTAGATCTAGGTTCTTGAAGGTTTTGATACCTAAAACCTAAGATGGAAAGAGGGCTTAACCTAATATCTAGAGGCAGCAGAACAATTGTGTGGTTTGAGACCTATCTCAAAATCACTTAAGATTTTTCTAACTAAAGTAATGTTTTGGACCAAAGAAAACTAAAATTTTAGAGTCTTAGGAGAGAGAGAGAGAGAGAGAGAGGTTTATGATAAGGTAGGTTATTCAAAGATAACAGGTAAAATTAAATCTAAAATACTATAGGTAAAAATAATTATCTAAAATAGTCAAGCGATGGTTATAGTAGTTACAAGATGATATTGTTAGAGGGGAGCCTGCTGAGCTCACTTAAACAGTGGAAGAGAGTAGACGTTTGGGTGAATGGTGGGGGCCGGGGCAGCCATCCTTTGCTCTATAAATACTTCCCACAACAGCAAGCAGGCTCAAGCCCTCCTTGCCAAAATTTCCTGGTTCTGTTATCGTCGTTGTGTCAAGGATCTTCTTGTTTTTCGATGGGAAACTCCCTCCAGTGTTCTTTCCACAATCATGAGTTACAACTCATGAAAAGCGAAAAGATTAATGTGAACATCGCACGATGTGTTGTATGCGAGGGCCCCTTCCTGTCGAAGAGGTTGTATGGTTGCCGCCCCTGCGACTATTTCGTTCATCGCTTGTGTGGGAACCTATATAGCCAAATATCTCATCCATGGCACACTGGGCACAAGCTCACTCTCCGTTCTAAAACAGCATACACAGGAGGAAGGCCCTTCCGATGCGATGCATGCGGCATAACCGGCAAAGGATTCAAGTACTGCTGCGACGACCAGAAATGCTGCTTCAACTTCCACCCCCTGTGTGCTTTCTTACCAAGTATTCATTGCCACCACCACGAGCACGTTCTTGAGGCTAGAGTAAACAAAGAATTCACTTGCGCAATTTGTAGGATGAGTGGTTCAACGAGTACTTTGCACTACTCATGCGATATCTGCAAGTATCAAATGCACCCATGTGAGTATCCTTGTGCCAAGCTCTGCCACTTGTCAAAAGTTGGTCAATACAGTTTTGCAGCAGAACAGCTTAAAATTGGTTCGATGGTTAACCGGGGCTTTTTACGAATTTCATTTCTGAAATGATGATTTAATATGCAAATTTTAACTGCTGCAAAACTGTACAAGCATGTCAGCCCATCATTGAATTCCTTTTAGGAATTTTCTTTCTCATACATATATAGCTGTGTACAACAGATTGTTTGGCTAAAAAATCCGCCGGCAGCCAGATTGCTGTATATCGACCTTCGGCCATACGAGCTGTGAGTCTCTCTCTCTCTCTCTCTCTGCTTTATATCGACTCGGTGAGACGAGCTGTGAGTGTCCACCGGGACGAGAGTTCAAAGATTAACGGGTGAAAACTGAAAATCGCAAAAAGCTTCAAAGTAAGCCACAAGATTAACGGGTGATCACTCTACGGAAAGAGATGAAGCAAGTACAGAAACAAAAAACACAGAAAAAATAGTAATGAACATAGATCCTTAATCAGCGGGCCAGGCATCTGGCCCATTAGCCAAACAACAGGTCAAGTACTCGGTCCAAGTACTTTGCTAAGAATTCCTTCTGCACAAAACACAGAAAACTGTCACAAGGACACGTAGACACGAGGATGGTGATATGCGTTCCACCCGCAAGTTCCAATTTTTTTGGAAAATAGGCCAGGAGGACACAAAAATTTTTAATCAATAAAAAATTAATCTTTTGATATGTTATTGTTAAAAAATGGATTTTTGTTGAAATACAACTTTTAAACATTAAAAAAAGATAAAATAATATTAAAAGATTGTCTGTACGTGTGCGCCTATCTACGTGTCTGCTCATCTCACGGAGCAACGTAGGTTATACACGATACCAAATTAGCGTGTCCTTGTGACAGACAGAAAATCATTGCGTAGAACAATGATTATCGGAGCACGCAGCACACACGAAGCATTTTATGCATTTTTTTTATGTTTTTGTTTGGGGCAAGTACATTGCTAAGTACCTGACCTGATTGCTGGGTTTGCTCTCGGAGTGTGCGCCCGTATCTTCCCATATTACAAGCAGAAATGTGAGATATGACGGGTGAAAAAAATGGAAAGCCCAAACCCGACCCACACGTCAAGACAAAAAAGGTTCCTTATAAGAGACCATATCTGGACATGTGGCTTTGGGTCTCTTGGGATTTTGGATCAAATGATATTAAAAATCACCATTGATGATGATTTTCAATTGTTTTGTACCGAATGCCAAATCCCCCAAAATTCTTTTGAATGGAGGATTTGGCATCTGGCCCTTGATCTAACAGGATGGACGATGGATATCAATATCACCGGATCACATCTCCCACGGGGTTATCCAAGACAATCTGAACTCGTCCGTTGCCTGTGTATACATGTGAGTTAGGTCGCTTGGATTCCAATAGCAGTCCATTAAGACACATTCAGTAATCGTTAAGTCCAATTCAATTTCAAAACCTTGTTTCGGATTTTAATTAGATATTGCATCTATCTTGAACTCTTGCTAAAATTAAGGTATTCTGAGGACCAATTGATGGCCGGTGAATGATTATTTTCTTTATTTTCTGTTTTCTATTTTTAGCAGATTCTAGTATTCTTTATGTTAGACCAAATTAGTTCGTAGATTGCAGAGTAGAATTTTGTGATCCTCGAAAAGCAAGAAAAAAGGTAGATGAGAAAAAAAATCATTTTGAGGTGCGTTCCAAACGAAAAAAAAAAATCATTTCTCAAGGCTTGGAGAAATATTTCACCTAAGAATTTTCCTTGTTAGGACTATGTGCATGTTATATATGGAAATTTGAAATTGAATTAACAGAAAAAATCACTGATTTACACTCATAATGATATATTATATATTTATATAATACTGCAGATAGTGTTCTTTATTTTTTTCTATTATATATAAGGGAAACTTGAAAAGTGCACATAAGATTGGGACAATAATAGAAAACGCACCTAAGCTTTGCATATTGTTAGGAAGACACCTAACTATATTGTTCCATTAATTAAAACACAAAATGCACCTAAAGTTGTGGCAATAATAAAAATCGCATCTAAGTTTTGGCAATTGCTGCAAACATTCAATGGCAACCTGGAGACAAGTGAACCTTGGGTTTTGTAATTAACTACGAAAAGTTTAAGTGCATTTTTAACATGATCGAGAACGTTTGTGTATATTAATTTGATCATTACTGAAACCTTAGGTGTGCTTTTGAAAAATTTTCTACATATTATAATATATTATGCCATTTATTACATATATATATAATACTATAATATATAACATTCTATAAATATAAATATAAATATAAATAAAATTATATATATAGAGAGAGAAAGAGATTTTCCAACCTGGGTTTTTCTATTTTTTTATGGCCAGGCGGATTTTCTTTTTTATTTTCCTGATGAAGAACCCACATGAGGAAAATCCAGGGTAGGGTACCACGACTACACCGTGTTAGGTGGCCCACCTTTGAAAGCTACAGACACACCCGTGCAGCAGTAGGGTTTGATCTGGTGTCTTCATCTCAGCAACCCCAACAACCACCCGGCTGGCCACAAGGGCGACCCTGGCTAACCTGATTTTCTCATATCACATAAACAAGATAACATTTTTTTATTAAAAGTTGGCATATGAAAAGCTTCTCATATCCAAAATTTTCTTTTTCTTTGAGATTTTTTCTCACTCCAAAACATGCCTAAGAAATTTACAAATATATCGAACATTCAACGAGATTTTTTTTGACATATAGGGCACCGATAACTGTTGTGAATTAAGTTCCTAAAGTATCGCAGCATAAAAAAAACATAGATGAACAGCAGTTTGTTATTTTGAGAATTTGCATGGCGTAGTACATAAATTGGCATATTGACGCTCAAATAAGGGCAATATCTCGATCGACATGGCTTCTGCTTTCATGGTTGTTTCAGGCGAGTAAGAAGCTTCTCAAAATTGCTGCAAAAAGAATCTCAAAGAATCTCAAAAAACACACGTTTCTGCCAGGCGGACTCGGCGGATTTGTTGACGATGTTGATGAAGCAGCGGTTCATTCGGGTGGAGAGTTCTTCAATATGACATGGAGCAACTTACCTGGGTTCAGTAAAACTGACAGGAAGAAAAAGAAGAAACTCAAAGAACTCGTACTGATCTTCTCCGTTCATTTGCAACGTATGGATCCAAGATTAACTTCTTCCTCTTAGGCATCGGACTCACCTGCATGCATGCATTAGCCTTTGAGAAGTTTCTCTTTTGTTCGGTCCTATGGATTCACAGTTAGGCTCTTGTTTGTTTGTTTCAACATAGTGATCTCTTGTTCGTTGTTGGATAGTTCTTACGATATTTTGTTTGATCTTTATTTCCTTTTCAAATATATATATATATATATATATATATATACATAAAAGTGGTGGTCAATCTTGAGATCGATTCATCAATGGTATGCTAAAAAAAGGGCAAAAAAAAGGAAAAGGAAAAAACAGTATATAACTGGTCTCTGTTCATGGTGGTTGGTTTTTGGTTGGTCGTGCCACAAAAGAAAATATCTAGATCATGTCTATGGAACGATATTCATATAAAACAACCAAAGAAATGAAAAGAGAAGACCCTATAACTCATGGTGACATGACCAAATAAAATTTCATATATATATATATATAACTAAAATATCTAAACCAGTCAAACTTGTAAACCAAGGTTTTCTCATGTTTTTTTAATTTTTTTAAAATGTCACCATACGGATGCAGTCTAGATACATCGTTTTATAGAAACAATCTCTTGGATCATTCAATTACGATATATAAGAAAGATATCTTAAGGCTTGAAAATCAACGGCTCAAAATTTTTGTAAATATAAAAGCATAAAAAATCACATTCATGATCCAATTACCATGATCCAATAGTCGATTCCAATCAAATAGACCACACCGAATGCATCTGCTAGGTTGGATTTGCAAAAAAACTATGAAAATCTTGGTTCATACTAGTTTACATATTTTGCTAGTTTACATATTTATGTTTCTCTCTATATATAAAGAGAGAGAACTAATGTGCGAACCACAAATTTTATGGATTTTTTGTTCTTTTCTCTTCAATCATGGAATGTGATCTACATTTTTGGTTTTATAAGAACCAACTTTTGAATCATCCGATTTTGATGCATAAACAAGACATTTTTAAGGCTTTAAAGTTAATGGCTCATAATCTTCATAAATATTCAAGCATTCAAAAATCATAATTTTTCATTGAAAATACACTATCCAATGTTTGATTCCTAACAAATTCACTGTGTTAAGCACATCCACATGGTTGGATTTGCAAAAAAAGTGTTGAAAATACCCATATTTCTAGTTCTCATATTTATATATAGTGAAATGAAATAGGAGAACTGAAATATTTAGGCAGACCCACCAGTTACTCAACATACCATTGGGTTTTGAACTTGGAACATCCCAACACAGGTGATGTGACAGCTCCTACCAAACAAGAGGATTCCTCGTTGATAGGTATTCTCTCATACTTTGTCACTGTACAATATCCCTGCTAAGGTTGAGAGAGAGATCACTAAAAAAGTTTGTAACTTTCTATTGGAGTGGCTAGGGTGATGCTCGAGGCCACCCTCTAGCTCTAGTAGGGATGGGCAACAGGCAGGGCAGCCCAATCAGCCAAGCCGACCCAACCTACCATGGACTGGGTTTGGGTCAAAGTTTTAAATTCAGGCCCATTAGCTATCGGGCCAAAACCCGCCCGGTATATACGTGGGTTGGATCTGGGTCAGCCCATGAACTATCAGACTGGTTCAAGGGGCTTGATTTATTTATTAATTATTAATAATATAAAATTTTAAAAATTAATTAATTACATAGTAGCTTGATAACTATTATTATTTACGTAATTAGTTACATTATCAATGATTTGTATGTTCTAGCGGATTGGACTAAATGGATAGATAAAGGAAGATCAAAACTTAATTTCTGATTGAAAATTTTCTGAATATCCTTTACAAAAATGGAGTACATAATTAAATACAAAATGTTAACTTATATATGTTAGTCGACCTTGTTTCCTAAAATGTAAGTAACAATATATAAATCGTTATCGGCAGATAATTATCTTGCTCCAACAGATAACTTAGTCCCTAAAATGTAGGTAACAAATCATTGAGTAGATAACTATGGGGTAAGTCATACTGTTAATACAAGATAACCATGAATCATGGTTAACAGACAATGGGGGTAAGTCATACGGTTAACACAAGATAACGATGGAGCATCGTTAACAGTAGATAACGATATTGTATAGCAGTTAATACACCCCCTCAAGTTGGAACATGTGGATCGACCATGGTCTTTAGAATAGAGTTGTGCACTGCCTAGGGCCTTTGTAAAAATGTTTGCGCATTGTGAATGGGTGGGGATGAATTGAGTACGGATTAACACATTTTGAATTTTCTCTCAAATAAGATAATCGATTTTGATATGTTTGGTGCACTCATGGTAAATAGGATTAGCAGGAATATGTAACACTGCTTGATTGTCACAAAATGGAGTTATTGGCCGAGTATCACTACAAGAAAAATGCGTATTAGAGACAGACTCTATGTTGCTAAGCCATCGCTAAAGACGTTAATGATAGATTTTGCGACAGATTAACGACGGGTAGTTGACAATGATGTATCGCTTGAATATATGGATGGTGTTAAAAGTTTTATAGAATTTGCAACGGCAAGTGTCAGTACAGTGGATCCCACAGGTCAGATTAGGTGTCCATGTAAGATTTGTAAGAACAATCGATTTGTAAAACCTCATGACGTTAACATCACCTATACAGAAAGAATTTTGTGAGTGATTATCAGAATTGGACGTTTCATGGTAAAGAATTTAGAAACAATTTTTATGCACGGGTGGATGTGGTACACGATAATCCATATATGAATTTGATATTTGATGTCGCAGAACCATAACTGAGTTCTGCTATGGGTCCTAGTGATGTAACAACTGGGGTAGAGGAAGAAACACCAAATGATGTAGCTAGTAGATTTTATGATTTACTTAGACATATTGATGAGCTACTTTAGAATGGTAGCGAGAGTCACACTATCTTGTCTACAGTTCTTTAACTACTGAATTTGAAGTTTGAGTTTAATTTGAGTCAATCATGTTTTGACCGTTTGTGCTCTATTGTGAAGAGTATGTTGCCCAAAGATGAGAAATTGCTACAAAATTTCTATCGTGCTAAGGTTATGGTCAACGCTCTAGGTATGAGGTATTAAAAGATAGATGTTTGTCCAAATCACTGCATGTTGTATTTCTAAGATCAGGAAAATAGCAGTTCATGCCCGTCATGTAAGCATCCTCGGTTCAAGTTAAAGATAAGAGGCAATGATAGCACGAAGTCAAAAGAAGTATCATAAAAGTCGCTCCGCTACTTTCCTTTCACTCCTAGATTGCAATGATTGTATATGTATTCGAGAACAGTTAAACACATGAGATGGCATGGAAATAAAGTTTGACATAATGAAGACAAGATCACGCATTCTGTTAACGCAGAAGCTTGGAAGCACTTTGATCGTACTCATTAGACCTTCACAATGGAAGTGAGAAATGTTAGACTTGGTTTATGTACAGATGAATTTAATCCATTTGGGGGTAGATCAACTTCATACTCGTGTTGGCCAGTATTTGTAACTCCATACAACCTTCCTCCAAGCTTGTGTATGAAGCATCAAAATCTTTTCTTATCTCTATTGATCCCTAGACCGACCTTTTTGGGCCAAATCTTGATGTAAATTTAAGGCTATTGATTGATGAACTGAAAGTACTGTAGAATGACGGTGTTATCACGTATGATGCCTACAAAAAATAAAATTTCAATATAAAGGTTGTTGTTCTATGGACAATCAGCGACTTCCCTGCATATGGTATGTTATCTGGTTGAAGCACACATGGGAAGTTGGCATATCCGTACTGTATGGAGGATACAAAATCTTTTAGATTGGTGCATGGAAGGAAGCCGTGCTGGTTTGAGTATCACCGTCAATTTCTAGTTAGCGACCATCTGTTTCGACGACAAAGAAATGTATTTCAAGTAGGCACAACTGAAATGGAAGGTCCACCCACAAGATTTTCTGGCATAGAGATTTTAAGAAGATTGTGATACTTTTCGGTTGGACTGACAAATGCCCGTAGCCCGACGCCCTTCCTTGGATTTGGAAAGGATCACAATTGGACATAGAAATCTATATTTTGGGAACTACCATATTGGTCAACGTTATTGATACGACATAATTTGGATGTGATGGATATGGAGAAAATGTGTTTGATAATGTGTTCAATACAGTAATGAATGTGAAAGAAAAAATGAAGGATAATCCGAAGGCTCGTATGGATTTAAAAGAATATGTAAAAGACCAGAATTGGAACTCAAAGAGTATAATAGCAAAGCACTGAAACCCAAGGCAAGGTACGTGCTTGGACCAGATCAAATAAAGTAGGTATGTCAATGGTTGAGACAGTTGAGATTTCTAGATGGATACGTCTCTAACATTGCACGAGCTGTGAAGATAGACGATGAACAATTATATGGGTTGAAGAGCCATGATTGTCATGTCATTATGCAACAGTTGATACCCTTAGCATTCCATGATATGTTAGACAAACCTATATGGGAGTATTATCCAAGTTGAGTAGATTTTTTAGAACATTGTGTGCATCGAAAGTCGTAGTATCTGAGGTAAAGAATCTCGAAGATTCTGTCGTCACTACTATTTGTCAGCTAGAGAAGATATTTCTGCCAACATTTTTTGATGTTATGAAATATTTGATCATACATTTGGCATATAAACTAAGAGTTGGTGATCCTGTGCAATATTGGTGGATGTACCCATTTGAAAGGTATATGTTTTCTTAAATTTTTTTCTTCAATGCTATTAAGAAATTTATTGTAATCCAAGATGTATATTTTTGACAGATACATGTTTGACCTCAAAAAAAAAGGTTCAGAATAAAGCAAGAGTAGATGGCTCTATTTGTAAGACGTACACTTTAGAAGAGATTTCAAATTTCTCATATATATACTTTGAACCTCATATTCCAACATGTTACACGTGTCCACCTTATAATGATGATGGAGAACAATTTACTGTAGTTGACAAAATATCGATATTTCAATCACTTGGACATGCCTTTGGCAGTTGTCGATCAAGACTCTTGAAAAATTGAGAGCAAGATGCAACACAAATCTATATTCTTTTTAATTTCTCAACGATCGACCTATACATCGAGTAAGTATATGTAGACGCAACACAAGTCTATATCCTTTTATGTTCTATACGAGCATAAATGGTTCAGTAATATAAGCATTTGTTAAGTGTGGACGATTTGATTTAGAGTTGCAAAGAGAACTTTCACATCTCACTAATGCAAAACTACAAAAAGAACGTGAAAATAAGTTTGTGGCATGGTTGAAAGAGTTGGTAAGGATGATGACGTACATTGTCTTCGTGTAAACAATAATAAGTTACTTAATTGGTCATGATCATAGTCATTGTTTATGTTTGTAGGTCCACCATGATGATGTTAAAGATCAAAGAATATGTAATTTACAAAATGGTCTGACCAAAGTTGTGCAATGTTACAACGGGTACATCGTAAATGGTTATTGATTCTATACAAAAGACTACGATGTAAACAAGTCAACGATGAATAATGGCGTGTGTGTCAAGGGTAGCAGCTACGATAAAAATGAACATGACTACTACGGTGTTATAGAAGACATAATGGAGTTGACTTACTTAGGCATAAATAATAGAGTAACTTTGTTCAAGTGTCATTGGTTTGATCCCACTGCAACAAGAGTCGACAAAGCCTCAGGCATTATGGAGGTGAATCATAAATCAAGATTTGGAACATGTGAACCATTCATATTAGCCTCGCAAGCTCAACAAGTTTGCTATACTTCATATCCGAGTACAAAGAAGTGAGATAAAAATGAATGGTGGGCAGTTTGCAAGGTGAAGTCCAAACTATACCCCGAGTATGATCAATTATAGGAAGACAAGTTAACTGAAGAGAGTGATTACTATCAATCAGATGATATTTATGACTTCTCTTATGGCCATGATGTCACGCATGGTATGCATGTCATATCTCCATTGGTCGATGAAACATTCATGGAAGAATGTGATCCAAATGATATACTAAGTGGATGGGCGGCCAATGAAGAAGAAGATGAAGAAGAGGAGGAGGAGGAAGAAGAAGAATATGAAAGTCAAACAAGTGATGAGGAAGAATTCTCGAGCTAGTGAAATAAATCTTATAATATAAACCTCTATTTGATGTGAATGATTTGAATGTATTAAAATGTATTGCAATAACTTGAATGATTTGAATGTGTTGCAATGTTTGAATGTATTGCATGAAGTTATTTTCGATTTGATTTGAATATCTTATGTTTTAATGTATTGCAATATTTGATGTGAATGATTTAAATGATTTGAAGGGATTGCAATGTTTGAATGTATTGCATGACGTTTTTTATTCTTTGATTATGTATCTTCAATACGTATAGAGTTATGATTTGAATGTATTGTAACGTGTTTGAATGATTTGAATGTATTACAATATTTGATGTGAATGATTTGAATTATTTGAATGTATTGAAATGTATTACAATGATTTGAATGATTTGAAGGTATTGCAATATTTGAATATATTGCATGACATTTTTTATTCTTTGATTATGTATCTTCGATACGTATAGAGTTATGATTTGAATGTATTGTAACGTGTTTGAATGATTTGAATGTATTGCAATATTTGATATGAATGATTTGAATTATTTGAATGTATAGAAATGTATTGCAATGATTTTGATGATTTGAAGGTATTGCAATGTTTGAATGTATTGCATGACATTTTTTATTCTTTGATTATGTATCTTCGATACATATAGAGTTATGATTTGAATGTATTGCAATATTTGATGTGAATGATTTGAATTATTTGAATGTTTTGAAATGTACTGTAATGATTTGAATGATTTGAATGTATTGCAATGTTTGAATGTATTGCATGACATTTTTTATTCTTTGATTATGTATCTTCGATGCGTATAAACTTATGATTTGAATGTATCGTAATGTGTTTGAATGATTTGAATATATTGCAATATTTAATGTTATCGATTTGAATGTATTGAAATATATTATAATGATTTGAATGATTTGAAGGTATTGCAATGCTTGAATGTATTGCATGATGTTTTTTATTCTTTGATTATGTATCCGCGATATATATAGAGTTATGATTTGAATGTATTGTAACATGTTTGAATGTATTGCAATATTTCACTACAAGAAAAATGTTAATTAGCGACGGACATTTGCGACGGATTTTTTTCGTCGCAAATTAGCAATGGATTAGCTAGAGAAAACTTTCTTCATGAATCCGTCGCTAAGTAGCGACGGATTAGCGATGAAAGTTTTCTCTAGCTAATCCGTCGTTAAGTAGCGACGGATTAACGACAACAATTGTTTTGTCGCTAATTCTCAATACAAGAAAAACATTTTAGCGAGGGATTTAGCGAGGGAATTTTTTTGTCGCTAATCCGTCGCTAATTAGCGACGGATTAACGACGGAAAAATTCCCTCGCTAAATCCCTCGCTAATTTTTGATTTAAACCGAGCGCAAAATTTTCCCTCTCTCCCTGTTCGAAATTTAAATCGATCGTACTCGATTTAAACCGACTTCTTCGGAGGACGACGACTTAGGAGAGCACGTTGGAGAGTGGAGGACGGCGATGCCGGAGGACAGTCGGCGATCGCTGGAGGACGTCGGCGCCGGTTCACGGAGGACGACGACACCGGTTCACGGAGAATGACGGCAACGCCGGTTCACGGAAGATGACGGTGCCGGTTCATGGAGGACGGCGATGCCGGAGAGCACCGGTTCATGGAGGACGGTGACTCCGGAGGACGGTCGGCGATCGCTGGAGGATGTCGACGCCAGTTCACGAAGGATGATGACGTCGGTTCACGGAGGACGGCGACGTTGGTTCACGGAAGATGACGGCGACGCTGGTTCACGGAAGATGATGGCGCCGGTTCATGGAGGATGGCGTCGGAGAGCATCGGTTCACGGAGGACCGCCTGTCGGGTGCGGTATAAGTCCGGCTTATTGTTGCCGGAATACCGCCCAACAGGGATCATTTTTTTTTATTTTTTTTTTTAAATTTAGCGACGGAATAGCGACGGACATTATCCATCGCTAATTCATCGCAAATTAGCGACGGAATTAACGACAGATAAGTTTTTCCGCTAATTAGCGAGCAAAAATTCGCGATGGCCTCTATACATCGTTAATCTGTTGCTAATCCGTCTCTAAACAGTTTAGCGACGACTTAGCGATGGATTAACGATGGATATAAGCCTTCGCTAATTCACGATTTTCTTGTAGTGTTTGATGTGAATGACTTGAATTATTTGAATGTATTGAAATGTATTGAAATGATTTGAAGGTATTGCAATATTTGAATGTATTGCATGATGTTTTCTATTCTTTGATTATGTATCTTCGATATGTATAGAGTTATGATTTGAATGTATTGTAACGTGTTTGAATGATTTGAATGTATTGCAATATTTGAATATATTGAAATATATTGCAATGATTGAAAGGTATTGCATGCCATTTTTTATTTTTTGATTATGTATTTTCGATACGTATAGAGTTATGTATTGAAATGTATTGTAATGATTTGAATAATTTGAATGTATTGCATGATATTTTTTATTTGTTAGAATATGGTTTGTTGAGGTCATAGTGGTCGAGCACCCAATGGTAACCAGTCTCAACCTTCATCTTCATAGGCTGCTTCAATAGGTATATCATTTAACTAATTGTATACTTGATTAGTTTAAATGCACATTATGTGAATTTCTAACTCATTTTTCTACAGATGATGTTTCGCCTGCACATGACCCACCTACACCAGTTGTTCATACAAGTTACAAGACAACGCTGGATGCAGGGTCTTCTCAGTCTGACACAAGAAGACTCATTCAAATAGTGTATATCGATAATCGACTGTAAGTATTTTATTTTCACTCGTCGTATACTTATCTTATAAATATTATATATTGATAGTTAATGTGTACCAATTCATGTGCAGCGCGAGGTTGGAGCCACAAGAAGTAATACGAGAGATTAAGAATTCACTAGTTCAACATCTACCAGGACCAATCGCTCAATGAAAAGAGTACACGAAGGAGGTGTTGGACAAACTGTGGTCCTCATTCATGGTATACAATTGTTTCTCATAGTTAATGTGTTTCATATTTAATTTTTTATTATAGTCAAGAAGGGCAGTTGGCCCAGATGGTATACCTATCGAGGCTTGGAAATGCTTGGGAGAGAAAGGTTTAGAATGGTTGACAAATCTTTTTAACAAGATTTGGCGGACAAATAAGATGCCTAATGAGTGGAGGAAGAGTACTTTGGTGCCTCTATATAAGAATAAGAGTGATATACAAGATTGCACAAACTATCGTGGTATAAAACTCATGAGTCATACTATGAAACTTTGGGAGAGGGTGATTGAGTCTAGGTTGAGGAAGGTTGTCACGATATCGGAGAATCAATTTGGTTTTATGCCTGGTAGATCAACTATGGAAGCTATACATCTTCTTAGACAACTTATTGAAAGATATAGAGAGAGAAATAAAGATTTGCATATGGTTTTTATTGATTTAGAGAAGGCATACGATAGAGTACCTAGGGACGTTCTCTGGTGGACAATGATGAAGAAAGGTGTTTCTCTCAAGTACATTAGTATAATTAAAGATATGTATGAAGGAGTAGTAACCAATGTCCGCACGTGTGGAGGGGTGACAACCAATTTTCCGATAACGGTTGGGTTACATCAAGGATCTGCTTTAAGCCCTTTCCTTTTTGCGATAGTGATGGATGAGCTTACGAGATCAATTCAAGAAAATGTGTCGTGGTGTATGTTGTTTGCTGATGATATTGTTTTGATTGATGAGTATAGATCTGGGGTTAATGCTAAGTTAGAATTATGGAGACAGACATTGGAAGTAAGAGGTTTTAAGTTGAGTAAGAGTAAGACAGAATACATGGAATGTCGGTTGAGTAAGCAACGAAGTAGTGATGGGAGTGTAGTGAGGGTTGGTAAGCAAGAAATACCGGTGGATGATTGTTTCAAATATTTGGGATCTATCATTCAAAAGTATGGAGAAATTGATGGAGATGTAAATCATAGGATAAAGGTTGGGTGGATGAAATGGAAAAGTGCAACTAAAGTGTTGTGCGATCGTAGAATGCCATTGCGGTTGAAGGGAAAGTTTTATAAAACGACTATTAGGCCCGCTTTACTATATGATACAGAATGTTGGGCTGCCAAGAGATGTCATATTCAAAAAATGAGTGTAGCTGAGATGCGTATGCTGAGATGGATGTGTGGAAATACAATAAAAGATAAGATTCGGAACGAGGAGATACATAAGAAGGTAGGCGTTGCACCCATTGAAAATAAGATGAGAGAGAATCGTTTACGGTGGTTTGGACATATTCGGCGAAGGCCTAATGATGCTCCAGTTAGAAGGATGGAGAAATGAGAAAATATATTAGTTAAAAGAGGTCGGGGTAGGTCTAGGAAGACATGGATGGAGGTGATAGGAAAGGATATGAATGCTTTGAAGCTCACCGAGGACATGGCATTGGATAAAAATGATTGGAGGAGAAGGATTCATGTGGAAGACCCAGAATGATTTTCTTTTTTGGTTCATATTGCCGACCCCAATTGTTTTGGGATGAAGGCGTAGTTGTTGTTGTTGTTGTTGTTGTTGTTGTTGTTGTTGTCATGTCTACTAACTTTATGAAAATATTTGTAGGCTTTGAATTGCTTCACGACTACGATGAAAGAGCAGGACGTGAGGAATGTGTGGCAGAAGGTGACTGCCAGTCGATTTGCAGACATGTTGTATAATACGAACACTGCAGCAAAAAAAATATCTAGCGGGATAGATGATCCACTGTAGTGAGAGGGCCATGGACCTCCTACTATCAGGTCAGATGTTTGAAATGCAATGTGCGACAAGTGGGCGATGCATGAATTTCGAAACCGCTCATCGAAGGTTGCACAAAATCAAGCTAAAATGCCTAATGCTCATCTACACACAGATGGATCTAGGACTTTTGGGAGCCACCTGAAGAAAATGGTAACCCATCAATATATATTGTCAATTTTATAAGTATTGTTGCATACCTATTAAATAAATCTTTTATCATTTAACTTCGCAGGAAGCAGAAAAAGGAGGCATTGTGCTATACAAGGATCTGTTTGTTGAAACACATAAACGTAAGACCACAAGAGAGTTCGTATCACAAAAGGTGAGAAAGACAATGGTATGTATGTATTGTATTAATAAATATTATAATATACAAGTTATCATAAATATTATAATTCTTAATTATTAATTCATATTGTAATCATTACTTTGTAGGAGTCATATGAGCAACAGATGGTAGAGCGATATGGCGATGACTCCACTCAGCATCCACATTTTGATCTTGCAGCATAGGTGACTGCAACAGGTGAACCCAAAAAGGGTCGTGTGTTTGGGTTTGGGAGTAATATGAACACCTCACCAGTCGTTGCCTCCTCCAGTCATGACTCACAGAGTTTTTCCACCAGCATCAGCTCCAAGCATTTGACTGACCCTCCTAATTCTTGGGATGGCGTATGCCAGCTTGTTAAGAACACAATGCATGACTATTTACATGAAGCAATTTCCGACGTTGTCCGTAATGAGTTATGCAACTTTTTTCTAGACAGAGAAACTTCGTCTGCAAATGCCTCTCAGGTATGAAAGTTTTATGTGATGTATTGCATGTCGTTAGATTTCATGTTACTTTGATTGCCTTAACTTAGATGCATTGCATATAATTTATTTTATTATATTTTGTTTATCAATACTAACCTTTTTTTTTTCTTGTAGGATGCTGGAGATAATCAGCGTAGAGGAGTTGAAGGGGCAGATCGAGACAATGAAGAAGATGATGCACATAATCTTGGCGATGATTAGATTCATGTGTTGAATTTGTTGTACCTTCTTGTTGTTTAAAAAAAAACTCTTTGTAAATGTTCACTTGTAAATAATTAGAACTTGGCGAGGATTATAGTGGATCGATAAATTGTTTTAGTTGCTTTTTATATGTATTTTTTGTGTACTTTATTTTTTATACACAGAAAATATAAATTGTACAGGAAATATAAATTGTACGAGAATTTTTTCTCAATATTTATGTTTTAAACAATTTTTTTTTAAAAAAAAAAATTGTTTGCGATGGATTAGTGATGGATATTATCCATCGCTATTTACTATCGATATCCAATTTAACGACGGATTAAGGACGAATATTAATCCATCGCAAAAGTGAATCGGCCAATGTTTTTACGACGGATTTTAATTCGTCGCTACAATAGCGACAGAATTAGCGATAGATTTTAATCCGTCGCCAAACCAAAATCTCCGTATATTAACGACGGCCTTGCGATGAATCATGACATTCGCTAATTCGTCGTAAATTAATAGCGGAATTTGTGAGAGATAGTTTTCATCGCTAATTAGCGACTATAATTTTGCGATGAAAGTTATCTGTCACTAAGCCGACGCTAATCCATCACTAAATTATTTGGCGACAGATTAGCGATGGATTGAGGTCGTCGCTAATCCACAGATTTCTTGTAGTGTTCGGACTCATTCCATTCAAGCCCGAATTGAAAGCAAAGAAAATTAATGCTCCAACTATGCACTGGCAAGTTGGTGGTTTGGCTTCGGCCCACAACTATTTATGGCAAAAATTATTCCAACCTTCATTTTCTTGCTTGGGCTGATCCTGAGAGTAGGCATGACCCACACTTGACCCCATGCAAACGATACAACAATCAGTGGCCGAGAGGATGACAGACAACTTGCGTATATATTAAGCAGTTCTGGTATGGTGATCCTCTGATTTAGACGGGTCAGATTTGAGACCCAGTCAGGGGTTTATCCTTTCAATTATGGCTAGAAGCAACCACAATAATAGCTAGATATCTGAAATTCAAAGAATCACTGCAGACTTTGACGGTCCTATAAGTGAAAAGGACATGCTTACTATTGAATAGGGAACATGAGAATTTTATGGTTCAAGATCCTCGACAATCTACTCTATCGCAGCTAGCTAGAGGAGACCAGATCATATTTGTTTCATTACAAACTTGATGAATTTATGCTGATTAGTAAGTAACTAGCAGCAGGCTATACATTAACCGAAGCCGAAGGAAACCAATCTGGTGGCTCACAATCCATGATCCACTAGCATCAAATTCTTGAAAAGTTTAGGAGGAAGTCAATCACAGAGTTCTCCACTACCTCATGATTTGATCAACCCTCCAACACAACAGTGCACACCTTCACAACATCCCATCTTCAAAATTCAACAATCAAATTTGGGATGTTTAGATTACCCCAAGAGGTGTTTCCATTCCCTCTCTTCTGCACAATAGTAATTAACGAACAATCCAGGTATCATAGCTACAAAGAGTGTCAAGAGACTCAAGTTGGACTTGTAAGAAATCATTTGCCAAATTTCTAGGATGAGCTAGCCTAACTAGTCAGTCACCCCTCTGCTTATGCTTGACCAGCTGCATCCCAAAACTTGGCCAAATATTTAACCCAAAAGCCCAAAATGCAGTAGGTTACCAAGTCTATATCTCGAGTATTAATGCTCACCTCTTTAATTCAATGCCCAACCAAGAGGTGTATAATTAAAAGAGCCACCAAGTTATATGACGAAGAGAGGAATTGGCTAAAAGATACAAAATAGTGTTTTTCATTCATCAAAAATCAATTTTACTTTATATACATTTGTGATCTTCCCCTCTATGCCACAATGATGCAGCCTATATATCATATTTGTTCAGGGATTATTATTCATTTGACTGTACGATTCTTTTCTTGGTAGACCGGAAATCAGGTGCAATCACATTGCACACTTTAGAGTGACGTTGCACCTGATCTTTCTTCAATCTTTTGTTGGGCTCCACATCTTACATGCTGTGTACCCCAGAGATGGAGGGCGGTGAAGTGCAGCGGCACACTCCTCAAAGTGTTCACTGTGTATGGTATACCAAACTTCTTGGATATTAAGGAAAAGATAAATCAAACTTCTTGGATGGTGGCATTTTAGATCATTGTATGGTGGAAGGCTAGTGTTTAATTCTTTTCCAAAACAATGAAAGGACATCAAGGCACTATTTGGAAATTGCTAGTTGGAGGCATTTAAGAATGCAAAAAATGGAATCCTCATATGTCATGGCTTTGGTAAATCCACGTGCTTATTTGCTAGTAGCACTGATGATATAGCTCCAAAGGGGATTTACCATTTCTAACTTGGGTCTGATTTTCGGGTATGATATTGGGTTCAGACCCAGATCTAATTGGGTCCACAATAAGCGAAACAAACCTGGACCCGATCAGAACTACATGAACCAGACCCGGACCATACCCGGTAAAGTAATATTTTTTTATCATTTTTACATTGGAAAATTACAGGTCATAATCGAAACTTGGAGCCGAGCTGGATCTGCTATAAAATTTCACAAACTATACCCAGATCCATGTATTAATCGGACCTGGGTCTTAATCAGGTCTTACTATTTATCACCATACCCCGACCCCATAGGGTTTGGTCCAGGTCTGGTCCGGGTAAACCAGACCCATTGACACCCCTAGCGGTAATGATAAATTAGACTCGCCATATGCACCTCAGTTCTTTCTTGTTGAGAAATCACGAAAAAGATCTCAATAAACCACAACAATAGGAAGGATAATAACCAAAGAAAAAACACAGTACACCCAAAACTCTTTCAACTCCTTCTAAGTATAATACAAATTTTCAATTACACAAGTAAACTCCTACTAGAAAAATAAAAGCAAAAATTGCAAAATTAGGAAAAGTCCATACGTCCATTTTTTTTCTGGGGCTTTACAGCCCAACCTTCCATCTTTTTCTCGGGCCTAACGGCCCATCCATCTGTTACCACTACAATTCTCCATTTTTCTCCTAATTAAATTATACCGAAACACATCATGGAGCGAACCAGATCCAAATTTCAAGGCACATGTAACATTTCTTTTCTCAATTTTTTCGTTCTTTCTCAAGTAAAAATGTTCCTAGGTATTCTTCAACTACCTCCAACAGGCAGTTTACAAAAAAAACCTAAAAGTTGTGGCTAAAGTTCAATAACGCAAGAGTACAAATGTTACAAGTCTTTAAGAGTGTGAACAACCCCAAAGTTACTAGACTAAGAAGTCGAAGCAGGAAACAACATCAGAAATGAGACATTTTAGAATTTATATGAAGCAAAAATAGAATAATTGATTTAAAAACGAAACAGGAATAATAAAAGAAGGTCAATCTTGTGACCAACTCTCGTAATATTCGAGGCATAAACAATGGAATCACAATCACACTTGTACTTTTCTCATGTTTCACCAACCTTGAGAAAATGTTGTGATTGTGATTTACAATCACATGATCTTAAGAAAAATCCAAGAATCAGTCTTGCTAACTTACCATAAAATAAAAAAATAATCATTTTTTAAATTTCATGATCTTTTAGTGTTAAAAATGTGTTTTTTTACCAATTTAAAAGAAGTGCACTGTAAGTGAGTGGGAAGTTTGAGAGGAAACTCATGGAGAATATAAAAGGAATTGAGAGAGGAGTGTATAGAAAGCATGGAGGAAACATAGTCAAAGCATGTGAAAATCATAGAAAAGGCTGGAAATTTGATATTTTCATCAAACCATATATCCAGCAAGCTTCTTGTAACCCTGATTGTAGGACCAAAATCCTACCTTTGGAAACAAGAGATTTTATTTTGAAAAGATTTAGAAAAATATTTACCCCCATTAAATGCACACAAAAGCAACGTACAAATACTTCAAAAAAAAATCTCAAGATCAAGTCCATTAAACAACAAAGAATTTGAAGGGTATTTTCAAATTTTTAGAATATCGAACTCTGCAGCCTTGAACTTTTTGAGGGCAATGACAAGTTACATCGATCGTTTGACAACTGTCATGAACAGTGTTGTGAGAGGCGTACGCCTCAGTACTTGAAGTGTACGCCTCACAGGCAAGGCGTGCGCTCAAGGTACTGAGGCGCACACTCAGTACCTGAAGCGTTCTGGAATTGCTTTGAATACATAATTATCTAAAATAATTTCAAATATAACACTGTTTGGATAGCTCCCTATTAATTGCATGGTGGTAAACCACTAAAAATCTTGCATTAGTATAACTAACTTAAATTTACATATACCTGTATATAAGTAAGAGATGTGCGCAAAAGTGCCTTGCTGAAAAACTATAGTTTCATGATAGTTCTATTGCATGTATGCATTTGATATGTCCAAGAAAAAAATATTTATATGCATCACTAAGATTTTTTTTTTGTTTAGGCCTTTTTTGATGGAAACAAATTGAAGGTTATAATTTAAAAAATCGGGAGCTATTTATTTTTCAAGTCCTTCAAAAACCTTATATTTATTAAATAAACCATCAAACAAATTCATATATGTATATAACAAACTCATATATGTATATTTATATTAAAAAACCATTTACCAGTGATATTTTATTAATATTATATATTTTATTATTTTGATCATGAAGCTTACGCTTCAACGCCTCGAGGCTTAAGCGTCGCTTCATAACATGCTCAACGCCTCGCTTTGCCTCATGCCATTTAACAACCTTGGTCATGAAAACTTGTTGTAGTACCATGAAATTGAGAAAAAATGAGGAATCTTTTAGAGTTGCTAGCAAAAGGTAGGTCGTTAGCTTGAGATTTCTCATTCATGCCAAGTTAATTGCAGGCCCATCCCTACCAAAGACTTGAATAATGGCAGGCACATCGAAAGATTTTCTTGAAATACCAAGTCAACAAAAAAAAAAACTTATAAAAATTATGAATATTGTAGTCCATTCAATTTTGAAACCTTATAAAAACCTATGCATCATAATCAAATGCTCCGAGATTAGTATAAAAATAAGCACATAGATCACATATGTAAGGTCAGAATTTTAAAAAAAACATGAAAATCTGATAAAATATTTCTTATATGGATGACTTCATTATGGGTTATTTAGTTGAAACCGTGTGCCACATGCATGATGCCAATCATTTAAGGCGGTGATTGTTAGGCAATAATTTTTCCGTCAAAATTGTAAAATGTTTAAGTTTTATCTCAATTGCTTTATTGTTTCAGTAGTTTTCGGGTAACATGGGTTAATAATGAAAGTGAATGGATGCTTTAACTAGACACCCGGTTATCATGTAAGGAATCACCGTTGTAATAATTTTTGAACAACGTGAAATCAGTAGGGACCTACAAAAGTTACATTAAACAATGGTGTCATCATCGGATTGAATCGGCCCTAAATCTATTCACTTCAGGGCTGAACCGAGCCCCACTCAAAAGCTACCCGTATCAACCTCTCTTTTTTAATTCTTATTTATAATTTTTGAACTAAAAATATAAATTGACCGATTCAAACCTATTCCTTTTGAGCCTGAATTGAACGCGTAGAAAATTAATGCTCTAACTATGCACCTAACAGGTTAGTAGTTTGGTTAAGGCCCACTTTTATTTAGAGAAAAGAAAGGTATTCCACCCTCTGACTTTTCTCAAACTTTTGTGAGGAAGCTGACTCTTCTCAAACTTGAGATTCATCTTGGCTGAGCCTGAGAGTGAGTAGGCATGGCCGGCACTGTAAAACGAGAACATCAGGTTGGGGGGGAAGTAAAAAATGGACAACAAGCCTGCAGTCATGGTTGTCGGCCTTCTTGCCGAGAGAGAGAGGGTCAGCTCCTCTGCAACAAAAAAAAAATCAGAAGGGGTTGTGCCTCTTTTGCCCTATTAGAGACTGATTTGGGTCGGTCTGGGTGAGACCCAGACCGAATCAGGTAGTTTGGGTTGCACACAGACCGAACCAAGTAAGTAAAAAAAAATGATCGCATCTAACCAAACCGAATTGTACTTGTTCGACTCCTTTTGGATGCCATTGATCTCAAGATAAACGGCATCCAAACTGCGAGCATGAGATGCCCATCACGGGGATGTGCCCCACTTTTTTTCCCAATGTCGTTCATGTTTCTCATGCAGGGCATGTGAATGTTTTAAAATGAACAACTCACAATGAGCCTTAAAGTACTCTAAGCATAACTGATAACACAGACATCCCAAGAAATGCAGCTTAGAATTATTAACTCCTAATAATTAACTCCATTTCCAGGCTTTCCTGATCCCTCTATAAATCTAAAAAAGAGAAGAAAACGAAACAAAAGCACAACCAACCAGTGAAATCGAAAAATTATTTTACAGATTGATGCTATTTACATTATAGAATTTCTTTATGAAGGAAAAAAAGGTGCAGTTGCTCCCAACCATGAATGGGCAACTTAGTTATGAACTTTCTTTGTGTTTTTTTTCCAACAACAAATTATGAATGATTTGAGCCCGCTCAACAACTAAGCACAAATTAAGTTTCATATCAGTTCAACCAATTGAACTGAATTACTCGAGCTCAAGTTACCATGATCTGCACAGCAAGCCAACCCACCAAAGCAACATGAACCCACAAGGGCTCTAACATCTGGCTAGGTGGGTCAGCGTAAGGCATTCCCCAGTGTATGTCTTTGTCTTATGGCCAAAAATAGTAGGCTCCCTAGCAGGCAAGAGGTCAGGCCTTGGAGTTTTAACTCTTTTAGTGAGCCATAAAGCAGGGTGATAATCTCTCTTGGGCCCCACCACCGGTACAGGGAATTCTCCACAATAAATATTAGGAAAATAAAAGCAATATGTGAACCAAGAACTAAATCAATTTCATTATGTCATAGTTGATTCCAAAGATAGTAACAGATCTCGTTCTCAGGATATTTTCAGCATTCAAATATCTTGGGAGATTTTTAAAACTTAAGTTTTTATTGGGAAAATCTTGGTAATTAAAAATATAAAGTTTTTTTTGAAGATGGAGAGATTATTTTGGAGAGAGAGAGAGAGAGAGAGCCGTGGAGGGGTGCCCAAGCAAAGCAGTATCTCTATTACGTTTTTTCTTGTACGGGAATTGTCCCATATCGAAGAGAATGGGGGAGCGAATGACACTGCCTATTCTATGAAAGGGACGTCTTCCTCTCATCTCCTTCTTGAAGAAGCATCAAACGACTATTTAATAAAAAATGTTTGATATAAAATGTTTCCTTTTTTTTTTATTAAGAGAGACGATGCGAGTTATTTTAATATTTATTGTGGTCGGCGAGTTTGTTAATCTGCCATCTTAAATTAGATGTCAATTATATCATGTAAATACCAATGGGGGCTCTTTTCGTCTGGTAGGAGCAGAACGTTGCAGGTTCAAAACCCAATGGTACAGTTGTATAACTGGTAGGGATCTGCATAACCCCAGCTTGCCTTTCAAAAAAAATGTCATGTAAACTTGCGATATAATCGCCGAAAATAGTGATAATATCAGATTTTTAAAACCAGGAAACATTTTCAAAATCGTGATATTATCGGTAATATTGTTCTTATTAACAATATTTGTTACTATATTTACAAACTAAGATAAAAAGGCCTCTGTTTTTCCTCTTTTATGGATATGCAAGCTGGAGTTAAGCAGACCTTTCTTTTTCCTCTTTCTATGGATAGGGAGTTCGGCAAACACCTACCAGTTCATAAAATCAATTCAAAAGACACGGCATTTACAAATTAACATTATAAGAGACCCAGTCAGGGGTTTATCCTTTCAAATATGGCTAGAAGCAACCACAATAATAGCTAGATATCTGAAATTCAAAGAATCACTGCAGATTTTGACGGTCCTATAAGTGAAAAGGACATGCTTACTATTGAATAGGGAACATGAGAATTTTATGGTTCAATTGAAACCCAGATCCTCGACAATCTACTCTATCGCAGCTAGTTAGAATAGACCAGATCATATTTGTTTCATTACAAACTTGATGAATTTATGCTGATTAGTAACTAGCAGCAGGCTATACATTAACTCGAAGCCGAAGGAAACCAATCCGGTGGTTCACAATCCATGATCCACTTGCATCAAAATCTTGAAAAGTTTAGGAGGAAGTCAATCACAGAGTTCTCCACTACCTCATGATTTGATCAACCATCCAACACAACAGTGAACACCTTCACAACATCCCTTCTTCAAGATTCAACAATCAAATTTGGGTTGTTTAGATTACCCCAAGAGGTGTTTCCATTCCCTCTCTTCTGCACAATAGTAATTAACGAACAATCCAGGTATCATAGCTACAAAGAGTGTCGAGAGACTCAAGTTGTGGCAAAAGTTCAATAACGCAAGAGTACAACTGTTACAAGTCTTTAAAAGTGTGAACAACCCCAAAGTTACTAGACTAAGAAGTCGAAGCAGGAAACAACATTAGAAATGAGACATTTAAAAATTTATATAAAGCAAAAATCGAACAATTGATTTAAAAACGAAACAGGAATAAAAAAAAGGTCAATCTTGTGACCAACTTTCGTAACATTCAAGGCATAAACAATGGAATCACAATCACACTTATACTTTTCTCATGTTTCACCAACCTTGAGAAAATGTTGTGATTGTGATTTACAATCACATGATCTTAAGAAAAATCCAAGAATCAGTGTTGCTAACATACCATAAAATAAAAAATATTCATATTTAAATTTCATGATCTTTTAGTGTTAATTATGTGTTTTTTTACCAATTTAAAAGAAGTGCACTGTAAGTGAGTGGGAAGCTTGAGAGGAAACTCATGGATAATATAAAAGGAATTGAGAGAGGAGTTTATAGAAAGCATGGAGGAAAGCATAGTCAAAGCATGTGAAAACCATAGAAAAGGCTGGGAATTTGATATTTTCATCAAACCATATATCCAGCATAGCTTCTTGTAACCATGATTGTAGGACCAAAATCCTACCTTTGAAAACAGGAGATTTTATTTTGAAAAGATTTAGAAAAATATTTACTCCCATTAAATGCACACAAAAGCAACATACAAATACTTCAACAAAAATTCTCAAGATCAAGTCCATTAAGCAACAAAGAATTCGAAGGGTAATTTCAAATTTTAGAATATCTAACTCTGCAGCCTTCAACTTTTTACATCGCTTGACAACTGTCATGAAAACTTGGTGTAATACCATGAAATTGAGAAAAAATGAGGTATCTTTTAGAGTTGTTAGCAAAAGGTAGGTCCTTCGTTAGCTTGAGATTTCTCGTTCATGCCAAGTTAATTGCAGGCGCATCCCTATCAAAAACTTTAATAAATAACGGGCCAGCAAAATTTAATGGCAGGCACATCGAAAGATTTTCTTGAAATATCAAGTTAACAAAAAAAACTTTTTTTTGTTTGAGGAAAACAAGTTGCTAAAAAAGCTAGTTGCAATTAAAGCTTTGGGGTCAAGAATAACCAAACGTACTAGAGAAAAGCAGTCTGACGCTGTCTACTCTGCATTACGTGACAAGACATTGAGAAGAATCTCATCTACATGTACAATTTTCAAGTATATCTGTTTGGGAAAATAACAACCTACCCAATAAGAAATATTTATCAGATTTTCATGTATTTTTCGAAATTCCGACGTTACAGACGTGTTCAACATGATTGATTTACTACATCATGCATTTTGGATGAAAAAAATAGTATTTAGAGCATAAAAAAATTTATGAATATTGTAGTTCATTCAATTTTGAAACCTTATAAAAACCTATCCATGCATCATAATCAAATGCTCCGAGATTCCTATAAAAATAAGCACATACATCACATATTCAGAATTTAAAAAAAAACATGAAAATCTGATAAAATATTTCTTATATTGATGACTTCATTATGTGTTATTTAGTTGAAACCGTGTGGCACATGCATGGTGGCAATCATTTAAGGCGGTAATTGTTAGGCAATAATTTTTCCGTTAAAATTGTAAAATGTTTAAGTTTTAAACCCAATTGCTTTATTGTTTCAGTAGTTTTCGGGTAACATGGGTTAATAATGAAAGTGAATGGATGCCTTAACTAGAAACCCGGTTATCATGTAAAGAATCGCCGTTGTAATAACTTTTGAACAACGTGAAATCAGTAGGGATCTACAAAAGTTACATTAAACAATGTTGTCATCATCAGATTGAATCGGCCCTAAATCGATTCACTTCAGGGCTGAACCGAGCCCCACTCAAAAGCCACCCGTATCAGCCTCTTTTTTTTTAATTCTTATTTATAATTTTTGAACTAAAAATATAAATAGAACAATTCAAACCTATTCCTTTTGAGCCTGAATTGAACGCGTAGAAAATTAATGCTCGAACTAAGCACCAACAAGTTAGTAGTTTGGTTTAAGGCCCACACTTATTTAGAGAAAAGAAAGGTATTCCACCCTCTGACTTTTCTCAAAATTTTGTGAGGAAGCTGACTCTTCTCATTTACACTGAAACCAAGAGGTTGTTGCATGCATACCTCATCTTTAAGATCCCCATTCAGGAAGTCAATTTTCATATCCATTTGATATAGCTCTAAATCATAATAAGCTACGAGGGTCATGATTATTATCAATGATTTGTTAGTTGAGATAAGAGAAAAAGTTTTATTATAATCAATCACTACAAGAAAATTGTTAATTAGCGACGAATTTTTTTTGTCGCTAATTAGCGACAGATTAGCTAGAGAAACAATCTGTCGCTAATTCGCGACAGATTAGCGAGGAAACAACTTTTATCGCTAATCCGTCGCTACTTAGCGACGGATTAGCGACTGCAATTTTTTATCGCTAATTCTTATTACAAGAACACCATTTTAGCGATGGATTTAGAGAGGGAACTCTGTCATCGCTAATCCGTCGCTAATTAGCGACGGCTTAGCGACAGAATATATTCTGTCGCTTTTTTGGTATTTTCACTACAAAAAAATAGTTGATTAGCGACGGAATTTAGCGACGGAGTTATATCGTCGCTACTTAGCGACAGATTAACGAGAGAAATGAATCCATCGCTATATTTGTAGAATTTTACGAAACTAGCGACAGATTTTATTCCCTCGCAAAATCCGTCGCTACTTAGCGACGGATTTTGCGAGAGAATGTTTTGTCGCAATAAATACGACAGTTAGCGACGGAATTGCGACGGCTAAGATTCCGTCGCAACATAGCGACGGCCTAGGCGACGAAATATTTTCTGTCGCCTTTTTTGTTTTTTGAATTACGATGGCTTAGCGACGGAATTAATCCGTCGCTAAGCCGTCGCTATATGTCGCATTACCCCTAATCCCAGCCCTCTTTTTCCTTTCTCCTTTCGCTGCTCCCGCCCGCCGCCCTCTCCCTCCTGCCGCCCTCTTCCTTCCGTCAACCTTCCGCTGCCGGCGTCGCTGCCCGGAGCAACCGCAGGTACGTAAATGGATTGGAGGTCGACCCCCTGCTTTTTCCGGCAGGGGGTCGACTCTGCCAGGCGGTCGACCCCCTGCGTTTTCCGGCAGGGGGTCGACTCTGCCAGGCGGTCGACCCCGGTAGGTGGTCGACCCTCTGCCGTGTCCGGCCGGGGGTCAACCCTGGTAGGGGGTCGACCCCCTGCCGTGTCCGGCCGGGGGGGGGGGGGGTCGACCCCCCGCCATGTCCGGCCGGGGGTCGACCCCCCGCCGTGTCCGGCAGGGGGTCAACCCCGGCAGGGGGTCAACCCCTTTTGATGTCCGGCAGGGGGTCAACCCCCTGCCTTGTCCGGCCGGGGTCGACCCCCTTGCCGTCTCCGGCCAGGGGTCAACCCCCTGCCTTGTCCGGCAGGGGGTCAACCCCTTTTGATGTCCGGCCGGGGGTCGACCCCCTGCCGTGTCCGGCCGGGGGTCGACCCCCTGGTTTCTTGCTCTTTTTTTTCTTTTTTCAGAAATTAGGGTTTTTATTTTATTTTTATTGTTTAGTTTTCTTTGATTTTCATTGATTAGGATTTTTTATTTTGATTTTCATTTATTAAGCAATTGAATCAAATTTCTTAAATTAAGGCTATTTGTAGTTAATTTAATTAGGGTTTTTTATTTGATTTTGTTTTATTAGGGCTTTGAATCAAAATTTAAAAATTAGGGCATTTTATAGTTAATTTGATTAGGGTTTTCTTGGATTTGATTAGAGCTTTTATTTTTATTCTCTATTATTAGGGATTTGAATCATAATTTTTTTAATTAAGGATTTTTAGTTAATTTGGTTAGGACTTTAAATCAAAATTTTTTAATTAAGGCTTTTATAGTTAATTTGATTAGGTTTTTTTTATTTATTTAGAGTTTTTATTTTTATTTTCTATAATTAGGGATTTAAATCACATTTTTTTAATTAATACTTTTTAGTTAATTTGATTAAGGATTTTTTTGTATTTGATTTGGGTAGGTTTTTTCCTTGTTTGATTAAGGTTTAAATTGTGGCTTTTTTATTTAATTTTATGGTTTATTTTTCTTATAGTTTATGATGTTTTGGTTTATTTATAATTTATTTTCTTGTATTTTAAGGTTTTATGATTTAATATGGTCGAATAATTTCATGGTGACTTCATTTTAAAACATCATTTTTTTTTGCAGATTTCTCAACAGAACTCGCTTGTGCCCCGCCACCCGTGGTAAGTAAGTGACAAAAACAATGCAAATCGGGTAAATACCCGTGGTGAGTAAGTGATGCAAGCGCATCATATGTTATTTAATTTATTGAATATAACACTTTATTGTTCACACACTCACTTAGTTGTTGATATCTATGACTACTTTGTTAGAGTTCGGAGATCATGCTGAGCATGATTTTAATGTATGAATATGGAAGTGTTCTTATTTTTGGAGTACGGAGTCCATGCTATGCATGGTAGTAGTTAGTGGGATATTGAAGTGTGTTTGCTGCAGGTACATGTTTGATATTTGTTTGATATGAATTATTTCGATGTATTGCAATGTTTGATGTGATTGTATCCATGCTTACATGTAGTTACTTTCAATTTGATTATGTCTTCCATGTGAAATTGTATACTGAAAGCATGCTTCAAATGAATGTATCGTGTCATGAATAGTTTGCACATGAAAATATTAAGTTATCAATGCATGCATCATAATTCTTGTGATTGTATGACATCATATATTGCATGATAAATTTGATATTTTCTTCATCATAATATTCTGATGGTTCTCTTTTAACTGGTTAGGATACTATTCGTAACATCATACGACAGAATGACTGCAAACCGTGAATGGATGTACCGTAGGATAGTAGACAATGAGTTATCGCATGAATATATGGATGGTGTCGACAGTTTTATTGAATTTGCAACGGCAAGTGTCAGTACGGTAGATCCCACAGGTCGGATTAGGTGTCCCTGCAAGATTTGTAAGAATAATCGATTTGTAGAACCTCATGGCGTTAGACATCACCTATACAGGAAGGGTTTTGTGAGTGATTATCAGAACTGGACGTTTCATGGAGAAGAATTTAGAAACGATTTTGATGCACGGGTGAATGTGGTGCACGATAATCCATATACGAATTTGATATTTGATGCTGCAGGAACAGAACTGGGTTCTGCTATGAGTTCTAGTGATGTAAGAACTGTCGTAGATGAAGAATCACCAAACGATGCAGCTAGTAGATTTTATGATTTACTTAGAGATGCTGATGAGCCACTTTGGAACGGTTGTGAGAGTCACACTATCTTGTCTGCAGTTCTTCAACTAATGAATTTGAAGTCCGAGTATAATTTGAGTCAATCATGTTTTGACCGTTTGTGCATGATTGTGAAGAGTATGTTGCCTAAAGATGAGAAATTGCCACAAAATTTCTATCGTGCGAAAGTTATGGTCAACGCTCTAGGTATGGGTTACAAAAAGATTGATGCTTGTCCAAATCACTGCATGTTGTATTTCAAGGAGCAGGAAAATGACATATCATGCCCGTCATGTGGGCATCCTCGGTTCAAGCCAAAGACAAGAGGCAATGGTAGCACGAGATCAAAGGAAGTTTCATACAAGTCGCTCCGCTACTTTCCTATCACTCCTAGATTGCAGCGATTGTATATGTCTTCAAAGACAGCTAAACACATGAGATGGCATGCAAATAAAGTTCGACACGATGAAAACAAGATCACGTATCCTGTTGACGCTGAAGCTTGGAAGCACTTTGATCGTACTCATCAGAACTTCGCAATGGAAGTGCGAAATGTTAGACTCGGTCTATATACAGATGGATTTAATCCATTTGGGGGTAGATCAACTCCATACTCATGCTGGCCAGTATTTGTAACTCCATACAACCTTCCACCAAGCTTGTGTATGAAACGTCCAAATCTTTTCTTGTCTCTGTTGATCCCTGGTCCGACCTCACCTGGCCAAAATCTTGATGTATATCTAAGGCCATTGATTGATGAATTAAAAGTACTGTGGGATGACGGTGTTACCACGTATGATGCCCACAAAAAACAAAATTTCAACATGAAGGCCGCTGTTCTATGGACAATCAGTGACTTCCCTGCATATGGTATGTTATCTGGTTGGAGCACACATGGGAGGTTGGCTTGTCCGTACTGCATGGAGGATTCCAAAGCTTTTAGATTGAGGCATGGAAGGAAGCCTTGCTGGTTTGATTGCCATCGTCGATTTCTACCCAGCGATCATCCGTTCCGACGTCAAAAGAATGCATTTACAGCAGGCACAACTGAAATTGAAGGTCCATCCTCAAGATTGTCTGGCCAAGAGATTTTAAGAAGATTGCGATACTTTCCAGATGTATTAACAGATGCCCGCAGTCCTACACCCTTCCGTGGATTTGGGAAGGAACACAATTGGACGAAAAAATCTATTTTTTGGGAACTACCGTATTGGCCGACCCTATTGATACGACATAATTTGGATGTGATGCATGTAGAGAAAAATGTGTTTGATAATGTGTTCAATACAGTAATGAATATTAAAGGAAAAACGAAGGATAATCCGAAGGCCCGTATGGATTTAAAATTAATATGTAAAAGACCAGAATTGGAACTCAAAGAGTATAATGGCAAAGTACTGAAACCAAAGGCGAAGTACGTGCTCGGACCTGATCAAATAAAACATGTATGTCAATGGTTGAGACAACTAAGATTTCCAGATGGATATGTCTCTAACATTGCTCGGGCTGTGAAGATTGACGATGGACAGTTATATGGGTTGAAGAGCCATGATTGTCATATCTTTATGCAACGATTGATACCCCTAGCATTCCATGATATGTTAGACAAACCTATATGGGGGGTATTGTCTGAGTTGAGCGGATTTTTCAGAACATTGTGCGCATCGGAGGTCATTGTATCAGATGTAAAGAATCTCGAGGACTCTGTCATCACCACTGTTTGTCTGTTAGAAAAGATATTTACGCCAGCATTTTTCGATGTTATGGAACATTTGATCATACATTTGCCATATGAACTAAGGGTTGGTGGCCCTGTGCAATATCGATGGATGTGCCCATTTGAAAGGTATATGTTTTTTTATATTTGTCTCTTTAATGACAGATATTTAAAATTTGAAATGTATATTCTTGTCAGATGCATGTTCGACCTAAAAAAAAAGGTTCGTAATAAAGCAAGAGTAGAAGGCTCTATTTGTGAGGCGTACACTTTAGAAGAGATTTCAAATTTCTCATCTATGTACTTCGAACCTCATATTTCAACACGTTACACATGCCCGCCCCGTAACGATGATGGAGAACAAGTAACTGTAGCTGACAAGCTGTCGATATTTCAACCACTTGGGCATGCATTTGGTAGTTGCCGATCAAGGCTATTGACAGATCGAGAGCAAGATGCAGCACACATCTATATTCTTTTTAATTGTTCAGCGATCGACCCATACATCGAGTAAGTATATGTATATGCAACTCAATTATAAATCCTTTTATGTTCTATATGTGGATACATGGCTCGGTAATATAAGTATTTGTGGTTTGCAGACGATTTGATCTGGAGTTGCAAAGCAAAGTTTCACATCTCAGTAATGCAGAAGTACAAAAAGAACGTGAAACTAAGTTTGTGGAGTGGTTGAAACAGTTGGTAAAGAAGCTAACATAAATTTTGTACTTATAAACAACACTAAGTTACTTAATTGATCGTGATCACAATAATTGTCTATGTTTGTGCGTAGGTTCGCCATGGTGATGTTAAAGATCAAGGAATATGTGATTTAGAAAATGGTCCGACCAAAGTTGTGCAATGCTACAATGGGTATATCGTAAATGGTTATCGATTCCATACAAAAGACTACGGTATAAACAAATCAACGATAAATAGTGGCGTGTGTGTCAAGGGTAGCAGCTACGGTGAAAATGAACATGATTACTACGGTGTTATAGAGGAAATAATGGAGTTGACTTACTTAGGCATGAATAACAGGGTTACGGTATTCAAGTGTCATTGGTTTGATCCAACTGCAACAAGACTCGACAAAGCTTCAGGCATTGTGGAGGTGAATCATAAATCCAGGTTTGGAACATATGAACCATTCATATTAGCCTCGCAAGCTCAACAAGTTTATTATACTTCATATCCGAGTATAAAAAAGTCAGATAGAAATGAATGGTGGGCAGTTTGCAAGGTGAAATCCAAACTATACCCCGAGTATGATCAGTTACAGGAAGATGAGTTAGCTGAAGACAGTGATTACTATCAATCAGATGATGTCTGTGACTTCGCTTACGGTCACGATGTTGCGCATGATATGCATGTCATATCTCCATTGGCTGATGAAACATTCATAGAGGAATGTGATCCAAATGATGTACCAAGTGGATGGGCAAACAATGAAGAAGAAGAAGAAGAAGAAGAAGAAAGTCAAACTAGTGACGAGGAAGAATTCTCAAGCTAGTGAGCAAAATCTTATACTACAAACCTCTATTTAAATGCATTGTAATACTTGATGTGAGTTGTAATGCAATACTTGGTGTGAATGATTAAAAATTTTATTTGAATGTATTGTAATACTTGATACGAATGATTCGAATACATTGTAATACTTGATGTGAATGATTTCAATTATCTGAATGTATTATAATTTATGCAATTAACGAATGATTTGAATTAGTGCAATACTTGATGTCAATGATTTGAATTATTTGAATGCATTGCAATGCTTGATGTGAATGACTTGAATGCATTGTAATACTTGATGTGAATTATTTGAATGTATTGTATGACATATGTTATTTGTTAGAATATGGTTCGTGGAGGTTATAGTGGTCGCTCATCCAGTAATAGCCAGGCTCAACCTTCATCTTCACGGGCTCCTGTGATAGGTATATCATATAAGTAATTAGATGCTTGATTAGTTCAAATGCACATTCTGAGAACTTGATGTGTATTTTTTTACAGATGATGTTGCGCCTGTACACGACCCACCTACACCAGTTGATCGCACAAGTCAACAGTCAACACAGGAAACAGGGTCTTCTCAGGCTGGCACAAGAAGACTCATTCGAATAGTGTATATCGATAATCGACCGTAAGTATTTTGTTTTCAATTATTGCATATCTTTTAAATATTTTATATTGATATTTACTGTGTAACAATTCATGTGCAGCACGAGGTTTGAACCACAAGAAGTAGTACGGGAGATTAGGAATTCACTTCTTCAACATCTACCAGGACCAGTTGCTCAATGGAAAGAGTACCCAAAGGAGGTGTTAGACAGATTGTGGTCCTCATTCATGGTATACAGTTGTTCCTCATAGTTAATGTGTTTCATAAGTAAGTTATTTAAGCAATGTCTACTAACTTTCTGAAAATATTTGTAGGCTTCGAATCGCTTTGCAACTACGGTAGAAGAAAATGATGCAAGGAAGGTGTGGCAGAAGGTGGCTGCCAATCGATTTGCAGACATGCTGCACACTATGAAGACTGCAGCAAAAAAAGCATCTGGCGTAGTAGATGATCCATTACTGTGGAAGGGCCATGGTCCTATTACTATCAGGAGAGATTATTGGGATGAAATGTGCGATATGTGGGCGGGAGATGCATTTAAAAATCGCTCTGCGAAGGCTTCACAAAATCGATCGAAGATGCCCGAAGCCCATCTACACACAGGTGGATCTAAGACATTTGGGAGCCACCTAAAGAAAATGGTAACTCATCAATATATAATATTAATTTTATAAGTATTGTTGCAAATTTGTGTACTAAATCTTTTGTCATTTAACTTCGCAGGAAGCAGAAAAAGGAGGCAGTGTACCATATAAGGATGTGTTTGTAGAAACACATAAACGGAAGACCACGGGAGTCTTCGTATCAGAGAAGGCGAGAACGACAACGGTATGTATTAATTCTATTAATAATCATTGCAATATATATGCAAGTCATCATAATGTTATCATTAATTATTAATGAATACTTTAAACATTATTTTGTAGGAGGCATATGAGCAACAGATGGTAGAGCGATATGGCGAAGACGCTACTCAGCATCCATCATTTGATCCTACAGCATGGGTGACTGCAGCAGGTGAACCCAAAAAAGGTCGCGTGTTCGGGTTTGGGAGTAATATGAACACTTCACCAGTTATTGGTTCTTCCAGTTACGGCTCACCGACTTCTTGCGCCGACATAAGCTCCAAGCAGCCGACTATTCTTTCCGGTGATGATGTACGCGAGATCATTAATGAATCACTGAATAACTACTTCCAATACACCGTCGCCCCCTTTCTCAGAAATGAGATCAAGGCCGCTGTTCAGGATAGGGGATCTTCGATTCCAGGTCCCTCTCAGGTATAATCACATATATAGTTTTTTTGACTGTCTTAAAGCACATCTGAGCATGGTAGAATCACATATAGAGTTTTTCTAGATGCCTTAGAACACATATGAACATGCTATAATCACATATTCAATTTTTTTACTGCCTTAGCACACATATGAGCATGATAGAATCACATATAAAGTTGCTTTGCCTGCCTTAGAGCACATATGAGCATGCTATATTCACATATTCAATTTTTTGATTGCCTTAGCACACATACGAGCATGATCGAATCACATATATAGTTTTTTGCCTGCCTTAAAGCACATCTGAGCATGGTAGAATCACATATAGAGTTTTTTTATATGCCTTAGAACACATATGAACATGCTATAATCACATATTCAATTTTTTGACTGCCTTAGCACACATATGAGCATGATAGAATCACATATATATATATTTAACTTTTTGTCTGTCTTAGAGCACATATGAGCATGATAGAATCACATATAAAGTTTTTTTGATTGCATTAGAACACATAAGCATGCTATAATCACATATTCAGTTTTTTTACTGCCCAAGAACACATATGAGCGTATTATAATCACATATTCTATTTTTTGACTGCCTTAGCACACATATGAGCATGCTATAATAACATATAGAGTTTTTTAACTGCCTTAGAACACATATGAACATGTTATATATCATTTATGATTGAATCACATATAAAATTTTTGGCTTTGCCTGCCTTAGAGCACATATGAGCATGCTATATTCACATATTCAATTTTTTGACTGCCTTAGCACACATACGAGCATGATCGAATCACATATATAGTTTTTTGCCTGCCTTAAAGCACATCTGAGCATGGTAGAATCACATATAGAGTTTTTTTATATGCCTTAGAACACATATGAACATGCTATAATCACATATTCAATTTTTTGACTGCCTTAGCACACATATGAGCATGATAGAATCACATATAGAGTTTTTTTATTGCCTTAGATCACACATGAGCACATGATAGAATCACATATAGTGTGTAATTTATTTCATTATATTTTGTTTATCAATACTGACTGTTCTTTTCTTGTGTAGGCTGCTAGCGATAATCAGGGTAGTGGAGCTGAAGGGACAGATAAAGACAATGAACAAGAAGACGCACAAAATCTTGGCGATGATTAGAGGACTGTGTTGAAGAAGTTCTATTTTTTTTATTTTTCCTAATTGTAATTGTTGAATTGTAAATAATTAAACTTCTTAGTTTTAAGGTGGAACGATTAATTATTATAGATGAATTTTTTTGTGTGGTTTGTTTTTTATTTACAGGAAATATAAATTGTACAGGAAATATAAATTGTACAGTTCTCGGTAATTAATTTTTAAATAAAATTTTTTTTATTTTTTTTTCGTTTTTGCGACGGATTAGCGACGGATGATTCCGTCGCTATTCATATTAATCTAGCGACGGCGTAGCGACGGAATTACATCCGTCGCCACGTCGTGGTCGCCGTTTAGTACCGGCGGATTGGCGACGGAATATAGCGCTCGTTATTCCGTCGCAATTAGCGACGGACTTGGCGACGGAATTATTCCGTCGCCAGTTAGCGTCGAAATATTCGCGACGTAAGCATACTGTCGCCGAGTTGTCGCTAATCCGTCGCTAACCATGTTAGCGACGGAATGTGGTCGTCGCTAATCTACTGCTTTGTTGTAGTGTTTGATTTACGACGGCTTAGCGACGGAATAATTCCGTCGCTAAATGTCGCGTAAATCCCTAATCCCATCCCTCTTTCTCTTTTTCCTGTTTCGCTGTCTTGCGCCCGCCCGCCGCCCGTCGGCTCTCGCCACAGCCCGGCCGCCGCCGCTCCCCGTCCACCGCTCTCCAGCTGCCACTCGCCAGTCGTCCACCGCTCGCCAGCCGCCGCTCACCAGCCGTCCACCGCTCGCCAGCCGTCGCTCCCCGTCAGCCTCCCGCCATCGCCCGACGACGCGCAGGTAATCATTTCCGGTACGGTAAGTCATCTTCATTCTTCTTCTTATTCTTCTCCCGCCCCTTTTAGTTTTTTCGGCAGGGGGTCGGCCCCCCTGCCTCGTTAGTTCCACAGAGCCTGGTGCCAACATTCCCTTTTGTTTCCACAATTAGGAATTTGAATTTTCAGATGAGCCCGTTCCTACTGGATGGTGTTGAATCGAAAAACATGATCATTGTACTGACATTTACCTTTTACACCGGTGACTTTGATCCTTTGTTGATTTTTTAGAGTGATTAAGGTGTGCTAAAATTATCTTGAATTCCTACTTTGCCAAACATCATTAAGAACGATTGGATTTCATGTCGAATAGATATTCTCTGAAAGCAGAACAACCCATCCATGGTGGTCAAATGCCATTCATTCAGAACTGATCCATGGTTGTTGTTTTTTTCCATATTTTACACAAGGAAACTGCAGTCTTGGGTCTGGAGATGGTCGCTTTCTCGGGGCCATAAAACACCATGGCTCGTACCCTTGACCCCATGGCCTATGCTGGGTTCGGCTTATGCAAAGGAGATAATGGCCACAGGAATTGAATCCAAACTGCCTGTCTAGCAGCTGGTTCCGTTCCAACTCCGCTAACCGCTAGGGTCATTGGTTGTTGATTCATACAATGATGGCATCCATCGCTGAACTGCCTTTCTTGAGCTTCAAAGAATTTTGTTGAGCTCTGGCTGAGAACCAAACAACCCATCCATGGTGGTTGGATGACATTCATTGCATTAAGGAATGACAGCTGAGGGGGATCCTGGCGGTATCATAAAGAGGGCCTCGTTAACAACTAGGCCCATGCACCCTTGTGCCCTAGGCATGCCAGGCAAACCTGCATAAGAACTTGTAGCACAGGAAGCCTTCTAATCTTTTTCCCCGTTTCCCTCCTTTTTTGAGGACTTCTTTTTACGTCCAACACTCGGGTGACTTCACGTTACGCTTCCAATTCTTTCATTCAAACATGGTTACTATACAGTATTCAATCAGTCAGACCTTACAAGATGGATCCATTTACTACATGATTTCTATATCAAAGCAAAAGCAACAAAAAGCTTATGTTTCCACACCAAGCCACTGATCGTTCTCTTCCAGAAATGACCTTTAATATCATTTAATTATTGAGAACATGTAAATAAAGCTAACAAAACATCTCAACTATATACATATATATATATATCATGAAACATTAAATATTTCAAAAATAAACTATATCAGTTATATATTATGGAGAGAAGATGGCCAAACACATCACAAATATGATATATAAAAAATATTTAATAAGACAATTTAACATTTTTAAAAAATCATTAATTTTTCAAACACAATAGTCATCACATTGAATAAATGATTTAATTACAGAATAAATAAACAAACTACAATACACTAAAACACACACAAAAGAACCTAAAAATACCCATCAATACTCACCACATTAAAAACATCTCTTGTCTACCTACAATGATACTCAAAATAAGTGTATAAGCTACTAGAACAAGAGTATAATTATAATGTCACTTATGAGCTAAACAAAACACACAAAAACATGACTATTATAATGTTAATCTTTTAGTTTTTCATTCTTGTAAAAGTTCTGTTTAGTCTTTTTGCTTCCTTTGCATAAGTGTTTGTGTTTCCCTAATTAGCTTCAATATTCATTGCAGTACATTACTTGCACACTTTATTTCATCGCATTTCATCATTAGATATATCATCATCAGTTTAGTTATTTTTTGCATTGCATAAGTGTTTGTGTTTCCCTAATTAGCTTCAATATTCATTTTAACACAGTGTTTTTTGCAAATTTCTCAACGGAACTCGCTTGTGCCCTGCCACCCGTGGTAAGTAAGTGACAAAAACAATGCAAATCGAGTAAATACTCGTGGTGAGTAAGTGATGCAAGCGCATCACATGTTATTTAATTTATTGAATGTAACACTTTATTGTTCACACACTCACTTAGTTGTTGATATCTATGACTGCTTTGTTGGAGTTCGGAGATCATGCTGAGCATGATTTTAATGTATGAATATGGAAGTGTTCTTATTTTTGGAGTACGGAGTCCATGCTAGGCATGTTAGTAGTTAGTGGGATATTGAAGTGTGTTTGCTGTAGATACACGTTTGACATTTGTTTGATATGAATTATTTCGATGTATTGCAATGTTTGATGTGATGGTATCCATGCTTACATGTAGTTACTTTCAATTTGATTATGTCTTCCATGTAAAATTGTATACTGAAAGCATGCTTCAAATGAATGTATTGTGTCATGAATAGTTTGCACATGAAAATATTAAGTTATCAATGCATGCATCATAATTCTTGTGATTGTATGACATCATATATTGCATGAGAAATTTGATATTTTCTTTATCATAGCATTCTGATGGTTCTCTTTTAACTGGTTAGGATACTATTTGTAACATCATACGACAAAATGACTGCAAATCGTGAATGGATGTACCGTAGGATAGTGGACAATGAGTTATCGCATGAATATATGGATGGTGTTGACAGTTTCATTGAATTTGCAACGGCAAGTGTCAGTACAGTAGATCCCACGGGTCGGATTAGGTGTCCCTGCAAGATTTGTAAGAATAATCGATTTGTAGAACCTCATGGCGTTAGACATCACCTATACAGGAAGGGTTTTGTGAGTGATTATCAGAACTGGACGTTTCATGGAGAAGAATTTAGAAATGATTTTGATGCACGGGTGAATGTGGTGCACGATAATCCATATACGAATTTGATATTTGATGTCGCAGGAACAAAACTGGGTTCTGCTATGAGTTCTAGTGATGTAAGAACTGTCGTAGATGAAGAATCACCAAACGATGCAGCTAGTAGATTTTATGATTTACTTAGAGATGCTGATGAGCCACTTTGGAACGGTTGTGAGAGTCACACTATCTTGTCTGCAGTTCTTCAACTAATGAATTTGAAGTCCGAGTATAATTTGAGGCAATCATGTTTTGACCGTTTGTGCATGATTGTGAAGAGTATGTTGCCCAAAGATGAGAAATTGCTACAAAATTTTTATCGTGCGAAAGTTATCGTCAATGCTCTAGGTATGGGTTACAAAAAGATTGATGCTTGTCCAAATCACTGCATGTTGTATTTCAAGGAGCAGGAAAACAACATATCATGCCCGTCATGTGGGCATCCTCGGTTTAAGCCAAAGATAAGAAGCAATGGTAGCACGAGATCAAAGAAAGTTTCATACAAGTCGCTCCGCTACTTTCCTATCACTCCTAGATTGCAGCGATTGTATATGTCTTCAAGGACAGCTAAACACATGAGATGGCATGCAAATAAAGTTCGACACGATGAAAACAAGATCACGTATCCTGTTGACGCTGAAGCTTGGAAGCACTTTGATCGTACTCATCAGAACTTCGCAATGGAAGTGCGAAATGTTAGACTCGGTCTATGTACAGATGGATTTAATCCATTTGGGGGTAGATCAACTCCATACTCATGCTGGCCAGTATTTGTAACTCCATACAACCTTCCACCAAGCTTGTGTATGAAACGTCCAAATCTTTTCTTGTCTCTGTTGATCCCTGGTCTGACCTCACCTGGCCAAAATCTTGATGTATATCTAAGGCCATTGATTGATGAACTAAAAGTATTGTGGGATGACGGTGTTATCACGTATGATGCCCACAAAAAACAAAATTTCAACATGAAGGCCATTGTTCTATGAACAATCAGTGACTTCCCTGCATATGGTATGTTATCTGGTTGGAGCACACATGGGAGGTTGGCTTGTCCGTACTGCATGGAGGATTCCAAAGCTTTTAGATTGAGGCATGGAAGGAAGCCTTGCTGGTTTGAGTGCCATCGTCGATTTCTACCCAGCGATCATCCGTTCCGACGTCAAAAGAATGCGTTTAAAGCAGGCACAACTGAAACAGAAGGTTCATCCTCAAGATTGTCCGGCATAGAGATTCTAAGAAGATTGTGATACTTTCCAGATGTATTAACAGATGCCCGCAGTCGTACACCCTTCCGTGGATTTGGGAAGGATCACAATTGGACGAAAAAATCTATTTTTTGGGAACTACCGTATTGGCCGACCCTATTGATACCACATAATTTGGATGTGATGCATGTAGAGAAAAATATGTTTGATAATGTGTTCAATACAGTAATGAATATTAAAGAAAAAATGAAGGATAATCCGAAGGCCCGTATGGATTTAAAATTAATATGTAAAAGACCAGAATTGGAACTCAAAGAGTATAATGACAAAGTACTGAAACCAAAGGCGAAGTACGTGCTCAGACCTGATCAAATAAAACATGTATGTCAATGGTTGAGACAACTAAGATTTCCAGATGGATATGTCTCTAACATTGCTCGGGCTGTGAAGATTGACGATGGACAGTTATATGGGTTGAAGAGCCATGATTGTCATATCTTTATGCAACGATTGATACCCCTAGCATTCCATGATATGTTAGACAAACCTATATGGGGGGTATTGTCTGAGTTGAGCGAATTTTTCAGAACATTGTGTGCATCGGAGGTCGTTGTATCAGATGTAAAGAATCTCGAGAACTCTGTCATCACCACTGTTTGTCTATTAGAAAAGATATTTCCGCCAGCATTTTTCGATGTTATGGAACATTTGATCATACATCTGCCATATGAACTAAGGGTTGGTGGCCCTGTGCAATATCGATGGATGTACCCATTTGAAAGGTATATGTTCTTTTATATTTGTCTCTTTAATGACAGATATTTAAAATTTGAAATGTATATTCTTGTCAGATGCATGTTCGACCTAAAAAAAAAGGTTCGTAATAAAGCCAGAGTAGAAGGCTCTATTTGTGAGGCGTACACTTTAGAAGAGATTTCAAATTTCTCATCTATGTACTTCGAACCTCATATTCCAACACGTTACACATGCCCGCCTCGTAACGATGATGGAGAACAAGTAACTGTAGCTGACAAGCTGTCGATATTTCAACCACTTGGGCATGCATTTGGTAGTTGCCGATCAAGGCTATTGACAGATCGAGAGCAAGATGCAACACACATCTATATTCTTTTTAATTGCTCAGCGATCGACCCATACATCGAGTAAGTATATGTATATGCAACTCAATTATAAATCCTTTTATGTTCTATATGTGGATACATGGCTCGGTAATATAAGTATTTGTGGTTTGCAGACGATTTGATCTGGAGTTGCAACGCGAAGTTTCACATCTTACTGATGCAGAAGTACAAAAAGAACGTGAAACTAAGTTTGTGGAGTAGTTAAAACAGTTGGTAAAGAAGCTAACATAAATTTTGTACTTATAAACAACACTAAGTTACTTAATTGATCGTGATCATAATCATTGTTTATGCCTGTGCGTAGGTTCGCCATGGTGATGCTAAAGATCAAGGAATATGTGATTTAGAAAATGGTCCGACCAAAGTTATGCAATACTACAACGGGTATATCGTAAATGGTTATCGATTCCATACAAAAGACTATAGTATAAACAAATCAACGATAAATAGTGGCGTGTGTGTCAAGGGTAGCAGCTACGATGAAAATGAACATGATTAATACGGTGTTATAGAGGAAATAATGGAGTTGACTTACTTAGGCATGAATAACAGGGTTACGATATGCAAGTGTCATTGGTTTGATCCAACTGCAACAAGACTCGACAAAGTTTTAGGCATTGTGGAGGTGAATCATAAATCCAGGTTTGGAACATATGAACCATTCATATTAGCCTCGCAAGCTCAACAAGTTTATTATGCTTCATATCCGAGTATAAAAAAGTCAGATAGAAATGAATGGTGGGCAGTTTGCAATGTGAAGTCCAAACTATACCCCGAGTATGATCAGTTACAGAAAGATGAGTTAGTTGAAGACAGCGATTACTATCAATCAGATGATGTCTATGACTTCGCTTATGGTCACGATGTTGCACATGATATGCATGTCATATTTCCATTGGCCGATGAAACATTCATAGAGAAATGTGATCCAAATGATGTACCAAGTGGATGGGCAAACAATGAAGAAGAAGAATAAGAAGAAGAAGAAAGTCAAACTAGTGACGAGGAAGAATTCTCAAGCTAATGAGCAAAATCTTATACTACAAACCTCTATTTAAATGCATTGCAGTACTTGATGTGAGTTGTATTGCAATACTTGGTGTGAATGATTAAAAATTTTATTTGAATGTATTGTAATACTTGATACGAATGATTCGAATGCATTGTAATACTTGATGTGAATGATTTCAATTATTTGAATCTATTATAATTTATGCAACGAATGATTTGAATTATTGCAATACTTGATGTGAATGATTTGAATTATTTGAATACATTGTAATACTTGATGCGAATGATTTGAATACATTGCAATGCTTGATGTGAATGACTTGAATGCATTGTAATACTTGATGTGAATTATTTGAATGTATTGTATGACATATGTTATTTGTTAGAATATGGTTCGTGGAGGTTATAGTGGTCGCTCATCCAGTAGTAGCCAGGCTCAACCTTCATCTTCACGGGCTCCTGTGATAGGTATATCATATAACTAATTGGATGCTTGATTAGTTGAAATGCGCATTCTGAGAATTTCTAATGTATTTTTTTACAGATGATGTTGCGCCTGTACATGACCCACCTACACCAGTTGATCACACAAGTCAACAGCCAACACAGGAAACAGGGTCTTCTCAGGCTGGCACAAGAAGACTCATTCGAATAGTGTATATCGATAATCGACCGTAAGTATTTTGTTTTCAATTATTGCATATCTTTTAAATATTTTATATTGATATTTACTGTGTAACAATTCATGTGCAGCACGAGGTTTGAGCCACAAGAAGTAGTACGGGAGATTAGGAATTCACTTCTTCAACATCTACCAGGACCAGTTGCTCAATGGAAAGAGTAACCAAATGAGGTGTTAGACAGATTGTGATCCTCATTCATGGTATACAGTTGTTCCTTATAGTTAATGTATTTCATATTTAATTTATTTAAGCAATGTCTACTAACTTTCTGAAAATATTTGTAGGCTTCGAATAGCTTCCCAACTACGGTGGAAGAAAATGATGCAAGGAAGGTGTGGCAGAAGGTGGCTGCCAATCGATTTGCAGACATGCTGCACACTATGAAGACTGCAGCAAAAAAAGCATCTGGCGTAGTAGATGATCCATTACTGTGGAAGGGCCATGGTCCTATTACTATCAGGAGAGATTACTAGGATGAAATGTGCGATAAGTGGGCGGAAGATGCATTTAGAAATCGCTCTACGAAGGCTGCACAAAATCGATCGAAGATGCCCGAAGCCCATCTACATACAGGTGGATCTAGGACATTTGGGAGCCACCTGAAGAAAATGGTAACTCATTAATATATAATATTAATTTTATAAGTATTGTTGCAAACTTGTGTACTAAATCTTTTGTTATTTAACTTCGCAGGAAGCAGAAAAAGGAGTCAGTGTACCATATAAGGATGTGTTTGTTGAAACACATAAACGGAAGACCACGGGAGTCTTCGTATCAGAGAAGGCGAGAACGACAACGGTATGTATTAATTCTATTAATAATCATTGCAATATATATGTAAGTTATCATAATGTTATCATTAATTATTAATGAATACTTTAAACATTATTTTGTAGGAGGCATATGAGCAACAGATGGTAGAGCGATATGGTGATGACGCTACTCAGCATCCATCATTTGATCCTACAGCATGGGTGACTGCAGCAGGTGAACCCAAAAAAGGTCGCGTGTTCGGGTTTGGGAGTAATATGAACACTTCACCAGTTATTGGTTCTTCCAGTTACGGCTCACCGACTACTTGCGCCGACATAAGCTCCAAGCAGCCGACTATTCTTTTCGGTGATGATGTACGCCAGATCGTTAATGAATCACTAAATAACTACTTCCAATACACTGTCGCCCACTTTCTCCGAAATGAGATCAAGGCCGCTGTTTTGGAAAGGGGATCTTCGATTCTAGGTCCCTCTCAGGTATAATCACATATTCAGTTTTTTGTCTGCCTTAGAACACATATGAGCATAATCGAATCACATATATAAATTTTTGCATGCCTAAGAGCACATATGAGCATGCTATAATAACATATAGAGTTTTTTGATTGCCTTAGAGCACATATGAGCATGCTATAATAATATATAGACTTTTTTTATTGCCTTAGAGCACATATGAGCATGCTATAATCACATATAAAGTTTTTTTGCCTGCCTAAGAACACATATGAGAATGATAGAATCACATATAAATTTTTTTTACTGCATTAGAACACATATGAGCATGCTATAATCACATATTCAGTTTTTTGACTGCCTAATAACACATATGAGCATGTTATAATCACATATTCAGTTTTTTGACTGCCTTAGCACACATATGAGCATGATAGAATCACATATAGAGTTTTTTTATTGCCTTAGAGCACATATGAGCATGCTATAATAACATATAGAGTGTTTTGATTGCCTTAGAGCACATATGAGCATGCTATAATAACATATAGACCTTTTTTATTGCCTTAGAGCACATATGAGCATGCTATAATCACATATAAAGTTTTTTTGCCTGCCTAAGAACACATATGAGCATGATAGAATCACATATAAAGTTTTTTTTACTGCATTAGAACACATATGAGCATGCTATAATCACATATTCAGTTTTTTGACTGCCTAAGAACACATATGAGCATGTTATAATAACATATTCAGTTTTTTAACTGCCTTAGCACACATATGAGCATGATAGAATCACATATAGAGTTTTTTTATTGCCTTAGAGCACATATGAGCATGCTATAATAACATATAGAGTTTTTTGATTGCCTTAGAGCACATATGAGCATGCTATAATAACATATAGACTTTTTTTATTGCCTTAGAGCACATATGAGCATGCTATAATCACATATAAAGTTTTTTTGCCTGCCTAAGAACACATATGAGCATGATAGAATCACATATAAAGTTTTTTTTACTGCATTAGAACACATATGAGCATGCTATAATCACATATTCAGTTTTTTGACTGCCTAACAACACATATGAGCATGTTATAATCACATATTCAGTTTTTTGACTGCCTTAGCACACATATGAGCATGATAAAATCACATATAGAGTTTTTTTATTGCCTTATAGCACATATGAGCATGCTATAATAACATATAGAGTTTTTTTATTGCCTTAGAGCACATATGAGCATGCTATAATCACATATAAAGTTTTTTTGCCTGCCTTAGAGCACATATGAGCATGCTATAATCACATATTCAGTTTTTTGACTGCCTAAGAACACATATGAGCATGTTATAATCACATATTCAGTTTTTTGACTACCTTAAAACACATATGAGCTTGCACAAATCACATATAGAGTTTTTTTACTGCCTTAGAACATATATCATTTATGATAGAATCACATATAAATTTTTTTGCTTTGCCTGCCTTAGAGCACATATGTGCATGCTATAATCACATATTCAATTTTTTGACTGCCTTAGCACACATACGAGCATGATCAAATCACATATATAATTTTTTGCCTGCCTTAAAACACATCTGAGCATGGTAGAATCACATATAGAGTTTTTCTAGCTGCCTTAGAACACATATGAACATGCTATAATCACATATTCAATTTTTTGACTGCCTTAGCACACATATGAGCATGATAGAATCACATATATATTACATATATATATACATATATATATATATATATAACTTTTTGTCTGCCTTAGAGCACATATGAGCATGATAGAATCACATATAGAGTTTTTTTATTGCCTTAGATCACACATGAGCACATGATAGAATCACATATAGTGTGTAATTTATTTCATTATATTTTGTTTATCAATACTGACTGTTCTTTTCTTGTGTAGGCTGCTAGCGATAATCAGCGTAGTGGAGCTGAAGGGACAGATAAAGACAATGAACAAGAAGACGCACAAAATCTTGGCGATGATTAGAGAACTGTGTTGAAGAAGTTTTATTTTTTTATGTTTCTTAATTGTAATTGTTGAATTGTAAATAATTAAACTTGTTAATTTTAAGGTGGAATGATTAATTGTTGTAGATTCTTGTTATATGAATTTTTTTGTGTGGTTTGTTTTTTATTTACAGGAAATATAAATTGTACAGTTCTTGGTATTTAATTTTCAAATAATTTTTTTTTAAATTTTTTTTCTTGTTTGCGATGGATTAGTGACGGAACCATCTGTCGCTATTCATATTAATCTAGCGACGGAAGTAAATCCGTCACCAAGCCGTGGTCGCCGTTTAGTACCGGCGGATTGGTGACGGAATATAGCGCTCGTTAATCCATCGCAATTAGCGACGGACCTGGCGACAGAATAATTCTGTTGCCAGTTAGCGTCGAAATATTCGCGACGTAAGCATACCGTCGCCTCGTTGTCGCTAATCCATCGCTAACAGGTGTAGCGACGGATTAGCGACGGAATGTGGTCGTCGCTAATCTACTGCTTTGTTGTAGTGAATGTCCTCCATCTGTGTGAAACTTTTTGCAATAAGTCTAGCCGTGTACCTCTCCACTTGACCTTTAAAGTTTGTCTTAATCTTAAAAACCTACTTACAACTAACTGGTCTAACTCCATCAGGTTGAGATAAAAGATTTCACATTTGGTTATTTGCCATAAAGTCAAGTTCTTCTTTCATGACATTGATCAAATGTGTTGATCATTTACTTTCAATAACTTTTGCAAATGTGAAGAGATCACCATCTATATCTATTAAATTATTAGACTCTTGCAAATACACTACATAGTTTAGATGGATAACAGTAGTCCATGTAGACTTCCATATAGGTTCTACATATAATTCAAAATGAACTTCTGTATTTTGTTGTTGTACATCCTCATCAATAACTTGCTTTATTTGGGATTTATGTTCATTGACTGGACTTTTCCTGACATTATTCAAAGGAACAATGACAAGAAAAACTGAGTCTTTATCCTTTGCAGGTATGGAACCTGAATCCTGCATTTTCTCAAATTTAATACTTTGAGATGCATCTGTCCAAATAGAACAAATTTCAAGAAATCTTGCTTTATCTGTTTTCACTATTTGTAGTGTATGAGATGGACAATAAAACCTAAAGTCCTTTGACTTTTCTAGATAACCAATGAAAAATCCATTAGTCATTTTAGGATCAAAGACTTTTATGTATGGGTTATACAATTTAGCTTATGTTGGACATCCCTATATGCACATATAAGATAAAGAAGGTTTTCTACCTGTCCATAACTCGTAATAAGTCTTTTGAACAACCTTTGTAGAAACCTTATTCAAAATATGCATTGTTGTCTTAAGAGCTTCACTCCACAAGGTCAAAGAAATGTTTGAGTGATTCAACATCGCTCGAACCATTTCTTTAAGTGTACAGTTTCTTATTTTAGCTACACTATTCTGGTAAGCACTATTAGACATGGTATACTGAGGTACAATACCTTCTGCTTTCAGAAACTACACTAATAACTCATTCTTTTATCCTATCTCTGTGAAACGATCATAATATTTGTCATCTCTATCAGAATTGACCACCTTAATAACTTTAGTGATTTATTTCTCTATTTCTTTCTTAAAGTCTTTAAAAACCTGAAAAACTTTTAATTTTTTAAATAATACGTAGATATACATATACCGTGAATAATCGTCTATAAAGGTGATAAAATATTTTTCACCCGTATAACACGTTAAAAAAGGGTTGTGAACATCTGTATGTAATATCTCCAACTTTCTATTATTGTGTTTGACCTTATACGTGTTAGACTGCCTAACCTTTATGCAGTCAACACATGGTTTTGTATCTATGAAATCAAGGGATCTAAGAATTCCTTCTTTCATAAGTCTTTGGACTCTTTCTTTCGAGATGTGTCCTAACCTTCGATGCCAAAGCAAATATGATTGATCTTCCTTTAGGCTATGTTTATTTGCAATCATTGTGTTCTCAATGGATTGAGATTCCTGAATTTGAAATTTGGTTTTTAACCAATACAAATCATCACACACGTATGCAAAACATATATTCATGGAATTTTTTATAATAATAAGCTTAAATTTTTTAAATTTAAAAATAAAACCATATATATCAAGTTTTGAAATTGAAATCAGGTTTCGACTATAGATTGAAACATAAAATGTATCAACCAAATCCAAAATGAATCTCGATTCTAACACAACTTTGTAGGTCCTAACGTTCTTGACATGCAAACAAATCTTATTTCCTAAGAAGATGCTCCTTTCATTCTCTTTTGGTTTCCTTTTATTCAGAAATGTCTGCAAAGACTTGACAATATGCACCGTAACACCAAAATCAATCTACCAACTATGCAATGGAACATGAATCAAATTACACTCATGAGAAATGAATGCGTTATTACTTTTATTTTCGAGTCATTTTTTATGCTTTAAGCAATCCGCCTTCTTATGTCCCTTCTTTTTGCAGAAAAAATACTTTATAGAAGAGCCTCTTTGCTAGGATTTGGCTTTCGCCTGAGAGTTTAAATAGTTTCTAAAGGTTTTCTTCTTATTCTTCTTTTTAAAGAAACTTTTTTTTAGCCTCAGCCTCGACCTTGGTCTCTTTTTTTTCTTATAAGAGGCCATATGTGCATTCAATACCCTCTCACCCTTCAGTCTTTCTTTCTCTTCAATACACTTGGCCAAGAGGTCATTAAAAGACCACTCATCATTATGTGTATTGTAGGAGATTTTGAAGGGTCCATATTTAGTAGGCAATGAGGTCAAAATCAGATGAACCAAGAAAGAATCATAAATAGCAAACTTCATGTCATTCAGTTGAGATACAATGTTCCTCATTTCTAAAATATGCTGTCGGATGTGACTATCGCCAATATATTTCATAGATACTAGTTCGGACATCAATGTACTAGCCCTTGCTTTATTGGAACTGACAAATTAAGCCTCAATAGCTCCCAAAAATTCCTTTACTGTCCTACAGTGAGGAATGATATCTCGAATATTCTTAGCCACTTGAGATTGCAAAAGTAATAGGCTAAGTCTATTCGAGCACTCTCACTTCTCAAAGATAGCATAATGCTCGATTGTGCTTTGCTTTGTAAAAGTGAAAGGTTTGTCAATCCTAATGGCCAAATCAAGGTCCATGTAATCGAGAGTGAACAACACTATTTCTTTTCAATTTGAAAAATTAGATCCGTCTAATAGGCGAATATTACTAAAATCATCGATAAGGAAAGAACCTGATACAACAAGGATGAAAGAAAAGACCTTATTATTTCTCATACGAGACTCGTGATAAAAGGTAAAAATTGAGACCCTTTATTATTCATATTTTTTTAGACAAGTATAGTTGAGTCATTATCGTTCTACTTTAGTGAAAATGACAATACTCATAGTTGTTTTGTCGCTTCCATTAACAAGAAATTGACTTCAATTGGTGAAACTAGCAGATCATATAACTAGAGGCAATTCAACACTGTACCTTTAGATATGAATATGCTTCAATGGGCTGAAATACACATCTACTATTACACCCTGTATGAATTTAGAACACAATGACCTACCTTTGGGTAGAATGATTATTTCATAAAGTCACACACAATCATAATAATGAATCTTAATACAGTCCAAAGAATCTCCAATCAACGCAACTCAAATCACTTTAATGATTGCATGAGTCGGTCAATCAAGATCTTTTACCAAAATAATATTTGTATTATGAAGCATGACAATGCAGACATGTTAATGCATATATATTCATGACAAAATATACATTATATCGTCAAAATGCAAGTTCATGCTTCAACTTATATACATAAACTAATTTTGATGGCTGAATTTAGTCATAATTCATGCTTAAAAATATCATGCATAACTTAACCAACATAAAACACATGTATTAACATGCTTAAGTAAATCTTTCTTAACAATAAATACTTATAAAGTATGAAAATTAACAAAAACATGCTCATATGGGTAAAACCCAAGGTCCTCAAGCAGGAATCGGTCTAAAAGTACCTTGAAGTAGTCTAAAACTACCCCAAACTAGTCTTCTAAGGGTCTAAATCGGTTTGGGACATAATGAACCAGTGTAAAACATAAACAAAAGCTCATAAAACCTTATAACCAAATGAGAAAATCCTTGTCTTTTTATGAATTTATGAAAATAGGGTCTCTACATCTCAAAATCAGTGAGAAACTAAAAAAAACCGGTCAAAACTGACTTTGAATCAGTCTTGAAAATGGTCGTATCTATCACAGAACTGGTTCAGATGTAAATAGTGCTTGTACCCTATTGCAGATCTTATCTTATTCAATTTGGATCTAGATACAGTCCAAAACTGAGACCCAGATTGGATTTGAGTTATGATTCAAACACTGGTCTCATACTAGATCCAGATCTGTTCCATAACAGGAACCAGGTCAAATCTAGGAAACTGGATTGAGACTAAACCCGAATCCAGTCCCAACATGACTCAGATCAGACCTGGTCCAAACAGGACCAAGATCGAACCCTTTTCAAATAGAATTTGGGTCTGACCCTATCCAAACAGGATTCGGACCTGACCCAGTCAAAAGAGGATCTGGTCTGTTTGGCGGAGCAGGTCCTGATACAAATCTGGATATCTCCAAATTAGACCTAGACCCAGACTGACCCAAAATATCGGTAGACCCGATCCACCCAAAATGGGTCTAGATTGGGCCCACCACCATGTTGAAATACTCTGTTTGACCCATAACAAAACTTCAAAGTTCTGCTTTGGTTTCTGAGAAATCGATTCTAAAAAATCGACAACCACCAAAAGGGGCTTGTGCCCTTTCGATTGCAGGAAAAAGATAACGGTGAATCACTGATGGCTTGCGAAAGAGGTCCTCCCATGCTTTTCGGCGATGACAGTCGAATGACCGAGTAGAGAAGAAATCGAAGAGGGCAAATGCCTCTTCGGTGCCTCTAGTGATAAGGGACTTCACCAGCGAGGCGGCGACCCCTGACGACAACATCTCTCTCTGGCGATGATCTTGACGGAAACCGCCTTCTAATGAAAGGGTTCCACCAGCCTCCACCCAATCCAGATGTCGGTGCTTCAGTGACAGTGGAAATCCGATGAAGGCATAATGCAGCCAACAGCGTCAGCTACCTTCGGCCGCCTCAGCTCCCCGATGAAAATCTTCGGCAGGTAAAGGGTTGCTGATTCCTGATTTTTTTTTATATATGAATATGTCGTCGATGGCAACTCCCATCACTGAGGTTGGCTGTCGCCACCAGTGACCAATCGATCGATCATCGTCGTCGATGAGGTCGGGACTGGATCCCCAACGCCAATGGCTATGCCGATTGGTATCTTTCAGTTTCATTCAAAAACTGAAAGAGCCTCCAGACGCTAGGGAGCCACCGATGAAGCACTTCTCCTGGTTCCCCTTCCTTCCCAATGAAAGTCGTTTATGCGAAGGGGACCAGAGAGCCAGCAGTACACTTACTGTCGACAAACCTGCATACGACAAGGCCGTCGACCACCAATAGCAGACGAGTATGCTGGGTGTCGGTCCCATTCCTGCTACATGTCACACCGGCGACTAGCTGCGAAAACACGACAATAGTCCCAAGTCTGCGTCAACAACGATAAAAGGATACACCAACATCAATGAGCGTAAACCAAATGCTCTTGATACACCCACACACGCTGTTGAATGCACGATGAGTTGTTTTATAACCCAATGTTGGCGTATTCACAAAATCAAAACCGGAATGCAAATACATACCGATATATGCCATGATGCGACATGTGGGTGCTCGGTGTTCTCCTTAGCCTATTGACGCCCACGATGAACCCAAAACTTCAAGTCAATGGTGAGCAATACCATGAACCCAATAAAAATGATGAGTATATGGGTAATAGGCTAAGTTTTTTGTTGCACTCATTATAGAGCCTAACCTTCCCTTTTATAATGGAAGATAGGTTGTGGTTAATGAAGGTGATCTCTCCACGTTCAGGTAACCTCCACTCCACTAACTTCCATTAAGAGCCTACTAACCTACTAACCCTCTCAATGTTAAAACGGGTCACACCATGGGTTGGACCCAAACTCATAATGTCCAACAAGAACCATTTGGGTAGGGTATAAAAGCAGGTCGAATCCAAATGGGTTCTGATCTTTCATTTACAAAACCCAAGACCCGACTCATTTTTTTATGGGTCTATATTTTAGACCTGACCCGATCCCATGTGTCTACTAAAATTGGGTCAGATTTGGTATAATGGGTCTGGGACATCAAGTCAAGTTAGGGCCATCAACAGGTCAGGTTGGGGCCAGGTCATGGTTGACTTGGACCCACCCATATAACTAATAACCGGGTTTAGGATTTGTCGGGTCATGAAAATAGAATCTCAAATCAGGACTTCTACAATTTAAAATTTTCATTTTAATTAAAAATATGTAAAAAATACTTGAGTCAAGTCGGGTACTTCGCTAAAAAAAACAGGTCAGGTTGGGTACCTAGCAAAAATCATGACCCAACCCTGGTTGGTATATTGCTCGGTTCGGGTTCAGATCGGTACTTTTCATGCCCATACCTGAAAATTCACGTTCGTTTCAGGTGGAGTACCCGATACAAACCGAACCCATTGACAACAGTTGGAATGTACCCGGGCCAACGAAAAGGGGAGGAAGAGGACACCGAAAAATCTGTGGCCAGAGAAAAGGGGTCAACCAGCGACCCTTCTTTGGAGAGAGAAAGAAAGAGAATTAACATCCAATTTTTTTTTTTTTTTGTTGATTATCACCAAATCGAGCGATTTTGGTCAGTTCAAGCCAAAATCTGTTAATTTTGGAGGGGTCGAATCGACGATTGATCTGAATTGACCTATTCAAACTGATTTTGACAACATTGATTATGCACCCAAGACATGCGTAGGGCCTCCCCATGTGTAATTTCGCTCTAATAGCATAGGCTTGTGCCATTGATAACCAAAGCCAATTGTAGCAGACTTTTTAACTTTTTGCTCACAAAGTTTAAGAGTTTTTTTTAAATAACCACCAATCTTTTTTTGTTTAATTTATGTGTACACCAAAAGTTTAGAAGTTTTTTTACTTTCCGCAAGTTTTTGCATGTTAATGATACCAATGTTAGTTACCTCCAAAAAAAAAATCATTTAAACGCCAACGTTTTACCCTTAATTTTAAATATGATCACACATTTTCGAAACTTCATATATGCTACACTTTTTTTTAATGCTGTCAAACAAGGGTCTATTGTCCTTTAACTAAGGTTAAATCATTAGTTAAATTACAACAGTGACCCTCATTAAAAAGTGCACACTGTTTACATTTTCTTTTTTTAATGAGGATAAGTAAGTACTTTTCAGTTTTCAAGGTACAATACGGAAAACCTAAAAGGACACACTTTTTCAATATGATGGGTGTTGGTCAGAGATACCAATTTGATAGTTTTTAGGAAAAGTTGGGCATATATTTAGAATTTCAGAAATGTATGGCCCATGTTTAGAATTAATGGTAAAGGTTGGCTCCTAATAAAATTTTCTGTTTTGTAAATTATCCAACAAAATGACCATTCTAACCATCTACCTTTCACAAATTAAAGAGCCTAGTTGTTAAGAAACTTGCCGTATGCCATAGTTTCATTAACACAATGCTCTCTAGGGATGGCAGTGGGGCTGGGCGGGGCGGGGCGGTGGACAAGGTTTCCACCCCCGCCCCGCCTCAAAATTTTATCCTCCACCCCCGCCCCGCCTCCGCGGCGGGGATGGATTTTATCCTCCACCCCCGCCTCCATCCCCGTTTCATACCCTTCATCCCCGATCCAAACGGGGATGAGGCGGGGCGGGGATATTGCGGGGAAAAGTGGTCGGGGCGGGGTTGGGGCGGGGATCAAGGCGGGGTGGGGAAAAGTGCACGTCCACCCCTGCCCCGCCTCCGCGGCGGGGATGGATTTTATCCTCCACCCCCGCCTCCATCCCCATTTCATACCCTTCATCCCCGGTCCAAACGGGGCGAGGCGGGGCGGGGCCCTGCTTTCCCCCGGTCCACTGCCATCCCTAATGCTCTCTCTCCTAGCCTGGTAAGGAAACAAGTTGCACGGGTTGCGTCAAAATTGATATAGCAGCCAACCTGATTTTTGAAGAATATATCCTATTACAAACCTGGTTTTCTACATTCAAATGTCTAGGATCTAGCTATCATATGAGTCAATTGATATTGTATCCATTGAAAATATGTAAATTGGATCGGTTTCCATATGAAAAAGGTAATATGAGTTAGATTAGATCTAGGTTCTCGAAGGTGTTGATACCTAAAACCTAAGATGGAAAGAGGGGCTTAACCTAATATCTAGATGTAGAAGGACAATTGTGTGGTTTGAGACCTATCTCTAGATCACTCAAGATTTTTCTAACTAAAGTAAGGTTTTGGACCAAAGAAAACTAAAATTTTAGAGTCTTAGGAGAGAGAGAGGTTTATGATAAGGCAGGTTATTCAAACAGGTAAAATCTAAAATACTATAAGTAGAAATAATTATCTAAAATAGTCAAGCAATGGTTATAGTAGTTACAAGATGATATTGTTAGAGGGGGGGCAGCTGAGCTCACTTAAACAGTGGAAGAGAGTAGACGTTTGGGTGAATGGTGGGGGCCGGGGCAGACATCCTTTGCTCTATAAATACTTCCCACAACAGCAAGCAGGCTCAAGCCCTCCTTGCCAAATTTGCCTGGTCCTGTTATCGTCGTTGTGTCAAGGATCTTCTTGTTTTTCGATGGGAAACTCCCTCCAGTCTTCTTTCCACAATCATAAGCTACAACTCGTGAAAAGCGAAACGCTTAATGTAGGCATCGCACGATGTGTTGTATGCGATGGCCCCTTCCTGTCGAAGTGGTTGTATGGTTGCCGCCGCTGCGGCTATTTCGTCCATCGCTTGTGTGTGAACCTATATAGCCAAATTGCTCATCCATGGCACTTTGGGCACACGCTCACTCTCCGTTCTACAACAGAATACACAGGAGGAAAGCCCTTCCGATGCGGTGCTTGCGGCATAAAAGTCACTGGATTCAACTACTGCTGCGACGACCGGAATTGCTGCTTCCACTTCCACCCCCTGTGTGCTTTCTTACCAAGTATTCATTGCCACCACCACCGGCACGTTCTTGAGGCTAAAGTAAACACAGAATTCACTTGCGCAATTTGTAGGATGAGTGGTTCAACCTATACTTTGCACTACTCATGCGATAGCTGCGGGTATCAAGTGCACCCATGTGAGTATCCTTGTGCCAAGCTCTGCCACTTGTCAAAAGTTGGTCAATACAGTTTTGCAATAGAACAGCTTAAAATTGGTTCGATGGTTAACCGGGGCTTTTTACGAACTTCATTTCTGAAATGATGATTTAATATGCGAATTTTAACTGCTGCAAAACTGTACAAGCATGTCAGCCCATCATTGAATTTCTTTTAGGAATTTTCTTTCTCATACATATATAGCTGTGTACAACAGATTGTTTGGCTAAAGAATCCGCCTGCAGCCAGATTGCTGTATATCAACCTTCGGCCATACGAGCTGTGAGTCTCTCTCTCTCTCTCTCTGTTTTATATCGACTCGGTGAGACGAGCTGTGAGTGTCCACCGGGACGAGAGTTCAAAGATTAACGAGTGAAAATCGCAAAAAGCTTCAAAGTAAGCCACAAGATTAACGGGTGATCACTCTACGGAAAGAGATGAAGCAAGTACAGAAACAAAAAACACAGAAAAAATAGTAATGAACATAGATCCTTAATCAGCGGGCCAGGCATCTGGCCCATTAGCCAAACAACAGGTCAAGTACTCGGTCCAAGTACCTTGCTAATTCCTTCGGCACAAAACACAGAACACTGTCACAAGGACACGTAGACGCGAAGACGGTGACATGCGTTCTACTCGCAAGTTCCATTTTTTTTGGAAAATAGGCCAGGACACAAAAAATTTTAATCAACAAAAAAATAATCTTTTGATATGTAATTTATAAAAAATGGATTTTTGTTGAAATACAACTTCAAAACATTAAAATTTTTTTTTATTAATAGATTGTCTGTACGTGTCGGTGTGCCTATTTACGTGTCTGCTCATCTCACGGAAGACACGATACCAAATTAGCGTGTCCTTGTGACAGAGAAAATCATTGCGTAGAACAGTGATAATCGGAGCACGAAGCATTTTATGCATTTTTTTATGTGTTTTGTTTGGGCCAAGTACATTGCTAAGTACCTGACCTGATTGCTGGGTCTGCTCTTAGAGTGTACGCCCGTATATATCTTCCCATATTACAAGCAGAAATGTGAGATATGTCGGGTAACGATGGAAAGCCCAAACCCGACCCACACGTCAAGACAAAAAAGGTTCCTTATAAGAGACCATGTCTGGACATGTATGTGGCTTTGGGTCTCTTGGGGTTTTGGATCAAATGATATTAAAAATCACCATTGATGATGATTTTCAATTGTTTTGTACCGAATGCCAAATCCCCCAAAATTCTTTTGAATGGAGGATTTGGCATCCGGCCCTTGATCTAACAGGATGGACGGTGGATATCTATTTCACCGGATCACATCTCCCACGGGGTTATCCAAGACGATCTGAACTCGTCCGTAGCCTGTGTATACATGTGAGTTAGGTCGCTTGGATTCCTATAGCAGTCCGTCCGTTAAGACACATTCAGGAATCATTAAGTCTAATTCAATTTCAAAACCTTGTTTCGGATTTTAATTAGATATTGCATCTATCTTGAACTCTTGCTAAAATTAAGGTATTCTGAGGACCAATTGATGGCCGGTGAATTATTATTGGTTATTTTCTGTTTTTTATTTTTAGCAGATTCTAGTATTCTGTATGTTAGACCAAATTAGTTCGTAGATTGCATAGTAGAATTTTGTGATCCTCAAAAAGCAAGAAAAAGGTAGGTGAGAAAAAAAAATCATTTTGAGGTGAGTTCCAAAGGATAATTTTTTTTCATATCTTCTCAAGGCTTGATAGAAATATTTCACCAAAGAATTTTCCTTGTTAGGACTGTGTGCATGTTATATATGCAGATTCGAAATTGCAATAATAGAATAGAATCACTGATTTACACTCATAATGATATATTATATATTTATATAATACTCTAGATAGATTTTCTATTATATATAAGGGAAACTTGAAAAGTGCACATAAGATTGGGACAATAATAGAAAACGCACCTAAGCTTTGCATATTGTTAGGAAGACACCTAACTATATTGTTCCATTAATTAAAACACAAAATGCACCTAAAGTTGTGGCAATAATAAAAGTCGCATCTAACTTTTGGTAATTGCTGCAAACATTCAATGGAAACCTGGAGACAAGTGAACCTTGGGTTTTGTAATTAACTATGAAAAAGTTTAGGTGCATTTTTAACATGATCGAGAACGTTGGTGTATATTAATTTGATCATTACTGAAACCTTAGGTGTGCTTTTGAAAAATTTTCTACACATTATAATATATTATGCCATTTATTACATATATATAATACTATAATATATAACATTATATAAATATAAATATAAATGTAAATATAAATATAAATAAAATTATATATAGAGAGAGAGATTTTCCAACCTGGGTTTTTCTATTTTTTTATGGCCAACCGGATTTTCTTTTTTATTTTCCTGATGAAGAACCCACATGAGGAAAATCCAGGGTAGGGCACCACGACTACACCGTGTTAGGTGGCCCACCTTTGAAAGCTACTGACACACCCGTCCAGCAGTTGGGTTTGATCTGGTGTCTTCATCTCAGCAACCCCCACAACCACCTGGCTGGCCACAAGGTCGACCTTGCGGTGGTGATGGCCAACCTGATTTTCTCATATCACATAAACAAGACAAAGTTTTTTATTAAAAGTTGGAATATGAAAAGCTTCTCATATGCACAATTTTCTTTGAGATTTTTTCTCACTTCAAAACATGCCTAAGAAATTGACAAGTATATCGAACATTCAACAAGATTTTTTTTGACATATAGGGCACCGATAACTGTTGTGAATTAAGTTCTTAAAGTGTCGCAGCATAAAAAAACATAGATGAACAGAAATTTGTTATTTTGAGAATTTGCATGGCGTAGTACATAAATTGGCATATTGACGCTCAAATAAGGGCAATATCTCGATCGACATGGCTTCTGCTTTCATGGTTGTTTCAGGCGAGTAAGAAGCTTCTCAAAATTGCTGCAAAAAGAATCTTGCTGCAGAAGTTTCTGCCAGGCGGAATCGGCGGATTTGCGGAATTAATTATTGGGGTTGACGATGTTGCAGAAGTTGCAGATGCCGCACAACTTTTTGTAAATGGTGCTGCGGTTCGTTCGGGTGGAGAGTTCTTCAATATGACATGGAGCAACTTACCTGGGTCCAGTAAAAATGACAGGAAGAAAAAGAAGAAACTCAAGGAACTCGTACTGATCTTCTCCATTCATTTGCAACGTATGGATCCAAGCTCTATATCTTCTTCATCTTAGGCATCGGACTCACCTGCATTGGTTCGGTCCTATGGATTCACAGTTGGGCTCTGTTTTTGCTCAGTGCTGCTACGTTTCGGTAGACGGTGTTTTGCGGCCTTTCATCTGTTTTCTGTCTGTTTTTTCTGGGTTTTCTTTTCCTTCCTGGTCGGTGATCTCTTGTTTGTTTGTTTCAACATAGTGATCTCTTGTTCGTTGTTGAATAGTTCTTACGATATTCTGTTTGATCTTTATTTCCTTTTCAAAAATATATATATAAGTGGTGGTCAATCTTGAGATCGATTCATCAATTGTATGCTCAAGAAAGGGAAAAAAAAGGAAAAAGGAAAAAACAGTATAGAACTGGTCTCTGTTCATGGTGGTTGGTTTTTGGTTGGTCGTGCCACAAAAGAACATCTAGATCATCTCTATGGGACCATATTCATATAAAACAGCCAAAGAAATGAAAAGAGAAGAGCCTATAACTCATGGTGACATGACCAAATAAAATTTCAATATATATATATATATATATACAAACCAGTCAAATATGTAAACTAGCATGTACCAAGATTTTCTCAAGTTTTTTTTTTAAATTTTTTAAAATGTTACCGTACGGATGTATTCTAGATGCATGGTTTTATAGAAACAAACTCTTGGATCATTCAATTACCATGTATAAGAAATATATCTTAAGGCTTGAAAATCAATGGCTCAAAATTTTTGTAAATATGAAAGCATAAAAAATCACATTCATGATCTGATTACGATGATTCAATAGTCGATTTCAATCAATTGAACTACGTCGAATCTTAGTTCATACCAGTTTACATATTTTGCTACTTTACATATTTATGTTTCTCTCTCTCTCTCTCTCTCAAGAAAATATGGCTCACTTTCAACGAATTTCACATCCCTTGATACATATGTTTTGTTTTTTATAGGGTCGAGGCACTTGTATCCTTTTGGACTTATGGAATAGCCAAGAAAGCAACACTTTATGGCCCTTTTTTTTAGTTTGTTTCTATCTTTTTCTGGAAGACGAACATAACACTTACACCCAAAGGTTCTCAAGTGAGAAAATTTTATTTTTTTGTTATGCAAAATTTTGATGAGAATTTTATCCTCAATTAACGTGCTTGGAATTCTGTTGATGACATAGCATGCTGAGGCTATGGTGTCAGACCAATATTCTTGAGGCATATTCATATGAATCATGAAGCTCTTGCGACATTTAGAATATGTTTATTTTTTCTCTCGAAAATGTCATTTTGCTGTGGCGTTCCTACACACATTGTATGAGGCAAGATTTCATGCTGCGATATGAACCTTTGCATGGACTCATTTACATACTCACTGCCATTATCAGACCTTAGTCGTTTTATCCTTATATTAAATTGGGTAAATACCATCTCAAAATAATTCTTAAAGATTTGGGAAACTTCACTCTTTTGTTTCATAAAATAAATCCAGACTACACGAGAATAATCATTTATAAAGAGAATGAAATATTTATATCCTAAATGACACACGATAGGAGCAGGTCCCCATATATCACTATGAACTAGATCAAAAGGATGTTTACTTCAACTACTAGACGTTGGAAAAGATAATCTAGTTAGCTTTGCATAGACACAAGCTTCACAAGTATGAGTATTAATAGGTAAATCAGAAAATAAAATTTTCAACACCCTGTCTGATGGATGTCCCATCCTGTTATGCCAGAGGCTGTAACTTTCTTCTTTTGCTGGAGAGCATAAAGCTTGAGGGTTTTTATCTAACAAATAGTGACCTTTACGTTCAATCCCTTTACCAATCTCCTTCATCATTTTTGCATCCTGAAACACAACACCCTCAACAGAAAACGTTATGATGCAGTTAAGGTCTTTAGTTAAACGGCTAACCGATAATAAATTGTTTGAGAGTTGGGGAACATAGAGAGCTTTTATGGGCTGTTTGGAATTCGCAAAGTTCGCATACCCGATATCGTGCATAGGGACTGAGTTCTCATCAACAATATATATAGGTTGCTTGTCTGATTTTTTTACATCATAAAGCAAGCTCAACTCACCCGACATATGGTCGGTTGCTCCACTATCAATCACCCAATTTTTTTGGTGAGAATTTGCAACTAAGGCATGGTGATTATAAATACCTGAGTTGCCACCTTGATCTTCTTCTTCACAACTGACGGAAAGGTTGGACTTGCTTATTTGCTGCAAAAGTTTGGCCAGATCACTCACTGAATAAGTGTTGGTTGGCTCTTTCCTTTGTCCTTGATTTTTAATTAATTTTCATATTACAAAAATATCAAAAATATAGATTTTTGAGTTCCATTCTATTTTTAGAGTTAGTCTAGGTGTCCATGACAAATTTGGAGTTCATTTGTCTTGTGTGTTAGTTAATCTTTAAAATCAAAGGCGAAACTCAGGTGAAAATCAAGTTAAATTTTATATTTTGTGATATTTTTGCCATTTTAGGGTTTTTATCATGTGAATAATCATATAGTATCATATTAAAATTAATTTCAATATCATTTGCATTTCACATTTCAACTTTTTGCAAAATTTATTTTCAAAAACCCTGGTTTCAAGTCCATAGTCTTGTTATCAGGGGCATTTTGGTCATTTTTACCTCAATTTCGAAATTTCAATCTTTAATTTTCTAAATTTTTATGCACATCATCATATTGCATCATATTGTGTTTCATTTTATTTAATTTGATTTTTAAATTTCTAAATTTTACAATAATTCTTTTAGAAAACCTTGATTTCAATGTCATTAGGGGCATTTTGGTTATTTTGACCCCAATTTTGAATTTTCAAATATCATTTTCGTATTTTCTATCCAATTTCATCATTTATGTTTATATCAGGGAGGTATGAATTGGGTTTATTTCTGAATAATATCTGATAGATTCTAATATTTTTGGATAAATCCAGATAAACCTACATTTTTTGTGCTAACATGTTTTCTAGTTTTGCAGGAACATTCAAGAAGAAGACTTAGCTATTTTATTTATTTTATTCAATTTAATGTAATATCAAAGTTGTAATATTTGAAATAAGATTTACATTTTCTGCTTAGAATATGACTGCATTGCATATAATTTAATTTCTGTAAATTTTAATATATGATATATCATTCATGCACAATTTTCCAAATCCACTATGGTTGACACGAATGGCACGTGCACAAGCTCTTAGAGAGTTCACAAACTCAGTGGAATTCAAATTTTTGTCCATAGTCAGAATACAAATGAAACTCAGATTTGTGATCTTCGTATTAGCCACATTCAGCCTACACTCTTAGGCTAACTTCAAAAATGAACTGCATTTCTCAAAATTTCAAAAGGATTTTCCCAATTCCTCAAAGAATTTTCTTTCAAATTCATATTCATTCATTCAATTTGCATCATTTTCAAACTCATTTCCCAATTCCATTTCAGAGAAATCGATTTTCTCAGAACTTTCTAAGTCTTTCTCAGGATTTGAGTTTCTCAGAACACTGAATTTTCAAATAACATTTAAAGGTATTTCTCAAGTTCAAATCATGATTTTCCAAGATATTCACATTCTCGATTTCATTTTCAAATCCCAAAATCGAATTTCTCAAAGTCCAAGTTTTCCTGAGAATCCATTTTCCATTTCAAAAGTCATTTTCCAATGAACTTCCTAATTTTCTCAAAGTTCTCAAATCCATTTCCTCAGAAAAGCAATCCAAATCTCAAAATCAATTTTCTCAAGGTTTAAGTTTTCTTGAGAACCCATTTTTCAATGCAAATTTCTGATTTCCAATGAAATTCAAAGACTTTCCCAGGAATTCCCTTTTCAAACACTTTTCCAATCATTTTCCTCAATTTTCCAAAGCAAACATCATATTTATCAAACTTGCATCATTTCAAAATTCTATAGCACATGCCTGATTCTCTATGCATTCTAGGAAAATAGAACATGATTTAGATATTTGAACTTAGTTAAAGCATACACTTGATCCTTAGTTCAATTACTTCTGGTAAAGGCGTCAGGAACGGTTAAACCTCATACCGATAGGCGGATTCTATTTCACAAAATTATTTCATAAATTTTCAAAAATGGAGGCGAGTAATTTTCAAAACCATTTTCAAAAACTTTGGTCGAGTTTGACTCGCAGAATCGTTTCTCTCTCTCGCAGAGAGGGGAAAATTTTTGCGATGATAACAGAAACCAAAACCTACGAGAAATTCTCATGTAAATAAATCATTATCAGGCTTCTTACCTTATGCAAATCGTCAGTAATTCCACCACCACAGCCACCTATCAGCCTCAGACTCAAGAGCGAACTCCGCACCCTAACAGGCACCAAATACAGAAGTCAAAATAAAACCCAACCTTAAAACCAAAAAAAGGAAAAAAAAATAAACAGAAGGCGGAGCCATCTTCTGCAACCAATCGTTGCCGCCATCCACCTCGTCGGAGCCATCTTCTGCAACCGAGAAGGCGACGACTCTATTTTTACAACATCAAAAGGGGATTTCTTCCCTTTTGCTTCTGTCGGGAGGCCGGTGGTGGCTGACGACGGTCACCATCGCTATCGACCGACCGTCAGGGCCAATTGCCCAAGTTGGCGACCAACAGCCATGATCGATCATCGGTGGAGGGAGCAACCTCGACGTAAACAAAAAAAAATGTGTTAACCCTTACCTTTACTGAGGTTTTTGTCATGGGTCATCCTTAGGATGGGGGGTGACCTTCGTCGGGGGTCGCCGATTCACTGACAACCTAGCATTTCGATGGAGAGAGGGAGGGGGTAGTAGCCGAAGAGAGGGAGGGGGTGGTCAACGGAGAGCGGCGCGGGTGAGAGAGAGAGAGCGGCGCGGGTGAGAGCCAAAAAAAAAATGAATTCGTGCCCTAGGACGTTTTACATCAACATTTAGCGATGGATGGGCGACAAATTGTTTCCGTCGTAAACGCCAAACCCTTGGGGCATTTAAGGCTATAATTGTTAGGGAATAATTTTATAGTTGAGTTTTAAAATGTTTAAATTTTACCTCCCATTGCTTAGATAGCAAAGCAGGTTATATGTCTCCCCCGCCCCAAAGATGCGAATTTGTCTTCACAGGTCTCTATGAGTGACATATGTAAGCACATGCGGCTCATTTCCCTGTATATGTCGGCATCACTTAGCCTCAGATTCTAGTGCAGTTGCAAAGACTTAATTACCTTTTCCCGCCATTAGCACCATGAAACGATGTTTTGAGTAATATACCAAAATGTCCTCCAACCAGAAAATGGAGGATAATCTTTTGTTTTCGTCCTAAACAGTAAACTCCTCACCATGAAGAGTCTCAACCTCGCAATATGTCACCCTCTCTATTCTGAATCACCCTTCCACCGCTGGAGGAGCACCCTTTTGTCGTCGTCTGTTGCCGCGGGAGCACCCTTTGCCATCGTCTGCTACCGCCGGATCACCATTTGTTGTCGTTTGTTGCCGGAGTACCTTTTATCGTCGTCTGCTGCCGAACCACCCTTTGTCATTGTTTGTTGTCGCTGGAGTACCCCCTTTTTGTCATCTGCCTACTACCACCGGAGCATCTCTTATTGTCGTCTGCTGCCGCCTAAGTACCCCTTTTTCTCGTCTGTATCAAAAGTATACTCTGCAGGTAGTAGCTCTATGTTCTTCTACAGAAGTTCTGACAACAACTCTGTATCAAGGGTCAGATCCCACATATCCTTTGCAAGCAAACGAGCTCATTCATAATGGCAGCCCATTGCACCATTCAAATCAATACAGTTTCTCAGATGTTTGTTATGTTCAATATTGTTTCATTTGATGGTTGTACAAACTCATCAAAGAGAAATAATTGAAGATCTTTACAAAGAATGGGTTGACCCTGCCAAAGGAAAGGTGGTTCAAAGCATGATAAGGTAACACTTTTGCTGAGCAATCACAATTCAGAAAACTTCAAAAGCTAGTCTGTTGTGCGATACATTTTGTTTTTCATATCTTGCATCTTCTTCTTCAATAGTGATACCCTTAGATACAAACATTTGAATGCTAAACTTACAAGACAATTTGATTAAGGCAACAATCCTCGTGAGGGTGTAATAAATTGAGTTTATTAACTTAGTATACAAACTTTGTAAACTTTATTAACTTTGTTCAACATTCAATGCCATTCAGTTATTTGGAATGATCTTCGAGTTATTATTTATCATGCCAATAAAAGTAATGATTTATAGTATTAGCATATTTTGACGTAATTCATACTACAAATACCATAAAAATTGTCACTAGCAAACACATAATATCTATTTATAATGATTCATATTTCAAATAATGTTCAATGATTTTAATAGAAATCGCTAAACGAGCAATGATTTGAATACAAGAATCGATGTACATATCACATAATATATTACAAATCAATACGACAATTCAACATAATCGCTCTTGGACAATATCTGGTATAACGATTCAGATACAATATATGCACAACGATTTGCTTGATACCAATTGGCAAGAGAGGTTAAATCGATTAGGGTTTTAGACTTAGAGAATGGGTCGGGTATGGTTTTACATAGAACAGGGTATAAAACACATTTATATTAGGGTTTTAAATAGATTAGGGTTTTATGCACATGTACCTCTTATTCTTTTTCTTATGTCGTTCTTTTTTCTTCTCCTTCATCTTTATTCTTCTTTTTCTTATGTTCGTAATGATTTGTACTATCACGATTTACACAATAACGGATAAAAGGCAAAAAAGAGAAAGAAAAAACAAATCAACACTATGTTTAACGGACAACAGGCAAAATGTAGAAAGAGCGATTTTTGAAGATGATTGGAAATTGATTTGGAAAATCTCTTGAAAATATTTTGAAAATAATAATTTTAAAATATTTCAAAAAATTCTGCCTAGGTATATAATATAGTATCCAAAAAAATTATGTTCCCTTAATCCTTAAACGATAAACCATGCATTAATCGTTGCTTCTTCAAACGTACAAATTATTATTGAAATCACAACCTTCATAAGTACAAATCATTATCCAAATCGCACCCTTGCATCATAAGTACATTTCATTATAGAAATCTCACCCTAAACAATTTAGGTATAGAAAGTTACAAATCTCTTTAGATTCAAATTCAGAGGGAATAGGATTGTTAATCGCATTTTGTATGTTACTAAATGGATACAGGACACGGATTCAGTTGGATATCCCACCAAAAACACATCCACTAAAATATGAATATTTTATGGATCACAAATCTTTCTGACTACCACATTCAATTATAAACAGTACAGCAAACTTGGTGGGAGTTCACGGATCAGAGACATAATCACGCTGACTAAGTCTGTCATACGTATAAACCCACGGCACACCCATCAAGCTTTGGCTGAGCAAGGGGTTATCTGTTACCCTCATTCATGTAAGGGGCTGATACTTGTGAGAATGGAACTCTGATCACCCGGTTATCAGCCAAGGTCTCCTCCACTGTGCCAAACCCTTGGGGCATTTAAGGCTCTAATTGTTAGGGAATAATTTTATTTTTAAGTTTTACAATGCTTAAATTTTACCCCCATTGCTTAGGTAGTGTTCGGATGATCTTGGGGCATTAAATCCAAGTGAATGGAGGCCTAGCCCCCACTAAAAAAAAGTACCCGGATCAGCCTCTTCTTTTATTCTTTTTCGTATTTTTTAAAACTTTCTGTCTTCTCTATGATTTTTTGAATTAAAAATATAAATTGACCTATTCAAGCCTGAATCGGACGCATAGAAAAATTAATGCTTTGGCTTAGTTATTAGGCCCCAAAAGGTTATCTACCTTCCGACATTTCTCTGACTTGGGTTGTCATGCTTGGCTGAGAGTGGCCGACACGTTACTCCATTCAAAGCAGTTTTGGTACTGTGGCCCTCTGCTTTACAGGGATTTAGATGACTCAGATTGGATCAATATTGTAGTTATTTTTACTGAATTGATCCATGTAATTGGTTTTTAGATTCTAGATGCAAACTCACAGTTAAAATGGAAAATTCCAATTCCAATTTTGTAGCCAACTTTCTAAATTGATAAATCTTATGCATGTTCAGATTCGGGTCATTCATTGGATTATTCAGACTGAATTCAGATCGTTATTCAGATTTTATATGTTCTATTGAATCGGACAAAGTGGATTCAGATTCGGTTGAATATCCCACCAATATCTCATCCACAGAAAAAATGAATATTTTATCGCACAACGACTTTCGTTTTATAACGTTCTCCAAATAACAAAAAAAAGCAATAACAATTTTAGAGTCAAGTAAAATAATAAAATATTTTAAGACATTAAGAGTTTGCTTAAGATGTAGGTCATTTATCATCTTTCCATCTCAGCCACTCCTTCTAAGTAGTTTGAACGAGTCAACTGCTAGGCATGCTCTCCCACTCAGATGATAGGTAGGTTTGACAAGTTGGAGAGTGGTTAACCTTTATCATAAATAACACATGACCGACGCCATGTGCCACTTAATAGTTTGAGAAAGTCAAGAGAGTTGCTAACCTTAACCATAAATGATGCCGGACCCAAGCCATCCACTATAAGAAAAATGCGTATGAGCCACGGACGCTATCCGTTGTTAATCCGTCGCTAAATGGATAGCGTCTGTTGCATAATCTTAGTCGCTAAATGACGACAAAATTTATCTATTGCCAGTCCATCGCTATTTAGCGATGGATTAGCAATGGCTTATGTTTGTCGCTAATCTGTCGCTAACTTTTCGTTGGCAAGTTAGTGACGGATTAGCGACGAATTAAATTATGTCGCAAACCATCGTCTGAATGAAATTGGCGATGGCTTGGCGACAAAAATAATTCGTCGCTAATTTAAAAAAAAACTAAAAAAAAAATTTGAATTATGAAACTCGAGAAAAATTTCTCGTAATACAATTCATATAACCTGCTTATAAAAAATAAAATACATATACAGGTGAAACAAAATTAACACAGGTTCTAAGCTAAACAATATTCAGTACAAGGTGGTAATCATCTGCTGTCAATCAAATAGGAAGTTGGCAATGAGGAACTGGAACCGCAGGCCAATGCTAACAATGGCCAAAATGCTGCAACAAAAAAGAACTGATAATGCTAGAAATAAATGTGAGAGCATGTCCAGTGATAGAATACTTCAATAACAACAATAAGTGGAAATTTTTTAATACTTGATGTCCCAGAGTAGTCTTGAAATTCAGAATCAAGCAACATTCCCTGTGAATCTATTGAGGAATCAAGTGCATAAATGTAGCTTCCTATTAGGGACTAACTACTAAATACAGTGAATCAATTGTTCGATCTATGTCCCTTCACCTATGACTGTCACTATGAACTTGAACTAAAACTATGGAGGAATTTACTTGCAAATTTCCAATGAAAGCACAATATGGAGTGACTAAGAGGCGATGAAGCACAGACTACTACTACTACTATATGATAAATACACTAAGCAGTAGCTTGAAGTAAGAAGACGTCCTACAAACCTGACCAGCATAGGTTTCTATAAAGATTATATTACGAAAGATCATGCTAAATAAAATACAAGAAATTTAAGCCTCTTGTAGATCAAGGTACGAAACAACAAGGAGCAATGTCTCCATTTTATTTTAATGCTAATGAATTTACCAAAGAACAAGCACAAATGAGAGGAAATTTACATTGTTCTAAATGTGAAGTTTTCAAGGAACAATCCTGGCAGTGCACACCAAATCCTGTCTGTATCCAGTTCAAGTGGTCTTCCAATTTTTTCAACAAGCAATCAAGCATATTTTGAACAATTTTAGCTCCCGTATAAGTGACAACTTCAGCCATCTCCATAGAATACCATCTGGCACCCCTATATAAATTTACACAAAACAATTGTTTAATCATTATCAGACAAATGATACAAAAGAGGAAAAATTAAAAAAAAAATCAATAAAACATAGCCTTCCATACTCAAAGGAGGATGAGTAAAAATGTGAAACTATAACAAAACATGGATAGTCAATTCATCTCAAGCCAAAAAAATGATGAAGAACGCAATGGAGAATGAAACCCTAACTGAGAAACTGAAAAGCTGTAGAGAAAGAGAGAAGCTTACTTCATCTCACCGTTGGACGACATCCACGACCTCATAAATAGGGAATTCCTCCTCAGATTCACAAAGATCGACGTGTTCCACATGCACGGTTCCTCCCCTTCTACTCTGACTACCATCTCCACGCTCTCAACCAGTGTCTGCCTCATCATGACCGACTCTGACTCCTCCTCCCTGAACGCTACCTTCCTGCGCCTAGACCCATCTTGCCTCAGCACCGGAAGGCGAACGAGAACCAAAAAGGCCGAAACCGAAAGAGGAAAAAGAGTCAGAAGAATAGGCTATGAACCACAAGGAGAGCCTGCCGAAGGGATTGCCGAGAGATGACAGCTTGTCAGAGTTTGCGGAAGATGGGGATGATGCTGCCGCTAGCTAATGGCAGCGATACACTTGCAGCCAGAAATACTCAAGCTCACCTGTTCAACAGGCATTTGTGACAAAAATGGATGAGGAACGGCTTGTTCGAACGCACATTCTTGCATCCCAAAAACCCCAAATTCAGCCCCAGAACTAACTTGAAAGTATAGAACAGAAACCACACAGAGAGAATGAGGGAGAGAGAGATACTTGGTGGCGAGGTGGGTGAGGATGCCACCTGACTTGGTGCCACCGTCGGCAGAGGGGTCATCACCGTCGCTGAAGACGACGTGAACAACGACGATGTCGATCTGGGGGAGGAGGGCGGCGAAGCGCCTAAGCACTCTGTAACGAGAGAGAGAGGGAGGGAGAATTTAATGACCTAATTTGGCATTTCTAATTGAAAATTAGCGATGGAAACTTTCCATCGCCAAATCTGTCACTAATTAGCGACAAATTAGAGAGAGGAAAACTTTCTGTCACCAAATTTGTCTCTAATTAGCGACGAATTAGAGACAAAATATTTTTTCCGCTTATCCGTCGCTAAGTTGCGACGGATATGGAGACAAAAAAAAATTGTCGCCAATCTGTCGCTACTTAGCGATGGATTGGCAACGGAAGTTTTTCCATCGCTAAGTTCACAAATATTTCAAAAGTTAGCGATGGATAGTTTTCTCTCGCTAATCTGTCGTAAATTTATGACAGAAAAAATCCATCACAAATTTCTGTCACTAATCATGTTTTTTCTTGTAGTGATCTACTACTGATCGGTGTATATATAGCAGGAGAATTATCAAGTATGGACAACCGAGTTGGGTGATGGCTAGGGGTGGGCATCGGGCTGGGTTGACTGGGCTTTTGACAGATTGTCCTGGCCCATCATTGCCCTGACCAAGTCGTTGACCACACTACAAGAGTTATGTGGATTAGTGACGGATGCTATCTGATGCTAACCCATCACAAATCTGTCACTGAACTGTTTAGCGACGGATTGACGACGGCTTAACGACGAATATCATCTGTCGTAAGTTTTTGATCGCTAATTAACGACAGAACTGATCTATCGCTAATTCGCGTTGGATTAGCGAATGTCATGATCCATCGCTAATTCGTTGTTAAATAAGCATCGATTTGGTTTTGAGATAGATATATATTCATCGATAATCCATCGTTAAAATTTAACGATGAATACGTATCTGTCTCTAATATTCGTCACCAATTTAGCAATGGATTACATTTTGCCACAAAACATCGGCTGATTCAGTTTTTAAGACAGATAAATATCCATCCCTAATCCGTCGCTAAATTGGCAACGGATAATATTCATCGTAAAATTTTCTAAAATTTTTTTTTTTGAAATATAATAAATATTGAGAAAAAAATGTATCGTTATACAATTTATATAACTTGTATATAAAAAATAAAGTACACATAAAAAATACATATACAAAGCAGGTTTAATACAAGATATAAGTGAAACAAATTTAACAACCCAGTATAATCCTCACCAAGTTCTAATTAGTTACAAGTGAACATATACTAAGAGTTTCGTTTGAAACAAATTCAACACATGAATCTAATTCTCGCCAAGATTCGGAGCATCATTATCTTCATTGTCTTGATTTGCCCCTTCATTCATGCCTCCATCAGCTCCTCTATGTTGGTCATCTCCAGCATCCTACAAGAGAACCGAAATATCAGTATTGATAAATAAAATATAATGAAATAAATTATATGCAATGCACCTAATCTAAGGCAATCAAAGTAACATGGTTGAATGACACATAGACTAGCAATAAAGTGAAGAACATTAACACAATTCAGAGGTTGTCAAAAAACTTTCATAGTGATTCAATCATGCATATATGTGTTATAGTGCAGTAAAAAAACTTTATAGTGATTCAATTATGCATATATGTGTTCTAAGGTTGTCAAAAAACTTTCATAGTGATTCAATCATGTTTATATGTGTTTTAAGATTGTCAAAAAACTTTCATAGTGATTCAATCATGCATATATGTGTTATAAGACAGTCAAAAAATCTTATAGTGATAAAATCATGCATACATGTGTTCCAAGGTTGTCAAAAAACTTTCATAGGGATTCAATCATGCATATATGTGTTATAAGGCTGTAAAAAAACTTTCATAGTGATGAAATCATGCCTATATGTGTTCTGAGGTTGTCAAAAAACTTTCATAGTGATTCAATCATGCATATATGTGTTGTAAGGCAGTCAAAAAAATTTATAGTGATGAAATCATACATATATGTTTTATAAGGCAGTCAAATAATTTCATAGTAATGAAATCATGCATCTATGTGTTCTAAGGTTGTCAAAAAACTTTCATAGTGATTCAATCATGTTTATATGTGTTTTAAGGTTGTCAAAAAACTTTCATAGTGATGAAACCATGCTTATATATGTTCTAAGATTGTCAAAAAACTTTCATAGTGATTCAATTGTGCATATATGTGTTATAAGGCAATCAAAAAAATTTATAGTGATGAAATCATGCATATATGTGTTCTAAGGCAGTAAAAAAACTTAGGCAGTCAAAAAATTTTATAGTAATGAAATCATGTATATGTGTGTTTTAAGGTTGTCAAAAAACTTTCATAGTGATTCAATTATGCTTATATGTGTTATAAGACAGTCAAAAAGCTTTCATAGTGATGAAATTATGCTTATATGTGTTCTAAGGCTGCTAAAAAAATGACATAGTGATTCAAGCATGCATATATGGTTTTTAAGGCAGTCAAAAAACTTTCATAGTGATGAAAAGCTTGCTTATATGTGTTCTAAGGTTGGCAAAAAACTTAACTATGGCAGTGGGGCGGATCTCCCTATCGTTGTTGCTTAAACAAGGGCAGGGGGGCGGAATCCCCCTGCTAGAAAGTACCAGTGGTAGGGGGCGGGGCTCCTTGCCGGCAAAGCAAACACAACGGCAAGGGGGCGGATCCCCCTGTCGAAAAGTACTAGCAGTAGGGGGCGGGACCCCTTGCCGACAGGTTGGAAAGAGGGACAGGGGGGAGGCGCGAGGGTACATGAGGCAAGCTCACCAACGTGGTCACTATTGGGCTTCGATCGAGTTGCCGGAGCTGGAGGAACAGGTGGTGGGTCCCCAGTGGGTTCGCTGAGGGAAGAAGGGGAGATGGTGACGATCGAAAAGGGGGTAGCCGATGGTTGGTGGTCGTCGGTGACAACAAGGAAGAAGGAGACAGTGGTGGTGTTCAGATGGGTAGCTGGCGACTTCAGTCGTCAACGTCTGCTCAAAGGATGGGAGGCAACGACGGTGGATCGAATGACGAAAGAGAAAGGGTGATGGATCGGTGGAAGAGAGGAGAGAGAGACAGAGAGCAGGGAGACAATTTTGTAACCTAGATGGGTCGTTTTACATCAAAAATTAGCGACGGATATATTCTGTCTCAAAATCCATCGCTACTTAGCAATAGAAAAATTTTGGCGCTAATCCGTTGCTAAGTTGCGATAAAGTTTGAGACATATTTTTTCATCGTAAATCCATCATTAATCAGTGATGGAGTTTGAGATTGAATTTATCTGTCGTTACTTAGCGATGGATTTTGAGACATAATTTTTTCGTCGCTAATTCTGCAACTAATTCTGATGTTAAGGACGACTAGTTTTCTCTTGCTAATCCATCACAAATTTGAAATAGATTATTTTCGTCGTAAATTTTTATTGCTAATTAACGTTTTTCTTGTAGTGCCAAGTTGGTCATGCCCATCATGATGGGTCAGACCATTTGTTCGGATCGGCATGCCCGTTGGTAAAACCCCAACCTACGAATGCCATTACGCCCATGGGATTAATCGGGTCAGGTCTATTATATAATATATTATATATTATGTTATATATAATATATTATATATATTATATTATGTATAATGTATATAATATATTAAAAAACCTTTTGTTTATGGTAAACAAGTCACTTGCTGATGACTTCATTAGGGATGCCAACAAGAAGAATCACATCTTTTAACGTACATTTTTCAAGTATAGAGGTTCCTATGGACGACTTCATTAGGGTTTATTTATTTAAGGCGACAATTCCTAGACAATATTTTTTACCGTTAAATTTTAAAATATTCGAATTTTATGTCGTTGCTAAGACTTGGGACCCGATTCCATTCGAGACTGAATTGAAAGCAAAGAAAATTAATGCTCCAACTATGCACCGGCAGGTTAGTGGTTTGGCTTAGGCCCACAATATGACAAAAATTATTCTACCCTCTTGATTTTTTTCAAACTTGATTTTCATGCTTTGGCTGAGCCTGAGAGTAGGCATGACCCACAAACCCATTCAAACGATACAGCAATGAGTGGCCAAGAGGATGATAAATGACTTGAGTATATATTAAGCAGTTATGGTATGGTGATCGTCTGATTTAGTGATTTAGACGGGTCAGATTTGATTAATTCGTAGGTATTTAAATTTTTACTGAATTCGATCGATTCCAATTGGTATGGTTGTATAACTGTTAGGGGTCTGCCTAACCCCAGCTTTCTCTGTCAAAAAAAAAAATGGCTTAGGATTCAAGATGCAAAGTCAGAGAGTTAAAACGAAAAATTATAATGCCAAATCGAGAACCAACTAGCTAAATTGATAAATCTTATACGTATTCAGCGGATTCGGGTAATTTGTGGATTAGGTTAGATTCAAATTCAGAGGGAATAGGATTGTTAATCACATTTCGTATGTTCTATCCGAACGGACTAAATGGATACAGGACACGGATTCAGTTGGACAATTGTTGGTTGTGAAGGTTATTGTTGTTATTTGGCACTTAATGTGCAAGTTTGAGAAAGTCAAGAGAGTTGCTAACCTTAACCATAAATGATGCCAGACCCAAGTCATCTACAACTGATCGGTGTATAGCAGGAGAATTATCAAGTATGGACAACCCAGTTGGGTGATGGCTAGGGGTGGGCATCGGGCTGGGTTGACTGGGCCGTTGACCGAGTTGGCCCAGCCCATCATTGCCCCGACCAGGCTGTTGACCAAGTTGGCTGGGCCCATCATGATGGGCTGGGCCATTTGTCCAGATCGGGCCTGCTCGTTGGGAAAACCCCAGCCTACGGATGCCATTAAGACTGTGGGATTATTCGAGTCGGGTCTATTATATAATATATTATATAATATATTACAGTCGGGCCCATGTCGGCCCAAGCTTGGGTCTAATTTATAGCCCCAAGCCTGGCCCATGGACTGCCCGGACATATGCCCATCCCCTAGTGATGGTGTTGCCAAGTTTAAGTAGGGATGGCAGCGGACCGGGAGGAAACGGGGCCTTGCACCATCTTGCCCCGTTTGGACTGGGGATGGAGGACATGAAACGGGGATGGAGGTTAAAATCAAAACCCGTGCGGGTATGGAGGCCGGGATGGTCTGCCGTCTCTGCACCGATCCAGGAAGTGATCGTATGTACGAAAGTGCTTGTTGTTAATTAACGGCTTGGTGGTTCATTTGGAAAGAGAGAGTAGCGCTTGAATTTTTTGAGATACTGCATCAACCAGGCATTATTGTGGCTAAACCTATTCTTTTGGACGTCTACTACTTGGTGGTTAATAGGTGGCCTAAATCTGATGTTGCATGGCTTCCGCCACTTTTTTTCGTTGCATTGATCTATTCAGCAGGTTTTCGGCCCATCTCCCATCGGCGCAATCTCTAACTATGTAACCTGCTTTAATTTTATTAATAAAAATATTTTCTTATCTATTAAAAAAAATAACAGGTTAGCAAAATTTGATGGCAGGCAAATCCAAAGACAGACTTAAAATAATGTCAACAAAAAACCTTGTTGTTTCTGGTAAACAAGTCGGTTGCTGATGACTTCATTAGGGATGCCAACGAGAAGAATCACATCGTTTAATGTACATTTTTCAAGTATAGAGGTTCCTATGTATGACTTCATTAGGGTATATTTAATTGAAAATATCATTTAAGGCGACAATTCCTAGACAATAATTTTTACCGTTAAATTTTAAAATGTTAAAATTTTATGTTGTTGCTTAGACTTCGGACCGATTCCATTCAAGCCTGAATTGACAGCAAAGAAAATTAATGCTCTAACTATGCACCGGCAAGTTAGTGGTTTGGCTTAGGCCCACCACAATTTTCTCTCAAATAAGATAATCGATTCGATATATTTGGTGCACTCATGGTAAATAGGATTAGCAGCAATATGTATGTAGCACTTCTTGATTGTCACAAAATCGAGTTATTGGCTGAGTACGAGGGATCCCAAAATCTGTCAATAAATATTTGATTCAAGTGAGTTCACAAGTTGGTAAAGCCATGGAATGATAGTTGGCTTCTACTGATGATTGAGATACGTACAGTTGACTATTTCTTTAATTTTCAAAATATCATACTCACGCTGATCATAATGTAATACCCCAAAAAAGATCTGCAAGTCATTGGGGAAGAAGCCCAATCTAAATTAGAATAGCCGAGAACAGTCAATGGGCTAGATGAATTCATTAGAATCACTTGCACGGGGGCACCTTTGAGATATCGCAAAATCCGAATAGGCATGACCCACACTTGAACCCATGCAAACGATACAGCAATGAGTGGCCGAGAGGATGACAGATGACTTGCGTATATATTAAGCAGTTCTGGTATGGTGGTCCTCTGATTTAGTGATTTAGACGGGTCAGATTTGATTAATTCGTAGGTATTTAAATTTTTACTGAATTCGATCGATTCCCATTGGTATGGTTGTATAACTGTTAGGGGTCTGCCTAACCCCAGCTTTCTCTGTAAAAAAAAAATGGCTTAGGATTCTAGATGCAAAGTCAGAGAGTTAAAACGAAAAATTATAATGCCAAATCGAGATCCAACTAGCTAAATTGATAAATCTTATACGTATTCAGCGGATTCGGGTTCTTTGTGGATTAGGTTAGATTCAAAAATTCAGAGGGAATAGGATTGTTAATCACATTTTGTATGTTCTATCCGAACGGACTAAATGGATACAGGACACGGATTCAGTTGGATATCCCACCAAAAACACATCCACTGATATATGAATATTTTATGGATCACAAATCTTTGTGACTACCACATTCAATTATAAACAGTACAAACTTGGTGGGAGTTCACGGAGAGACCTAATGAAGCTGACTAAGTCTGTCATACGTATAAACCCACGGCACACCCATCAAGCTTTGGCCGAGCAAGGGCTTATCTGTTACCCTCATTCATGTAAGGGGCTGATACTTAATTATGGGAATGGAACCCTGATCACTTGGTTATCAGCCAAGGTCTCCTCCACTGTGCCAAACACTTGGGGCATTTAAGGCGATAATTGTTAGGGAATAATTTTATAGTTAAGTTTTAAAATGTTTAAATTTTACCTTCCATTGCTTAGGTAGCGTTCGGATGATCTTGGGGTAATAAATCTAAGTGAATGGAGGCCTAGCCCCACTAAAAAAAACAAAGCAGGTTATATGTTCCCCCCCGAACAGGGCAGTTAGCTACATCTCATGTTCGGGGGTCCCAAAGAGCACCACGTATGTAAGCATGTGTGTCTCGTATCCCCATGTTTGTTAGCATTAATTAACGTTGGAGTTTGATGCGATTGCAAAGACTTAAGTACCCTCTCCTCCATTGGTGTAAAAAAAATGACGATTCTTGAAAAGGAGTGGTTGTAAAGACTTAAGTGCCCCGAAGATGATTATTTAAGACTCAGTCTCTGCACTGCAGGATTATCCGAGAAAGAAATCTCTCTTGGAGGAGGCCATGAACATCAACCCTCTCACTCTCACTCTCTCTTCTATTTCTGCTTCTGTGCACATCCATTAGAAGATCATACATTGCTCCATCAAGCACCGACTGACCTGCACATTGACTGTTGTGGAGCCTGATTAAGAGTTTTTACCTTTACAGGAAGAGGGTTTGGGGGCTCATCCCAGCGTGGGTAGCATCATTCAACTAAATGAGTTGTAGATCCTGATTCAGAGTTTTTACCCTTACAGGAGAGGGGTCTGGGGGCTCCTCCTAGCGTGGGTAGCATCATTCAACTTGAAGTGTTGTGGAGTCTGATTTAGAGTTTTTACCCGTACAGAAAGGGGGGTCTGAGAGCTCCTCCCAGTGTGGGTAGCATCATTCAACTTGAAGGGTTATGGAGTCTGATTCAGAGTTTTTACCCTTATAGAAGGGGGTCTGAGGGCTCCTCCCAGCGTGTTCATGGCCTTTTGCCCTTACAGGAGGGGGGTCCGGGGGCTCATCAACCCTCTCACTCTCTCTCTCCCTTCTATTTATGCTTCTGTGCACATCCATCAGAAGATTCTACATTGCTCCATCAAGCACCGACTGACCTGCACATTGATTGTTGTGGGTCCTTACTGATGAGCTGCCTCTAAATTTATTCGACTCTGGGTCCTTACTGCACTTGAAGTTGAGTCGTTGTATTTTTTGTTGTTCGGTGGGTGGTGAGGCCCTCCTCTACTCTCTCAAGACTCTTAGCTTGGGCAATCTTTCTTTTGATGATTGAGGTTGTAATGTATCGTTGAAGTTAAAATGGGGAATGAAATGACAATAGAAATCATTAAAAATTTATAGAAATAAACTAGACTCAATAACGAAGACATCACTTTTTACGGGTTTGGAATATGACCTCCGGTTAGGGAGATATGGCCCTAACAAGTTGGTCCTAATTCGGGTAGCGATTTACAGCGATTTGCTTACTGAATAACACTACAAATCGCTATAGCGATTTGCGGAAGACACTACAAATCGCTATAGCGATTTGCGGAAGAATCTACAAATCGCTATAGCGATTTGCGGAAAACACTACAAATTGCTATAGCGATTTGCGGAAAACACTACAAATCGCTATAGCGATTTGCAGTGTCTTCCGCAAATCACAATAGCGTTTCGTTGGAGACCCAAAAATACTATATATTGCTGTAGAAAAGCCCGATAATACTATAAATCATTGTTGGAAGGCCCAAAAAAAATTTGGTCCAGAGGGCGCTGCCCCCCGAGCACCGGACCCCCCTCCTGTAAGGGCAAAAACTCTAAATCAGGCACATAAGTAGAGAGAGAAGGGAGAGAGAGTGAGAGGGTTGATGTTCATGACCTTCTCTAGGACGAACTCTTTGCCTCCCTTGATTTCTTCTCTAGAGAGAGAGAGGGTTTTATAATATTTTACGGAGAAAGAAGAAGACTTTGAAGAGTCAACATCATCCTCGACTTTCTGGATGGAGGACATGTTTGTCCTTTTTTTAACAGAGAAAGAAGAAGAAGACTTTGAAGAGTCAACATCATCCTCGACTTTCTGGATGGAGGACATGTTTGTCTTTTTTTTTAACAGAGAAAGAAGAAGAAGACTTTGAAGAGTCAACATCATCCTCGACTTTTTGGATGGAGGACATGTTTGTCCTTTTTTTGAACTGTTTGTTTTTTCTTTTTTGAATGAAGGGCATTTTTGTCATTTTCTCAAACCATCACTTTATGAGAAGAATAGCAAGAAAGGGTACTTAAGTCTTTGCAACAACACCAAAGTTCGATGCAAAGTTATGTCAACATACACAGGAATACGAGCCCCATGTGCTTGTATACGTGGTGCTCATTGAAAGCCCCGAACACAGACATGGGATTCAGTGAATCATCGGGGGCGAACATACACCACCCTCTCCCACCCGGATCAGCCTCTTCTTCTTTTCTTTTTCGTATTTTTAAAACTTTCTGTCTTCTCTATGATTTTTTGAATTAAAAATATAAATTGACCTATTCAAGCCTGAATCGCACGCATAAAAAAATTATGACAAAAGGTTATCTACCTTCCGACATTTCTCTGACTTGGGTTTTGATGCTTGGCTGAGATTGGCCGACACGTTACCCCCATTCAAACCAGTTTTGGTACCGTGGCCCTCTGCTTTACAGGGATTTAGATGATTCAGATTGGATCAATATGTAGTTATTTTTACTGAATTGATCCATGTACTTGGTTTTTAGATTCTAGATGCAAACTCACAATTAAAATGGAAAATTACAATGCCAAATTTGTAGCCAACTTTCTAAATTGATAAATCTTATGCATGTTCAGATTTGAGTCCTTCATTGGATTATTCAGACTGAATTCAGATCGTTATTCAGATTTTATATGTTCTATTGAATCGGACAAAGTGGATTCAGATTCGGTTGGATATCCCACCAAAATCTCATCCACAGAAAAAATGAATATTTTATCGCACAACGGACTTTCATTTTATAACGTTCTCCAAATAACCAAAAAAAAAGCAATAACAATTTTAGAGTCAAGTAAAATAATAAAATATTTTAAGACATTGAGAGTTTGCTTAAGATGTAGGTCATTTATCAACTTTCCATCTCAGCCACTCTTTCTAAGTAGTTTGAACTAGTCAACTGCTAGGCATGCTCTCCCACTCCATGTGCCACTTAATGTGCAAGTTTGAGAAAGTTAAGAGAGTTGCTAACCTTAACCATAAATGATGCCGGACCCAAGCCATCTACTACTGATCGGTGTATATATAGCAGGAGAATTATCAAGTATGGATAACCCAGTTGATGGCTAGGGGTGGGCATCGGGCTGGGTTGACTGAGCCGTTGACGGAGTTGGCCCAGCCCATCATTGCCCCGACCAAGCCGTTGACCACACTACAAGAATTCTATGAATTAGCGACGGACGTTATCCGATGCTAATCCATCACAAATCCGTCACCGAACTGTTTAGCGACAGATTGACGATGGCTTAACGACATATATCATCCGTCATAATTTTCTGATCGCTTATTAACGTCAGAACTGATTTGTTACTACTTCTATCGTTAATTCATGATGGATTAGCGAATGTCATGATCCGTCACTAATTCGTCATCAAATAAGCATTGATTTGGATATCCGTCGACAATCCATCATTAAAATTTAACAACGAATATGTATCCGTCTCTAATAGCCGTCGCCAATTTAGCGATGGAATATATTTTGTCACAAAACATCGGCTGATTCAGTTTTTGAGACAGATAAATATTTGTCCTTAATATGTCGCTAAATTGGTGACAGATAATATCCATCATAATTTTTTTTTTAATGTTTGAAATATAATAAATTTTGAGAAAAAAATCTTGTTATATAATTTATATAACTTGTATATAAAAAATAAAGTACACATAAAAAATACATAAACAAAGAAGGTGTAACAAATTTAACACAAGATATAAGTGAAACAAATTTAACAACCCAATATAATCCTCATCAAGTTCTAATTAGTTACAAGTGAACGTAGACAAAGAGTTTCGTTTGAAACAAATTCAACACATGAATCTAATTTTCGCCAAGATTCGGAGCATCATCATATTCATTGTCTCGATCTGCCCTTTCATTCATGCCTCCATCAGCTTCTCTATGCTGATCATCTCCAGCATCCTACAAGAGAACCAAAATATCAGTATTGATAAAAAAATTATAATTAAATAAATTATATGCAATGCACTTAATCTAAGACAATCAAAGTAACATGGTTGAATGACACATAGACTAGCAATAAAGTGAAGGACATTAACAGAATTCAGAGGCTGTTGAAAAACTTTTGTAGTGATTCAATCATGCATATATATGTTATAAGGCAGTCAAAAAATTTTCATAGTGATTCAATTATGCATATATGTGTTCTAAGTTTGTCAAAAAACTTTCATAATGATTCAATCATGCATATATGTGTTCCAAGGTTGTCAAAAAACTTTTATAGTGATTCAATTATGCATATATGTGTTATAAGGCAATCAAAAAACTTTTATAGTGATGAAATCATGCTTATATGTGTTCTAAGGTTGTCAAAAAACTTTTATAGTGATTCAATCATGCATATATGTGTTATAAAGTAGTCAAAAAAATTCATAGTGATGAAATCATACATATTTGTGTTATAATGCAATAAAAAAAGTTCATAGAAATGAAATCATGCATATATGTGTTCTAAGGTTGTCAAAAAACTTCCATAGTGGTTCAATCATGCTTATATGTGTTCTAAGGTTGTCAAAAAACTTTTATAGTGATGAAATCATGCTTATATGTATTATAAGATTGTCAAAAAACTTTCATAGTGATTCAATCATGCATATATGTGTTATAAGGCAGTCAAAAAATTTAATAGTAATAAAATCATGCTTGTATGTGTTTTAAGGCAGTAAAAAAATTTCATAGTGATGAAATCATGCATATATGTGTTTTAAGGTTGTCAAAAAACTTTTATCGTGATTCAATTATACTTATATGTGTTATAAGAAAGTCAAAAAACTTTCATAGTGATGAAATCATGCTTATATGTGTTCTAAGGCTGCCAAAAAAATGTTATAGTGATTCAAGCATGCATATATGGTTTTTAAGGCAGTAAAAAAATCTTTCATAGTGATGAAAACCATGCTTATATGTGTTCTAAGGTTGTCAAAGAACTTAGTTATGGCAGGGAGCGGATCTCCTTGTCGTTGTTGCTTAAACAAGGACAGAGGGCGGAAGCCCTCTGCCAAAAAGTATCAGTGGTAGGGGGAGAAGCTCTCTGTCAGTCGAGCAAACACAACGACAATTCAGGGGGTGGATCCCCCTGCCACTGTTGCTTAAACAAGGGCAGGGGGAGGAGCTCCTTGCCGAAAAGTACTAGCAGCAGGGGGTGGGCCCCCTACTGACAAGTTGGAAAGAGGGACAGGGGGGAGGCACGAGGGTACAGGAGGCGAGCTCACCGGCGTGGTCACTGGTGGGCTTCGATCGAGTTGCCGGAGCTGGAGGAACAGGCGGTGGGTTTCCAGCAGGGTCGCTGAGGGAAAAGGGGAGATGGCGGCGATCGAAGAGGGGGAAGCTGATGGTCGATGGCAGTAGGGAAGAAGGAGACAGTAATGGTGTTCGGAGGGGTGGCTGGCGGCTTCGATCATCGATGTTTGCTCGAAGGATGGGTGGCGACGATGGTAGATCGAGCGACGGAGGAGAAATGGCAATGGATCAACGAAAGAGAGGAGAGAGAGAGAGAGAGAGAGAGAGAGAGAGAGAGAGAGAGCATGGAGACAATTTTGTGCCCTAGATGGGTCGTTTTACCTCAAAAATTAGCAACGGCTTACCGACGAACATTAGCTGTCTCAAAATCTGTCGCTACTTAACGCTATAAAAATTTTGTCGCTCATCCATTGCTAAGTTGCGACGGAGTTTGAGACATATTTTTTTCGTCACGAATCCATCGTTAATTAGCGATGGAGTTTGAGACCGAATTTATCTATCGTTACTTAGCGATCAATTTTGAGACAAAATTTTTTCATCGCTAATTCTACAACTAATTTCGATTTTAAGGACGACTAGTTTTTTCTTGCTAATGCATCACAAATTTGCAATAGATTATGTCTGTCATAAATTTTTGCTGCTAATTAACGTTTTTCTTGTAGTGCCAAGTTGGCCAGGCCCATCATGATGGGTCGGACCATTTGTTCGGATCGGCCTGCCTGTTGGGAAAACCCCAACCTACGAATGCCATTAGGCCCATGGGATTCATCGAGTCGGTCTATTATATAATATATTATATATTATATATATTATGTTATATATAATGTATATAATATATATTAAAAAACCTTTTGTTGAAGGTAAACAAGTCACTTGTTTATGACTTCATTAGGGATGCCAACAAGAAGAATCGCATCTTTTAACGTACATTTTTCAAGTATAGAGGTTCCTATGGACGACTTCATTGCGACAATTCCTTGACAATAATTTTTACCGCAACTATGCACCGGCAAGTTAGTGGTTTGGCTTAGGCCCACAACTATTTATGACAAAAATTATTCCACCCTCTTGATTTTTTTTCAAACTTGATTTTCTTGCCTGAGCCTGAGAGTAGGCATGACCCACACTTGACCCCATTCAAACGATACAGCAATGAGTGGCCGAGAGGATGACAGATGGCTTGCGTATATATTAAGCAGTTCTGGTATGGTGGTCCTCTCATTTAGTGATTTAGACGGGTCAGATTTGATTAAGTCGTAGCTATTTAAAATTTTACTGAATTTCCATTGGTATGGTTGTTTAACTGGCAGGGGTCTGCATAACCGCAGCTTTCTCTGTCAAAAAAAAAATGGCTTAGGATTCTAGATGCAAAGTCAGAGAGTTAAAACTAAAAATTATAATGGCAAATCGAGATCCAACTAGCTAAATTGATAAATCTTATACGTATTCAGCGGATTCCGGTTATTTGTGGATTAGGTTAGATTCAAATTCAGAGGGAATAGGATTGTTAATCACATTTTGTATGTTTTATCCGAACGAACTAAATGGATACAGGACACGGATTCAGTTGGATATCCCACCCAAAACACATCCACTGAAATATGAATATTTTATGGATCACAAATCTCGCTGACTACCACATTCAATTATAAACAGTACAACAAACTTGGTGGGAGTTCGATCTGCACCAAAGACTTTAGTGAAATGACAAATCACCAAAAAAAATTTAAAGCAATTTTAGCGTCCACTAAAAACAAATCTTGTATTTTGACATTGAAGGTACTTTTGGTTTGATTGTGTTTTTGAAAAGTGAAAATATTCTTCAAAAGAGATTTACTTTCAAAATCTCACATATTAAAAAGTCAGGTGAGACCTTACGAGAAAGTGAAGCTCATACCAATGAGATTCACTTTATAAATCTCACTTCTAAGGTTACATGTCAACTCACTTTTTTATGAGTTTGCTTTTGAGATTATCTGTAAAAAAAAAATATTATTATTATTATGTCTGATTGCTTTTGGGATAGTGTTCAATAAAGCCTATTAGCAAGTGAATCTCAAGTGATCAAACCAAACATACTTCAACAAAAATTTAGTAAGATGTAAGCCCATTAAGCAACAAAGAATTTGAAGGTTATTTTCACTATTTTAGAATATCTATCTCTGCAGTGTGAACTGGTTGAGGGCAATGATGAGTAGCATTATTTGACAAGTGTCATAAAAACTTCGTTCGTGTACCATGAAATTCAGAAAAACTCAGGGCATCTCTTAGAATTGCAAGCAAAAGGTTGGTCTTTAACTTGAGAATTCTCAATGATGCAAACTTATAGGGTATCTTTTAATTTAAACCCTAAATTAAAAAAATTGCTTAAGATGCAGGTCATTTTATCATCTTTCCATCTTAGCCACTCTTTTTAAGTCGTTTGAATGAGTCAACTGCTAGGCATTCTCTCCCACACTCATGCATAAAAAATATAGTGAGATGATATTGATTATCTCTTGTTGAATTTGATATATTTTACTAGCATTTGATTGAGAGAACCTCTTATAAAGCTATGCCCAAACCTCAGTTGTGGTTTAAGCATAGATTATAATGGCTCCTAGATTCTTGTAAATGAAGTTGAGTAACCATGATAGCACCATATTGTTGCACAATTCCTACATAGCAATATTTGGTGACGATGATTCAGGTTTCATGAACGATTCGTCGATGAAACTCAATTTATTCTTAACACTTAGTGATATAGCCATTGCTCTACTTCACATCGAGTAATTGTTTCTCATAAGCTATTGCGACACTAAGGATATCTTCGGGTAATCCGAGTGATGGACAGACACCGTTGTTGAGTGCTCTCAGATGAACCGGCAATGTTGTTGATGTCATTATAAGCTATTGAGGACAGCTTGGAGATGTTGCGCCCAGAGTTAATTTCACCTGAATATTACTTAGACCGATAGAATATCGACCCTCATGATTATTCATGAGATTTGATAAAGAACCTAATTACAATGCTTTTGGGGATCTTCGGTCAACAAAATAGAAGGTCTACCGTGATGGGAAGCTAGAGTCACCGGTCAGACCTTCTCTAATACCATGAAATAAGATCAAAATAAATTTTCTGATTGAATTTTTTTTTTAAATCATTTACAAAAGATAGAGTAAGTAAATACAAAATGTTAACTTATGTTAGTCGACCTCGTTTCCTAAAATGTAGGTAACAGTAAATCGTTATAAGCAGATAACAACTTATCTTCTCCATCTGACAACTTAGTCCTTAAAAATGTAGGTAAAAAATAGTTAACGATGGATCGTTAACAGTAGATAACTGTGGGGGTAAGTCGTACGATTAACACAAGATAACGATGATTGTGAAGGAATAATTTTAAAGTTAAGTTTTAAAATGTTTAAATTTTACCCCCAATTGCTTAGGTAGTGCTCGGATGATCTTGGGGTAATAGATCCAAGTGAATGGAGGCGTAGCCCCACTAAAAAAAAAGCACCCGGATCAGCATCTTCTTTTATTCTTTTTTGTATTTTTAAAACTTTCTGTCTTTTCTATGATTTTTTGAATTAAAAATACAAATTGACGTATTCAACCCCATTCCTTTCAAGCCTGAATCGAACGCATAGAAAAATTAAGATGTAGGCCCCAAAAGGTTATCTACCCTCCGACATTTCTCTGACTTGGGTTTTGATGCTTGGCTGAGAGTGGCCGACACGTTACCCCCATTCAAACCAGTTTTGGTACTGTGCCCCTCTGCTTTACAGGGATTTAGATGATTCAGATTGGATCAATATCTAGTTATTTTTACTGAATTGATCCATGTAATTGGTTTTTAGATTCTAGATGCAAACTCACAGTTAAAATGGAAAATTACAATGCCAAATTTGTAGCCAACTTTCTCAATTGATAAATCTTATGCATGTTCAGATTCAGACTGAATTCAGATCGTTAATCAGATTTTATATGTTCTATTGAATCGGACTAAGTGGATTCAGATTCGGTTGGATATCCCACCAATATCTCATCCACAGAAAAAATGAATATTTTATCGCACAACGACTTTCTTAAATAACATTCTCCAAAAAAAAAAAAAAAGCAATAACAATTTTAGAATCAACCAAAATAATAAAATATTTTAAGACATTGAGAGTTTGCCTAAGAAACTGATTTATTCAGAAGTAGCTTTCATAATTAATACTCTTCATTTGTAAGCTCTCGACCACGCCCCCCTTCACTTGGTATATCACGGCATAGGTGGCCAATGATTTATTTATTTATTTTTTATAGGTGGGCAGTGAATTTTTTTTTTATAGGTTAGCAAAATTTGATGACAGGCAAATCCAAAGACAGACTTAAAATAATGTCAACAAAAAACCTTGTTTTTTATGGTAAACAAGTCAGTTGCTGATGACTTCATTAGGGATGCCAACGAGAAGAATCACATCGTTTAATGTACATTTTTCAAGTATAGAGGTTCTTATGGACGACTTCATTAGGGTTTATTTAATTGAAAATATCATTTAAGGCGATTTTACCGTTAAATTTTAAAATGTTCGAATTTTATGTTGTTGATTAGACTTCGGACCGATTCCATTGGAGCCTGAATTGAAAGCAAAGAAAATTAATGGTCCAACTATGGAGCGGCAAGTTAGTGGTTTGGCTTAGGCCCAAAACTATTTATGACAAAAATTATTCCACCCTCGTCTTTTTTCCAACTTGATTTTCATGCTTTGGCTGAGCCTGAGAGTAGGCATGACCCACACTTCAACCCATTCAAACGATACAGCAATGAGTGGCCGAGAGGATGATAGATGACTTGAGTATATATTAAGCAGTTATGGTATGGTGATCGTCTGATTAATTAGTGATTTAGACGGGTCAGATTTGATTAAGTCGTAGCTATTTAAATTGCTACTGAATTCGATCGATTCCCATTGGTATGGTTGTATAACTGGTAACCCCAGCTTTCTCTGTCGAAAAAAAAAATGACTTAGGATTCTAGATGCAAAGTCAGAGTTAAAACGAAATATTATAATGCCAAATCGGGATCCAACCAGCTAAATTGATAAATCTTAAACGTATTCAGCGGATTCAGGTTATTTGTGGATTAGGTTAGATTCAAATTTAGAGGGAATAGGATTGTTAATCATATTTTGTATGTTCTAGCGGATCGGACTAAATGGATACATGAAAGAAGATCAAAACAGAATTTCTGATTGAAAATTTTCTGAATATCCTTTACAAAAACAGAGTACATAAATACAAAATGTTAACTTATGTTAGTCGACCTTGTTTCCTAAAATGTAAGTAACAATATATAAATCGTTATCAGCAGATAATTATCTTGCTCCAACAGATAACTTAGTCCCTAAAATGTAGGTAACAAAATCATTGATGATGGATCATTAACAGTAGATAACTATGGGGTAAGTCATACTGTTAATACAAGATAACCATGAATCATGGTTAACAGACAATGGGGGTAAGTCATACGGTTAACACAAGATAACGATGGAGCATCGTTAACAGTAGATAACGATATTGTATAGCAGTTAATACGCCCCCTCAAGTTGGAACATGTAGTTAATACGCCCCCTCAAGTTGGAACATGTCGATCGACCATGGTCTTTAGAATAGAGTTGTGCACCTAGGGCCTTTGTAAAAATGTATGCGCATTGTGAATGGGTGGGGATGAATTGAGTGAGGATTAACACATTTTGAATTTTCTCTCAAATAAGATAATTGATTTCGATATGTTTGGTGCACTCATGGTAAACAGGATTAGGAGCAATATGTAACACTGCTTGATTGTCACAAAATGGAGTTATTGGCTGAGTATAACTACAAGAAAAATGCATATTAGCAATGGACTTTATCTATCGCTAAAGACGTTAATGATAGATTTTGCGATGGATTAATGACGGATAGCATCCGTCGCATAACCCTAGTCGCTAAACTATAGCAGAATTTATGTCATCAATCCGTCGTTAAGTAGCAACGAATTAGCGGTGGATCATGTCTGTCGTTAATCCGTCGCTAAATAGAGACTAATTTGGTTATGCGATGAAATTTAATTTGTCGCTACTATTTAATGAGGGATACATATCTGTCACTAATGTCTATCGCCAATTTGGCGACAGACATTAGCGACAACTTAAACTCCATCGCGAATCAACGATTGCTTTAAATTGGAGACAGTTTAGCGACGAATATTATCCGTCGCTATTTTTTTAAAATATTCTAAAACTCAAGAAAAATTTCTCGTTATACAATTCATATAACTTGCTTATAAAAAACAAAGTACACATAAAAAATACATATACAGGTGGAACAAATTTAACACAAGTTCTAAGTTAAGGTAACTTTAACAACCAAATGCAGTCCTTGCCAAGTTATAATTAGTTACAAGTACGTCAAATGAATTAAACAAATGAATATAATCCTCGCCAAGATTTTGGGCATCATCCTCTTCATTTTCTCGATCTGCCCCTCCCTCTATGCCTCCATCAGCTCCTCTACGCTGATCATCTCCATCATCTTACAAGAAAACAAAAATGCTAGTATTTATAAATAAAATATAATGAAATAAATTATATGCGATGCACCTAATCTAATGCAACAAAGTAAATGGCTAAATGATACATATAATAGCAATAAACTGAAGGACATTAACAAAATTCAAATATGTGTTCTAAGACTAAAAAAAAAATTATAGTGATTCAATCATGCAGATATGTGTACTAAGGTTGCCAAAGAATGTCACGGTGATTCACGCATGCATATATGATTTATAAGGCTGTCAAATAAATGTGTTATGTATCACAATCATCACTACAACAAAGCAGTAGATTAGCGACGACCACATTCCGTCGCTAATCCGTCGCTAACCATGTTAGCGACGGATTAGTGACAACGCGGCGACAGTATGCTTACGTCGCGAATATTTCGACGCTAACTGGCGACGGAATAATTCCGTCGCCACGTCCGTCGCTAATTGCGATGGAATAACGAGCGCTATATTCCGTCGCCAATCCGTCGGTACTAAACGGCGACCACGGCGTGGCGACGGATTTAATTCCGTCGCTAAGCCGTCGCTAGATTAATATGAATAGCGACGGAATAATCCGTCGCTAATCCGTCGCAAAAACGAAAAAAAATAAAAAAAAAATTATTTAAAAATTAATTACCGAGAACTGTACAATTTATATTTCCTGTACAATTTATATTTCCTGTAAATAAAAAACAAACCACACAAAAAAATTCATATAACAAGTATCTATAATAATTAATCGTTCCACCTTAAAACTAAGAAGTTTAATTATTTACAATTCAACAATTACAATTAGGAAAAATAAAAAAAATAGAACTTCTTCAACACAGTCCTCTAATCATCGCCAAGATTTTGTGCGTCTTCTTGTTCATTGTCTTTATCTGTCCCTTCAGCTCCACTACCCTGATTATCGCTAGCAGCCTACACAAGAAAAGAACAGTCAGTATTGATAAACAAAATATAATGAAATAAATTACACACTATATGTGATTCTATCATGTGCTCATGTGTGATCTAAGGCAATAAAAAAACTCTATATGTGATTCTATCATGCTCATATGTGTGCTAAGGCAGTCAAAAAATTGAATATGTGATTATAGCATGTTCATATGTGTTCTAAGGCATATAAAAAAACTCTATATGTGATTCTACCATGCTCAGATGTGCTTTAAGGCAGGCAAAAAACTATATATGTGATTCGATCATGCTCGTATGTGTGCTAAGGCAGTAAAAAAATTGAATATGTGAATATAGCATGCTCATATGTGCTCTAAGGCAGGCAAAGCCAAAATTTTTATATGTGATTCTATCATAAATGATATATAACATGTTCATATGTGTTCTAAGGCAGTTAAAAAACTCTATATGTTATTATAGCATGTTCATATGTGTGCTAAGGCAGTCAAAAAACAGAATATGTGATTATAATATGCTCATATGTGTTCTTAGGCAGTAAAAAAACTGAATATGTGATTATAGCATGCTTATGTGTTCTAATGCAATCAAAAAAACTTTATATGTGATTCTATCATGCTCATATGTGCTCTAAGACAGACAAAAAGTTAAATATATATATATATATGTGATTCTATCATGCTCATATGTGTGCTAAGGCAGTAAAAAAATTGAATATGTGATTATAGCATGTTCATATGTGTTCTAAGGCATCTAGAAAAACTCTATATGTGATTCTACCATGCTCAGATGTGCTTTAAGACAGTCAAAAAAACTATATATGTGATTATACCTGAGAGGGACCTGGAATCGAAGATCCCCTATCCTGAACAGCGGCCTTGATCTCATTTCGGAGAAAGGGGGCGACGGTGTATTGGAAGTAGTTATTCAGTGATTCATTAATGATCTCGCGTACATCATCACCGGAAAGAATAGTCGGCTGCTTGGAGCTTATGTCGGCGCAAGAAGTTGGTGAGCCGTAACTGGAAGAACCAATAACTTGTGAAGTGTTCATATTACTCCCAAACCCGAACACGCGACCTTTTTTTGGTTCACCTGCTGCAGTCACCCATGCTGTAGGATCAAATGATGGATGCTGAGTAGCGTCTTCGCCATATCGCTCTACCATTTGTTGCTCATATGCCTCCTACAAAATAATGTTTAAAGTATTCATTAATAATTAATGATAACATTATGATGACTTGCATATATATTGCAATGATTATTAATAGAATTAATACATACCGTTGTCGTTCTCGCCTTCTCTGATACGAAGACTCCCGTGGTCTTCCGTTTATGTGTTTCTACAAACACATCCTTATATGGTACACTACCTCCTTTTTCTGCTTCCTGCGAAGTTAAATGACAAAAGATTTAGTACACAAATTTGCAACAATACTTATAAAATTAATATTATATATTGATGAGTTACCATTTTCTTTAGGTGGCTCCCAAATGTCTTAGATCCACCTGTGTGTAGATGGGCTTCGGGCATCTTCGATCGATTTTGTGAAGCCTTCGCAGAGCGATTTTTAAATGCATCTCCCACCCACATATCGCACATTTCATCCCAGTAATCTCTCCTGATAGTAATAGGACCATGGCCCTTTTACAGTAATGGATCATCTACTACGCCAGATGTTTTTTTTGCTGCAGTCTTCATAGTGTGCAGCATGTCTGCAAATCGATTGGCAGCCACCTTCTGCCACACCTTCCTTGCATCATTTTCTTCCACCGTAGTTGCAAAGCGATTCGAAGCCTACAAATATTTTCAGAAAGTTAGTAGACATTGCTTAAATAAATTAAATATGAAACACATTAACTATGAGGAACAACTGTATACCATGAATGAGGACCACAATCTGTCTAATACCTCCTTTGGGTACTCTTTCCATTGAGCAACTGGTCCTGGTAGATGTTGAAGAAGTGAATTCCTAATCTCCCGTACTACTTCTTGTGGCTCAAACCTCGTGCTGCACATGAATTGTTACATAGTAAATATCAATATAAAATATTTAAAAGATATGCAATAATTGAAAACAAAATACTTACGGTCGATTATCGATATACACTATTCGAATGAGTCTTCTTGTGCCAGCCTGAGAAGACCCTGTTTCCTGTGTTGGCTGTTGACTTGTGCGATCAACTGGTGTAGGTGGGTCGTGTACAGGCGCAACATCATCTGTAAAAAAATACACACCAAGTTCTCAGAATGTGCATTTGAACTAATCAAGCATCTAATTACTTATATGATATACCTATCACAGGAGCCCGTGAAGATGAAGGTTGAGCCTGGCTACTACTGGATGAGCGACCACTATAACCTCCACGAACCATATTCTAACAAATAACATATGTCATACAATACATTCAAATAATTCACATCAAGTATTACAATGCATTCAAGTCATTCACATCAAGCATTGCAATGCATTCAAATAATTCAAATCATTGACATCAAGTATTGCACTAATTCAAATCATTCGTTAATTGCATAAATTATAATACATTCAGATAATTGAAATCATTCACATCAAGTATTACAATGCATTCGAATCATTCGTATCAAGTATTACAATACATTGAAATAAAATTTTTAATCATTCACACCAAGTATTGCAATACAACTCACATCAAGTATTACAATGCATTTAAATAGAGGTTTGTAGTATAAGATTTTGCTCACTAGCTTGAGAATTCTTCCTCGTCACTAGTTTGACTTTCTTCTTCTTCTTCTTCTTCTTCATTGTTTGCCCATCCACTTGGTACATCATTTGGATTACATTCCTCTATGAATGTTTCATCAGCCAATGGAGATATGACATGCATATCATGCGCAACATCGTGACCATAAGCGAAGTCACAGACATCATCTGATTGATAGTAATCACTGTCTTCAGCTAACTCATCTTCTTGTAACTGATCATACTCGGGGTATAGTTTGGATTTCACCTTGCAAACTGCCCACCATTCATTTCTATCTGACTTTTTTATACTCGGATATGAAGTATAATCACTCACAAAACCCTTCCTGTATAGGTGATGTCTAACGCCATGAGGTTCTACAAATCGATTATTCTTACAAATCTTGCAGGGACACCTAATCCGACCTGTGGGATCTACCGTACTGACACTTGCCATTGCAAATTCAATAAAACTGTCGACACCATCCATATATTCATGCGATAACTCATTGTCCACTATCCTACGGTACATCCATTCACGGTTTGCAGTCATTTTGTCGTATGATGTTACGAATAGTATCCTAACCAGTTAAAAGAGAACCATCAGAATACTATGATGAAGAAAATATCAAATTTATCATGCAATATATGATGTCATACAATCACAAGAATTATGATGCATGCATTGATAACTTAATATTTTCATGTGCAAACTATTCATGACACGATACATTCATTTGAAGCATGCTTTCAGTATACAATTTCACATGGAAGACATAATCAAATTGAAAGTAACTACATGTAAGCATGGATACAATCACATCAAACATTGCAATACATCGAAATAATTCATATCAAACAAATATCAAACATGTACCTGCAGCAAACACACTTCAATATCCCACTAACTACTACCATGCATAGCATGGACTCCGTACTCCAAAAATAAGAACACTTCCATATTCATACATTAAAATCATGCTCAGCATGATCTCCGAACTCCAACAAAGTAGTCCTAGATATAAACAACTAAGTGAGTGTGTGAACAATAAAGTGTTATATTCAATAAATTAAATAACATGTGATGCGCTTGCATCACTTACTCACCACGGGTATTTATCCGATTTGCATTGTTTTTGTCACTTACTTACCACGGGTGGCGGGGCACAAGCGAGTTCTGTTGAGAAATCTGCAAAAAAAAATGATGTTTTAAAATGAAGTCACCATGAAATTATTCGACCATATTAAATCATAAAACCTTAAAATACAAGAAAATAAATTATAAATAAACCAAAACATCATAAACTATAAGAAAAATAAACCATAAAATTAAATAAAAAAGCCACAATTTAAACCTTAATCAAATAAGGAAAAAACCTGCCCAAATCAAATACAAAAAAATCCTTAATCAAATTAACTAAAAAGTATTAATTAAAAAAATGTGATTTAAATCCCTAATTATAGAAAATAAAAATAAAAACTCTAAATAAATAAAAAAAACCTAATCAAATTAACTATAAAAGCCTTAATTAAAAAATTTTGATTTAAAGTCCTAACCAAATTAACTAAAAATCCTTAATTAAAAAAATTATGATTCAAATCCCTAATCATAGAAAATAAAAATAAAAGCTCTAATCAAATCCAAGAAAACCCTAATCAAATTAACTATAAAATGCCCTAATTTTTAAATTTTGATTCAAAGCCCTAATAAAACAAAATCAAATAAAAAACCCTAATTAAATTAACTACAAATAGCCTTAATTTAAGAAATTTGATTCAATTGCTTAATAAATGAAAATCAAAATAAAAAATCCTAATCAATGAAAATCAAAGAAAACTAAACAATAAAAATAAAATAAAAACCCTAATTTCTGAAAAAAGAAAAAAAAGAGCAAGAAACCAGGGGGTCGACCCCCGGCCGGACACGGCAGGGGGTCGACCCCCGGCCGGACATCAAAAGGGGTTGACCCCCTGCCGGACAAGGCAGGGGGTTGACCCCTGGCCGGACACGGCAGGGGGTCGACCCCGGCCGGACAAGGCAGGGGGTTGACCCCCTGCCGGACATCAAAAGGGGTTGACCCCCTGCCGGGGTTGACCCCCTGCCGGACACGGCGGGGGGTCGACCCCCGGCCGGACATGGCGGGGGGTCGACCCCCCCCCCCCCCCCCCCGACCGGACACGGCAGGGGGTCGACCCCCTACCAGGGTTGACCCCCGGCCGGACACGGCAGGGGGTCGACCACCTACCGGGGTCGACCGCCTGGCAGAGTCGACCCCCTGCCGGAAAACGCAGGGGGTCGACCTCCAATCCATTTAAGGTGAAATACGTACCTGCGGTTGCTCCGGGCAGCGACGGCGGCAGCGGAAGGTTGACGGAGATCGACTTCCGGCGAACGGTGGGGGCCGGCAGAGAGGTCGACGGGATGTATAGGGCGGCCGAAGGAAGAGGGCGGCAGGAAGGAGAGGGCGGCGGGCGGGAGCAGCGAAAGGAGAAAGGAAAAAGAGGGCTGGGATTAGGGGTAATGCGACATTTAGCGACGGCTTAGCGACGGATTAATTCCGTCGCTAAGCCATCGTAATTCAAAAAACAAAAAAGGCGACATAAAATATTTCGTCGCCTAGGCCGTCGCTATGTTGCGACGGAATTTTAGCCGTCGCAATTTCGTCGCTAACTGTCGTATTTATTGCGACAAAATATTCTCTCGCACAATCCGTCGCTAAGTAGCGACGGATTTTGCGAGGGAATATAATATGTCGCTAGTTTCGTAAAATTCTACAAATATAGCGATGGATTCATTTCTCTCATTAATCTGTCGCTAAGTAGCGACGATATAACTCAGTCGCTAAATTCCGTCGCTAATCAACTATTTTTTTGTAGTGCATGCATATATATGTTACAAGACAGTAAAAAAACTTTCATAGTGATGAATTCATGCTTATATGTGTTATAAGGCAATCAAAAAATTTCATAGTGATTCAATTATACATATATGTGCTTTAAGGTTGTCAAAAAACTTTCATAGTGATTCAATCATGTTTATATGTGTTATAAGGTTGTCAAAAAACTTTTCTAGCGATTCAATCATGCATATATGTGTTATAAGGCAGTCAAAAAATCTTATAGTGATTAAATCATGCATGCATGTGTTGCACGGTTGTCAAAAAACTTTCATAGGGATTCAGTCATGCATATATGTGTTATAAGGCTGTCAAAAAACTTTCATAGTGATGAAATCATGCATATATGTGTTCTAAGGTTGTCAAAAAACTTTCACAGTGATTCAATCATGCATATATGTGTTATAAGGCAGTTAAAAACTTTTATAGTGATGAAATCATACATATATGTGTTATAAGGCTGTCAAAAAACTTTCATAGTAATGAAATCATGCATATATGTGTTCTAAGGTTGTCAAAAAACTTTCACAGTGATTCAATCATGCATATATGTGTTATAAGGCAGTCAAAAATTTTTATAGTGATGAAATCATACATATATGTGTTATAAGGCAGTCAAATAATTTCATAGTAATGAAATCATGCATCTATGTGTTCTAAGGTTGTCAAACAACTTTCATAGTGATTCAATCATGCTTATATGTGTTTTAAGGTTGTCAAAAAACTTTCATAGTGATGAAATCAAGCTTATATATGTTCTAAGACTGTAAAAAAACTTTCATAGTGATTCAATCGTGCATATATGTGTTATAAGGCAGTCAAAAAAATTTATTGTGATAAAATCATAATTATATGTGTTCTAAGGTAGTCAAAAAACTTAGGTTGTCAAAAACTTTTATAGTGATGAAATCATGCATATATGTGTTTTAAGGTTGCCAAAAAACTTTCATAGTGATTCAATTATGCTTATATGTGTTATAAGACAGTCAAAAAACTTTCATAATGATGAAATCATGCTTATATGTGTTCTAAGGCTGCCAAAAAAATGTCATAGTGATTCAAGCATGCATATATGGTTTTTAAGGCAGTCAAAAAACTTTTATAGTGATAAAAATCATGCTTATGTGTGTTCTAAGGTTGGCAAAAAACATAACTATGGCAGGGGATGGATCTCCCTGCCGTTGTTGCTTAAACAAGGGCAGGGGGCGGAAGCCCCCTGCTAGAAAGTACCAGTGGTAGGTGGTGGGGCTCCTTGTCGGTCGAGCAAATACAACGGCAAGAGGGCAGATCTCCCTACCGAAAAATACTAGTAGCAGGAGGTGGGACCCCTTGCCGAGAGGTTGGAAAGAGGGACAGGGGGGAGGTGCGAGGGTACGGGAGGCGAGCTCACCAACGTGGTCACTGTTGGGCTTCGATCGAGTTGTCAGAGTTGGAGGAACAAGCAGTGGGTGGCCAGTGGATTCGCTGAGGGAAGAAGGGGAGATGGTGGCGATCGAAAAGGGGGTAGCCGATGGTCGGTGGTCGTCGGTGACAACAAGGAAGAAGGAGACAGTGGTGGTGTTCATATGGGTGGCTGGCGGCTTCAGTCGTCAACATCTGCTCAAAGGATGGGAGGCGACGACGGTGGATCGAGCGATGAAAGAGAAAGGGCGATGGATTGACGAAAGAGAGGAGAGAGAGAGAGAGCAGGGAGACAATTTTGTACCCTAGATGGGTCATTTTACAACGAAAATTAGCGGCGGCTTAGCGACGGATATATTTTGTCTCAAAATTCGTCGCTACTTAGCAAATGAAAATTTTTTGCGCCAATCCGTTGCTAAGTTGTGATGAAGTTTGAAACTGATTTTTTCATCCCAAATCCATCGTTAATCAGCGATGGAGTTTGAGACTAAATTTATATGCCGTTACTTAGGGATGGATTTTGAAACAAAAATTTTCAATCGCTAATTCTGCAACTAATTTCGATTTTAAGGACGACTAGTTTTCTCTTGCTAATCCATCACAAATTTGAAATAGATTATTTTCGTCTTAAATTTTTATCCCTAAATAACATTTTTCTTGTACTGCCAGGTTTGCCTGGCCCATCATGATGGATCAGACCATTTGTACGGATCGGCCTGTCCGTTGGTAAAACCCCAACCTACGAATGCCATTAGGCCCATACGATTAATCGAGTCGGATCTATTATATATTATATTTATTATGTTATATATAATATATTATATATATTATGTTATGTATAATATATATAATATATTAAAAAACCTTTTGTTTATGGTAAACAAGTCACTTGCTGATGACTTCATTAGGGATGCCAACAAGAAGAATCACATCTTTTAACGTACATTTTTCAAGTATAGAGGTTCCTATGGACGACTTCATTAGGGTTTATTTATTTAAGGCGACAATTCCTAGACAATAATTTTTACCGTTAAATTTTAAAATGTTCGAATTTTATGTCGTTGCTAAGACTTGGGACCCGATTCCATTCGAGCCTGAATTGAAAGCAAAGAAAATTAATGCTCCAACTATGCACCGGCAAGTTAGTGGTTTGGCTTAGGCCCACTGCCCACAAGCATTTATGACAAAAATTATTCTACCCTCTTGATTTTTTTCAAACTTGATTTTCATGCTTTGGCTGAGCCTGAGAGTAGGCATGACCCACACTTGACCCCCATGCAAACGATACAACAATGAGTGGCCGAGAGGTATGACAGATGGCTTGCGTATATATTAAGCAGTTCGGGTATGGTGGTTCTATGATTTAGTGATTTAGACGGGTCAGATTTGATTAATTCGTAGGTATTTAAATTTTTACTGAATTCGATCGATTCCCATTGGTATTGGTATGGTTGTATAACTGTTAGGGGTATGCCTAACCCCAGCTTTCTCTGTCAAAAAAAAATGGCTTAGGATTCAAGATGCAAAGTCAGAGAGTTAAAAAGAAAAATTATAATGCCAAATCGAGATCCAACTAGCTAAATTGATAAATCTTATACGTATTCAGCGGATTCGGGTAATTTGTGGATTAGGTTAGATTCAAATTCAGAGGGAATAGGATTGTTAATCACATTTTGCACCAAAGACTTTAGTGAAACGACAAATCACCAAAAAAAAAAAAATTAAAGCAATTTTAGCGTCCACTAAAACAAATCTTGTATTTTGACATTGAAGGTATTTTTGGTTTGATTGTGTTTTTGAAAAGTGAAAATATTCTTCAAAAGAGATTTACTTTCAAAATCTCACATATTCTTTTAATTTAAAACCTAAATTAAAAAAATTGCTTAAGATGTAGGTCATTTTATCATCTTTCCATCTCAGCCACTCTTTCTAAGTAGTTTGAACGAGTCAACCGCTAGGCATTCTCTCCCTCACTCATGTATAAAAAGAATAGTCAGATGGTGATAGGTAAGTTTGATAAGTTGGAGAGCGGTTAACCTTTGTCATAAATAACACATGGCCCAACCCATGTGCCACTTAGTGTGCAAGTTTGAGAAAGTCAAGAGAGTTGGTAACCTGTCATAAATAATACATGGCCCAACCCATGTGCCACCAAGAGAGTTGCTAACCTTAACCACAAATGATGCCGGACCCAAGCCATCTACGACTGATCGGTGTATAGCAGCAGAATTATCAAGCATGGACAACCTAGTTGGGTGATGGCTAGGGGTGGGCATCGGGATGGGTTGACTGGGCCGTTGACCGAGTTGGCACGGCCCATCATTGCCCCGACCTGGCTGTTCACCAAGTTGGCTGGGCTCATCATTACGGGTCAGGCCATTTGTTCGGATCGGGCCTGCTCGTTGGGAAAAACCCCAGCCTACAGACAACATTAGGCCCGTGGGATTAATCGAGTCATGTCTATTATATAATATATTATATATTATATATATTATGTTATATATAATGTATATAATACATATATATACATATACACAGGCCATCATGTGTCGGCCCAATTCGGGCCGAGCTTGGGTCTAATTTATAGGCCCAAGCCTGGCCCGTGGGCTGCCCGGACATATGTCTATCCCCTAGTGATGGTGTTGCCAAGTTTGACAAGTCTAAGTAGGTATGGCAGTGTGGACCCGGAGGAAACGGGGCCCTGCCCTGGCTCGCCCCATTTAGATCATTAATGGAGGACATGAAACGGGGATGGCGGTTAAAATCAAAACCTGTGCAGGGATGGACTTACGCTTTCTCCCACCGTGGCCCGTGTCCAATCCTTCTTGGGATGGCAGTGGACCTGGAGGAAAATGGGCTGTGTTTGGACCGGAGATGGAGGACATAAAATGGGGATGGAGGTTAAAATCCAAACCTGTACCGAGATAGAGGGCAAGAGTTTGAGATGGAGTGGGGGTGGAGACCTTATACCCGCCCCCGGGCCCACCCGGCTCCACTGCCATCCCTAAGTCTAAGAGTTTGTAACCTGTCATAAATAAGTTGGCCCCTTACCACTCAGCTTTTTTTATAATATTTTTTTCGAACCCCATCCTTCCTCCCTCCCCCGACCTTTATTATAAATATGGACGTCAGATCAAAAAACAAGGAGCCCTCCTCCATACCAGACTTCTCCTCCTGCTCAGACGCATGCGAAGGAGCTGTATTGATTAGGAAGAATTTGTAACATTGGGAGCACTCTACTCACCACTGCAGAACGGGGACTCAGCCTTCTTTCTTTCCACCTTAATCGTCGTCAGCCATCGTCTGCAAGCCAGGCTCGAGGTAATCAAAGCTTTTTCAGAATATAAAAGTTCTTTTGGACACATTGTCTACACCTTTAGCGGTTAGTTTTAAAAATCAGCCTAACTTCATAAAATTCCTTATATAGCCTACAATTTTCTGAAAATTTGTTAAAAAGGGACTCACCAACATCGTCAGTAATCACATTGAAAAACATGATTCTTCTTTAGTTTTCTGTATTCTTTTTGTGAAAATGAACAACACTCATTCATTCTCAATAAGAAAGAAAATGGTAAATATTTTGAATTGTTGATGGTGAAGGTTATTGTTGTTATTTGACTTATAATTTAAATGTCGGCCCCTATTTGGCAGCTTCCAAAAACAAAACAAAAGAAGAAGAAGAGAAGTCTATATTAGTAGATTCAGAAACAATAGGTCCGTTTTTCTAAATAAAGGGCAAATAATAGGCTTCTAAAAGAAAGTTTCGTGCAAATTGTAAGGAGATTTTACTTGGTATTGTTTTAACCTGGCTGAATAGGCAAATAGAAAAGGCAGAATCTTGTTTGACAGTAGTTTTCAGGAAAGAAGTGGTGCATATTAGGAAAGCCCGAAATGTGAAGCCCAGTTTTGGGCACTGAACTAAATTTTATCTTGTTTTCACATGATGTTTAGCTCTCACCAAATGCATGAACGCCCATCCCAGTTACCAGATTCCAAACAGGCCCTTCGCTCTCACTTAAAAATCTGCCGATTCAACAGCAACTCAGAAGAATTGGACAGAATCGGCATCTTTTTTTTTTCAAAGACTTTTATAAAATGACCGTGTCACATTAAAAAAAAAAATAAACTTAAGTCAATAACAATTTATGTTCAAATTATCTTAAAAAAAATCAATTATAGAGTCAACTAAAACAATTAAGCATTCTATTACATTAGTGTTTTCACATGGCGTCTCACAGCACAAATGGGCAACGGATTGATCTGCCGTTGAATAGCTCGACCCAGTTTAGGTTTACAAAGCCCCAGCACAAGGTTCCGTTTGTGTAGTGTAACAGTATCAAAGTCTGGGTCCATACTCAAGCCTCGGGTTGTCAATGGGTCGGGTTTGACCAGAACTCGACCCGTACCAAATCTTAGACGGTCTGGGTTTGGTGATAAATAAGAAGATCCAATTAGAATCCATGTTGAACACCCGAAGGGTCCGATTAATATATGAAGCTGGGTATGGTTTGTGAAACAACATACCAGATTCGGGCCCAATTCAACCCGACTTCCAACTAAGATCCGTAAGTTTTCAATGTAAAAATGATACAAAATATTATTTTACCGGGTATGGTCCGAGTCTGGTTCAAGTAATCCTTATAAGATCCAATTAGTATGGTTTCTCTTATGGTGGGTTCGATTGGACCCAGCTCCAGGCTCGGTGCCATAAACCCAAATTAGGTTTGAGTTTGGTTTAATCTAAGTCCGAACCAAACCCGACCCGTTGACACCCTTGGTCATTCCCAACAAGATGCCACAGAGATCCATACAGACTTTGATACTGTTACAGCCGAATCGTTTGAGTTTTGAGGGGTAGGGATGTCAGCCAGATCGGGTTGGCGTCAAATATCCAACCGAATCTGAATCTCTCGTCAGATTTGGTAGACAAATTAAGTAGCACCAATTAATCATTGAATTTGGATTTGGTGTGTAAATTTTCATCTGAACCCAAATTTGATTAAGATTCATGGATTTATAATCTGAAATCATTACATATAAGCCATGTTTTGATTAGTTTGTCGGATCAGGATTTGGTATTGCATTTTCACATCCGATTTCAGATTCAGTTATGCAAGATTGATTAGATCGGATTCAGTAATAAGTACATCTGAACCAAATCAGACTGTAAATCCGACCTGTTACATCTCTATTTGGCAGTGGACCAGGTTTGGGTCCTAATAAGAAAGACCCATTTCATTGATAATGTAAATCAGTGCAACCGTCAGTTTGAATCATAGTTAAATATTTGCTCCAACTGTTGCTCCCAGGAAAGGAACCAGCAGCATTCGGAAGGTAGTGGACGTATTGCAAATGAAACGAAAAGAACATCGCGGTTACCGTTCTTCCAAGAAAAGAAAAACAGTGCCATTACAATCATCCGAAGGTGGTGGATGTGTTGATAATCAAATGGGACCAGCTATGCCATCTTCATCACCATCATTATCAGAAGATGGTGGATTCGAGTATGATGTGTTCTTGAGCTTTAGAGGACCTGACACTCGAAATGGATTCACTGGCCATCTCCATCAAGACTTGGAAGTCAAGGGCATCCGCACCTTCATAGACAACAGGGATTTGGATAAGGGTGAAGAGATCGAGAATCTGTTCGCCTACATCGAGAGATCTAAGGTCTGCGTGCCCATCTTCTCAAAGAACTACGCGGGTTCAGAATGGTGCCTAAAGGAGATAGCCAAGATGGTTGAATGTAAGAAGGGGAATATTGTTCCCGTGTTCTTTGATGTAGAACCTTCCCATATTCGTCACCAGATTGGGCCTTTTGAGCTTGCATTTAAAGAGCATGAAAACAAATATGAGGTAAATATGTGGAGGGATGCCTTGAAAGCAGTTGCAAATATCTCTGGATTCAGCCTTAAGAACAATGCAAATGGGTACACATCTCTCTCTCTCTCTCTCTCATTTTTTACATTGTGTAAACCATTGTCTTACTGGGTTCTGGAATCTCCCGCCCACCACTATCAAAATGAGCAAGCCCTTGGCATGTGCTATATATACATAACAACTTGGCAACTATTACTATTTAACTAATTAGTAGCATTAATTTTGTAAATTGAACATTATCAAATGTGGAATTTTGAATTTTATGTTTATTTCATTTAATTTATTTTTTGATATTATAAGAATTGATTTATTAATTTTATTAAAAAAATAACCTACAAATGGGTTTGAGCCGGACCGGTTTTACATTGGCCCATTGGGCTAATGAGATGGGTCATGGACTGCTCTTCAAACCCGAGCCCGTTAAGAACCGGGCCAAACCCCAACCTTAGCAAATGAGCTGGACCATCTTTTGGCCTGGGCATGGCCACCCAATGCCTGTTAAAAGGGCACTACATGATTGGACCTATAACCCAAGTATGAGATCCTCTCATCTAACCTTGGAGGGTCCAATTACTCACCACATGCCATGGGATGATCAAATAAATGGGTAGGGCTGCATCAGGAGTCTGCCTTTAACTGGACATCTAGGACTCAATCCATTAAAGCTCGTTCCAAGCTTGTGCGACTCCGTAAACAAGCCAAGATCTACTGAAACCCTGCTTTGGTTAATTTCATTTTAGAAAGGAGTTAGTTATTTATGTTACAGATGGGTTTAAAACTCTTGAATTTGTAGCCTTCACCGTAGTGGCTCTATTTGGATACTTATATTTAACACTAAGATGTCAATTCCTGGATAACCAAAATCTAGGGTTTGCAAGTCTTCATATACGCTGGTGCACAATAGTATTGGGAGGCTGGTATTTCGCAACCAGCCGGAGTTGGAATTTCATTGCCAACTACCAACTCCGAAACAGCTAATGTGAAACTAAAAAGAAGCTGAAAGAGGATGAGATAGCAGATGATAAATAAGGATATTTGTGAATGTCTTGGATTTTGGATCTGCTCCAATCCTTGACCTGATTCAAAATTATTACCTATTCCAACCTCTGTGTTTTTCATGATGACTTTATATATATATATATATATATATATATATATATATATATATATATATATATATATATATATATATATATATATATATATATATATATATATATATATATATATATATATATATATATATATATATATATATATATATATGGAAGCGGATCAGGTCATGCTGAACATGAGCGTTTTTGCTCATGCTGATATCGTGGCCATCCGATTTGCATTTTAAATAGCTCAAAAGTCAACAAAACCACGTGGCATTCATCCAAAATGCAAACAGCCGGCCACGATGTCAGCATGAGAAAAAACGCTCATGTTCAGCATGACCTGATCTGCGCCCTATATATATGGGTAAATATTGGCTATTAAGGAAGGTACAAAACTAATGAGCTAGGAATCATAATTGCAAGTTGTATGACTCAATCTAACCACAGAGATATTTTCAACATGGTTTGTTTGCTAAGGATGAAGCCATGTCATGCTTTTCTAATGTAAAAATGTGATCTTTAGAGCTATGAAATTTTGGCACATTATAGGCCATTGATTTTTGTACGCCTTAAAAAATCTATTTTTTTACATAATCACATGATTCAAAATATGTTTTCTACTAAACAAACCATGTAAATCACATCAGTAACATTTGATCTTTAAAAAATTGGATTTTTTTTAAGAAAAGAGTGATTTCTACTAATTAGTTGTATACCTATATTAATAGCCAATATTAACCCCCTATATATATCTACCATTAAACGAGGTAGGTTTAACATTAGATGGATTCAATCTTATATAAATGATTAAAATATTCTTAAAATAATGATATTTTTGAAAATATAAAGTTACTTTTTAAGGTCAAAAAGGTAACTTTGATAGTTTCTTAAAGTTACTTGAAAAAAGTGTTTGACTTTTCAATTTCCTCCAAGTTCAAAAGACCTATAATGCCCACAAAATAATTAACCTTACAATCTTATTATTTTAAAAGTGTTTTAATCATTCTCGCAAGATTGAATCCATCTAATGTTAAACACAACTAGTTTAAATGTTAGAATAACCCTATATATATTACTATAAGTTTAGTATGGTGAGGTATTGGATGCATGCATTAGCCATTATTAATTCAAATTGTTATTCTTTTGAAGGTATATTAGTGTTATTTTTGAATTTTACTCAAAAAAATTGCCCCAAGAATAGAGACCTAATTGCACTAGCTCTACTTGTTGTACTTACAATTGCTGCCCTAAGTAAACATGGAACATTGAATAACTGTCCACATCATATGGAAGCATTTTTCCTATATGTATATATAACATGTCTTTTAAGCAATCCAACCCTACGCCTACGGATGTGTTAAGCACGGTTTTTTTTTTTTGTAGGAATCATACCATCTATTGTGTTTATTCGAAATAAAATTGTGATTTTTTAAGTCACGAAATTTTAGCATATTGTGGGCTGTTGGTTGTTTACGCCTTGGAAAATCTTTCTTACACATCGCAATGATATGATCATATCTATAGGGTTGTTTTAACCATCATATCATTCGACAATTACAAAATAACATGACAAGGTCACTACAATGGGGATCTAGAAATTAAAAACAAAATAGAAAACAGGTTAACAAATTGTCCACCTAAAAGGCAGGTCTTTTATAGAAAATAAATGTGCTATTCGATTTTTATGAATCACATGGTGACAATAAACACATTAAAACAATCTCAAGTATGACGTGCAAAATAAAAATTCTGTGATATGTTAGAAAGTATGACCTAGGATGCACAAATAGGTACTTCCAGGGTGTCAGTGGGTCCGGTTTGGTTCAGACCCAGGAGGAACTAGACCTGACCCCTATTTTTTGGGTATGGTATTGGGTCGGCACCAGGTTTAATCGGACCCACCATAAGAGAAACCATACTCAGACCCGTAAAATAATATTTTTTGTCAGTTTTACATTGAATTTTTGCTAGCCTTAATCAGAACTTGGGTCAGGCCTAGGTCTGGTATAAAATTTCACAAACTATACCTGGATCCATGTATTAATCGGACCTTTGGGTCTGGACCAGGGTCTTCTTATTTATCACCATACCGGCATACCCGAACCTTGTAGGGTTTGGCACGGGTCAGGTTCAGGTAAAGCCGACCCGTTGACACCCCTCTAGCTACTTCTATAAGGGCAGTTTATGATGTAGGGAAATGTCGTTGCTTGCAAGACTGTTGGTATTGTCCCCCCTTCTTTGGTTGCGTGGTATGCCTGAGTATTTTTAAATTTAGAAAAACTTACAAAACATGCCAAACTTTTTTGTCTAACTCATGCCTAACTCTTAAAATATTACAAATAATAACTAGGTAACATAGCAAATCTCAAAAGTAAGGCGTGTATTACAATATTTCAAAAGTTATGCATTTGTTTGTAAATAGATCAAAAGTTTGACGTGTCTTTGTAATGTTTCTTAATGTGTCATGCGTAAGGGTGACAAAAGTTAGCACCTAATTTCAATTTTAACCTCTGAGTACTTTAGTCTTTTCATCAAGCTGAATAGGCCATGCATGTAAGAAAAATGAATTTTTTTACCTATTTAATTTCAAATACCTGAGAGCGACTTCAATCCCAAAGTTTAGAATTGACTCTCTCTCTCTTTCTCTCTCTGGTCCATACTCAGTTGTCCTACACAATGACTAATCTTTGCATAGATGCTATCCACTTTCAAAATAATAACTTTCTTAGATTTGTTCTCCAAAGGTTAGATCGTATATATATAAGCTCTTTGTTTGCTTGTGTCAGGAATGAGGCAGACCTAAAGATCAAAATTGTTGAGAGGGTGCTCTCTGTACTAGGTAAGTTTCCCTTGTATGTTGCAAAGTACCCAATTGGAATTGATTCTCGTGTTGAGAAAGTGAGGGAGCTTTGGAGGACTGGAGAAGGGGTTGTGAACATGATCGGAATCCAAGGGATGGGGGGCATTGGAAAGACCACAATAGCCAAGGCTGTCTACAACAAATTTTATCATGTATTAGATGGCGATCATGTGTTGTTTGATGGCGGTTCTTTCATTTCAGATATCAGGGAAAAGTTTCAACAAGGCGAAGGGGTGGAGTTGCAGAAGCAACTCATTCGTGACATCTTAAAAGTTCAAAACCCATCTATAAGTAGCATTGATCAAGGAATAAGCATGATTAAAGAAAGAATGAAGTCTAAAAAGGTTCTAATTGTTTTAGATGATGTTGACGATAGAGATCAATTAAATGCACTTGCTGGTGGGAGGGACTGGTTTCTTAAAGAGAGTGTGATCATCATCACGTCAAGAGATGAGGGCGTACTGCTGCAACAAGATGTGAAAGAAGATAAAATTTATAAGCCCGAAGAATTGACAAGTGAGGAAGCGTTCCTTCTGTTCACAAAACATGCATTTATGGGCCGTGAGAAACCAAAAGAAGATCACCTAACTGAGTTATCAGAAGAGTTTGTTAAAGCTATTGGAGGGCTACCCTTAACCCTTGTAGTGTTTGGGTCAGATTTGTCCGGAGAGACAAACGAAAAAGTATGGAGATATAGATTGGAAACGTTGCAAAAAATTCCAAACAAAGATATTCAAAAAAGGTTGATGATAAGTTACGATCAACTCGGGGAAATAGAAAAACAAGTGTTTCTAGACATATCATGCTTTTTTATCGGTGAGTATACAGAAAGGGCAACTTATTTGTGGGAGGATCGTGGCTGGTGTCCTGAAAATGCAATTCAAGCCCTTGAGCGTAAGTCTCTCATTAAGTTGGACCATGACCATGAAAAGAGACGTTTCATCATGCATGATCTTCTCCGAGATATGGGGAGAGACATAGTTAGCCAAGACAAAACAAGAGAAGTTTCGAAGAGGAGGAGGCTATGGAATTCGGACGACATACTTTATCTGTTTCGAAGGGAGGTACTACTCTCTCTCTCTCTCCAGCTTCTTTGCACTTTATTCAATTATGGATTTATGGACTACAACCTGTTCACTTGGATAGAGTAGGGAGTATAGGAAAGGTTAAATCCCTCACAAAGAGAGGTAGCTAATTAATAAGCTCTAAGATGAGTCAACTGTATGTCTTGGATCGTCTCGGTTTGGACACGGTTCTCTTCTTTCCATTGGATATGCTGACGACTCATCACATTGTGAAGCCCGAGTCTAGGGTTAGGCCACCTTATTGGCCCAAATAGAACCGGATTTATACTTTTCTTGCTATATATGTCTAATTACCAAATCCTTGAAAGGCTTGCACCAAGGGGTTTTGCGTAGTGGGTAGGGGCGTACGGGCAGTCTAGGTTCAATCTCACTGGCTTCACCTCTTTTGCACAAGCCAAAGTAATTAAGCCAAGCGGTAAGCCTACGGGCCTACGTGCCTTTTGTGTTTTGTTACCTCGTTGAGAGAAGCCTGATCCTAATCCATCTTCATAATGCAACCGAGTCCCAGCTCCAACGTCATCAAAATCGATTTGAATTGGCAACATGCTACATTTATGATGTGTTTGGACTGTTGCCTGAAATCTTTGTACACACATGGAGGTCACCAGACTGGGTTAATATTGCTTGTTTTCTCCAGCACTGTAACTGAGTTAATGTTGCTTCTTTTCTCTTCAGGTACCAACGAAAGTAGAAGTAGAAGCAATCAGGCTCAACCAAGGCACGGAACAAGGAAAAGAACTGCCTAATAACGCTCAATGCTTTCAAAAAATGCACCATCTCAGGTTTCTTCACATTGAGGGTGTGAAATTCGAAAATATGTTCCAGCATTTTCCTACAGGGCTAAGATGGTTGGGATTGCCGCAGTGTGACTTTGTTGAGGAGACCAATGACTTTGTGTCATCTCTTAACCTTAGGGAGGCCGTAATAGTTGATCTATCAAAGAGCAATGCAGCGGCTCAAGCTCTCGTTACTCGATCCTTTCCTAATGGCGTGGTTAGTATTACGAGCGAATTCTTTCTGTGTTTTGTGACATCTTAGATCTAGTTGTTTTTCCAAACCTGAAACTTAACTAAGAAAAAAATTTGCAGGACCTGCTCAAATTGAAAATTCTCGATCTCAGTTATACAAACATAACTCGGACGCCTAATTTCTCCAATGGCTCTCCCTTGGTGAAATTGATACTCAAAGAGTGTAAAAACTTAGAAGAAGTTCACGAGTCCATTGGAAACCTCAAGATATTAAAGTACTTGGATATGGGCAATTGCACGAAGCTACAGAATTTGCCCGACGCCATTGGCGAATTAACCTCTCTTAAAGACCTTCATCTCCAATGGTGTGAAGAGTTAATTGGAGTTCATGAATCCATTGGAAAACTCAAGAGCTTAGAGTACTTGGATATGAGAACATGCAAGAAACTGCAGACGTTGCCTGACACCATCAGCCAATTAATCTCTCTTAAAGTCTTTAATCTTGGATGGTGTAGCGAACTTAAGTGTTTGCCAGCACAATCAGGGAAGATGGAATCACTAGAGGAGCTTCATCTTAACCACACAGGCATAACAGAATTGCCTGATTCAATAGGTGAGCTTAGAAAAGTACTGCGTCAGCTGTCTTTACATCGTTGCTCCTTCCTGACAGAGCTGCCTAATTCGTTTGCAAAGTTGGGCTCTTTAAAAAAGCTGACAATAATTGGCACTCCTTTGAGGATATTAGAAGACGGTTCAGATTCAAGAAAGAAAGTACTAAAGGATGACACTGATGATCTAATGGAGATCTCTGAACTAAGAGTTCCATCGCTTGAGTTGCTTGCTGTACTGCCCGAATCAGTCTGCAGAAACATAAGACGGTTCTATTTAACCGATCCAACGAATTCAGACTTTCCGAAAGATGTCGAACGACTAAGTAACCTCGAAGAGTTGTCACTAAATTGTGAGCAACTTGCAGATCTACCCGACCGTATTCTAAGTCGTTTGGAGAACCTTACGATCTTGGAAGTCGAGTCCCAGGATCTCACAACCCTATCAGATGACAGTATTTGGGCATTGAAAAGAGTCAAGACATTGAAATTGAAGTGCAAGTATCTCAAAAAACTGCCTGATTCAATTGTGGTCCTCCTAAAAAACCTTGAGAACTTACAACTCACGTCTGAGAATCTCGAATCTCTACCTAGCTCAATCGGAGAATTGAGCAACCTAGAGACCTTTCAAGTGCACTCTGAGAAGCTCGAATCCCTACCTGTTTCAATCCGAGAATTGAGCAACCTAGAGACCTTTGAAGTGCACTGTGAAAGACTCAAATCTCTACCTGCTTGGATTGAGGGTCTGCAAAGGCTTGCGAAATTGTCATTAGGTGGGTGTGAGGGAATCACAGACCTTCCATTTGACACGTTGGAAAAAATGAAAAGCCTGCATGATTTGGAGCTGTTGAGAACTAGAATCAAGGAAATCCCCCAAGAAATTGAACGCCTCACAAGTTTGAAGGTTCTGCGCATAGCTGATGCTGAAATTGACACGTCCTTCTTTAGAGTGGATCTAGGGACCTCTTAAGTGATCCCTTATGCCCCACACCCAAACACATGATAGCAATTTGGGTGGGGCCTATTTCATTTGTATGATTTTCGCAGATTCTCTTGTCTTTAGTTGGGCTTAGTGCTAGGTGGTGCAGTGTAACACCCCGATCTGAGACCTCAGGAGTTCGAGTTCGGTTGGTATTACTTTTCAGAGGGAAGAGTGCAAAGCTTACACAGAGAAAACGTGGCTAAAAAAAAACTTTTTATTTTATTTTCATAATCAACTTTTTCTTACAATGTTCATCATTCATAACAGAATAAAAGCAATTACAATTTATCCAATGACAAAGAATAAAAATTATACCAAATACTCTGCTGAAACTGCTCACTCTGATACTACTGTCTGAAACCTACAGTTGTAATTAAACAAGAATGGGGGTGAGTCTACAACCCAGTAAGAAATAATCATAAGTAAATAAACAACAATTTACAACTGTAGTGGGCTCTAAGCCCCTAGTCTTATTTTAATTTTCGATACACCACACATGTTTTTATATTTTAATTTCCCCCATTATCATTCTCAAATACTCTCTTTCACACAACTATTTCTAGGCTGACTATACTGGTAATAACCATCTATGGACGTAGCAACCCTGTAGAACACCCCAATTCTACACATTGGCCAGATAATGAACCATACACTCCCAGTGGTCCCCAGACCACCAGGCACTACAATGAACCACTACGGGGACCCCACCGGTAGCTAGCCAGGAGGTGAAGCTCTCAATCTCGGCATGGTTCATGCTACATCCTAAACATGATGGTTATCAATCATCCATGATCCTCCAGAGTCTCAAACCAGTGTGAGTGAAATCCTAAGTCATAACTAAGTTCACATATTGAACACATTCTTAGCTTCAAGTTCACTCGTTCCCTCACGAGTGGTGTCATGAATAATTACAACCATCTCATTATTAATCTCATGTTGACATTAAGACTCACACCGCTCTTACTTAGCATGCAATGATGTAGTGTCTCTACATCATTACCGGTGGCCCACTCTCCATGGTGGCTGCACTCTGGCAGCGAACCAGGTAGCCCTTTCCACAGGTCGCCACTTCCGGCATACAAGCCGTACCTGACTCAATAGCACAGCTTACGAACCTAGAACTGTTTTCTTCGAAGTATAGCGGACACATAATAAGGCGACATGATTCCATGAGAAGTAGTTTGGGCTCCTTACCAGAGTTTATAATGGGTGGACCTGACACAGAGAACAGCATTGCATATTATGGAGACGTCATTAAAGTGCGTTTCACATCTTGCGGGTTTCTTGCTTTACTACCTTATTCATTGTGCAAAAGAATAACAGAACTTCGTTTAGTTGATCCTACAACGAGAGAGCTGCCTGATCTTAAAGGACCGCTGGAAAACCTTGAGATATTGGAGTTATACTGCGAGGAACTCGAAGCCCTCCCTAATTGGATTGGGTCAATGGGAAAGCTTAAAGAATTGATACTTTGTGCAAACCTCAAATCTCTACCAGATTCGATTGGAGGATTGGGAAGCGTTGAGACCCTCTACATCGTGTGGACCGATTTAACAGCTGTACCTGACAGGATTGGACATTTGGAAAATCTCCTGCATCTTTCATTGCATAACAACAACAAACTGGAAGCTTTACCTGCATCGATTGTGTCATTGGGAAGGCTTCAGGAATTGTTTTTATTTGATTGCGAGAAGCTTACGTCACTTCCTCAACTTCCCTCTTCCCTACAATTAATTTCTGTTGCGGGATGCTACCAACTGAACACAATTTCAGATGTTTCCAACTTGAAATCATTGAAGACCTTTGATCTCAAAGGCTGCAAGTTGCTTCAAGACGTTCCCGGCCTGGAAAAGATTACAAGCACCTTAGAAAGGCTACGTTTGCCAGGGCCTTCTGGTTCAGTGGAGGTATGAATGTGCATCTTCTCGTTTCTTTGTTATGGATTAAAAAGAATGCCATAAATATCAGATTTATATATTGAAGTTGTTACAACTCTGTGGCTGCCAGCTTTTCCAACGCATTCCTGATGTCGAATCTATAGAACCCAACTCAACAGGGCTAGAGTTGCGCAGGCCTCGAGTTTTAGTGGGGCATAGCGGCCTTACCGATGATTTCTTGAACCGAGTGTTTAAGGTATACCTTCTCCCTCTTTGTTCTGGATTGACCAATATACTATAAATATATATCATATATATTATTTATTTTGTTAGTAATAATCAGAGTGCATATATCTGGTCAGAGCGCTCTAATGCACTTCATCGAGTTCAGTTTCACTCATCCCGTGTCATCCCCATCTTCATACCCCTCTTCAATCTTATGATGCAGGTTGTTTTGATCAAATCTGAACTTATAGATAGATTCTAGAATTGACGCTTAAATCATTTTGTTTTGACAAAAAAGTATGATTTTTAAATCCCAAAAATTTTGTATTTGTCAATTATTTATTTTTTAATTGCCAAAACAATCTTGCACACAAGTCAGATTCCAGCTACTTAAATGTCAATCTTCCCTAAATGAATGATATAGATGATGCCTATGGAGACTCATTTGATCAAAACAACTTGTATCAATCAAATCCCAAAAAGGGGTAGGAAGATAGGGATGACGAAGGGGTGAGTGAAACCAATTTTCGGTTCATCCATGTGATGAACACTACCCTATCCTAAAAGGAGCAGTTAAGAGACGTCATAGCCAATCACATGACCCCCATTGCATGGGGCCGTACATGAAATGCTGTCATGTGATTGGCTATGGCACCAGTGGGGGAGCCAAATATTTAAGAAGGGTGGGCACAAACGCACAGTAATACGAAAAAGTAATTTCTTTGACTAATATACCAGCAAGTGCAAAAAAAAAAATTTAAAGAACTACAGTGACGTATTCATAATTAGCAACTTCGATTGAAACTAAACAATATGTTTTCAGTAATAACAAGTTTTTATTTAAAAACCACAGAATATCCTAATAACATTTTCACAATTTAACTTTGTTTGATACAAAGACATAAGTACCTTTTATAAATAATGCAGTGCCATTAAGCTCAAGTTTAGATCTTGAAATGCATTCATACGTGACAAAGGAACATAAATAGCTAATTAATTTTTAAAAAATCTATAAAAGATATCATAAATATTTAATAAATAATTAAAAATTATACACGCCTCTCAAAATGAAGAGGAACATCAAACATTTTTAATAAATTTTATGTTTTCACCAATTTATCGTTATCATTAATTATACACTCACTTTTTAATAAAAATTATTAATGCACATTTGTATATATTAACATATATAGATGAAACCTAATTAATTATTTTTCTAATCAAATCACTAACCTATTTAATTGAAACAAAAAAAAACAAAACCTAAAATTGTAAGTTCTAACCAAAGTCAAGTATTCATTATTTATATTTTAAAGCTAATTAAAAAAATACATAACACCCTAAAAACAAAATCCAAAATTCATATCATTTAAACAAATACAAAATCGAAACCTTAATTCTTATATAATTATGCATTTATGTTAATCAAGCATATAGAATCTTAATTAAAAACACAAAAATACTTAAATTAAATATTTATCTTATTTAAAAATAAAATAAAACTAAATGCTATTAAAAAAAGCAAAAAACTCTAAAACTTAATTAAATATTCATGCTATTTAAAAAAATTACTAAATGAAAAGCTCAATCCTAGCAAACATGGTTCATAATTTTCATACATAAGCTAATTGAAACAAAAAATAACAAAACCTCCAAATTTTTAACTAAAATCTACCATGTGAATCATGTATAATGTTGATTAAATAACTAATGAATATTTATCTAATTAAAAACCTAAATGCTAATTGATCATGTATCTTTTATATGGGTCCCTTGTATTTTTTTTCAGTTCACCATAAGGTATTTGACATATCATAGCACGCTCTGACCTGATACGCTCTTATAATGGAAGGGGGTTAGAGTAAGCGGGTTCTAGTGTCAGACGTTGATGAGTGACCCTCCCTTTTGCTCGCTCACAGGAGGCTACCTTTCCGCGTTTGAAGTTATTTGATATTAGAGTAAGGATGGATGTTGGAATGTCAGCAGAGGGTCAACTGCACTTGTCTTTCATGTTTCCAAAAGTTCCCAATGACCACCTCAGGTTGAGCTTTGGGAAGTTGCAGATCGAAGAGGTCACATCACCCATTCATATCGCAGTCATGGCAGATGACCGTCTCGTCTATGATACCACACGGGTGGTCGGGTACTTTGGTAATTTCATCTTTGAAGACTGTGATGAGTTCCTGGCATGCTTAAGGAAGATGGACGGTTGTCACACCATACAGGTGACAGTGGATGTGTCGCCTTTCAAGTCTTTCTGGGCCAGTTTTGAATGGTCTGAACTCGTTTAAAGGAGGGGGAGGGGAAAAGGAATTTCCTGGTCAGCTTTTGAATGTAACACCCTCCACTGGCGCACTTTTTTCCCCCATCAATACTTCTTTCAAAAAGGAAATTTCATTTAAGGCCAAACTTTTACCCCTAATTTCAAATATGAACTTCACGTTTCTTAAATGCTAAATATAAGCCAAATTTTTCTTTAAAACTGTAAACTAAGCATAAGCACATCAGGTCAACCTCTATCATCTTGGAAAACGTGTTATTTTTTTTTTTATTGTCACTGAAAAGTGCTAATTCATTCGGACAAAATAAACAGTTTGAATTCTTAAAGAAGAAAGTCACTGTTATAATTTGGCTTAGAGTTAAAGACTAATAAAATGCAGGTCCTTATTTGACAGATTTTCAAGAAAAAATCAGTATATTTGAAATTTCAGAAAGGTGGGCCCATATTTAAAATTAGGGGCAAAAAAGTTGGGCCCATTTCAGCACGGTGTAGCTAGGGTATACAATGGAAGCCAAGCTCTCAATTCCAAGCGTCTCTCCCAAAGGGAAGCTATCATTGGTGATCTCCTCTATCTTCTCCTCCAACCATCTCCTGCTTTATCTCTCTCTCTCTCTCTCTCTCTAGAGCGGCCATATCGTTGAAACGATGTCTTCCCTCTCAACCGTCCTTCACAAAGATGGTGCTTCTTGCAATACCTCTCGATCAGGAAGATTTGTGATGACAGTTATCGTCCCTCCCAAATCCAAGTGAGTTTGCATGTTTTTTTGTTTCTTGAATGTTATGTGAGTTTTTTCATTTTTTTCTCTCCTTTGGATGGTGTTGTTTGAGGAAGGGATGATGCAAATCATGTGAATTTGTACTAGATGTGTTTGTTTCCACATGAATCCATTTGGGGGGTTTTGGTTTGGGATTCGTTTTTTTATTACCCAAAAGAAGGTCGATGCATTTTCTAGGGAATTTTATGGTGGGGTGTGATGAAAGTTGTGATTGTATGATGTGGTTTGCATTTCGGTGCCTACTTCATGAGATTGGTTTCTTGGATTTCTGATTTTTTTTTTGACACCTGCATTTTCAATTTGGGTTCCTCATTTGCTTTCCAGAATTTGCGGTGAACCTTATGAAATCTCCCAAGAAATTGAAATTTGATACTTTTGTATGTTAATTGTTCGTTAATTTTTGGGCCGTTCTGCAATTTTAGGGATGTTGAGAGTTGAGGAAGCACTTGAGCACGCAGGGGGTATCATGGTGGTTTTGAAAATTTTCAAATTTGCAATAAAGCATAGGATAAATTCTTCCACGTCTTTTTAGCATCAATCAAACACAAGATAAATTCTTTTTGTGACAAAAACTTCAGGAAGTATTTATCATGAAAGAAAAATCTCTCAAGGAAAAAATTATCTCCAACAATCAAACGCCCCTTTAGAGATTAATTAAACAAAGGAATTTGCGGAAGGGAAGATCCAACAGCTACAATCGTGAGCATTAAAAACCATAAGAAAGAACAAGAAACTGGCATTGACTGAGACTCAAATGGATGCAACCTGCCCCATAACTTTACAAGATGCAAATGGTTGAAGAATTGCAAGAGCTAACCTTGTTCATACTTCAGAGAATAAATGAGATCCCATTCATTACCATCACCATTGAATCTCTGCCTTCATGAGTTATTGATAATATGATATAGTTAATATGCACGAAGATGTACTCGAATAGATGTAAAGGTCTCTGATTTGGTCAAATGGATCCAGATGGTGGTGTGGGCTTCCATTTGGTCCCTCTCTCTGGATCATTGGTGGCATGCTGGGGGACTCGAATAAAAATCTTTTGGGATCCAAATTGTGACTCATCAACTCAGATTATTCAAGATTTTTTTTATATTTTAAAAATAAATTTACTTATAAATATATTTGCTTAGAAGGATTGCATGAGAAAGACGCTACGTCGGTGGACATAGCGTGGTACCGTCCCATCTCAGTTTTAGGGGGAATCTACCAGATCATCGCCAAGGTTTTGGCTACCAGGATGCGCTCTGTCGCTAATCGAATTTTTTCAGATGTTCAATTTGCCTTCATTCCCCATAGACAACTGCAACATTTGTTTATTCTGGCCACAGAGGTGGTTCATTCTCTCAAGTCCAGCGAGTGGCCGTTCTTTACTCTTAAGCTTGACTTCCACAAAGCTTATGACTCGATGCACTGGCCTTTCCTCTTTCACATGTTGAAAAACTTTGGATTTGGTCGACGCTTCTCTAGTTGGGTGTGTGAGTTGGTCACTAACGCACAATCCCAAATTCAGATTAACAGGGCCCGTGGTAAGCAGTTCAAGCTTGAGCGTGGTATTCAGCACAGATGCCCCTTGTCCCTTCTGCTTTTTAATATCATTTCTTAAGGCATTGTGGTCTTGTTCAAGAGAGTTGTGGGGTGTGGTTTTATTAAGCCACTCGGAGTTCACGAGTTCCAGAGCAACATTCTTACTTACGTCGATGATATGATTATTTTCGGTGTTGGCTCCATCCAATAAATGTTAAGAGTCAAGATCATCATCCTCTTTTTCCTATCGATGTCGGGCCTCTCGCTGAACAATTATAAGTGTTGCATTTTCATAATCAATGTTCCTCCACATATGTAGGCCATTGGTCAAAAGATCTTTCAGTGCGTCACTTCAGATAAGTTTTTCTCCTACCTTGGTCTGCCGCTTCAGCTCTCACGTATTCCATCGGCTGCTTGGAACACCACTCTCCAAAAGGTTCAGACTAAGATTTCGACTTGGCAAGCCTCCTACCTTTCGATTGCCGGCAGACTTACCCTCAGCAAGCTTGTTTTAAATGCGATGCCAGAATTTTTTATGTCTATGTTCCTTATGCCTATGGGGATTAATAAGAGGCTCTCTGAGTTATTGACCAGGTTTCTGTGGTGTGGGCAAGGTAACAATAAAAAGCGTCACCTTGTGGGTTGGGACAATATAAGGTTGTCGTAGAATAGAGGGGTGTTGGGGATTTTGAACTCCAGGTTAAGAAGTATTGTTCTGGTTGTTAAGCAAAACTGGCTTGCGCACCAACCGAGGTCCCCTTATGCAAACTTTCTTCTGGCTAAATACAGATCGGCAGAGTCTTTGTTTGGGGGTTAGCACACGATTACGCCGCCCCTTTCGCATCTGCATAAATCGTGGATTCAAGCTTGGTCTGATGTGTGGGGTGGCGAGAGCGATGACATTGCTCAGAGTCAGTTTCTTTATAGAGCGATCACCCCGTATGACTCCTTTCACACAAGAGACACCTACCTTTCTCTCCTTTCGGTAGGTGTGAATCGATTCCCTACGAGAATTATTTGGGGCAAAGGTCCTCCTCCAAAAGTGCGCTTCCTTGCTTGGCTTATTCTGCAAGATCGAGTGCAGACAGATAGCTTCCTCAAGTCTATAGGTTTCTGTATTGTGAGTAAATGTGCTCTCTGCGAGGGGATCAAGGAATCTGCGTTGAACCTATTCTGGGAATGCCAAGTCTTTTAGAATATCTTTAAGGTTACTTGGAATAAGCCGGTCACGTGTGTGCGCCAGAAGTCTTTCGTTGTGGACCTCTTATGGGCCCCCCAGCCAGTTCGTAGATGTAAAAGTTGGCTGATCATTTGGAGAACTTGGTTGCTTTCTTCCTGGTAGGTTGTTTGGATGTCGTGCAACAATGCTATTTTCAGGCATATCCCGATTAATTTTAACAAGTTAATAAATTATATTTTGGCGGTTGTATATGCCTCGTCACGAATTGTCTTCCTGATCTTCAGCGACACTTGCCGCTAAGGCCTCTCCCGGATCCGGACTGATCGCCTCTATTTTTTTGTTTGTATTTTGTGCTTTTTTTTTTGGATTATGTGTTCTTTGTCGGTCTGGGTCATGTGTGTTTTGTTTGTCGGTTTCAACGTCTGTTGAACTTGTCGTAATGTTGATATCCTTACTTCGTCTCTCTCTCTCTCTCTCTCGATATATATATATATATATATATATATATATATATATATATATATATATATATATATATATATATATATGGTGGTTAAAGTTTGCTACAATCATTTGTTTGTGCAAAAAATAATATTTTTTTTTTCATTTCCTTTTTTTATTTTGTGGTACAAATTGACCCCATGGATATAATCTATATACTAGTTTTAGTGGGAACCCGCTTTTGAACTGCCAAAAACTGACATGTGTATTGGTTTCTCCGATTATAGAAAATAAGTGGTTGTAAATGCACCCATTTTTTTACTCAAAAAAACATGTTTATTCATGAAAAAAAGATAATCAAAGCGTCATTTTCCACTTAATTGAGCATGCTGAACGCATCTACAAGGTTATATTGAGTTAGAACAACTTCCATCTCCAACGTACAATTGATTGTATCAAATATGAGTGATTGGTTTCTCCCAACAGTAGGAGGATGGTGACAGTCTACATCTTCAAGTTCTTAATTCATTTGTTTTTTTGAATCTCACATTATAGATGCGATCTACAGTCTAGTAGAAATAGGCTTTTCGATCATCTTATTATAAGATGTGAGTAGGTTTTTCATAAGGCATAAAATATCAATGGCTCATAAATTTATGAGTCTTTAAATTTCATAAATTTAAAGACTCATAAGTTCATATTTTTTCATTGAAAAAAGCACTATATATCCAGTAATCGATTCATAGCAAATGAAAATGTTGAGCATATCTATGGGGTCAAATTTGGCTTAAAATATAAGAAAACAGCACTATCCATAACATAATGGATTCTTACCAATTTTCCTATATATATATAGTGATGAGTAGCTGCTAAACAATTTATGTCCTAAATAGTTTTAACCACTTCTAAGAGACAAAGTTACTTTTGGCTTAATCCTAACCTCTTGATCCATTCGTCATTGCTTATCCGCCAAAAAAAAATACTTTGGATCAACTTGACTTGATGAAAAACCTTGATTTCTATTTAGTGAATAAGTTGTTTGGGATATATATAGAGAGAGAGCATAAGCAGATTTATGAGCCTCTTTTAGGATACTTTTACTGTATGAACCTTTACCATTTCCAGACTTTCAAGTAGGAGCCGTTTAACAAGAAACTTTAATTTGGAGGTCATACTTGGTATGCTATAACTAACGTGGCTAGGTTAGTGAGGACTATATATTTCTGTCAACAACAATTTGAACTGTGCTAAATGATTTGATATCAAGTAAATAAAAACCAACAAACATATTCAATAGCATTAAGAAACGTTATTGTTGCACAAAAGGTTGAAGAGGGTGTATCTAAAATCTTGTCTCTCATCCAGGCAGCATCTAAGGAGAAAGAGCAGTTAGTGGTAAAGAAGTGAAATAAGTCATTGACATCTAAGTCTTTAGTAGTTGCTAACATATGTGCCCGATTGGAGGCCAAACATGAGACGTAACCACCTACAAAGGTGAGATGGAGAGGGAGAATGTGGACATTGTGAGGGAAGAAAGAGTGAAGGAGGAACCTCAACAAAAGAAGGGTGCTAAGGTTGAGGTGGAGAAGACTGTAGAGAAGAGAGATCTGTCTCTAACAAATGAAGAGGCTGATGAGAGAAATGGAGGCAAATTAAAGCATCATGTTCATATTGGAGCTTGTAAGGATGAGTTGGCTTATACATTGTCCGGTTCTTAAAGGTTCATGTTTCTTTCTTCTATAAGATACATACCCATATACTCTAATAACTTACTCTCATCCTATCTTCCCAGCACGTTTTTCTCAAATTCATTGTCATGTTAAAGTAAACTATGATACTTAAAATGTTAAAAAAAAAAATCATTGTCATCCTTTATCTTAATTTGTGATATTTCTCTCACTCGGTATATACCGCGTATGTTTATTTCCTGTTCTTGTAAGTCATGAATAATTTTCTCTAATATGTTCTTCTAACATTTAAATTTTTGTGGGCACGTCTTACCTATCATCTTAAACAAGTACTACGTCATCTACAAACAACACACCAAGAGTTAGAAGTCAGATTATCTTTGTATAGCCTAACCTTAATTGCCAGCATTCGTTTTCCTATGCACAGTTCTAAAAGTTGTTATTAGTTTTCTTTTTGTTGACAATGAAAGCTGGGGTTAGGCATGCAGACCCCTACAAGTTATACAACCATACCATTTGCGGTTCGAACTTGCAACGTCCCAACACAATGTGACGTGCACTAACTACTCCTGCCAGAAAAGCGAAGCCCAGGCCATTTGGTAAAAGTTATAGTTTTCTCTTGCATGTCTTGTATAATTTTTATAGACGTAGATAAGGTCTCTTTCTTTTCCAACCTGAGAAAATTAATTGCCTTGTAATGTTGAAATAAATTTTCTCGAAATTAATAAATGAATACGCAAATTTATTTTCTGCACTTCTATTTCTTGAATTGTTTTAACAGGAAAGTAACCGCTATATTTCATCTTCACATGAAAAAAATAATATTAGTTTTACAAAACATTTGATTTTCTTCTTTGCTGTTTCTTTATTATTTTTTCCCAAAGTTTTGCATTGGCTTTACTAGATCAATGCCCCAATAGTTAGTGTAATTTTATATATCATCTTTTCAATCCTTGCTAAGCCATGGGAAAACCTAGGGATGTAAACGGATTGGATTTGGTTCAGATCTAAGCATTATTGAATCCAACCTAATTGGATATTTTTTAATCAGATTCTGACTTGGATTTAAATTTAGATGAAGAAAAAGTCATAGTGAACTCAGATCTGATTAGTTAATGGGATGTGATCTATATGTAACCGGATCTGAATACCAGCAGATTCATGCCAAATTCAGACTCAATAAAAAAGATTGCCTACACATTTATTAAAAGAAATTAAGTGTGGCTATGTAGCTTTTTATTCTTTTCCCTAATGCATTTTATGACAAAAAAATTGTAAAAATATAAAAGAAAAGACGTGGCTGAAGCTCTACAAATTGTACCTCAATGCATTTGTGCCACTCTCGAACGTTTTGGATGCATGGGCAGCCAGCGTGTTTTTCAAAAATATTTTGTAAATGTTTGAATTTTCCCAGCGTCAAGTGTCCTAATTTCGGATTCTGTTGTAAAATCAAATCTGATACCGAATCCGACCCGATTAGTTTGGATTCGAAAACTGTTGCAGACCTTATCAAATGGGTTCAGATTGGGTTGGATTACCATTGACATCTCCAGGAAAATCGTTGTTTCCATTGAACATTAATGACCAGAATGGATGTGAACCCAGCCGAACCATGCATCTAGCATTTTATTGTAGACAAATTATTGTCGAATATTTCTTTCTCAACATGTTCATCTCAACCTTACACTCAGTCAACCAAAGTATAACCAGCTTGCAATTTAATCCCAACCTAATTGACTTTTATCTTTTTATCCTTAATTTTACTTTCTCAAGACTAAACCTCTTAGGGTCCGTTTGTTTCATTCTCATGAAAGGGCAAGGCCTTTCATTGGAAGGGGCACAGATTTCTACAAAATTCTGCCAGTTCACTCATCCCATAAGAAATTAAGTTGAATGAAACAAACGAGCCCTTAATGATTCTCTTGTTCATTTTGTTTTTTATAACAAAAATATTCTTTTGTATGTTCTTAAATTAATATAACCTTTGGTTCAAATATGTACTTTTATTTTTTTTGACATATATATATGTATATATAGAGAGAGAGAGTCATTGGAAATTTTTTTTTTTTTTTTGAAAGAGAGAGTACTAGAATATGAGAACTGAAAATATGAGAACTAATGTGTGAGCCACAATTTTTATGAAGTTTTTATTCTTTTCTCTTGAATCTAAACATATGGATGTGATCTACATGCTTGGCTTCATAAGAACACACTCTTGAATCATCCGTTTTTTATGCATAAATGAGATTTTTTTAAGGCATTAAAATAAATAGCTCATATTCTTCTTAAATATTCAAGCATTCAAAAATCATATTTTTTCATCATAAATATACAATGGTTAACTTAGCAAATTGACCATGCCAAGCACATCCGCATTGTTTGATTCACAAAATAAGTAATGGAAATGCTCATATTCTAGTGATTATATATATATATATATATATATATATATATATATATATATATATATATATATATATAGGGAGAGAGAGAGAGAGAGAGATGTTGGATCGTATTTCAGATCACACCGTTTCACAATCAACATCATGACATAAATCAGGATATACAGCATTATGAAAATCATGATTAACAGTCGATCAAAACAGGAACAGGGAGCAAGCATATCGATTTTCGTATGATACCAAAGTACAGACAACAACACATGAACAAACAGTTGCAAAGAACACAATAAAAACAACGGAAACATATTATTATGTAAAAGGCTAAGGCGTACAAAAGTACACTCCTTAGAGAAGATTCGCCCCCACATACAGTGCAAACAGGGTACGTCGTCCTTCTCCCAGGATACAATAGCCTCGACAATCAGGATCGGTGCACTCCGACAGATCGTCCTTCGAAAACAACTTCTCTGAACCGTTGTTGCAGAAAGCCTCTTCAGGGAAAATCCAGGAGAGAGAGAGTAGCAGGAGAGAGAAAACGTAGAGTCTTTCTTCTTCAGAATTCTGTACGTCCAACATATGCGTAACCCTAGCCCTAACCACATTTTTATTAAACCACGAATGGTTACAAAAACGTGGAAGGGATCTATTACGGAATCTGAGGAGTCGAGACCCGTTAACGGGGACACGAACTACGAGGAGTCGTGACCCGTTATCATTTCTCATAACCTATTAATGAATCACAAAAACTTTGGGCAAAAAGGTACTTTGGTCTTGATTGGATATGGCCCTAAAGGGCTAATTACCCAAACCCGGCTTGGCACGGCACGGCACGGCGGGTGTGCATGCGCACGCGTGTGTGGTAGTTATCCCATCCTCTTGTTTCTAGGAACAAGTGTAAGAGTTTCCATATAAGTTATAAAGCCTATAACTTTCTTGAAACTCTTCAATATGGGACTATTTCACATCATCAAGTTCAAACTTATTCCAAAAAGGAAAAACAACCCATGTTTTCTTCATTTGAATTCTCTCACCTTTCCTTCCTACATCCAACAAGAGAGACTAGTATATGAAAAAATGAAATATGAGAACCAGAAATATGGGCATTTTCAAATTTTTTTTTTTTTCAAATCCAACCACGTGAATGTCTTTGGCTTGGTGAATTTGCTAGGAATCGACTGTTGGATCATGTATTTTCAATAAAGAATGTAATTTTTGAATGCTTGAATATTTATGAAAATTATGAGCCATTGATTTTAAAGTCTTCAAAATCTCATATATACATCATAATCTTCTGATTCAAAAGCTGATCCTTATGAAACCCAACATGTAGATCACATCAGTATGGCTAGATTTAAGAGAAAATATTAAAAACCAATGAAAAGCCCAACTCTCTCTCTCTCTCTCTCTCTCTCTCTATATATATATATATATATATATATATATATATATATATATATATATATATATATATTCTGTATGTAGAGAAGGGGGTATCTTTGAACAAGATAGAAGGCGAACACGCAATGGACGTGTGGGAGCCCTTGAATCACGGGCAATCCAATGGTCGCACTAAAAGCCTCCGAAAAAAAAGTTTGGTGGTGACATCCACTAAAGTTCCTTTTTTGTTTGCCAATTAAGCATGCAATGTGCATTCCTTGCTGTTAGACAATAAGAATGTTCGAACATACACACACTATTGGTTCCTCCTTACTGTAAGTGGGTGTGGACGGTCCGATTTTTTTTTTTTTGATACGAGAATCTGATCTGATGTGTTCTACATGATTTGTTTGGTAAAAACCGGTTTTTGAAACATTCGATTATATAACGTGATCTGGTTTTTATAAGTATTCAAAATTCAATGGTTATGAATTTTTACAAATTTTAAAGTTCATAAAATTATATTTATTGATCAAGAAAAGCATAATCAAACAATCAATTATTAGTAAATGGATCATGTTGAACACATCTGGAGAGAGAGAGAGAAGTGTAATTTTGACCAACCAAATTGTTGGAAACAAGTCAGATGCCCAGCATACCGTTGATCGTGCATGCAATCAATGGTGTGCTTTGTTTTTCTGCAAAGTCACTCTTTAGAGTCAACAACTGCACTAAAGGGCCATTTCTGCTCAATTTCAAATGCTTTAAAAGTTCTTGATTTGTTTAGCGGTTATGTATATATATATATATATATATATATATATATATATATATATATATATATATATATATATATATATATATATATAGAGAGAGAGAGAGAGAGAGAGAGAGAGAGAGAGAGAGAGAGTCTGATGGGTAGTTTAGACGCCTAACGCTTTTTTGTGCCTACTGTATGCCTACCGAGCATTGACCATGATTATCATGTTTATTGTTTCCAACAATGACGTAGAGGACACATACTTTTGAAATCATTTCCTATTTTGGCCGAGACTAAGAAATATGTCAAACAATTATTATTTTAATAACTTCATAAAAAAAGTTATTATTTTTATAACTTTAAATTTGCGCCCTTAGTTCTTTGTTCTTTTTATGAAGATGAATATATCCCGTGCATGCCAGGAAAAATGATTTTTGACCAATTAAACACTTATGTAGAGCAACTTAAATCCCAAAGTTTTGACAATCTCCACTTTGTAAATCTCTCTCTCTCTCTCTCTCTACCAATTTCCGAATACTCCCGCACAATCCCCAGTTGTCCTCCACAATAACCTAATCTTTGTTTAGACGCTATCTTCTTTCAAGATAATTTACGTGGATTTATTGTACAAGCAATTAATTGACGCTTAAGCTCTTTGTTTGCTTATGTCAGGAACGAGGCAAAAATAAAAGATATGATTGTTGCGAGGGTGGTAACTCAACTAGATAAGATTCCCTTGTATGTTGCAAAATACGAAACTGGAATTGAGTCTCGTGTTAAGAAAGTGATGGACCTTTTGAAGACTGGGAAAGAAGGCCCACTTATGATGGGAATCCATGGGATGGGGGGCATTGGAAAGAGTCAAGGCTGTTTACAATTAACTGTTTCGTGAGTTTTGAAGCCAGTGTTTTCATTTCAGATATCAGGCAAAATTTTGGCAGCCAAGGGGTCGAGTTACAGAAGCAACTCATTCGTAAGATCTCAAAAGTTCAAAACCCATCCATAAATAACATTTCAGAAGGATTAAGCATGATCAAAGAAAAAATTAAATCTAAAAAGGTTTTAATTGTTCTAGATGATGTTGACCATAGAGACCAATTAAATGCATTTGGTGAGAGGGAATGGTTTGGTCGAGAGAGTGTGATCATCATCACATCAAGGGATAAGGATGTACTGCTGAAACCAAGCCAAATTTATATGCCTACCGAGATGGACAGTGATGAATTCTTTAATCTATTCACAAAATATTCCTTTAATGGTCAGCAACCAAAAGAAGAGTACCATGACTTATCAAATCAGTTTGTTGAAGCTGCTGGACGGCTACCCTTAGCCCTTGAAGTATTTGGGTCACTTTTGCATGGAAAGATGGAAGAACAATGGAGAACTATATTGGACAGTTTGCGAGAAATTTCACACAGAGACATTAAAAAAAGGTTGAGGATAAGTTATGATGGACTCGGGACATCAGAAAAACAAGTGTTTCTATACATATGCTGCCTTTTTATTGGAGAAATGAGCAACCTTGCGACCTTTGAAGTGCACTGTAAGGATCTCAAGGCTCCATCAGACCCAATTGGTCCATTGCCAAACCTCAAGAAGTTCTCATTAAAGTACCAGAAACTAGAGACTTTATCTTACTGGATTGGTGGCATGGCAAGGCTTGAAGAATTGTCATTAGATCTGTGTGAGGATACCAAAGACGTGTCAGATGCCTTAAGTTTGCCTGGTTCGCACCTGCTAAGATTCTTCTAAAGCCACCCAAGTTTGAAGGTTCTGTGCATAACTTACGCAGAAAGTGAGACGGCTTACTACCAGGTTGAATTACAAAGCAGCCTCAATGCAGCGAGTGGCTCGCAAGTTTGAGGGTTAAATGTGACACATCCTTTCTGGTAATCTTTCCTATCTCACAACAATAGAGAAACTATTTTCCTGGCAATGTAACTGGTCAAACAGTGCATTCCAGACTAATATGGCATATATATTTGATCTGTATGATATTTGGTCTTAGGCTAGAGCAAGGTTGCCCGACTAAAAAGCAGACAACAATGCATTTTAAAATGTATAGAAGCGAGAAATAAAAAATCAATGTAGGAATTGAATGAGAATTGAATTGAAACAAAAATAAAAACTAAAATAGAAGTAAATATTCTTGAATTTCATAATTTTATAGTGTAAGAATTTAATTTTTTAGCAAAATCTAAAAATAATTATTGTCAATTTAAAGAAAGCACATGAAAGTGAGTGAGAAGCGTGAGAGAAAACATATAAAAATATAAAAATGGAGTGAGAAAATATATAAGAATAATATATGAAGTGTGTAGAAAAAATAAGAGAAGCATGGAAGAATCGAGATTCCCATCAAGTTTCAAAAACAAGGAGTATCACACTTCTGAAACGAGTTTTCGAAATGCAGGCTTCCCACCAATCTTAAAAACTTCTGGTAACTATTAGAACGAGATTCTATCTCAGTCACGATAATCTCTATCATAACTAAGATAAAGATAAAGATAAGCATCGCATAACTATAAGCTTATCATTATCCCGACTTATTTCGTGGAGATAACCACAATGTTTTTGTATATATATGTGACTCTTGTACATGTGTAAAAGTATTAAATGAAACAATTTTTCCCAGTTTGCGTTGGCTCTTCTCCTTAGACATTTTCTTCAACTACATTCCCATAATCTTAATATGGTATCAATGCAATCGACATCCTGGTCGACTTTGTTTTTTTAGCGCTAAATTTTTTCATTTTTTGCTCACGGTGAAACACCTGAATTCTTTACAGCGAGTCTTCCCTGCGTAAGCGCGCTTATATGCATGTCCCTGCAAATCAGCTCCTTTCTTCTTCCTGTTTTGGTGAGGACTCTCGAAACCTCTGTCTTGGCCTTACCCTCAGACATCGCACTCGCAGGCTTGCAGTCGTAGTCATGCACGCAGAACTCACTATAGCCAGCCCTTCCTGCATATGCACCCTTTTCTGCGCCAAAGCCTTCACAACCATGCATGCTCACTCCTTCACACTGCATGTAGGCCGCACGTCACCGCTTGTGCACTCCTGTTTGCTAAAGCCATCGAGCACTCACTTCCCATTTCATTTTTGGGGACACCTCAAACCCTTTTGGACGTGTCTCCTACGTGTTTCTTCTCCCACTAGCACTCGCCACAAATTGTCGATCCTGTTGTTCATCTTGATCTTTTGCTGCTACATCATGCACTTTATTGCACATTTTATTTTGTTGGTCTGAGCACCAACATGTTGCTATGACGTTACTCCTTTCAATGATTGTGTGAAGGTTGTTTAACGTGAAAAGGCAGTCACACCTCTTTTTGTTTCTTTTCACTATTTGTGTTATCGCTGGAGGACTTTTTGTTGTTGCACATCTGAGATCCAGAGATATATTGTTTTGCTCGTTGATCTGAGGACCAACGATCAGAATTAATCTTTGTTTCTATGCGTCTATTGATGCTTCTTCTCTTGATCAGACTAGTGATCAGGTTTGACCTCATTTCCTATGCATTAGTTGTTCCTTCTTCTCTTGATCAAGATCACCATGGCTATAGAAACCACGACATCCTCCAATACTGAAGAAGATTTGTCGATGTCCTCTCCACAGATCACACCTGAATAGTATAAACATCTCATAACCCTCATGTCACAAGGTAAACCGGAAACCCAAGTCAATCTTGTAGGTAAAACTCTAGCTTTTCTATATTCTTCTTCTTGTTGGATAATAGACACTAGGGCTACTGACCATATAGCTTCTAACCTAGATTTACTACATTCTCCATAATCTATCATTTGTCTACCAATAGGATTACCCATTGGACTATCTGCTCTATTCACCGCATTGGCAGTGCAAGCATAAATCCACAAATATCTCTCATTGATGTCTTTTGTGTTCTAAGTTTTAAGTACAATTTGATATTCGTTAGCAAGTTGACAAAAGATTTACAGTGTGATGTTATTTTTACTAATGAATCTTGTACTTTTTAGGATTGTCGCTCAAAGCAAACGATTGGAGTAGGTAAGATGTAAAATGGACTTTATATGATTGAAATCAAGAGTGGTGTCATTCTTTTTAGTTTCAGTCATGCTCATCTTTAGCATTATCGACTTGGGCATATTTCAAGTTCTCATTTTCAATATTTTGTTAATTCTAATAAATTGAATTCTTTTAAATTTGATGGAATATGCTTACTTTGTCCTTTGGCTAAACAATCACGTCTTCCTTTTTCTAACTGAGTCATTAGTTCAACATCAACCTTTGAACTCATCCATATTGATTTATGGGGCGGATATCAAACTCCATCCCTATTTGGTGCACATTATTTTCTAACCATCGCAGATGATTACACTTGTTCTACTTGGGTCTACCTCATGTGTTATAAATCTGAAACATTTTTCCTTATCCAAGATTTTTTTTTTGTGATCAAAACCCAAATCCAAAAAAGTTAGAAGTGATAATGGGAGTGAATTTTTTTCAACCGATATGCAGACATTCTGTCGAAATTAGGGTATAGTTCATCAACATAGATGTATATATACCTCTCAACAAAATAGAGTGGTGGAACGCAAGCACCGAGATCTCTTTAATATGTCTCGGGCCTTGAGCTTTCAAGCCAATCTTCCTATAAAATTATGGGGGGAATGTATTATGACTATTGCATACCTCATAAATCGTGTTTTCAGCACAACCCTTAATGGAAAAACCCCACATGATGTTTTATTTTACAAAGGTCCTAATTACCAACATCTCAAAGTTTTCGGATGCATGTGCTATACTCACAATATTCATCACTCCCACAAATTTGATAGTAGAGCGAGAAAATGCATCTTCCTTGTATATTCATATGGCTAAGTTGCTTACCATTTATATGATCTTGAGTCCTATGCTATTTTCACCAGTCGAGACATGGTTTTTCATTAACACATTTTTCCTTTCCAATATGTTTCATGTGCACCATCTAACTTTAAAGATATCTCATTGTCTGATTTTTCATCAGATGTCTCCCATTCACTCCACTCAATTGATTCTCAAGATAATATATCGGTTTTCCAAACTTGTCCACGTCCATCACCACCTATTTTTATCCCTTCTACTACTCTGAGTCCTCCCTTGGCATTCCTTGGATCCGCTATCCTTGTTTAGGGATCCTCCAAGACAAAGGCTCCACCTGCTCATCTTCAAGATTATAAATGATACGTTGCATTTTGCTTGCCTCAATCAGACACTCTGAGTGCTCACCATAAAGGTATAAGGTATCATCTTTCTCATTACTTTACTTATGATAATTTCTCTCTATCTTACCATGCCTTTTTAGTAGCACTTACAAAAAACCTTGAATCCCGGACATTTGCCAAGCCATAGGGTATGATCATTGGCGAAAGGCCATGGCGGTCGAAATTCGTCCACTTGAAGACAACCATACATGGACCGTTACACACCTTCCACCAAGTAAATGATCAATCGATTGCAAATGGGTTTACAAAGTGAAGCACAAATCCGATGGGTCAGTTGAGCGTTACAAAGCATGTCTTATTACAAAAAGTTATACACAGGTTGAAGGTCTTGACTATCATGAGACCTTCTCTGGAAGATGTTCCATTTAGTCCTCACTAAGCCCATCATTGTTCGGTGCCTCTTGGTTGTAGCTGCCGTTAAACATTAGGACCTCCATCAATTTGATGCCAATAATGTGTTTCTATACTGTGATCTTGATGAGAAAATCTATATGACATTTTCTTATCACAACACAAATACGCATTGGACATCATTGGAGATCACAAGTACTTAGGGGCAAAGCCGTCAGATTTTTCTATGAAACAATACAAAAAGCTTAATTCAGAGGAAGGAGAGTCATTGAATGATTCAATTTATTATCGAAGACTTGTGGGTCGATTGATATACATCACCATTACAAGGCCTGACATAGCCTATTATGTCAATATTTTAAGCCAATTTATGTATACACCAAGGAGGCCATATCTTGAGGCTGCACAAAGGGTCTTGCACTATCTTAAGTTCACACCAGGTCAGAGCATACTATTATCATATGATAGCAAACTTCAACTGTTTGTCTATTGTGATTCAGGTTGGGCATCATGTTCAGAAACTCAAAGATTTACCTCAGGTTATTGTACCATGTTGGGAAAGAGTCCAATATTTTGGAAAACAAAGAAGCAGACAAGCTGAAGCAGGATATAGATCGATGGCACTTGCAAGTTATGAATTAACATGATTAAAATATTTATTGACAGATTTAGGAATCAAACATCCCCAACCTATGTTGATGTTTTGTGACAACCAAGTAGCATTGCATATTGCGGCCAATCCGGTGTTCCATGAACACACTAAACATATAGAGATCAACTCTCATGTTATAAGAAAAAAAAATCAAAATGGTTCAATCAGAACTCAATTTATTCCGACAAACTTATAAAGCGCAGATATGTTTACCAAGCCATTGGAACGAGATCAGTTTCTTCAACTCAAGAGCAAGTTGGGTGTTATCAATCCTCACGCTCCAACTTGTGGAGGAGCATGTTAGAACAAGATTCTATCTCAATCACAATAATCTCTATCGTAATTGAGATAAAGATAAGGATAAGCATCGGATAACGATAAGCTTATCGTTGTCCCGACTTATTTTGAGAAGATAACCACAATATATATATATATATATATATATGTGTGTGTGTGTGTGTGTGTGTGTCTTGTACATGTGTAAAAGTATTGAAGGAAACAATTTTTTCCTTGGCTCTTCTCCTAATACATTTTCTTCAACTCTATTACCTTAATCTTAATAGTAACGTTGGGCTAGGGCAACTTCTGCAGCCTTGTTCTTAGAAGGCATGTTCCAGTGATCAGGCCCAAGTAGCAAAGTAGTCAGACCACACAAAACACAGAAAGTGGCTGGCCATGTAGCGATTTTTCATGCAGTGACTGCACATCCCGAGATATTTTTTGTTATGTGTGGCTTTTGTACTTTGTAAAATACTCGGGCCCAATCACTGGGTCTGCCCCCACTGAGAAACTCAATATGCTTAGTCTCATGCACAAATTCCCCCATCCGCACTGGACGTTAATGCTAATAAGTGTTGATTTGAAAACAATAACAAGCATTTCAAGCTTGAAACTTGGGAGCTTTTAGGTCCTAGTGAATGCAGAAGCGTTTGTGATAATTTTCAAGAAAAGAATGTTAAATATATGTTAGTCGTTTATGTGGTTTATTTTGTAATTCCATTAGAAAGGTGTCAGTCTAAGCTGCTTTTTTATTTTGGCTGATGATCCCCCGTTCGTTAAAGGAGGTAACGCTTGTGTTCCTTTGATTGTCAAGAAAAAGAATGAGCCAACTGGTTAGACGTCAGCATGTTTATCAAGGTGTGGCAACTACATATTCTAACAGCATTTTTGGCGATCAACAGGAAAATTCAGCCTTGAAAAAGGAGTTGCTGCTTATTTTTGCTGAACAAGGGCTCTGCTCTGGAGCGCACGGTTGCAGACTTCGCAAGCACGCGCGCACATAAAGGCAATAAATATGTAATTTCCTTTTTGTTTAATAAAACTGGTAGGGGTTCTGCCTAACCCCAGTTTTCTCCTTCTAAACAAAGAATATTGTACTTTAGAGTGGAACTGAATGTTAGAGAAGGATGCATAAGTTCATATGCGGAGCAACTCTACAAACTCACTAAGAAAACACAAGTTAGAAAACAGGTCAAGTTTGCTCGGCTCCCATGAGAATGATTCTCACAAGTACCATTTTCTCAGGTCATTGCAAGCGTAAAAAAATGTGCTTTGAAAGAGTGAATCGAATGTGACCAATCAAGTGTGATCCATTGTCTCACATTTTGTGAGGGATGGGATCACGATAGTAGATCATAATTCTCATCAGTCGTAGAATGGCCAAACAAGTGTGTCCTACATGTCCTTTACGTGAGGACTAAATGGAACATCTTCCAGAGATGTAACCCTTTAAGCCTAGCATAGTCAATCAATGATATCATTCATCGCCAGTACATGCATGTCACAGTACATGATTGTTCGAGACCATCCAAATGAAATACTCGTGCAAACAAGCATATAAACGTACTCAAGTGGCAAGTTTTTTCCTACAAGTTAAAATCTCAATTCTTAAAAAGCTTTTTTTGGAGTCGTTTGGGGCAGCTTTGTCCAGAACATCACTTCCGACCACTTTCTGGCCTCTCCATGACTGGATCATCGATAAATACAGAAGGAAGGCGGTTTAAATAGTATAGAGTTTACAAGATTCCAATCCATCCCTAGATTAAGCATCAGATACCGTAAAATATGAAAAGAGAAGGCAACCAAAGATCATTCAGCTCTGGTGCCTGAAGCCCGTACGATAGATAATTGTTGCTACACTATCAACTGCATTCACTCACTCTGAAACTGAACTCCTCTTAAAGCAAAGCAGGTTATATGTTCCCCCCCCCCCCCCCCCCGAACAGGGCCGGTACTGAGATCTCATGTTCGGGGTTCCAAATAGCGCCACGTATAAGATGCAGACTGGCATGCATATCGATGTGTGTCCGCATCATACTGCATCGTAATTTGGTGCCGCAGCAAAGACTTAAGTACCCTTTACCGCCATTCGCTTCCTCTTCCTCGAACAGACATAAATGCCCTCTTTCTAGAAAACTGAATCGTCGGTTCCTGAAAAAGACAAAACTGCCCTCCATCGTTATCGCGCCATCGAACGGACATAAATGCCCTCCTTATAGAAAACTGAATCGTCGGTTCGTGAAAAAGACAAAACTGCCCTCCATCGTTATCGCGCCAAAAAGTTCCGCAGAGTTTGCGTATGTAGCAAGCGTTATGTTGTAGGATTCAAATAGTTCAAAACAATTCATTCTCGCTCTAAGCACTCTATCGGAGATTCTTTGCTTTCATCTGAATTCGTCGAAGCATCCCTTCCTTTGTTCCAGAGCATCGGTTTCCGTCTTACGCACAGTCGCAACATAATAACCACCTTCTGTTGCGTATTAGTTGTTACTGTTGCTTACTCTACAGTTGAAATATCCAAATTCCCATCATTTCGGTGAGTTTCGTGTAAGGTTTCTTTCTTCAATCTGAATATTGCTTCTTATACAATGATTTGTACTTATGAACCCAAATATTTCGATGATTTCTAATCATGATGATCGTGTAATGTGTTGTGCAGGTTAACAATGTCTGCGCCTCATGAAATTAGAGATACCCCGTCGTTCTATGGGTTGTCTATTAGAGAAGTGATCCGCCAGTCCCATCTATCTAAGGTTTTTAAAAGATACCAAAATATACTTAAGATTGAGAATGATGAAGACAGGGAAAAAGCCTTGGAATTGTATTATGCGGAGGATTATCCATCAGATATCGAAGCTGCGGACCAAAGGAAGAACTCTGAAGAACGAAAGATGCAGAACAAGGATGATGAAGAGAAGGCAAAGGCAAGAAATATTGATGAGAATATAAATAGAAGGCAGAAGATTAATGCACAGGTGATGAAAAGGAGGAAGAAGAATGTGGAGGAGTTTCAAAGGTATGTTAGCTATTTAGTGGAGGACACTAAGGTAGAATGTAAGAGGAGAGACTTGGAGCGTAGTGCAATGCGAAACAAGGAAAGGCTACTGAAGGAGGCGGAGGAGAGGCGAAGGCAAATGAATAAGGAGGAGGAAGAGAAGGAACAAAATATTCCTCAGTATGAGGAAGAAAAGGAAAGGCGAATGAGGGAGAAGGAGTTTGAGGAAGAGAGGTCAATGCAAAGGCAGGAGAAGGAGAATGAGGAAAAGAAGGAAAGGCAACGAAAGGAGAAGGAGGAGGAGGAAGAAAAGGAAAGAGAAAGGAAGAAGCAGGAGGAAGAATTGCAGGAAAGAAGGAAACAAGAACTAGAAAAGGAAGAAAGGCGGCGGAAGGAGAAGGAGGAGGAAGAAAAGGAAAGGGAAAGGAAGAAGCAGGAGGAGGAAGTGCAGGAAAGGGAAAGGAAGAAGCAGGAGGAAGAGGCGAAAAGGGAGAGAGAAAGGAAGCAGAAGGATGAGGAGAAAAATGAGAGAGAAAGGAAGGAAAAGGAGGAGGAGGCGAAAAAGGAGAGAGAAAGGATGCAGGAGGAGAAAAGGGAGAGAGAAAGGAAGCAGATGGAGGAGGAGAAAATGGAGAGAGAAAGGAAGCAGAAGATGGAGGAGGATAATAGGGAGAGAGAAAGGAAGCAGAAGGAGGAGGAGAAAAGGGAGAGAGAAAGGAAGGAGAAGGAGGAGGAGGAGAATAGGGAGAGAGAAAGAAAGCAGAAGAAGGAGGAGGAGAAAAGAGAGAGAGAAAGGAAGGAGAACGAGGATGAGAAATGGGAGAAAGAAAGAAAGCAGAAGGAGCAGGCGAAAAAGGAGAGAGAAAGGAAGCAGAAGGAGGAGGAGAAACAGGAGAGAGAAAGGAAGGAGAAGGAGGATGAGAAAAGGAAGGATAGAGAAAGGATGGAGAAGGAGGGCGAGAAAAGGAAGGCAAGAAAAAGGCATGCGATGGTGGAGCTGGTAGAGATGGAGATTGAAAGGCAATTGGAGGCAGTGGACCCACCAGAAAGTCCCAGGTTGGAGGGAGAACATGAGAAAATAGCGACCAAGGTAAATATATCCGTTCTGTCTATGAAGATTTAATAATATGTTTAGCGATTTTGGTATAGCGATTACTGTGTTAGGTATTAATATGTATAGCGATTACTGTGATAGTTTGTCTGCAACCAATATTATTTATAGCGGTTAGTAGAATAGCATTTATAAGTACAAATGGAACTAATTTACAATTGGTAGGAATAATATGTTATTTTGTGTTACAAGGAGTTCACAGGAGAAGCAGAGCACCAGGTGAAAAGCTCGGAGGTCGGTGTCAATGGCTTGTAGTGCTGTCGTGGTATGGTCAGCTGAGTGCATATCAGAAGGACCGATTACAAAATATGCACTTCGGTGGCCTTTTGGACCAACAATATTTTGAAACTTGCTGGAATACCATGACTCACCTGGTAAATAAGTGGAATGATAAGACGAACACATTCCAGTTTGATTCTTTTGAGATCACCATGACTCTAGAAGATGTGGCAAGGATCATTGGCCTTAAGTGCGATGGCAGTGCTGTCCTATTACGACATTCAAACTATAACGCAAGGGAAAAATGCACGGCCCTGTTAGGAATGTCGATGGACGAATGGAGTCAATGTATTTCTAGTGGAATCAATTCCACATTAATGAAAGTCTCATTTTTTCGTAATAAATGGGAAGGTCACTCCGCTACTTATGCATCTGAAATAGCTGACCAAGAGTTGCGCGGCTTCCTTATATATTTTTTTGGTCTTACATTATTTTCCGATTGTTATGGTTCGAGAATAAGTTCCATGTGGCTGCAGTACCTGGCAGACTTACATGAAGTCGACAACTATGCCTGGGGTGCCGCTATGCTCGCACACTTGTACAGTCAACTCCACCGTGCGAGTAATGGTACGAAAATAGTTGGGGGATTTTGGCCATTTGTTCAGGTATTTGTTGATTACATACTTAGTAATTGTAGACAAATCTCATTGCAGGTTGTGGTTTTACTAATAATATTATTTTTGTTAGGCGTGGGCGTTGGAACATATTATCCCATTGTTTCCACGTTGTGGCCCTCCAATTTGTGGTTTTCCAAAGATCGGTCGCTGGGTTAGAATAAATGTCACAGTTTATAATGCTAAGTCTATTTTAGATGGGCTGCAACTAAACGAGGTAAACGTTCTAAAATTATTTACAAACACGTCAGCATTTACCATTGAGTATTATAAATCGTTGTAATGTTCAGCATTCTTAAATATCCATCGTTGTAGGATTGTCTTCCGTAGTACATATCGTTGTTGCCATATCATGCGTAAATAAATTTTAATATATTTGTCATTCGTTATTAAAAAGAATTACCAATATACACGTTTTGTGGAGACCTTATGGAGATGGGGAGGACGATGATGAAGACATTGTTGCGGAGGCTGCTAGATTGTCTGACCGCGATTTGTGGCTATTCTGCAATTTTGAAGCCGAGTTGCAGCAAGGTAGTCGAGTTCTCCTACAATCTGGCTTGGGGCAGTCTATCCCAAATAAGCCTTTGGAAGTGAGAAGGAAGATGAATAGTGGTGGGGGCAGGAACGTGAATTGGCACGATCGCTATAGGGACAAATTATTAAATTGGAACTCAGGTGGTTTTCCTGCCATATCGTATGATCATGAAGGACGATAATTGGATCCCTTCTATTTCGAAAGGTATTGGGAACCAATGCGGCGAAATCGGAAGATTGAAAAAAATGTGAACCCATGCCTCCCAACTGCCCCTTCTCATGTTGCAGCCCAGCCTCTACAACCAAAACGTCGTCTCTCTCTGGTTACTACGACTAGTCCCTCAGTAACAAAGCACGAGGAAGAGCGAACACTTGCTCCAAAAGAGAACATTGTCTCTGCCGCAAGGTTCGAAGTTATGGAGAGGGAGAATAAGAAATTAAGGGCAGAAGTAAGCACTATGGGGATTCAATTGAACTCAATAATAGAGATGATGACCAGTTTTCTTAAAAAAGGTCTCGCAACAAAGATGCCACGCAAGATAGACAGTCTACAAATAAAAAGTGAGAGACAAGTCTATGATATTTCATCTGATTCGTCAAGTGCCTCAGAATAAATCCTAGATTTTCATTTTTATCACGCTAGGTTTTTGTTGTAATTGTATAATGAGTTGTAGTAACGTGACATTCTTTTGTTGTTTAATTCTTTATTATTACATCTTTTCGTCTGTGGATCTCGGTAATAAATAAACTTTAATCAAAAATAAATATTTGTTTAGAAATCGTGGCATTGCCTAACCTCTCTGGCATCGCTAAGATTTAGCATTTCTGTTTAGCAATCGCTGTATTTGTCTCCGCCTCGAAAGAATATCGCAAAAAGAATTGGCGATGTAAGCCGTGAACAATAATTTAACGAGTGCTGACGGCGTAAATGATAACAGTCAATAGCGACAAGAAAAGGTTGATGCTCCAAAATCTATACGATACGGTTTCCGCTCAGCAATTGTTCATCTGACAGGGACACCTTCAATTCAAACCGCGATAATGAACGTTTGTTGTTAAAAAACTGCTGAGAAAAGTATGTTGCATGAATATATCGATGTATCCATATACGATAATCAATAGAATAATCGTGAAAGATTATTCATACCTGAAAAACGGGTTTGTTCGGGTCGTGTCAAACTCCCACTAAAAGATTGTTATAATGCGACCGACAAACGACGGGTTTTTAATTATTTAAAAGTCAATCATTTAATTTGCGAGGTGTTTCCAAAAAAGTTCGGCATGTGAAACAACGTATTTTTAAATATTTAAAACGCAAAGGGCGCTTGTGGAAAGACGTATTTTTAAATACTTTGAACGCAATCATTTAATTTGGCGGCGGTTATCGAAAAAGGGCGGCATGCGAAAAGACGTATTTTTATTTATTTAAAACACAATCATTTAATTAGCGGGTTGTTTTCGAAAAAGGGTGGCACGCTAAAGGACTTTACCTTTGTATTTGACTGAGGACGGCGTTTCCGTATCTGCGTTGCAAAGGTGTCATCGATATCTCCGTCCAGGCATGGCGCCGAAGAAGGGGACAATCGGAGCAGTACGACCAGCCATGGCGGCCAAGAAGAGGACGATGGGAGCAATACGACCTGGCACGACGCCAAAGACGATTGGAGCACTACGACCGGGCACGGCGGCAACGGAGAGAACGATGGGAGCAAAACGACCAGGCACGGCGGCAACGGAGAGGACGATGGGAGCAAAACGGTCAGGCACGGTGCCGAAGAAGAAGACAACCACATCCACAGTACCAGCACTAGCGCTTAAGACGTATATTTTTTGAAACGCCTGAGCGGTTTAGTCAACATTTGCCTTTTCATGTCGTATTTGGACTAGTGTTGTTTACTGTAGACAATAATTTCAATGTCGAATCTTGAATACCACTCTCGTGGTGCACGCAGTTCAACATCCATAGGCAAGGGTGGGCGGCAACGCCCTGACGAGTTCGTAGATGACATCAAGCAGATGCAAGATGAATTTGCAGTTGGGAACACTATCAGTAATTTTGTAAGTATTTAACCACTATCAATTTCTAGGTCGTTCCGGTTTGTATGTTTTGAAGTTCATAAATTTGTGCAAGCAGACAATGTGTGATTTTGTCGATTACATCCAGAGTAACCCAACAAGCAATACAGTACGCATTATCAGCCCTTATTTCATGGTATGTCTGGTCTGCTGTTGTTTTGTTTGTTTTTATGACGTACTCACGTTTCTTGGTGGTTAAACCTTACTATTTCGTACAACAGATGTACGTTCGGCGAAAGCCATACGGCATTGGATTCACAGATGCACTACCTTGTCGGAACAGCGATGATGAGTGCCTAGACATTTCGAAATTTAGAAAGGTAAGTGAACAAACCTCTTCTCCAAGGTTTAGTCGTAACATCCACATCACGATATGACTCTGTAATGAAAAATTATTTTATCGATTCACAGATTTTACTTCCTACACTCTGGCAAAATCCCGACCATTGGGTCCTATACGAGATGAATTTTCTGGAAAAACAACTATGGTGCTACAACTCATTGGACTGCCACAGTGGCGTAGAACGCGACGCTATGCATTTGGTAAGCTTGCACCCATAGGTGAATCGTAGCTATTCGAGTTGGACTGAATTGTAATATATTATCCCTTTATCACAGGCGAGATTCCTTAACGGGCTTATTGGTGTCGACATTGCCGAGTGGATGTTGCTCTGTGCTGACGATGCTCCTTTACAAAATAATGGGGTCGATTGTGGCATATTCGTAATGAACCAGATTGAAGCAATATACAATGGAGAAGAACCTTATTTCCACGCTGTATGAGCTTTGTATCCGATGTTATTGTTTATTCCTGTTATATATTGGTTTCACATTACATGTTTTGTTGCAGGAACATATGCCGGAAATACGCTACTAAATATGCGAACAATTGATTAAGTTAAAAAAGAACGGCAGACAAAATATGTAAAGTGAAACCTATCGATTGCTCTGTCTGTACAACCTAACGAGCTCCGCCATCGCCGTTCTCGCCCTCCTCCTCGACAGCAACCCAATCGGTGCAGTCGCGCTGAGGATGGCCAGCAGGAGCTCCACCATTGTTGTATACGCATAACCAATGCTGGTAAAAGTTGTTCTTCAGTAATGAAAAATACTGTACGGCGAAAGATATTTCTAAAAATCGCATTCCGTGAACTTACCAATAAGAAAGGTTTGTTCTCAGAAATCGCTGTATTGCTGAACCTACGATAATGTACATCTAAGGCGATTTCTTGGGACGCGTGTGGACGTACTTGTGGATTTATTTGAGATAAAAAAATTCGGTCCAATCGCATTGATTACTATTGAGAATAGCCCTCTGGCATGACATTGTTCAATTTCATTAATGCAGAGTGCATTTTTATTGAAGATTTGCTTTTGGTTTAATGAAACTGACGTATATACTTGAAAACTGACGGAGGGATGGTGATAGGACGTTTCATTAATATTTGAATGACACAACACACAGTTCCACTTTGCTTCGCGAATAAGGAACCGACAAATCGACAATTCTTGCATAGACGACTTGTTCTTGAATCGAGTATATAGGCGGCTTTGACGCAGTTGTCGTATCCGTCTATACTTTTTTCATATGTCTGCAAGATCATAATTGAACATGAATTTCATTTAAAATTCAAGAAATTTTCAAATTCTTACACAAGTTTTCATGGTGGTAGCAGTGTAGTTGACGTTAGACCACCAAGCGTATCGCTTTGTACTATTAGTAAAATATGAAAGCTACATTAATGGCTCTTATTCACCACTTTTTTTATATGCCAGCAATAAAGCGATGTTTAAGCATACAACATTTCAAAGCGATGTTGAATATTATCATTTCGAACATTAGAAGTCTTTGTTCATTGCATACATCACAGTCTCACTCAGCGACTGTCAATCACGCGGGTTGAGCGCACATCTTTTATCAATTACAAGCCTTTTAGATCCTCGCGAGGCCTCCGTCAGTTTCTCCTCCGCAATTAGAAATGACGTCAATTTTTTACAGGGTTCTTCGCGGAATCCGGGTATATCAACCTGCAAAAACAGATTGTAAAGTAGAAGCAATAGACATGCACTTAATTCCCAATAACAGAGGCGAAGAAATGGCATACAGCGTCGAAACAGGGTTCTGCACCATTGTATATCGCTTCAATGTACTTCATTACAAATACCCCGTAATCAACGCCATTATCTTGTAAAGGAGCATGGTATGCCGTGCGATAGATCCACTCGCTAACATCGACTCCCAAAATGGCTTTGAGGAAACCGATCTGAAAATAATGCGACCGACAGTAAATTCATGACCCCAGTACACGACTTGTTCCTCACATAGATATTGAAACTTACGAGATGGGAAATGTCTAGCCGTAAACCACTGTCAACTTCCAACGAATTGTAACACCATAGTTGTTTTTCGTGTAAATCCATCACGTATAAGACCCAATGCTTTTCAGATTGCCAGAGTGTAGGAATCAATATCTGCAAATAGATCGAAAAAATGTTGTTAGCACTGTTATGCTGTAATATTGCACTCTAGGTTTGTTTGCTTACCTTTTCACTTGACAAAAGGTCTCTACAGTGATTACCGTTAACGCAATAAGGTATGCCATCTTGAAATCCACTGGAGTATGGCAAACGGCGTAAGATAGTCTGCAAACCGAAACATTGCTAATACCAACGTTAACATATGAATCAATTGGACTAAATCAATAACGAAAAGCAACATAAAATACAACCGATATACCATGAAATACGGGCTGACGACGCTTACAGTCTGGCTTGATGCGTTGCTTTTAATATAACTGACGAAATCGGATATAGTCTGTTTGCAGCAAATATGTTGTTGTTAACGCACGTACACATGGCTTACGTATATAGACAACTGCTACTAGTTTCATACTAACAAAATTACTGATCATGTTGTATTGTGCGAATTCACTGCGCATTCGGTTGATGTCCTCCAAGAGTGATTGACTAAGTTTTTGCCCAACTTCGTCGGTGGATGTTCGACTGAAATGAATGCGGACATTGTAACGAACGATATTGAAATTACATTATATAGTACACAAAAACAAATCGCAAAAAACGGCATGAAAGAGATGGATTTTGTTGAACATGCAGACGATGTGTAGACAATATACCCATGATTCGCCATTATTGGTCGTGTAGCTGTCTTCGTCTGCGTCACCGACCACAATTTTCTATGTTCGAAGGCGGATCTCCAGGTTTATGAAGGAACTGGCGGTTTGATTGTTGCTGGTTCACGAAGTAGATGACAAACACAGCTTCCAGTACTTGTGCGACTATTTATGACCTAAAAGATGTACTGCTCAACCAACATGATCAATGAATACTGTACGACAAATCAAACATTTATGAACGTTTGTTGATAATAACCCCACGGATCAGAAAGATCCCATAGGTTGAACTACATAGCGATTGTGAGAAATTGTGGAGTACGACTCACACTTGCACTTCCACTGTTAAAGCGAACAAAGTTCCCCCTGTACCAGATGAAGATGTTTACTTACCTCTTAAGAAATGAAGTGAGGAAGAGAAAAGATACATTGAGTAGCCTTTTATTTATAATATATGGATACAACTTTTCACAAGATAACAATAATGATTTCAAAAGGCAATTGGAGGTGTCGGGAACACGAAAGATTTGCTGGAGAAGAAGTTAAATCGACGCTAGGTCATAGCTTTGCCAACTAAAGTTGGTAAATTGACCGGAATTCCTTCTTTGTTCCATGGTTGATCTCTCTTCGTCCAGGCATGGCGCCGAAGAAGTGTGGGCTTCGATTAGTGATTATCGCTTGGAGCTGCGTAAGTAGAGTTCGTATTCCCTGCGTAGACAATTGTGGTTAACGCGGGAAAGCGAATGTGCTGTCATCTGGACAAGGATTTGTTGCCATCGCTGGATACTTTGTGCTGTGAGTCGGAGAGTGATTTATGAGTAGCGGCTGTTAGCGATTTTTTGCTTCTGCAGGAAGTCGATTGCTGACATCATTGTATGGCGATTTGTGGTTATCGTTGAATAGCGATCTGTGGCATCGCAGCATAGTGATTTGAGGGTATTGTTCAACTGTCGATCTAAGCGGGATGACAAATGTTGTTCAAGTAAGCTTTTTGGGGGCATTGAGCAAGGTTGCGCTTCATTTTATGATCTAAGTAGGCTTTCAACCGCACAGGTGATAGCATACTTAGATCATAAAATGAAGCGCAACCTTGCTCATTGCCCGAAAAAAGCTTACTTGAACAACCTTTGTCATCCTGCTTTGATTGACATTCGAACAATACACTCAAATCACTACGCTGCGATGCCACATATCGCCATACAGTGATGTCATCAATCGACTTCCTACAAAAGCAAAAAATCGTTATCTATCGATTTAAGCAAATCCAACCACAGACCGCAAGTCGTCAGTGACAAATGACTATAAACTCTCAACAAATCCGGCATTGTGGAGATCGGGGCATGCAAAGAGGCATGACAACTAAATTAATAGTCCACACGAGATTCCTGTGTCCCATACCTATCTGTCGAATACATCAGAGTCTGTCATGAAAGAGAAAATATTAGACACTGAATTAAGTTTCACAAGAAATGCATACCTCCTCGCAACATTGATTACATACAAAAAGACTTGTAAAACTGATCGGGAGGAATGTAGGTTTGAACGTTTGGTGGTACTTCTGCAGGGTATTGCTGCATAATGGACATTACACGAGTTAGCTATTTGACAAGCTTCACGCAATGGGAAGCAATATAATGTTTTACATACCTGTTCATTCGAAGGGCTTTGTTGTTTTTTATTAGAGGTTGGTTGTTTCTTAGTCCTGTTCTTGCCAACCAATTCTACTGCACCCTTTGCCCTCCGACGACTGCGATCAGAGGCAGGTTTTCTTTTGATACCCTTCGCTTCATGAATATGTCCATCATAATCAACAATGTTCACTACTGACTTGTTGAAGATAATGTTTATGCTTCGGCGCAACTTCTCGGGAGTGTCAAGCGAAACATGATTTTCACCTACGCTGTTCGATCCCATTATCTTCGACTGGTATTCATTCGCTGCAACAGACTTAAGGTGAATTAACTCCACGTTTTCAAGTAACTCAAATGAAGCTTTTCTCACGCATACATAGCCTTCTTCACTTCTCGATGCCAAATCAGCAACATGCATAAATGACCTACACAGTTGTTGGTAACGAGAGGCTATGTGGCATTTCTCGTCAACACCAGATTTACTCGCATTGTCCATAACGAGCATTTCAATCTTCGCGCGTCTCGTCCATCTTCGCATTACGTAAGACTCAGGTATTTCTTGTATTTTCTCTTGATTGAGTGCCTTTAATGCATGACAACATAGAATACCTTTGAATTCATACATTTTGCATGAACATTCTACCCTTCCGTTGTCAACATTTTATGTGACATGTGCTTCTTGCCTTTCCTAATGCTTTTCGCCCTGACAAACAATATGGTATTTGTGCATATTCTCGGTTTGCACGAGTCCTTCTATTTTGCAATTCATGACATGCAACACCTTTTTCTTGATCCATTCAAATACAGTTAGTGTATACAGAGCTGCAGGTCGCATCAATATTTTCATGCCAAAAGTTTGAGGTCGTGTATTGAAGCATTTCACGTCTTGTTCAAGCTCATTCTGTCTTAAACTGTCTACAAATAATTCATATTGTTTCATGAAACGAAACATTGTTAAACATGAATACAGGGTTTTCTTCAGGGTGGCATGCATAGATTCGGCTCTTTGTGTGCTTATCATACCTGCACAAAAGTATTGTCTTCCATATGCCAATGCCCACTTCTCTTTTTCTGCATATAAATTTTGTAACCACAGACAGTCAGTAAGGTCGTATGTCTTAATCATTTTATCCCAATCTAACTTAAAAGTGACCTCGTCTACGCTATGAAGTACACAGCTTGTAAACTTTTTGTCAAACCCTGTATTCTGATTAAATATGTGTCCTATGTTCTTTGCTGCATTTTGAAAGATATGCCACAAACATAGGCGATGATGTGCATCTAGCCACACATGAAGCACTGCAGCCGTAATTGCGTGATCACCATCTGTAAGTACAGTTTCAGGATGCTTCTCGTTCATTGCCTGTGTAAATACTCTGAACAACCACTCAAAGCTTTCCTTGGTCTGGTTATACACAAAAGCATCGCCTAATATACAACTTTGTGCGTGATGGTTCACTCCCACAAACTGCGTAAATGGCCACTGTTCAGTATTAATCTTTACTGTAGTATCAAACACAAGCACATCATTGAAGCATTTATAATCTACTCTAGACTTTGAATATGCCCAAAACATATTCACAGCATATCCATCTTCGTCCACTTGCATTGCACTAAAGAAACCATGTTCATTGCTTGATTTATTCTGTAAGTAATGAACCAAACAACATATTTCTCCGTTCTTCATGTTATCTGTTCTCTTCCTTCTCAAGTGGTTTCTTAGATCCAAAGGTGTGAATGACACATTTTCGCGACCACCATCTATGCGGGTAAATAAATTGTATGTCTTCCTTGATGCAATGCCGGCGCTATCGGCTATTTCAGCCATTGCAGCATGTGCTACAGTTACTTTACGATGTGACCTTAGCATAGGAGTCATAAATGATGCAGATAAATCATGATTATGATCACTGATTAAAGTACATATGACAAATTTCCCATTCGGATGTCTTCTCAAAACCAATCTCGCCTGACATCCACATCTTGATTCTGGCATGCTCCTTGTTGGATTTTCCATTGATTTCTTCCAACCTTGCTTAGAACAGACATATGTCTTTCTAACCAAGACACCCTGTGCATTTTTTGACCAAGAAAACCTTCTCACACTGAAGCCAACTTTTAAGGCATAACCATTGTAAAATTTATATGCATCTTCCTCGTTATTAAACTGCATTCCTTCTACAGGAATATAGTCAAGTGTAATTCCATGTACATTCCCAGTTCCTACGGTTTTATTAAGTGTACTGACATCAAAATCTACCTTATTATTGAATTGCATTTCTTCTCCTAGAACATTCAAGTCAAGTGTACTTCCGTGTACATTCCCGGTGCCTACACTTTTATTATGTGCACTGTCATGGTAGTCTACCTCATCATTGAATTGCATTTCTTCCACTGGAACATTCAAGTCAATAGTGGGTCTAATGCCTGCACCCTTCTTTTCATGTGCATCATTAGTGCAGATGTTCAATTCTTCAGTTGCGTCATAAGTATAGATATTCAATTCTCCAGATCTTTCGATTAATTGAGCTACATCGTATTTATTACAACCTGATGATAAGCTCAACAATGTTTTAAGCAATATATCAATTTGTGTTTGCAGCAAAATAGCAAACAGATCGATATTAACTAACAAAACGAGAGTCTGTTACTAATACAGCGGTTTGAGATACAATGCATACGATGAGTGAATGTAGGATACCTGATGGGGTAGAGGCCCTTCCTAGCATCTGCAAACAAGCATTCTTGTCAATAGGTCCCAGCGTCTTACAAATATCGATAAGTTTCCAACCTTCGTAAGAACAAGATCTACCTGCAATAACCAAACAATGCCTTAATGGCACACTAGACGACATGCCTTCTTCATCGATAGCATGATGAGATGAAAAGCTACTCACACTGCCTTAATGGCACTTGTTGGAATGTTTGTGTATCATTGCTTTCTTCCATAATGCCTAACAACAACGACAAATAAAAAAAGACAGTGGAATGTTTTGTAAGCAATATATCAATTTGTGTTAGCAAGCGGCATAGGTTTACTACGATTTAATCAGGATGCATATAACAACGGATACCACTAGGGTTAAGCAAGTCAAAGCAATGATTTAATGAATGAAAGTATCAAAGCAAGTGTGGTTTGATGTTTGCTTATACTGAGCATCGACTTGTCGCTTACCATGCCAATAAAATACACATGTCGTACATGTGTGTTGACGATAACGCTCTCATAATATCCACGAGGCTCTAAAGCGAGTTCAATAGAAGTCGCTGAGAGAGCAGCGATGTGCATGCGAAAATCGCCCCGCCATGCGTGTAACGATGTGTTTCTGCATCCACACGTTTTCAAAGTCTGTGTGCAAATATCTTACAAATACATATTACAAAACATATAATATCTTACAAAACGATATGTATAGCGATTTGTAAGATATTGAAAATCGATACGGCAGTTCAGCATAATAACTTACAACTCGACGATACAAAACCATACTATCTAAAAGGTCGATAAATATATCACACAATAAATTACAAATCGATAAGGAAGAACTTGAGCATAATAGCAAACAAATCGATATTAACTAACAAAAATGTATCTCACAAAAACGGGAGTCTGTTACTAATACAACAGTTTGAGATATAATGCATACGATCAGTGAATGTAGGATACCTGATGGGGTAGAGGCCCTTCCTAACATTTGCAAACAAGCATTCTTGTCAATAGGTCCCAGCGTCTTACAAATATCGATAAGTTTTCAACCTTCGTAAGAACAAGATCTATCTACAATAACCAAACAATGCCTTAATAGCACAAAAGACGACATGCCTTCTTCATCGATAGCATGATGAGATGAAAAGCTACTCACGCTGCCTTAATGGCACTGGAAGGAATGTTTGTGCATCATTGCTTTCTACCATGATGCCTAACGACAGCAAAAATGAAGAGAAGACACTGGAATGTTTTGTAACACAAGGCAGGCACAAGAAGGCGACAGTGTGTTGTACAACAGGATAAAAAACAAGGCGGAAAGCTCGACTGGAGACGAAGGCAAAGTTTGGGTTGATAATGGGAGCAACTGTTACAGCAGATGGCGCAGGAGTTTAATTAATAGGGAACGTCTCCACTTTAAATCGTTAACATCAAACTTTCTGGATGGATGACTTTTTTGTCCTTTTCTTGACTCGTCGTTTCACAACTTTTGAATGGAGGATATTTTTGTCATTTCCTCGAACCGTCATTTCAGGGTAAGAAAAGCAAGTAAGGGTGATTAAGTCTTTGCAACAACACCAGAGTCCGATGCAAAGTTATGTCAACATACACGGGAAACGAGCCCCATGTGCATGAATACGTGGCGCTCATTCGATCCCCCGAACACAGACGTGGGATTCAGTGAATCATCGGGGGCGAACATCACCACCCTCTCCTCTTAAAGACTCTAACATCATGCTATGCCTTCAAAGAGACCAATTAGAGTTTTTGAGATTATGGACCAAGAACGGACAATGATCACTTAAAGCAAACCTCTTCTGTGCTTGTAGTCACTAACAGTCAAGGTCAAGGTGTGCCTTCTCCCATCATTCTCCGGCACTTTCACACCAATTGTGGCTTCCACCCTCTGTTTCTTTGCCATGAACGCCAAAAATGCGCCCTGCAGCCCGCTAAATTTCTGCAGCCCGGCAAGCGAGATGGGCAAGTCAAAGTCATGCAGCAAATGTAACTCGGTTCCTGAGTCAACAGGTGCCTTCGTGTCAACAAGCTTTCCGGCACCAGCAGCTGCCTCAAGAGCAGCTGCAGTTGCCACCTCTCCAGCCTTCTCTCGCAATGCTGCAGTAGTTACTTCTTTGGCATCACCTTCTCCTGCTGGATCAGATACGTAGTAGTTTCTAGAACGAGTCCACCTTCTGGAGAAGGGATCATACCCAGCCTCACCAGCTTTCAGACTCGTATTGACTGGCTTGAGCTCAGATGCATTCTTGAAATTCTCTGCCCTATTCTTCCTGTTCATCTCTGCCAGCTTCATTGCCTTGGAGTCTTTATCCTTCACTTGCCGCGACATAGCCTCTAATTCCTGCAACTTCCCCTTGATCCTCTCCACTTCATCATGGTCATCCTTGCTCGCTGCCACCTCCATCTCCTTCCTCAGGCGATTCTTCTCTGCTGCTATGTTCAATGGCCTGGTAGAAGCAGATTTCTTTTCTTGCAGCATCTGCTTGACTGGTGCAGCTGAATACACAAAATTGCTGACCTTCTGGATGGCTTCGTGCTTCTGCAGCACATCCTCCTTGCTTGGCATGTGGCCACCACTGCGCTCAATTTCTCGTAGCAACTCCGAGAACTCTTCCTCCAGTGGGGGTGAGTCTGAGACCCGAGCCATCTGCCATCTCGCTGCTGCACTTTCATTGCCCCATACACAATTGAGGTACTTGTGAGTGGTCTTGTTCTCAAACTTGTACTGTCTATCAGGATCTGAGGAGTCCACATTTCGGACCTGGCAAAGCCTGTATATGCTGCGCCCTGTCTTGGACATTCCAATCCCAACACGAACAAAGCATCCAACAATCATATCTTCAAAGAAAGGCTCCATGAACCATTTCAGAAGCCTGGAGCGGCGAACCGTGATGCCTTTGATGTCCTCGAAGGTTGCAGCTGCTGTGGCCGATGTGTGTTCATCCTCATCATCGCTTTCAGCCAAGTTCCTTCCACCACTTGCTGCATCATCAGCACTTGCTTTCGTACTTTCAATACTGCTGCCTTCACTCTCACTGGCACTGGAGCTGCTGCCTTTGCCTCTACCTCTGCCTGGAGGTGAATCACTGATAGGGCTGGCTGTCAGAGATTTTCTCTTTGGAGAATATCGCCCACCTCCACTGGTAGAGAAGTCTCTTTTCTTCCGTTGACTGCTAGCATCCTGAGCCTTGCGCCTAGCTGCCAATTCAACCAAAGCGTCCTTGTATTCGCTCTTTCCAGGCTTTGATGTAGATGCACGCCCTCGGGCCGGTGGAGGAGCGATTTCTTTTGTAGGCCAGCCTTTCTTGTCACCCTGCCATGCTCCAGCTTTCTTCTTCTTCAAAATATCATCCCTGGACTCTGCTCTGTCTGCCAGGATCATCTCCCGCTCTAATTCTGTCATTTTTGACAACTTTTACCTGTCATCATCATCTTTGTAAAGGTCACTACCCACTGCTGATGAATCATTATCGGAGTCATCACGCCCACTGTCATCGTCATCAATATGACCCTCACTCCTGTTGCCTCTGTCATCATCTTTTTCACCAGCATCAAATCTCTTCTTAAGAGGAACTTGAGATCCTGAAGGCTTTCTGCTGGCAAAACCTGGATCGTCTGAATCTTCATCCTCCGATGAGGATTTGGAATAACTGGGTTCATCAGAGTATGAAACCTCATGTCTCCTCTTAGTCTGTACCCTTGAGTGATGCCTACTTCCAGATGCAGTTGTCCTCCCTGCTGCCTCCAAAAGCAAGTTCTCCAAGTCTGCCATGCTTTTGTGCCCTCACAACCTCCTTGTACCCAATTATCTGTATGAATATTGATCAAATCAATGGATGATTAAACTAAAATGAACATCCTTTTTCTTACAAACTCAGAAAACAAAAGCCATAAACCAATAATGCAATCACGAATGCTTTCTGATCGATGGCATAAGAACATAGACGCAATGGACAATAAAAAACATAAGCAGCATTTTTCAAGGTCTGAAATTGGATTGCTCAGTACTCTAGTTTCTCATACTGATTATTAAGTTATGCAGTTTTTATCAATGGAGACTTTATTCTTCTATCTTATTTTCAAACTCATGCAAATCTACAGTTCGAAATTTGGGTGGAAGTTTGGCTATGCCTCGACCGCAATCGGATGATGTTTCTGTATAAGTTTGAATTGGCCATGTTTTGTCATCATTTTATTTTCGCTTGCAGTTTTCTTTCTTCTTTCTTTCTATATCATGAGGTATTTGTTGAAATCTTCTCTAAGAACTTCAAGTTAGTTTACAAGCAGCTATTCCAACTAACACTATTTTCTTATTTTTATTTATTAAAATAAAAATAATAACATTTTCTTCATAAAAACACAAAATAGAAATTCTGAGTTGGAATGTGTCCTTTTGATCTTTGATAAACGGGTGTTGAATTACAAAATGGATTGTAATTCTTCATTTCTCTTTCACCAAGATCATCTATAGATTATTTTTTCCCATGTATCAGACAGTCAATTTGTTTATCTATTTCCTCTCCAGAGAAGGAGAACCTTTACTGAAGTTTTTATTAGATCATTTGCTTGTTAATCAGAATATACCACCAAAAACATGATATTTTTATTTTACGAGAAATTTATTGGGAAAAAATTTAGTTTGTTTGTTAATGTACTTTCTGGAGTTATGATATTTTCATATGTTTATTTAATTCATTACATTTATTTGTACGTTGCCAGACGTTCTCATGCACATAATACATATGGTTTAGGTGCTAAGCTTAATATACAGATCAATGCCTTAGCTAATTGCTTTGGGTTATTTTAATTGCAGTCCCCTCATTAGGATCATAGGCGATAGATTTCCTTGGCAGGTTAAAAGTGCCATTCTTCCCACTTTGTACATTATAATTAGCAAAGGAGGTGTTGCATTGAAGCCATTGAAGCAAAAGTACTGACTAGGAGAAGATCTTAGTAGAATCAGCTTTTTGATAATAGGACATAACAGTGCTTTTTGAAAGTTATCTAAGTAACCCCATCATCAATAAACAAGAAGAAATACTATAGGGGGAATTCACATAAATCTGGCTGAGACCAATAAAAATGTGATTGATATGCTCAGGTCTTAATTAGATGACAAAGGATAAGTGGATGCTTTTAATCCATAGTGGAGAAGGCCATGAGCCAAAGACAGATTTGAGCCATGACCCACCTCCAAAAATTGAAGGCATACTGGGACCACTTTTAGTTCAGTTGATCCTACACCTGTAGACCAGGGTTTTTAGATGGTAATGATGAGCTGTCTTTTACAACTACAAAGCAAAAAGGATATCAACCAGCTAATATCCAATCGGGTAATAAAAATCTTTACATTCCATCCAGATATCCTATAATAATTAAAATAACTAGCAAATGCAGTAGAAGAGGAAAACAAAAGACAAACTGAAAAGGGCTTAAGGATATGGTTATTTTTTAAGAACTTTTTTTTGTAATTTTTTGGTATACATATTTATCTAATTGTTGACTGCCTCAATAGTACAATATCACAGCAAACAAACTGCTTGATAAATTTCTTATGTATTTGTGTGAAAATTTCTTATGTTTATCTAATATTAGTTGCTTAATAAATTTCTTATATATTTGTATGTACATCTGAAATAAAAAAAATTCTGCTGTCAGAAAAACAATTGCCTTAAACCATCAATGGTTGAGCATTTAGCCAGGGATTATTTTATGTTGTTTGGGAGATTGCATGTGAGAAGGGAACTATAAAATCCAACAGTTCTAATTGAATATCCCAAATAAGTTCAACATAGATTTGGTAAATCGTTCGCTGGGATTCTGATAGTGCTCACAAACAAGCAGGCGAAAAGTGTCAAATCCATTGAAGTTGTAGATATCATAGTTCTCATACTAGCTACCACAGACTGTCAGTTTTAAAATATAGCCTAAAATTCATTGAACCCCTAAAAACAAAACCCTAAATCCAAAATCAACCAATTAACAAACCAAATGTACCTTAGAATGAAACCAATTGAACCATCGCAAAATAGAAAAGAAACAGCTCTAAATAAAATCGAAAGAGAAATTATCGTTGCAGATGGAAGAGACTCTAAAAATAGAGGTGACGCCAGAGATGGAAGCAAGCCAGAGCCAAATAGAAACAATAGCAAAACGTTTTGGTTCGTTTGTGGCTGTATCCAGCGTCATTCGTGAAACCTCCTACAGGTGAGTGCTCTCTCTCTCTCTCTCTTTCAGTGATGCAGAAGAAACATTTTGCTAAGATTTATATTTGGCCACGGCTCGCTTCCATCTTCAGCATCACCTCCATTTTCAGCGTCTCCTCCATCTATAGCAATAATCTCTCTTTCGATTTTATCTAGAGGTATTTATTCTCCATTTTGCGATGGTTCGATTAGTTTCATTCTAGGGTTCGGTTAGTTTGCTAATTGGTTGATTTTAAATTTAAGGTTTTGTTTTTAGAAGTTCGATGGATTTTAGGTTATGTTTGGAAACTGGTAGTCTGTGGTAGCTAGCATGAGAACTATGAAATCCACAAATTCAGTGAATTTGATACTTTTCGTCTACTTGTTTGAGAGCACTATCAGAATCCGGGTCGACGATTTACCAAATCCATGTTGAACTTGTTTGGGATCTTCAATTAGAACGGTTGGAATTTATAATTCTCTTTGTAAGAAAGTGAAAAAACACCACAAAGATATCTCTCAACAAGCTCTCACAAATGCACCATAAGAACCACTAAGGTTCACAAAGAGAACTCTCAAATATAAACTACCCGAAAAGGGTATAAAAACATAAAATAAATGACTTTAATGAAAGGGATAAAATCCCATACAAGAAGAAGTATGCAAGGGGGAATAGTGGAAATATATATAGGGAAGAGGAGAGGAGCCTCAAGGGAGTCATTGGACTCCCAACGGCTCTATTAGAGCCGTTAGGAGTCCAACGGCTCCCTTTGGGGCAGCACCTTTTTGACTTGGTCAAAAAGATCTTTTTGACTAGTCAAAAAGGTGAAGCCTATATGGGTCCAAAAAAGAGGATTTAAGTTAGTTCTAGTTGGCTTTAAACTAGAACTAATCAAACTAAAAACTAACTAGAAAAAAAAAGAAAAAATATTACAAGGAAATACATGAGTTGCCTATGAGATTATATACGAGATATAAGATTTCATATTTTAACACTCTCCCTCAAACTTACGGTTGGATAACCGAAAGTTTGCCTAAGAGAAAGTAAAATCTAAGAGCAGTGAGAGGCTTGGTGAAGAAATCAGCCAAGTGATATTCTGAAGCAACATAGGGAAGATTGATGGTGCCGCGCAAGAATTCCTCTCAAACATAATGACAGTCCATTTCTATATGCTTGGTGCATTCGTGGAATGTTCGATTGCTTGCAATGTAGATAGAACTCTTGTTGTCACAACACAGATTTGAAGCTTTTGAACTTTCAACTCCCATATCAAAAAGGAGACGTCAAAGCCAGACTAATTCCATAGTGGTTGTGGCCATTGCCCTATATTCAGCTTCTCTTGATGAGAGGGAGACTTTTTGTCGCTTTTTGCATCGCCATGACACCAAGGATTCTCCCAAGAAGACATAAAAACCTGTAGTTGAGTGGCAGTCATTTGGACCACCACCCCAATCTACATCAGTATAAGCAAGCAATTCTAAATTAGAAGAAGCAGATAAAAATAAACCTCGAGAAATTAAATTTTTAATGTATCTAATAATGCGTAAGACTGCACATATATGAACACAAGTTGGGGAATACTGAAATTGACTAGTTGTATGAACACAATGTCAGGTCTTATGATAGATAGGTACGATAAAGCCCCGACAAGTTGTCTATATGGAGTTAGATTCTCGAGTAGTTCTCCATCATCAATCTTCATCTTGACATTCACAATTTCAGGAGTATCAATATGTCTTTCATCTGAAATACCTGACCTGTCAACAATATCCAATGCAAACTTAGATTGAGTTAGCAAGTATCCCCTAGGTGAGTATGCAACTTCTATACCAAGAAAGTATTTCAAGAAACCCAAATCACTCATTTCAAAATGTGTTTTGAGAAATTTTTTAATATCATATACTCCCTATTTATCACTTCCGGTGATGATCATGTCGTTAACATAAAGTAGAAGGATGATAATACCTGTATTAGAATTCTTAACAAACAAAACTGTGTCAGTAAGACAAAAACCAAAATCAAGCATAACCTTACTAAACTTGTCATACCAAGCTTTTGGAGCTTGTTTGAGGCCATACAAAGCCTTGTTCAGATGGAGAATTTTCCCTTTATAGACATTCACTCCTGGTGGTAGGTCCATATATACTTCTTCAGCTAAATTTCCATTAAGAAAAGCATTTTTGACATGCATTTGAAAAATATGTTATCCTTTTATTGATGCAAGCGCTATTAAAATTCTAACAGTGGTCATTCTAGCTACGGGAGCAAAGGTCTCTTCATAGTCTATTTCATACTCTTGGGAATAGCCTTTTGCCACCAATCGGGTCTTGAATCTTTCAAGAGTGTCATTACTCTTAGTTTTTACCTTGTACACCCAGTGACACCCAATAGATTTCTTGTTGTTTGGAGGATGGTCTTGAATGGACCAAGTGTTTGCTTTTTCTAAGGCTTCTAATTCGACTTTCATAGCCTCAGGTTTATTCTTGGCTAGCTCATAACTAGAAGGTTCTTCATAAGAATGAATTAAGGTAATAAAAGCTTGATGTTTTGGTGAAAAGGACTCGTATGATATAAAGTTTTTAGGAGCCCTCGAAATCCTAGTGGATTTTCTAGATGAAGTCCCAGATTCTTGTCCCCTTGTGTATTTATCCAGAGCGTATTTTCTTTCTAGGTTTCCTCGTCTAGAGTATTGAATGCAATCCTGACTGTTGCTAATAGGATCAGAACCAGTCACATCGGTCTAATCATCCAGATCAATTTCTCTTTCACTATCTCTTGGGACTAGATCCAACAAGAAGGAATATTCATCTATTTCAGTAGAGCTTTTGTTTTCAAAAAAACTTTCATTTTCTAGATAGGATATATTCCTTTAGACATATAACTTATTATTTTTAGGATCAAAACACCAGTATCCTTTTTGATGACTTGCATATCCTAAAAATGCACAGGGGACAGCTCAGGAAGAGAATTTATCATTCCTATCCGTAAAAACAAAGCATTTGCACCCAAATACCCTCAATCTAGAATAATCAAGAGCTTGTTTGAAAAGCTTTTCAGTAGGAGAAATATTGTTAATCGAGGATGAGGCATTCTGTTGATAAGATAAACAGCAGTCAAAATGGCTTCGGCCCAAAAACTCTTAGGGACTTGATGTGTGATGAGTAATGTTCTAGTTGTCTCTATAATATGTCTGTGTTTTCTCTTAACTAACCCATTTTGTTGCATGGTATAGGGACATGATTTTTGGTATGAAATTTCATATGAGTTTAAATATTCTTTAAATTTAGTAGATAAAAATTTTCCTCTTGAATCAGTGCAAAACATAGAAATATCATTTTTAAATTGATTTTTGACCATATTATGAAATATTTGAAAAAATGAGAACACTTCATACTTGTGTTTGAGAAAGTAAATCCATGTATATTATGTAAAGTCATCTACAAAAATTACAAAAATTACACTCCATTTGTAATCCTTAGATGTAAGGGTGAAAAGTTTATAGATTTTATGACTGATTGCGCTCAAGGCCCTCTAAATCCTCTTATCCTCCTGTTTTTTTGGTCTGGAAATCTTTACAACTTCAAATAATCTGTTGCATTTCTTAAAAGCCTTCTTCAAGGATGCACGCATTTGCTGAATATTTTAAGTCCAGCATATCAATATTAAACAAAATTTGGCTCAGCAAAATGTAAAAATTATGGAAATTATATTCCAAAAGCATTCGTAGGCATTATTTAGAAAAAATAAAACAAATTTCAATCCTATTATTACAGTGGCCTTCTTAAAGTTGATCCCCTAATTTGAGGTCCTCCGGGCAACATTTGTTGCTAACAACCTCATTTAATTATGTGTTTCATGTACCAACGTTAAATGACATTAATATTTCTTGCTTTTTTTTTATGAAATAATCTATCTAGCTTTTATTTTTCATATTTCTTACATTTCTTGTGGACAACCTTGTAGGCACGAGACAAATATAATTTCCAAGATTGTTAAAAGGGTGCTACTTGAAGTAAATATGGTTCTGTTTGAAGTTGCAGAACACCCAATTGACATTGATTCTCGTGTTAAGGATGTAAAGAAACTCTTCAAGATGGGGGAAGGAGACGTATAGTTTATTGGAATCCAAGGGATAGGAGGCATCGGAAAAACAACAATTGCCAAAGCTATTTACAATGATTTAATTCCTGAGTTTGAAGGTGGTACTCTTATTTTAAACATCAGGGAAATGTTTGAACAACGGAAAGAAGTCAAGTTACAGAAGCAACTCATTCATGACATCTTGAAATATGACGATTCAACCATAAGCAACATTGAAGAAAATTTTCCTATTATTTATTTCTAAAGCTATTGATTTTTTTTGGGTTTTACAGGAATAGCAACCAATTCTTTTATCTATAATAGTAGAGGAGGTGGAGGGTGATCTCTTCAATTTACAGCCCCTCACAAGCGGGAGCCAATTCCCAAAGCTGCATACTTTGCTCAGTTCTTCGAAGGAGAGGGCGAAGGAGAGCAGACAGAAAGGGCGAAGGAGAGGGAGAAGGAGAGCAGACAGAAAGGGCGAAGGAGAGGGATGAGAGCAAGAGAAGAAACAAAGAGGAAGGGGGTTCAAGGAGAGACAAGACGTAGATGGAGGGACTGTGGTGTGAGTTTTATGAAAATGATTTTTAAAACAATATTTTTAATGAAAATCAAGTGAAAGCCAGACACCAAAAATATAAAAATTGGCTTGCATGAGTGGTGGAGTCCGGGTTAATCTCAGGGAATAGGAAATACTTTGTATTCAAACACATAATCTAAACTATGCTTTATTGCCTTAAAAAATAAAAGATTAATTAACTAAATAAACAAGAGAGTGTTGCCCATGCAGAAGGCTTAAACAAATAATTAAAGTGCCTTATTTCAAAACCAAATGAATTTATTAAAAAGAAAATAAAGCCTAATCTAAAAATAAAAGCAAAAGTGTCTTCAGTGCTTGAGCTTTTAGCAGTCTCTTTGTGTCCTTTCTTTTGCAGTTGAACACCTGTGCATTTTTAGTTTAAAAGGCTCTCTGAGGGCTTTTCAGATGGCTTGAAGGGCCTTTTAAGGGAACCTTTTAAGGACTTTAAAGAGATTTTTCTAGGGACTTTTAAGAGATTTTTCTAGGGCCTTTTAAGGGAACCTTTTAGGGACTTTAAAGAGTTTTTCTAGGGTACGATAAGGACTTTACCGCACATTTCAATGCTTTCCTACAAAATAAAAATAACAAAACACCAAGCGAAAAAAAATCTATGAGAAAATCAAAGGTAAATATGAAGAAAAATCACAAAAATCATGAATTAAGTTAACATGAAATAGACTATTATGTAAATAATCATGAACTAACTTATAACAAACTAACACTAAATGACAAAATAGCAAAACAACCTACCCAACAAATCAAGAAACTAAAATAAATTAGTTGACTAACTAAAATATCCAGAAAGCAATTAACCAACATGTATATTCTAACTGAATAATAAAAATCTAATCTAATCTAACAAATCTGGAAATAGAGATACTAATCTATATCAAGAATATCAAAATCAAGAAAATCGGTAACTAATTAACCATTATGCAACCAACCTAAACTAAATGCAAGGATGCTCTAAATAGCATCTACTCTGGAATAAATAACAAATCTGAACTGAATTCAAAGCTACTTACTCTAAGTAATTTATCCGTGCATAAAAATATAGAAACATGAAATCAACAACTATTATTTGTCAAATTAACCTAGGTCTAAATGCAAGGCTGGAATAAAATCTAAACTAAACTAATGTGAGTTAACTCAAGATGAGTCCAATCTAAAGAAATAAGACTAATAGTATCCACAACTAATATAATAAAAAGAAATTATATCCTAACTATGCTATAAAAACAAGGAAAACTGATAATTAGGCTAAAAGAAGGAATTTGGCTGGGATTTTAATTAATTCAAACTATTGAATGACGTGAATTGAATCAAATATGACTGATCTAATCAGCTAAAAACAGAAAGCAACATTGACGAAACAAAAAAAATCAATTAATTAACAATAGCTATGCCTACGTACTCGATCGTTGATCGATTTTGTCAAAAATAAATAAATAAATAAAATGTTGAAGATGACAATCATGCTAAATTATTCTAACTCAATTAATTTTTACCAACTAAACTAATGTGACCTAATGAATGAACTAGATACCTGAACACTTTGTTGAACGGCCTTGACGTGAACAGAATGTTAGAAATAAATAAAATAAAACACTATTCCTAAATCGGCTATTTCAAAAATATGACTAAACTAAATCTAATTAATATCAGACTTAAAAGAAAACTTAATATAGCTAAATCTAACTTAAATCTGAACCTAAACTGGAGTAAAATTTGAGAAAATAACAGAAGACCCTATGCCTACGCTATCAATTTGGTTAAAAGAATGCTATTCTATGCAAAAAATCAAGAAACGGCTAAACTAGATTAAAGTGAAATATTTTTTTGCTTTTTATTTTTTAGATACAAGAAATAAGTTAATCTAATCTAAATATGCAGATGATGCAATGATCTAAAAAAAAACTACATGTGATACTATGTTTTATGCGATGCAAAATTAAAACTACATGAAACGGGGGAGAAAGAAGCAAATTGTCGTAGATCGCCTCCGACGGATTAGATGAGAAGAGTAGGTGGCTAATCTCAGCTGCAAGCTAGTACCATACCAACAAAAAGATTGTATTGTTGACGACAAAAAGAGCTAGAAGCAAGAAGAACAAGAGGAGGAAGAAGAAGAGACAGAGAAATCGGTAAGGAGAGAAAGAAAGGAAGTAAGAAGAAGAGAAGAGAAGGGGCAAGATAGGGGAGGGTTTGAGGCTGCAGGAAAAAACGTGTTTCCAGCCCTCAATAAATCTATATATACTAAAATATTAGGGCTACACGTTTTTCTCGAAAAAGCTCCTCTTAATTTTCAGAAATTCCAAATAGTTCTTCTAAGAAAAATGTGTTTTACAAAAAATGGTTTTTCTAAACTAATTATAAATTAATTTAGTAAGTCCAAATCTAACTAAGCTACAATTAAGAAAAACTCTAATTAATAAAAACACTGAAAAATATAGGGTAGGCTATGAAAATGTGATTTTTCTCAAAAAAATCAATTTAAACTAAATTCTCGAAAACAACGATAAAGATGAGTTTTTTAATACAATTTTATCATGGATCTTGCTTAAATAAAGATGAATAAAATGCGAATATTATGCATGGTCAAACTGTGTAGGGTTTGATGAGGAGAGAGGGAGAGATCAGTAGGGTTTAAGAGAGAGAGGAAAAGAGTGTAGGGGTTTTTTACCCGCCATGCGAAATCTTTTACAGAAGAGTGTTAACTACAGCCTAAAATCGTAGCGAATACTTAGAAATATCTTTTAAGTATGTCTCTTTGCAAGTTAAAAGGATATACTCTATGCAGTTATTTAAAAATGGTTGAAGTCATAGTTAAAAGTTTCATGACCCATTATTTGTTATAAGTTCTTATGAAACCATAATTAATAACTATTTTTAGCTATGACTTTCTGAAGTTATAGTTAATATTCGGTATCTATTATGCCTCTTTATTTTATAGTGCTCATTTTGTGTGATTTTTTTTTATCACAAACTTTAAATGCCTTTTAATTCACATTTTTGGTAGGGGTCTGCCTAACCCCTTCTTGCCTTTCAAGAAAAAAAAACTATACATGAAAACAAATTTCTGATGGTGATTGAAGGACAGCATGTTTTTTTTATATTAAACTCGGCTCGATTTAGCCTTTTACCTGAATCTCTCTATTTGCTCTGTATTGTTATAGTTGATTGGTTAATTTAGTAGAGGCCTTGTAATAGTTGAAGGACTAGAGTTAGGATTGGCGTGTTTGAGAACTAGTTTGTAAACTCAAACGGTCCTTCTTAAGATTGCAAAAATAAGCAGGGTATTCGTAAATAGTTTAAAGGCTGGGAGGGTATTTGTAAATTGTTCTTACTCCATTCAAACTACAAATGAACGAGTGGCGGAGCGGGATGAAAGATAGTCCGCAGATTAAGCAGTTTTGGTACGGTGCCACGCTGCTTTAGGGATTTATAGTCGGGTCAGATTTGATTAAGATGTATCATTATCTGGTAAGATCCATATGTGTTCGTATATGTGTTCGTCATGGCTTACCTCATTGCTCGAATTAGCTAATTCATATGCAAATTTTTAAACAAAAGAACCTATTCGAATATTAATATAAGCCTAGTGGCCCTAATCATTTAGGTGGGGGGAAGGAATAAAGACGAAGCATGTGCAAGAAGAATATTATGTCAACAGAAAAAGTTAAAAAATAATAACACAATCTTATTTCTAGTAAAATTTGAAGCATTCTTTACAGTTTCAAGTTGACAGTAAATTTTGGGTTACGAATTAACCCTCACTTTTCTCAATCTTTCCTATCATCTTGTTGGACTTGGGAATGGAAAAGTGTTTTTAACTCACAAAATTGCCTCACACAAAATTGCCTCACATTTCTGGTTATTTCGCTTTGACAAATTATCTGTTCCAGAACCGATTTAGATTCCAATACATAATATCCAATACCCATCATTTGTGTTGGTTCCTTTTTGCGTGCAAGTCGTAAATATGGCCCATTTGCACCGTGGAACCAAATTTGGGTGAGAGAGGCGCGTGGTTGTGCAAAGAAATTTTAGAGTCTGTGAGAGATTGGATGGAGCATGAATTTGGATCAGTTTACGATCAACCCTGATCCAATCTCAATGCCCATGTTGACCCTTGGTAGGTCGGTGGTGAACAACTTTCTGGCCGCTTTCTTCCAGCTCCCTTATAAGTTAAATATTCCAGAGACAGAGCCAACACAAGTTTCAAAGAGAACTAAGGAAAGGATTCACTCTCGCAGCTTTACACCAATCACCTTGTTGGCTGCAAAGCAATGGAGTTGCTCAAAGAATTCGTCAACTTCATTATCACCGCTGTTATACTCTGTTGTCAGAGATTCATAAGAATTGAAGAACATTCAGATATTGGAGCAGATCCATCATCAACTCCTTCACCCTCACCGCCCTCTCAAAGCAATGATGGGGCAGAGTTGGATGAACATTCGAAGATGGTCATATCTCCAGGCGATGGATCAGGTCCATCGTCAACTCCTTCATCCTCACTGCCGTCTCAAAGCAATGATGGGGCAGAGTTCGATGTGTTTCTAAGCTTCAGGGGTGAAGATACACGCAACGGTTTCACTGGCCATCTCTATGAAGTGTTAAAACTCCATGGCATTGGCACCTTCATAGACAGCAAGGATTTGGAGAAGGGCCAAAAGGTGACCGAGCTATTTGGGTACATCGATAGATCCAAGATCTGTGTGGCCATCATCTCCAAGCATTACGCCGATTCAAAATGGTGCTTGAAAGAGATAGCGAAGATTGTTGAGTGCGGGAAGCTGACCGTTCCCGTGTTCTATGATGTAGAGCCAACCAATGTTCAGCATCAAAGTGGGCCTTTTGAATCATCATTCAACAATCATCACAAGAACAAGGAGTTGGATCAGGGGGAGGTGCAAAAATGGAAGGAGGCGTTGAGAAAAACAGGGGAAGTTTCCGGATACAATCTGAGAGACACAAATGGGTACTCTCTCTCTCTCTCTCTCTCTCTCTCTCTCGCCGTCACCGGTCCTCTCTCTCCTGCCACCTCCTTCGTCGGTCTCCTCTCTCTCAACCGAGCCCTTGCCCATCGTCGCCCCTCTCTTGGGCCACCAACGTCGCCGGCTCACTCTCTCCGGCCACCACCGTCACCGGCCTCCTCTCTCTCAACGGAACCCTTGTCCCCATCGTCGACCTCTCCTCTCTCTCAGCCGAGCCCTTGCTCCTGCCCCTGCTCTCTCTCCCTCTCTCTATCGCGTTCTTCCGTTCACTGCCGCAAGTAACCCTCTTTCCCTTCCCCGTTCCTCAACGATCGTAACTACGCGAGTTTTTCTGCGGTATTAACGAAGACCGGCGGCGGTATTCCGGCGTGCTCACCGACAACGACCTTCTGGCATTCCTCACAGGTAGTTTTCTGTCGTCCTCCGTCGCCCTCTGAGTCCGCATCGGACACAGTAAGAAGCCCAAGCCTGAGCCAAGTTTCGTCAAAGGAGCCGAGCACCGCCGGAATCCCCAACCCTCACCGGTGTGCCTCTCTCTCTCTCTCTCGAGCTCCCCTCTCTTTCCCTCGGTGCAACCCCAGCACCAGAGGAAAGGATGCAGAGGAGGAGGCTTCTATCGCCCGTGGTTTATGCGTTCTGTTCGGCTGCAACGGAGCTTCTTTCCACTCTCCGACTAGGCTTTATGAGTCATTTCTTCTTTTCGACGACATATAGGTCGTCTGATCGTCTATTGGCGTTCTTCCTCGACGATCGGAGCATCTGATTTCGGAATTAGAATTTAGGCTCCTCCTTTCATGGTTTGTTGTTAGCACAAGTTTCTTATTTGCCCCTTATCTCTTTAGTTTTTTTCTCTTTTTTGGAAGATCCATCGGCCCCACCATCGATGGTCTTCTTCATCTGAATGTTCGTGGTTTTTTTATGCACTCTTCATCAAACTTTTTTTGAGGGCTTGCTCCCGATCTCCCGTTAAAGGTCAACCATCGAGCCGGTTCTTTTCTAAGCTGTCAGAGATCTTCCTATCTTGTTTAGATGAGGGCTCTCTTCGTATTTCTGACGTCAGGTATTTTTTTACGAGCAATTAGGTGGGAGCCTCTCGAAGCGTGCTCTATTAAGGCGATGCTTGTTTCACTTTTCTTAGTTCGTGAGCTTTCAGAATGGGTTGTTGATCGGAGATGGCAGCATGTCTCATCTCCTTGGCAAACCTCCTTTCATGTTGTTCGCTCTAGATTTCGGTTGAGTTATGCCAGGCCGGGGGATTGATGGTGTGTTGCTTGTTTCTCTCTGAACTTTTAGCAACCCTGTGATTGTCATAAGTGCGGCTCATCTTTTCTCTCTCGACATCACTCAGTCTGAAAGCGAAGGTGATCAAACGTCTCTTATCCTCAATCGTCGGGAAAGACTCTTGTCACACAAGATTTTTCTAGGTTGGGGCGTCATCCTGCAAGTCGAAATTCTAAACGGCCTCCCCAGAAATTATTCTTCTTGTCGTGGGTGCAGATTGACGATCTTCAAAAGCCAGCGAATTCATTCCATGCAGTCAAGATTGGATCTATCTGGGTCTCAGTTCGGCTGCAGCACATCGGGTTTTTTTATCGTCGTCTGCTTCGGTTATGCTAGCCCCATCTCCGGCGTATGATGGCATCTCCTAGCTGTCGAAAGTTCTGCCAGGGGTGGGCCCTCAAAAATCTGGCTCTGCCAGCAATGTTTCATCTCCTGGAGATCTACCGCTCATTATTTCTTATGCATGGAACTCAGCGTCTGATTCTTATTACGCTCATTCTTGAGGCGGATTGACGATGTAGTTGGGTATGCATTCTCGTGGGGAGCATAGGACGATTTTGCCATCATTGTCACTGAAAAGTTCTTATTCATTTTCACATGGACAAAATAAACAATTTGAATTCTTAAGGATGAAGGTCACTGTTATAATTTGGCTTAGAGTTAAAGACAATAATAAAATACAGGCCCTTATTTGACAGATTTTCAAGAAAAATTTAGTATATTTGAAATTTCAGAAACGTGGGCCCATATTTAAAATTAGGGGCAAAAAAGTTGAGCACATTTCAGCGCGGTGTAGCCAGGGAATACAATGGAAGCCAAGCTCTCGACCCCAATTGTCTCTACCAAAAGGAAGCTATCGTTGGTGATCTCCTCTATCTTCTCCTCCAACCATCTCCTGCTTTATGTCTCTCTCTCTCTCTCTCTAGAGCGGCCATAGCGTTGAAGCGGTGTCTCCCCTCTCAATCGTGTTGAATGCAAGAAGAGATGAGGGTTAATTCAAAGAAGAAAATAATTTGGGGATCACTCTTTTTGGAGTACTTTTGGACTTTGGTGATGTGGAATAATCTTATATTGAAGAATCTCAAAATGGTTGTGGGGTTTATAACCTAGATGGAGATTCTATCAATTGTTCCAAGAACAAAGGAATAGGATGTAGACCACACGCGTGTGCCTGCCCGCCCGCCACGTCGGGCTGGGCTGGGCTGGGTCAGGCACAGGCTCGAGTTTGGGTAATTGGCTCTTTAGGGCCATATCCAAGTCCGATGGTTCTTTTTGTCCCACATTAATTGCTTTACTTTTTATTTCTTTGGATTAAATAAAGAGAAAAAAGAGAATGGATCTCTTTTTTATCTTTATTTAATCCAAAGAAATAAAAAGTAACGGGTCTCTTCCACGTCCTTTATAACCGTTCAGGGGTTATAAAAGGGATGTGGTTAGAGGGTTATGCATTTACTGAAGAACGAAAAAGGATTTCCCCTCTCTGTTCTCTCGCAATCCCTCTTTCTCTCTCTTGCACTTTCTGGAAAGGGGCTTCTTTTGCAGCAGCCGTTCCAGAGGTTGTCTTTGAAGGGCAATCTATCGTCGAAGTGCACCAATCCAGATCATCGAGGCTATTGTATCTTGGGGGAAGGACGTCGGACCCTTTCTGCACCATATGTGGGGGCGAATCTTCTCTAAGGGGAGTATTTTTATACGCCTTAGCCTGCTACATGATATTAACATGTTATTGTTGTTTTTATTATGTTCTATGTATCTGTTTGGTCTATTGTACTTGTTGAGATTTTGGTATAACATGGAAACTGACATGTTTGCTTCCTGTTACAGTTTCAATCAACTGTTAATCATGCTTATTATGTTAATGTATTTTCTGATTTTTATCATGACGTTGATTGTGAAACGATGTGATCTGAAAATTGATCCAACAATCTTAGAGAAGATTTTAAGCATGTCGACTTCATCTAGTTTTATACCGAAAGTAGACATGTCTGGTATGCCTAAAATTTTTGCCGGTTAGAATTTCAAGCGTTGGCAACAACGTATGAAAATCTTGTTCACGGCTATAGGCTTGTTTTTTGTTCTGGAATTCGAATGTCCTATGATTTCTGAAATTGATCCTGATCCTGCCTCTATTAATGTGGCAGTAGCGTGAAAAGAGAATGATGGTATATGTCGTGGTTGCATTCTGTTGGCTCTGTCCAACACTTTGTTTGACATATACAACTCTTCCTCTACCACTGCTAAATCCTTATAGGATCAACTTGATAAAAAGTACAATACCGAAGACCAAGGTCTTGAGAAGTATTCGATTGCCAAGTTTTTAAAGTACCAGATGGGTGAGGGCAAGTCAGTTACTAAACAAGCACATGAGTTTCTTCTATTACTTCATAGTTTGGCTGAGACAGATATGAAACTTCCTGAGAAGTTTCAAGTGATGACAATCATGAAAAAATTTCCTAAGTCTTGGGTAGACTTTGACATGTCTCATAAGCATCGTAGAGGAAAGATTTTTCTGGATGATCTTATGGTGGCCATAGCCATTGAAGAAGAACATAGGAGTCAGAAACAAGTTGTGATGCCAACTGAACAACCAAAAGTCAATATGATGATCGAATCTTTTAAAGGCAAGGGCCAAAAATCTAAATCTGCAATGAAAAAATAATTCAAACCTAAGGCCAAAATCTAGAAAAAGACAAAGAGCAAACTCTGTTGGAACTGTGGACAGGTTGGGCATTGGGCCAAGGAATGTCCTTCCAAGAAGGCTAAAGCTCATGGGACCACATATGGTACTCCTCAAGTCAACATGGTGACTGAGGTCGTTGGTATCAGCATTGAGTATGTCTCTATTAACCCTCAAATATATCTTGCTTATGAGCCAACTGAGTGACTAGTTGACACTGGGGCTAATGTGCACGTATGTACTAATAAGTCTGTCTTTATCTCTTACCAGGCAACTGAAGGTAGATCTGTGACTATGGGCAACTCCACTGCTGCAAAGGTATTGGGAATTGGATGCGTTGATCTAAAGTTTCTTTCAGAACGAGTTCTTTCTCTACACAGAGTGCACCATGTGCCTGTAGTTAGAAGGAATGTTCTAAGTGGTTCATGTCTAGTTAGAGGGGGTTATGAATTTAACTTTAAATGTAATAAAGTTGTTATTTTACATTCTGGAACATTTATTGGCAATTATAATTTAGATGATGGTTTGTTTAAACTTTGAGTTGAACATGTTTGCAGTAATAAATTAGAGAATGATATTTCTTTTGATTCATTGTTTAATGTTGCTTACAATATAGAATCATCTGACTTGTGGCATAATAGATTGGGTCATGTAAATTTTAATTCTGTAAAATGCATGATGAACTTGAAGATGATTCCTTAATATTCGATGGATAGAACTAAAAAATGTGAAATTTGTGTGCAAGCAAAACAATATAGAAAACCATTCCATACGATTGTTAGAGATTCTGAAATATTGGATCTGGTGCACACAAATATCTGTGAGTTTAATGGAGTGTTAACCAGAAATCATAAAAAGTACTTTATCACTTTTATAGATAATGACACTAAATATTGTTATGTGTATCTGTTAAAATTAAAAAGATGAAGCTTTTGATAAGTTTCTTATTTTTAAGAATGAAGCAAAAACACAAACTGGTAGAAAACTTAAAAGATTGAGGTCTGATAGAGGAGGAGAATACATATCTAACAAACTTGATGAATATTATCAATCCGTTGGCATAGTTCATGAGTTTACTGCTCTATATTCTTCTCAATCTAATGAGATTGTAGAAAGAAAGAATAGAACCCTAACTGACATGATAAATGCTTTACTAGGGAATTCTAGATTACCTACCTATATGTGGGGGGATGTCCTGAATACGACTTACCATATTCTGAATATAGTTCCCCAGAAGCATAAGGACAATAGCTCATTTGAACTCTGAAGAAATAAGAAATCTAGCTTGAAACACCTCACTGTGTGGGGGTGCCTGGTTAGAGGGTTACACATATACTGAAGAACGAAAAAGGATTTCTCATCTATGTTCTCTTGCAATCCCTCTCTCTTTCTTGCATTTTCTGGAAAGGTGATTCTTCTGCAGCAACCGTTCCAGAGGTTGTCTTCGAAGGGCGATCTATCGTCGGAGTGCACCGATCCAGATCGCCGAAGCTATTGTATCCTGAAGGAAGGATGCCGGGTTATTTTTGCACCGTATGTAGGGGCGAATCTTTTCTAAGGGAAGTATTTTTATACGCCTTAGCCTGTTACATAATATTAACATGTTATTGTTGTTTTTATTATGTTCTATGCATCTGTTTGGTTCTTTGTACTTGTCTGGATTTTGGTATAACATGAAAACCGACATGTTTGCTCCATGTTACCGTTTCAATCAACTGTTAATCATGCTTATTATGTTAATGTATTTTCTGTTTTTTATCATGATGTTGATTGTGAAACGATGTGATCTAAAAATTGATCCAACAAACCGTCATTCACAAAGATGGTGCTTCCCTGCAATACCTCTCGATCGGGAAGATTTGTGATGACCATCATTGTGCCTCCCAAATCCAAGTGAGTTTGCATGTTTTTTTGTCTCTTGAATGTTGTGTGAGTTTTTTTATTTTTTTCTCTCCGTTGGATCGTGTTGTTTGAGGAAGGGGTGATGTAAATCATGTGAAATTTGTACTAGATGTGTTTGCTTCCACATGAATCCATTTGGGGGGGTTTGGTTTGGGATTCATTTTTTTACCGCCCAAAAGAAGGTCGATGCATTTTCTGAGGAATTTTGTGGTGGGGTGTGATGAAAGTTGTGATTGTGTGATGTGTTTTGCTTTTCGGTGCCTACTTCATGAGATTGGTTTCTTGGATTTCTGATTTTTTTCGATGCCTGCATTTTCGATTTGGGTTCCTCATTTGCTTTCCACAATTTGAGGTGAACCTTATGAAATCTCACAAGAAATTGAAATTTGATACTTTTGTATGTTAATTGTTCGTTAATTTTTTGGCCATTCTAGAATTTTAGGGATGCTAAGAGTCTGAGGAAGCACTTGAGCACACAAGGGGTATCATGGTGGTTCTGAAAATTTTCAAATTTGCAATAAAGCACAGGATAAATTCTTCCACTTCTTTTAACATCAATCAAACACAAGATAAATTCTTTTTGTGACAAAAACCTTAGGAAGTATTTATCATAGAAGAAAAAATCTCTCAGAGAAAAATTTGCCTCCAACAATTTGTGGAAGGGAAGATCTAACAGCTACAACCGTGAGCATGAAAAGATTGGACTTTAGGAGTGGGTACAATACTCTATCTTAATGAAGAGTTTTTGCATTTGAAAGACTAGCCCTTCTCCAAAAAACCATAAGAAAGAACAAGAAGCTCGCATTGACTAAGACTCAAATGGATGCAACCTACCCCATAACATGACAAGATGCAAATGACTGAAGAATTGCAAGAGCTAACCTTGTTTGTACTTCATAGAGTGAATGAGATCCCATTCATTACCATCACCATTGAATCTCCGCCTTTATGAGTTACTAATAATATGATATAGTTAATATGCACTAAGATGTACTCGAATAAATGTAAAGGTTTTCGATTTGGTCGAATGGATCCAGATGGTGGTATGGGCTTCCATTTAGTCCCTCTCTGTAGATCATTGTTGGCCTGTTGGGGAACTCAGATAAAAATCGTTTGGGATCCAAATCGTGACTCGTCAACTCAGATTATTCAAGATTTTTTATATATTAAAAAAATAAAATTCCATATAAATATATTTGCCCAGAAGGACTGCATGAGAAAGGCTACAAGGAGACATTGCGTTTGAAAATAGGGATGTCAACGGGTCAGATGTAATCTGACCTCCGACCCAAATCAGAATCCGATTAGTCAGATTCTAGACTGGATCCAATTAAAAAATGTATTCAGATTTGGTTTAGATTTTTTCATTGAAACCTCACCTGGAATTTGATTAAAATCTGAATTTGTCAAAAACCTAAACCCGATTAAGTGTAAATATCGGGTTTTAAGCTACTCGTGTTTGCCAACTATATTGTACATGCTCCCACCAACAAACCAAACAGGGATTGATGTACCATTCTAGTATTACATCAATGACATGGAGGACATACGTAGGAATGTGTCCTCAACTAGTAGATCATGGATGTTTACACAACATTGCACTCGTCATTAGACCTTACAAGCCTTTGGTCTTGATAAAAAATGGTACCTTCATTTAAATTCATCGAGTTAGAACAAGTGATGTAATTGGGTTGGGTACGCCCTTGATAATTGATGTCCTAGGACGATCCTTATCCAATCTTGATAGGCTTGTGGTCTGTTTGTCCCAAAATATGGACCCATTTTAAAACGGGCTAATTCCTCAATAAGAAGTTTTTGACTTCGATTCATTAAATTATACCTGACCCTAGACTATGTCTGACCTGATCAATTCTTTGTGAAAGTGTGCATGAATCCACCTTTTACCTGAACCATAAAATACCTTGAGTCATTCTTTGAACTGACCCCAAAAAAAGTTTAAAACATATTAAAAACCTTAATATGACATGAATTTTAAAAAAGTTAAAGAAAATTTGTCACCATGGACATGAGATGGCTACACTAAAGTAATTCATAGTTCTTTCTAAAAAAAAACAACTAAAGCAATCCATAGGGACCGATCTATTTAAAGACATCTTGTCCCACCCATAGTTCTTTTTTACAATTAACATGCATATTGTAGCTTATCTTATTGTACAAAAAGAAGGGATGAGACATGAAAATTCACTATTATCCACCGTAGAACACCTAAGCTTATCCATTTTTTGGTACAAATGGGGCTTAAACGAAGATGAAAACAAAGCTCCACATAAAGTAACACTTTTGGAAAGAATTGCCACAATCAAGCAACCATGCCAACTATAGAACTGAACAGAAAATGAGAAGATCATATGTGGTAGACCACAATGCATAATTATCGATTTGAGGGTTTTCATTTCATTATTACACATGTCAGACGCCCAAAAAAGCCCCTAAAAAACGACTATGACATCACACTACAAGAACACAAAGGATCCATTCATAGGATTCAAAGCTCCACAAAAATAGCTACTAAGCAAAAAAAAAGCTGCAAAAAAGGATGAACCGAAAACCCAAAATGGTTCCCTAGGATTTTAACTATGTGAAAAAGAAAACCCAATTGGTCTCCTTTTATAAAGGCAATCATATCAAACAAGCAAGCACTCGACTCTCAAATTCAACCTAGAAAACGTAACAAAACAAAAAAGAAAAAGTAAAATCATCCACCCCTTGTCTCTCAATGCAAAGAATACGCAAAGAAAAGCATCAAAGAAAATCCATAACTTGAGCAATTGCACTCAAGAAAATAGAGAAAAAAAAACATATTGATAAAATCAACATGAAAATAAGGAGAAAATTTCATAAACTGAAAGAAAGTAATGGAAATGAAACATGAAGATGAAGATATCAAAAGAGAGAGGAATAGCAACCAATTTTTTATTTGCAATAGTAGAGGAGGTGGAGGGTGATCTCTTCAATTTGCAGCCGCTCACACACGAGAATCAACTCCCAAAGCCCCATACTTTGCTCAGTTCTCTGAAGGAGAGGGAGAGGGAGATCAAAAAGAAATGGAGAAGGAGGGGGATGAGAGCAAGAAAAGAAATAGAGAGGAAGGGGGGTTTGAGGAGAGACAAGATGTAGATATAGGGCATGCATAGGGTTTGAGGGGGAGAGGGGGAGAGAGTAGGGTTTTAGAGAGAGAGGGAAAGAGATTACAAGTTTTTTTATCCGCCCTGCAAAATTGTTAACGGAAGAGTGTTAACTATGGCCTAAAGTCGTAGCGAAAACTAAAAAATATCTTTTAACTATGTCCCTTTACAAGTTAAAAGGGTACACTCTATGCGGCTATTTAAAAATGGTTGAAGTCATAGTTAAAAGTTTCAGGACCCATTATTAATTATGAGTTCTTACTAAACCATAGTTAATAACTACGACCTTTAGAAGTCATAGTTAATATTATGTATCTATTACGTCTTTATTTAGTAGTCCTCCCTTGGTGTGACCATTTTTTATCACAAACTTTGAATGTCTTTTAATTCACACATTTTTTGTATCTTATAACTTAAAAAACAGAAAAAAAATGTTTTAGAAAATATGTTTGTAAAGAAATGTTTGGATATGCTCATGATACGAGCAATTCATGTGTTAATAAGAGAGATGTCCCAGCGAATGAGGCAACATGGCCACCTTAGTTGTCATTTTAGGCCAATATCTCCCACTTAGCCATGAGAGTCGAATCATGAGGCAGTGCTTTCCCTCCCATTATTAGGACCGTGCACTTGCATAAAAAAAATCTAGCAATGAAGCACTTTCTATTATATATTCAAGATTTACTCATCAGGCTAGATATCTCAATTACATATATCTTAAATCCATATAAGATACATGTTTGAAAAATAATTCTTCGGAAATGCCTTTTGTTGAAGGATCAATAATCATATAAATAGTAGGTAAGTAACTGATTATAATCTTATTCTTATCAATCATGTCATGAACATAATGATATTTCACCATTATATGTTTGTTTTTAGAACTATATGCTACACTTTTCATAAGCGTGATAGTTGCTTGATTGTCAAAGTAAATTTGCATAGGCATGTTGGTTACATCCAAATTCAAATATTTAATAAAAGGGCTTATCTAAACGGCAAAGGTGGCACAACATTGTAGGCAACATACTAAGCTTCTTGGGTATGTTGAGCTATGCAACTTTATTTTTTTCATGACCAAGAAATTGCACCTCTTTCGAGGAGAAAAATATATCCAGAAGTGGATTTATTGTTATCTCTACCATCAGCAAAATCAGCATAAGAATATCTAGTAAGTTCTAAGTCATTTTATTGATAACATAATTATAAATTTTTTATCCCTTTGAAATACCAAAATATTATCTTAATTGCAAACCAATGATGCCAACTAGGATTACTCTGGTAGCAACTAAAGAGATTGACAATAAAGCTAATATTGTACCTTGTATATAACTTAGTATGCTTTAAGCTCCCAACAGTCTACGCATAAGGAACATTCAATATTTCTTGTCCTTCACTCGGACAATCATTTTTTACTTAATTTGACCACTTTAGCTACGAGAGTACTCACTAACTTGCAGTCTCTCATTCTAAAATTTTTTAGTATATAATCGATGTATCTTTCTTGATTCAAACATTTTCTATCTCGTGTAATTTTTGTTTCAAGAACATAGGATGTATATTTCATGTCTTAATTTTAAATTGAGAATTTAACCATGACTTGGTATTGACTATCATCTCATTGTCGTTTTCATTCAAAAAGATATAAACATATAAGGAAAGAATAAAAACTTTCTCTTACTTTTTTTAAACATAAACACAATGGTCAAATTGTTTGCCACATGTCTGAGTGTAGTAATTGTCTTATAAATCTTTAAATACCATCGATATAGAGATTTTTTAAGTTCGTATAGAGATTTTTTCAACCTATACACTTTATTCTTTTCGCCTTTAACAATATAGCCTTAGGTTGTTTCATAAAAAATGTTTCTTTTATATCATCATTTAAGAATGTGATTTTGACATCTATCTTATATAGATCTAAATCATCATATGCTACAATAACTAAGATTATCCTTATTAATGCAAATTTCGTAACTAGTGAATATGTATCAACATAATCTAATCCTTCTCTTTGTGAATATCATTTAGTTACTAATTTCACTTTAAATTTGTCTATATTATTGTTAGACTTGTATTTCTTTCTTAGTATCCATTTGCATCAAATGAATTTTCTTTCCTCAAGTAGATTTCTTCATTCTTAGACTTGGTTTTTATTAATGGACCCAATTTTTTTTGTCCAAGGCTTTCATTCACTTTGTTGATTCATATAAGCTAATTGTCTCACTATAAGACATTATATTTCATATCATCGAGATGTAATGAGTATCATAGTTCCTTTGTTAAGTAAACATAATAATCATTTAGGTATGAAGGAGAAGCTCTTGACGTTTTGTGGCCAATAAGTATACGATGTGAAGGATAATTGTCACTAACAGTCAGATTTCGGACCGGATCCAATTAAAAAATGTATTCGGATTTGGTTTTGACTTTTTCATTAAAACTTGACCCGAAATCTAATTAAAATATGAATTTGTCAAAAACCTAAACTCGATTAAGTATAAATATCGGATTCCCAACTACTCGTGTTTGCCAACTATGATGTACTTGCTCCCACCGACAAACTAAAAGGGATTGATGTGCCATTCTCGTATTACATCAATGACATGGAGGACATATGTAGGAATGCACCCTTAACTAGTAGATGCAGTGCTGGTGCATGGATGTTTACACAACAATGCACTCGTCATTAGACCTTACAAGCCTCTGGTCTTGATAAAAAATGGTACCCACATTTAAAGTCATCAAGTTAGAACAAGTGTTGTAATTGGGTTGGATACGCCCTCAATAATTGATGTCCTAGAACGATTCTACCTGACTGTAATCCTTAGCCAATCTTGATAGGCGTGTGGTCTGGGTTTGTTCCAAAATATGGGCCCATTTAAAATGGGCCAATTCCTCAATAAGAAGTTTTCAACTTCGATTCATTAAATTATACCTCACCCTAGTTTATATCTGACCTGATCAATTCTTTGTGAAAGTGTGCATGAATCCACCATCTACTTGAGCCACTAAATACCCTGACACCCTGAGTCGTTATTTGACCTGACCCCAAAAAAGTTTAAAACATAATAAAAACCTTAATACGACATGAGTTTTAAAAAATTTTAAAAAAAATTGCCACCATGGACATGAGATGGATCAACTAAAGTAATCCATAGTTCTTTCTCAAAAAGAACAACTAAACAATCCACAAGGACCCATCTATTTAAAGAGATATGGTCTCACCCATGGTTCTTTCTCACAACTAACATGCATATTGTAGTTTATCTTATTCTACAAAAGGAAGAGATGAGACAGGAAAATTCATTATGATCGACTGTAGACCTAATCTTATCCAATTTTTTAACCAAAATGGGCTTAAACCAAAAAGAAAGAAAAAGTGAAGAAGAAAACAAAGCTCCACATAAAGCAACACTTCTAGAAAGAATTGCCACAATCAAGCAACCATGCCAACTATAGAACTGAACTGAAAATGAGAAGATCATATATGGTAGACCACAATGCATAATCATAGAATTGAGGATTTTCATTTTATTATTAGACACGCCAGAAGCCCCAAAAAGCCCCTAAAAGACGACTATGACATAACACTACAAGAACGCAAAGGATCCATTCATAGGATTCAAAGCTCCACAAAAACAACTACTAAACAAAAAAAGCTGCAAAAAAGGATGAACCAAAAACCCAAAATGGCTCCCTAGGATTTTAACTATGCGAAAAAGAAAACCCAATTGTCTCCTTTTATAAATGCAATCATATCAAACAAGCAAGCACTTGACTCTCAAATTCAACCTAGAAAACGTATCAAAACAAAAAAGAAAAAGTAAAATCCTCCACCCCTCGTCTCTCAATGCAAAGAAAAGCATCAAAGAAAATCGAGAACTTGAGCAATCACACTCTAGAAAATAGAGAAAAAAAAACACATTGATAAAATCAACATGAAGAAAAAGGAAAAAAAATCATAAACTGAGTCAAAGTAATGGAAATAAAATATGAAGAAGAAGATATCGAAAGAGAGAAGAATATCAACCAATTTTTTTATCTGCAATAGTAGAGGAGGTGGAGGGTGATCTCTTCAATTTGTAGCCGCTCACACATGGGAGCCAACTACCAAAGCTCCATACTTCGCTCAGTTCTTCGATGGAGAGGGAGAGCACAAAGAAAGAGAGAAGGAGAGGGACGAGAACAATAGAAGAAATAGAGAGGAGGGGAGTTTGAGGAAAGATGAGACATAGATGGAGGGCTTGCATAGGGTTTGAGGGGAAAAGGGGGAGAGAGTAGGGTTTCAGATAGAGAGGGAAAGAGAGTAGGTCTTTTTTTACCCGCCCTGCAAAATCTTTTACGGAAGAGTGTTAACTACGGCCTAAAGTTGTAGCGAATACTCAAAAATATCTTTTAACTATGTCACTTTCCAAGTTAAATGTGTACACTCTATGCGGCTATTTAAAAAAGGTTGAAGTCGTTGTTAAAAGTTTCAGGACCCATTATTAGTTATGAGTTCTTAATAAACCATAGTTAATAACTACTTTTAACTACGACCTTCAGAAGTTATAGTTAATATTTTGTATCTATTACCTTTTTATTTTGTAGTGCTCCCTTGGTGTGATCATTTTTTATCACAAACTTTGAATGCCTTTTAATTCACAAATTTTTGGTATCTTATAACTTAAAACATAAAAACAAAAATGTTTTAGAAATACATTTGTAAAGATACGTTTGGATATGCTCATGATACAAACAATCATGCGTTAATAAGAGAGATGGCCCTTCTCTCTCCTTAATGCATGTCCCAGTGAATAAAGCGACATGGAACCTCAGTTGTCATTTTAGGCCAACATCTCCCACTTGGCCATGAGAATCGAATTATGACGCAATGTTTTCCCTACCATTAATTATTAGGGTCTTGCACTTAGATAAGAAAAATCTAGCAATGAAGTACTTTCTCTTCTATATTCAAGATTTACTCATCAATCTAGATATCTCAATTAGATATATCTTAAATCCATATAAAATGCATGTTTGAAAAATAATTCTTCGGATATACCTTTTGTTGAAGGATCAATAATCATATCATTAGTAGGTAAGTAACTAATTATGATCTTATTCTTCTCAATCATGTCATGAACATAATGATATTTCACCATTATATGTTTGCTTTTAGAACTATATGCTTCACTTTTCATAAGCATGATAGTTGCTTGATTGTCAAAGTAAATTTGCACAGGCCTGTTGGTTACACCCAGATTCAAATCTTTAATAAAAGGGCTTATCCAAACAGCAAAGGTGGCACAACATTATAGGAAACATACTAAGTTTCTTGGGTATGTTGAGCTACACAACCTCATTTTTTTCATGACCAAGAAACTGCACCTCCTTCGAGAAGCAAAATATATCAAGAATTTATTGTCATCTATGCTATCAACAAATTCAATATAAGATTATCTAGTAAGTTCTAAGTGATTTTATTGATAACATAATTATAACTTTTGTATCCCTTTAAAATACCTAAATATGATCTTAATTGCTCGCCAATGAGGTCAACCAGGATTACTCTGGTAGCAGCTAACAAGATCAACAATAAAGCTAATATGAGCCTCGTATATAACTTAGTATGCATTAAGCTCCCATCAGTTTGTGCATAAGGAACATTCAATCTTTCTTGTCCTTCACTCGAACAATCATTTTTTACTTAATTTGACCAATTTAGCTACCAGAGTACTCACTAATTCGCAATTGCTCATTGTATTTTTTTTAAGTATATAATCAATGTATCTTTCTTGACTCAAACATTTTATATCTCATGTAATTAGGTTGGATACGCCATCGATAATTGATGTCCTAGAGCGATTCCACCCGATTGTAATCCTTGGCCAATCTTGATAGGCTTGTGGTCTGGGCTTGTCCTAAAATATGTACCCATTTTAAAATGGGTCAATTCCTCAATAAAAAGTTTTCGACTTTGATTCATTAAATTACACCTGACCCTAGTTTATGTCTGACCTCATCAATTCTTTATAAAAGTGTGCATGAATCCACCTTTTACCTAAACCACTAAATACCCTGAGTCGTTCTTTGACCTGACCCCCAAAAAATGTTTAAAACATAATAAAAACCTTAATATGACATCAATTTTAAGAAAGTTAAAGAAAATTTGCCACCATGGTCATGAGATGGCTCAAATAAAGTAATCCATATTTCTTTCTCTAAAAAAAATAATAATAAAGCAATCCCTAGGGACCAATCTATTTAAAGAGATGTAGACCCACCCATAGTTCTTGCTCACAGTTAGCATCCATATTGTAGTTTATCTTATTCTATAAAAAGAAGAAATGAGACAGGAAAATTCACTATGATCCACTGTAGAACTAGGGATGGCAATGGACCGTGGCAGGGGCAGGGGACAAGGTCTCCACCTCTGCCCTGTCTCAAAATCCTATCATCCATCCTCGCACTGGGATGGATTTTAACCTCCACCTCCATCCCCATTTTATGCCCTCCATCCCCGGTCGAAACGTGGGCGAGATGGGGCGAGGCCCCATTTTCCCTCAGTTTATTGTCATCCTTTAGAAGGATTGGGGATGGGGTGGTGCAGGGCAAGGTAGGGATCAGAACGAAGACAGAGCGACGTGGGGTGGGGGAAAGTGTAAGTTCATCCTCGCCTCCATCCCCTCACGGGGATGAATTTTAACCTTCATCCCCGCCTCCATCCCTGTTTCATGCTCTTCATCCCTAGTCCAAACGAGGAAAGGTAGGGTAGAGCAAGGCGGAGCCCTGTTTTCCCTTGGTTCATTGCCATCACTATGTATAACACCTAAGCTTATCCAATTTTGGCACAAATGGGGCTTAAACCAGAAAGAAAAAGTGAAGATTAAAACAAAGTTTCACATAAGGCAACACTTCTAGAAAGAATTGCCACTATCAAGCAACCCTGCCAACTATAGAACTGAACAAAAAATGAGAAGATCATATGTGGTTGGCCACAATGCATAATCATCGAATTAAGGGTTTTCATTTCATTATTAGATACATTTGAAGCTCAAAAGCCCCCCCTAATATGAGTATGACATCACATTACAAGAACGCAAAGGATCCATGCATAGGATTCAAAGCTCCACAAAAATAGCTACTAAACAAAAAAAAGCTACAAAAAAGATGACCCAAAAACCCAAAATGGTTCCCTAGGGTTTTAACTATGCGAAAAAGAAAGCCCAACTGGTCTCCTCCTATAAAGGCAATCATATCAAACAAGCATGCACACGACTCTTAAATTCAACCTAGAAAGCGTACTAAAACAAAAAAGAAAAAATAAAATTATCCACCCCTCATCTCTCAATACAGAGAATAGGCAAAGAAAAGCATCAAAGAAAATCCAGAACTTGAGCAATTGCACTCCAGAAAATAAAGAAAATGAAAAGCACACATTGATAAAATCAACATGAAAAGAAAAAGAAGAAAATTTCATAAACTCAATCAAAGTAATGGAAATGAAATATGAAGAGGAAGATATCGAAAAAGAGAGGAATAGCTACCATTTTTTTTAACTGCAATAGTCGAGGAGGCGGAGGGTGTTCTCTTCAATTTACAACCGCTCACACGTAGGAGCCAACTCCCAAGCCCCATACTTCGCTCAGTTCTCTGAAGGAGAGGGAGAGGGAGAGGAAGAGCAGAAAGATAGGGAGAAGGAGAGGGATGAGACCGAGAGATAAAATAGAGAGGAAGGGGGTTCGAGGAAAGACGAGACATAGATGGAGGGCCTGCATAGGGTTTGGCGAAGAGAGGGAAAGAGAGTAGGGTTTGGGATAGCGAAAATAAAAGAGTGTAGGGTTTCTTATACAGAAGAGTGTTAGCTACGGATTGAAGTCGTAGCGAATACTAAAAAATATCTTTTAACTATGTCTCTTTTTAAGTTAAAAGGGTACACTCTATGTGGCTATTTAAGAATGGTTGAATCCATAGTTAAAAGTTTTAGAACCCATTATTAGTTATGAGTCCTTACTAAACCATAGTTGATAACTAATTTTAACTACGACTTTCAAAAGTCATAGTTAATACCCTATATCTATTACCTCCTTATTTTGTAGTACTCCATTGGTGTAATTGTTTTTACCACATACTTTGAATGTCTTTTAATTCACATATTTTTTGTATCTTGTAACTTAAAAAATAGAAACAATTTTATTTTTAAAAATCTTTTAGAAATACGTTTGTTAAGAAATGTTTGGATATGCTCATGATACGAGCAATTCATGCGTTAATAAAAGAGATGGCTCTTCTCTCTTCTTAACTCATGTCCCAGTGAATGAGGTGACATGGCCACCTAGTTGCCATTTTAGGCCAACATCTCCCACTTGGCCATGAGAGTCTAATCATGATGCAATGTTTTCCCTCCTATTATTAGGTTCTTGCACTTCTTCAAAAAGTCTAGCAATGAATTACTTTTGCTTTTATATTCAAGTTTTACTTATCAAGCTAGATATCTCAATTAGATATTTCTTAAATCCATATTAGATACATGTTTTAAAAATAATTCTTCAGATATGCTTTTTATTGAAGGATTAACAATCATATCTATAGTAGGTAAGGATTAACAAACATAACAATCATTTAGGTATGAAGGAGGATCTCATTTAGGTAAACATATCTTATAGAATATCGCGAGCATATTTTCGTTGGGATAAGAAAATACTATTTTGGGATCTTACAACTTCAATCTCGAAAAAATATTTGAGTCATCCAAGATCCTTCAACCAAAATTGTTGATTAATGTGGGACTTAAGTTACTCGATGTATGAAACGCCATCTCTTGTAATGATAATGTCATCCAGGTAAACTAGAACAAAAATGTGTGCCCTATTAGTGGCCTTTAAAAAAAATGAATAATGAACTTTAGATTGTGAGAATATTTCTTAAAGAAGGTGAGTTGACAACTTGGCAAACCAGTTTCTAGAGGATTGTTTGAGGTCGTATAATAACTTGTATAACTTACAAACTTTACGCTCCCCCTGAATATAAAACCCTAGTGGTAAGTCCATATATACCTCTTCACTCACGTCTCCATGAAGAAAAATATTGTTGACATTGATTTGATATATATGCCAATTCATTATTATTGCAATGACTATCAAGCAATGCACAATTACCAACTTGGCAACGGGGGCAAATGTCTCATTATAATGTAGCGCTTCAATCTGAGTGTAACCCTTTGCCATGAGACGAGCTTTATACCTTTCGATAGATTCATAGGAGTGATGTTTAATTTTGTACACTCATTTGCATCCAAGGAGTTGTTTATCTACAAGTAGATCCATATTCGATCAAGTACGGTTATCATCCAACGCCCTAGTTTCTTAAGTCATAGTATCACGCCAACATTGAGACTTCATGGCATGAAAAATATTTTGAATTCTGAGTGTTGGAAAATGGCATTTAGAAAAAAATGTTCTTGTCTTGAAAAATTGTCCAAACATAGGACTTGGGATAACTCATGATCTGTGTTATGAACCTTCTCTCTTGTGTCGGTTGATTGTACTATGAGGGCAACCGTGTAACATCTATAGTCTTTGAGATGTAGTGGTGGTTGACAGATTCTTTCAGATCTTCGGATATGAACTTGAGTGGGTTCAAAGACTCCATGATTGATAGATTCAGGGTTTGGATCATGGTGACTAGGATTATTGATCTCATTGTCGTGAACACCAATGAGTCCTTGATTCTCATAAGGTTGAGGCTCAAATATGGATATGGGTAAGTCGCACCCATCTTATTTAGCCGAAATGTTATGATCTCAAACAAAAAGACATTTTCATAAAACTTTACATCTCGACTAACAAAGATTTTTTTCCTATGAAAACTCCTTTGCATGCTCGATTATCAAATTTATGAGGATAATGTATGTTGTGAGCATAGCATAGACATCCAAAAACATGAAGGTGATTATAAACGGGGTTCTTTTCATGAAGTTACTCATATAGTGTTTTTCTTATTAAAGGTCTGGAAGGAATGCGATTAATGATATATGCATTTGTAAGAACTCATTATCTCCAAAAACTTAATGGGTAAAGAGTAGGGGTGGCAATCGGGTCGGGCAACGTTGGCGGGTCGACCCGACGGGTTGGCGGGTCAGCATACCTCAACCCGAACCCGACCCGTTTATTAAACGGGTAACCCGACACGACCAGCCAACCCGTTTAATAAATGGGTTGGGTCGGGTAAACGGGTTGGTGGATGGGTTGGCAGGTTGACCCGCCCGCCTAACCCATTTATTAAACGGGTCAACCGGGTTGGCAGGTTGGCATACCCCTAACACAAACCTGCCCGTTTAATAAACGAGTTAGGCGGGTCGACCCGTTTATTAAACGGGTTCGTTTTTTCCAAACCCGAACCCGCCTAAGAGTCGGGTTGGCAGGTCGTGTCAGGTTTTGCCACCCCTAGTAAAGAGGTTTGAAATCTCAAGGCTCTCGTAACATTGAGTAAATCTCTATGCTTGCATTCAACCACTTTGTTTTGTTGAGGGATCACAACACAACTATGTTGGTATTTAAACTCCTTTTCCTTAAAAAACTTTTGCATGTCATTTGAAAAAAAATTGTTCCATTGTCAAATCCGAAACTCATAATTTTGCTATTGAATTTATTTTCAACTAGCAAGAATTTTTTTTTTTATCTAGGATATAGTTTCTGACTTATGTCACATGAGATAAACCCATGTGGTTCTAGAATAGTCATCCACTATGGTCAAACAATATTGTGCTCCGGATAATGCGGTGGTTTGATATCCGCCTCATATATCACAATGAATAAGTTGAAAAGGTTTTGACGAAGAAATCAACCTGCTAAGAAAATGAATGCGAGTTTGTTTGGCCATATGGCAAATATCACAATGGTTATGAGGAACACAACCACACAATTTGTTATAATTTATAAGAGTTTGCAATCTAGATTTTGAAAGGTGTCCAAGCCTCAAGTGCCAAATATTATAATCAAAGCATGAGTTATTCAAAAAAAGTTGTCACCGATCTCAAATACATAGAGTCCACCACGTCGCTTACCCACCCCAATCTTCTTGTTTGAGAGATGTTCATGAAAAACACAATGATCATTATAAAAGAAAACATCATATTTTAGATCATGAATTAATTTACTCACAAAAATAAGATCGAATCTAAAATCTATAACAAAATGGACATTAAAAAAAACAGAAAGTTTGGTGTTAATCAGACACTACCCATGTGAGTTGCATGTGCAGAGGATCCGTTTGGTAATCCAATAGGGAAAAAAACAGCGGGTGTTAGAAGCATTAGTTTTGACAAGGAGTTTGTAATGTGGTCAGTCACACTCGTGTCTATAATCCAATTTTTGAACGATATGGAACCAACAAAAGGAGTATAAATCTTGTGACCAACTTTCATAACATTCAAGGCATAAACAATGAAATCTCAATCAGGCATGTACATTTCTCATGTTTGACGGACCTTGAGAAAGTGTTGTGATTGTGATTTACAATCACATGATCTTAAAAAAAATCCAAGAATCAGTATTGCAAACATACCATAAAATAAAAAAGATTCTTTTTAAATTTCATGATCTTTTAGTGTTAAAAATATTTTTTTACCAATTTAAAAGAAGTGCACTGTAAAAGAATATAAAAGACTTGAATAAATAACGGGCCAGCAAAATTTAATGGCAGGCACATAGAAAGACTTACTTAAACTACTAAGTCAACAAAAAAACTTTTTTTTTTTTTAGGAAAACAAGTTGCTAAAAAAGTTGGAGGCAATAAAAGCTTTGGGGTCAACAAGAATAACCAAACGTACTAGAGAAATTCAGTCCGACTTTTGCTACTCTGCACTACGTGCCAAGCCATTGAGAAGAATCTCATCTACATGTACATTTTTTAAGTATATCTCTTCCGGAAAATGAAAACCTACCCAATAAGATATATTTTATCAAATTTTCATGTTTTTTCAAAATTCAGACCTCACAGGCGTGTTGAACATGATTTATTTTAAAAAACATGCACATAGATAACATCCGTAAGGTCAGAATTTGAAAAAAAAACACTAAAATCTGATAAAATATTTCTGATATGGATGACTTCATTAGGGGTTATTTAGTTGAAACCGTGTGCCACATGCATGGTAGCAATCATTTAAGGCGGCCATTGTTATGCAATAATTTTCCCGTTAAAATTGTAAAATGTTTAAAATTTATCCCAATCGCTTCATTGTTTCAGTAGTTTTCGGGTAACAATGTTGTCAGGTAAGGAATCACCATTGGCAAAGCGGTAACTCAACACATCCATCAAGTTCAAACAACGTGAAATCAGTAGGGACCTACAAAAGTTAAATTAAACAATGTTGTCATAATCGGTTTGAATTGGCCCTAAATCGATTCACTTCAGAGCTGAACCGAGCCCCACTCAAAAACCACCCGTATCAGCCTCTCTTTTTTTGTATTTTTAAAATTCTTATTTATAATTGTTGAATTCAAAATATAAATTGACCGATTTGAGCCTGAATTGAACGCGTAGAAAATTAATGCTCTAACTATGCACCAACAAGTTAGTAGTTTGGTTTAAGGCCCACACTTATTTAGAGAAAAAAAAAGAAAGGTATTCCACCCTCTGACTTTTCTCAAACTTTTTTGAGGAAGCTGACTATTCTCAAACTTTTTTGAGGAAGCTGACTATTCTTAAACCCAAGAGAGACCTATTCTCTCTTTCTTTCTCAAAACACCCAAGAAAGAGACATATATGTGGGTGCAGAATTTCTAGTTGTACCTGAACTCGAACCCGTTAACTCATATACATGGGTGTATAATTTCAAGTCGTACCCGAACCTGAATTAGATTGGGTCAGGTTTGAGTCTTACTTTTAGACCCAATTCAGAATCGGGGTCTCAGAAGATCTGAAAAAAACCTGACCCAATTACACCCCTAAAGCACATGTTAACTTTGTAAGAATCTAGAGACAATGCAGACGTAGAACATAAAATGAAGTGTGAGAGGGTAAACTAGCTGAACAGACCGAACAGAGGGTGTTCAAGCTAGGCTCATTTCTTGTGTCGAGCTGAGTCAAACTTGAGCTCATGAAAAGCCCAAGTAAAACAAGATGAGCACGAGGAAGCTAATTTACAACAAAAAGAAAAATTGAAGTTAAAAACAATAAATATTAGACCCTAAACCTACTAAGCGAAGCTCAAATTAGCTTATTTATAAATTAAGTAAAACCTATAACACTACAACAAAGCAGTAGATTAACGACGACCACATTCCGTCGCTAATCCGTCGCTAACATGGTTAGCGACGGATTAGCGACAACGAGGCGATAGTATGCTTACGTCGCGAATATTTCGACGCTAACTGGCGACAGAATTATTCCGTCGCCAGGTCCGTCGCTAATTGCGACGGAATAAAGAGCGCTATATTCCGTCGCCAATCCGCCGGTACTAAACAGCGACCACGGCTCGGCGACGTATTTACTTTCGTCGCTAGATTTATATGAATAGTGACGGATGGTTCCGTCGCTAATCCGTCGCAAACACGAAAAAAAATTAAAAAAAAAATTATTTAAAAATTAAATACCGAGCAATTTCTATTTCCTGTACAATTTATATTTCCTGTAAATAAAAAACAAACCACACAAAAAATTTCATATAACAAGAATCTACAACAATTAATCGTTCCACCTTAAAATTAAAAAGTTTAATTATTTATAATTAAACAATTACAATTAGGAAACATAAAAAAAATAGAACTTCTTCAACACAGTCCTCTAATCATCGCCAAGATTTTGTGCGTCTTCTTGTTCATTGTCTTTATCTGTCCCTTCAGCTCCACTACGCTGATTATCGCTAGCAGCCTATACAAGAAAAGAACAGTCAGTATTGATAAACAAAATATAATGAAATAAATTACACACTATATGTGATTCTATCATGTGCTCATGTGTGATCTAAGGCAATAAAAAAACTCTATATGTGCTCTAAGGCAAACAAAAAGTTATATATATATATATATATATATATATATATATATATATGTGTGTGTGTGTGTGTGTGTGTGTGTGTGTGTGTGTGTGTGTGTGATTCTATCATGCTCATATGTGTGCTAAGGCAGTCAAAAAATTGAATATGTGATTATAGCATGTTCATATGTATTCTAAGGCATCTAGAAAAACTCTATATGTGATTCTACCATGCTCAGATGTGCTTTAAGGCAGGCAAAAAACTATATATGTGATTCGATCATGCTCGTATGTGTGCTAAGGTAGTCAAACAATTGAATATGTGAATATAGCATGCTCATATGTGCTCTAAGGCAGGCAAAGCAAAAAAATTTATATGTGATTCTATCATAAATGATATATAGCATGTTCATATGTGTTCTAAGGTAGTAAAAAAACTCTATATGTTATTATAGCATGCTCATATGTGCTCTAAGGCAGTCAAAAAACTGAATATGTGATTATAACATGCTCATATGTATTCTTAGGCAGTCAAAAAACTGAATATGTGATTATAGCATGCTCATATGTGTTCTAATGCAGTAAAAAAAACTTTATATGTGATTCTATCAAGCTCATATGTGTTCTTAGGCAGGCAAAAAAACGTTATATGTGATTATAGCATGCTCATATGTACTCTAATGCAATAAAAAAACTCTATATGTTATTATAGCATGCTCATATGTGCTCTAAGGCAGTCAAAAAACTGAATATGTGATTATAACATGCTCATATCTGTTCTTAGGCAGGCAAAAAGTTATATATGTGATTCGATTATGCTCATATGTGTTCTAAGGCAGACAAAAAACTGAATATGTGATTATACCTGAGAGGGACCTGGAATCGAAGATCCCCTATCTTCAACAATGGCCTTGATCTCATTTCGGAGAAAGGGGGCGACGGTGTATTGGAAGTAGTTATTCAGTGATTCATTAATGATCTGGCGTACATCATCACTGGAAAGAATAGTCGGCTGCTTGGAGCTTATGTTGGCGCAAGAAGTCGGTGAGCCGTAACTGGAAGAACCAATAACTGGTGAAGTGTTCACATTACTCCCAAACCCGAACACGCGACCTTTTTTGGGTTCACCTGCTGCAGTCACCCATGCTGTAGGATCAAATGATGGATGCTGAGTAGCGTCATCGCCATATCGCTCTACCATTTGTTGCTCATATGCCTCCTACAAAATAATGTTTAAAGTATTCATTAATAATTAATGATAACATTATGATAACTTGCATATATATTGCAATGATTATTAATAGAATTAATACATAGCGTTGTCGTTCTCGCCTTCTCTGATACGAAGACTCCCGTGGTCTTCCGTTTATGTGTTTCTACAAACACATCCTTATATGGTACACTGCCTCCTTTTTCTGCTTCCTGCGAAGTTAAATGACAAAAAATTTAGTACACAAGTTTGCAACAATACTTATAAAATTAATATTATATATTGATGAGTTACCATTTTCTTTAGGTGGCTCCCAAATGTCTTAGATCCACCTGTGTGTAGATGGGCTTCGGGCATCTTCGATCGATTTTGTGCAGTCTTCGCAGAGCGATTTCTAAATGCATCTCCCGCCCACTTATCACACATTCCATCCCAGTAATCTCTCCTGATAGTAATAAGACCACGGCTCTTCCATAGTAATGGATCATCTACTACGCCAGATGCTTTTTTTGCTGCAGTCTTCATAATGTGCAGCATGTCTGCAAATCAATTGGCAGCCACCTTCTGCCACACCTTCCTTGCATCATTTTCTTCCACCGTAGTTGCGAAGCGATTCGAAGCCTACAAATATTTTCAGAAAGTTAGTAGATATTGCTTAAATAAATTAAATATGAAACACATTAACTATGAGGAACAACTGTATACCATGAATGAGGACCACAATCTGTCTAACACCTCCTTTGGGTACTCTTTTCATTGAGCAACTGGTCCTGGTAGATGTTGAAGAAGTGAATTCCTAATCTCCCGTACTACTTCTTGTGGCTCAAACCTCGTGCTGCACATGAATTGTTACACAGTAAAATATCAATATAAATTATTTAAAAGATATGCAATAATTGAAAACAAAATACTTACGGTCGATTATCGATATACACTATTTGAATGAGTCTTCTTGTGCCAGCCTGAGAAGACCTTGTTTCCTGTGTTGGCTGTTGACTTGTGTGATCAACTGGTGTAGGTGGGTCATGTACAGGCGCAACATCATCTGTAAAAAAATACATTAGAAATTCTCAGAATGCGCATTTGAACTAATCAAGCATCTAATTAGTTATATGATATACCTATCACAGGAGCCCGTGAAGATGAAGGTTGAGCCTGACTACTACTGGATGAGCGACCACTATAACCTCCATGAACCATATTCTAACAAATAACATATGTCATACAATACATTCAAATAATTCACATCAAGTATTACAATGCATTCAAGTCATTCACATCAAGCATTGCAATGCATTCAAATAATTCAAATCATTCACATAAAGTATTGCACTAATTCAAATACTTATATTACAGAGCCATGTATCCACATATAGAACATAAAATGATTTATAATTGAGTTGCATATACATATACTTACTCGATGTATGGGTCGATCGCTGAGCAATTAAAAAGAATATATATGTGTGCTGCATCTTGCTCTCGATCTGTCAATAGCCTTGATCGACAACTACCAAATGCATGCCCAAGTGGTTGAAATATCGACAGCTTGTCAGCTACAGTTACTTGTTCTCCATCATCGTTACGGGGCAGGCATGTGTAACGTGTTGGAATATGAGGTTCGAAGTACATAGATGAGAAATTTGAAATCTCTTCTAAAGTGTACGCCTCACAAATAGAGCCTTCTACTCTGGCTTTATTACGAACCTTTTTTTTAGATCGAACATGCATCTGACAAGAATATACATTTCAAATTTTAAATATCTGTCATTAAAGAGACAAATATAAAAAAACATAGACCTTTCAAATGGGTACATCCATCGATATTGCACAGGGTCACCAACCCTTAGTTCATATGGCAGATGTATGATCAAATGTTCCATAACATCGAAAAATGCTGGCGGAAATATATTTTCTAGCAGACAAACAGTGGTGATGATAGAGTCCTCGAGATTCTTTACATCTGATACAACGACCTCCGATGCGCACAATGTTCTGAAAAATCCGGTCAACTCAGACAATACCCCCCATATAGGTTTGTCTAACATATCATGGAATGCTAGGGGTATCAATCGTTGCATAAAGATATGACAATCATGGCTCTTCAACCCATATAACTGTCCATCGTCAATCTTCACAGCCCGAGCAATGTTAGAGACATATCCATCTGGAAATCTCAGTTGTCTCAACCATTGACATACATGTTTTATTTGATCTGGTCCGAGCACGTACTTCGCCTTTGGTTTTAGTACTTTGCCATTATACTCTTTGAGTTTCAATTCTGGTCTTTTACATATTAATTTTAAATTCATACGGGCCTTCGGATTATCCTTCATTTTTCCTTTAATATTCATTACTGTATTGAACACATTATAAAACACATTTTTCTCTGCATGCATCATATCCAAATTATGTCGTATCAATAGGGTCGACCAATACGGTAGTTCCCAAAAAATAGATTTCTTCGTCCAATTGTGATCCTTTCCAAATCCACGGAAGGGTGTAGGACTGCGGGCATCTGTTAATACATCTGGAAAGTATCGCAATCTTCTTAGAATCTCTATGCCGGACAATCTTGAGGATGGACCTTCCGTTTTAGTTGTGCCTGCTTTAAATGCATTTTTTTGACGTCGGAACAAATGATCGCTGGGTAAAAATCGACGATGGCACTCAAACCAGTAAGGTTTCCTTCTGATCATGCATATAATTCAGGGTTTATTAACATTAAAATATGCATGATTTCATAAAATAATGTTTCAAAAACCCAATTTTATGTTAGTTTTCGAGTAAATGTGCTAAAATGATTTAAAAATAGAAAATGCATGAAAAATAGTTTTATTTTACATTTTTATACATATTTTAGTTTTTCTATAATCATAGTAGTTTAGTTTTAGTTTTTTTTAAATAAAATAAAAAAATAATAGAGAAAAATATTTTTTTCATTTTAAGTGTTTGTTTTTTTTAAAAAAGAGAAAAAAATTTAGAATAGTTTTTTTTTTTAGTTCTTCATAAATAAGTTTTGTTTTTAAATCTTTGAAAATTTTATATAGTTTTTGATTTTTGAAAATTGCAAAAATAAACACAAACCGGTTCACCCGGTTTGCTTTTAAAAAAAAATAAACAAACAAACCAGCTTGAACCGGTTTGCATTTGTTTCAAACCGGTTCTAGCCGGTTCGTTACTTTTAAAAACCCCCAAAATCGTAAAAATTAGGCGCCTCCCCCTTTACGCCTGAACCAATTCCCTTTCCCATCTTTCCCTCTCTTCCCTTTCTTCTCACCCATTTCCATTGTCGGATTCCTCTTTACCCCTTTCTTCTTCCTCTATTTCTTCCTCCTCCTTATCTTCTTCTTTAATCCGGCGGTGGATAAACTTCCTTCCGGCGACGGCAGCAGTGGTGGAGGTCGCCAGCTTCTTCCCTCAGGTTCATTTACGGTGAGTGCTGAGTTCTTCTTTCTCTTCTTCTTCTTCTTCTTCTTCTTCTTCTTCAGAACTTCCTCTTCTTTTTCATCTCTGTTTCTTCATCCGTTTCTTCTTCTGCAGTTTTTTTTTCTTTTTCCACTTTTTCTTCCGATCTCTTCTTCTTCTTCTTCCTTCGATTTCTTCTTCTTCTTTTTCAAATCTTCTTCTTCTTCTTTTTCTTCTTTGTTTTTTTTTATCGATCATCTATTTGTTGTGTCCTGTTTCTGAAAATCGAAAAAAAATAAATAAAATGTAATTCACATTCCGTTTTACATTCTTCCATGTGATTGTCTGTTTGATTTTTGTGTTTCTGCTATAGCTTATGTTAGATCGATTTTAATTTTTGTTCTGCAATTCATTTTTGTTGTTTTCTTTTATTCAATTTACATTTTTTTGCTTTCAATTCAAGTGCTATCGTTAATTGTTTTTTTTAGTTTCTGTAATTTTTTTTTCTGTTTCCATTTCAGCAAATTCTTGTTGATTTCTTAACTTTGAATTTCTGTGTTGTTAAATAGGTTCTAATCTCCTGTTTTTAGTTTAATTTTCCTGTTTTCTCATAATGTCATTTTCTGTTTTTTTGTTGTTAAGCATTCGTTCCATTATTTTTTTCTTTTCTGCAAATTTTTTTTGTCATTAATTGATTTTTTATTTTTCAGTTGTTTTCCTGTGTTGCTGTCCTGAATTTTTAGTTTTGTATTTTCTGATTTTTTTAATGATTTCTTTTGTTTGTTTTATAGTATTGCTTTCTTGTTTTCATTTGATTGAATTTCATGTTTTTAATTGATTGTATTTCCTGTTTGTCAATACCGAATTTGTGTCTATTTCGTTTCTTGTAGTTGTATGTTTTGTACTTTCATGTTTTCAACATAATTAGTTGCTTAGCTTCTGTAATTTGTTTGTTTGTTTTTGTTCATTTTGAGATTCTTGTTTGATTCAATTCTGTAATAAATTCTGTGTAAATTCCTGTTGTTCATTAGTTCTTTATTATCTTAGTTGTTTTCTTTTAAGTCATTTCATGTTTGCTTTTATTCTTGTAGCAGTCATTTTCTAATTCCTTGTCTAGTATACATGTTATTTCTTCTATAGCTCTGGTACTGCTCGTGTTCCTTTGAATTGTGCAGGATAGCACAGGAGTGGAGCGAAAGCGATTGCGTGACACGAAGTACGAAGAATAAAGTCTTTTTACTTTTTAGTTTAGATTTAGGAATTTAAGTGGGTTTGTAAATATTGCACTTTACGCCCTCTGCGAAGGGTATTCATTTGTTGTAATAGTTAGTTGTTTTTACTTTTCTGAACATTTTATATTTCAATAATTCGGCAATAAAGAATAGTTTAGACTTGTTTGTTTGAATACAACATATTCCCGTTCCCTGAGTTCGACCCGGTCTCATCCACTAGTGAGAACCGGTTTTTATTATTTGATGTCTGGTTTTCACATGTTTTTCATATAAAAATCTTTTCAAAATTACAACGATTTAAAAGAAGACATCAAATTTTTGGCGCCGTTGCCGGGGAACGGCGTAATATTAGTATTCACTTTATTACCTAGTGTTTGTGTTGCATTTAGGTTTAGAACCACGTATGTGCATATCTTAGAGACGAGCTTACTTTTCTGCACAGCCCACCTATTAGGATTCCTTTAGAGGTGACTGTGTACGATTGGTACCGTACACATAGATTTCATATTTCTTATGCATAATCTCTGTTATGTGTAACTGCGTGGTGTTTGTTTAGTTTTTGTTGTTTTTAGTTTACTCGCTTTGTGGTTTGCGTGGTTTGGCCGCTTAGTGCGTTAGTTAGGTAGAAAACCCAAAGTTAGGACGTGTGCTACACCAGTCTACTCCAAGGTGTACGCAATGGCTGACGATCATCAATTGATCCGTCCTTTGAGGGAGTACTTCATGCCAAATACGTATACTCCCACCTCCTGCATCACGAGACGTGATGTAGGAGCGAGCCATTTTGAGATTAAGGCCAGTGTGATTCAAATGTTACCCTCGTTTTATGGCCTTAGTAATGAGGACCCATATCGTCATCTCGACGAATTCCTTGAGATTTGCTCGACTGTGCGAATCAATAATTTTGGAGACAATGCTATGCGGTTGACTTTGTTTCCGTTTTCTCTCAAAGATAAAGCCAAGCACTGGCTAAAATCTCTTGAGACGGTTCGTATTACTACTTGGGAAGGAATGCAAAGAGAATTTTTAAAAAAATATTTCCCAATTGGTAAGACGAACCAGTTTCGTAAAGCTATAACCAGTTTTTCTCAAATTGAGGGAGAACAGTTTCACGAGTCTTGGGAGAGATTGAAAGATCTTCTCCGCAAGTGTCCCCATCACCAGGTGCCTCGTTGGCAGTTGGTGCAGTATTTTTATGACGGGCTTACTGAGAAGCATCGTCAATTGGTTGATTCGTCTTGTGGGGGCACTTTTATGCTCAAGAGTGAGGACGAGGCGTGGTCTCTATTCGAGACCTTGAGTGAAAACACGATGCATCATAATTTGTCTTCACGGCTCGATAGGACTACATCTCTGCCTAGTGGTCCTAGGAAAGTTGGGATTTCCGAAGTAGGGTCTGAGTTAAAATTGCGTACCAAGGTTGACCAGTTGACTAGAAAGTTAGATCAATTCCTAGCCAATTCTTCGAGAAGTCCAGTCGAAAGAGTGTGCGAGCTATGTGCTAGCCCTGCACACTGTGTTGCGGATTGTCCGGCAGCACCATTATATCCTGAATTCGTTCAGGAGCAGGTGAATGCTGCCCAAGGTTTCGCTAAACCCATGCCCGATTCATTTACATCATCATATATCCCAGGTTGGCGAAACCAGTTTATTTCCCCATCCCATCAGCCCTCCCAGACACAGTATAGACCCAGTAACCCTTCACAAGGTTACTCGCATCCTATATTTCCACAGGTTCATCCCCAGTATTGTCTACCTTCACCTCAGGAGCCCATTCCAAGTTCATCATTTCAAGAGAAGATGTTAGAAGCCTTTTCTGATATCAAGGCCACTCTTTGTTCCCATACGCAGTCAATAGCCAAGCTAGAGACTCAAATGAGACAGTTAGCTCAGACATTGATTAGGCAAAACCAGGGGAACCTTCATAGTCAGCCTGTTGTCTCAAAGGGAGAGGATTCCATGTCATTTGACTTGCAACCCACTGATTCACATCATGAGCAAGTCAAATCTGTTACATCCCTTCAGTATGGGAAGGCATGTCACTCCACTCAGGAATCGACTCATGAACCTCGTATCATTTCTACTGGCGAGTCGATCTCCATGATACCTTAACAGAAGGGGCCTTACTCACAGCATACATTTTCATCATATAAAGCCCCATTTTCTCAGCCTTTAGGATCACCAATCGTTTTGAGTAAGCAAGAGGTGCAGATGCAGAAGGTGCTTGACCAAATCAAGCCTGATCATATTCACCACTTGAATGAAGTTGCATTCATTGATAGTCGGTCGGTCCTGGACTCTCATTTCTTGACCCGTCTCTCAGATGAGACTAATCTCTGTTCTTCACGTCGAGAGAGTCATGATACTACATTTGGAGGTAGAAGGGATGGAAACACAGTGCGTAGTGTCACAGATGACACTCTTTTCTACATAGAACCCGGTTGAGTCTGACTTCATGTCCATTGATCTCATGGACGATGAAGGTTTTTCCAGGGATCCGTCTGGCTGGGGACGTGAAACTTAGCGCTTTATGGGAGGCAACCCATATCTTGTATATTATTAGATTTGCTTAGAATTTATAGATTTTATTTTGTTTTTACTTTTTCATGAGTTTTTCATGTTGTTTTTGTTTCATTCATGGTTTCATATTTTGTCATGTATGTATTGCATTCATTACATTCATTACATTAATAGAACGTGCATTTTTAATTCATGTCAGGTCATTCTACTCTTTTCCCTCATTTATTTTCTCTCATGTGCATTCACTTAGTTTCATATAAGCATGGGGGAGTGCCACTGGGACAGTGTCATTCAAGCATGGGGGAGGGTGTAGAATGCACACCTTGATATTTCTGTTTACGTTCTTACACATGTTTACACATCTCTCATGAAAAGTAGATTTTTAAAGAAAGAGTTTAAACTTATATGAATGTTATTTCAAATCTGATGTTTTTAGAGGATTTTTAAGCCCCACGAAAAAAAAAATTCTGACATAGATCTAAAAATTATGGTTGTTTATGCGGATTTCGAGGAAATGATGATAGATACATGTTAAAGTTTATTTTGAATCATAAATATGAATATGCACAGTGCTATTTTTGAAAAACTAAGCAAATGAACAAAAGTGTAAACAAATGAGCTCAAAAGAAAAAAATATAGCATGTGTTAGGTTGTTTGGATAATTCCACAATCCGTAGTAGATGGAATTTAGATGTAAGTTGAAACTTTTAATTCCATTTTCGGAAAGGAGAGTGGAAAACTTCATGATCCTAAGTAACTGAGAATAGATACAAGTTGAAATATTTGACTCTCAAGTTATAAAGGTGAACAAAGGAAGTCACTTTTATATCTTAGTTGATATCTTTTGGTATGCATTGAAAAAGTATAGAAGATATTGACATTGCACAAGGCATAAAAGCAGACCACACGCAAGCTATAAGAGAAAAATAAGTGCGCAAAAAGAAAAAGCGTGAAAAAAAAGAAAGGAAAGAGCTTAAAAAAAAAGAAAAGTTCAATGCTTAGAAGTGTGATTGAGAAAACCTGTGTAGAAAACATATGAGTGAGGATAAGTAAATAATAATATGTTTTTATTGGATTTTCTAAGAATAAAACATAAATAATTGTGATTTTTAGAAAAGTGAAAGAAATTCTTTTTCTGTGGTGGTACATAAAAGACTCTAATTATATTTTGATTTTGAAATAACAGGAAATATTTGTGAAAATCAAGTCTTTGATTACCTACTGATTGTGAGGGTGTGTAATATTATGCATACATGACAGAGATGTTTGTGAGTAGCATCACTGCAAACCCTCACGAGACCTTACTCGTCCACTGGGGTAACCCAGGGGTTGAAAGGGCTTGTTGCATGAGCTAAATGCAACCGTGATTCCTACGAAAGTGAGTTAGGTGATAGTTTGATTTCTTGCATTTTTCTAGTTTGCTCGAGGACTAGCAAAACATAAGCATGGGGGTATTTGATCATGCATATAATTCAGGGTTTATTAACATTAAAATATGCATGATTTCATAAAATAATGTTTCAAAAACCCAATTTTATGTTAGTTTTCGAGTAAATGTGCTAAAATGATTTAAAAATAGAAAATGCATGAAAAATAGTTTTATTTTACATTTTTATACATATTTTAGTTTTTCTATAATCATAGTAGTTTAGTTTTAGTTTTTTTTAAATAAAATAAAAAAATAATAGAGCAAAATATTTTTTTCATTTTAAGTGTTTGTTTTTTTTTAAAAAGAGAAAAAAATTTAGAATAGTTTTTTTTTTTTAGTTCTTCATAAATAAGTTTTGTTTTTAAATCTTTGAAAATTTTATATAGTTTTTGATTTTTGAAAATTGCAAAAATAAACACAAACCGGTTCACCCGGTTTGCTTTTAAAAAATAAATAAATAAACAAACCGGCTTGAACCGGTTTGCATTTGTTTCAAACCGGTTCTAGCCGGTTCGTTACTTTTAAAAACCCCCAAAATCGTAAAAATTAGGCGCCTCCCCCTTTACGCCTGAACCAATTCCCTTTCCCATCTATCCCTCTCTTCCCTTTCTTCTCACCCATTTCCATTGCTGGATTCCCCTTTACCCCTTTCTTCTTCCTCTATTTCTTCTTCCTCCTTATCTTCTTCTTTAATCCGGCGGTGGATAAACTTCCTTCCGGCGACGGCAGCGGTGGTGGAGGTCGCCAGCTTCTTCCCTCAGGTTCATTTACGGTGAGTGCTGAGTTCTTCTTTCTCTTCATCTTCTTCTTCTTCTTCTTCTTCTTCTTCTTCTTCTTCAGAACTTTCTCTTCTTTTTCATCTCTGTTTCTTCATCCGTTTCTTCTTCTGCAGTTTTTTTTTCTTTTTCCACTTTTTCTTCCGATCTCTTCTTCTTCTTCTTCCTTCGATTTCTTCTTCTTCTTCTTCTTTTTCTTCTTTTTCTTCTTTGTTTTTTTTTATCGATCATCTATTTGTTGTGTCCTGTTTCTGAAAATCGAAAAAAAAAATAAAATGTAATTCACATTCCGTTTTACATTCTTCCATGCGATTGTCTGTTTGATTTTTGTGTTTCTGCTATAGCTTATGTTAGATCGATTTTAATTTCTGTTCTGCAATTCATTTTTGTTGTTTTCTTTTATTCAATTTACATTTTTTTGCTTTCAATTCAAGTGCTATCGTTAATTGTTTTTTTTAGTTTCTGTAAAATTTTTTTCTATTTCCATTTCAGCAAATTCTTGTTGATTTCTTAACTTTGAATTCCTGTGTTGTTAAATAGGTTCTAATCTCCTGTTTTTAGTTTAATTTTCCTGTTTTCTCATAATGTCATTTTTTGTTTTTTTGTTGTTAAGCATTCGTTCCATTATTTTTTTCTTTTCTGCAAATTTTTTTTGTCATTAATTGATTTTTTATTTTTCAGTTGTTTTCCTGTGTTGCTGTCCTGAATTTTTAGTTTTGTATTTTCTGATTTTTTTTAATGATTTATTTTGTTTGTTTTATAGTATTGCTTTCTTGTTTTCATTTGATTGAATTTCATGTTTTTAATTGATTGTATTTCCTGTTTGTCAATACCGAATTTGTGTCTATTTCGTTTCTTGTAGTTGTATGTTTTGTACTTTCATGTTTTCAACATAATTAGTTGCTTAGCTTCTGTAATTTGTTTTGTTTGTTTTTGTTCATTTTGAGATTCTTGTTTGATTCAATTCTGTAATAAATTCTGTGTAAATTCCTGTTGTTCATTAGTTCTTTATTATCTTAGTTGTTTTCTTTTAAGTCATTTCATGTTTGCTTTTATTCTTGTAGCAGTCATTTTCTAATTCCTTGTCTAGTATACATGTTATTTCTTCTATAGCTCTGGTACTGCTCGTGTTCCTTTGAATTGTGCAGGATAGCACAGGAGTGGAGCGGAAGCGATTGCGTGACACGAAGTACGAAGAATAAAGTCTTTTTACTTTTTAGTTTAGATTTAGGAATTTAAGTGGGTTTGTAAATATTGCACTTTACGCCCTCTGCGAAGGGTATTCATTTGTTGTAATAGTTAGTTGTTTTTACTTTTCTGAACATTTTATATTTCAATAATTCGGCAATAAAGAATAGTTTAGACTTGTTTGTTTGAATACAACATATTCCCGTTCCCTGAGTTCGACCCGGTCTCATCCACTAGTGAGAACCGGTTTTTATTATTTGATGTCTGGTTTTCACATGTTTTTCATATAAAAATCTTTTCAAAATTACAACGATTTAAAAGAAGACATCACCTTCCATGACTCAATCTAAAAACTTTGGAATCCTCCATGCAGTACGGACAAGCCAACCTCCCATGTGTGCTCCAACCAGATAACATACCATATGCAGGGAAGTCACTGATTGTCCATAGAACAACGGCCTTCATGTTGAAATTTTGTTTTTTGTGGGCATCGTACGTGGTAACACCGTTATTCCATAGTACTTTTAGTTCATCAATCAATGGCCTTAGATATACATCAAGATTTTGTCCAGGTGAGGTCGGACCAGGGATCAACAGAGACAAGAAAAGATTTGGACGTTTTATACACAAGATTGGTGGAAGGTTGTATGGAGTTACAAATACTGGCCAGCATGAGTATGGAGTTGATCTACCCCCAAATGGATTAAATCCATCTGTACATAGACCGAGTCTAACATTTCGCACTTCCATTGCGAAGTTCTGATGAGTACGATCAAAGTGCTTCCAAGCTTCAGCGTCAACAGGATGCGTGATCTTGTTTTCATCGTGTCGAACTTTATTTGCATGTCATCTCATGTGTTTAGCTGTCCTTGAAGACATATACAATCGCTGCAATCTAGGAGTGATAGGAAAGTAGCGGAGCGACTTATATGAAACTTCCTTTGATCTCGTGCTACCATTGTCTCTTGTCTTTGGCTTGAACCGAGGATGCCCACATGACGGGCATGATATTTTGTTTTCCTGCTCCTTGAAATACAACATGCAGTGATTTGGACAAGCATCAATCTTTTTGTAACCCATACCTAAAGCGTTGACCATAACTTTCGCACGATAGAAATTTTGTGGCAATTTCTCATCTTTGGGCAACATACTCTTCACAATCATGCACAAACGGTCAAAACATGATTGACTCAAATTATACTCGGACTTCAAATTCATTAGTTGAAGAACTGCAGACAAGATAGTGTGACTCTCACAACCGTTCCAAAGTGGCTCATCAGCATCTCTAAGTAAATCATAAAATCTACTAGCTGCATCATTTGATGATTCTTCATCTACGACAGTTCTTACATCACTAGAACTCATAGCAGAACCCAGTTCTGTTCCTGCGGCATCAAATATCAAATTCGTATATGGATTATCATGCACCACATTCACACGTGCATCAAAATCGTTTCTAAATTCTTCTCCATGAAACGTCCAGTTCTGATAATCACTCACAAAACCTTTCCTGTATAGGTGATGTCTAACGCCATGAGGTTCTACAAATCGATTATTCATACAAATCTTGCAGGGACACCTAATCCGACCTGTGGGATCTACTGTACTGACACTTGCCGTTGCAAATTCAATAAAACTGTCAACACCATCCATATATTCATGCGATAACTCATTGTCCACTATCCTACGGTACATCCATTCACGGTTTGCAGTCATTTTGTCGTATGATGTTACGAATAGTATCCTAACCAGTTAAAAGAGAACCATCAGAATGCTATGATGAAGAAAATATCAAATTTATCATGCAATATATGATGTCATACAATCACAAGAATTATGATGCATGCATTGATAACTTAATATTTTCATGTGCAAACTATTCATGACACGATACATTCATTTGAAGCATGCTTTCAGTATACAATTTCACATGGAAGACATAATCAAATTGAAAGTAACTACATGTAAGCATGAATACAATCACATCAAACATTGCAATACATCGAAATAATTCATATCAAACAAATGTCAAACATGTACCTGCAGCAAACACACTTCAATATCCCACTAACTACTACCATGCCTAGCATGGACTCCGTACTCCAAAAATAAGAACACTTCTATATTCATACATTAAAATCATGCTCAGCATGATCTCCGAACTCCAACAAAGCAGTCCTAGATATCAACAACTAAGTGAGTGTGTGAACAATAAAGTGTTACATTCAATAAATTAAATAACATGTGATGCGTTTGCATCACTTACTCACCACGGGTATTTACCCGATTTGCATTGCTTTTGTCACTTACTTACCACGGGTGGTGGAGCACAAGCGAGTTCCGTTGAGAAATCTGCAAAAAACACTGTGTTAAAATGAATATTGAAGCTAATTAGGGAAACACAAACACTTATGCAATGCAAAAAACAACTAAACTGATGATGATATATCTAATGATGAAATAAAGTGTGCAAGTAATGTATTGTAATGAATATTGAAGCAAATTAGGGAAACACAAACACTTATGCAAAGGAAGCAAAAAGACTAAACAAAACTTTTACAAGAATGAAAAACTAAAAGATTAACAAAAATTAGCAGAACAAGAAATGCAGACAAGGAATTATCTAAACATGAAATGCAATGATGAAAAGCAAACACAGAAAAATGAAACAAGAAAATAACGAGAAAAACACAATTGGAAATTGAAATACAGGAAAACAGAAAAACGAACTTGCAATACAGAGAAGAGGGGTGTGGTCAGACAACTGATCTGTAATTTTCTCATTCCATTAACCTGATGTTGCCATGGAAGTACTGGATGAGTGAGGTTTTCACGAGAAACCCACCACTTATGCACCGGTAATTCATTTCCTTGAGAAATCCTGCCCTTCCTAATCACTTATCATGTACCCTTACATCATTATCTACCATATGTTCAACCCACATTTTCGTTCTGATTGCCATCCAGATAGCAACAAATAAAGGAGGGCAGAGCTGTACATGGGCCTTAACAAACTTATGGGCACATCAACCCTTTTACCCCACGAATTCCTTACGTTATTGAGATGAATATCACAACATGACCTTAGTTAATAGATGGATTTCGGCCAAAGAATCAGCAAAAGCAAATTGATTTGTCATGTGGCCTCTGCAAATTAATTTCAGGAATAGACATTAATGTAACAGGAATATACAGAGACAACTTTAGAATTTAAATAAGAATGGCAATATCTAGATATAATATCTTCATCTTTTGAATATATTTTGAATCGAGAGCATCAGCACCCATGAAAGAATTAAAGCAATCGGGTTAACCTTCAACAGGATTCCAACAAATCAGAATCAATCCAGAAATTAGATTGATGCCAGAGATCTTTTGATCTGCTCTCCTTTTTTTTTTTTTTTAAACACTTGCAGAAACGAAAAGAAAGAAAAAAAAAGTGATAGGCCGTTGTCCAACTAGCTTGTCAGATTTTTTTGTTTAAGACCCTGAACTCGTTGCAGAGAATCAGAGCATGTGAAGCAAAATGAAATAAAAATATTGAAATATTATGAAATAAGAAAGAAATAGAAAAGGAAATCAGTATGTAAATGACTAGTGAAGAGGTGGGATCAAATTCAGGGAACAGAGATGACAACGTGAATGGGGAATCGGAAACTCTCAGAAAAATAATAAGCAAAATAAAAGCACAAGTCGAAGATTAGCAGATTTTTTTTTTTACTGAATATCATAGCATAAACAGAACAAGGATAAATAAAAGAAAATATATCAGAACGCATTCGTTCCTTTTGATGTGCATATTTACATAGATCGGTACTTGCTATAAGCAAGACCGATACTATGTCGATGCTCTAATGAGGCGGGGCAAAATATGCAAAGTAAAGGGGAACAGGATAAGAGAAGGAGGGAGGAGATGCTTACCGTGGTTGCTCGGAGCCCTGGAGGTTGAAAAGCGACTTTGGTTCAGCCGATTGGGAGGAAGAAGAAGACGTAGATGTACTGTGATGGGGTGAAGCGCGGTGCACAGAAGGAACCAGGGGAAGTGGCGAGCTGTTGTGTTGCTCCTGATGAGGTGGAATGGAAGAGGAATGAGGAAGATGCAGATCATGAAGGAGAAGAAGATGGAGAGGCAGAAGATGGATGATTGCGAGAAAATGGATTGCGGGGTTAATGGATCGACTACAGAGAAGAGGGGAGCGGCGGCTGGCGAGCGGTGGACAGCCGGCGAGCGGTGGACAGCCGGCGAGCGGTGGACAGCTGGCGAGCGGCGGCTGGCGAGCGGTGGACAGGGAGCGGCGGCTGGCGAGCGGCGGCGGCCGGGCGGTGGCGAGAGCCGACGGGCGACGGGAGGGAGAGGGCGGCGGGCAGGAGCAAGACAGCGAAACAGGAAAAAGAGAAAGAGGGATGGGATTAGGGATTTACACGACATTTAGCGACGGCTTAGCGACGGAATTATTAAATCAAAATACCAAAAAAGCGACGGAATATATTATGTCGCTACGCCGTCGCTAATTAGCGACGGATTAGCGACGACAGAGTTCTCTCTCTAAATCCATCACTAAAATGGTGTTCTTGTAATAAGAATTAGCGACAAAACATTGCAGTCGCTAATCCGTCGCTAAGTAGCGACGGATTAGCGATAAAAGTTGTTTTTTTGCTAATCCGTCGTGAATTAGCGACAGATTGTTTCTCTAGCTAATCTGTCGCTAATTAGCGACGGAAAAATTCCGTCGCAAATGTCCGTCGCTAATTAACAATTTTCTTGTAGTGTAAGTAACAGGATTAATTAATTTTAAACTTATTGCTTGCAGGCCAAACACTTCAATCATCTTTTATCCTATAATATAAAATATATGTAAAATGTAATTTATAGATAAATAAGTCTGTACGAGCCCAGCTGAGATGAACATTGGTTGTTCTGGTCGGGGCTATTTTACGAGTTTGCACGAGCTCTTTATGAGACGTACATGAGGTTAAGCCATGAGCAGCTCATCTCGTATCAGAGTCCTAGTGAGAAGACTAAAGAATGCATGTAGGGAAGCATATGGTGACCATTGGTTCACTAACTACAAAAAGAGACATGATTAAAATGCACACAAAAGCTCCTATAAATACTTGAAGGGTATTTTCATTATTTTAAAATATCTAAATCTGCTGTGTTACAAGTCACATTATTTTGCAATTGTCATAAAAACTTTACTATCATGAAATTGAATTGCGAGCAAAGTGTAGGTCTTTATTTGTGGTTGATGCCGAGATAATGGCAGGCGTGTCGGTACCAAAGACTTTGAATAAATAAGGGGTCACCAAAATTTAAATGCAGGCACAACCAAAGACTTGCTTAAAATAACAAAGTCAACAAAAAAAAAAAACTCTGGTCGAGCCGGATTTGCTATAATATTTTACAAACTATACCCAGATCAATGTATTAATCGGACCTTCAGGTCCGAACCCGGGTCTTAATCTGGTCTTACTATTTATCACCATACTCGGACCCCATAGGGTTTGGTCCAGGTCAGGTCCGGGTAAACCAGACCCATTGACAACCCTAGTGGTAATGATAAATTAGACTCACCATATGCACCTCAGTTCTTTAATTTCTTGTTGAGAAATCACGAGCAAGATCTCAATAAACCACAACAATAGGAAGGATAATAACCAAAGAAAAAACACAGTACACCCAAAACTCTTTCAACTCCCAAGTATAATACAATTTTTCAATTACACAAGGAAACTCCTCCAAAAAAAATAAAAGAAAAATTTGTGAGATTAGGAAAAGTGCATACCTCCATTTTTTTTCTCGGGCTTTACGGCCCATCCCTCCATCTTTTTCTGGGGCCTAACGCCCATCTGTTACCACTACAAGTCTCCATTTTTCTCCTAAATTAAGTCAGATCCAAATTTTAAGGCACATCTAACGTTTCTTTTCTCAATTTTTTTCCTTCTTTCTCAAGTAAAATAGTTCCTAGATATTCTCCAACTACCTCCAACAGGCAGTTTACAAAAAAAACCTAAAAGTTGTGGCTAAAGTTCAATAACGCAAGAGTACAAATGTTGCAAGTCTTTAAGAGTGTGAACAACCCCAAAGTTACTAGACTAAGAAGTGGAAGCAGGAAACATCAGAAATGAGACATTTTAAAATTTATATGAAGCAAAAATCGAATAATTGATTTAAAAACGAAACAGGAATAACATTCAAGGCATAAACAATGGAATCACAATCACACTTGTACTTTTCTCATGTTTCACGAACCTTGAGAAAATGTTGTGATTGTGATTTATAATCACATGATCTTAAGAAAAATCCAAGAATCAGTATTGCTGACATACCATAAAATAAAAAATAATCATTTTTAGATTTCATGATCTTTTAGTGTTAAAAAAGTGTTTTTTTACCAAATTAAAAGAAGTGCACTGTAAGTGAGTGGGAAGTTTGAGAGGAAACTCATGGAGAATACAAAAGGAATTGAGAGAGGAATGCATAGAAAGCATGTGAAAACTATAGAAAGGGCTGGAAAATTGATATTTTCATCAAACCATATGTCCAGCAAGCTTCTTGTAACCCTGATTGTAGGACCAAAATCCTACCTTTGGAAACAAGAGATTTTATTTTTAAAAGATTTAGAAAAATATTTACCTCCATTAAATGCACACAAAAGCAACATACAAATACTTCAACAAAATTTCTCAAGATCAAGTCCATTAGGCAACAAAGGAATTGAAGGATATTTTCACAGTTTAAAAAAACTAACTCTGCAGCCTTGAACTTTTTGAGGCAATGATAAGTTACATTGTTTGACAACTGTCATGAAAACTTGGTGTAGTATGAAATTGAGAAAAAATGAGGTATCTTTTAGAGTTGCTAGCAAAAGGTAGGTCCTTCCGTAGCTTGAGATTTCTCATTCATGCCAAGTTCATTGCAGGCGCATCCCTACCAACGACTTGAATAATGGCAGGCACATCGAAAGATTTTCTTGAAATACCAAGTCAACAAAAAAAAAAAACAAGTTGCTAAAAAAGTTAGTGGCAATAAAAGATTTGGGGTCAAGAAGAATAACCAAACGTACTAGAGAAAAGCAGTCTGAGGTTGTCTACTCTGCATTACGTGACAAGACATTGAGAAGAATCTCATCTACATGTACAATTTTTAAGTATATCTGTTTGGAAAAATCAAAGCCTACCCAATAAAAAATATTTATGAGATTTTCATGTATTTTCGAAATTCTGACCTTACAGACGTATTCAACATGATGATTTTCTAGATCATGCATTTTGGATGAAAAAAATAATATTTGGAGCCTAAAAAAATTTATGAATATTGTAGTCCATTCAATTTTGAAACCTTATAAAAACCTATTCATGCATCATAATCAAATGCTCCGAGATTACTATAAAAATAAGCACATAGATCACATATGTAATGTCAGAATTTCAAAAAAAACATGAAAATCTGATAAAATATTTCTTATATGGGTGACTTCATTATGGGTTATTTAGTTGAAACCGTGTGCCACATGCATGGTGGCAATCATGTAAGGCGGTAATTGTTCGGCAATAATTTTTCCGTTAAATTGTAAAATGTTTAAGTTTTATCCCAATTGTTTTATTGTTTCAGTAGTTTTCGGGTAACATGGGTTAATAATGAAAGTGAATGGAGGCCTTAACCAGATACCCGGTTATCATGTAAGGGATCACCCTTAAAATAATTTTTGAACATGGGTAACTTTTGTGAGGAAGCTGACTCTTCTCAAACTTGATATTCATCTTGACTGAGCCCGAGAGTGAGTAGGCATGGCCGGCACTGTAAAGCGAGAGGGGGGGGAGTAAAAAATGGACAACAAGCCTGCAGTGATGGTTGCTGGCCTTCCTGCCGAGAGAGAGAGAGGGTCGGCCCCACTTCAACAAAAAAAAAAAACTGAAAGGGGTTGTGCTCTTTTTACCCTATTAGAGAACGATTTGGGTGCGACCCAGACCAAACAAGACGGTTTTGGTCGCATAAAGACCAAACCAAGTAAAAAAAAATGATCACACCGAACCAAATCGAATTATACTTGTTTGACTCGATCATATCAAACCAACTAAGTCTGGCCGAACGAGTCTAGCTGTGAACCAGGCCAAACCGGCCTGGCCGTAAACCAGACTGAATCGTGGTTGACTGGGTCTCGATTCTCTATTTGAAAATAGTTTGATTTGGACCAAACCGAATTTGGGTAGATTTCGATCTAGTCAATTTTGATTGATCTAAATTGAACTGGATCTAGACAAATTTAGTCTGAATTCTGTTTGACAAATTTAGATCTAGATCAGAACTGGATCTGATTTGGATCAATGTTAGATCCATATCAGAGTTAGAACTAAATCCAAGTAAATGAATTAATTTTAGATCCAGATCAGAACTAGGTTTGAATTCAGTGCGATAGTTCTGAATTCAGATCATAGACTGAATCCAAATTCAACTCATAACTAGACTGATCATATTTACTTAAAATACTAAGTCAACAAATTTTTTTTTGGGAAAGCAAGTTGCTAACAAAAGTTAGTGGCAATAAAGCTTTTGGGTCAACAAGAGAAAAGCAGTGTGACGCTTTCTACTCTGCACACGTGACACGCCATAGTGAAAAATCTCATCTACATATACATTTTTTAAGTAAATCGGTTTCGGAAAATGAAAACCTACCCAATAAGAAATATTTTATCAGATTTTCATGTATTTTTGAAATTCTGACCTTAGTTCAACATGATTGATTTACTAGATCTTGCATTTGGAATGAAAAAAATAATATTTAGAGCATCTGTAAGGTCAGAATTTAAAAAAAAAAACACAAAAAATTGATAAAATATTTTTTATATGGATGACCTCATTATTGGTTATTTAGTTGAAACCGTGTGCCACATGCATGGTAGCAAATATTTAAGGCGGCAATTGTTAGGCAATAATTTTTCCGTTAAAATTGTAAAATGTTTAAATTTTATCCCAATTGATTCATGTTTCAGTAGTTTTCGGGTAACATGGGTTAATAATGCAACTGAAAGGAGGCCTTAACTAGAAGCCAGGTTATCATGTAAGGAATCACGATTGGCAAAGCGGTAACTGAACACATATATATACATCATGTTCAAACAACGTGAAATCGGTAGGGACATACAAAAGTTATATTAAACAATGTTGTCATAATCAGATTGAATCGGCCATAAATCGATTCACTTCAGGGCTGAACCCCACTCAAAAACCACCCGTATCAGCCACTTTTTTTTTTGTATTTTTAAAATTCTTATTTATTATTTTGAACTAAAAGTATAAATTGACCGATTCAAACCTATTCCTTTTGAGCCTGAATTGAATGCGTAGAAAATTAATGCTCTAACTAAGCACCACACTTATTTAGAGAAAAAAAAAGAAAGGTATTCCACCCTCTGACTTTTCTCAAACTTGTTTGAGAAGCTGACATTTCTCAAACTTGATTTTCATGCTTGGCTGAGCCTGAGAGTGAGCAGGCATGGCCAACACTTTGACCATTCAAACGACAAACTGAGATTAATGCTAATAGAAAACTCACACAAATAAAATAAATCAACAAAAAAGTAAATCAAACACAAGAACACAGATTTTATGTGGTTGGACAAAGTCGCCTACACCTACCAAAAGAATACAGAAAGATTTTTCATTAATAAGCAAGTCACATGCAAATACAAGAGAGGGCCAAAATAAACAAGAAAATATCAAATTGATTATCTTCAATCGCTCAAAGCCGTACTGATACATGTAGTCAAACTACTGATCCCAACATAAGATCTAATTTCATCTATTTTCACCCCCTTCTCATCACAAGAGAGACCACCTCCCAAACCACACTCAACAGAGACCTATTCTCTCTTTCTCTCTCTCTCAAAACACCCAGCAGAGAACCTACCTCTCTCCAAGAGTCTCATCTTCTCCAAAAGAATATCTTACTTCACTCTTCATTTTCATTTAATGCTAACTCCTTCAACCACTTTTCTCTTTTTATTTTCCTTGTTACCCAACAAACTTTCTTATTTTTTATTTCCAAACCCATTTTTATGAGTTATCAAAAGATGATCTCAAGAAGGTGTCTTTCTAATGTTGCAATGGGGTCTCACTCAATGACCCTTCAAGCCAGATAACTCAACATATTTAGCTTACTCATTGGATTAGATTCGGTTCAAATTTGGATTGAATTTGATTGTTAATCATATTTAATATGTTCTAGCTAGCGAATGAGACTAAATGAATTCAGATTGGGTTGGATATATATACCGTATATCCCACCAAAATCCCATCCGTTGAAAAATGAATATTTTGTGCATCACAAATGAAGCTGACTCACCTCCCTTGACAAGGAATTTCGTCTTGGGTAAGAAGTATAGATTCACCTCCCTTGACAATCGCCAGTGGAGGCCTTCTACCGACACTTCAATCTTGTCAGCAGTTTCATGTTTGAAAATCCAGAGTGCATCCAAATATTCTTAAATGATCATATTTGGGGGATTTGTTGTGCAGCATCTCATAGAAAATTTTACCCATCAAGAGTTTTGAGAGAAGTCAATTTATAAGGTATGTTGTAGTAAGAACACATTTCCCTTAAAGCTTGATTAATAAATTGGATTGAAATCGGAGGGCTCGAACAACATTCAATAAATCTCTATGTTTGCATTCAACAACTTTGTTTGGACGTGAAATTGTTAGGCAACTATGTTGAGGTTGATTCCATTTTCTCTAAGATAAACGTACATGTCATTTAAAAAAAATAGATTTCATTGTCTGATCTAATGCCTAAAACATTAGTTTGAAGGTGATTTTGAATCAACTCTATAAAATTTTAGATGATATTGAATGTCTCATACATATCTCATGAGATACACCCACGTGCGTCTACAAGAGAGCTTGCTCCTCCTCCTTCACTTCTGCCTGTGCCTGCTGCAACAGTAGCTTCAGCACCTACATTAATGAGCCGGGTGTTTATTCCTGCACCTTCCCCTTCTAGTAACTAGGAGTTAGCCTTGATAAGCATGTTTAGCTTGAGAAGCCATGTTCAGTGTTGCTATTAGTAATATATTAAACTGCTTTTTTTTTGTTTGAGACAAAATATGTGATTCAGTTGGAATAAACAAAGGAGAGCATATCCTCCATCCCCTCCAAGCCGAGACACAAAAATGTAGTCAGGCTCGCCTGATAGCATCCACTGACTTGGATAGGTGTAAGGAGTAGATCTAGTGATCGGGCCCGAGTACTTAACAACATGAAACACAAAAAATCTTTGTGTGTAGCGATTCTCTGTGTTTTATGTTTTACACAAAAAATGGCCACGCAGAACTACATGAACCTAACCATACTTAGACTATACCGGGTAAAACCATTCTTTTTTTATCATTTTTATATTAAAAAAATGTGGGTCTTAATCGAAACTCAGGTCGGTCTGGGTCTGGTATAAAATTTCACAAACTATACCCAGGTCCATCATGTATTCATCTGACCTTCGGGTCCGAACTCGAATCTTAATCGGGTTTTATTATTTATCATCGTACCCGGACCCTATAGGATTTCGTTTGGGTTGGGTCCGGGTAAACCAGGCCTGTTAAAACCCCTACTATGGATGACTATTTTAAGGGTTATTTAGTTGAAACCGTGTCCCACGCTCATGGTAGCAATCATTTAAGTTAACCAACCTTTTATATGAAAGATGAGGAAACCACGGATCAGAGACCTAATCACGCTAAGTCTGTCATACGTATAAACCCATGGCACACCCATCAAGCTTTGGCTGAGCAAGGGCTTATCTGTTACCCTCATTCATGCAAAGGGCTGATACTTATGGGAATGGAACCCTGATCACCTGGTTATCAGCCAAGGTCTCCTCCACTGTGCCAAACCCTTGGGCATTTAAGGCCATAATTGTTAGGGAATAATTTTAAAGTTAAGTTTTAAAATGTTTAAATTTTACCCCCAATTGCTTAGGTAGTGCTCGGATGATCTTGGGGTAATAAATCCAAGTGAATGGAGGCGTAGCCCCACTAAAAAAAAGCACCCGGATCAGCATCTTCTCTTATTCTTTTTTGTATTTTTAAAACTTTCTATCTTTTCTATGATTTTTTGAATTAAAAATACAAATTGATCAATTCAACCCCATTCCTTTCAAGCCTGAATCGCACGCATAGAAAAATTAATGCTTTGGCTTAGGCCCCAAAAGGTTATCAGCCCTCCGACATTTATCTGACTTGGGTTTTGATGCTTGGCTGAGAGTGGCCGACACGTTACTCCATTCAAAGCAGTTTTGGTACTGTGCCCCTCTGTTTTAGAAGGATTTAGATGATTCAGATTGGATCAAGATGTAGTTACTTTTACTGAATTGATCCATGTAATTGGTTTTTAGATTCTAGATGCAAATTCACAGTTAAAATGGAAAATTATAATGCCAAATTTGTAGCCAACTTTCTCAATTGATAAATCTTATGCATGTTCAGATTCAGACTGAAATCAGATCGTTAATCAGATTTTATATCTTCTATTGAATCGGACTAAGTGGATTCAGATTCGGTTGGATATCCCACCAATATCTCATCCACAGAAAAAATGAATATTTTATCGCACCACGACTTTCTTAAATAACATTCTCCAAAAAACAATAACAAATTTAGAGTCAAGTAAAATAATAAAATATTTTAAGACATTGAGAGTTTGCCTAAGAAACTGATTTATTCAGAAGTAGCTTTCATAATTAATACTCTTCACATGTAAGCTCTCGACCACGCCCCCCTTCACTTGGTATATCACAGCATAGGTGGGCAATGAAGGTTTTTTTTTTTTTTATAGGTGGGCAATGAATTGCTTTTCCATGACCTAACAACTCCCTCCAAATAAGGTGTACAACAGACCCAGATCAAGGCCGGGTCCAGATCATAGTAATGGAAGGTTTTGATGGTTCACCACTCATCAGCAACGAACGGTGATAAATCAAATCCTGCCCATTTAAACTTAGAGTATCTTTTAATTTAAACCCTAAATTTAAAAAAATTGCTTAAGATGTAGGTCATTTTATCATGTTTCCATCTCAGCCACTCTTTCTAAGTAGTTTGAACGAGTCAACTGCTGGGCATGCTCTCCCTCACTCATGTATAAAATTAAAATAAAGTCAGATGATATAGGTAAGTTTGATAAGTTGGAGAGCGGTTAACCTTTATCATAAATAACACATGGCCCAACCCATGTGCCACTTAGTGTGCAAGTTTGAGAAAGTCAAGAGAGTTGATAATCTTAACCATAAATGATGCCGGACCCAAGCCATCCACAACTGATCGGTGTATATCAGGAGAATTATCAATTATGGACAACCCAGTTGGGTGATGGCTAGAGGTGGGCATCGGGCTGGGTTGACTGGGTCGTTGACCAATTGTCCTGGCCCATCATTGCCCTGACCAAGCCGTTGACCACACTACAAGATTTATGCGGATTAGCGACGGATGTTATCCGATGCCAATCCATCACAAATCTGTCACTGAACTGTTTAGCGACAGATTGATGATGGCTTAATGACGAATATCATTCGAAATAGTTTTTTGGTCGCTAATTAACGATAAAACTGATATGTCGCTAGTTCGCGATGAATTAGCGAATGTCATGATCCGTCGCTAATTCATCGTTAAATAAGCATTGATTTGGTTTTACGACAGATACATATTCATCGATAATCCATCATTAAAATTTAACGATAAATATGTATCAGTCTCTAATATCCGCCGCCAATTTAGCAATGAATTACATTTCATCGCAAAACATCGGCTGATTCAGTTTTTGAAACAGATAAATATCCGTCCCTAATCCATTGCTAAATTGGCGACAGATAATATCCATCGTAAAATTTAAAAAAAACATTGTTTGAAATATAATAAATATTGAGAAAAAAAATTTCGTTATACAATTTATATAACTTGTGTATAAAAAATAAAGTACACATAAAAAATACATATAAAAAGCAGGTGTAACAAATTTAACACAAGATATAAGTGAAACAAATTTAACAACCCAGTATAATCCTCACCAAGTTCTATTTAGTTACAAGTGAACATATACTAAGAGTTTCGTTTGAAATAAATTCAACACATGAATCTAATACTCGCCAAGATTCAGAGCATCATTATCTTCATTGTCTCGATCTGTCCCTTCATTCATGCCTCCATCAGCTCCTCTACGCTGAACATCTTCAGCATCCTACAAGAGAACTGAAATATCATTATTGATAAACAAAATATAATGAAATAAATTATATGCAATGCACCTAATCTAAGGCAATCAAAGTAACATGGCTGAATGGCACATAGACTAAAAATAAAGTGAAGGACATTAACAAAATTCAGAGGTTGTCAAAAAACTTTTATAGTGATTCAATAATACATATATGTGTTATAAGATAATCAAAAAAAAATTATAGTGATTCAATTATGCATATATGTGTTCTAAGGTTGTCAAAAAACTTTCATAGTGATTCAATCATGCTTATATGTATTCTAAGGTTGTAAAAAAACTTTCATAGTGATTCAATCATGCATATATGTGTTATACGTCAGTCAAAAAAAATATAGTGATGAAATCATGCATATATGTGTTCCAATGTTGTCAAAAAACTTTTATAGTGATTCAATCATGCATATATGTGTTATAAGGCTATCAAAAAACTTTCATAGTAATAAAACCATGCTTATATGTGTTTTAAGTTTGTCAAAAAACTTTCATAGTGATTCAATCATGCATATATGTGTTATAAGGCAGCAAAAAAAAATCATAGTAATGAACTTATGCATATATGTGTTTTAAGGTTGTAAAAAAAAATCATAGTGATGAAATTATGCTTATATGTGTTCTAAGATTGTCAAAAAACTTTCATAGTGATTCAATCGTGCATATATGTGTTATAAGGCAGTCAAAAATTTTCATAGTGATGAAATCATGCTTATATGTGTTCTAAGGCAGTCAAAAAATGTAGGCAATCAAAAAATTTTATAGTGATGAAATCATGCATATATGTGTTTTAAGGTTGTCAAAAAACTTTTATAGTGAATCAATTATGCTTATATGTGTTATAAGGCAGTAAAAAAACTTTCATAATGATGAAATTATGCTTATATGTATTATAAGGCTGCCAAAAAAATGTCATAGTGATTCAAGCATGCTTATATGGTTTTTAAGGCAGTCAAAAAACTTTCATAGTGATGAAAATCATACTTAATGTGTTCTAAGGTTGAACTCCCTATCGTTGTTGATTAAACAAGAGCAGGAGGTGGAAGCCCCCTGCCATTGTTGCTTAAACAAGGGTAGGGGGTGGAGCTTCCTGTCGAAAAGTACTAGCAGCAGGGGGCAGCCCCGCCTGTCGACACGTTGGGAAAAGGGACAGGGGGGAGGCGCGAGGGTACAGGCGGCGAGCTCACCAGCGTGGTTACTGGTGGGCTTCGATCGAGTTGCCGGAGCTGGAGGAACAAGCGGTGGGTCGCCAGTGGGGTCGCTGAGGGAAGAAGAGGAGATGGCTGCGATCGAAGAGGCGGTAGCCGATGGTCGGTGGTCGTCGGTGGTAGCAGGGAAGAAGGAGACAATGGTGGTGTTCGGAGGGGTGGCTGGCGGCTTCGGTCTTCGATGTCTGCTCGAAGGATTGGAGGCAACGATGGTGGATCGAGCGACAGAGGAGAAAGGGCGATAGATCGGCGAAAGAGAGGAAAGAGAGAGAGAGAGCAGAGAGACAATTTTGTGCCCTAAATGGGTCATTTTACATCAAAAATTAACGACGGCTTAGCGACAGACATATTTTGTCTCTAAATCCGTCGCTACTTAGCAATAGAAAAATTATGTCGCTCATTCGTTGCTAAGTTGCGACGAAGTTTGACACAGATTTTTTTATCGCGAATCCATTGTTAATCAGCGATGGAGTTTGAGATCGAATTTATCTATCGTTACTTAGCGATCGATTTTGAGAAAAAAAAAATCGTCGCTAATTCTATAATTAATTCTGATTTTAAGGACGACTAGTTTCCTCTCGTTAATCCGTCGCAAATTTGCAATAGATTATTTCTGTCATAAATTTTTGTCGCTAATTAACGTTTTTCTTGTAGTGACAAGTTGGTCAGGCCCATCATGATGGGTCAAACCATTTGTTTGGATCGGCTTGCTCATTGGGAAAAACCCAACCTACGAATGCCATTAGGCCCATGGGATTAATCGAGTCGAGTCTATTATATAATATATTATATATATTATGTTATATATAATGTATATAATATATTAAAAAACTTTTTGTTTATGGTAAACAAGTCACTTGCTGATGACTACAGCCCAGTCCTGCCCCCCCCCCGCCCCTCACGCGTTGGTGGTCATGTTTCTTTGCGTGCACCACGGAGGGCTTGGAATTACCCTTGCTGGGGTTGGAAGGCACCCCATCCATGAGCATAAAGATGACAAGTTTGTCGTGCGAGCGAGGATGACCTGCTTGAGTTTGGGACTTCACTGGGGTTCCATGAGCAAATGATGCTCGATGTTGATGCTGCAAAAGACCACTGAATAACTAATTGGAGGCGCGTTAAGAAATGGGACTTAGCGTGTTAAAGGTTGCGGTGATGGTGGACGAAAACCAGAACAAGTTGTGAAGGGTGAAGAAAAGAGTAAACCAAAGATGAATCTAAAGAGAAATTGGCATAACAGTTAAGACTGCGTTCTTACTTGCACTGACATTGTCGAGGACGACAATGGTTTGGGTGGGGGAGAATGTCCCGGACCGAGCCTTCAGAATGAGGCATGTGCAATGCAGAGCTCTGCTGAGTGGTAAACGCATCGAGTGTAGCAGCGTGCAGTATGCGTTGGCTTGATCGGTGACACACGGTGATAGTGCCACACGCGATAAGCAACAATATTTGCGTTAGTGCACCTTTAGGTGGTGGCTCAAACGTAGAGCGTTCACTACAAGAAAAATATGGATTAGCGAGGGAGGCTATCCGTCGCTAATCTGTTGCTAAACAGTTTAGCGATGGATTAACGATGGATAACATCTATCACATAATCCTGGTCGCTAATTAGCGATAGAACTTATCCGTCGCTAATTTGCGACAGATTAATGACGGACATGATTTGTCATGAGTACGTCGTTATTTTAAATTAGTGACGGATAATATCTGTCGTGAGTCCATCTCTATTTTAAATTAGCGATAGATAATATCCGTCGCTAATCCATCGCTAAATTAAAAAAAAAAAAATTTAAAATTGCTCTCTGTCGGGCGGTATTTCGGCAGCAATAGGCCAGACTTGTACCGCACCACACATACGTTGCACTCGAGCAGCCCGGCCCGCCACTGCGGGGTCATTTGCACAGAACCAACACGCTCTCCAGTGCACTCTTCGGCGCACTCTCCGATGTCGCGAACGATAACTTCAGCCCTCCCACCATGAGAAGGCTCGTCCCCTTCCCCTAGATCAACCGGAGCCGCCTCAGGATGTCGAAGATCTCTCCCCACTTTCGTCGCTTGAGCCGATCCCAAGTGCGCCCGTGCCCCAACTCATACAATTTGCATAAGACGAGCTTCCACGGATTTCGACTCGCACCAGAGGAAGAGGAGACCGGAGGATGCGGCAACAGGGATAGCGGAGGAGAAGGGGAGGAAATCGAGCGAGAAGTGGAGCCAAACTTCACTTTCGGCATCGTAGATGTGGAGGAACTCCGACGAGGCACGGCGGGACTTCCGACAGTGCGAGGGGTGGACGACAAACCAGTTAAGGGTGGTGCGGAAAGCGACCCGCTGGAGGAAGAAGGGGCAATTGATGTTTGGTGGTCCGGCTCGTCGGCTCCATTGGACGCCGGAAAATTGACTCCGCCTAGTCCTCCAACGCAGGCGGGCGACTCTGACTCCTCTTCTTCCTCGCGTTCCTCCGCCACAAAATCGTCATCGTTCGAGAAGTCATCAGTTTAAATTTCGAACGAGGAGAGAGGGAAAATTTTGCGCCTCAGTTAAGACAGTTTAAATTGAAAAGTAGCCACGGATTCGCGACGGAATTGTTCTCTCGTTAATTCTGTCGCTAATTAGCAAGGGAAAAATTCTCTCGCTAATCCATCGCTAATTAGCGACAGATTAGTTATGGAATAATTTCATCGCTAATTTTGTCGCTAATTAGCATTTTTTCTTGTAGTGTTTGCGACGAAAAAATGTCGTCACTCATTAGCGATAAAATTATGAGGGAGATATTTATGTCGCTAATTTTGCAAATATTTTGAATGTTAAAGATGAATAGTTTTCTCTCGCTAATCCGTCACACATTTATGATGGAAAAAATCCATCGCAAATGTCCGTCGTTAATCCACGTTTTTCTTGTAGTGGTTGGTTGGTTAAGCAGTGCTAGCGGATCAGAGGATGTTGCTTTTGGAGATTTTGTTAAGCACCTCTCAACTTGGAGTTTCCCACGCGTAGCGGTTGGATGCACGGGAGTGTGTGTGAGTTAGGGATAATTCCCCCAAGAATCACCTTAGGTGATTCCAACCGAGTATGGTGACTCGGGGCTAAGCGAGTGAATGCCTAGGCACCGACGAATGAGTCTGGGTGGTGCTCTTCGCTATGGTGTTCAATCATCAACTGGTCGTCGGACTGGCGGCCGCAAGGTCTTGTCCCTTCAGTGGCGGGGTTTTGCTATGACGTGCACATGGGGCAACAAGACACTTCATGGCACACAAGGCTAAGGCAAAGTTTGTGCTTCTTTCGAAAGTGATAGCTGGTATGGGACGACTATGCACTAAGTGGCATGGACTACATGGAATGTGCACTTGAAGATGCGTTTGATCAACTTACGCTAGACAGTTGTGCACGAAGTGGTACGTAGGGCCAATAAAAATGATTCAGTACATAGAAAACTGTTGTGGCACGGCCTTTGGTCGTTGGGCTGTTCAGACTAGGCAGTCCGGCACGTTGCGGGTTTGCAAAAAATTCTATGGCCGTGACAAATTGGTATCCGAGCAGAAAGATTCATGGAGACCTTGTTTTTCTTTGTATGCGACACTGAAGAGAACAACGATGGTTTATCTTGGTTAAATAATTTTGCGCAGCTGAAGTATGATTGATCGAGCACAGAAGCAGGATGTTATGGGACATCTTGTCGATGCTAAGCAAAAGTGTAAGATTGTTATTAATGACTACAATTATTAATAAAAATCTATTTCATATGGTCAAATCAAACTATTTGCTGCAATCAGGGCTGGGTTGGGCTAGGACTGGGCTACAAAAATAGATAAAAATCTATTTCATATGGAATCAGGGCTGGGCTAGGACTGGACTTTTAAAAAAAAAAGAAAATTAACTGTTTCGGGAGGCAGGACTGGGCTACAGCCCAATCCTGCCCCCACCCCAGCTCCGCCTCTGACAACAAACTTGGTGGGAGTTCTGGGATCAGAGACCTAATGAAGCTGACTAAGTCTGTCATACGTATAAACCCACGGCACACCCATCAAGCTTTGGCTGAGCAAGGGCTTATCTGTTACCCTCATTCATGTAAGGGGCTGATACTTAATTATGGGAATGGAACCCTGATCACCCGGTTATCATCCAAGGTCTCCTCCACTGTGCCAAACCCTTGGGGGCATTTAAGGCCATAATTGTTAGGGAGTAATTTTATAGTTAAGTTTTAAAATGTTTAAATTTTACATCCCATTGCTTAGGTCGTGCTCGGATGATCTTGTGGTAATAAATCCAAGTGAATGGAGGCCTAGACCCACTAAAAAGAAGCACCCGAATCAACCTCTTGTTTTATTCTTTTTCGTATTTTTAAAACTTTTTGTCATTTCTATGATTTTTTGAATTCAAAATATAAATTGACCTATTCAAACCTGAATCGCACGCATAGAAAAATTATGACAAAAGGTTATCTACCTTCCGACATTTCTCTGACTTGGGTTTTGATGCTTGGCTGAGAGTGGCCGACACGTTACCCCCATTCAAACCGGTTTTGGATGATTCCGATTGGATCAATATGTAGTTATTTTTACTGAATTGATCCATGTAATTGGTTTTTAGATTCTAGATGCAAACTCACAGTTAAAATGGAAAATTACAATGCCAAATTTGTAGCCAACTTTCTAAATTGATAAGTCTTATGCATGTTCAGATTCTAGTCCTTCATTGAATTATTCAGACTGAATTCCGATCGTTATTCAGGTTTTATATGTACTATTGAATCGGACAAAGTGGATTCAGATTCGGTTGGATATCCCACCAAAATCTCATCCACAGAAAAAATGAATATTTTATCGCACAACGACTTTCGTTTTATAACGTTCTCCAAATAACAAAAAAAAAGCAATAACAATTTTAGAGTCAAGTAAAATAATAAAATATTTTAAGACGTTGAGAGTTTGCTTAAGATGTTGGTCATTTATCATCTTTCCATCTCAACCACTCTTTCTAAGTAGTTTGAACGAGTCAACTGCTAGGCATTCTCTCCCACTGAGATGATAGGTAAGTTTGATAAGTTGGAGAGTGGTTAACCTTTATCATAAATAACACATAACCCACGCCATGTGCCACTTAATGTGCAAGTTTGAGAAAGTCAAGAGAGTTGCTAACCTTAACCATAAATGATGTCGGACCCAAGCCATCTACTACTGATCGGTGTATATATAGCAGGAGAATTATCAAGTATGGACAACCGAGTTGGGTGATGGCTAGGGGTGGGCATCGGGCTGGGTTGACTGGGCCGTTGACCGATTGTCCTGGCCCATCGTTGCTCTAACCAAGCTGTTGACCACACTAAAAGAGTTCTGCGGATTAGTGACGGACGCTATCTGATGCTAATCCATCACAATTCCGTCTGAACTTTTTAGCGACGGATTGACTATGGCTTAACGACGGATATCATCCATCATAATTTTTTGGTTGCTAATTAACGGCAGAACTGATCTGTCGCTACTTTTATCGCTAATTCGCGATAGATTAACGAATGTCATGATCCGTCGCTAATCCGTCATTAAATAAGCATCGATTTAGTTTTGCAACATATACATATCCGTCGATAATCCATCGTTAAAATTTAACGATGAATACGTATCTGTCTCTAATATCCGTCGCCAATTTAGCAATGGATTACATTTTGTCGCAAAACATCGGCTGATTCAGTTTTTGAGATAGATAAATATTCGTCGCTAAATTGGCGACGGATAATATTCGTCGTAAAATTTATAAAAAAAAATTGTTTGAAATATAATAAATATTGAGAAAAAAATTATCGTTATACAATTTATATAACTTGTGTATAAAAAATAAAGTACACACAAAAAATACATATACAAAGCAGGTGTAACAAATTTAACATAAGATATAAGTGAAACAGATTTAACAACCCAGTATAATCCTCACCAAGTTCTAATTAGTTACAAGTGAGCATATACTAAGAGTTTCATTTGAAACAAATTCAACACATAAATCTAATTCTCGCCAAGATTCGGATCTTCATTGTCTCGATCTGCCCCTTCATTCATGCCTCCATTAGTTCCTCTACGCTGATCATCTCCAGCATCCTACAAGAAAACCGAAATATCAGTATTGATAAACAAAATATAATGAAATAAATTATATGCAATGCACCTAATCTAAGGCAATCAAAGTAACATGGCTGAATGACACATAGACTAACAATAAAGTGAAGAACATTAATAGAATTCAGAGGTTGTCAAAAAACTTTCATAGTGATTCAATCATGCATATATGTGTTATAAGGGAGTCAAAAAATTTCATAGTGATTCAATTATGCATATATGTGTTCTAAGGTTGTCAAAAAACTTTCATAGTGATTCAATCATGCTTATATGTGTTCTAAGATTGTCAAACAACTTTCATAGTGATTCAATCATGCATATATGTGTTATAAGGCAGTCAAAAAAAAATATAGTGATGAAATCATGCATATATGTGTTCCAAGGTTGTCAAAAAACTTTCATAGGGATTCAATCATGCATATATGTTTTATAAGGCAGTCAAAAAACTTTCATAGTGATGAAATCATGCTTATATGTGTTTTAAGGTTGTCAAAAAACTTTCATAGTAATTCAATCATGCATATATATGTTATAAGGTAGTCAAAAAACTTTCATAGTGATAAAACCATGCTTATATGTGTTCTAAGGTTGTCAAAAAACTTTCATAGTAATTCAATCATGCATATATATGTTATAAGGCAGTCAAAAATTTTCATAGTGATGAAATCATACATATATGTGTTATAAGGCAGTCAAAAAAATTTATAGTGATGAAATCATACATATATGTATTATAAGGCAGTCAAAAATTTTTATAGTAATGAAATCATGCATATATGTGTTCTAAGGTTGTCAAAAAACTTTCATAGTGATTCAATCATGCTTATATGTGCTTTAAGGTTGTCAAAAAACTTTCATAGTGATGAAATTATGCTTATATGTGTTCTAAGATTGTCAGAAAACTTTCATAGTGATTCAATCGTGCGCATATGTGTTATAAGGCAGTCAAAATATTTCATAGTGATGAAATCATGCTTATATGTGTTCTAAGGCAGTCAAAAATTTTCATAGTGATGAAATCATGCATATATGTGTTTTAAGGTTGTCAAAAAACTTTTATAGTGATTCAATTATGCTTATATGTGTTATAAGACAGTCAAAAAACTTTCATAGTGATGAAATCATGCTTATATGTATTCTAAGGCTGCCAAAAAAATGTCATAGTGATTCAAGCATGCATATATGGTTTTTAAGGCAGTAAAAAAACTTTCATAGTGATGAAAATCATGCTTATATGTGTTCTAAGGTTGGCAAAAAACTTAACTATGGCAGGAGGGCGGAAGCCCCCTGCCAGAAAGTATCAATGGTAGGGGACGAGGCTCCTTGTCGGCCGAGCAAACACAACAGCAAGGGGGCAGATCCCTCCTGCCATTGTTGCTTAAACAAGGGCAGGGGGCGGAGCCCCCATACGAAATGTACTACCAGGGCTCCCTTGCCGACAGGTTGGAAAGAGGGACATGGGGGAGGCACAAGGGTACTGGAGGCGAGCTCACCAACGTGGTCACTGGTGGGATTCGATCGAGTTGCCGGAGCTGGAGGAACAGGCGGTGGGTTGCCAGTGGGTTCGTTGAGGGAAGAAGGGGAGATGGCGGCGATCGAAGAGGGGGTAGCCGATGGTCAGTGGTCATCGGTGGCAACAGGGAAGAAGGAGACATTGGTGGTGTTCGGATGGGTGGCTGGTGGCTTCGGTCGCCGACGCTTGCTCAAAGGATGGGAGGCGATGACGGTGGATCAAGCGATGAAAGACAAAGGACGATGGATCGGCGGAAGAGAGGAGAGAGAGAGAGAGAGCAGGGAAATAATTTTGTGCCCTAGATAGGTCATTTTACATCAAAAATTAGCGACGGATATATTCTGTCTCAAAATCCGTCGCTACTTAGGAATAGAAAAATTTTGACGTTAATCCGTTGCTAAGTTACGATGAAGTTTGAGATAATTTTTTTCGTCGTAAATCCATCGTTAATCAGTGATGGAGTTTGAGACTGGATTTATCTGTCATTACTTAGCGATGGATTTTGAGACAGAATTTTTTCGTCACTAATTCTGCAACTAATTTCGATTTTAAGGACGACTAGTTTTCTCTTGCTAATCTGTCGCAAATTTGAAATAGATTATTTTCATCATAAATTTTTAGTGTTAATTAACGCTTTTCTTGTAGTGCCAAGTTGGCCAGGCCCTTCATGATGGGTCGGACCATTTGTTCGGATCGGCCTACCGGTTGGGAAAAACCCCAACCTACGAATGCCATTAGGCCCATGGGATTAATCGAGTCGGGTCTATTATATAATATATTATATATATTATATATATTATATATATTATGTTATGTATAATGTATATAATATATTAAAAAACCTTTTGTTTATGGTAAACATGTCACTTGCTGATTGAATTACATATAAAGTTTTTTGATTGCCTTAGAACACATATGAGCATGATTGAATCACATATAAAGTTTTTTGACTGCCTTAGAACACATATAAGCATGATTGAATCACATATAAAGTTTTTTAACTGCCTTAGAACACATATAAGCATGATAGAATCTCATATAAAGTCTTTTTACTGTCTTAGAACACATATGAGCATGATTGAATCACATATAAAGTTTTTTAATTGCCAACATATATGAGCATGATAGAATCTCATATAATTTTTTTTTACTGCCTTAGAACACATATGAGCAAGATAGAACACTACAAGAAAAATGGCCATTAGCGACGGAAGTTTGCGACGGATTTTTTCTGTCGCAACTTTGCGGCAGATTAATGAGAGAAACAAATCCGTCGCTAAAATCTGTAATATTTATGAAAATAGTGACAAAAACTTTTGTCGCCAAATCCATCGCTAATTAGCGATGGTTTAGCGACGTCACGTTTTTGTCGCAAGACCCGCAACATTTAGCGATGGATTTGGCGATAGAGGTTTTTTCGTCGCTACGTAGCGATGACGTTAACGACAAAAATATTTTGTCGCTAACTGGTCATGTAAATTTGCGACGGAGTTGCGACAGAAGTAGGCCGTTGCCAAATCCGTCGCTAACACTACAAAAAAATTGCTAATTAGCGACAAAATTAACGAGGGAATTTTTCCGTTGCTAATCCGTCACTAATTAGCGACAAAAAAATTTCCTCGCTAATTTCGTCGCTACTTTTCGATTTAAACCGTCCCACCTAAGGCGCAAAATTTTCCCTCTCTCCCTCGTTCAAAATTTAAACTGATGTGAGATTTAAACCGTTCCCAAACGAGCGTTCTTATGAGCAAGTTCCCTGTCTCCATCCTGATCTTCCCCTTCGACCCCATCGGAGCCCAGGCGTCGAGGAGGTCAAGCGACCACTGGCAATTCCGCAAGAGGAGGCTACCAGTCAATCCGATCCAGTTCTTCTGATCGTAGATCATCTCGTTCCACCCGTGCATCACCAAATTGGAGTCCTTGTAGCGATCCCAGGGGAGCTCGAAGACCATGTCAGTAAACAAGGCATCATTGTCCATCCACCAGAGGAATTCGACCTCCAGGTGCGAGAGGAGGAGCTTCCGAATCAGCGAGAGCTTCGCCCAGAAGTCGGCCATCTCGGCGTCGAGGAGGGCCATGTTGTAGAAGATCTCGATGCAGTGGAGGCGGCAATAATCGATCTTGTTCTTGATCAATTTCAGAGGGCAATGGTCGCCCATTGGGTTTACGCATGCCTTTGGCAACGAGCCGGTGACGAGGAGGACCCGGAGCTTGCCGGGGGAGACGAAATTGGGAAAATGCGGGTGGCAAGTGATCCATTCCGACCTCTGCGAGTCCCAATCAAAGATCTTGGGGCCGAAGGAGTACGGTTTGCTGGGATCCGATGGTGGGTCGTCGTCCTCCTTCGCCGCTGCCGACGAATCAGTCCAAGTCCAGCCTATTGCTGCCGAAATACCGCCCGGCAGGGAGTAATTTTTTTTATTTTTTTTTTATTTTTTAGCGACGGATATTATCCATCGCTAATTTAAAATAGTGACAGACTCGCGACGGATCATTTCCGTCGCTAATCCATCATAAATTAGAAATGAAAGTTGCGACGAATAAGTTTTGTCGCTAGTTAGTGACAAAAAATTTATGATGGAAGCTATCTGTCGCTAAACAGTTTAGCGACGGATTAGCGATGTATTTAGGCCGTCGTTAATTCACAAGTTTCTTGTAGTGGAATCACATATAAAGTTTTTTTACTGCCTTAGAACATATATGAGCATGATAGAATCACATATAAAGTTTTTTAACTGCCTTAAAACACATATGAGCATGATTGAATCACTATGCAAGGATTTTTACTGCCTTAGAACACATATGAGCATGATAGAATCACGTATAAAGTTTTTTTACTGCCTTAGAACACATATGAGCATGATTGAATCACTATGCAAGTTTTTTTACTGCCTTAGAACACATATGAGCATGATAGAATCACATATAAAGTTTTTTTACTGTCTTAGAACACATATGAGCATGATAGAATCACATATAAAGTTTTTTTACTGCCTTAGAACACATATGAGCATGATTGAATCACATATAAAAATTTTTGACTGCCTTAGAACACATATGAGCATGATTGAATCACATATAAAGTTTTTTACTATTTTATAACACATATGAGCATTTTGTTTATATTTTGTTTATAATTACTAACATTTTCGTTCTCTTGCAGGATGCTGGAGATAATCAGCGTAGAGGAGCTGATGGAAGTATGGAGGGAGGGGTAGATCTAGAAAATGAAGAGGATGATGCCCCGAATCTTGACGATGGTTAGATTCATGTATTTAATTTGTTTGACATACTTGTAACTAATTATAACTCGGCAAAGACTGTATTTGGTTGTTTAACTTAGAACTTGTGTTAATTTTGTTTCACCTGTATATGTATTTTTTTTGTGTACTTTGCTTTTTATAAGCAGGTTATATGAATTATATAACGAGAATTTTTTCTCGAGTTTCATATTTCAATTTTTATTTTTATTTTTTTAATATTAGCGATGAAAATATACATCGTGAATTCGTCGCCAATTTCAATCAGGCGATGGTTTGCGACGGACATTAATCCATAGCTAATTCGTCGCTGACTTGCCAACCAAAAGTTAGCGACGAATTATATCCAGATATCATCTGTCGTTACTCTGTCGCTAATTAGCGATGGATTAGCAACAAAAATACATTGTCGCTAAGCCATCGCTAATTGGTGACAGATTGGCGACAGATAAATTTTGATGCAATTTAGTGACTAGGTTTATGTGACAGACGCTATCCGTCACTAAACACGTTAGCGACGGAGTTTGCGATGGATAGCGTCCGTCGCTAATACACATTTTTCTTGTAGTGGTAGGGGTGGCAATCGGTTCGGGTCGGCGGGTCAGGTTAACGGGTTGGCGGGTCAGAATATCACAACATGAACACAACCCGTTTATTAAATGGGTCGAATGTGGCAAACACGAACATGACTCATTTATTAAACAGGTAACCCGATACGACACGATTAACCCATTTAATAAACAGGTTGGGTCGACATGACACGATTATACGACACAGCGACCCATTTATTAAATGGGTCGACCCGATAACCGACCTGTCTAACCCGAATAACACAATTAGAAACACACAAAAAAATACATATTATACTTTTTTTCTACAAATCTCAATATGAAATTGTACTACCAACATTAACATAAAACTTTAACATAAAGTCATAAACATAACGGGTTAACGGGTCGGGTTAACGGGTTGACGGGTTCATGTAAACGGGTTGACCCACCTCCCTTAACCCGTTTATTAAACGGGTTGGCATACCCCTAACACGAACACGACCCGTTTAATAAACGGGTTAGGCGGGTCGACCCATTTACGACGCGAACCCGTTTAAGCCAAACCCTAACCCGAACCCGTTTAATAAACGGGTTGGCGGGTCGGGTCAGATTTTGCCACCCCTATACGAAAGTGCTTGTTGTTAACGGCTTGGTGGTTCATTTGGAAAGAGAGAGTAACGCTTGAATTTTTAGAGATACTGCATCAAGCAGCACTATTGTGGCTAAACCTATTCTTTCGGACGTCTACTACTTGGTGGTTAATAGGTGGCCTAAATCTGATGCTGCATGGCTTCCGCCACTTTTTCCCGTTGCATTGATCTATTCAGCAGGTTTTCGGCCCATCTCCCTTCGGCGCAATCTCTAACTATGTAACTTGCTTTAATTTTATTAATAAAATGTTTTCTTATCTCTTAAAAAAAAATAACAGGTTAGCAAAATTTGATGGCAGACAGATCCAAATACAGACTTAAAATAATGTCAACAAAAAACCTTGTTGTTTATGGTAAACACGTCACTTGCTGATGACTTCATTAGGGATGCCAACGAAAAGAATGTATATTTTTCAAGTATAGAGGTCCCCATGGACGACTTCATTAGGGTTTATTTAATTAATTGAAAATATCATGTAAGCCGACAATTCCTAGACAATAATTTTTACCGTTAAATTTTAAAATGTTCGAATTTTATGTGGTTGCTTAGACTTCGGACCGATTCCATTCAAGCCTGAATTGAAAGCAAAAGAAAATTAATGCTCCAACTATGCACCGACAACTTAGTGGTTTGGCTTAGACCCACAACTATTTATGACAAAAATTATTCCACCCTCTTGACTTTTCTCAAACTTCATTTTCATGCTTTGGCTGAGCATGAGAGTAGGCATGACCCACACTTGACCCCATTCAAACGATACAGCAATAAGTGGCCGAGAGGATGATAGATGGCTTGCTTTTATATTAAGCAGTTCTGGTGTAGATTTAGTGATTTAGACGGGTCAGATTTGATTAAGGCGTAGGTATTTAAATTTTTACTGAATTCGATCGATTCCCATTGGTATGGTTATATAACTGGTAGGGGTCTGCCTAACCCTGCTTTCTCTGTCAAAAAAAAAAAAAAGGCTTGAATGCCAAATCGAGATCCAACTAGCTAAATTGATAAATCTTATAAGTATTCAGCGGATTCGGGTTATTTGTGGATTAGGTTAGATTCAAATTCAGAGGGAATAGGATTGTTAATCACATTTTGTATGTTCTATCCGAACGGACTAAATGGATACAGGACACGGATTCAGTTGGATATCCCACCCAAAACACATCCACTGAAATATGAATATCTTATGGATCACAAATCTTGCTGACTACCACATTCAATTATAAACAGTGCAAAAAACTTGGTAGGAGTTAGATCTGCACCAAAGACTTTAGTGAAATGACAATTCACCAAAAAAAAAAAATTAAGTTAAAGCAATTTTAGCGTCCACTAAAACAAATCTAGTATTTAGACATTGAAGGTACTTTTGGTCTGATTTTGTTTTTGAAAAGTGAAAATATAGTTCAAAATAGATTTACTTTCAAAATCTCACAAATTTAAAATCTGGTGAGACCTTACGAAAAAGTGTACCTCACACAAATGAGATTCACTTTCTAAATCTCACTTCTGACTTCTGAGGTTATATCTTAACTCACTTTTTATGAGTTTGCTGTTGAGACTCTCTGCAAATTTTTTGTTTTTTGTTTTTGTCTGATTGCTTTTGGGATAGTGTTCACTAAAGTCTATTAGCAAGTGAATCTCAAGTGATCAAACCAAACATATCTTGAGAGTTTACCTTACAACAAATACCTCGCTATTTTGCATGAGGAAACAGGTCCCGTTGGAGTTTTTCTGAACCAGGTTGTAGGAGCTTATGGGAATCAGGTAATATTGAACATCACCATTAGTGGTGATTATTTGCAATGATCACCACACATCACAGTGGTATGGTGGGCTCTCCGAAGGCCATCTCCATACCAGTTTGCTTACAAGTCGTTGGTTTACTAACTCCAAAAGACATGATTATTTGCACACAATCACCTACAAAATACTTCAACAAAAATTTAGTAAGATGTAAGCCCATTAAGCAACAAAGAATTTGAGGGTTATTTTCACTATTTTAGAATATCTAACTCTGCAGTGTGAACTGGTTGAGGGCAATGATGATTAGCATTATTTGACAAGTGTCATAAAAACTTCGTCGTGTACCATGAAATTCTGAAAAAGTTTGTGTATCTTTTAGAATTGCAATCAAAAGGTTAGTCTATAACTTGAGAATTCTCATTGATGCCAAGTTAATGGCAGGCGCGACTTGAATAAATAACGGGTCAACAAAATTTAAAATAAGAAGCCAACAAATTTTTTTTAAGTATATGTCACTGATCTGACGCTTGCTGTGCATTACCTGACATGCCAATGAGAAGAATCTCATCTACTTATACATTTTGTTAAGCAGATCGGTTCTTATGGATTAGGGGTGTCAACAGGTCGGGTTTGGTTAGGACCCAGGTGGTACCAAACTTGGACCCAGTTTTTTGGTATGGTATTCGGCCTGGATTCAGGTCTAATCGGATCCACTATAAGAAAAACCATACCCGAACTCAATAAGAAATACATGAACCAGACTCGGACTATACCCGGTAAAACCATATTTTTTTTTATCATTTTTATATTTAAAAAAGTGCAGGTCTTAATCGGAACTTGGGTCAGTCCTGATCTGGTATAAAATTTCACAAACTATACCTGGGTCCATGTATTCATCTGACCTTCGGGTCCAGACTCGAGTTTTAATCAGGTTTTATTATTTATCACCATACCTGGACCCTATAGGGTTTTGTTTGGGTCGGGTCTGGGTAAACCAGGCCCGTTGACACCCCCTACGATGGATGGCTATATTAAGGGTTATTTAGTTGAAACCGTGTCCCACGTTCATGATAGCAATCATTTAAGTTGTCCATTTTTTCTTATGAAAGATGAGAAAACCACGGATCAGAAACCTAATCAGGCTGACTAAGTCTGTCGACAATACGTATTGTCACTATTCCGACAGGATAAATTAACCCAAGGCACACCCATCAAGCTTTGGCTGAGCAAGGGGTTATCTGTTACCCTCATTTATATAAGGGGCTGATACTTATGAGAATGAAACCCTGATCACCCGCTTATCAGTCAGACTCAGGGTCTCCTCCACTGTGCCAAACGCTTGGGGCATTTAAGGCTATAATTGTTAGGGAATAATTTTATAGTTAAGTTTTAAAATGTTTAAATTTTAACCCCAATTGCTTAGGTAGTGTTCGGATGATCTTGGGGTAATAAATCCAAGTGAATGGAGGCCTAGCCCCAATAAAAAAAGCACCCGGGTCAGCCTATTCTTTTATTTTTTTTCGTATTTTTAAAACTCTGTCTTCTCTATGATGTTTTGAATTAAAAATATAAATTAACCTATTGAAGCCTGAATCGCACGCATAGAAAAATTAATGATTTGGCTTAGGCCCATAGGTATTTATGGCAAAAGGTTATCTACCCTCCGACATTTCTCTGACTTGGGTTTTCATGCTTGGCTGAGAGTGACCGACACGTTACTCCATTCAAACCAGTTTTGGTACTGTGGCCCTCTGCTTTAGAGGGATTTAGATGATTCAGATTGGATCAAGATGTAGATGTTTTTACTGAATTGATCCATGTAATTGGTTTTTAGATTCTAGATGTAAACTCACAGTTAAAATGGAAAATTTCAATGCCAAATTTGTAGCCAACTTTCTAAATTGATAAATCTTATGCATGTTCAGATTCGGGGTCATTCATTGGATTATTCAGACTGAATTCAGATCGTTATTCAGATTTTATATGTTCTGTTGAATCGGACTAAGTGGATTCAGATTCGGTTGGATATCCCACCAATATCTCATCCACAGAAAAAATGAATATTTTATCGCACCACGACTTTCTTAAATAACATTCTCCAAAAAACAATAACAAATTTAGAGTCAAGTAAAATAATAAAATATTTTAAGACATTGAGAGTTTGCCTAAGAAACTGATTTATTCAGAAGTAGCTTTCATAATTAATACTCTTCACATGTTTGCTCTCGACCACGTCCCCCTTCACTTGGTATATCACGGCATAGGTGGGGAATGAAGTTTTTTTTTTTTATAGGTGGGCAATGAATTGCTTTGCCATGACCTAACAACTCCCTCCAAATAAGGTGTAAAACAGACCCAGCTCAAGGTCGGGTTTACGTAGGCCGGGTCCAGATCATAGTAATGGAAGGTTTTGATGGTTCACCACTCATCAGCAACGAACGGTGATAAATCAAATCCGGCCCATTTAAACCCTAAATTAAATAGGTCATTTATCATCTTTCCATCTCAGCCACTCTTTCTAAGTAGTTTGAACGAGTCAACTGCTAGGCATTCTCTCCCTCACTCATGTATAAAAAATATAGTCAGATGGTGATAGGTAAGTTTGATAAGTTGGAGAGCGGTTAACCTTTATCATAAATAACACATGGCCCAACCCATGTGCCACTTAATGCGCATGTTTGTGAAATTCAAGACAGTTACTAACCTTAACTAGGGGTGGCAATTTCTGACACGACCCGCCAACCTGCTTCTTAGGCGGGTTCGGGTTTGGCTTAACACCACAACAAAGCAGTGGATTAGCGATGACCACATTCCGTCGCTAATCCGTCGCTAACCGGCTTAATTAGCGACGACGAGGCGACGGTATGCTTACGTCTCGAATTTTTCGACGCTAACTGGCGACAGAATAAATTCGTCGTCCGGTCCGTCGCTAATTGCAACGGAATAACGAGCGATGTATTCCGAAGTCAATCCGCCGGTACTAAACGACAACCTCAGCTTGGCGACGGATTTACGTTCGTCGCTAAGCCGTCGCTAGATTTATATGCATAGCGACGGATGTTTCCATCGCTAATCCATCGCAAACACGAAAAAATAAAAAAATTTATTTGAAAATTAAATACCGAGAACGGTACAATTTATATTTCCTGTACAATTTATATTTCCTGTAAATAAAAAACAAACTACACATAAAATTCCATATAAAAGGAATCTACAACAATTAATCGTTCCACCTTAAAATTAACAAGTTTAATTATTTACAATTCAACAATTACAATTAGGAAACAAAAAAAAATAGAATTTCTTCAACACAGTTCTCTAATCATCGCCAAGATTTTGTGCGTCTTCTTGTTCATTGCCTTTATCAGTCCCTTCAGCTCCGCTATGCTGATTATCGCTAGCAGCCTACACAAGAAATGAACAGTCAGTATTGATAAACAAAATATAATGAAATAAATTACACACTATATGTGATTCTATCATGTGCTCATATGTGTTCTAAGGCAATAAAAAAACTTTATATGTGATTCTATCATGCTCATATGTGCTCTAAGGCAGGCAAAAAACTCTATATGTGATTCTATCATGAATTATATGTGTTTTAAGGCATTAAAAAAAAATTATGTGATTATATCATGCTCAAATGAGTTCTAAGGCAGCTAGAAAAACTCTATATGTGATTCTACTATGCTCATATGTGCTTTAAGGCAGGCAAAAAGCTATATATGTGATTCGATCATGCTCGTATGTGTGCTAAGGCAGTCAAAAAGTTTAATATGTGATTATAGCATGCTCATATGTGTTCTATGGCAGACAGAAAAACTCTATATGTGATTCTATCATGCTCATATGTGCTCTAAGGCAGGCAAAGCAAAAAAAATTATATGTGTTTCTATCATGAATGATATATGTTCTAAGACAGTAAAAAAACTCTATATGTGATTTTGGCATGCTCATATGTGTTTTAAGGTAGTAAAAAAATTGAATATGTGATTATAACATGCTCATATGTGTTCTCAGGCAGTCAAAAAACTGAATATGTGATTATAGCATGCTCATATGTGTTCTAAGGCAGTCAAAAAAACTTTATATGTGATTCTATCATGCTCATATGTGCTCTAAGGCAGGCAAAAAACTTTATATGTGATTATAGCATGCTCATATGTGCTCTAAGGCAGGCAAAAAACTCTATATGTGATTCTATCATGCTCATATGTGCTCTAAGGCAGGCAAAAAGTTATATATGTGATTCGATTATGCTCATATGTGTTCTAAAGCAGACAAAAAACTGAATATGTGATTATACATGAGAGGGACCTGCAATCGAAGATCCCCTGTTCAACACAAGATTGTTGATCTCATCTCGGAGAAAGGGGGCGACGGTGTCATGGAAGTAGTCATCCAATGTATCCTTAATGATCTGGCGCACATCATCATCCGAAAGAATAGGCTACTGCTTGGAGCTTATGTCGGCGGAAGAAGTCTGTGAACCGTAACTAGAAGAAGCAATAACTGGTGAAGTGTTCATATTACTCCCAAACCCGAACACACGACCTTTTTTGGGTTGACCGGCTGCAGTCACCCATGCTGCAAGATCAAATGATGGATGCTGAGTAGCGTCATCGCCATATCGCTCTATCGTTTGTTGCTCATATGCCTCCTACAAAATAATGTTTAAAGTATGCATTAATAATTAATGATAACATTATGATAACTTGCATATTGCAATGATTATTAATAGAATAAATACATACCGTTGTCGTTCTCGCCTTCTCTGATACGAAGACTCCCGTGGTTTTTCATTTATGTGTTTCAACAAACATATCCTTATATGGTACAATGTCTCCTTTTTCTGCTTCCTGCGAAGTTAAAGGACAAAAGATTTAGTTCACAAGTTTGCAACAATACTTATAAAATTAATATTATATATTGATGAGTTACCATTTTCTTCAGGTGGCTCCCAAATGTCTTAGATCCACCTGTGTGTAGATGGGCTTCGGGCATTTTCGCTCGATTTTGTGCAGCCTTCGCAGAGCGATTTCGAAATGCATCTCCCACCCACTTATCACACATTTCATCCCAATAATCTCTCTTGATAGTAATAGGGTCATGGCCCTTCCACTGTAGTGGATCATCTATTATGCCAGATGCTTTTTTTGCTGCAGTCTTCATATTGTGCAGCATGTCTGCAAATCGATTGACAGTCACCTTCTGCCACACCTTCCTTGCATCATTTTCTTTCACCGTAGTTGCGAAGCGATTCGAAGCCTAAAATATTTTCAAAAAGTTAGTATACATTACTTAAAAAAATTAAATATGAAACACATTAGCTTTGAGGAACAACTGTATACCGTGAATGAGGATCACAATCTGTCTAACACCTCCTTTAAGTACTCTTTCCATTGAGCAACCGGTCCTGAAAGATGTTGAAGAAGTGAATTCCTAATCTCCCGTACTACTTCTTGTGGCTCAAACCTCGTGTTGCACATGAATTGGTACACAGTAAATATCAATATAAAATATTTATAAGATATGCAATAATTGAAAATGAAATACTTACGGTCGATTATCGATATACACTATTCGAATGAGTCTTCTTGTGCCAAACTGAGAAGACCCTGCTTCCTCTGTTGGCTCATGACTTGTGTGATGAAATAGTGTAGGTGGGTCGTGTACAGGCGAAACATCATCTGTAAAAAAATATGTTAGAAATTCTCAGAATGCGCATTTGAACTAATCAAGCATCCAATTAGTTAAATGATATACCTATCACAGGAGCCCGTGAAGATGAAGGTTGGGTCTGGCTACTACTGGATGAGCGACCACTGTAACCTCCATGAACCATATTCTAACAAATAACATGTGTCATACAATACATTTAAATAATTCACATCAAGTATTACAATACATTCAAGTCATTCGCATCAAGTATTACAATAATTCAAATAATTCGCATCAAGTATTACAATACATTCAAATGATTCGCAACAAGTCTTACAATACATTCAAATCATTCATATTAGGTACTGCAATGCATTCAAGTCATTCACATCAAGCATTGCAATGCATTCAAATCATTCGCATCAAGTATTACAATGCATTCAAATAATTCAAATCATTCACATCAAGTATTGCAAAAATTCAAATCATTCGTTGCATAAATTACAATACATTCAAATAATTCAAATCATTCACATCAAGTATTGCAATAATTCAAATCATTCGTTGCATAAATTACAATACATTCAAATAATTCAAATCATTCACATCAAGTATTGCAATGCATTCAAATCATTCGTATCAAGTATTACAATACATTCAAATAATTCAAATCATTTACATCAAGTATTACAATGCATTCAAATAATTCAAATCATTCACATCAAGTATTGCAACAATTCAAATCATTCGTTGCATAAATTACAATACATTCAAATAATTCAAATCATTCACATCAAGTATTGCAATGCATTTAAATAGAGGTTTGTTTTATAAGATTTTGCTCACTAGCTTGAGAATTCTTCCTCGTCACTTGTTTGACTTTCTTCTTCTTCTTCTTCTTCATTGTTTACCCATCCACTTGGTACATCATTTGGATCACATTCCTCTATGAATGTTTTATCGGCCAATAAAGATATAACATGCATATCATGTGCAACATCGTGACCATAAGCGAAGTCATAGACATCATCTGATTGATAGTAATCGCTGTCTTCAGCTAACTCATCTTCCTGTAACTGATCATACTCAGGGTATAGTTTGGACTTCACCTTGCAAACTGCCCACCACTCATTTCTATCTGACTTTTTTATACTCGGATATGAAGTATAATAAACTTGTTGAGCTTGCGAGACCGTTCCAAAGTGGAAGAACTACAGACAAGAAGTATAATATACTCGGACTTCAAATTCATTAGTTGAAGAACTGCAAGCAAGATAGTGTGACTCTCGCAACCGTTCCAAAGTGGTTCATCAGCATCTCTAAGTAAATCATAAAATCTACTAGCTGCATCGTTTGGTGATTCTTCATCTACGACAGTTCTTACATCACGAGAACTCATAGCAGAACCCAGTTCTGTTCCTGCGACATCAAATATCAAATCCATATATGGAATATTGTACACCACATTCACCCGTGCATCAAAATCGTTTCTAAATTCTTCTCCATGAAACATCTAGTTCTGATAATCACTCACAAAACCCTTCCTGTATAGGTGATGTCTAACGCTATGAGGTTCTACAAATCGATTATTCTTATAAATCTTGCAGGGACACCTAATCTGACCTGTGGGATCCACTGTACTGACACTTGCCGTTGCAAATTCAATAAAACTTTTAACACCATCCATATATTCATGCGATAACTCATTGTCTATTATCCTACGGTACATCCATTCACGGTTTGCAGTCATTTTCTTATGATGCTACGAATAATAGCCTAACGAATTGAAAGAGAACAATTATAATGCTACGATGAAGAAAATATCAAATTTATCATGCAATATATGATGTCATACAATAACAAGAATTTTGATGCATGCATTAATAACTTAATATTTTCATATGCAAACTATTAATGACATGATACAATCATTTAAAGCATGCTTTCATTATACAATTTCACATGAAAGTCATAATCAAATTGAAAGTAACTACATGCAAGCATGGATACAATTACATCAAACATTGCAATACATCGTAATCATTCATATCAAACAAATGGCAAACATGTACCTGCAGCAAACACACTTCAATATCTCACTAACTACTACCATGCCTAGCATGAACTCCGTACTCTAAAAATAAGAACACTTCCATATTCATACATTAAAATCATGCTCAGCATGATCTCCGAACTCCAACAAAGCAACCGTAAATATCAACAACTAAGTGAGTGTGTGAACAATAAAGTGTTACATCTAATAAATTAAATAATATGTGATACGCTTGCATCACTTACTCATCACGGGTATTTACCCGATTTGCATTGTTTTTGTCACTTACTTACCACAGGGGGCTGAGCACGAGCTGGTTCCGTTGAAAAATCTGCACAAAAAAATGCTGTTTTAAAATGAAGTCACAAAAAAAAAAGTTGTTCCGGCAAGGGGTCGACTCCCCTGCTGCTCCGGCAGGGGGTCGACCCCCTTACGGAACATAGGGGGTTAACTGACCCCCTGTTCGGGCAGGGGGTCGACCCCCAGCCTTTCCGCCAGTGAGTCGACCCCTTGTCGGAACAGCAGGGGGTCGCCTGCCTGCCTGAGCAAGCAGAGGGTCGATCCCCTGCCTGTTCCAGCAAGGGGTTAAGCCCCTGCCGGAACAGCAGGGGGTCGACCCCTTGCCGGAAAACGCAGGGGGTCGACCCCCTGCCGGAAAACACGGTGTCGCAAACGTCGTTTACCTGTCTCCGGGCGGCGGGGCCTGCGGACGGTGGGACCGACGAACGACGGGAGTGGGTGAACGGCAGGAGCAGCGAAAGAAGAAAAGGAAAAGCTGTCTGGGATTAGGGTTATTCGAAAATTACCGACGGCTTAGCGACGGATTAATTTCGTCGCTAAGCCAACATAAATCAAATTTACGAAACGAGCGATGGACTATATTCTGTCGCCAAGTCCGTCGCTAATTAGCAACGGAACAACTTTTGTCACAAACGTCGTCGCCAAATGGTGCGGCTGTAACGACAAAACAATATGTCGCAAAAGTCATCGCTAATGAGCGACGGACTTGGTGACAGACTATATTTCATCGCTATTTTCGTAAGCTTCGTTCATTATAGCGATAGAAATATTTCGTCGCTAGTTAGCGACGGAAATATTCCGTCGCTAAAGTCCATCACTAACAACGTATTTTCTTGTAGTGTAAACTGGTTCGTGTCGTAAACGGGTCAACCCACCTAACCCGTTTATTAAACAGGTCAGGTTCGTGTTAGGGGTATGCCAACCCTCCAACCCGTTTCATAAACGGGTTAGGCGGGCAGGTCAACCTGTTTACCCGAACCTGGCCCGCCAACCCGCCCGCTAACCCGCCAACCCGTAAACTTTTCAATGTAAAACAGTTTTGGCGGGTTAAAAATTTTAATGCATGTAGGGTTCATCGATCTCTTACCCCTAGGGGTGGCAATTTCTGACACGACCCTCCAACCTGCTTCTTAGGCGGGTTCGGGTTTGGCTTAAACGGGTTCGTGTCGTAAACGTGTCAACCCGCCTAACCCGTTTATTAAACGGGTCGGGTTCGTGTTAGGGGTATGCCAACCCGGCTGACCCGTTTAATAAAGAGGGTTAGGCGGGTGGGTCAACCTGTTTACTCGAACCTGACCACCCACAACCCGTATATATTTAATTATCTATATATATTTAATTATCTAACCCTATTACCCTAAAGTGTAAAGACTTCCCTTCCTTCCTACCCAGCCACAGCCGACAGAGACCTCTCGTTTGACTCCTCTCCACCTCGTTGCCATCACGATTCACCGCACAGGCACACGCCGCATACCACCACCCTCTTCTCTCTACCTCTACATGTCGTCAAACGTTGGTTGCCACCCTCCAATTGGTCACCCCCGACCCTGAGTATCCTCCTCTCTCTCCTTCTCTCCCTCGTTATCTCTTTCACAAAACCCGGAACCAACCTCTGTTGGCCACCCTCTTTTGTCGACATAGGCACCTGACCTCCGTCGCCAGACGCCATCCACCGACATCCCTCCATGTCGGTTCTCCCCCTTCCTTTTCTCTTTTCTCTCCCTACGGTCGGCACTGACCTTTCCCCCTTTTGCCTCCTTATTTCGGGTATACTAGGGAACTAACAGGACCCACCAACCGGTTGGCGTTCACCAGTCATCGGCATAGGCAACCGCCAATGCCCTGTTCCCCTTCTATCCACCTTAATCTTGATCCCTCTTCTCTGTTTTGATTCAAGTTTCACTAAACCCTAAACCCGACCCGCCAACCCATTTACCCAACCTGACCCGTTTATTAAACGGGTTAGGCAGGTCGTGTCGGGTTACCCTTTTAATAAATGGGTCAGGTTCATGTTTGCCACAGCCGACCCGTTTAATAAACGGGTCAAGTTCGTGTTGAGGTATGCTGACCCGTCAACCCGCTGACACGACCCGCCAACCCGACCTGATTGCCACCCCTACTTACCCTCGCCAAAGTTTTGAATTCGCAATGTTTATGATTTAATGCGACAAGTTAAAAATTTTAATGCTTGTGGGGTACACCAATCACCTCCCATAAAAAAATGGGACAAGTTAATTCAGCCACGTTATGTGGTTGTCAAGATTCCTGTGTGTGGTCCGCAAGTTCCAAGGGAAAATGACAGAACACCCCCTCCAACTTTTCAAAATTGATAGGGTTAAACAGTTAAAGGCCGTCAAAACCCTGAACCTGACCCGCCAACCTGTTTACCCGACTCGTTTATTAAATGGGTTAACTGTGTCGTGTCGGGTTACCCATTTAATAAATGGGTTGGGTTCGTGTTTGCCACAGCCGACCCGTTTAATAAATGGGTCGGGTTCGTGTTGAAGTATGCTGACCCGCCAACCCGACCTGATTGCCACCCCTAACCTTAACCATAGATGATGGGGGACCCAAGCCATCTACAACTGATCGGTGTATAGCAGGAGAATTATCAACTATGGACAACCCAGTAGGCAGTGGACCTGGGGGCCCTGCCCCGGCTCACCCCATTTGGATCAAGGATGGAGGACATGAAACGGGGATGAAGGTTAAAATAAAAACCTGTGCGAGGATGGATACGCTTTCTCCCACCCCACCCCGTCTCTAATCCTTCTTTAGGGATGACAATGGACCGAAGGAAAATGGGATCCCATCCCGCCTCACTGTGTTTGGACCGAGGATGGATGACATAAAATGGGGATGGAGGTTAAAATCCAAACCTGTACGGAGATGGAGGGCAAGAGTTTGAGATGGAGTAGGGGTGGAGACCTTATCCCCCGCCCCCAGCCCACCCCAGTCCACTGCCATCCCTATGTCTAAGAGTTGGTAACCTGTCATAAATAAGTTGGCCCCTTAACACTCAGTTTTTTTTTAGAATATTTTTTTTGAACCCCATCCTTCCTTCCTCCCCCGACCTTTATTATTGTTGGATCCTGGTATAAATCCAGTATGACTAAATGGGTCTCACATGGAATCCAATGTCCCACTTAGTGAGCTATTGAGATATGCACCACCAGGATCATGGTGGGACCCATTACACATTGGATTTTCAACACGTTTGGGAATCCAAATGGACAGTTAGGCTGGATAGCGGTTACCCCGAGGAGGTTAAATTCTTCAGCTCCCTGCCTCTGCAAAAAAATCAATTGAAGAGGCTTAAGAATTCCCTCTGGTGCATACCGTTAATCAATCCTCAATCTTTGTCTCCTCGAGTCTTCTATGTGCACACTTCGATCCTAAAACCTACAGTGGTATCAGAACCAAATTGCAGGTGTGCAGGCATTGTAATGGATTTGACACTCACTTAAACCAGGAGATGGAATCATTGATTGTTGCTGCAAAGAGGCCACATCCACCGATGAGGACAAGGTTCTCAGCGGAAGAGCTGAAGCTGGAGGTTTCGGTGGTGGCAAGGGCTAACAGGAGGCCTGCAGCCAACGACGACAACGGCGGAGGCACCTCCTCCCCAGTGCATCACCGAAGAGCAACGGTCATCGAAACTCGGGGACTACATGGAGTGGAGCCGCCCACTTTCTGAGGGCATCCATCCCTTTGCAAGAGCCTCAATGGCCCCAACCATGACATTTACATGTACAACTTCAAAAGCTTTGTCATCACCAGATGATCGAACGACAGATAAAAAAAAAACTCAGACGGTGATTCTATGTATAGCGGGATCGATGGTGCTGCAAGATGCAGAGTGACGGCTCGTCGGTGGAGTCAGAGAATAGTGCAATAAAATTTTGTTGTTGTTGTTTTTTGTTTTGCCTTTACATCGGTGGTGAAGGCTTCACGACTAGTGGGAAGGGTTTTCCCGTCGACGGCGTCACGAAACCGCTTGCCACTGCCGGACACAGAGAAACCTGTGAAAAAGAAAACAATAGAAGAGGAAGGAAAATCCCTACATCTAAGGTAAAAAGAAAACCTTCCTGAATTGGTGTTTGCAACCAATTTTTAGTGGAACAACATACTCAAATCAGGTTAGCTTCCTGACTGAGATCAGAGGAGGCAAAACCCCCTCTGTGTGCAAAATATTTTTTTTTCGTCAATGGTGGTGGTTGCGTGAGAAGCGATTCCTGTCAGTCTCCAACAATCGGCTGTTGAAGACTGAGGCAGAGGGAAAACCATATTTCCACCTAGAGGGGTGCACATGCTTCTGAGGCAAACCCCGATTCGGGGTCTGATCCTGCCATCAGAAAGAGGGAGGGGAAAATCCCTTTCCGTCAAGAGGTCGACGGACTCCGGCGACCCCTACTGACGGTTACAATAAGGTAAAACTCCTTTGTCACAAGGTTACCAGTTTTTTTCGGTGACTTTTGACACTGATTCAGTAAAAATAAAAGAGGTGGAGAGGAGGCTCACAGAGTTAGATGAGAAGAACGTTCAAGACATCAAGATCCCCGGCGGGGGCAACATCCCTATTGTAGGAATATCAGCTACAGGTGATCGGATCTGATTCATGTTCGACCTTAATCGAAACAAGAAGGTAGTGATGTTCGTGTCTCAATTGGTCGCCAATTGGTTGCCTGAGACATTGAAGCCAGAGACAGAGGCACCAATGACTGGGAAATCGAGGAGTTGGAAGTAGAAGATGAGCCAAATGATCAAGAGCATGATGTCGCATCATCGTCGGGAACCTCTTCGATCGGCCACACTGTGTAGCCATTTTTGCAGAGATGGTGGAGAACCCCTTTTTATGGGGTAGTTGCACCGACAGAAATTCACGAAAATAGCAACAGCATTGGCTACAACCATCACCCCATTTTCCTAGCTTCGATGACACCTTCGTCAGCGGCGACATCAGCCAACTTGCCATTACGAGAAAGCATATGGTGATAGCTGGAGATGACACCATTGTTGTCGACGAGAAACAGGACTCCGGCATGATGAAATTCCTTCGCTGGTCATTGGCAGCCAGAGGACGGTGCCACTGCTCTAGGGTGGATGGGATCCCCTAGATGGTAGTGGTTGCTGGATCTCCCAGCGAAGGCGGTGGAGAGGGCGATGATCGTCACCCTCATCCACCCCTTTTCAGTCTCTCTTGTTTCCCCTTTTCGTAAAAAGAGGAAATTGTCCCCTTTTACGAGAAAAAAAAATTGAGAAGGTGAAGCGACCGCTCCTAAAAAGGGAAAACCCTAAGGGGCGGTTAGCTTTTTCTGAGTGATTGTATGAAATTGCCTCTTATTTTTTAAATTTATTTTGGTTTTATCCTTCCATTTTAAAACAGGGGCTCTGCTTTATGAGTAATTTCAGAAACATGTTTTTCTCTGGATATTATCTGAGACAAGGTTGTTCTGTCTATTTTTTTAAAATAGCCTCAGTTTTTATAAATTTATTGAAAACCACCTTAGTTTTCTCAAAATATTTTATCTAAGTTTTTTGGAAAATCACCTAAGTTTCAAAGTTTTATCTTAATATTCTTATTTGTTATTGCTATCCATAAATGTTTTTGACTTTTCTGATTTTGCAGAAAAGTGGTTCTAGTTAGCAGAATACCTCAGACACGTTTGGATCTAGATTGGGTCAAGCTATTCAGGTAACTTCTTATAGACCTTGGTTGGATCCGGTAAAACTTTCTGAACCCAGTTATGATTTGGTTTATATATTTACATTAATATTTTTGGATCCAGAAATATTGTGCTTGCGTATATTTTTATTATATGCATTAATATTTTGTTCATGTTAATAGCTGGACCCAGTATAGTTGATCCAATTTTTATATATATCAAGTTTAATTGTAAGATCTATTAAATATAATGTTTGGGTATAGATTGGACCTGATCGGTATTAAATCAGACGTTTGGATCTAGTAAGGTGACACAGATCTTGACTTTACTACAAAAAAAAATGTTAATTAGCGATGGATTATTCCCATCGCAAATTTGCAACAGATTAGCTAGAGAAAACTAGTCGTCCCTAAAACTGGAATTAGTTGCGAAATTAGCAACACAAAAATTCTGTCTCAAAATCCGTCGCTAATTAGTGACGGAAATATTCTGTCTCAAACTCCATCGCTAATTAGCGATGAAAATATTTCATCTCAAACTTCGTCGCAACTTCACAACGGATGAGCGACAGAATTTTTTCGTCGCTACTTTGCGGTGTTGTTTGAGACATAATGTTTCTGTCGCTACTTTTCGATATCAAACGGCCCATCTAGGGCGCAAAATTCTCTCTCCCTTGCTCTCTCTGTCTGATTACCCCCAAATCGGCTTCTCCACCATCGAATATTTCAACAGGATTTGACCACCATCACCTTCTGCATATATTTTGTAGAAAAAATCCCAGTTCCAAGGGGATTTGCTGGCCATCTACTTTGCATATTCATGAATGTGTGTTACAAAAACTCTGGTTTCTTTTCTCATTCAATACTATGATTATAATGAGTCACCCTTTTTCATTTTGGTGGATTTTTTTTTCTATTTTTTCTTTGCGGATTTTTGTTTTGCAACGTCGCTCCATCACTCGATGTTCCAAGGGGGTTTGCCTGCCACACGCTTGGATTTACAAAGTCATTACTGCATCATCTTTCAGAACCGGTAGCGCAATGAAAAGAGTACCCGAGAGAGGTGTTGAACAACTTAATTTCCTCATTTTTTGGTATGCGATCATTTATCATAACAAACAATGCTTTATTGAAATATGTGCTAATGTTCTGAAAGTATTTATAGGTCTCCCATCGCTTCGCGAGTGCAAACAAGGAGAAGGATGCAAGGGTAGTGTGGCATAAGGTGACTGCCAATCGATTTGTCGACATGCTGCACAATATGAAGATTGCAGCAAAAAAAGTAGCTGGTGGGATAAATGATCCACTGCAATGGAAGAGCCATGGGCCGACTAGTGTCACGAGAGATTATTGGGAGGGCATGTGCGACAAGTGGGTGAGCAATAATTTTTGAAACCGCTCAGCAAAGGTTGCACAAAACCGAGTAGCGATGCCCGATGCGCATCTACACATAGGTGAATCTAGGACTTTTTGGAGCCACCAGAAGAAAATGGTAAGTCATCAATATATATATATATATAAATAGTCAAATTTGTGAGTATTTCTACATACTTATTAATCAATTTTTTATATCATGTCACATTGCAGGAAGCAGAAAAAGGAAGCACTGTGCCTTACAAGGATGTGTTTGTTGAAACACATAAACATAAGAGCATGGGAGATTTTGTATCAGAGAAGGCGAGAACGACAACGATATGTATTTATTGTATTAATAAACATTGTAATATACAAGTTACTTTGAATTATGTTATTATAAATATTGTAATTCTTAATTATTAATTCATATTCTAATTATTACTTTGTACGAGTCATACGAGCAGCAAATGATATAATGATATGGCGATGACTCCACTCAGCATCCGTCTTTTGATCCTACAGCATGGGTGATTGCTACAGGTGAACCCAAAAAGGGTCGTGTGTTCGGGTTTGGGAGTAACATGAACACCACACCAGTCGTTGCCTCCTGCAGCTTAGGCTCATAGAGTTCTCCCGCCAGCATCAACTCCCAATGTCCTATTGACCCTGTTATGTCTTGGGATGGTGTTTATCAGCGTCTTGAGGATAAAATGCAACACTTTTTAAATAAAGTCATTTTCAACCTTGTTCATAATGAGTTGTGCAACTTTTTTCAGGATAGTAGAACTTCATTTGCATTCAACATGAGCTCAGGTACCCGTCAGGTATGCATGATTGAGTTGCTATAAATTTTTTCTTATAATTTTGTTAATGTCCTTCTGTTTATTACTAGTTTATTTGTCATTCATCCATTTACTTTGTTGCATTAGATTAGATGGATTGCATATAATTTATTTCATTATGTTTTGTTTATAAATACTAACATTTTGGTTCTCTTTTGTAGGACGATGAAGATGATTAGCGTAGAGGAACTGATGGAGGCATGGAGGAAGGGGCAAATCGAGAAAATGAAGAGGATGATGCCCAAAATCTTGGCGAGGATTACATTTTTTTGTTTAATTTATTTGACAAACTTGTAACTAATTATAACTTCACAAGGACTGTACTTGGTAGTTAAAGTTTGCTTAACTTAGCATTTTTGTTTAATTTTTTAAGCATTTTTTATTTGTATTATTTTTTTTAAGCAGAATATATGAATTGTGCGAGAAATATTTCTTGATTTTCAAAATATTTAAAAAATAAATAAAATTTTTATAACAAATTAGCGATGGAGTAGCGATGGATAATATTCGTCACTGCTCCGTCGCCAATTTGAGGTAGTCGTCGGTTTACGGCAGAACTTAAGCCATCGCTACTCCGTCGCTAATTAGCGATGAACATTAGCGACGGATATTCATCCGTCGATGAATGGTAGCAACGGAAAAAATGACAGCTTAAATTATGTCGCTTAACCAAATCAATCATCGTTTAACGATGAATTTGTGACGTACATGATCTGTCGCTAAGTCGTCGCAACATAGCGATGGATTGGCGGCAGATAAATTTCGTCGCAATTTAGCGACTAGGGTTATGCAACGGATGATATCCATCGCTAGTTCATCTTAAAATTCATAGTAAACATGTACAGCGACGGATAGCATCCGTCGCCATTACGCATTTTTCTTGTAGTGTATCAGGTGAGATATTTGGATCAAATAATGATATATATTTTGTATGAATCCAGGGTTTACACGGTCAAATCCAGATAAGTACAATACTTGATGTATAATATGGATTCATTGGTATTTAAAATATATGGTTTCGAATATGGATTTGGTTTATGGACAAATCCTGTAAGATCCATGGTTTTATTTAAACTTGTATGAAGATCCATTTTAATATGGATCGTGTTAGACTTGATAGATAACATTTCAAGTCGGATTTGGATATGGAATCCTTTAAATGCAATAAAATTATATATATATATATATGTGTGTGTGTGTGTGTGTGTGTGTGTGTGGATTCGGTAATGAATTTGAACTTAAATGTTCAAACTTATGGTTTGCTTAAAGTCTGGTAATTGACTTATCATATTTGGCATATCCAAATGCTATAATGGATCTGGTGCATATCTAAATTGGATTTAAGTATGAGATTTATGACTTACTTTATGATGAAAAAAAACCTAGTTTGCGAATAACCTCATGAAGGGGAAATCCAATTAGTGTATCTAAAACCACATGATGTCATATCTTAATGCAAATATTGCTTAAATGCAATGCATTGAAAAAGTGAACAAAATTATAATTTTACACATGCATGTAAAGATATTTATGTGTATATAATGCTAAATAACAATGCTCCCTATGGTATGCTTGTATAAATGCATGAAGAGATATTTTTGTTTTCATACATAAAATGCTAAATAGTGTTGGTCAGACACACTTGTAACTATTGGATCCAGATATACTAATTTAAAATGATCAGGTAGTGATCAATATATGATAATGTATATGAAAAGTGGGAGTATTTGCTATGTTTGACAAATCATAAATTTTTTATTTTCATGGTACTCCACTAGTGTGCATGCCTATGGTAGAGTCATGGAAGAGCCAAAGAACCCCATGACTATGTGAGACCCACATTATGATGTATTTGTGGAATGCATGACTTAATATGTAGAGAATGGTGAATATTTAAAATTTATGACATGATGAAAAAATAACCTAGTTTGTGAATAACCTCATAATAAGAATATATCATGAAGAAAAAATTCAACTAGCATATGTAAACCTCATAATGTCATGAGTGCAATACATAATGCACTGGTTATGATAAATATGGGTGTTTGTCCCATATGGTCAAGTGAGAGATGTTGGATCCTGGTATTGATCAAGTTTGACCAAATGGGTCTCACATGGAATCTAATGTTCTACTTAGTGGGCTATTGAGATATGCACTACCAGGATCATGGTGGGACCCATTACACATTGAATTTTCAGCATGTTTGGGAATTCAATGGGACAGTTAGGCTGGATAACGGCTACCCAGGAAAGGTTAAATTCTCCAGCCCCCTGCCTTTGCAAAAAAAATCAACTGAAGAGGCTTAAGAATCTCCTCTGATGCAGACCGTTAATCGATCCTCAATCTTTTTCTCCTCGAGTCTTCTATGCGCACACCCCGATCCTAAAACCTATAATTATAAATATGGACAAATCTATATCAGATCAAAAAACAAGGAGCCCTCCTCCGTACCAGACTTCTCCTCCTGCTCATACGCAGGCTGAAGGAGCTGTATTGAAGGAAAATTAGGAAGAAAATGTAACCTTGGGAGCACTCTACTAACCACTGCAAAACGGGGAGTCAGCCTTCTTCTTCCCACCTTAATCGTCGTCAGCCATCTGCATAATCAAAGCTTTTGCAGAATATAAAAGTTCGTTTGGACACATTGTCTACAACTTTAGCGGTTAGTTTTAAAAATGAGCCTAACTTCATAAAATTCCTGATATAGACTACAATTTTCTGAAAATTTGTTAAAAAGGGACTCACCAACATCGTCATTAATCACATTGAAAAACATGATTCTTCTTTAGTTTCCTATAATCTTTTTTGAAAATGAACAACACTCGTTCATTCTCAATAAGGAAGAAAATGGTAAATATTTTGAATTTTTTATTGTGAAGGTTATTGTTGTTATTTGACTTATAATTTAAATGTGGGCCCCTATTTGGCACCTTCCAAAAACAGAAAAAGAAGAGAAGTATATATTAGTAGATTCAGAAACAGTAGGTTCATTTTTCTAAATAAAGGGCAAATAATAGGCTTCTAAAAGAAAGTTTCGTGCAAATTGTAAGGAGATTTTACTTGGTATTGTTTTAACCTGGCTGAATAGGCAAATAGAAAAGGCAGAATCTTGTTTGACAGTAGCTTTCAGGAAAGAAGTGGTGCATATTAGGAAAGCCCGAAATGTGAAGTGCAGTTTTGGGCACTGAACTAATTAAATTTTCTCTTGTTTTCATATATATATATATATATATATATGTGTGTGTGTGTGTGTGTTTTTTGGGAAATTTTCCTTATCTTACAATCTTTCAGCTGCCGATATTTTGCCGATTTTTGCTTTGTTGCGTACCATAACTTTGCCGATGGTGAAACTTACAACGTTGAGAGATTGACTAAGAAATTGAATTATTCACAAATAGCTTTCATAATTAATACTCTAAACATGTTTTGCCCCCAACCACTGGACCACGCCTCCTTCACTTGACATCTCACGGCACAGATGGGCAATGAATTGCTCTTCCATGGGCTAACAGCTCGATCCAAGTAAGGTGTACAACAGCTCCAGCTCAAGATCCGGTTTGTGTACAATAACAGTATCAGAGTCCGGGTCCATACCCAAAGTCCAGATCCTACAAGAAGTAACAGAGATCCATACAGATACGCTTTTCAACCTAGCCTGTTTTGGTGGTAGGGTTAACAAATGATCTCATAGGAGCCAAACGTCCATCCGATCCGAATTTGTCTTGTCAGATTTGATAGACAAAGTAGCATCCAATTAATAATTAATGGATTACATATGGATAATTACATATCAATCATGTCTGAAATTAGTTGGTATTGCATTCTCCTATTCAATTCCGAATTCAATTAGGTAATCGGATTCAGTAATGCATACATCAGTCTTTTGACCAAAAACTATTCTTTCATATTTTAAAAGAAAAAAATATAATTTTCTTGAAATAATATTAAAAATATTTAAGAAATTTTTTAAGAATATTAACATAATGGCTGCATGTGTCCGGTCGTGTTACCAGGGACACACTCAAAATACCGTGCCCTTGTGACGTTGGTTCTCATACTCGTGCCCTTCTTTTTTCTTTCTGACCTGGTTTTTCTAAAATTAAGACCGAGCTAAACATGCATATGTTATCTGCCGATTTTTTGACCCAATTCTTCTTTGGCGTTTCTTTGTCTTTCCTTATATAAATGGAAAGAAAGATGAGAGGAGATCCAACTTAGCACACCGCACGGCGCTTCTTGGCATCAAGAAATGCGTGTAATCCCTGTGTTCTTTTCCATCATCATCACCACCCTCAAAGTCATCTTCCGATTGCTCAGATGGATTTTCATGCTGATCGTTGTCATCATCTACATCGCCAAAGCCATCTTTCCAGTACTCCAACGAATTTTCAGGGGGATCGTCGTGGTCATATTCTCCATCGCCAAAGCCATCTTCCGAGTACTCAGATGGTCTTTTGGGCTGATCATCCCGTGGTCGCCATTACCACCGCGATCAGAGTCACCAACGGAAAGCAGATTCGACGAGTACGATGTGTTTTTGAGCTTTAGTGGTCAGGACACTCGAAAGGGTTTCACAGGCCATCTCCATCAAGACTTAGAAGACAAGGGCATTCGTGCCTTCATTGACAAGAGGGATTTGGGGAAGGGTCATAAGATCGAGGAGCTGCTCAGTTACATCCAGAAATCTAAGATCTTTGTGCCCATCTTCTCCAAGCACTACGCGGAATCAAAGTGGTGCCTACAGGAGATAACCAAGATCGTGGAGGTAACCACGATGGATGATCGCAAGAAGAGAATTGTTCCCGTGTTCTTTGATGTAGAACCTTCCGATATTCGTCACCAGACCGGGCCATTTGAGACTGCGTTTAAGAAGCATCAAGAGGAACGTGACAAAGAGGAGGTAAAGAAGTGGAGGAAGGCCTTGAGCGCAGTTGCAGAAATCTCTGGATTCAACCTCCAAAACGATGCAAATGGGTACATAACATCTCTCTCTCTCTCTCTCTCTCTCTCTCTCTCTCTCTCTCTCTCTCTCTCTCTCTCTCTCTCTCTCTCTCTCTCTCTCTCTTACAGTGTGAAAACCATCATCTCACTGGAAAGTATAACCAGTGCTCGGCTGAGTACCATGCCAAGGTACTTGGCCCAATCACTGCCATATGCAGATCAGATGCTTTTAAAGAACGAGATACAATGATCTCCTAATCAAAAGGTGGCGTTAGGACCTTCCAAAAACAATAATTTTAGGTGTTTTACGTTAGATATGAATCGTTTATCATTGCTTATTTATTAAGAAGCAAGCTTCCTTACAAACTGATTCCATGTAAAAATGTAAATATTTTGTCATTAAATTTTAGTACAATATCAACCATTGATTTTTTTACCTCTTTAAAATACACAATTAAGCATAATCAAGCTTTATCAAAAATATGTTTTTTATTGAATAAACAATGATAAATGCATCCAACGGCTCAGATACAGCATAAAACATCTAAAACTATGAATTTTGGATGGACCTAACATGACCTAACAAAAAACATGGGCAGCACAATCCCCATTCTTATATATATATATATATAAAGAGAGAGAGAGAGAACTGAACATATTAGGCCTCATTTCTCGTTTTGCCCCGTTCTACCCAATATGTTTTAAGTGTTTTATGATAGATCTGAACCATTAGATGTGTTTAGCATGAGCGATTTAGTGAGAATCGACTTTTGAATATGTAACTTTTTTACAATTAGCCAAAAAAAATATAAAACCACACACTTTTCCACTTTTTTACAATTAATAGCAGTTTCTGATCGCTGTAAAAGGTTCCAGCGAAAACTGCAACCTTTAGTGGCGGTCAGAAGTCTGTCATTAAAGGCTGGGACTGGGGCCTTTAATTACAGATTTTTTCCGCCTCTAAAGGTTCCAGTTTCCTCACTAAAAGCAAAAAACTTGCAAAAACAGTGTTTTGCCCGTTTTTTGGTAGCTTGTCCATCAAAGCCGGGCGCAGATCAGGTAATGCTGAACATGAGCGTTTTGCTCATGCTGACATCGTGGCCGTCTGTTTGCATTTTGGATGAATGCCACGTGGTTTTGTTGACTTTTGTGCTTTTTAAAATGCAAATCGGATGGCCACGATGTCAGCATGAGCAAAAACGCTCATGTTCAGCATGACCTGATCCGCTTCCATCAAAGCCACGATGGATGGCCCTGGTGTTTGTGCTGGTAGCTGCACAACTACCATTTTTTCTATATATATTCCACATTTCTCGTTCTGCCATATAGGTTTTAAGTATTTTGTGATAGATCTGAACCCTTAGATGTCTTTAGCATGCTCTATTTAGTAAGAACCCACTCATGGATCATGTTTTTTCAAAGAAAACATATTTTTATGAGCTGGAAAAAAAAAGTACCTTCATAGCCGTTAATTTTGGATCACCATAAAAACTTGTATACTTGTTAGATTTCGGCAATCCAAAAGCCAGTTCCCACTAAACAAAACCTATAGGTCTCATTTATGGTGTTAGATGTGAGAAACAAAAATTAAAACTGCCATCTTTGAAGGGGGCCTAACGAGACCTAATGAAAAAGGGCCTAAGGAGCACATTATATATATATATATATGGTGGTTATGTATCACCATAAAGTGGTACACTCTCTTTGCATGGATGTAGCCATCAAATGGTATATCTAACCATACAAATATATTTAGTATGGTTTATTTTCTTTCTTAGATGATTTTATCATGTCTAATACATCATCAGATTCATTTTTTAAGTAGTGAAAATCGACAATTCATAATTCATAAAAATAAGGGTGATTTAAAAATAATATAAAATATCATATTTCAGTCAACTTTAACTCATGAAAATACCAAATAGAATATGTTAAATATGATACATAAGTTGGATTTTGCTTTTGAAGCTCAGATTTCCGTAAATCAAGTGTGTACCACCATAAATTATGGTAAAAAAGTGTCACCATAGAAGCACCTTATATATTTATACAGGGTTTATGTTTGGTACAAACGGTTATTCCAACAATAGTTTGAATCTCATGATTAGTTGTTTTGACACAATCAAACTTCATGTGTTCAACATGCTCGATTTAGTAGGAATCGACTCTTGGATCATGTTCTTTCGACAAAAAAATTATGGTTTTATAAGTCTAGACAAATTGATGTCTTTATAGCCTTTGATTTTTGGATTGTCGAAAAAACCTGTATACAAGCCAGATTCTGGAGATTCAAAAGTCAGTTTTCACTAAATGAAATATATACATCACATCTATGGTGTTAGATGTGAGAAAAAACTCAAACAAAGTTTCTGCCCCATTTGTGAAGTCCTTTGCAAATACAAATGACTCTGATAAATCTTAACCCATCCCCCCCTAATTATAATCCACACACACACACACACACACACACATATATATATATATATATATATAGAGAGAGAGAGAGAGGTGGTAGTTGCTAACCACTTTTCTAGCTAAACGCCCAGTTAACTACTCTTTACAAGGGTTTTGCTCTTGTTTTACATAAATTTGTCCATCCAGAAGCGTTCAAATTTAAGAGGAAACAACACTTGGATCATTTTTTATAAAAACCATGATTTTTAAGCCTTGAATATTTAAAAAAATCTTAAATCATCGATTTTTTAAAGCTTATAAAAACCTACCTGCATGTCAAAAAAAGATGATGCAAGCATGTAGAACACGAGCAGTCAGATTTAAAAAAAACATGAAAAAACCCTTTGAAAGTGTGATTAGCTATACGGTTATCTAGAAAAGTGGTTAGCATATAGGACCTTACACACACACACACACACACACACACACACACACACACATATATATATATATATATAGTAGAGTAGTTGCTTACATCGATATGTGACTACTGCAGCCTAGGGGCTTTTGAGGGGTCTTTTCCATGTTTTTCTCTAATCTAACCATACAAATGTGTTCTATTTGTTTGGCTTTATTGGAATAGACCATTGCTTTATTCAATTTTGATTCACTTGTAGGGTTTTATCAGTTTTAAACATGGGCGATGTAAAATTTTTATATCATAAATGTTTAAGGCCTAAAAAATCATTTTTTATCGAAAAAATAGGATCCAAGTATCGTTTTCTATCAAATCGACGATACCGAATGCATTTGCAATGTCAGATTTGGGAAAAACAACTTGAAAACCATCATGAAAAGGTAGCTACTCTCTCTCTCTCTCTCTGAGTCTGTAGTTCATCTATCTTGGTGTGGCTCGTGCACCGCAGCTAGGGCGGCTACTCGTTGTGTTGTTAAGTGTCGCCGCTTGTCTCGAGCAATTAAATCATGGCTTATCTTGAGGCATTTTAGTATTTGAATGATTGGGGGCGCGAGCTGTCGTTGATCCATCAGTTTCTCTCAGATTTGGCCTCCTTGTCAAACTCCGATATTGCCAGTCTGAATGCTAGATCCGCAAATTTGACTCTGCTATTATGGTTGTGGTACATGAAAGAGAAGATTCGCTGGGGGCAGCAGTCACGTGCTATTTGGCTTAAAGCAGGTGACATAAATACTCACTTTTTCCATTTCGTTGCCTCTCATAGGCATCAGAGGCAGGTCATTCCTTCCATCGGCATTGAAGGTGTCTACCATTATGGGGATCACGTTCTCCCAGCGATGATCGATTTCTTCATCAAGCTTTATGCCAGAAATCCCTCGGCCGGTGGGTCGATGGGTATGGAATTTGTTCGTTGCATCGACCACGCGTTATCCAAGTCTTTGCAGGTATCCTTTTCTGAAAAGAAAATCTTTGCGACAGTAACAACTTTATCCGGTTGGAAAGCCCCTGGTTTTGATGGTTATCTTGTGAACTTCTATCGCACCTTTTGGATGTGCGTTAAGGGTGATATTCTGAGTATGTTCGTTGAGTTTCACCGCAACAGTCGGTTACCATCTATCTATCACCTGTCCATTGTATCTCTTATTCTGAAAGATGCTACGTCGATGGACATAGCGCGGTACCATCCCATCTCTGTCTTAGGGGGAATCTACCAGATCATCGCCAAGGTATTGGCTACCAGGATGCGTTCTGTCGCTAATCGTATTTTTTCATATGCTCAATTTGCCTTCATTCCCCATAGACGGCTGCAACATTCGTTTATTCTGGTCATAGAGGTGGTTCACTCTCTCAAGTCCAGCAAGAGGTCGTTCTTTACTCTTAAGCTTGACTTCCACAAAGCTTATGACTCAGTGCACTAACCTTTCCTCTTTCACATGTTGGAGAACTTTGAATTTTGTCGTCGCTTCTCTAGTTGGGTGCGTGAGTTGGTCACTATAATGCACAATCCCAAATTCAGATTAACAGGGTCCATGGTAAGCAGTTCAAGCTCAAGCGTGGTATTCGACAAGGATGCCCTTGTCCCCTTTGCTTTTTAACATCGTTTCTAAAGGCATTGTGGTCTTATTCAAGAGGGTCGTGGAGGTGTGGTTTTATTAAGTTACTAGGAGTTCAAGAGTTTCAGAGCAATATTCTTACGTCAATGACATGATTATTTTTGGCGTTGGCTCCATCCAACAAATGTTAAAAGTCAAGCTCATCATCCTCTTTTTCCTATTGATGCCGGGCCTCTCGCCGAACAATGATAAGTGTTGCATTTCCATGATCAATGTTCCTCCGCATATGCAGACCATCGGTCAGAAGATCTTTCAGTGCGCCACTTCGGATAAGTTTTTCTCCTACCTTGGTCTGCCGCTTCAGCTCTCACGTATTCCATCGGTTGCTTGGAACACCACTCTCTAAAAGGTTCAGACTAAGATTTCAACCTGGCAAGCCTCCTACCTTTCGATTGTCGACAGGCTTACCCTCATCAAGCATGTTTTAAATGTGATGCCAGATTTTTTATGTCTATGTTCCTTATGCCTATGAGGATCAATAAGAAGTTCTCTGGGTTATTGACCAGGTTTCTGTGGTCTGAGCAAGGTAACAATAAAAAGCATCACCTTTTGGGTTGGGACAATATAAGGTTGTTGCAGAATAGATGGGGGTTGGGGATTTCGGACTCTAGGTTAAGAAGTATTGTTCTAGTTGTTATGCAAAGCTGGCTTGCACACCAACTAGGGTCCCCTTGCAAACTTCCTTTTGGCTAAATACGGATCGATGGAGTCTTTGTTTGGGGGTCAGCGCGCGATTAGGTCACCCCTTTCGCATCTGCGTAGATCGTGGATTCAAGCTTGGTCTGCTGTGTGGGGGTGGTGAGGGCGACGACATCGCTCAAAGCTAGTTTCTTTATAAAGTGATCACCTCGAATGACTCCTTTACCTTTCTCTCATTCCGGCAGGTGTGAATCGATTCCCTACGAGTATTATCTGGGGCAAAGGTCCTCCTCCGAGAAAGCGCTTTCTTGCTTAGCTTATTCTGCAAGATCGGGTGCAGACGGATAGCTTCCTCAAGTCTATAGGTTTTTGTATTGTGAGTAAATGTGCTCTCTACGAGGGGGCTGAGGAATCTGCACTGCACTTATTTTGAGAATGCCAGGTCTTTTAGAATATCTTTAAGGTTACCTGGAATAAGCCGGTCATGTGCGTGCGCTAGGAGTCTTTTGTTGTGGACCTCTTGTGGGGCCCCCAGCCAGTTCATAGATGCAAAAGTTGGCGGATCGTTTGGAGAACTTGCACTACAAGAATCCTGTGTATTAGTGATGACCTATATCCGTCACTAATTCATCGCTAATCCGTCGCTAAACATCTTAGCGATGGATTAGCGTCGAATAACTTTCATCACAAATTTTTTTACGCTAATTAGCGACGGAATATATCTGTCGCCCAGTCCGTCACTAAGTAGCGACGAAATGTATCTGTCGCCAGTTCCTTCGCTAAGTTACGACGGAATAACGAATGCAAAATCCGTCGCAAGGCCGTCGTTACTGTGCGGCGACTTCGATTTTACGATCGATTCATAGTCGTCGCTAATCCATCACTACATTCATCGTTAATAGTAATTAGTGACAGATATATCCGTCGCTAATTCATCGCGAATGAGGAAAAAATTTAAAAAAAAATATTTGAAAATTAAATATTGAGAACAATTTTCTCATAATACAATTTATATTTCCTGTGAATAAAAAACAAAGTACACATCAAAATATATATAAAAGGAAACTAAAACAATTAATCGATTCACTGTAAAATTCGCAAGTTCTTATTATTTACAATTCAACATTTATAATTTTGAAACAAAAAAAAGGTAGAATAAATTCAACACATGAATCTAATCATCGCCAAGATTTTGTGCGTCCTCTAGTTCATTGTCTTGATCTGTCCCTTCAGCTCCACTATGTTGATTATCGCCAGGAACCTACACAAGAAAAGAAAGGTCAGTATTGATAAACAAAATATATTGAAATAAATTATACTCTATATGTGATTCTATCATCCTCATATGTGTTTTAAGGCAGTAAAAAAACTGCATATGTGATTCTATCATGCTCATATGTGTTCAAAGGCAGTAAAAAAAATATATATGTGATTTTATCATGCTCATATGTATTCTTAAGGCAGTAAAAAAAACTATATGTGATTCAGTCATGCTCATATTTGCTCTAAGGCAGTAAAAAAAATGTATATGTGATTCTACCATGCTCATATGTGTTCTAAGGGAGTAAAAAAACTTTATATGTGATTCAATCATGCTCATATGTGTTCTAAGGCAGTCAAAAAAACTCTATATGTGATTCTATGATGATCATATATGTTCTAAGGCAGGCAAAAAACTGTATATGTGATTCTATCATGCTCATATGAGCTCTAAAGGCAGTCAAAAAAACTGTATATGCGATTCTAACATGCTCATATGTGCTCTAAGGTACTCAAAAAACTTTATATGTGATTTTATCATGCTCATATGTGTTCTAAGGCAGACAAAAAACTATATATGTGATTATATCATGCTCATATGTGTTCTAAGGCAGTCAAAAAAACTCTATATGTGATTCTACCATGCTCATATGTGTTCTAAGGCAGTAAAAAAACTTTATATGTGATTCTATCATGCTCATATGTGTTCTAAGGCAGTCAAAAAACTTTATATGTGATTCAATCATGCTCATATGTGCTCTAAGGCAGTCAAAAAATTTGTATATGTGATTATATCATGCCCATATGTGCTCTAAGGCAGTCAAAAAACTTTATATGTGATTCTATCATGCTCATATGTGTTCTAAGGCAGACAAAAAACTATATATGTGATTCTATCATCCTCATATGTGTTCTAAGGCAGACAAAAAACTATATATGTGATTATATCATGCTCATATGTGTTCTAAGGTAGTAAAAAAAACTCTATATCTGATTTTATCATGCTCATATGTGTTCTAAGGCAGTTAAAAAACTTTATATGTGAGTCAATCATGCTCATATGTATTCTAAAAGCAGTAAAAAAACTGTTTTGTTGATTCTATCATGCTCATATGTGATCTACAGCAGTAAAAAAACTGTATATCTGATTCTATCGTGCTCATATGTGTTCAAAGGCAGTAAAAATATTATGCTAAAATATTATATAAAAGTTCAGTCTTGTTAAACAAAATATACTGAAATAAATTATATCCAATGTACCTAACTTAAGGCAATCAAAGTTATATGAAATCTAACGACATGCAATATATCACATGAAACTTTCATACCTGAGAGGCACCTACAATCGAAGTTCCCCTGTTCTGCAAAAAACTGTTGAACTCATCTCAGAGAACGTCGACAATTGTTTCATGGAAATAGTCACGCATTATGTCCTTAACGATCTGACATACATCATCACCGAAAAAAATAGGATGCTTGGAGCTGATGTCGACGGGAGAAGTCTATGAACCGTGACTGGAGGAAGCAACGACTGGTGAGGTGTTCATATTACTCTCAAACTCAAACACACGACCCTTTTTAGGTTCACCTGCTGCAGTCACCCATGCTGCAGGATCAAATGATGGATGCTGAGTAGAGTCATCGCCATATCACTTTACCATCTGTTGCTCATATGCCTCCTAAAAAATAATGTTTACAGTATGCATTAATAATTAAGAATTACAATGTTTATAATAACTTGTATATTATAATGATTATTAAGACAATAAATGCATACCATTGTCGTTCTCGCCTTCTCTGATACAAATTGTCCCGTGATCTTACGTTTATGTGTTTCAACAAACACATCCTTGTATGTCACAATGCCTCCTTTTTCTGCTTCCTGCGAAGTGAAATGATAAAAGATTTTGTTAACAGGTTTGCAACAATATTTATAAAATTGACAATATATATATTGATGAGTTACCATTTTCTTCAGGCAGCTCCCTAAAGTCCTAGATTCACCTGTGTGTAGATGGGCTTCAGGCATTTTTGCTCGATTTTGTGCAGCCTTCACTGAGCGGTTTTGAAATGCATCTCTCGCCCACTTGTCGCAAATTCCATCCCAATAATCTCTCCTGAAAGTAATAGGGTCATGGCCCTTCCACTATAGTGGATCATCTATTCCGCCAGATGCTTTTTTTGCTGCAGTCTTCATATTGTGCAGCATTTCTGCAAATCGATTAGCAGCCACCTTCTGTCATACCTTCCTTGCATGATGTTCCTCTATCATAGTCGCAAAGCGTTTCGAAGCTTATATATATTTTCAGAAAGTTAGTAGACATGACTATAACAAAAAATTAAATATGAAACACATTAACTATGACAAACAACTGTATACCATGAATGAGGACAACAATCTGTCTATCACCTCTTTTGGTTACTGTTTTCATTGAGCGATCGATCCTGGTAGATGTTAAAAAGTGAATTTCTAATATCGCGTACTACTTCTTGTGGCTCAAACCTCATGCTGCACATGAATTGGTACACAGTAAATATCAATATACAATATTTAAAAGATATGCAATAAGTGAAAATGAAATACTTACAGTCGATTATCGATATACACTATTCGAATGAGCCTTCTTGTGCCTGACTGAGAAGACTTTGCATCCTGTGTTGACTCCTGACTTGTATGATCAACTGGTGCAGGTGGGTCATGTACAGGCGAAACATTATCTGCAAAAAAATACGTTAGAAATTCTCTGAATGCGTATTTCAACTAATCAAGCATCCAATTAGTTAAATGATATACCTATCAAAGGAGCTCGTGAAGATGAAGGCTGAGCCTGACTACTACTAGATGAACGACCACTGTAAGCTCCACGAACCATATTCTAACAAATAAAAAATGTCATGCAATACATTCAAATTGTTTCAAATCATTCGCATCAATGCAATACATTTCAATACATTCAAATAATTCAAATCAAATATTACAATACATTCAAATCATTGGAATACCTGCAAATCATTCACATCATTGCAATACATTCAAATCATTCACATCAAGTATTGTAATACATTCAAATCATTCACATCAAGTATTACAATACATTCAAATAATTCAAATCATTCACATCAAGTATTGCAATACATTCAAATAGAGGTTTGTATTACAAGATTTTGCTCACTAGCTTGAGAATTCTTCCTCATCACTTGTTTGACTTTCATATTCTTCTTCTTCTTCATCTTCTTCTTCTTCTTCTTCTTCTTCTTCTTTTTCTTCTTCTTCTTCTTCTTCTTCTTATTCATCATCTTCTTCGTTGTTTGCCCATCCACTTGCTATATCATTTGGATCACATTCTTCTATGAATGTTTCATCGACCAATGGACATATGACATGCATATCATGCGCAACATCGTGACCATAAGAGAAGTCATAGATATCATCTGATTGATAGTAATCACTCTCTTCAGTTAACTTGTCTTCCTGTAACTGATCATACTCAGGGTATAGTTTGGACTTCACCTTGCAAACTGCCCACCATTTATTTCTATCTGACTTTTTTGTACTCGGATATGAAGTATAATAAACTTGTTGAGCTTGCGAGGCTAATGTGAATGATTCATATGTTACAAACCTTGATTTATGATTCACCTCCACAATGCCTGAGACTTTGTTGACTCTTGTTGCAGTTGGATCAAACCAATGACACTTGAATAAAGTTACCCTATTATTTATGCCTAATTAAGTCAACTACATTATTTCTTCTATAACACCGTAGTAATCATGTTCATTTTCACCGTAGTTGCTACCCTTGACACACGCGCCACTATTCATCATTGATTTGTTTATACCGTAATCTTTTGTATGGAATCGATAACCATTTACGATGTACCTGTTGTAACATTGCACAACTTTGGTCGGACCATTTTGTAAATCACATATTCCTTGTTCTTTAACATCACCATGGTGGACCTACACACAAACATAAACAATGATTGTGATCACGACCAATTAAGTAACTTAGTGTTGTTTACAAGTACACAATTTATGTGAGTGCCCTTACCAACTGTTTCAACCACTCCACAAACTTAGTTTCACGTTCTTTTTGTACTTCTGCATCAATGAGATGTGAAATTTTTCTTCATAACTCCAGATCAAATCGTCTGCAAACCACAAATACTTATATTATCGAACTATGTATGCACGTATAGAACATAAAAGGATTTAGAATTATGTTGCGTCTACATATACTTACTCGATGTATGGGTCGATCGCTGAGCAATTAAAAAGAATATAGATGTGTGTTGCATCTTGCTCTCGATCTGTCAAGAGTCTTGATCGGCAACTACCAAATGCATGCCCAAGTGGTTGAAATATTGATAGCTTGTCAGCTACAGTTACTTGTTCTTCATCATCGTTACGAGATGGGCATGTGTAACGTGTTGGAATGTGAGGTTCATAGTACATAGATGAGAAATTTGAAATCTCTTCTAAAGTGTACGCCTCACAAATAGAGCCTTCTACTCTTGCTTTATTACGGACCTTTTTTTTGAGGTCAAACATGCATCTGTCAAAAATATATATTTCAAATTTAAAATATATGTCATTGAAGAGACAAATATAAGAAAACATATACCTTTCAAATGGGTACATCCATCGATATTGCACAGGACCACCAACTCTTAGTTCATATGGCAAATGTATGATCAAATGTTCCATAACATAAAAAAATGCTGGCAGAAAAATCTTTTCTAGCAGACACACAGTAGTAATGACAGAGTCCCCGAGATTTTTTACATGAGATACTATGACTTCAGACAATACCCCCCATATAGGTTTGTCTAACATATCATAGAATGCAAGGGGTATCAACTGTTGCATAAAGATATGACAATCATGGCTCTTCAACCCATATAACTATCCATCGTCAATCTTCACAGCTCGAGCAATGTTAGAGACATATCCATCTGAAAATCTCAATTGTCTTAACCATTGACATACCTGCTTTATTTGATCAGGTCCAAGCACGTACCTTGCCTTTGGTTTCAGTACTTTGCCATTATACTCTTTAAGTTCTAGTTCTGGTCTTTTACATATTACTTTTAAATCCATACGGGCCTTTGGATTATCCTTTGTTTTTCCTTTAACATTATTACTGTATTGAACATATTATCAAACACATTTTTCTCTACATGCATCACATCCAAATTATGTCGTATCAATAGGGTCGTCCAATATGGTAGTTCTCAAAAAATAGATTTCTTTGTCCAATTATGATCCTTCCCAAATTTAAGGAAGGGCGTCGGACTACGGGCATCTCTTAATAGATCTGGAAAGTATCACAATCTTCTTAAAATCTCTATGTCAGTCAATCTTGTGGGTGGACCATCAATTTCAGTTATGCCTACTCAAAACGCATTCCTTTGTCGTCGTAACGAATGGTCGCTGGGTAGAAATCGACGATGACACTCAAACCAGCAAGGCTTCCTTCCATGTGTCAATCTAAAAGTTTTTGCATCCTCCATGCAGTACGGGCATGCCAACCTCTCATGTGTGCTCCAACCAGATAACATATCATATGCAGGGAAGTCACTAATTGTCCATAGAACAACGACCTTCATATTGAAATTTTGTTTTTTGTGGGCATCATACGTGGTAACACCGTCATCCCACAGTACTTTTATTTCATCAATCAATGGCCTTAAATATACATCAAGATTTTGGTCAGGTGAAGTCAGACCAGGGATCAATAGAGACAAGAAAAGATTTGGACGCTTCATACACAAGCTTGGTGGAAGGTTGTATGGAGTTACAAATACTGGCCAGCATGATTATGGAGTTGATCTACCCCGAAATGGATTAAATCCATCTGTACATAGACCGAGTCTAACATTTCTCACTTCCATTGCGAAGTTCTGATGAGTATGATCAAAGTGCTTCCAAGCTTCCGCGTCAATAGGATGCATGATCTTGTCTTCATCATGTCAAACTTTATTTGCATGCCATCTCATGTGTTTAGCGGTCCCTGAAGACATATACAATCGTTGCAATCTAGGAGTGATAGGAAAGTAGCCGAGCGACTTGTATGAAACTTCTTTTGATCTCGTGGTACCATTGTCTCTTGTCTTTGGCTTGAATCGAGGATGCCTACATGACGGGCATGATATATTGTTTTCCTGATCCTTGAAATACAACATGCAGTGATTTGGACAAGCATTGATCTTTTTATACCCCATACCTAGAGCGTTGACCATAACCTTCGCACGATAAAAATTTTGTGGCAATTTCTCATCGTTGGGCAACATACTCTTCACAATCATACACAAACGGTCAAAACATGATTGACTCAAATTATACTCGGACTTCAAATTCATTAGTTGAAGAACTGCAGACAAGATAGTGTGACTCTCGCAATCGTTCCAAAGTGGCTCATCAGCATCTTTAAGTAAATCATAAAATCTACTAGCTGTATCATTTGGTGATTCTTCATCTACTGCAATTCTTACATCAGTAGGACCCATAGCAGAACCCAATTTTGTTCCTACGGCATCAAATATCAAATTCATATATGGATTTTCGTGCACCACATTCACCCGTGCATCAAAATTGTTTCTAAATTCTTCTCCATGAAATGTCAAATTCTGATAATCACTCACAAAACCCTTCCTATATAGGTGATGTTTAATGCCATGAGGTTCTACAAATTGATTATTCTTACAAATCTTGCAGGGACACCTAATCCGACCAGTGGGATCCACTGTACTGACACTTGCCATTGTAAATTCAATAAAACTTTCAACAACGTCCATATATTTATGCGATAACTCATTATCAACTATCCTATGGTACATCCATTCACGGTTTGTAGTCATTTTGTCGTATGATGTTACCAATAGTATCCTAACCAGTTAAAAGAGAACCATCAGAATGCTATGATGAAGAAAATATCAAATTTATCATGCAATATATGATGTCATACAATCACAAAAATTATTATGCATGCATTGATAACTTAATATTTTCATGTGCAAACTATTCATAACACGATACATTCATTTGAAGCATGCTTTCATTATACAATTTCACATGAAAGTTATAATAAAATTGAAAGTAACTACATGCAAGCATGGATACAATCACAACAAACATTGCAATACATGGAAATCATTCATATCAAAAAAATGTTAAATATGTACCTGCAACAAACACACTTCAATATCCCACTAACTACTACCATGCCTAGCATGGAATCCGTACTCCAAAAATAAGAACACTTTCATTCTCATACATTAAAATCATGATCAGCATGATCTCCAAACTCCAACAAAGCAGTCCTAGATATCAATAACTAAGTGAGTGTGTGAACAGTAAAGTGTTACATCCAATAAATTAAATAAGTTGTGATGCGCTTGCATCACTTACTCACCACGGGTATTTACCCGATTTGCATTGTTTTTGTCACTTACTTACCATGGGTGGCGGGGCACAAGCGGGTTTCGTTGAGAAATCTGCAAGAGACACTGTGTTAAAATGAAGTCACACCCTGTCGAAAAAAAAAACTGAGGCAAGATCGCCCCCCTGCCGGAAAAGCAGGAGGGCGACCCCCTTCCCGAATAAAAAAATGAGGCATGGGGGCGACCCCTGCCAGACAAAACAAATGAGGCAGAGGTCGCCCCTCCCTGCCGAAAAAAAAATGAGGCAGAGGGTTGGCCCCCCTGCCAGAAAAAAAAAAAAGTGGCAGGGGGGCGACCCCCTGCCCGAATAAAACAACGAGGCAAGGGGGTCGATCCCCTGCCGGAAAAAAAAAATGAGGCAGGGGGTGGCCCCCCACTGCCGGAAAAAAAAAGTGGCAGGAGGATGACCCCCTGCCAGAAAAGCAGGGGGGCGAACCCCTGCCCGAATAAAACAACGAGGCAGGGGGGGTCGACCCCCCTGCTCAAATAAAACAACAAGGCAGGGGGGGTCGACCCCCTGCCAAAAAAACAAAACGTGACAGGGGGTCGCCCCTTGTCGAAAAAAACAAAACGCGGTAGGGGGGTCACCCTGCCAAAAAAAATAAAAGGGGCAGGCGCCCCCCCCTGCTGGGGAAAACAAAAGAGGCATTTACCTGCAGCAGGCGGGGGGGGGGCGGCGGAACGGGGGGCGACGGGCGGCTGACCGGGGAGCGATGGGCGGCGGCCGGTAGGCTGGGGAGTGCGTCGGGCGGCGGAGGATGGCATCAGGCAGCAGGGCGACGGGCCAGGCGGAACGGGGGGCGACAGGTGGCGGATCGGGGGGTGACGAGCTGGGCGGCGGACCGAGGAGCGACGGGCGGAGGCCGACGGGCCGTGGACTGCACCGGGCGGCAGAGGGTTACGTCGGGTGGGCGGGTGAGACGAAACAGGAAAGAGGAAAAAGGGCTCTAATTAGGGATTTACACGAGACAGCTTAATTCCGTCGCAACTCCATCGTAAATTTACATGACCAGTTAGCGACGAAATATTTTCGTCGCTGACGTCTTCGCTACTTAGCGATGGAAAAACTTTCGTCTTCCAATCCGTCGCTAACCGTCCTGTGTGTTGCGACAAAAATGGGCGGACGCTAAGCCGTCGCTAAGTAGCGATGAAAAATCTTTCGTCGCTACATCTGTCAATATTACAAATCTTTGCGACGGATTAGTTTTTCTCGCTAATCCGCCGCAACTTGGCGACGAAAAAAATTCGGCGCTAATTGGCAATTTTCTTGTAGTATTGGTTGCTTTCTTCTTGGTGGGCTATTTGGATGTCGCACAACAATGCTATTTTTAGGCAGATCCCGGTTAATTTCAACAAGTTAGTAAATTATATTCTAGCGGATGTATACGCCTCGTTACGCATCTGTCTTCCTGATCTTCAGCACCACTTGCCGCTAAGGCCTCCCTCGGATCCAGATTGATCGCCTCTATTTTTTATTTGTATTTTGTGCCCTTTTTTTTGGCTTATGTGTTCTTTGTCGGTTTGGGTCCTGTGTGTTTTGTTTGCCGGTTTCAATGTTTGTTGAACCTGTCGTAATGTTGATATTCTTAGTTCATCTCTCTCTCTCTCTCTCTCTCTCTCTCTCTCTCTCTCTCTCTCTCTCTCTCTCTCTCTTTCTATATATATATATATATATATTAGGGGGTAGCTGTTTGACCTTTTTGAGCATGACAGAATGGAAGCGTCCTCGCGCGCACGTGGTAGAACGCATATGCCCAACTAAAGGTTGTTTTTTAAGCAAAAGCAAGCAAAGCACACATCCGTTTTGGTCAGGCTCAAAAGTGGTTAGGCTGCTGCCATTATATATATATATATATATATATATATATATATATATATATATATATATATATATATATATATATGCATTGGTGCTACCCACTTTCTCGTTCTGCCCCTTTCTGCACTATCAAAATTGCAAATTTTTTTGGTATTTTTTCTTAAATCTAATACCATAGATGTAATCTATAGGTTTTGTTTAGTGGAAACCGGCTTTTGGATCACCGGAATTTGACTTGTATACAGGTTTTTCGGTGATCCAAAATCAATGGCTATGAAGGTATCAGTTTTTTAGGCTCATAAAAATACATTTTTTTGTCGAAAAAACATGATCCAATAGTTGATTCGCACTAAATCGAGCATGCTAACCACATCTAATGGTTCAGATCTATCATAAAGCACTTCAAAATCATGGGACAGAATGGGGCACGTCTTCTGTAGATCATAAATGTGACTATTATAATAACTAAAATATTCATGATGATGACAATAAACACATCGAAACCACTGTGTTGGTTAACAATCTATTATTAGGAGCAGGGGCGGAGCTGGGGGGGGGCAGGACTGGGCTATAGCCCAGTCCTGCCTCAGAAACCCGGTCGGACCCGGGTCAGACCTGACCCGGATCCAAAACCCGGCAGGGTTTTAAAACAGGGCCCCTGCCCCCTGTTACGTATTGTATTATCTTTCTCCCCCATCTCTCTCACCCTGCTTGCAACAGCCGACGACGCCGACGGAATCCAGATACGGTCGCCGCCGTTCGGTGTTGGCTTCAGTGTCGGCTTCCGGTGAGTTGCAGAGTTCCTCAGCAAGCCTCGGTCAGTGATATTTGAATCGAACTCTCTCTCTCTAGGTTGATTCTCATCTGTCTTTCAGTTTCTTCATTAGTTGAAAACGAAAATCTGTCTTCATCAATTCATTTAATAAAAAGTAATCTTGGAAAAAAGGTTCTTTTAATGTGGGTCATATGAAATAGAGGAACAAATTGAAGAAAACATTTGGGTCTTTGTTTAGATTTGCCCAGTTCTGCCCCCCCCAGCTCCGCCCCTGATCTTATTTGGATTTGGTTGCCACTCACTAAGTACCTAGTGATCTCAGACGTTGAATGTAGATTCATTCTTTTGCATCAGCAATAAGAAAATGGATTCACTGATTATGGTGAACTGGGTTGCTAGGGACCTGTGAATCTGTGATCTAGTTCATTTGAACTACTTTTGCATTTTGATGGCTGGACCAGTGAATTCTGTGATCCGGATCTAGCCTTGAACAAAGATACAGTGTTTGATGCAGTCAAGTGTTGTGTGAAACTGAGAATGCCACTGTTGTGTGAAACTGATTGGAGATCCATTGCTTTTCTGTTACTTATGAAAACATAAGCAATTAAGAAAAATTAAATAAGCCCAAATTTGATATCAAACATGGTGCTTGAATCACAATCACCATTATGTTGTTCATCACGATCATCCTTATCCTGCTATTCATTAAGTTCTCTAGCCATTTTAAGGCCAAACCAGCTTGAGGAAATAAGCCCAGGGTATGTTTGATCCCTTTTCCAGGGTTGGACGAAATAAACAAAAAGAACATAACAAAACAATGGTTATGTTCGTTTTGTTCTTTTTGTTTAAGCCCAACAAATGTCCTTTGATTTATAAGAGAAGAATCAAGAAGAAGAAACCCTAATCAATGAAAAAAAAACTTAACAAAGAAGAAATCATAATCAAGAAGAAAATCCTGATCAATAAAATCAAACAAAAAACCCATACATATGAAAACCTAAAAATGCCATGCTTCAGCTGCAAGGATAGCCTAACAAACGTTGGGGCTTTACAAAAGGCATTTGATCACACTTGGGTAACCCCTTTTCTTCTGCAAACTAATGCAAGTAGGAAGAAAGTATGGAAATCACGACAGAGAATCACACTTAAACAGAGAACGACAAAAATAACAGTGTCTTGGTGAATCTTGACTGAAGAATCAGTACATGATGGTTTTTGCTACCACCACATAATTTGATGCTTTTTATGGCAGTGTTGATCCAAAATTAATTTGTTCTTCTGGTTATTCACTTGGAAAAGTTAAAACATGTAGCCCAATTTCAGGAGATTGCTCTTGTTAACTCGTTTCAAGCTTTTGGATGCTTTAGTGAGTCAATCAAGATGTCATTGTTATGCTTATAAATGCCTCTTTTTTCTTTTATCTTTAGAACTACATTGATTATTATATCACTTTTGCAATTGATGCACTTAGAAATTTTGTTGAATATTTGTTTTTGGTGGCAATGTCTAATAGGTTCTTATACTCCACATATATCTTCAGATGTGCATTACCAATCTGTAATCAATAGCTGGACATGTTTAGTTAATTGGGTACATTTATAAATAAGAAAGGCCTTTAGGAGTTATTTTTCCTGCTGTTTACTTGCAAGGGAAAGGCCAAGCTACTTTGCATGTATAGAATGAAGCATTGTTTCTCCATGGTCATGCTTTGTCTTTTCATCTTGTGTGAAATGATATTCATTCCTTAAATGTCATAAAATGTCATACACTTACTCATTGCTCATGTAGTATCTTATTTATTTGTAGAATTTAAAATGGAAAGAGGACAATCTTCGAGCACTAAAAAAAGAAAAAACTTGTTATCATTTTTTTCGAAGTTAGACAGCTCTTCAGATGGACAAGTTGAGGAAACTCCAAGTCCTACTTCAACCATTCCTTCATCACGTGAGCATATTCCATCTTCGAATCCAACTTTTGAATCTGATTTTTATATTGAAAGAGATCCGAGTAAGAGAAAGTGTATGTGTGATCACCTTGTTAATGAAAGAGATCGAATTAGACGAGCTTATCTTAGTGCAGGACCTTTTCAACCAAAACTTGCATAATACCCAAGTAGACAATGTGGTAAACAAGTGCGTCGATGTCAAGAACATTGGTATGATAAGTTTCGTTGGCTAGAGTATTCTCCGACAGAAGATAAAGCATATTGTTTTTATTGCTTTCTTTTTCTTGATAATAGCCCTTCTTCGAATCTCTCAGCATTGGCAACTGTTGGGTTTAATAATTGGAAGAGGGTTAGTCAAGGAGAAAAATGTGCTTTTCTTACCCATGTCGGTTCTTCACCGTCTTCATATCATAATGTATGTGTAAGAAATGCAGAGATTTTGATGAGACCGGGTCATCACATTGACAAAGTGATGAATGTTGTATCCCAAGAGGAATGTCAGAAAGCTCGTTTGAGAGTAAGAACATCAATGTTAGCTCTTCAGTGGTTAGCGCTCCAAGGTTGCGCATTTAGGGGCCATGATGAATTTTTATCTTCATTGAATCGTGGAAATTTTATTGAATTGGTTGATTATTCTGCAAAAATGAATGCAGATGTTGATAAAGTTGTTTTGGCTAATGCTCCAAGAAATGCCACGTACACTTCTCCAGATATCCAGAGGGAGATTTTGCACATTATGGCAAACCGAGTACAAGGTATGATTCGTAATGAAGTTGGAGATGCACCGTATTATATCCTTGTTGATGAAGCACGAGATGCATCTAAACGAGAACAAATGTGCATTATATTGAGGTTTGTCAATGAAGAGGGAATTTTAAGAGAACGGTTTTTTGCAATTAAAAGTGTTAGTGATACTACCTCATTGAATCTGAAAAATCAAATTTATGATATTCTTAGTAGTCACAACCTTCAAATTCAGAATATGCGAGGACAAGGGTACGATGGTGCTAGTAATATGCGGGGTGCTTGGAATGGGCTCCAAGCATTATTTCTGAAGGATTGTCCTTATGCATATTATGTCCATTGTTTTGCGCATCGTTTGCAATTAACATTGATTTCTGCAGCTAAGGATGTTCGTGACATTTGGCAATTCTTTTCTCATTTGGATAATGTTGTTAACATTATTACTTCTTCGCCTAAGCGTGTTGGTGAGTTGAAAGCTGCACATAGAAAAGAAATTGAGCATTTGTTAGAAATTGGAGAACGGTCGACAGGAAGTGGGGCTAATCAGATTGGGAACTTGCATAGAGCTGGAGCTACTCGTTGGAGTTCTTATTATGAATCTGTAAAGAGCTTTATGAATATGTATGTTGCAACATGTAAAGTATTTGAGTGCCTGATTGAAAATTCTCCAAGTGCTAGATCTTAGGTTGAAGTTGATGGTGCATACACTTGCATTACAAGTTTTGAATTTGTATTTGTCTTGCATTTGATGAATCGAATATTTGCAGTTACTGATATTCTATGTCAGACCCTTCAAAAGAAAAATCAAGATATCTTGACTGCTATGAGATTTGTCTACACTACAAAGACTGTGCTTCAAGCTTTGAGAGAAGATGGTTGGGAAAAAATCCTTCAAGAGGTAACATCATTTTGTTCAACAAATGATATTTGCCTACCTGACTTCAGTAGTTCATATATGGTTGGTCGATCCCGTGGTCGTGAGTATCCCTCAGTTGAGCATCACTATCATTTTGATGTTTTCAATAAAGCTATAGATTTCTTGTTGGTAGAGTTAAATACTAGATTTAATGACACATCAGTCGAACTTCTTTCTCTTAGTGCGACATTGGATCCTAGAAACTCATTTGAATCCTTTAATATAACTGATATTTGCAAGCTTGTAGAGAAGTTCTATTCTCAAGATTTTACACCACAAGATATATTTTACTTGAAAGCAGAGTTACAACATTATCAGATTGATGTGGTTTCTGATCCTCGATTTCAAGTACCTACTCTACCTGATTTGTATCAAAAGTTGGTTGCAAGTGGAAGGTCAAAAAGTTATGTCATGCTAAATAGATTATTTCGTCTTGTATTGACATTACCAGTTTCTACGGCCACTACAGAACGAACATTTTCAGTGATGAAGCGTGTGAAGACGGAAATTCGTAACAAAATGGACGACGATTTTCTTGCTGACTGTATGACATTGTACATCGAACGAGAATATACTATGACTTTAGTTATAGATTCTCTTATAGATGAATTTTATGCTGCGAGTAACCGTCGGGGCCCATTTTAGTTGGTACTTTCTTATTTTGATTTATTTTGTCATAAATAAAATTTATGCATTGTTATGAACTTCAAATTATCGCACCAGTGTTATATATTGCCATTAGATAATGTTTAAGAACTTTATGTTGAGATTGAAAAAGACTGCAGCAGATAGTTTGATTTGTCCATATGAAATAGATTTTTATTAATAATTATAGCCATTTTTTATTTTTTCTCAAAAAAAAAATTTCGGGGCCGCTGCCCCCGAACCCCCGACTATCACACCAACTTTTTTTCTACACCCCTTTTTGCCCCCCCCCCCCCTCACATGAATCCTAGCTACACCCCTGATTAGGAGTATCAATTTGTGAGCTACCAAAACATAACACCTAGCTACAATTAATAATACCTTTAAAATTTCCCTCTTATTTCTTTCTTTGGGCTTTTTTTATCAACCTAGGCATGTAAGAAAAATAACTTTTTACCTATTTAATTTGGAACAGTTAAGATCAACTTGAATATCCCAAAGTTCTCACTTTCTACTTAGAAATGACTCTCTCTTTCTGTTGTCCTCCACAATAACCTAATCTTTGATTAGACGCCATCTGCCTTTTTCAATATAATTTTCTTCGATTTGTTCTTCAAAGATTAGAGCATAAGCTCTTTGTTTGCCTATGTCAGGGATGAGGCAGAACTAAAACGCAAGATTGTTGAGAGGGTGGTAACAGAACTAGATAAGATTCCCTTGTATGTTGCGAAGTACCCAACTGGAATTAAATCTCGTGTTAAGGAAGTGACAGACCTTTTGCAGACTGGAGAAAGAGAAGTGCGTATGATCGGAATCCAAGGGATGGGCGGCATCGGGAAGACCACGATTGCCACGGCCGTTTACAATGAATTGTTTCGTCAGTTTGATAGTGTTGCTTTCATTTCAGATATCAGGGAAAAGTTTGAACAATACGAAGGTATCAAGTTACAGGAGAAACTCATTCGTAAGATCTCAAAAGGTCATGAAAATCCGACCATAAATAGCATTCAAGAAGGAATACCCATGATCAAAGCAAGAATCAAGTCTAAAAAGGTCCTAATTGTTCTAGATGATGTTGATGATATCGATCAATTAAATGTACTTGCTGGCGAGAGAGATTGGTTTAGCTCAGGGAGTGTGATCATCATCACATCAAGAAATCAGGATGTCCTGCAGGGGCTCGGTGTGAAACAAAGTCAAATATATAAGCCTGAAGAATTGAACGAAGATGACTCATTTAGTCTATTCACAAAACATGCCTTTAATGGCCAGCAACCAGAAGAAGGGTTCGTTGACTTATCAAAACAGTTTGTTGCAGCTGCTGGAGGACTACCCTTGACCCTTGAAGTATTTGGGTCACTTTTGTCAGGAAAGATGGATAAAAAAGAATGGAAAGATACATTGAACTCGTTGCAAAAATGTCCAAAAATTCTAAAAAGATTGAGGATAAGTTATGATGGACTCCAGGAGAAAGAAAAACAAGTGTTCCTAGACATATCATGTTTTTTCGTTGGTGAGGATAGAGGAAGGGCAACTTATTTGTGGGAAGATCGTGGCTGGGAACCAGAAAAGGCAATTGAAGTTCTTCAGCATAGGTCTCTCATTAAATTGGACAATGGAAAGTTTTGTATGCATGATCTTCTCAGAGAAATGGGGAGGGACATAGTTTGCGAAGAAAAAACAATACCAATTTCGAAGAGGAATAGGCTATGGGAGTTGGATGACATATCTAAACTGTTGCAACAGAATGTAGTAATCTCTCTCTCTCTCTCTCTCTCTCTCTCTCTCTCTCTCTCTCTCTCTCTCTCTCTTCAGTTTCTTTGTACTTTATACAATTATGGACAGTTGAGTTGGAGACTGTTACCTTGGATATAATAGGGAGCATACGAAAGGCTATATCCCCTACCATGAGAGGCACGATTAGTTAGCTGTGAGATGTGTCAACTGCAAGACTTGGATCGTCTTGGTTTGGACATGGTTCTCTTCTTTCCATTGGTTTAAGAAATAACTCTAACTGAGTTAATGTTGCTTATTTTCTCTAGCATTGTTCACTGAGTTAACGCTGCTTGTTAATTTTCTCTTCAGGTACAAGCGGATGTCCAAGCAATCAGGCTCAATCAACGCGCAAAGGAAGAACTACGTAATAACAATAAATGCTTTAAAAAAATGGAGTCTCTCGATTTTCTTCACATTGAGAGTGTAAAATTCAAAGGCGAGTTCCATCATTTTCCTACAGGTCTGCGATGGTTGGCGTTGCCTCGATGTCACTTTGAGTCACCACCATCTGATCTTAACCTTCAGTGGGCCGTAATAGTTGATCTATCAAACAGCACTAATATAGCTCAACTTCTTGCTAGTCAATCCTTATGTGAAGGCAAGGTTAGACTTACAAGTCAATACTTTCTGATTTTCGTAATGTTTTGGATGTATTTGTTTTCCCAAACCCGACATTTAACACCAAAAGAAAAACAAAAACAATTGCAGGCATTCGATAGATTGAAAATTCTGGATCTCAGTTCTACAAAGCTAACTACGACGCCTAATTTCTCCTCCTCCAAAAACCCTCCCTTGGTGAAATTGACACTCAGCTGGTGTGACGAGTTAACTGAAGTTCATGAATCCATTGGAAACCTCAAGAGCTTAGAGTACTTGGATATGAGAACATGCAATAGGCTGCAGGAATTGCCTGAAACCATTTGCCAATTGACATCTCTTAAAGTCCTTAATCTTGGATGGTGTCGCAATCTTTCGTCTTTGCCACCACAATCAGGGGACATGAAATCACTGGAGGAGCTTCATCTTAACCATACAAGAATAGCGAATTTGCCTGATTCAATAGGTGAGCTTGGAAAACTGCGTCAGCTATCTTTAGATCATTGCCCCTTACTGGAAGAGCTACCTAGTTCGTTTGCAAGATTGGACTCTTTACAAAAGCTAACAATAACTGGCACTCGCTTGAAAGGATTAGAGGATGGTTCAAAAAAGGAAGTATTACAGGGTGGCATTCATGATCTAATGGACATCCATGAACTAAAGGTAAGATCATGCTGGTTGCTTGATGTACAGCCCAATTCTTCCTGTAGAAAGATAAGAGAGTTCTGTTTGACCGATGATAAGATTGAAGAGTTTCCAGACAATGTCAAACGACTAGAAAACCTCGACACATTGTCATTAGATTGTCAGAAACTTAAAGCTGTACCCGACTGGATTGGAAGTCAATTGGGTAGCCTTACAATCTTGAAAGTCAAGTCCCAGAATCTTGAAACCCTATCAGCAGTCTGCATTGAGGCATTGCAAAGTGTCAAGACATTGATATTGGAGTGCAAGAATCTCGAATCACTACCAGCTGATTCAATTGGGAAACTAAAAAGCCTTGAGAACTTCGAACTCACGTCCGAGAAACTCAAATCTTTACCCGACTCGATTGGGTCGTTGAGAAGTACTGTCAAGGAATTGAAGTTCGAGTGCTTGAACCTTGAAGCTCTACCCGACTCGATTGGAGAGCTGAGCAACCTTGAGACCTTTGAAGTGCACTGTGAGAACCTCAATGCTCTAACAAGCTCAATCAGACGATTGAGAAACCTCAAGAAGTTTTCATTGAAGTACAAGAATTTGGAGACTTTACCAGAGTGGATTGTGCAACTGAAAAGGCTTGAGGAATTGTCATTGGGTGGGTCTGACAAAATCAAAGTCCTGCCAATCGACACGCTGAGAAAATTGAAAAGCCTTCGTAGTTTAGAGCTGTTGAGAACTGGAATAAACAAAATCCCCCAAAACATTGAACGCCTCACAAGTTTGAAGATTCTGCACATAGCTGATGCAGAAAGTGACACCTGCTACTTCGTTAGAGGGGATCTCGGGAACTCTTTGTGGAATCGATACACCCGAATCCGTTTTTTTGTTTTTTGCTTTATTGCTTGTTTTGTCATTGTGTTTTACCGTGAAACGCTTTTGGCCTTTTAGTGTGCGTGTCCTACAATGTCATTCACTTGAACTGTTTTGTAAATCGACATTGGTTAAGGTTCGGACTTGTTGCCAGTGTGTCGGTGTCCTATTGGAGCGATGATGTAGCATGGCCCACGTGTTGGGCCCACATCAACTTCTTATGAATAAGCTGGTCCGGTATGTTGTTGAACTTACTCCAATGCAATTAAAGAGCTACACCTCTTTGGAGTCAAGAGTAGATCTCTGAGCAGATACTTGTTCATTAATTTTGTCAGTGTATTTTATTATATTTCGATTATCGGGCCCACCACCATTCAACAAGTGGTGGTATCAGGGCTTGATCCAGACCCAACAAGGGTTATGAAGAACGGGACCTATATCAAACGAAAATTATTAAAAACTAAAATAAAAAGTTATTATTTTTTAAATTTCATGATCTTTTAGTGTAAAAAAATATTTTTTTGTCAAAATAAAAAATTGACGGTTACCAATTTAGGAAAAACACATGTAAAGGTTTAACTTGGTCGAGTATACCCCGCGACCTGACCTGATTTGAGTTAGGCTCAAAATATAGACTCATAATAATACAGGTTGGATCTTGGGTATTTCAAATGAAGACCTGAACAGTTTGGACCCGACCCACTTTTTATTCCCGACCCAAACTGTTTTCTATATTGTAATACAGATCCCAAACCCATTTAGTGCCTGAACCTGAATTGATTTTGTACCCAAACCCGTTTTATATGTCAACCCATCTAAACCAAACCCAAACTTATGATAGATTTTTAATATGATAATTGTTGATGTCTTTTTATTTCAACTCTAAATGATTGATGGGTATGAAAATATTTTTTTTATATTTAGATTTTGACATTATTTAGAATAATAAATAAACTCCTCATTTGTTAGTATATAATCTTTTCAATGAATAGTTGATTCCATTAATTTACATTTTTCTGTTAGTGAGTAATTAGGACCAGAATACCACTCACCTGTTAACCCATATGAGTCTACTTGTCTTCAATCATGCACAGACCGGCACTTACTCAGATCAAAGCGAGTCAATTAAAGACTGGACTTGATACATACTCGAACCCGTTAACCCATGTGGGTGCAGAATTTCTAGTTGTATGTACCTGAACTCGAACCCATTAACTCATATATATGGGTGTATAGTTTCAAGTCGTAGCCGAACCTGAATTAGATTGGGTCAGGTTTGAGTCTGACTTTTAGACCCAATTCAGAATCGGGTCTGAGAAGATCTGAAAAAACCCTGACCCAATTACACCCCTAAAGCACATGTTAACTTTGTAAGAATCTAGAGACAATGCAGACGTAGAACATAAAATGAAGTGTGAGAGGGTAAACTAGCTAAACAGACCGAACAGAGGGTGTTCAAGCTAGGCTCATTATTTCTTGTGTCGAGCTGAGTCGAACTTGAGCTCATGAAAAGCCCCAAGTAAAACAAGATGAGCACGAGGAAGCTCATTTACAACAAAATGACGATTTTTAACCCATTTTACCACTCCCTTGTCTCCCATGAATAAAAAAGAGTTCTACCACGTTTACCCACCGAAGACTCACCATCAATGGAAGGCCGAGCCACCATAACCTCGATCATAAGAGTCCTTTTCTGTTTTGCCTGCACCAATATATCTTACGACCCACTCACCTAATCTTCCTCGGTGCAAAGTGGGTAGGTTCTGATTGGCCTTGATGCAACCAATGTGCAGTGAGTCTTTGGTGGGTTGCAACCAGAGGGCCACGCCTGGAAGGTGTTAAAGAAAAACGGTTGTGATTTTTCCGTGGGTAAACTACACACAGAAGTACCAGCCTGCTACAAGGGTCTTTGCTTGCAGCTAGTGCACGTCACCTTGTGTTGACGTTGTAGGTTCAAAACCCAATGGTATACTCGTATAACTGGTAGGGGGTGTCTGCCTAACCCCAGCTTGCCTTTCAATAAAAAATAAAAAATACTATACATGGAAGCAAATTTCTGATGGTGATTGAAGGACAGCAAGTTTTTCTTATAGTAAACTGTAGCAGAACCCATGTTTTAACCTATCCATGAGCTGGGTCCCCAAGACTCGGCTCTATTTAGCCTTTTACCTGAATCTCTCTCTGTTTGCTCTGTATTGTTATAGTTGATTGGTTTCTTTCGTAAAGCCCTTGTAATAGTTGAAGGACTAGAGTTACAATTGGCGTGTTTGAGAACTACTTTGTAAAACTCAGGCAAGTCCTTCGTAAGATTGCAAAAAATAAGCAGGGTATCCGTAAATAGTTTAAAGGCTAGGAGGGTATTTGTATATTGTTCTTACTCCATTCAAACGACAAATGAACCGAGTGGCGGAGAGGGATGAAAGATAGCCCGCAGATTTGATTAAGTTGTATCATTAAAACAATTGCGCTGAACGTGCATCTGGTAAGATCCATGTGTTCGTCATGGCTTACCTCATTGCTAGAATTAACTAATTCATATGCAAATTTTTAACCAAAAAAAAAAACATTTTAATATTAATATAAACCTAATGGCCCTAATTATTTAGGGGGAAGATAAAAAGACGAAGCATGTGCACGAAGAATATTATGTCAACAGAAAAAAAGTGAAAAAATAATAACACATTCTTATTTCTAGTAAAATTTTGAAGCATTCTTTACAGTTTCCAGTTGACAGGATTGGCTTATTTAAGACAAAAAGGTTACGAATTAACCCTCACTTTTCTCAAACTTTCCCATCATCTTGTTGCACTTGGGAATGGAAAAGTGTTTTTAACTCACAAAATTGCCTCACATTTCTTGTTATTTCGTTTTGACCAATTATCTTTCGGATGTATTTGATCATATCTGTCTCGGAACCGATTTAGATTCGAATACATAACTATCCAATACCCATCATTTGTGTTGGATCCTTTTTTGCGTACAAGTCGTAAAGATGGCCCGTGGACCTAGTCCATCTTTCTTTGGTTTCCCTTTATAATTCAAATAGTAGGAACCGAATTTGGGTGAGAGAGGCGCGTGGTTGTGCAAAGAAATTTTAGAGTCTGTGAGAGATTGGATGGAGCATGAATCTGGATCAGTTTACGATCAACCCTGATCCAATCTCAATGCCCATGTTGACCCATGATAGGTCGTGGGTGAACAACTATCTGGCCGCCCTCTTCCAGCTCCCTTATAAGTTAAATATTCCAGGGACAGAGCCAACGCAAGTTTCAAAGAGAGCTAAGGAAAGGATTCACTCTCGCAGCTTTACACCAATCGTCTTGTTGGCTGCAAAGCAATGGAGTTGCTCAAAGAATTCGTCAACTTCATTATCACCGCTGTTATACTCTGTTGTCAGAGATTCAGAAGAGTTGAAGAACATTCGGATGGAGCAGGTCCATCGTCAACTCCTTCATCCTCACTGCCGTCTCAAACCAATGATGGGGCAGAGTTCCTTGAACATTCGGAGAGGGTCATATCTCCAGGCGATGGATCAGGTCCATCGTCAACTCCTTCATCCTCACTGCCGTCTCAAAGCAATGATGGGGCAGAGTTCGATGTGTTTCTAAGCTTCAGGGGTGAAGATACACGCAACGGTTTCACTGGCTATCTCTATGAAGTGTTAAAACTCCATGGCGTTCGCACCTTCATAGACAACGAGCATTTGGAGAAGGGCCAAAAGGTGACCGAGCTATTTCGGTACATCGATAGATCTAAGATCTGTGTGGCCATCTTCTCCAAGCATTACGCCGATTCAAAATGGTGCTTGAAAGAGATAGCGAAGATTGTTGAGTGCGGGAAGCTGACCGTTCCCGTGTTCTATGATGTAGAGCCAACCAATGTTCAGCATCAAAGTGGGCCTTTTGAATCATCATTCAACAATCATCACAAGAACAAGGAGTTGGATCAAGGGGAGGTGCAAAAATGGAAGGAGGCTTTGAGAAAAACAGGGGAAGTTTCCGGATACAATCTGAGAAACACAAATGGGTACTCTCTCTCTCTCTCTCTCTCTCTCTCTCTCTCTCTCTCAGCCCAGGTCTCCCATCGCCGGCCACCACCGTCGCCGTCACCGATTCTCTCTCTCCTGCCACCTCCATCGTCGCTCTCCTCTCTCTCAACCGAGCCCTTGCCCCCATCGTCGGCCCTCTCTTCGGCCACCACCGTCTCTGGCCCACTCTCTCCGGCCACCACCGTCACCGGCATCCTCTCTCTCAACGGAACCCTTGCCCCCCATCGTCGGCCCTCTCTTTCTCCGGCCATCTCCATCGTCGACCTCTCCTCTCTCTCAGCCGAGCCCTTGCCCCTGCTCTCTCCCTCTCTCTATCTCGTTCTTCCGTTCGCTGCCGCAAGTAACCCTATTTCCCTTCCCCGTTCCTCCGCGATCGTAACTACGCTAGTTTTTCTGCGATATTAACGAACACCTACTAAATTTCATTCTGGTTCTTTGATCGTGGGTTCCGAAGGCGGAAATCTTTGGATTCATATCCTCATCGAATAGAATAATAGAATGTTGCTTTCCTTGAGATCCATGTGAACAATCCTGAGTCGAGAATCCTCATGAAGCCGAGACTTTCCCTGATGGAGTTCTTCGACAACCTATCAGACAACGACCTTCCGGCATTCCTCTCCGTCGCCCTCTGAGTCCGCGTCGGACACCGTCGGAGGCCTAAGCCTGAGCCGAGTTTCGTCGGACGAGCCGAGCACCGCCGGAGTCTCCAACCCTCCCAGGTGTGCCTCTCTCTCTCAAGCTCCCCTCTCTTTCCCTCTCCGCAAGATGCAGAGATGGAGGCTTCGATCTCCCGTGGTTTCTGCGTTCTGTTCAACTGGTCGTCTTCCTCAACGGAGCTTCTTTTCACTTTCCAACTAGGCTTTATGAGTGATTCCTTCTTCCAGACGACGGATTGATCGTCTATCTGAGTTCTTTCGGGACGATCAGAGCGTCTGTCTTCGGAATTAGAATTTAGGGCTCTATTGTTTCCTTTTCATGGTTTGTTTGTAGCACAAGTTCCCGATTTGCCCCATCTCTCTCCTTCGTCTCTTCCCAGTTTTTCGGAGATCCGTAGGCTCCACCATTGGCGCTCTTTTTCATCTGGTTTCCCGAACCAGCGAGCCCTCTATTTCATTATGGAGGCTGTGAATGACAGCCTTTATGCTAAGCCGGTGGAGATTCAATGTTGTCCTGTCTTTCTAACCTTCTTTAAGATTTCAGAGATCCTCCGATCTTGCTTAAATGAGGGCTTCCTTCATATTTCAAATGTCATGTATTTTTTACGAGCGGTTAGGCAGGAGCCTCTCGAAGCCTGCACTACTAAGGCTATACTTGTTTCGCCTTTTTTAGTGCGTGAGCTTTCAAAATGGGTTGCTGATCGAGGATGGCAGCAGGTTTTATCTTTTTGGCAGTCATGCTAAGCTGAGGGATTGGTGGTGTGTTCTTGTTTCTCTCTGAACTTTCAGCAGCGCCGTGATTGTCATAGGTGTGGGTCATCTTTTCTCTCTCATCATTATCCAGTTTGAAAGCGAAGGCTATCAAACACCTCTCATCTCCATTGGTCGGGGAAGGCTCTTGTCACACAAGATTTTTTTGGGATGAGACATCATCCTGCAAGTCAGAATTCTAAACGGCCTCTCCGACAATTATCCTTCTCATCGTGGGTGCAGATTGGCGATTTTCAAAAACCGATGAATTTATTCTATGCGATCAAGATTGGGTCTATCTGGGTCCTGATCCGATCGCAATACATCGAGTTTTCTTTTTCGTCGTCTGCTCCGGTTATACCAGACCCATCTCCGACGTATGATGGCATCTCTCAGCCGTCGAAAGTTCTGCTAGGGGTGGGCCCAAAAAAATCTAGCTCTGCCAGCAATGTTTCCTCTCCTGGAGATCTGTCGCTCATTATTTCTCCTGCATGAAACTCAGCGTCTGATTTTTATTGTGTTCATTCTCGAGGCGGATTGGCGGTACGGTTGAAAACACATGCTCGTGGGGAGCATAGGACAATTTTGCCCTCATCGTCATCGAAAGTTCTGCCAGGGGAGGGCCCATAAAAATCTGGCCCTGTTAGCAATGTTTTCTCTCTTGGAGTTTAGTCACTCATTATTTCTCATGCTTGGGGCTCAGGGCCCGGTGTCCGCTTCTAATTGTTCCCCTTTTCGTAACAAGTTGGAGGCGTGATTGGGTACGCTTGTGTATGGTGGGCAAATAACGATTTTGCCATTGTCCCTCATTATTTTTTCCTCTTGATGTTTTGATTCTTTGGTTATCAATATCTTCATGTTTAATGTCAGAACCAACCTAGCAATCAGATGCATGGTGCTTGGTTTCTCGGTTCTGTGTCTTCTTCCTTTATTGCATTATGTCTCTGAGGTTATTTTCTTTGTCCCAACTTTTGGTCTTCTGTCAAACGGTGTCTCATTTGGTAGTCCATCGTGGGGTCAGGTTAGCCACTTGTTTATATCTTTGCTTTGACAGGGTTCCAGTTTACAACTCTTGGGTGTTGAGGTTGTCGACGCAGCTAAGTTGCTGGATATCTCTCTCTCCTCATCGCAGTTGCAAGCTATAGCTGCTGACATATATTTTATGATTTCAGCTATCTCTGCTATTATTCGGGACTCTCTTTGTCACTCCGGTGGGGTAGACTGCGAGCAAATGGGTATTTTCAACTGTCACTCGAGGGCGATTGTTTGTGCCGGGGGTGTTCGGCAAGTCATAAATGGTCAGCGAAGAAGGATGAGGCATTCCTCAATTGTTTCGGCTATCGATGCTAGGTCTCCAAGACGGTCGTCTCGGTCCCACCAACCCTTAGTTTTTCTAGATTTTGTGTCATGAAGACTATTTGTTGGAATATTAGGGGGCTGAATTATCCCACAAAATGCCTGTTTTTGGCTAATTGGGTTAGGGAGGAGAAGCCCGACCTATTTGCTTTATGTAAAACTAAAATGGATGTCATCCCGCTCGCGGTCGCCTTTAGCATCTGGTATGGAGTTTATTTCTTTAAGTCTGCGATTAACCATGCTAGAGGTATCCTTACTTTGTGGAAGTAGTCTTTAAATTTATCTCAGCTGGATGTGGGTCTTTTCTCTCTGTCTGTTGCTTTCAATTTGCAGGCAGTTGGCAGAAGAGTCATGGTTTCTGTTGTTTATGGCCATAATCTTGCCGCCATAAGGCTTGCGTTCTAGGATAATTTAGATAGGGTTGTCGTTTCTACCGCAGAGTGGCACCTTCTTATGAGGGATTTCAATTATTTGCTATTTATTAATGACTTTAATAACCTCATCATTTCTAATCCCTCTATGCGAGGTTTCTAAGACTTTATTCATCGACATCTCCTATATACTATCTCTCTAACCGAGGAGCGCTTCTCTTGGTCGAATAGGCGGTCTTGCCCGTGCTGTAGGGTCCTTGACAGGGTCTTTGTCACTCTTAATTTACTGGACCTCATTCCAGATGTTAAGTGTGGGTTGCTTGCTCTCTCAATCTCGGACCATGGGCAGATCATCATTCATTGGGGGGATGACTTTAAATCCACCAAGAGCTTTATGTTTGAAGAATGGTGGTTCCGGGAGGCAGATTTTTCCACTGTTATTGCTAATTTTTGTAACAAACCTTTGGGTGAGTGTTGTGCGGCTCTTCGGCTTTAAAAGAAGCTTTCTCGTCTAGCTAAGGATATCAAGGCTTGGCTTCATAGTCGTAATGTAGAGAAATTTCAGCAAATGATAGCATAGGATCATGAGATTTGTGTGTTGTATCAGTCTATGTCTTTTTCAAGCTCTCTCTGATTTGCAACTTCTCAGTCTTCAGGCCAAGTCCTTTGAGTTAACTATGTTCTTGAAAAGTTGGAGGGTCAAGTAGGAAATTCGTTGGAAGCAGAGGTCTAAGGTGAAATGGCTTGCGGCTGGTGATGACAACACTAAATTTTTCCACTGATATGCTTCCCATCGTCTTAGGAGAAATGTCGTTCCTTCTATCTCTATTGGGGGTATTCCCTATCTCAATCAATATGTTAATTCGGCAGTCATACAATATTATAAGGCTTTATATTCTGTTTTGTCCGCTACTGAGGGTGTCATTGGTAATGTCCTAGTTGGGTCGATTCACCATGAACAAGCCAGATCTATGCAAATGAGGTTCTCTGAAGATGAGATTTTTAGGGTCATTAAGGATCTATCAGGTTGGGAAGCGCCCAATATTGATAGGTTTCATGTCGATTTTTTCAGAATCTTTTGGGACGGTGTTAAGTCAGACGTAGTGAGCATGTTTGACGAGTTCTATCGTAACTCCAGACTGCCTTCTCATTTTCACTTAGCTATTATTTCGCTTATTCCAAAAGATGATGAGGCGACTGATATTTCTCAGTTCCGCCAGATCTTAGTTATGAGTGCTCTCCATCGGATATTTGCCAAGGTTTTGGTGAATATGCTGAAATTAGTGGGTCACTAGATTTTTTCAGACTCTGAGTTCGACTTCATCCGTAATAAGAGGGTCCAACACTCGTTCATCATGGCGTCCGAGGTGTTTATTCCTTGCAGCAGAACGGTCAACCTTATTTTTCCTTCAATTAGATTTTTATAAAGCTTTTGATTCCGTGCATTAGCCCTTCTTATTTCAAATGTTATCAAATTTCGGTATTGGTCATCGTTTTTCTGGTTGGGTGAAGGAGCTGGTCTCAAATGCCCAGGCCATGTTAAATATCAATGGTGTTAGAGGAGATCAGTTCAAGCTGGGACGAGGTTTGCGGCAAGGGTGCCCTCTCTCACCTTTGTTGTTCAATGTAGTTGTTGAGGGTCTTGTGGTCTTGCTTAAGCGGGTTGCGGCATCACGATTCATTAATCCTTTGCAGGTTCCAGATTTTTCAGGTCATATTTTTACTTATGTTGATGATATGATCATTTTTTGTTGTGCAAATGTTCAGCAGATGCTTAGGTTCAAACTTATCCTTCAGTTCCTCCTCTCTCTATCTGGGCTTTCTCTGAATGAGAACAAATGCTCTCTTACTATGTTCAATGTTCAGTCCACTATGCTTGCAGCTGGGAATAAAATTTTTTATTCCATTATTTTTGAGTTGCTTATAATGTACCTGGGCTTGTCGTTACAAGTGAAGCACCTCTTTTATGCTGCATGAGCTCCGATGCTTTAAAAAGTAAAGCGAAAATTACTATCGTGTATGTTGTCTTATCTTTCCATCGTTGGCCGTCTGACTTTAGTCAGACATGTTCTTTCCACTATTCCAGAATCTTTCATGTCTGTGGGAGCGGAGAAGCACCTGATGCACTTTCTGGAAGGTTTTCTATGGTCTGGGTGTCAATTCAAGGGTCACTACAAGAAAAATGTTAATTAGCGACAGAAATTTGTGGTGGATTATTTCTATCGCAAATTTGCAACGGATTAGCTAAAGAAAGCTAGTCGTCCCTAAAATTGGAATTAGTGACGGAAAAAATCAGTTTCAAAATTCATCGTCAATTAGCGACGGATTCACGATGAAAAAATTAAGTCTCAAAATCCGTCGCTAATTAGCGATAGAATTTGTTCATCGCTAAGTCGTCGCTAATTTGTAGTCAAAAATTCATATTGGTTGCCACGTTGGCAATCCGTGTACGACAACGTTCTACCAATCAGAGCATAAAGCGTCGTGCACCTCAAACTTATATGAGTACATCGCCATCTCCTGGTTCCTCAGCGTCGATGTCCCGATCACATAAGGCCGACCCCATCATCCTCTCCTCCGGCCAGACCTACTAGCGCAATTGCGCATACACCTTGCTGTACTCCGGCCAGACCCGCTACCGTGTCACCCGCCAGCCCCTCTCCGGTGACCGCCCCTCCTACCTCATCCCCAACCTCCCCCTCCGCTCTGCCATCCACCGCTTCTACCACTCCTCCGGCCTCCCTTCCCCTTCCCCGCCATCCATCCAGGCCGCCCGCCTCCTCGTCGACAACTTTCTCCACCCCACCGCCCCTCGCTCACCTCCCCGACCCCGTCCCTCCGCCCCTTCGATGCCGCCCATCGAAGCCTGACTCGTCCACTCCGCCACTAACTTTGACCCCATCTTGCCCTTCCATCGAAGCCCGACTCGTCTTCTTCTACTGGGCGATCGATCTGTCAGATGGAGGATTACAAGCGGATCTCAGTAACTCGAAGGACTATAGTTGGTGTCATAAGGTTTGTGAGGCGCATTCCAAGGCGAGCATGGTGATGGTTGACATAATCATGCGGAGGTTTTGCCAGCAGTTTAGCTTGTGGGCTTCCTCAATTATTCTTTTTGGTTTTGATTGATTCGAGATTTTACTGAAATGAAGAAAGAAAAGAGCAAGAATTTTTTATTTTTTATTTTATTTTGTGACGGATTAGTGACAGATATTATCCATCGCCAATTTAGTGACGGATTAGGGACGAATATTTATCTTTTGCAAAACCAAATCAGTGCTTATTTAGCAACGGACTCGTGACGGATCATGACATTCGTTAATCCATCGTAAATTAGCGACGAAAGTAGCGATATATTAGTTTTGTCGCTAATTAGCCACCAAGAAATTGTGACGGACGCTATCCATGCTAAACAGTTTAGCGACGGATTTGCAACAAATAACGTCCGTCACTAATCCACGGAATTCTTATAGTGATTTCAATCAACTTTAACTCATGAAAATAGTAAATACAACATGCTAAACATGATCCAACACAAACTCTATACCTTCACAATTTATGAATAAGATCTTGTATCTCTCAACCTGCACGAAATTGACTTCTCTAACTTTCAATATATATATATATATATATATATGAGAATTGAAAAACCAGAATTAGACTGTGAACTAGACATTTGGGATGTTTTTTTTTGCAAAATCGAACCCTTTGTGCATTCAGCATAGTCCATTTGCTAGGAATAAATTGTTGGATCATGTTAGAAGGTGATTTTTGAATAGTCAAATATTTACTAAAATTTTGAGCTGTTGATTTTCAAACCTTCAGAAAACTTAATACGCATCATAACTGGATGATTCGAGAGCTGATCTCATTAAAACCAAGCACATAGATCCCATAATAATATATATATAGTGAAAATATTGATAATAGGCATAAATATATTATAATTTAAAAAAAAACTGTATTTCTTTAATAATATTATGATAACTAGCATGAATTGATAAATTTCTTTTTTTCATAAATATATGAATGCATTGGCTACAAATATAAAACAATCACACCAGTTTATATACTTTATGTGAACAAGTGCATACTTAAACTACTTATGATAAAATAGTGAATGTCTTAAATAAAATGTTTAAATGCACAACTTATGGGTCTATAGTTTAAATAAAATAGATTTAAGGATTACAGTAAAATTAATGTTGTAACATTAAATTTTAAGATTTCCCTATTTCGTTCAATACATTACGTCCTTTATATTAAAAATATAAAAACATCAATTTTAAATAAATAAAACTAATTTTTTTTAATAAAACATGTATCTCAACTTTTTATTAAAAAAGAAATTTTTTACTTGAGTGAAATGTGCTAGAAACATATGGCAAACATGTTTCCAAGTAATGGAAATGAGTTTCTCGTATAAAGTAGTAGATTTCTTATGTAATGTGAATCATGTTTCTCACTCGATGGGAAATGAGTTTCCCATGCAGTTTTATAGGATTCCAACAAGTTTGGGAAACGTTGGGTTTCTTGATTCATAAATGGTTTCTCCCAAAATGGACGTTGCAAGTTCGAACCCCAAATGGTATGGGCTGTATAACTGGTAAACGGGGTCCTGTGCCAAGCTGAAGGCCCAGGTTCGAATCCCTCTGCCACATGGGGCTTAGGAGATATCTGGTAGGGATCTGCCTAACCCCAGCTTGCCTTTCGAAGAAAAAAAAATTATTTTGTTCCTAATATCTTTTCCAAAGGAATTTTGGCCTTTCTGATGTTGCTTTTGGGAACAAGTTAATAATAATCCATGTAAGCTTGCAGTTCCAACATATTAGGGATGAGTGTCTGTTTATAACCCTTAGATGTAAAGGTGGAAAGTTTATAGATTTTTATGACTGATTTGGTTCAAGGCCCTCTAAATCCTCTTATCCTCCTTTTTTTTTGGTCTGGAAATCTTTACAACTTCAAATAATTTGCTGCATTTCTTAAAAGCCTTCTTCAAGGATGCACGGATTTGCTGAATATTTTAAGTTCAGCGTATCAATATTAAACAAAATTTGGCTCAGCAAAATGTAAAAACTGTGGAGATTATATTCCAAAAGCATTAGTAGGCACTATTTGGAAAAAATAAAACAATTTTGAATCCTAATATAACAGTGGCCTTCTTAATGTTGGTCCCCTAATTTGAGGTCCTCCGGGCAACATTTGTTGCTAACAAGCTCATTTAATTATGTGTTTCATGTATCAACGTTAAATGACATTAATATTTCTTGGTTTTTTTGATGAAATAATATATCTAGCTTTTATTTTTCATATTTCTTACATTTCTTGTGGACAACCTTGTAGGCACGAGGCAAATCTAATTTCCAAGATTGTTAAAAGGGTGCTACTTGAAGTAAATATGGTTCCGTTTGAAGCTGCAGAACACCCAATTGACATTGATTCTCGTGTTAAGGATGTAAAGAAACTCTTCAAGATGGGGGAAAGTGACGTACAGTTTATTGGAATCCAAGGGATAGGAGGCATCGGAAAAACAACAATTGCCAAGGCTATTTACAATGATTTAATTCCTGAGTTTGAAGGTGGTACTCTTATTTTAAACATCAGGGAAATGTTTGAACAAGGGAGAGAAGTCGAGTTACAGAAGCAACTCATTCATGACATCTTGAAACATTACGATTCAACCATAAGCAACATTGAACAAGGAAAACGCCTGATACAAACCAGACTCAAGTCTAAAAAAGTTCTAATTATTCTGGATGATGTTGATCATACAGATCAATTAAGCGTATTTGCTGGTGGAAGAGGCTGGTTTGGTCCAGGAAGTATTATATTCATAACAACAAGGGATAAGGCTGTATTGAAACAACATCAAATTTATGAGGTTAAAGAACTAAGGGATGATCTATCACTTGAATTATTTAGTTGTTATGCGTTCAAAGGCAATCAACCAGAAGAAAAGTTTCTGGAGCTGTCAAAAAAATTTGTTAAAGCTACTGGAGGGCTACCCTTAGCCCTTAAAGTATTCGGATCTCTTTTATTTGGGAAAACGGATGTTAAAGAATGGAGTTCTATATTGGAAAAGTTGCAAGAAATTCCTGCCAAAGACATTCAAAAGCGACTGAAGATAAGTTACGATGGACTCGACGAAGAAGAGAAACAAATATTTCTGGACATCGCATGTTTTTTTGTTGGTATGGATAAAATGCTTACAGAACGGGCAACTTATATGTGGAAAGCTTGTAAATTCTATCCAGAATCTGCCATTCGAGTTCTTCAAAGTAAGTCTCTCATTAATAAAGACAAGAATGGAAAATTCACGATGCATGATCATGTTCGAGACATGGGGAAGGAAATAGTTCGAGGGGAAAATATTTTATGTCCATCGGTTATGGAGAGGAGTAGGTTATTGAACCGGGATGACATATTTGATCTCTTACAAAAGGAGGTATCAATCTCTCTCTCTCTCTCTCTCTCTCTCTCTCTCTCTCATAATTGCACGGCCTTGTGTTCGGCCCGAACACAGTAAAACGCCTCTTTGTTCGATCAGGGACTACAACCCCGTTGATTTTACTTGACATGGGTAGATCAGCATGTCAAACTCTGATGGCCCACCACTTGAGTCACTTTTGTAGCGAGTAAATTCAGACTTATAGAAATAATAGTCTATTAATTAGTCCAAGGTCATCTATTCTCTCTAAAGAGACACATGAGTGTCATAAGAGAGACAGGTTCCTCTGTACACTTGAATGTCTGAGAGACAAAGAGGCCTACGACTTCTCCTACCAACAAGAGAGAATAAAAAAGAGGATTCTTGTCGGTAAGGAAGTGTATCCTTAAGCTTGAGGTCTTCAGAACAAAGTACTGTAGCCTGATTTCACATAATCGATTATTTAAAATGGCCTTATGCATGGTGTTTTTCTTTTCTTCTGGACGGGGTGTTTCACATAAAATCATTGTATTCTTCTCTTAATTTGGATTTCTACTGTATTGTTTGCAATGTATATTTGTCATGGGGGAGGGAAGTTGCCCGAGATTTGGTATATTTAAGGTTCTATGTGGTTGTATTTATAAAAGTGTTTGTTGAATTTTTCTAAGACATTCATATAAAATAAAAGTGCTTGTGCTTTGGTTTCAATCCAACACACTTTTGCCCCAAAAGGTGAGGTAAATTTGCTCATTTGTGAGATAAGAGAGCTCATGACATGCATTGTCATTTTATTGAAATAGTTGTCTGTCCAAAGCTGTTTACTACTTTTACTACAAGAAACCTGTGGATTAGCGACGACCTAAATTTGTTGCTAATCCGACGCTAATCCGTCGCTAAACAGTTTAGCGACAGAAAACTTTCATCGCGATTTTTTCGACGCTAAGTAGTGCCAGAACTTATCCGCCGTTAATTCCGTCGCTAATTTGCGACGGATTAGCGACGAATATGATCCATCGCGAGTCCTTCGCTATTTTAAATTAGCGATGGATCATATTCGTCGCTAATCCGTCGTTAAATTAAAAAAAAAAAAAAATTGCTCGTTGCCGGCGCGTTCTCCGCAAGAAGCAATTTTTTTTTGCATAACCAGCGGGTTCTGGCGTCGGGACGCTCTTCCCCTAACAATCGCGATGAACCGGCGCTGCCTCCAGTTGCATCTTCCTCACCCTCTCCCTCCGCCTCTTCCCTTCACTCTACGGCTTCTTCATCCTCCTCCTCCACGTGACCACCATCGTTGCCGCCACATTTGGCTGCGCGTCGGCGACCAGCGCTGCCTCGCACACGCGCTGGTATACCTCCCACATGGTGTCAACCATGCTGATGGCCATATTCGAGGGATCGGTGTCGGTGCTCATCTTCACACGGACGGGAGACTTCCTGCAGTCCCTCAAGTCGTACGTCAGAGAAGACGACGCAGAGGTGATACTCAAGCTTGCGGGGGGTCTCTGCGTGCTCATATTTTGCTTGGAGTGGGTGGTGTTGTGCTTGGCATTCATAATGCGCTACAACGCCTATGTTGTTGAACCGGTGCGTCCCGGCGTCGGCGACTCCGACAGGCTCCCGTGGCTCCCCAACAGCAGCCTCCTCTTCGTCGCCACTCTCTTCGACTCCGGCAAGCTCCAGGTTTAAATCGAACAGGAGGGAAAAACAAAGGGAGAAAAATTTTTGAACGGAGGGAGGGAAAATTTCGTGCCTCAGGTGGGACAAAAATTAGCGACGGAATTAGCGAGGGAATTTTTCTGTCCCTAATCCGTCGCAAATTAGCGACGGAAAAATTCCCTCGCTAATTCCATCGCTAATTAGCATTTTTTGTAGTGTTTTGGCGATGAAAAAATGTTGTTGCTAATCCCTCGCTAATTAGCGACAGAGATATTTCCGTCGCTAATTTTGCAAATATTTCAAACGTTAGCGACAAATAGTTTTCGCTCGCTAATCCGTCGCAAATTGGCGACGGAAAAAATCCGTCACAAATTTTCGTCGCTAAGTAGCATTTTTCTTGTGGTGTTTGAACCAGTGTTGTGAGAGGCGTACGCCTCAGTACTTGAAGCGTACGCCTCACAGGCGAGGCGCACGCTCAAGGTACTGAGGCGCACCCTCAATACTTGAAGCGTTCTGGAATTGCTTTGAATACATAATTATCTAAAATAATTTCAAATATAACACTGTTTGGATTGCCCTCACTATGATTTCAGCTAAATGTTTGATGCAAGTTTCAATAGCATTAATAGCTCTCGATTAATTGCGTGGTGGTAAACCACTAAAAATCTTGCATTAGTATAACTAACTTAAATTTACATATACCTGTATATAAGAGATGTGCGCAAAAGTGCATTGCAGAAAAACTACAGTTTCATGATAGTTCTATTGCATGTATGCATTTGATATGTCCAAGAAAAAAATATTTATATGCATCACTAAGATTTTTTTTTTTTGTTTAGACCGTTTTTGATGGAAACAAATTCAAGGTTATAATTTAAAAAAATTGGGAGCTATTTATTTTTCAAGTCCTTCAAAAACCTTATATTTACTAAATCAACCATCAAACAAACTCATATATGCATATAACAAACTCATATATGTATATTTATATTAAAAAACCATTTACCAGTTCTATTTTATTAATATTATATATTTTATTATTTTGATCATGAAGCTTACGCTTCAACGCCTCGAGGCTTACGCCTCGCTTCGCCTCGTCGCATTTAACAACCTTGCTTTGAACTAACCCAAACCTGTTGAGTCGTGACCACCATTAGAACCGGTTCAAACCATTTTGCTTGATTGAGATTGTGACAATATATTTAGGAGTTCCAAAACAATTTTAAGGGCAAATATATGCTTTCAATGTTTTAGGCGTTTTGCTAAATTTATAATCTACTTTGAATATTACTTTGGGAAATACTTGAGGCTGCCTGGTCAAGCTAAGAGGTTGCATTGTATCTGACTCAAAATTGCATCGTTTTCTGCAGGGGTCAGCAACTGTCGAAGGGATCATGCAGGGTGACTTCATTTTCTTAACTGAACCTGAATTTAGCAGCATCGAGGACGAAATGCAAGGACGAGGAATAATAAAAAGGACACCTTTTAGTGCCAAATGCTTTGAAAAAATGCCCAATCTGAGATTTCTTTATATTCATCATGAAAGCTTTAGAGGCGAATTCCAATGTTTCCCTACATATTTGAGATGGTTGACATTGAGATATTGTCACTTCGAGTCGTCACCATCCGACTTTAACCTTGAGAAGGTCGTAATCCTTGATCTCGCTGGCAGCAATATTGCTGATCAGTTTCTTATTGAGGGATCATCCTTACTGAGAAAAAAGGTCAGTAATAAAGAGGCTTCATTTATTTCTGACTCGTTGACAGTTTTGTTTGTGTATGATGTCTCAAACCTGAATTTCAACTGAAAACAATTTGCAGGTCTTTAACGAACTGAAAATTCTTGATCTCAGTTGGACAAAAATAAGACTGACTCCTGATTTCACCAATATGCCCCACCTGGTGGAATTGATACTGGAGTTTTGCAAAGAGTTGACGGAAGTTCATGAATCTATTGGGGAACTGAAGAGCTTGAAATACTTGAATCTGAAATACTGTGTCAAACTTTGCTCTTTACCAATAGGAATAGGGGGTATGAAATCACTGAAGCAGCTTAAGCTTGATTTTATAGAAATAAAGACCATACCTGATTCAATCTGCCGATTGAGTTCACTTGAAATCCTTGATCTCCAAGGGTGTTCTAAGCTTTCTCTTTTGCCAGAACGATTGGGGGACATGAAATCACTCAAGGAGCTTGATATTGAAGGTACAACCATACAGACCGTACCTTACTCGATTGGACAGCTTACGAACCTGCGCAAATTTTCTTTAAACGGTTGCAGGTGCCTGGAAGTGTTGCCTGATTCCATCTGCCAATTGAGTTCACTTGAAATCCTTTATCTCCAAGGGTGTTCTAAGCTTTCTGTTTTGCCAGAACGATTGGGGGACATGAAATCACTGAGGGAGCTTGATATTGAAGGTACAAGCATACAGGCCGTACCTGACTCGATAGCACAGCTTACGAACCTACGTGTGTTTTCTTCGAAGTATAGCGGACGTGTGAGAAGGCCACCTGATTCCATTAGAAGTTTGGGCCCCTTATTATGGAGACGTCATTAAAGTGAGTGCCACATCTTGCGGGTTTCTTGCTTTACTACCTCATTCATTGTGTAAAAGAATAAAAGAACTTCGTTTAGTTGATCCTACAACGAGAGAGCTGCCTCGTCTTAATGGACCGCTGGAAAACCTTGAGATATTGCAGTTAGACTGCAAGAAACTCAAAGCTCTCCCTAATTGGATTGGGTCAATGGGAAAGCTTAAAGAATTGGAACTTCGGGCGAACCTCAAATCTCTACCAGATTCGATTGGAGGATTGGGAAGCGTTGAGACCCTCGACATCAGTAGCACAGATTTAAGAGCTGTACCTGAATGGATTGGACATTTGGAAAGTCTGCTGCATCTTACATTGAAGCACAACAACAAACTGAAAGCTTTACCTGCATCGATTGGGTCATTGGGAAGGCTTCAGAAATTGGACTTATGTGGTTGCGGTAAGCTTACGTCACTTCCCCAGCTTCCCTCTTCCCTACAAGTTCTTTCTGTAGAGGGATGCAACCAACTGAACACAATATCAGATGTTTCCAACTTGAGATCATTTAATAACTTTCGTCTCGAAGGCTGCAAGTTGCTTCAAGACATTCCATGCCTGGAAAAGATTACAAGCACCTTAGAAAAGCTACGTTTGCCAGGCCCTTCTGGTTCAGTGGAGGTATGCATGTGCATCTTCTCGTTTCTTTGTTATGGATTAAACAAAATGCCATAAATATCAGATTTATATATTGAAGTTGTTACAACTCTGTGGCTGCCAGCTTTTCCAACGCATTCCTGATGTCGAATCTATAGAACCCAACTCAACAGGGCTAGATTTGCTCAGGCGTCGAGTTTTGGTGGGGTTTAGCCGCCTTACCGATGATTTCATGAACAGAGTGTTTAAGGTATACCCTCTCCCTCTTTGTTCTGGATTGACCAATATATATTATTTATTTTGTTGGTAATAATCAGAGTGCATTTCTGGTCAGAGCGTTCTAATGCCCCTTCATCGAGTTCAGTTTCACTCATCCCGTGTCATCCCCATCTTCATACCCCTCTTCAATCTTATGATGCAGGTTGTTTTGATGAAATCTGAACTTATAGATAGATTCAGCATGGTCGATTTAATAAGAATTGATGCTTAAATAATTTTGTTTTGCCAAAAAAATATGATTTTTAAATCACAAATATTTTGTATTTATTCATTATTTATTTTTTTTATTGCCAAGAAAATCTTGCACACAAGTCAAATTCCACCGATTTAAATGTCTATCTTCTCTAAATAAATTAAATCATGCCTATGGAGACTGATTTGATCAAAACAACTTGCACCAATCAAATCCCAAGAAGGGCTACCAAGATAGGGATGACGAAGGGGATGAGTGAAACCCATTTTACGTTCATCCAGAACACCCTAAAAGGAGCAGTTAAGAGACATGGCTAAGTGTCACCCCCATTGCATGGGGCCCACATGAAATGCTGTCATGTGATTGGCAATGGCACCCGTAGCAGAGCAAAAAATTTAAGTAGGGTACTGGGTACAAATGCACAGTAAAAAGAAAAAGTAATTTCTTTGACTAATGTACTAGGAAGTGCAAAAAAAAAAAACATAATTTAAAAACTAGGATGTCATTTTCATAATTAGAAACTTTGATTGAAACTAAACAATATGTTTTCGGTAATAAAAAAAATTTATTTAAGAACAACAGAGTATGTAATAACATTTTCACAATTTTACTTTGTTTGATATATAGACATAAGAAAGTACCTTTTATGAATAATGAAGTGCCACTAAGCTCAAGTTTAGATCTTGAAATGCATTCAGCATTACGTGACAAAGGAATATAAATATCTTACAAATAAATAGCTAAGTAATTTTTAAAAGAATATATAAAAGATATTATAAATATTTTAAAAAAAAATTTAAAATTTGTACAAGTCACTCAAAATAAAGAGGAACATCAAACATTTTTAATAAATTTTATGTTTTTCACCAATTTATCGTTATCATTAATTATACACTCACTTTCTAATAAAAAATTTAATGTGTATTTGTATATTACCATAGTTAAATGAAACCTATTTAATTATTTCTCTAATCAATTCACTAACCTATTTAATTGAAACAAAAAAAAAACAAATACATGATAATCAAAACAAAAAAAACCTAAAATTCTCATCTATGCGAATTGAAACAAAAAAAAAAACCAAAATTCTAAGTTTTTACCAAAGTCAAGTATTCATTATTTATATTTTAAAGCTAATTAAAAGATTACAATACACCCTAAAAGCAAAATCCAAAATCCAAAATTCATGTCATTTAAACAAATACAAAATTGAAACCTTAATTTTTACATAATTATGCATTTATGTTAACCAAGCATATAGAATCTTAATAAAAAACACAAAAATACGTAAATTGAATATTTATCTTATTTAAAATTAAAATAAAAACTAAATGCTATTAAAAACACAAAAAAACTCTAAAACTTAATTAAATATTCATGCTATTGAAAAAAAATACTAAATGAAAAACTCAATCCTAGCAAACATCATCATTCATAATTTTCATGCATAAGCTAATTGAAACAAAAAATAACAAAACCCCAAAATTTTTAACTAAAATCTACCATGTGAATCATGTATAATGTTGATTAAATAACAAATTAATATTTATTTAATTAAAAACCTAAATGCTAATTAAAAAAAAAAACACAAAAAGCCTTAAACCCTAGATAATGAAATGCAACTATTTTAAAAAAAGTAAATAAATAACCTAAATCCTAATCATAACAAACAATAATCATAATTTCATATGTTAATTGAAAAAATTATTAAAAAATATTAATTAAAGTGAGCAAGAAAGATAGGGAGAGGACCTTGTCTTCTGCGTGTTGCGGCTGCGAGAGTGTGCGATGGTCGGAGGCTGCCTTGGTGCCTCGGGACGATATGGGCTTGTGGCTGTGGGGTCGGGTTGCTGGGAGAGGGGGTCACACTGAAAGTGCTCCTGTCAGGCACCCAGACGTGATCCGAACTCGTTTGTTGGAAAATTTTGGGTCAGGGTGGGCGCCCCACAACGTGGCTGGGCCACTGCCTGGCACATAGCCGCTCCATGGATCCCTGCTCTGTGATGAACGACATCCCAAATAAAATGGATCATATGTCTTTTATATGGGTCCCAATTTTTTTTTTTAAGTTCACCACAACGTATTTGGGATGTCATAGCACGCTCTTATAATGGAAGGGGGTTAGAGTAAAGTATCAGACGTTGATGAGTGACCCTCCCTTTTGCTGGCTCACAGGAGGCAACCTTTCCACGTTTGCGATCATTTCATATTGGCATGTCAGAAAGAAGGATGGATGTTACGGGTCAACTGCACTTGTCTTTCATGTTTCCAAAAGTTCCCAATGACCACCTCAGGTTGAGGTTTGGGAAGTTGACGATGAAAAAGGTCACATCACCCACTCGTATCGTAATCATGGCAGATGACCGTCTCGTCTATGATACCACACGGGTGGTCGGGTACTTTAGTAGAGTCTTTTTTGAAGAGTGTGATGAGTTCCTGTCGTGTTTAAGGGAGATGGACGTTTGTCACACCATACATGTGACAGTGGATGTGTCGTCATTCACATCTTTCCATGCCCATTTTGTATGGTCTGAACTCGCTTAAGGGAGGGGAGGGGAGGGGAGGGGAGGGGTAAAGGAATTTCCTGGTCAGTTTTTGTGGTAGGACGCGCCCATCAAACACCCCATAATTTCTTTCCAATTTTGTATGTAACACCCCTCCACTCGCGCACTTTTTTCCCCCATCAATAGTTCTTTCAAAAAGGAAATTTCATTTAAGGCCAAACTTTTACCCCTAATTTCAAATATGAACTTCACGTTTCTTAAATTCTAAATATAAGCCAAAATTTTCTTTAAAACTGTCAACTAAGCATAACTAGCACCTCAAGACAACCTCTATCATCTTGGAAAACGTGTTTCCTCTTTGATTTTTTTTTTATTGTCGCTGAAAAGTGCTCATTCATTCTCACATGAAGGACAAAATAAACAGTTTGAATTCTTAAAGACCAAGGTCACTGTTATAATTTGGCTTAGAGTTAAAGACAATGATAAAATGCAGGCCTTTATTTGACAGTTTTTCATGAAAAATTCAGTATATTTGAAATTTCAGAAATGTGGGTCCATATTTAAAATTAGGGGCAAAAAAGTTGGGCACATTTCAGCGCTGGATACAATGGAAGCCAAGCTCTCAACCCCAAGTGTCTCTCCCAAAGGGAAGCTATCCTTGGTGATCTCCTCTATCTTCTCCTCCAACCATCTCTCTCTCTCTCTCTCTCTCTCTCTCTCTCTCTCTCTCTCTCTCTCTCTCGAGCGACCATAGCATTGAAGCGGTGTCTCCCCTCTCAACCGTCCTTCACAAAGATGGTGCTTCCCTGCAATACCTCTCGATCGGGAAGATTTGTGATGACAGTCATTGTGCCTCCCAAATCCAAGTGAGTTTGCATGTTTTTGTCTCTTGAATGTTGTGTGAGTTTTTTTGTTTTTTTATCTCCTTTGGATTGTGTTGTTTGAGGAAGGGGTGATGCAAATCATGTGACTAGATGTGTTTGTTTCCACATGAATCCATTTGGAGGGTTTTGGTTTAGGATTCATTTTTTTACTGCCCAAAAGAAGGTCGATGCATTTTCTGGGAAATTTTGTGGTGGGGTGTGATGAAAGTTGTGATTGTGTGATGTGTTTTGCTTTTCGGTGCCTACTTCATGAGGTTGGTTTCTTGGATTTCTGATTTTTTTCGACGTCTGCATTTTCAATTTGGGCTCCTCATTTGCTTTCCAGAATTTGACGTGCACCTTATGAAATCTCCCAGGAAATTGAAATTTAATACTTTTGTATGTTAATTGCTCATTAATTTTTAGGCTGTTCTAGAATTATAGGGATGCTGAAGAGTCTGCGGAAGCACTTGAGCACGCAGGGGGTATCATGGTGGTTCTGAAAATTTTCAAATTTGCAATAAAACACAGGATAAATTCTTCCACGTCTTTTTAGCATCAATCAAACACAAGATAAATTCTTTTTGTGACAAAAACTTCAGGAAGTATTTATCATGGAAGAAAAAATCTCTTAAGGAAAAATTTATCTCCAGCAATCAAACACTCCTTTAGAGATTAATTAAACAAAGGAATTTGTGGAAGGGAAGATCTAACAACTACAACCGTGTGCATGAAAAGCTTGGACTTTAGGAGTGGGTACAATACTCTATCTTAATGAACAATTTTTGCGTTTTAAAGCCCTTACTCAAAAAACCATAAGAAAGAACAAGAACCTGGCATTGACTGAGAATCAAATGGATGCAACCTACCCCATAACTTGAAAAGATGCAAATGACTGAAGAATTGCAAGAGCTAAGCTTGTTCATACTTCAGAGAGTGAATGAGATCCCATTCATTACCATCACCATTGAATCTCCGTCTTCATGAGTTACTGCTAGTATGATATAGTTAATATGCACGAAAATGTACTCGAATAGATGTAAAGGTCTGGGATTTGGTCGAATGGATCCAGATGGTGGTGTGGGCTTCCATTTGGTCCCTCTCTCTAGATCATTGGTGGCGTGCTGGGGGACTCGGATAAAAATCGTTTGGGATCCAAATCGTGACTCGTCAACTCAGATTATTCAAGATTTTTTATATATTTTAAAAATAAAATTACTTATAAATATATTTGCCTAGAAGGACTGCATGAGAAAGGCTACGACAAGACATTGCGATTAAAACAGGGATGTCAACGGGTCAGATGTAATCTGACATCCGACCTAAATCCAAATCCGATTAGTCAGATTCTGGACCAGATCCAATTAAAAAATGTTTGCGGATTTGGTTTTCACTTTTGAATTGAAACATGACCCTAAATTTCTTGAAAACCTGAACCCGATTAAGTGTAAATATCCGGATTTAAGCTACTCGAATTTGCCAACTATGTTGTACATGCTCCCTCATTTAAATTCATCGAGTTAGAACAAGTGTTGTAATTGGGTTGGATACGCCCTTGATAATTGATGTCCTAGACCGATTCTACCCGATTGTAATCCTTAGCCAATCTTGATAGGCTTGTGGTCTGGGTTTGTCCCAAAATATGGACCCATTTTAAAACGGGCCAATTCCTCGATAAGAAGTTTTCAACTTCGATTCATAAATTTTGCCTCACCCTAGTTTATGTCTGACCTGATCAATTCTTTGTGAAAGTGTGCGCAAATCCACCTTCTACCTGAACCACTAAATACCTTGAGTCATTCTTTGACCTTACCCAAAAAAAAGTTTAAAACATAATAAAAACCTTAATACGACATGAATTTTAAAAGAGTTAAAGAAAATTTGCCACCATGGACATGAGATGGCTCAACTAAAGTAATTCATAGTTCTTTATAAAAAAAAAAACAACTAAAGTAATCCATAGGGGCCGATCTAATTAAAGAGATGCGGACCCACCCATAGTTCTTTCTCACAGTTAGCATGTATACTGTAGCTTATCTTATTGTACAAAAAGAAGGGATGAGACAGGAAAAATCACTATGATCCACTGTAGAACACCTAAGCTTATCCAATTTTTGGCACAAATGGGGCTTAAACCATAAAGAAAGAAAAAGTAAAGATGAAAACAAATCTCCACATAAAGCAACACTTATGGAAAGAGTGACCACAATCAAGCAACCCTGCCAACTATAGAACTGAACAGAAAATGAGAAGATCATATGTGGTAGACCACAATGCATAATCATCGAATTGAGGGTTTTCATTTCATTTCAATATTTGTCTCTTGAATGTTGTGTGAGTTTTTTTATTTTTTTCTCTCCGTTGGATCGTGTTGTTTGAGGAAGGGGTGATGCAAATCATGTGAAATTTGTACTAGATGTGTTTGCTTCCACATGAATCCATTTGGTGGGGTTTGGTTTGGGATTCATTTTTTTACTGCCCAAAAGAAGGTCTATGCATTTTCTGAGGAATTTTGTGGTGAGGTGTGATGAAAGTTGTGATTGTGTGATGTGTTTTGCTTTTCGGTGCCTACTTCATGAGATTGGTTTCTTGGATTTCTGGTTTTTTTCGATGCCTGCATTTTCGATTTGGGTTCCTCATTTGCTTTCCAGAATTTGAGGTGAACCTTATGAAATCTCACAAGAAATTGAAATTTGATACTTTTGTATGTTAATTGTTCGTTAATTTTTTGGCCATTTTAGAATTTTAGGGATGTTGAGAGTCTTAGGAAGCACTTGAGCACACAAGGGGTATCATGGTGGTTCTGAAAATTTTCAAATTTGCAATAAAGCACAGGATAAATTCTTCCACTTCTTTTAACATCAATCAAACACAAGATAAATTCTTTTTGTGACAAAAACTTCAGGAAGTATTTATCATGGAAGAAAAAATCTCTCAAAGAAAAATTTGCCTCCAGCAATTTGTGGAAGGGAAGATCTAACATCTACAACTGTGAGCATGAAAAGATTGGACTTTAGGAGTGGGTACAATACTCTATCTTAATGAAGAGTTTTTGCATTTGAAAGACTAGCCCTTCTCCAAAAAACCATAAGAAAGAACAAGAAGCTCGCATTGACTGAGACTCAAATGGATGCAACCTACCCCATAACATGACAAGATGCAAATGACTGAAGAATTGCAAGAGCTAACCTTGTTTGTACTTCATAGAGTGAATGAGATCCCATTCATTACCATCACCATTGAATCTCCGCCTTCATGAGTTACTAATAATATGATATAGTTAATATGCACTAAGATGTACTCGAATAAATGTAAAGGTTTCCGATTTGGTCGAATGGATCCAGATGGTGGTATGGGCTTCCATTTGGTCCCTCTCTGTAGATCATTGTTGGCCTGCTGGGGAACGCGGATAAAAATCGTTTGGGATCCAAATCGTGACTCGTCAACTCAGATTATTCAAGATTTTTTATATATTAAAAAAAAATTCCATATAAATATATTTGCCCAAAAAAACTGCATGAGAAAGGCTACGAGGAGACATTGCGTTGGAAAATAGGGATGTCAATGGGTCAGATGTAATCTGACCTCCGACCCAAATCAGAATCCGATTAGTCAGATTTCGGACTGGATCCAATTAAAAAATGTATTCAGATTTGGTTTAGATTTTTTCATTAAAACCTCACCTGGAATTTGATTAAAATCTGAATTTGTCAAAAACCTAAACCCGATTAAGTGTAAATATCGGGTTTTAAGCTACTCGTGTTTGCCAACTATATTGTACATGCTCCCACCAACAAACCAAACAGGGATTGATGTACCATTCTAGTATTACATCAATGACATGGAGGACATACGTAGGAATGTGTCCTCAACTAGTAGATCATGGATGTTTACACAACATTGCACTCGTCATTAGACCTTACAAGCCTCTGGTCTTGATAAAAAATGGTACCTTCATTTAAATTCATTGAGTTAGAACAAGTGTTGTAATTGGGTTGGGTACGCCCTTGATAATTGATGTCCTAGGATGATCCTTATCCAATCTTGATAGGCTTGTGGTTTGTTTGTCCCAAAATATGGATCCATTTTAAAACGGGCTAATTCCTCAATAAGAAGTTTTTGAATTCGATTCATTAAATTATACCTGACCCTAGATCATGTCTGACCTGATCAATTCTTTGTGAAAGTGTGCATGAATCCACCTTTTACCTGAACCACAAAATACCTTGAGTCATTCTTTGAACTGACCCCAAAAAAAGTTTAAAACATATTAAAAACCTTAATATGACATGAATTTTAAAAAAGTTAAAGAAAATTTGTCACCATGGACATGAGATGGCTACACTAAAGTAATTCATAGTTCTTTCTAAAAAAACAACAACTAAAGCAATCCATAGGGACCGATCTATTTAAAGACATCTTGTCCCACCCATAGTTCTTTCTTACAATTAACATGCATATTGTAGCTTATCTTATTGTACAAAAAGAAGGGATGAGACATGAAAATTCACTATTATCCACCATAGAACACCTAAGCTTATCCAATTTTTGGTACAAATGGGGCTTAAACGAAGATGAAAACAAAGCTCCACATAAAGTAACACTTCTGGAAAGAATTGCCACAATCAAGCAACCATGCCAACTATAGAACTGAACAGAAAATGAGAAGATCATATGTGGTAGACCACAATGCATAATCATCAAATTGAGGGTTTTCATTTCATTATTACACACGTCAGACGCCCAAAAAAGCCCCTAAAAAATGACTATGACATCACACTACAAGAACGCAAAGGATCCATTCATAGGATTCAAAGCTCCACAAAAATAGCTACTATGCAAAAAAAAAGCTGCAAAAAAGGATGAACCGAAAACCCAAAATGGTTCCCTAGGATTTTAACTATGTGAAAAAGAAAACCCAATTGGTCTCCTTTTATAAAGGCAATCATATCAAACAAGCAAGCACTCGACTCTCAAATTCAACCTAGAAAATGTAACAAAACAAAAAAGAAAAAGTAAAATCATCCACCCCTTGTCTCTCAATGCAAAGAATACGCAAAGAAAAGCATCAAAGAAAATTCATAACTTGAGCAATTGCACTCCAGAAAATAGAGAAAAAAAAACATATTGATAAAATCAACATGAAAATAAGGAGAAAATTTCATAAACTGAAAGAAAGTAATGGAAATGAAACATGAAGATGAAGATATCAAAAGAGAGAGGAATAGCAACCAATTTTTTTATTTGCAATAGTAGAGGAGGTGGAGGGCGATCTCTTCAATTTGCAGCCGCTCACACACGAGAATCAATTCCCAAAGCCCCATACTTTGCTCAGTTCTCTGAATGAGAGGGAGAGGGAGATCAAAAATAAATGGAGAAGGAGGGGGATGAGAGCAAGAAAAGAAATAGAGAGGAAGGGGGGTTTGAGGAGAGACAAGACGTAGATGTAGGGCATGCATAGGGTTTGAGGGGGAGACGGGGAGAGAGTCGGGTTTTAGAGAGAGAGGGAAAGAGATTACAAGTTTTTTTATCCGCCCTGCGAAGTTGTTTACGGAAGAGTGTTAACTGTGGCCTAAAGTCGTAGCGAAAACTAAAAAATATCTTTTAACTATGTCCCTTTACAAGTTAAAAGGGTACACTCTATGCGGCTATTTAAAAATGGTTGAAGTCATAGTTAAAAGTTTCAGGACCCATTATTAATTATGAGTTCTTACTAAACCATATTTAATAACTACGACCTTTAGAAGTCATAGTTAATATTATGTATCTATTACGTCTTTATTTAGTAGTCCTCCCTTGGTGTGACCATTTTTTATCACAAACTTTGAATGTCTTTTAATTCACACATTTTTTGTATCTTATAACTTAAAAAATAGAAAAAAAATGTTTTAGAAAATATGTTTGTAAAGAAATGTTTGGATATGCTCATGATACGGGCAATTCATGTGTTAATAAGAGAGATGTCCCAGCGAATGAGGCAACATGGCCACCTTAGTTGTCATTTTAGGCCAACATCTCCCACTTAGCCATGAGAGTCGAATCATGAGGCAGTGCTTTCCCTCCCATTATTAGGACCGTGTACTTGCATAAAAAAAATCTAGCAATGAAGTACTTTCTATTATATATTCAAGTATTACTAGATATCTCAATTACATATATCTTAAATCCATATAAGATACATGTTTGAAAAATAATTCTTCGGAAATGCCTTTTGTTGAAGGATCAATAATCATATCAATAGTAGGTAAGTAACTGATTATAATCTTATTCTTATCAATCATGTCATGAACATAATGATATTTCACCATTATATGTTTGTTTTTAGAACTATATGCTACACTTTTCATAAGCGTGATAGTTGCTTGATTGTCAAAGTAAATTTGCATAGGCCTGTTGGTTACATCTAGATTCAAATATTTAATAAAAGGGCTTATCCAAACGGCAAAGGTGGCACAACATTGTAGGCAACATACTAAGCTTCTTGGGTATATTGAGCTACGCAACCTTATTTTTTTCATGACCAAGAAATTGCACCTCTTTCGAGGAGAAAAATATATCCAGAAGTGGATTTATTGTTATCTCTACCATCAGCAAAATCAGCATAAGAATATCTAGTAAGTTCTAAGTCATTTTATTGATAACATAATTATAAATTTTTTATCCCTTTGAAATACCAAAATATTATCTTAATTGCAAACCAATGATGCCAACTAGGATTACTCTGGTAGCAACTAAAGAGATTGACAATAAAGCTAATATTGTACCTTGTATATAACTTAGTATGCTTTAAGCTCCCAACAGTCTATGCATAAGGAACATTCAATATTTCTTGTCCTTCACTCGGACAATCATTTTTTACTTAATTTGACCACTTTAGCTACGAGAGTACTCACTAACTTGCAGTCGCTCATTCTAAATCTTTTTAGTATATAATTGATGTATCTTTCTTGATTCAAACATTTTCTATCTCGTGTAATTTTTGTTTCAAGAACATAGGATGTATATTTCATGTCTTAATTTTAAATTGAGAATTTAACCATGACTTGGTATTGACTATCATCTCATTGTTGTTTTCATTCAAAAAGATATAAACATATAAGGAAAGAATAAAAACTTTCTCTTACTTTTTTTAAACATAAACACAATGGTCAAATTGTTTGCCACATGTCTGAGTGTAGTAATTGTCTTATAAATCTTTAAATACCATCGATATAGAGATTTTTTAAGTTCGTATAGAGATTTTTTCAACCTATACACTTTATTCTTTTTGCCTTTAACAATATAGCCTTCAGGTTGTTTCATAAAAAATGTTTCTTTTATATCATCATTTAAGAATGTGATTTTGACATCTATCTTATATAGATCTAAATCATAATATGCTACAATAGCTAAGATTATCCTTATTAATGCAAATTTTGTAACTAGTGAATATGTATCAACATAATCTAATCCTTCTCTTTGTGAATATCATTTAGTTACTAATATCACTTTAAATTTGTCTATATTATTGTTAGACTTGTATTTCTTTCTTAGTATCCATTTGCATCAAATGAATTTTCTTTCCTCAAGTAGATTTCTTCATTCTTAGACTTGGTTTTTATTAATGGACCCAATTTTTTTTGTCCAAGGCTTTCATTCACTTTTTTGATTCATATAAAATAATTGTCTCACTATAAGATATTCTATTTCATATCATCGAGATGTAATGAGTATCATAGTTCCTTTGTTAAGTAAACATAATAATCATTTAGGTATGAAGAAGAAGCTCTTGACGTTTTGTGGCCAATAAGTATACGATGTGAAGGATAATTGTCACTAACAGTCAGATTTCGGACCGGATCCAATTAAAAAATGTATTTGGATTTGGTTTTGACTTTTTCATTGAAACTTGACCCGAAATCTAATTAAAATATGAATTTGTCAAAAACCTAAACCCGATTGAGTATAAATATCAGATTCCAAACTACTCGTGTTTGCCAACTATGATGTACTTGCTCCCATCGACAAACTAAAAGGGATTGATGTGCCATTCTCGTATTACATCAATGACATGGAGGACATATGTAGGAATGCATCCTTAACTAGTAGATGCAGTGCTGGTGCATGGATGTTTACACAACAATGCACTCGTCATTAGACCTTACAAGCCTCTTGTCTTGATAAAAAATGGTACCCACATTTAAAGTCATCAAGTTAGAACAAGTGTTGTAATTGGGTTGGATACGCCCTCAATAATTGATGTCCTAGAATGATTCTACCCGACTGTAATCCTTAGCCAATCTTGATAGGCTTGTGGTCTGGGTTTGTTCCAAAATATGGGCCCATTTTAAAATGGGTCAATTCCTCAATAAGAAGTTTTCAACTTCGATTCATTAAATTATACCTCACCCTAGTTTATGTCTGACCTGATCAATTCTTTGTGAAAGTGTGCATGAATCCACCGTCTACTTGAGCCACTAAATACCCTGACACCCTGAGTCGTTATTTGACCTGACCCCAAAAAAGTTTAAAACATAATAGAAACCTTAATACGACATGAGTTTTAAAAAATTTAAAAAAAAATTGCCACCATGGACATGAGATGGATCAACTAAAGTAATCCATAGTTCTTTCTCAAAAAGAACAACTAAACAATCCACAAGGACCCATCTATTTAAAGAGATATGGTCTCACCCATGGTTCTTTCTCACAACTAACATGCATATTGTAGTTTATCTTATTCTACAAAAAGAAGGGATGAGACAGTAAAATTCATTATGATCGACTGTAGACCTAATCTTATCCAATTTTTTAACCAAAATGGGCTTAAACTAAAAAGAAAGAAAAAGTGAAGAAGAAAACAAAGATCCACATAAAGCAACACTTCTGAAAAGAATTGCCACAATCAAGCAACCATGCCAACTATAGAACTGAACTTAAAATGAGAAGATCATATATGGTAGACCACAATGCATAATCATAGAATTGAGGATTTTCATTTTATTATTAGACACGCCAGAAGCCCCAAAAAGCCCCTAAAAGACGACTATGACATAACACTACAAGAACGCAAAGGATCCATTCATTGGATTCAAAGCTCCACAAAAACAACTACTAAACAAAAAAAGTTGCAAAAAAGGATAAACCAAAAACCCAAAATGGCTCCCTAGGATTTTAACTATGCGAAAAAGAAAACCCAATTGTCTCCTTTTATAAATGCAATCATATCAAACAAGCAAGCACTTGAGTCTCAAATTCAACCTAGAAAACATATCAAAAGAAAAAAGAAAAAGTAAAATCCTCCACCCCTCGTCTCTCAATGCAAAGAAAAGCATCAAAGAAAATCGAGAACTTGAGCAATCACACTCCAGAAAATAGAGAAAAAAAAACACATTGATAAAATCAACATGAAGAAAAAGGAAAAAAAATCATAAACTGAGTCAAAGTAATGGCAATAAAATATGAAGAAGAAGATATCAAAAGAGAGAAGAATATCAACCAATTTTTTTATCTGCAATAGTAGAGGAGGTGGAGGGTGATCTCTTCAATTTGTAGCCGCTCACACATGGGAGCCAACTACCAAAGCTCCACACTTCGCTCAGTTCTTTGATGGAGAGGGAGAGCACAAAGAAAGAGAGAAGGAGAGGGACGAGAACAATAGAAGAAATAGAGAGGAGGGGAGTTCGAGGAAAGATGAGACATAGATGGAGGGCTTGCGTAGGGTTTGAGGGGAAAAGGGGGAGAGAGTAGGGTTTCAGATAGAGAGGGAAAGAGAGTAGGTCTTTTTTTACCCGCCCTGCAAAATCTTTTACGGAAGAGTGTTAACTACGGCCTAAAGTTGTAGAGAATACTCAAAAATATCTTTTAACTATGTCACTTTCCAAGTTAAATGTGTACACTCTATGCGGCTATTTAAAAAAGGTTGACGTCGTTGTTAAAAGTTTCAGGACCCATTATTAGTTATGAGTTCTTAATAAACCATAGTTAATAACTACTTTTAACTACGACCTTCAGAAGTTATAGTTAATATTTTGTATCTATTACCTCTTTATTTTGTAGTGCTCCCTTGGTGTGATCATTTTTTATCACAAACTTTGAATGCCTTTTAATTCACAAATTTTTGGTATCTTATAACTTAAAACATAAAAACAAAAATGTTTTAGAAATACATTTGTAAAGATACGTTTGGATATGCTCATGATACAAACAATCATTCGTTAATAAGAGAGATGGCCCTTCTCTCTCCTTAACGCATGTCCCAGTGAATAAAGCGACATGGAACCTCAGTTGTAATTTTAGGCCAACATCTCCCACTTGGCCATGAGAATCGAATTATGACACAATGTTTTCCCTACCATTAATTATTAGGGTCTTGCACTTAGATAAGAAAAATCTAGCAATGAAGAACTTTCTCTTCTATATTTAAGATTTACTCATCAAGCTAGATATTTCAATTAGATATATCTTAAATCCATATAAAATGCATGTTTGAAAAATAATTCTTCGGATATACCTTTTGTTGAAGGATCAATAATCATATCTTTAGTAGGTAAGTAACTAATTATGATCTTATTCTTCTCAATCATGTCATGAACATAATGATATTTCACCATTATATGTTTGCTTTTAGAACTATATGCTTCACTTTTCATAAGCATGATAGTTGCTTGATTGTCAAAGTAAATTTGCACAGGCCTGTTGGTTACACCCAAATTCAAATCTTTAATAAAAGGGCTTATCCAAACGGCAAAGGTGGCACAACATTATAGGCAACATACTAAGTTCCTTGGGTATGTTGAGCCACACAACCTCATTTTTTTAATGACCAAGAAACTGCACCTCCTTCGAGAAGCAAAATATATCAAGAATTTATTGTCATCTATGCTATCAACAAAATCAACATAAGATTATCTAGTAAGTTCTAAGTTATTTTATAGATAACATAATTATAACTTTTGTATCCCTTTAAAATACCTAAATATGATCTTAATTGCTCGCCAATGAGGTCAACCGTGATTACTCTGGTAGCAGCTAACAAGATCAACAATAAAGCTAATATGAGCCTCGTATATAACTTAGTATGCATTAAGCTCCCATCAGTTTGTGCATAAGGAACATTCAATCTTTCTTGTCCTTCACTCGAACAATCATTTTTTACTTAATTTGACCAATTTAGCTACCAGAGTACTCACTAATTCGCAATTGCTCATTGTATTTTTTTTAAGTATATAATCAATGTATCTTTCTTGACTCAAACATTTTATATCTCATGTAATTAGGTTGGATACGCCCTCGATAATTGATGTCCTAGAGCGATTCCACCCGATTGTAATCCTTGGCCAATCTTGATAGGCTTGTGGTCTGGGCTTGTCCTAAAATATGGACCCATTTTAAAATGGGTCAATTCCTCAATAAAAAGTTTTCAACTTTGATTCATTAAATTACATCTGACCCTAGTTTATGTCTGACCTCATCAATTCTTTATAAAAGTGTGCATGAATCCACCTTTTACCTAAACCACTAAATACCTTGAGTCGTTCTTTGACCTGACCGCCAAAAAATGTTTAAAACATAATAAAACCTTAATATGACATCAATTTTAAGAAAGTTAAAGAAAATTTGCCACCATGGTTATGAGATGGCTCAAATAAAGTAATCCATATTTCTTTCTCTAAAAATAATAATAATAAAGCAATCCCTAGGGACCGATCTATTTAAAGAGATGTAGACCCACCCATAGTTCTTTCTCACAATTAGCATCCATATTGTAGTTTATCTTATTCTATAAAAAGAAGAAATGAGACAGGAAAATTCACTATGATCCACTGTAGAACTAGGGATGGCAATGGATCGTGGCAGGGGTAGGGGACATGGTCTCCACCTCTACCCTGTCTCAAAATCCGAACATCCATCCTCGCACTGGGATGGATTTTAACCTCCATCCCCATTTTATGCCCTCCATCCCCGGTCCAAACGTGGGCGAGATGGGGCGGGGCCCCATTTTCCCTCAGTTTATTGTCATCCTTTAGAAGGATTGGGGATGGGGTGGTGCGGGGCAAGGTAGGGATCAGAATGAGGACAGAGCGACGTGGGGTGGGGGAAAGTGTAAGTTCATCCTCGCCTCCATCCCCTCACGGGGATGGATTTTAACCTTCATCCCCGCCTCCATCCTTGTTTCATGCTCTTCATCCCTGGTCCAAACGGGGAAAGGTAGAGTAGAGCGGGGCGGAGCCCTGTTTTCCCTTGGTTCATTGCCATCACTATGTATAACACCTAAGCTTATCCAATTTTCGGCACAAATGGGGCTTAAACCAGAAAGAAAGAAAAAGTGAAGATTAAAACAAAGTTTCACATAAGGCAACACTTCTAGAAAGAATTGCCACTATCAAGCAACCCTGCCAACTACAGAACTGAACAAAAAATGAGAAGATCATATGTGGTCGGCCACAATGCATAATCATTGAATTAAGGGTTTTCATTTCATTATTAGATACGTTTGAAGCTCAAAAGCCCCCCTAAAATATGAGTATGACATCACATTACAAGAACGCAAAGGATCCATGCACAGGATTCAAAGCTCCACAAAAATAGCTACTAAACAAAAAAAAGCTACAAAAAAGATGACCCAAAAACCCAAAATGGTTCCCTAGGGTTTTAACTATGCAAAAAAGAAAGCCCAACTGGTCTCCTTCTATAAAGGCAATCATATCAAACAAGCATGCACACGACTCTCAAATTCAACCTAGAAAGCATACTAAAACAAAAAAGTAAAAAGAAAATTATCCACCCCTCATCTCTCAATACAGAGAATAGGCAAAGAAAAGCATCAAAGAAAATCCAGAACTTGAGCAATTGCACTCCAGAAAATAGAGAAAATGAAAAGCACACATTGATAAAATCAACATGAAAAGAAAAAGAAGAAAATTTCATAAACTCAATCAAAGTAATGGAAATGAAATTTGAAGAGGAAGATATCGAAAAAGAGAGGAATAGCTACCATTTTTTTTAACTGCAATAGTCGAGGAGGCGAAGGGCGTTCTCTTCAATTTACAACCGCTCACACGTAGGAGCCAACTCCCAAGCACCATACTTCGCTCATGTCCCAATGAATGAGGTGACATGGCCACCTAGTTGCCATTTTAGGCCAACATCTCCCACTTGGCCATGAGAGTAGAATCATGATGCAATGTTTTCCCTCCTATTATTAGGTTCTTGCACTTCATCAAAAAGTCTAGCAATGAATTACTTTTGCTTTTATATTCAAGTTTTACTTATCAAGCTAGATATCTCAATTAGATATTTCTTAAATCCATATTAGATACATGTTTTAAAAATAATTCTTCAGATATGCTTTTTATTGAAGGATTAACAATCATATCTATAGTAGGTAAGGATTAACAAACATAATAATCATTTAGGTATGAAGGAGGATCTCATTTAGGTAAACATATCCTATAGAATATCGCGAGCATATTTTTGTTGGGATAAGAAAATACTATTTTGGGATCTTACAACTTCAATCTCGAAAAAATATTTGAGTGGTCCAAGATCCTTCAACCAAAATTGTTGATTAATGTGGGACTTAAGTTACTCGATGTATGCAACGCCATCTCTTGTAATAATAATGTCATCCAGGTAAACTAGAACAAAAATATGTGCCCTATTAGTGGCCTTTAAAAAAAATGAATAATGAACTTTAGATTGTGAGAATATTTCTTAAAGAAGGTGAGTTGACAACTTGGCAAACCGGTTTCTAGAGGATTGTTTGAGGTCATATAATAACTTGCATAACTTACAAACTTTACGCTCCCCCTGAATATAAAACCCTAGTGATAAGTCCATATATACCTCTTCACTCACGTCTCCATGAAGAAAAATATTGTTGACATTGATTTGATATATATGCCAATTCATTATTACTGCAATGACTATCAAGCAATGCACAATTACCAACTTGGCAACGGGGGCAAATGTCTCATTATAATGTAGCGCTTCAATCTGAGTGTAACCCTTTGCCATGAGGCGAGCTTTATACCTTTCGATAGATCCATAGGAGTGATGTTTAATTTTGTACACTCATTTGCATCCAAAGAGTTGTTTATCTACAAGTAGATCCATATTCGATCAAGTACGGTTATCATCCAATGCCCTAATTTCTTAAGTCATAGTATCACGCCAACATTGAGACTTCATGGCATGAAAAATATTTTAAATTCTGAGTGTTGGAAAATGGCATTTAGAAAAAAATGTTCTTACCTTGAAAAATTGTCCAAACATAGGACTTGGGATAACTCATGATCTGTGTTATGAACCTTCTCTCTTGTGTCGGTTGATTGTACTATGAGGGCAACCGTGTAACATCTATAGTCTTTGAGATGTAGTGGTGGTTGACAGATTCTTTCAGATCTTCGGATATGAACTTGAGTGGGTTCAAAGACTCCATGATTGATAGATTCAGGGTTTGGATCATGGTGACTAGGATTATTGATCTCATTGTCGTGAACAGCAATGAGTCCTTGATTCTCATAAGGTTGAGGCAGAAATATGGATATGGGTAAGTCGCACCCATCTTATTTAGCCGAAATGTTATGATCTCAAACAAAAAGACATTTTCATAAAACTTTACATCTCGACTAACAAAGATTTTTTTCCTATGAAAACTCCTTTGCATGCTCGATTATCAAATTTATGAGGATAATGTATGTTGTGAGCATAGCATAGACATCCAAAAACATGAAGGTGATTATAAACGGGGTTCTTTTCATGAATTTACTCATATGGTGTTTTTCTTATTAAAGGTTTGGAAGGAATGCGATTAATGATATATGCATTTGTAAGAACTCATTATCTCCAAAAACTTAATGGGTAAAGAGTAGGGGTGGCAATCGGGTCGGGCAACGTTGGCGGGTCGACCCGGCGGGTTGGCGGGTCAGCATACCTGAACCCGAACCCGACCCGTTTATTAAGCGGGTCGGTTGTGGCAAACACGAACCCGACCCGTTTATTAAACGGGTAACCCGACACGACCCGCCAACCCGTTTAATAAACGGGTTGGGTCGGGTAAACGGGTTGGCGGGTTGGTGGATGGGTTGGCAGGTTGACCCGCCCGCCTAACCCGTTTATTAAACAGGTCAGCCGGGTTGGCATACCCCTAACACAAACCTGACCCGTTTAATAAACAAGTTAGGCGGGTCGACCCGTTTATTAAACGGGTTCGTTTTTGCCAAACCCGAACCCGCCTAAGAGTCGGGTTGGCGGGTCGTGTCAGGTTTTGCCACCCCTAGTAAAGAGGTTTGAAATCTCAAGGCTCTCGTAACATTGAGTAAATCTCTATGCTTGCATTCAACTACTTTGTTTTGTTAAGGGATCACAACACAACTATGTTGGTATTTAAACTCCTTTTCCTTAAAAAACTTTTGCATGTCATTTGAAAAAAAATTGTTCCATTGTCAAATCCAAAACTCATAATTTTGCTATTGAATTTATTTTCAACTAGCCAGATTTTTTTTTTGATCTAGGATATAGTTTCTGACTTATGTCGCATGAGATAAACCCATGTAGTTCTAGAATAGTCATCCACTATGGTCAAGCAATATTGTGCTTCGGATAATGCAGTGGTTTGATATCCGTCCCATATATCACAATGAATAAGTTGAAAAGGTTTTGACGAAGAAATCAACCTGCTAAGAAAATGAATGCGAGTTTGTTTGGCCATATGGCAAATATCACAATGGTTATGAGGAACACAACCACATAATTTGTTATAATTTATAAGAGTTTGCAATCTAGATTTTGAAAGGTGTCCAAGCCTCAAGTGCCAAATATTATAATCAAAGGATGAGTTATTCAAAAAAAGTTGTCACCGATCTCAAATACATAGAGTGTAAAACCCGCAAAATTTCAATAATTATCAAACTAAATAAAGGATAAAATCCTTTGAAATAAATATACTAAAATGATATGGAGTCGATCAAAATGGATCTTGAATCCAAACTGGATAGAATGGATCCAGTATATGGTTTCAGGTAAGACAAACAGATTCGGATCTTGGACGGATCCAAAACCCAATTAGAATCCAATTTGATTTTAATGGATCCAAATATGGTCGAATTTCGATCAAGAGACAAAAATCTAGTTAGAAGATTCAGAATATCTAAAATACAATTCGTAATTGGAAATTCGTCGAAAAATCAATTTGTATATAAAAGAAATAAACATGGCCAATAGTGCAACAAGATGAGAAGCAGTGTGGTGGTGAAGTGTATTGCTAGTGATGAGGCAACCTGAGTTCAAATCCCCCAGGTAACATAACACTTTTTATATAGAAAACGTTTTTGGTTGGTAATATCGTTCAGCCACAATGAGATTAAATACATTAATGTTGCAAGGTATTGCAACAAAAAACATCATGGTGCACTGGTGGGAAACCTTTCCCCTTAAGGTGGAGACCTAAGTTTGATTCCTCCTGTGCGCCAACAAAGAGGGTTGTTTTTATAAAAATAAAATATATTTTTGGAATTTGAATTCCCATTTAAGACGGTTTTAAATGTGGAATGGGTGGCACACGAAGTGGACTGGGCGTTTTTCCCAAAGGGGAAAGCCCCAACCCAATATATTAATAATAATAAAATTTTCATTCAATGATGAACTTGGGAGGGGGAAGGAACGGTTGGAAAATCCCTTAATGAGGAAGGTGAAGAGGCAGCATCAAGAAAGGAAGATGGTCTGCCGTTTTGGGCAGGCTGTAATGAAAAAAAAAATGCCCACCCTCTCTCAGCCCAGTCGTGAGGCATACATGGTTGCCTCCACCATTATTTCTCGCTTTTTCCAGTTTCAGCCTCTACTCGTCTTTTTCAAACTCTTCATCTCTCACGCCTACCCTGTCCAGCCAGCCGCGTGATCCACCTTGGTCGGGCACTCCATTGATTCCAGCGAAAAAGTGTTGCGAGGCTGTCAAAAGTTCACGAAGAAGATAGATACCTTACCTTCGGGGTCATATTCTCATGAGGGGACTGCTCAAGGTGTAGCAGCAATAGTTTTGATGATGGTGGGCACAAAATCGATCCACCATCTGACCGGACGATTCCAGTTTCTTTTTTTGTTTCTAACTCATCAAGAGGTAAGGGTATCCTCTCCTATGTTTGTGCATAGTGCCATGGGGTATAAAACTGGGTATGACTGTACAAGCATATGTATTTCAATGTCTACACTTTGCCCAGGCAACAAGAAAAAAAAAGAAATCCACACTCTCGGTTGGATCTATGTATTAGCATGAATCATGATATATATTGAGTTTTAGTTTCATTTAGATATGTACATAACGTTTTGTTCAGTTGGTGTTAGATTGTTCACATGATATACATATATACCTGAATCTTAAGACACATAGAACATATCAACTACACAGATTTTTGTTTTTAAACCATCTCCAAACTCATATTGGATGAGGAGATAAGTTTTTGTCATACTATATTATCTATATATGTAAGGCTACGACCGGCTCGTTTGACCCCATAAACAAGCTTGGATGGCCTTCAAGCTAATGGTGAACAACTCTTTAGCGTGCTACAGGTAGCTCTTGAAATAAGTTTTAATGCTACTAAAATGATGGAATTCCAACATTGGTGGAAAAAAAAATTATTGCTCATCAAAACTGCATTTAACAGGTTACTTTCTTATTGAACCTTGATATTCATCCAGTTGGCCCAGATTTTCTCATAGATCCCACAAGATCAAACATTACATATTTCACTAGTTTTAGATCATCATCAATGAAAAATAGTATCATGTAGATGGTGACGTGAACTAATTATGAGGTACATGTGAAAACACACACATATATATAGTCATAATATATATAGTGAAATCTTACAAAATGTACACAATGCAAAATAAACCAAGTTGTTGAAATTGCAGTAATGTTGACAGTACATCTATGATCTATATGCATGTTATTTTTTTTATCAGTTGGTCTTTGACTGTACACATGAAAACTTAGAAGATTTTCCCTACGGTAGGTTGTATGTAACCTACTATTAATTTCTTGGGAGCATTTACAAATTTGTTACAGATGGGAATCAGACAAGAAATTCATGGCAACCTGTGCTTAACCGTGAGCATATAAACATGCCATTAGCGTCTAGACAGATTAGGTAAATTTCCTAAAAGCGCGATATGCAGCCAAATTCGTGACATGTGGGTCACGATAGAGACAGAAACAAACCTGTAAATTTTTACTCATCGACTGAAAAAGGGTTCTTTGTGGTCCTATTACAGCGAGTGTTAAACAACTACCCAAGTGTGACCGCTAGGGAAGGTGGATCTGTCAAGTTGCAGTTGAAGGCTAAAATCCGTATGAACCACTATTACGATCTTGGCCGGGGTGAAAAGCGGGCTGCTGGATGGGTCATTAAACCCAGTCATTTACATGACTGTGATTTAGGTGATCAAACCCGACCAGTTTGGGCTGGTTTGGTTCAACCTAATATCGGATGTCATGAATCCAACATGACATGCATGGCAGGGCGGACAACGAGTATTGTTCTTGCTTACATGATCTGCATACTCTGGGGTCAAACAAGGAGAAGGAAGGCAGTCTGGTTAGGCTAGATGTAATGTCACGTGCGGCTAATGTCCCATACAACGGCTACTACTCATGTTTAGGTGCGGCATATGAGGTCAAATAAAATCAGTTGAGTAGGTTGGACAGCAAGTGTTGTTGGTTCTTACGCGATCTGGCTACATATCGCTGAATACAATATATATATATATATATATATATATATATATATATATATATATATATATATATATATATATATATATATATATATATATATATATATCCAGCATCTAGATACAAGAAACAAAAATTCTTGTATCACATTTCTTTATGTAAGGTAAGAACTCAAACTTGTCATGGAATTCATGATAATTATATTGCAGTACAAGCGAATCCACTATGACCATGCAACTGTCATTGAATATACATAACTGTTATATGGCAACAGATGCAAATCTATTACGACATGAATCTGTCCTAGAAATCATGACAGTCACACTAAAGCTTATGGGGATATACAATGAAGACAAATCTACTATCTAAATTAGGACGATCATATTGTAAATTTACTATGAACCTGAAGTTGTCATAAGATTAGTTTATGAAATATGTGTTGCATTTGGGATTCACTATTATGTACATGCTTAGAGTAGGCCTGAAATGCACTGATGCACCCATACATTGATTAGAGCAAAAGCTCGCTTTAGTGCACATGTTTAAATAGCTTGATGATTCTAGTATATGCTTACGAAAGTAATGTTATGTATCGATGAATATGGCAAACGAATAAGGTATTCATGACGTATTCATGTTGCACATGGTTTTATATGAAGTTGATATACGAGTGTTGCGACCAATATTTCAATGCATGAATTGCTTGTTGCTAAAGGCATATGTTCACTATAACTGCACAAATAAGAGATATACTACAAAGTCACGATAATACAAATTGAACTGAGCATGAAAAATCTTTATGGTGTCAGATGGGCACATAAGATGCTAAGTGAATTGCATATAATTGAATTATGATTCCATGTAAATGTTAAGACATATTTTGTGTTGATTGATATATGCTTGTTCTGCAAATATTCGCTTAATAAAAAGCATTCGTTATGTCATGATCATCTGAAGGCCTAAGACTGAGCTTGCGGTCTTGCGAGACCATTACAGTGTCGTACAAGCACTTATGAAAAGTTATACTTGAGATATGCCTTATGAATGCATGATCGGTGGGGTACGAAATGTACACCCGAGCTTAGAAATCAAACCTTAAGATGTTGAAAGTATAATTAAGTACCCGACACAGAGTTGAGCCAAAAAACTAAGAAATTTTGGTTGGTGCCTATTGGGCATTCGATGGGTAATGTGCATACACTGAGATCACCCAGAGTATGGGTTGGGATTTTGGAAATCCTCTGTGGTGCAATGACTCGCACCGAGAAATAAACAAAATACAAAATATGCATATAAAATAAGTGTGGGGTTCTGGGTACACCTGAAAGACGGTGTATGTTACTAGACCCTAACAAATAAGAATGAAAAGATATGCACACATAAAATAAAATTGGGGGATTCTGGGTATACCTGAGATGGTATATGTTACTGGTTTCCCCAGGATACTGGGTATACCTGACAACGGTATATGTTACTGGTTTCCCAGGGCTCTGGGTACACCTGAAGACGGTGTATGTTACCGGACCCATGGTCTACCTTAGAGAGGGTAGATGGTACAACCTTCGTGGGACATTCTTGTTTTGTGAGAACGAGGCGTCTCACCGGGTCCCCAGTCCTCGGAGTTAGGGGACCAGGACTACCAATTCGTCCTAGGTGGTAGATCCAAGTCTTCTGCAGAAGTACAGGGTGCATCCTAATTTTAGTTCTAGCCATTGGGGAGTACTCTCTCGATCGTGAACCGTCCCCTTTGGATATTCGTACGGCTAGTCATACGGGTTATGAAATAAAATAATAAACCCCCGTGTGGTCTCGGTCCGCTACGATGTTGAATGTTTGTGCGTACCCACAGGGTAATTAACAAGATGAAATATAAAGTTAGTGCATAAAGAAAAATCTTCAAGTAATTGCATACTACTTGATGTTGAAACTGTTGGAGTAAGCTGTGACTCCCGTAGTGCATGATTCAAATTAGTTTTCAGTTACATGGAAATTGTGATAACTTATGAATGATGTGTTGAATATTGATGTTTGTGCTTTATGCACACTTTACATGAAATGCTTTAGTTAAGTCAGGTGTACATCCACATTAGTTTCAAAGTTGTTATTACTTATATGAATATGGGTTAGGCATATGATGGATTGTGCTTTGATGTTGATGGAATATATCATGAAATGCTTGACTTTAGTGACATGTACATTATCAATTGAGAAATGGTTATTAGTTTTATCTAAACTTGTTGCACATATACTTGTACACATGACACTGTGCACACTCATATGAATATTATACTTCTTACTCAGACGTGGTAGTCTGACTCCTTCTGATTTAATATTTTCAAGAAATGTATGGCAAGCAATTGCGGTCATCGCTGCAGACAGTGCCATGTGACCATATCTTCTTCGGATGTCCTGAGGATTTCTGACTTGTAATAAATCTTCAAGTTGTAAATGATAACTTGTAGTATTTCAATGCAAGAATTTATTTTACTTAAATGCTTTGAGTCTGTGCTATTACTTGTAACCCGCTCAAATAATTTGACTAAGGATTTAATAAAGTTTTCCGTTGTTAAAAAAAGAATCCAAAATTTTCAAGTTAAATATCTGGGGCGTTACATAGAGTCGCTTACCCACCCCAATCTTCTTGTTTGAGAGATGTTCATGAAAAACACAATGATCATTATAAAAGAAAACATCATATTTTAGATCATGAATTAATTTACTCACAAAAATAAGATCGCATCTAAAATCTATAACAAAAAAGACATAAAAAAAATAAAAAGTTTGGTGTTAATCAGACACTACCCATGTGAGTTGCATGTGCAAAGGATCCGTTTGGTAATCCAATAGGGAAAAAAACAGCGGGTGTTAAAAGCATTAAGTTTGACAAGGAGTTTGTAATGTGGTCGGTCACACTCGTGTCTATAATCCAATTTTTGAACGATATGGAACCAACAAAAGGAGTATAAATCTTGTGACCAACTTTCATAACATTCAAGGCATAAACAATGAAATCTCAATCACGCATGTACATTTCTCATGTTTGACGAACCTTGAGAAAGTGTTGTGATTGTGATTTACAATCACATGATCTTAAAAAAAATCCAAGAATCAGTATTGCAAACATACCATAAAATAAAAAAGATTCTTTTTAAATTTCATGATCTTTTAGTGTTAAAAATATTTTTTTACCAATTTAAAAGAAGTGCACTGTAAAAGAATATAAAAGACTTGAATAAATAACGGACCAGCAAAATTTAATGGCAGGCACATCGAAAGACTTACTTAAACTACTAAGTCAACAAAAAAATTTTTTTTTTTTTTAGGAAAACAAGTTGCTAAAAAAGTTGGAGGCAATAAAAGTTTTGGGGTCAACACGAATAACCAAACGTACTAGAGAAATGCAGTCTGACTTTTGCTACTCTGCACTACGTGCCAAGCCATTGAGAAGAATCTCATCTACATGTACATTTTTTAAGTATATCTCTTCCGGAAAATGAAAACCTACCCAATAAGATATATTTTATCAAATTTTCATGTTTTTTCGAAATTCAGACCTCACAGGCGTGTTGAACATGATTGATTTTAAAAAACAAGCACATAGATAACATCCGTAAGGTCAGAATTTGAAAAAAAAACACTAAAATCTGATAAAATATTTCTGATATGGATGACTTCATTAGGGGTTATTTAGTTGAAACCGTGTGCCACATGCATGGTAGCAATCATTTAAGGCGGCCATTGTTATGCAATAATTTTCCCGTTAAAATTGTAAAATGTTTAAATTTTATCCCAATCGCTTCATTGTTTCAGTAGTTTTCGGGTAACATAGGTTAATAATGCAACTGAAAGGAGGCCTTAACTAGAAACCCGGCTATCAGGTAAGGAATCACCATTGGCAAAGCGGTAACTCAACACATCCATCAAGTTCAAACAACGTGAAATCAGTAGGGACCTACAAAAGTTAAATTAAACAATGTTGTCATAATCGGTTTGAATTGGCCCTAAATCGATTCACTTCAGAGCTGAACCCAGCCCCACTCAAAAACCACCCGTATCAGCCTCTCTTTTTTTGTATTTTTAAAATTCTTATTTATAATTGTTGAACTCAAAATATAAATTGACCGATTTGAGCCTGAATTGAACGCCTAGAAAATTAATGCTCTAACTATGCACCAACAAGTTAGTAGTTTGGTTTAAGGCCCACACTTATTTAGGGAAAAAAAAAGAAAGGTATTCCACCCTCTGACTTTTCTCAAACTTTTTTGAGGAAGCTGACTATTCTCAAACTTTTTTGAGGAAGATGACTATTCTTAAACCCAAGAGACCTATTCTCTCTTTCTTTCTCAAAACACCCAAGAAAGAACCAACCTCTCTCCAAGAGTCTCATCTTCCCCAAAATAGTATCTTACTCTTCATTTAATGCTAACTCCTTCAACCACTTTTCTTTTTTTCTTTTCCTTGTTACCCAACAAACTTTCTTATTTTTTCTTTCCAAACCCATTTTTATGAGTTATCAAAAGATGATCTCAAGAAGGTGACTTTCTAATGTTGCAATGGGGTCTCACTCAATGACCCTTCAAGCCAGACAATTCAACATATTCAGCTTACTCATTGGAGATTCGGTTCAAATTTGGATTGAATTTGATTGTTAATCATATTTGATATGTTCTAGCTAGCGAATGAGACTAAATGAATTCAGATTGGGTTGGATATATATCGTATATCCCACCAAAATCCCATCCGTTGAAAAATTAATATTTTGTGCATCACAAATGAAGCTGACTCATAAAAATGGGTATGAAAAGTCCAATAAGGTGGCAGCCAAGTTTGACAGGTCAGACGGTTGATAACCTTGTCAAGAATGAGGGTGGGCCTAAGCTAACTTCACCTTGGCGGTGCATGGCAGTGCGGTTTTATGCCTTCGAGCGCGGAGATCGATCATAGCTCGGCAGGATTTTCAACATAGCAGGTCTTCAACTTGAATGCAATAAATAAGAAAACAGTGGCAAGTTCTTGCGATATTTTTAAAATATATATTGTGATTTTATCAAAAACATAAATTCTACATTTTAAACTTTTATTTATCATGTAAAGATCACGTGTTTTTTTTGGCAAATATTTTTATTTTTTTCCTTCATAAAATACATATTTGTTCAAATTATCTATCTATCTATCTATCTATATATATATATATGTGTGTGTGTGTGTGTGTGTGTGTGTGTGTGAGAGAGAGAGAGTTTGTTTGGAAAATTTTCTTTTTCTTAGAATCTTTCAGCTTCAGATATTTTGCCGATTTTTGCTTTGTTGCTTACTATAACTTTGCCGAGGTGAAACTTACAACGTTGAGAGTTTGCCTAAGAAAATGATTTATTCACAAATAGATTTCATAATTAATACACTAAACATGTTTTGCCCCCAACCACTGGACCACGCCTCCTTAACTTGACATCTGACGGCACAGATGGGCAATGAATTGCTCTGCCATGGGCTAACAGCTCGATCCAAGTAAGGTGTACAACAGCTCCAGCTCAAGATCCGGTTTGTGTAGGATAACAGTATCAGAGTCCGGGTCCATACCCAAGTCCAGATCCTACAAGAAGTAACAGAGATCCATACAGATACGCTTTTCAACCTAGCCTGCTTTGGTGGTAGGCTTGACAAATGATCTCATCGGCGCCAAACGTCCATCCGATCCGAATTTGTCTTGTCAGATTTGGTAGACAAAGTAGCATCCAATTAATAAATAATGGATTACATCTGAACCCAAATTTGAATTCCAAATGGATAATTACATATCAATTATGTCTGAAATTAGTTGGTATTGCATTCTCCCATTCAATTCCGGAATTCAATTAGGTAATCGGATTCAGTAATGCATACATCAGTCTTTTGACCAAAAACTATTCTTTCATATTTTAAAAGAAAAAGATATAATTTTCTTGAAATAATATTAAAAATATTTAAGAAATTTTTTAAGAATATTAACACGTGTCCGGTCGTGTTACCAGGGACACACTCAAAATACCGTGCCCTTGTGACGTTGGTTCTCATACTCGTGCCCTTCTTTTTTCTTTTTGACCTGTTTTTTCTAAAATTAAGACCGAGCTAAACATGCATATGTTATCTGCCGATTTTTTGACCCAATTCTTCTATGGCGTTTCTTTGTCTTTCCTTATATAAATGGAAAGAAAGATGAGAGGAGATCCAACTTAGCACACCGCACGGCGCTTCTTGGCATCAAGAAATGGGTGTAATCTCTGTGTTTTCCATCATTATCACCACCCTCAAAGTCATCTTCCGATTGCTCAGATGGATTTTCAGGCTGATCGTTTTCATCAACTACGTCGCCAAAGCCATCTTTCCAGTACTCGAACGGATTTACAGGGTCGTAGTCATATTCTCGATCGCCAAAGCCATCTTCCGAGTACTCAGTTGGTCTTTGGGGCCATCTACATCGCCAAAGCCATTGCCACCGCGACCAGAGTCACCAACGGAAAGCGGATTCGAGTACGATGTGTTTTTAAGCTTTAGTGGTCAGGACACTCGAAAGGGTTTCACAAGCCATCTCCATCATGACTTAGAAGACAAGGGCATTCGCGCCTTCATTGACAACAGGGATTTGGGGAAGGGTCATAAGATCGAGGAGCTGCTCAGTTACATCCAGAAATCTAAGATCTTTGTGCCCATCTTCTCCAAGCACTACGCGGAATCAAAGTGGTGCCTAAAGGAGATAACCAAGATCGTGGAGGTAACCACGATGGATGATCGCAAGAAGAGGATTGTTCCCGTGTTCTTTGATGTAGAACCTTCCGATATTCGTCACCAGACCGGGCCATTTGAGACTGCGTTTAAGGAGCATCAGAAGAAACTTGACAAAAATGAGGTAAACAAGTGGGAGGAGGCCTTAAAAGCAGTTGCAAATATCTCTGGATTCGACCTCCAAAAGGATGCAAATGGGTACATAACATCTCTCTCTCTCTCTCTCTCTTGAATTTTTTAGTGTGAAAACCATCATCTCACTGGAAAGTATATCAAGTGCTCGGATGAGTACCATGCCAAGGTACTTGGCCCAATCACTGCCATATGCAGATCGGATGCTTTTTAAGTACGAGATACAATGATCTCCTAATCAAAAGGTGGCGTTAGGACTTTCCAAAAACCATAATTTTAGGTGTTTTACGTTAGATAGGAATCGTTTATCATTGCTTATTTATTAAGAAGCAAGCTTCCTTACAAACTGATTCCATGTAAAAATGTAAATATTTTGTCATTACAATATCAGCCATTGATTTTTTTTTTTTACCTCTTTAGAATACACATTTATGTGTAAACAAGCTTTATAAAAAATATGTTTTTTATTGAATAACCAATGATAAATGCATAAAACATCTAAAACTATGAATTTTGGGAGGTCCTAAAACAAAAAACATGGGCAGTACAATCCCCGTTCTTATATATATATATATATATATATATATATATATATATATATATATATATATAAAGAGAGAGAAGAAACTGAACATTTTAAGCCTCATTTTTCCTTTTGCCCCATTCTGCCCTATAGGTTTTAAGTGTTTTATGATAGATCCAAACCATTAGATGTGTTTAGCATGAGCAATTTAGTGAGAATCGACTCAAAAACTGGTACCTTCATAACCATTGATTTCGGGTCACCGAAAAAACTTTTATATAGGCCAAAGTTCGGCCATCCAAAAGTTGGTTCCCACTAAACAAAACTTATAGATCACATTTAGGGTGTTAGACATGACAAAAAATACTCAAAACTATGATTTTTAAGGGGACCTAATGAGACCTAATCAGTGTTGTGAAAAGAGTTGAGGCGTAGCGAGGCGCTCCACCAAAAACTGAGGTGAGGCGTAAAGCGTAAGGCTTAATTTAAAAAAAAAAACTTTAAAAAATTATAAAAAAAATAAAGAAATGCTTTATTGATGAAATAACGACCAATAAGAAATAGAAAATCTCAAATAAGTACTAAAAAATATGAGATTAACATATAAAAGTAACTAAAAATTGATTATATAACTGGAAAATATATGAGATTAACCAAAAAAAGTTAAAATTTACTGAGAAACTGATTACATAATTGAAATAACTAGAAAATATATGAGATTAACCTACAAAAAATAAAATATATGAGATTATTCTAAAACATATGAGATTAACATATAAAAGTAACTAAAAACTGATTGCATAATTGGAAAATATATGAGATTAACCAAAAAAAAGTTAAAATATACTAAGAAACATATTACATAACTGAAATAACTGGAAAATATATAAGATTAACCTACAAAAGTTAAAATATATGAGATTATTCTTAAAAAATGTGAGATTAACATATAAAAGTAACTAAAAACCGATTACATAACTAGAGAATATATGAGATTAACCAACAAAAGTTAAAATATACTAAGAAACTGATTACGTAACAAAAATAACTGAAAAATATATGAGATTAACCTACAAAAGTTAAAATATATGAGATTATTCTAAAAAATATGAGATTAACATATAAAACTAACTAAAAATTGATTACATAATTGAAAAATATATGAGATTAACCAACAAAAGTTAAAATATATTAAGAAACTAATTGTATGACTAAAATAACTAAAAAATATACAAGATTAACCAATAAAAGTTAAAATATAGTAATATACTAATAAACTTATTACATAACTGAAATAACTGAAAAATATATGAGATTAACCTACAAAAACTTTGTTGATTATGTCTCAGAAATCATGTTATAAAAAAAACAAATTTTTTTTTTGCGTCTGGAGGCACAGAGGACCGCACCTCAAGGCGAAGCATGCCTTTTGCGCCTCAAGGTGTGTTTTTTATAACACTGGACCTAACCAAAAGGGGGCCTAAGGAATGCATTACTCATATATATGTGTATTTAATGATGCGTAGTTGTGCAACCCTTAGGTGCGCAGCTACGAGTGGAACTCGTTTGGCCGTCCATTGCAGGCATGATGGACGACCACAAAAAAAAGAAAAAATGAGTAAAAATGTGTGTTTTTACTTTTTTACAATTAGTAGAAAAACATGTAAAACCATGCACTTTTCCACTTTTTAACAATTAGTAGCAGCTTCTAACCACTGTAAATGTCCCAGCAAAAATTAGGACCTTTAGAGGCGGTCAAAAGTCTGTCATTAAAGGTTGGGGCTGGGGGCCTTTAACGATAGATTTTTTACCACCACTAAAGCTCCCAATTTCCCCGCTAAAAGCAAAAAAACTTGCAAAAACAACAATTTTGCCTATTTTTCCGTAGGTTGTCCATCAAGGCCGCGCTGGACGGCCCTGTTGTTTGTGCTGGTAGCTGTACAACTACCACTTTTTCTATATATATATATATTCTTTTGTACCATCATACTGTGGTTCACTTTCTTTGCGTGGATGTAGCCATCAAATAGTAGATCTAACCGTACAGATATATTTAGTATGCTTTATTTCTTTTCATAGATGATTTTATCATGTCTAATATATCATAAGATTCATTTTTTAAGTAGTGAAAATCGACAACTCATAATTCATAAAAATAAGGGTGGTTTAAAAATAATATAAAATATCATATTTCAGTCAACTTTAACTCGTGAAAATAGCAAATAGAATATGCTAAATATGATCCAAATTTTGGATTTTGCTTTTGAAGCTCAGATATCTATAAATCAAGTGTGTACCACCATAAGTTATAATTAAAAAGTGTGACCATAGAATCACCTTATATATTTATATGTTTCATGCAAACGATTGTACCAACAATAGTTTGAATCTCATGACACAAGTTGTTTTGACACAATCAAACCTCACGGATGTGTTCAACATGCTCGATTTAGTAGGAATCGACTAACAGCCCACAATATGCTAAAATTTCATGACTTAAAAAATCACAATTTTATTTCCAATAAACACAATATAAGGTATGATTCCTAAAAAAAATGTGCTTAACACATCCGTAGGGTTGAATTGCTTAAAAGACATGTTATATATACATATAGGAAAATTGCTTCCTCCTACCTTCCATATGATGTGGACAGTTCTGATATTCAATGTTCCATGTTTATTTATGAAAATCTGACCCGATAGATGTGTTAAACATGATTCATTTGCTAGGAATCAGGTGTTGGATCAAGTTTTTTTTTTCTGATGAAAAAATAAGATTTCATCAGCCTTGAATTTTACAAAATTTTTAGACTATTGAATTTTGGAGCCTTATAAAATCCAGCTTAATTGTCATAATCAGATGATTCAATAGCTGATTTCTATTAAACAAACCATGTACATCACATCATCAAAGTTAGATTTCCAAATTGGAGTCTAGAAAATAAGAAAATTAACATATATATATATATATATATATATATATATATATATATATATATGTGTGTGTGTGTGTGTGTGTGTGTGTGTTAATATTTTTTTTCATTTTTACATTGAAATTTTGCAGGCCTTAATCGGAACTTGGGTCTGGCCTAGGTCTGGTATAAAATTTCACAAAATATACCCGGATTCATGTATTAATCGGACCTTTCGGTCCGGACCCGGGTCTTCTTATTTATCACCATACCTGAACCTTGTAGGGTTTGGTACGGGTCAGGTCCAGGTAAAGCCAACCCGTTGACACCCCTAGCGACTTCTATAAGGGCAGTTTATAATGTATGGAAATGCCGTTGCTTGCAAGACTGTTGGTATTGTCCCCCCTTCTTTGGTTGCGTGGTTATGCTAAGTATTTTTAAAATTTAGAAAAACTTACAAAAACATTCCAAACTTTTTGTCTAACTCATGTCTAACTTTTAAAATATTACAAATAATAGCTAGGTAACAAAGCAATTCTCAAAAGTTAGGTGTGTATTACAATATTTCAAAAGTTATGCATTTGTTTGTAAATAGATCAAAAGTTAGGTATGTCTTTGTAATTTTTCTTAAATGTATCATGCATAAAGGTGCCAAAAGTTAGCACCTAATTTTAATTTTAACCTTTTAGTACTTTAGTCTTTTCATCAAGCTGAATAGCCCAATGCATGTAAGAAAAATGAATTTTTTACCTATTTAATTTCAAATACTTAAGAGCGACTTCAATCCCAAAGTTTTTATAATCTCCCATTTAGAATTGACTCTCTCTCTCTCTCTCTCTCTGGTCCATACTCAGTTGTCCTCCACAATGACTAATCTTTGCATAGATGTTATCCACTTTCAAAATAATAATTTTCTTAGATTTGTTCTCCAACGGTTAGATCATATATAAGCTCTTTGTTTGCATGTGTCAGGAATGAGGCAGACCTAAAGATCAAAATTGTTGAGAGGGTGTTGTCTGTACTAGGTAAGTTTCACTTGGATGTTGCAAAGTACCCAATTGGAATTGATTCTCGTGTTGAGAAAGTGAGGGAGCTTTGGAGGACTGGAGAAGGGGTTGTGAACATGATCGGAATCCAAGGGATGGGGGGCATTGGAAAGACCACAATAGCCAAGGCTGTCTACAACAAATTTTATCATGTATTAGATGGCGATCATGTGTTGTTTGATGGCGGTTCTTTCATTTCAGATATCAGGGAAAAGTTTCAACAAGGCGAAGGGGTGGAGTTGCAGAAGCAACTCATTCGTGACATCTTAAAAGTTCAAAACCCATCTATAAGTAGCATTGATCAAGGAATAAGCATGATTAAAGAAAGAATGAAGTCTAAAAAGGTTCTAATTGTTTTAGATGATGTTGACGATAGAGATCAATTAAATGCACTTGCTGGTGGGAGAGACTGGTTTCTTAAAGAGAGTGTGATCATCATCACGTCAAGAGATGAGGATATATTGCTGCAACAAGATGTGAAACAAGCTCAAATTTATAAGCCGGAAGAATTGACGAATGAGGAAGCGTTCCTTCTGTTCACAAAACATGCATTTATGGGCCGTGAGAAACCAAAAGAAGACCTAACTGAGTTATCAGAAGAGTTTGTTAAAGCTATTGGAGGGCTACCCTTAACCCTTGTAGTGTTTGGGTCAGATTTGTCTGGAGAGACAAATGAAAAAGTATGGAGATATAGATTGGAAACGTTGCAAAAAATTCCAAACAAAGATATTCAAAAAAGGTTGATGATAAGTTACGATCAACTTGGGGAAATAGAAAAACAAGTGTTTCTAGACATATCGTGCTTTTTTATCGGTGAGTATACAGAAAGGGCAACTTATTTGTGGGATGATCGTGGCTGGTGTCCTGAAAATGCAATTCAAGCCCTTGAGCGTAAGTCTCTCATTAAGTTTGACCGTGACCTTGAAAAGAGACGTTTCATCATGCATGATCTTCTCCGAGATATGGGGAGAGACATAGTTAGCCAAGACAAAACAAGAGAAGTTTCGAAGAGGAGGAGGCTATGCAATTCGGACGACATACTTTATCTGTTGCGACGGGAGGTACTACTCTCTCTCTCTCCAGCTCCTTTGCACTTTATTCAATTATGGATTTATGGACTACAACCTGTTCACTTGGATAGAGTAGGGAGTATAGGAAAGGTTAAATCCCTCACAAAGAGAGGTAGTTAATTAATATGCGCTAAGATGAGTCATCTGTATGTCTTGGATCATCTCGGTTTGGACATGGTTCTCTTCTTTTCATTGGATATGCTGACGACTCATCACACTGTGAAGCCCGAGTCTAGGGTTAGGCCACCTTATTGGCCCAAATAGAACTGGATTTATACTTTTCTTGCTATGTCTTACCAAATCCTTGAAAGGCTTGCCCCATCGGGTTTTGCATAGTGGGTATGGGCCTACGGACAGTCTAGGTTCAGTCTCACTGGCTTCACCTCTTTTGAACAAGCCAAAGTAAGCCAACTCCATGGAGTCAAGCGGTAAGCCACGGTTTACACCACCAAAGAAAAGAGTGTAGGTTGGCAGCTATAGTTCAGCGGGACCCGGTCTCATCCTTTAAAGGCATGCTTAAGTGGGCTGGTTTCTGGTCTCTGGTTTCATCTTAATTGGACTTTGTCAGTCTCACAAGATTCAGTTGGGTGGTGTTATGACTCCAAAGTAGCGTCCAATTGTGTAAGGACATGACAAACATTTCAAACTCAGAATTCTAAATTATTTCAGAGTTGTTTTCTAGCGTGCACACATTCCTCCTACAGTCTTGTTGGTGTATTAGCAAAATTAAAAGTAAAATGCAAAATATGCACATACCCGTAGGCACCATAGTCAATGTGATGTGTGGGTGCTCGGTGCGTTCTCCTCAGCCTATCGGCACCCACGATGAGCCCAAGCCTTCATGTCGATGATGAGTACGGGCAATAGACTAGTGGCTATAGTTTTTAGCTATTTTCATCATACAGTCAAGCCCTCTATTTTTAATAGAAGATAGAAGGTGGTTACAGCCGCACTAGCCCTCTCATTAAGTGCCCGCTAACAGCCGCACTAGCCCTCTCATTAGTGTCAAACCGGGTCACAAATGTCCAACGTTCTTCCACTTTACCCATTGACACTAAAAGGATACTAAATGGAGATTTATACCATTATGTGACTTGATTCTTTATTTTTCTTTTCTTTTATTTTTCAAGAGATATCGGGTCTGACAACACACGCTTTTGTGTTTTGTTACCTCATTGAGAGAAGCCTGATCCGAATCAATCTTCATAATGCAACCGAGTCCCAGCTCCAACGTCATCAAAATAGATTTGAATTGGCAACACGACTCGATTTATGATGTGTTTGGACTGTTGCCTGAAATCTTTGTACATACGTGGGGGTCACCAGACTGAATTAATATTGCTTGTTTTCTCTAGCACTGTAACTGAGTTAATGTTGCTTCTTTTCTCCAGGTACCAACTAAAGTAGAAGCAGTCAGGCTCAACCAAGGCACGGAACAAGGAAAAGAACTGCGTAATAACGCTCAATGCTTTCAAAAAATGCACCATCTCACGTTTCTTCACATTGAGGGTGTGAAATATATTCAAAAATAAGTTCCAGCATTTTCCTACAGAGCTAAGATGGTTGGGATTGGAGAGGGTGGTGTATGTTCGCCCCCGATGATTCACCGAATCCCACGTCTGTGTTCGGGGCTTTGAATGAGCACCACGTATACAAGCACATGGGGCTCGTATTCCCGTGTATGTTGACATAACTTTGCATCGGACTCTAGTGTTGTTGCAAAGACTTAAAGTACCCTTTCTTGCTATTCTTCTCATAAAGTAATGGTTTGAAAAAATGACAAAAATGCCCTTCATTCAAAAAAGAAAAAACAAACAGTTCAAAAAAAGGACAAACATGTCCTCCATCCAAAAAGTCGAGGATGATGTTGACTCTTCAAAGTCTTCTTCTTTTTCTGTTCAAAAAAAGGACAAACATGTCCTTTATCCAGAAAGTCGAGGATGATGTTGACTCTTCAAAGTCTTCTTCTTCTTTCTCCGTAAAACACTGTAAAACTCTCTCTCTCTATCTCTAGAGAAGAAATCAAGGGAAACAAAGAGTTCTTCCTGGAGAAGGCCATGAACATCAACCCTCTCACTCTCTCTCCCTTCTCTCTCTACTTCTGTGCACATCCAACAGACGATCCTGCATTGCTCCATCGCCATCTTTTTCTTCTTCATTCTTCGTAAAACACTATAAAACCCTCTCTCTCTCTCTAGAGAAAAAATCAAGGGAGGTAAAGGGTTCCTCCTGGAGAAGACCATGAACACCAACCCTCTCACTCTTTCTTCCTTCTCTCTCTACTTATGTGCCTGATTTAGAGTTTTTGCCCTTACAGGAGGGGGGTCCGGGGGCTCCCCCCGGCGCGGATCCCGCTGCGCGGTCAGCGAGCGGGGGTCCAGGGGGGGCCGCCCCTGGCGGGGGGCAGCGCCCTCCGGACCAAATTTTTTTTGGGCCTTCCAACAATGATTTGTAGTATTATCGAGCTTTCCTACAGCAATTTGTAGTATTTTCGGGTCTCCAACGAAACGCTATAGTGATTTGCAGAAGACACTACAAATCGCTATAGCGATTTGCGGAAGACACTACAAATCGCAAATTGCTATAGCGATTTGTAGTGTCTTCCGTAAATCGCTATAGCGATTTGTAGATTCTTTCGCAAATCGCTATAGCGATTTGTAGATTCTTCCGCAAATCGCTATAGCGATTTGTAGTGTCTTCCGCAAATCGCTGTAAATCGCTACCCGAATTAGGACCAACTTGTCAGGGCCATATCTCCCTAACCGAAGGTCATATTCCAAATCCGTAAAAAGTGGTGTCTTCGTTATTGAGTCTAGTTTATTTCTGTAAATTTTTAGCGATTTTTATTGTCATTTCATTCCCCATTTTAACTTCAACGATATATTACAACCACAATCATCAAAAGAAAGATTGCCCAATCTAAGAGTCTTGAGAGAGTAAAAGAGAGCCTCGCCACCCACCAAACAACAAAAAATACAATGACTCAACTTCAAGTGCAGTAAGGACCCAGAGTCGAATAAATTTAGAGGCAACTCATCAGTAAGGACCCACAACAGTCAATGTGCAGGTCAGTCGGTGCTTGATGGAGCAATGTAGGATCTTCTGATGGATGTGCACAGAAGCAGAAATAGAAGGGAGAGAGAGAGCGAGAGGGTTGATGAGCCCCCGGACCCCAGTCCTGTAAGGGAAAAAGGCCATGAATACGCTGGGAGGAGCCCTCAGACCCCTCTTCTGTAAGGGTAAAAGCTCTGAATCAGACTTCATAACTCTTCAAGTTGAATGATGCTACCTACATTGGGAGGAGCTCTCAGACCCCCCTTTTCTGTAAGGGTAAAAACTCTAAATCAGACTCCACAACTCTTCAAGTTGAATGATGCTACCCACACTGGGAGGAGCCCCCAGACCCCTCTCCTGTAAGGGTAAAAACTCTGAATCAGGATTTACAACTTATTTAGTTGAATGGTGCTACCCACGCTGGGATGAGCCCCCAAACCCTCCTCTTGTAAGGGTAAAAACTCTGAATCAGGCTCCACAACAGTCAATGTGCAGGTCAGTCGGTGCTTGATGGAGCAATGTATGATCTTCTAATGGATGTGCACAGAAGCAGAAATAGAAGGGAGAGAGAGAGAGTGAGAGTTGAATGATGCTACCCACGCTGGGATGAGCCCCCAAACCCTCCTCCTGTAAGGGTAAAAACTTTGAATCAGGCTCCACAATAGTCAATGTGCAGGTCAGTCGGTGCTTGATGGAGCAATGTATGATCTTCTAATGGATGTGCACAGAAGCAGAAATAGAAGGGAGAGAGAGAGAGTGAGAGTTGAATGATGCTACCCACGCTGGGATGAGCCCCCAAACCCTCCTCCTATAAGGGTAAAAACTTTGAATCAGGCTCCACAACAGTCAATGTGCAGGTCAGTCGGTGCTTGATGGAGCAATGTATGATCTTCTAATGGATGTGCACAGAAGAAGAAATAGAAGGGAGAGAGAGAGTGAGAGGGTTGATGTTCATGACCTCCTCTAGGGGAGATTTCTTTCTCGGATAATCCTGCAGTGCAGAGACTAGGTCTTAAATAATCATCTTCGGGGCACTTAAGTCTTTACAACCACTCCTTTTCAAGAATCGTCATTTTTTTTGCATCAATGGAGGAGAGGGTACTTAAGTCTTTGCAATCGCATCAAACTCCAACGCTAATTAATGCTGACAAACATGGGGATACGAGACGCACATGCTTACATACGTGGTGCTCTTTGGGACCCCTGAACATGAGATGTAGCTAACTACCCTGTTCGGGGGGGGAGAACATATAACCTGCTTTGTTGGGATTGCCGCAGTGTGACTTTGTTGAGGAGCCCGATGACTTTATGTCATCACCACGTGATCTTAACCTTGAGGGGGCCGTAATAATTGATCTATCAAAAAGCAATGCAGCGGCTCAAGCTCTCGTTACTCGATCCTTTCCTAATGGCGTGGTTAGTATTACGAGCGAATTCTTTCTGTGTTTTGTGACATCTTAGATCTCGTTGTTTTCCCAAACCTGAAATTTAACTAAGAAAAAAATTTGCAGGACCTGCTCAGATTGAAAATCCTCGATCTCAGTTATACAAACATAACTAAGACGACTAATTTCTCCGATGACTTCCCCTTGGTGAAATTGATACTCAGCGCGTGTGTAAAGTTAAAAGAAGTTCACGATTCCATCGGAAAACTCAAGAGATTAAAGTACTTGGACATGGGAACGTGCATGAAGCTAAAGGAATTGCCGGGCACCATTGGAAAACTCAAGAGCTTAGAGAACTTGGATATGAGCAAGTGCAAGAAGCTACAGAAATTGCCCGAAGCCATTGGCCAATTAACCTCTCTTAAACACCTTCATCTCGAATCGTGTGAACAACTAACTGAAATTCATGAATCCATTAGAAAACTCAAGAGCTTAGAGAACTTGGATATGAGCAAGTGCAAGAAGCTACAGAATTTGCCCGAAGCCATTGGCCAATTAACCTCTCTTAAACACCTTCATCTCGAATCGTGTGAACAACTAACTGAAATTCATGAATCCATTGGAAAACTCCAGAGCTTAGAGTGTTGTGTCTGGCGGGGTTTTCCGGCTAGGCGGCATACCAGACGGCGTCACTGTATGGCAGTGGCCCTGCAACAAAACAGAAAAACAAGAAATATAGACAGCGTACCTGATGCTGCCATTTACGGAGGTCGCAGGAGTTGGTCGCCGGAATTTCTGCTCAGCCAGACTACAGCCCTTCACGAGCCCAGGCTACCAGATGCAGTCGGTGAGTAGACCTTCGATCTCCTTTTCCACACACACAGGGTCGCTCATGATACCCTATACTTATATACATGAGGTGGGAATGGTTACGCACCGTTCCCCTTTATCTCATGCTGATTTATCGGCAGGATCACCCCTCAATGGGGATGTATCCACATTGTGGATAACCACCACGTTAATCGTGGTGGTTAATCCAACATTCTCCCACTTGATCCGACGATAAATCTTTTTAACCAGAAAATCTTATGAAAATAACTTGATGAATAGATTGGCCTTTATAATCTATTCTAAAGGGTCCTTAGTTGAATCTCTAATCCTTAGGAGATTGACAACAACCATAATGAGAATCAAAAACTGAAAGTGATCACTTTATTTATATGCATATGTCAAAAAGAGTTTAACAATCCCATCCTCATTACATGTTCGGAATATAATCCCGGTGCTAGCCCTTTAGTAAGAGGATCAACGATCATCTCTTTGATACCAATATTGACAATATGCACTAAATGATTCTCCGTCCTTTCTTTAACAACAAAATACTTCAATTCCATATGCTTGCATGACGTAGTACTTTTGTTGTTGTTTGAAAAGGACAGCGCAGCTTCATTATCACAGTAGACCTTCAGTGGCTTCCCAATGGAATCGACCACCATTAACTGTGATATGAAGTTCTTTAACCATATAGCCTGTGAAGTAGTCTCGTACAATGCAATGAATTCTGCCTCCATGGTGTGGGCAGCAGTGGTCGTCTGCTTTCCACTCCTCCAAGAGATCGCTCCCCCAGCAAGTAAGAAGACGTACCCAGTAGTAGACTTTCTACTATCAAGGCATCCTCCTAAATCCGCATCTGAGTAGCCAATGACCTCGAGGTGATCAACTTTATGATACGTTAACATATAGTTTTTTGTCCCTTGCAAGTATCGCAAGACTTTCTTGGCAGCCTTACAATGGGGTAATCCTGCAGGTTCCAACACCCTTCACATGTGAACGCATCTTGTTTCCCGAATAGATGTTTTTCTCATGTATTGTTGGTTCCCTTCTGCTCAGGAACAACTGTAGACAGTTGGAAATATGAACGGTAGCACCAGAATCAATCCACCAGTTATTTTCAGGAATTCATAATAAATTACATTCATGAGAAACAAATGACAAATTACCTCTCTTTTCCAACCACTTCTTGTACTTTATGCAATCTGCCTTTATGTGTCCCTTCTTCTTGCAAAAGAAGCACTTTATGGGAGCAGAGTTAGATTGCTTGTCTTGGGATGACTTATCCCCAGTTGGCTTCTTCCTAGCATTTCTCTTAAATGCATTCTTCCTTGGTCCTACCTTGGACGTATGAGAAGCCATATGTGCACTTTGCACCTTCTCACCTTTCATCCTCTCTTCTTCTTCAACACACTTGGACATAAGTTTATTAAATGTCCATTCATCATTATGTGTGTTGTACGAGATTTTGAAAGGTCCGTATTCCAAGGGTAAGGACGTTAAAACTAAATGTACTAGGAAAGAATCAGAGATGGTGAGCTTCATGTCATTCAGCTGAGACGCTATGTTTCTCATCTCCAAAATGTGCTGGCGAATGTTTCCTCATCCAGTATATTTCATAGATATCAGTTTTGACATCAGGGTACTGGCTCTGGCCTTGTTTAAACTCACAAACTGTGCCTCAATGGCATTCATGAATTCCCTCACTGTTCTGCATTGTGGAATAGCACTTCGAATGTTCTTAGCTACTTTAGATTGTAAAAGCAACAAGCTAAGTCTATTCGAGCGCTCCCACTTCTCAAAAGCAATCTTTTGATCAGCAGTACTCTGATCAGTGAGGGCAGCGGGTTCATCTATCCTTAGGGCCAGATCTAGATCCATATACCCTAATGCAAATAAAACAGTTTCTTTCCAATCACTAAAATTGGATCCATCTAGAAAAGGTATAGAGCTAGAGCCATCTAAAATCACAGAACTAGAAACTGCATGACAAAAGACACGTATTAGGAAGCATTCATAAGAGACTAAAAATTTTAGTGGAAAAAACAAAATAATAAAGGCCCTTGATATGCTTTTTTCCAAGCGAGTGAAGGGGGTCATCGGAGTCCTACTTTGGTAAGAGCTCCGACACGCGAAACCACTTCGCCTACCGACCATATTCGGTAAAACTAAGGTTCTTGTGAAGATAGACCATCAACACAAGGTATCTTTGGATACACATGTGTGATGTATCTCGACACATTTACCTTATTCTACCCTACTTAAATTTCAAACATGATAAAACTACCTTTGGGTCGTCTATCGTTTACTGAATATAAGTACAACATTAATATTGACTAAAACCATATGATAGTATAACATTTTGACAACATACATGTATTCAGTCACTTTGGTGACATGAATACACTAAGTTATCTAACTATCCTTAATGCCAATATAAAATAATATCTTAAAATAGTCCGTAAACCGAATGGACTACACATATGACCCACAAAATGATTCTAAAACTGAATGAACCAGTCATATGTATCACGAACCGGTCTTAAAGCACTCTGAACCGGTCTGAAACAACCCCGAACTGGTCATCCAAGGGTCCGAACCGGTTCAGAACCTTATGAACCGGGTCAAATCTGAACAAAAGTTCATTAAAACCCTATAACCGTACGCCAAAACCCCTATATTTTCTCATATTTAAGAAAACAGGGTCTTAGCATCTCGGAACCGGTGAAAAACTGGAAGGAACCGGCTAAAAATGGCTCTGAACCGGTCCCGGAAGAGGACTGAGTCAGTCCCTTGATCCGGTTCAGGCCAAATAGTGCTTGGACCCTTCTGGATCCGGGTCAGACCCGACTGCTAACTGGATCCGGGTCAGAACCGGGGTTATCCGGATCCGGGTCGGACCCGGTACTGTCCTGATCCGGGTCGGACCCGGTTACAACTGGATCCAGGTCGGACCCGGTTACAACTGGATCCGGGTCGGACCCGGTTAAGACCGGATCCGGGTCGGACCCAGTTAAGACCGGATCCGGGTCGGACCTGGTTACAACTGGATTCGGGTCGGACTCGGTTAAGACCAGATCTGGGTCGGACCCAATATTACTGGATCCGGGTCAGACCCGGTAAGGGCCGGATCCGGGTCGAACCCGGTATTACTGGATCCGGGTCAGACCCGGTAAGGACCGGATCCGGGTCAGACCTGGTACAAAACGGATCCGGGTCTTAACCGGTAATAACCGGATCCGGGTCGGACCCGGTAATAACCGGATCCGGGTCGGACCCGATAACCACTGGATCCGGGTCTGACCCAGGGTTTACCTTATCCGGGTCGGACCCGAGCGGGTCCCCACCCGAATCCCTGATCCGATCCGAATCACTTTATGGATCGGTTTCGGGTCCGACCCAACATTGGGTTATGGGCCCACACCCCGCTTCCGCTGCGCGGGGTGTGCTTCGGTTTTGACCAGAAATGCAGGTCACCGTGGGGTGACCCTACTGCTGGTCACCGACGCCTGTCGCCGACACCGGCGACTGTCGCCGTTGGGCGACAGTATAATAATAATAATAAAAAAAAAATATACATACCTCTGTTTTTTGAGGGGGGTTTTCCTGTCGACGGCTCCCGCTGCCTCCTAATGGCGGATGAAGAAGAAGACGCCGGCGGGATCCACGCCGACAGGAAAACCCCCCTCAAAAAACAGAGGTATGTATATTTTTTTTTATTATTATTATTATACTGTCGCCCAACGGCGACAGTCGCCGGTGCCGGCGACAGGCGCCGGTGACCAGCAGCAGGGTCACCCCACGGTGACCTGCGTTTCTGGTCAAAACCGGAGCACACCCCGCGCAGTAGAAGCGGCGGGGTGTGGGCCCATAACCCAATGTTGGGTCCGGCGGGGGTTTTCCGGCGACGCGGCATACCAGACGACGTCACTGTATGGCAGTGACCCTGCAAAAACAAAACAGAAGAAAAACAGTAGACAGCGTACCTGATGCTGCCATTTACAGAGGTCGGAGGTCGCCGGAGTTGGTCGCCGGAATTTCTGTTCAGTCGGACTGCAGCCCTTCACGAGCCCAGGCTACCAGATGCAGTCGGTGAGTAGACCTTCGATCTCCTTTTCCGCATACCGGGTCGCTCATGATACCCTATACTTATATATGCATAAGGTGGGAACGGTTACGCACCGTTCCTCTTTATCTCATGCTGATTTATCGGCATGATCATCCCTCAATGGGGATGTATCCACATTGTGGATAACCACCACGTTAATCATGGTGGTTAATCCAACAAGAGAGAGAGAGAGAGAGATGAACCAATTGCAGTCGACTATGTTGCAGTCGTCGGTTGGTTGCAGTCGCCCCTCGTAGAGCAAAGGTTTTTTGTGTTTTTTGCAAACCAATGAGAACCTAGGGTTTCAAGGGTTTTGTAAGAATAGTAAAAAAAAAGGTGCGACAAACATATTATCGCAAGATTTAGTAAATCTCGTGATAATATCATGACAAATTGTTAGAAAAAAAAAACTCGTGAGATTTTGTCAATCGTGCAAGATTTAAAATTTTTAAAGACTATGTTGCATTTTTTTTGTGAGATTTTCATAAATTGTGGTGTTTGTCACCATGCGTGCAACTAAACCAAACAAAACAAAAAGTGTCATTCCTCCTAAATCTTTAAAAATCAAAAGAGCACTGAAATTCCATTCTTTTCAGAAATATGAACACAAAATAATTTTCTTAGAAGAAGCTTTCACGACGCAAAAATTAGCAGATATTTTGGATCCAATTTAATGTGACCTCAGGTTCAACCATATTGGGCCTTGTATGGTCTAACTTGGTTTGCAAGGCAGTTCCCATATTTCTGCAAACTTATTTTTTCTTGTTTTTTACTTTGTAAATTATGACCGAGTTAAACCTGCACACATTATCTGCTCATTTTTTTAACAAGTTGATGGGACGCCATGGATTTGAAACCATGGGAGTGGATCCAACCCATCATGTATGGTACGACCGAAAAGGAAGTATTTTGTTGATTTCATTTATGATTCTTATCAAACATCATGTACAGCCTAATGAAATGAAACAGCCGGTGCAGGTCGCTTTCCACCATCATTATATAAGCAATAATATATCCCATCGTTCGTTTGGAGCTTGTTCTAAAAATAAATGAGCTTTGCTCCTGGTACACGTAAACAAATCAATCATGAACAGGTAGTCGGTTAGAGTTTATATTATGTATATTATATTTTTTTTACTTTGAACACAAAAAATGGTTTTACCGTAGTGGGTGAGTCTTTAGTCTGTTCAAATCTCACCATTTACATTTCTTTCAAAAACAACTTTAAAGAAAATTATAAATGTGTTCAGTTCGAGCCAAGCTTTGCTCAAAATCAACTCGAACCGAGCCCAGGTGGTTGGGATGAATTCAATTTTAAGAAATCATGGAAACGGTACTTACCAAATACTATACCAGTTTCCACACCGGTAACTGCTCTGATCTCCTTATCAATAATCTTTCAGTTGTTATTTTACCCTTTTCATAAAATTTGCACAAGCCTCCCAACATTTCAAATGTTTTGTGAACTTTCAAATGATTAAAATCAATTTAAGGAGATACACATATATTTGTAGAGAGCTTTCTAACATTTGCGGAAATTTTTTGAGTGATTAAGAGCAATGCAAGGAGATTCACATATATATAATTTGCACCAAGCGCCTGATATTTGTATAAATTTCTAGTGAACTTCCAATTTAAGTTGATTCACGTATAATTTGTGCAAACGTTTTGACATTCACTCAAATCTCTTGTAAGCCTTCGAAATGTTAAAATCAAATTAAAAAATTTGCATGATATTTGTACGGACCTCTTGACAGTTGCACAAATTTCTTGTAAACCTTCGCTCTTTGAAATGTTGTCTTATGTGATTTTTTGTCATTTTCTTTTCATTGTTTCTTATTTGAAATAGGCTCACAAGGAAACCTGTGTTCATGTATGGCGACTTGTCATTTTCCCCTTTTCCCTCATGCTTGAAATGGGCTTGTTATTACTATTTTTCATTTTTTATTAAAAAAGGTGAATCGAGGGGCACCTTTTGATGAATTTGAATGTGTTTTTTTTTTGTTTTTCTTCGTATTGTTGTCATTTTTGTATCAAAATGGCCTTAGCTCATCTATCCTAAATCTTATGAAAGCAAAAGTGAGGCCAATAGGTGTCAAAATTTAGATGCTTTATCACTTTTTCTTAATCGACATTACATATCATGTAATGTTGTTTAGGAAAATAATTAAAAATTTGTATGGTTATTTGTGTATGGTTTTCAAAACAAAAAAGTGTTACATGGCACATTGTAATTTTTTCAAAAATTAAATAGTTACCGTTTATAATTTTGAAATGGATGAGAACCTCTCTCTCTCTCTCTCTCTCTCAATATCCATTTTACATAATAAATTGAGGAAACGTGTGAGATCCTATTTATTTTTCTCCTAAATTTTTTCTATGCGTAGCATTTTTTTATCTATGACATTTTTTTTTCTCTTTAACATCACTGTTTATCGCAAGACCTACTGCGATACATTTACTGTCGCAGCGCCAGTAAAAGATTTTACTGGGGCTAAGTAGATTTTGGAAATATCACTAGATTTTCAGTCACCAAGATTTTCGTCAAAATGAGATATGTGTAAGCATCAATGCTTGCTACCGAAACTGGTGACAATTGTAGTATTGTACGAAAGTATTAATAATGCCTATTAATGAGGACAGGCAAGGCCATAATGGCGAAAAGAGTGCGCTTAAATGAGTTTCAACTAAAATAGTACATTCATCGTTTGAAGCAAGAACCAGACTGGTTGTATTGAAACTACAGTTTAATGATGTGCCACCAAGACAGCTTCAAATAATTAATAACCTTCAAGGCTTCAACTTGTCATTTGCTTGTTTGGATATCGTCATTTTCTTTCTTTTTTTTCTTACTGTTACTCACTCCTTTTACCCGTGCTTGTTCGGTTTCGTTCCTTTATATGACCCAAGCATGAGCCAATTTTGAAATCATTCAGAAGGGAGAAACCTCTCGCTCTGCACAGCGAGAGGTTTTGTCTTGACCAAAATGAACATGTCGATCACCGTCGTCATTTTTATCATCATTATCTCTTCCATAAGTTCCCCAGTGGCAGCATCCGCATACGTAGGTACGCTTTGATGTTTTGCTGTCTCCTATGCCTGGTTTTTCTTATGTTGGTTTTTCCTCGCTCTAGATTTTGGATTACTTTAGAAAACCGAGTTGTGCAACTGTAGAGCATGAAAATTGCAGCCCGAGAAATCCATTCTATTTCTTTCTATGTATATGTAGTACCTTTTATTGAGATTCTCTTCCCGGTTTTTGTTTAAATAGTGTCAAATTGCATGGTGATACTGATGCCTAGCTAATCAAGTTTAGTCTGATTGACGGTGCAGTCTCAATGAGAAGTACAAACAGCGGACCACCCGCGCCTAAGCGAAACCGAGTTTACGCGGTTAGTGTGCCTACTCCTCCACCACCGAACCACCATGGCTATCCTCCGCCATGGCTGCCTCCTACCAGTCCTCCTCCATCACCACTACCACCACCGCTGCCACCATTGTGCGATTACCAACCTCCTCCAATGCCACCACCACCACCGCCGCCGCCACCAATGTGCGATAATTACCAACCTCCCCCACCGCTACTTCCAGCAGATATGCCCAGTCCACCACCACCGGTATAAAACCACTATCCTTCTCTGTGGCTCTACCTTCTATGATGTGGCCACATATAAGGCGTGCTTAATAATGAACCTTCTTCCATTTCTGCGCTATTGGCTTGGAGAGTCGGATTGTTCATATGTAGCTTAATTTGTAATAAATAATAATCATTGTAATAAAGGGGCACCTCAATGATTTTTATGTTCCGTTTCTGTGGGAATATATAACTTTCTTAATCAGGAAAAAAAACACAAAATACAAGCTGACAGGTGGCAAGTTGAGCTGGGATCAGGTCAGAGTGTGCTACGACGATATACCGTCAGAGCTCCTTTGGATGCCATTGATCTCAAAATAAACGGCATCCAAACTGTAAGCATGAGATGCCCATGACGTGGATGTGCCCCACTTTTTTTTCACAATGTGGTTCACGTTCCTCATGCAGGGCATGTGAATGTTTTAAAATGAACTCACAATGAGCCTTAAAGTGCTCTAAGCATAACTGATAACACAGATGTCCCAAGAAATGCAGCTTAGAATTATTAACTCCTAATAATTAACTCCATTTCCAGGCTTTCCTGATCCCTGTATAAATCTAAAAAGGAGAAGAAAACGAAAAAGAAGCACAACCAACCAGTGAAATCGAAAAATTATCTTTACAGATTGAAGCTATTTACAGTAGAGAATTTCTCTACGAAGGAATAAAAAGGTGCAGCAACTCCCAACCATGAATGAGCAACTTAGTTGTGAACGTTCTTTGTTTTTTCTTTCAACAACAAATTATGAATGATTTGAGACAATTGAACTGAATTACTCGAGCTCAAGTTACCATGATCTGCACAGCAGGCTAACCCACCAAAGCAACATGAACCCACAAGGGCTCTAACATCTGCCTAGGTGGGTCAGCGTAAGGCATTCAAGTTGAAGGATGTCATAAGTTCGACGGTATATGTCGTTGTCTTATGGCCAAAAATAGTAGGCTCCCTAGCAGGCAATAGGTCAGGCCTTGGAATTTTAACGCTTTTAGTGCAAAGCAGGTTATATGTTTACCCCCCCCCCCCCCCCACCACACACACACACACGAACAGGGCCGGTAGCTCCATCTCATGTTTGGGTGTTCTCAAAGAACGCCACTTATAAGATACAGACCGGCATGTATCCCCATGTGTGTCCGCATCACATTGCATCGTAATTTGGTGTTGTCACAAAGACTTAAGTACCCTTTGCCGCCATTCTCTTCCTCTTTCTGGAACGGACATAAATGCCCTCCATCTAGAAAACTAAGTCGACGGTTCGTGAAAAGAACAAAACTGCCCTTTATCGTTATCGCGTCAAAATTTTCAGCAAAGTTTGCGTATGTAGCAAGCTGTATGTTGTAGGATTTAAATAGTTCAAAACAATTCATTCTCGCCCTAAGCAGAAAACTCTACCGGAGCATACTTTGCCTTCATCTGTTGTCGCTGGATCATCCGTTGCCTTCTTCTATTGCCGCTGGAGCATCCATTCGTTTGCTCTTCTACTGCCACAGCATCCATTTTCGTCTTACGCGCAGTCGCAGCATCGTTGTCACCATCTGTTGCGTATACGTTCTTACTCCACAGTTGAAATATCCAAAATCTTATCGTTTCGGTGAGTTTCGTGTAAGGTTTCGTTATTCAATCTGAAGGTTGCTACTTATACAATGATTTGTAAGTTTGAATCGACGACGATTTATATATTCAAAGCAATAGTGATGTTGTTTATTAAGATACCTCGATTTGTACATAAGTTTGATAAATCTTACAACGATGTGTACTTATGAACCCAAATATTGTGACGATTTGTAATCAAGAAGGAAACAACATGAGGAAGAGAAAGAAAGACAGCGAAAGGAAAATGAGGACAAGAAAAAGAAGGAGAGAGAAAGGATGGAGAAGGTGGAGGCGGAAGAGAAGGAAAGGGAAAGGCAGTGGACCAACCAAAAAGGCCTAGGTTGGAGGGATTGGTTGAACAAGCGAAAAGATCGACCAAGGTAAATAAATTTGTCCTGTCTGTGAAGATTTAATAATATGTTTAGCGATTTTGGTATAGCGATTATTGTGTTAGGTATTAATATGTATAATGATTATTGTGATAGTGTGTGTGCAACCAATATTATTTATAGTGATTAGTAGAATATTATTTATAAGTACAAATGGTACTAATTTAAAATTGATAGGAATAATATGTTATTATGTGTTACAGGGAGGTCATAGGAGAAGTAGAGCACCAAGTGAAAAGCTCGGAGGTCGGTGTCAATGGTCTGTAGTTCTATCGTGGTATGGTCAGCTGAGTGCATATCAGAATGACCGATTACGAAATATGCACTTCAGTGGCCTTTTGGACCAACAATATTTTGAAACTTGCTGAAATACCATGACCCACCTGGTAAATAAGTGGAATGATAAGACGAACACATTCCAGTTTGATTCTTTTGAGATCACCATGACTCTAGAAGATGTAGCGAGGATCACTGGCCTTAAGTGCGATGGCAGTGCTGTCCTATTACGGCATTCAAACTATAATGCAAGGGAAAAATGCATGGCCCTTCTAGGAATGTCGATGGACGAATGGAGTGAATGTATTTCTGGTGGAATCAATTCTACATCAATGAAAGTCTCAACTTTTCGTAATAAATGGGAAGGTCGCTCCGCTACTTGTGTATCTGAAATAGTTGACCAAGAGTTGTGCGGCTTTCTTCTTTATTTTTTTGGTCTTACTTTATTTTCAGATTGTTCTGGTTCGAGAATAAGTTACATGTGGTTGCAGTACTTGGAAGACATAGACAAAGTCGACAACTATGCATGGGGTGCCGCTATGCTCGCACACTTGTACAGTCAACTCTACCGTGCGAGTAAGGGTACAAAAACAGTTGGAGGATTTTGGCCATTTGTTCAGGTATTTGTTTATTACATACTTAGTAATTATAGACTAAGCTCATTGAAGGTTGTAGTGTTACTAATATATTGTTTTTATTAGGCTTGGGCATGGGAACATATTATCCCATTGCGTTCACATTGTGGCCCGGCGATTTGTGGTTTTTCAAAGATCGGTCGCTGGGCTAGAATAAATGTTTTTTTATTTATTTAAAACACAATCATTTAATTTGTGGGCGGTTTTTGAAAAAGGGCGGCATGTGAAACGATGTTTCTTTTATATTTGATTGACGACGTCGATTCTATAGTTGCGTTGTAAAGGTGTCATGGATATCATCGTCCAGGCATGGCATCGAAGAAGAGGACGATGGGAGCAATACGACCAGGCATGGTGCCGAAGGAGAGGATGATGGGAGCAATACGACCAGGCATGGCGTCGAAGAAGAAGACAACCACATCCACAGGATCAGCACTAGCGCTTAAGGCGTATATTTTTTGAACTCCCTGACCGGTTTAGGCAACATTTGCCTTTTAAAGTCGTATATTCGATTTGTGTTGTTTACTGTAAAAAATAATTTCAATGTCGAATTCTGAATACTATGCTCATGGTGCACTCAGTGCAACATCCACAGACATGGGTGAGCGACAACGCCCTAAAGAGTTCGAAGATAACATCAAGCATATGCAAGATGAATTTGTAGACGGGAACACTATCAGTAATTTTGTACGTATATAACCACTATCATTTTCTAGGTCATCGGTTTGTATGTTTTGAAGTTCGTAAATTTTTGCAACCAGACAATGTGTGATTTTGTCAATTATATTCAAAGCAACGCAACGAGCAATACCGTACATATCATCATCCCTTATTTCATGGTATGTCTGTTTTGCTATTATTTTATTTGCTTTTATGACTTACGTTTCTTGGTGGTTAAACCTTACTATTTTGTGCAACAGATGTACGTCTGACGAAAGCCATACACTAGTGAATTCGTAGATGCACTACCTTGTTGGAATAGCGATGATCACTACGTAGACTTTTCAAATTTTGAAAAGGTAAGTGAACAAACCTCTTCTCCAAGGTTTAGTCCTAACATCTCCATCATGATATGTCTACGGATTTATAAATTATTGTATCGATTCGCAGATTTTACTTCCTACACTCTAGCAAAATCCTGAACATTGGGTGTTATACGAGATGAATTTACGGGAAAAACAACTATAGTGCTACAACTCATTGGACTGCCACAGTGGTGTAGAACGTGATGCTATGCATTTGGTAAGTTTCTGTACATAGGTGAATCGTAGCTATTTGAGGTGGATCAAATTTTACTATATTCTTCATTTATCACAGGCGGGATTCCTAAACGACCTTATGGGTGTCGACATTGCCGAGTTGATGTTTCTCTGTGCTGACGATGCTCATTTACAAAGTAAGGGGGTCGATTGTGGCATATTTGTAATGAAGCATATTGAAGCAATATACAATGGAGAAGAACCTTGTTTCGACGCTGTATGAGCTTTATATCAGCTGTTATTGGGGATTCCTGTTATATATTGGTTTCACATTACATATTTTATTGCAGAAAGATATACCGAAAGTACGCGACGAACTATACCGAAATTTGATTGAGTTTAAAAAGTCGGTAGATATAAATAATCAGCCAACAAGACTACTTACAAAGGAAATGGACGGCACGATCCAAAAAAGTTTACAAGGATGTAAATAGATTTGTAACAGATTTTGGAGACTGTCTAAACCAATTTTCGTAGGCAAATTTTGTAAGACTACAAATTTTGTAAATTTGTCTCCGTTGAAATATAATTTGAAGTTTACAAAACACGCTTGTAAATCGTTGTACTGCTTTATCTACGAGAATTAAATCGTAATGAGAAATAGTTTTGTGTTGTATGCGGTGAACCAATGCTAATAATGATGCTCTTCAGTAATTAAAAATATTGCACAACGAAAGATATTTTGTTGCTATTCTGAAATCTTAGTATAACTCACACTCCGTGAACGAAAATCGCGGAAATAGATTTTCGCAATTTGTGGTCTACAAAGGCACGTAATGTTCACCTTTAACAAATGATGAAGTAATTATCGATAAGAAAGGTTTGTTTCTCAGAAATCGCTGTATCGCTAAACTTACGAAAATAAAAATCGTAATATATATGCCCCATCGTGAACGAAAATAATGCATAGCTAGAACAGATGCTTGATGCTTAGAAATCGTTCTATTGCTCAATGTCATTGAATTAAAATCACAAATGGTTAACCAGTCTGAACAATGTCTCATTTTCTGTGAAGGAATTAGTTGGGAGAGTGACTCAGGCCGACCCATTGTCAAGGTGTAAGTCCATAATCTACACCTAAGGCGATTTGTTGGGACGAGGATGGACGAAGTTGTGGATTTATATATGACCAAAAAATATTTCTAAAATCAAACACACACAATACGTGCTACCGTGATTTGAACTACTATGTCCAATCGCATTGATTAGTTTTGTATACAGCTGTATGAAATGAGATTGTTTAATTTCATTAATGCAAAGTGTATTTTATTTGAGATTTGCTCTGTGTTTATTAAAACTATCGTATTTATTTGAAAACTGACAGAGGGTAATAGGACGTTTCATTAATATATGAATGACACATCACACAGGTTAAAGATGTGTTCCACTTTGCTTCGTGAATAAGGAACCAACAAACCGACAATTCCTGCATAAACGACTTGTTCTTGAATCGAGTGTATAGGCGACTTCGACGCAATTGAGGTATCTATCTAGACTTATTTCATATGTCTGCAAAATCATAATTAAAGGAAACGTCGTTCCACAGTCCAAATTTTTTTAAATTATTACATAAGATTTCATGGTAGTAGCAGTGAAGATGACGTTAGATCACCATTTCTGAACATCAAACCTGTCTTATCACTGTGTACTATTTCTAATTACGAAAGCGACATTAGTGGCTCTTGTTGACCGCATTCATCGCGAATCTCTTTTGCGATTTTCATTCTGTGAGTGTCAACAATAAAGCGATGTGTAAACATCAAGCATTTCCTATCGATGTTGACTATTATCATTTCGAACATTAGAAGCCTTTGTTGATTATATACATCACAATCTAATTCTGCGACTGTCAATCATGCGGGTTGAGCACACATCTTTTATCAATTACAAGCTTTCATTACTTGCACATGCTTACCGTATAAATCCCATGTTTTCCTTGCGATTTGCATTCAATGACGATGAAGAATATTGCGATTTCAGAACAACAATTGTTTCTTATCGCTGTTGAGTATTATTATTTTTGGGCGAACATATACATATTTTTTTAGAGCATGCATAAATCATGTTTGCTGTAAGATATGCGCTTATGATAAAGGTCAATAGCGGTAAGATTTGTTTGCTGATCAGAAATCACTCTTTTGTTGAGACACTTTAAATGCAAACCGCGAAATAGGATTGCGATTCATTCTGTCAACAACTTGTAATATTTGGTCGAAATAGGATAGATTACACACAAGTTGGTTGTATCGTCTCTAAAATCTACTTGAAATAGACGAACATGAAATTACTCTGGCGTGGTGGGCACCGTTGTTCGTTGCCTTTTAGATCCTCATGGCGGCTCTGTTAGTTTCTCCTCCGTAATTAGAAAGGTCGTCAATTTTTTGCAGAGTTCTTCGCGGAATCCAGGTATATCAACCTGCAAAAAAATTTTATAATGTGGAACCAATAGACATGCATTTCATCCACAATAACAGAGGCCAAGAAATGGCATACAACGTCGAAACAGGGTTCTGCATCATTGTATATCGCTTCAATGTACTTCATTACAAATACGCTGCAATCAACACCATTATTTTGTAAAGAAGCATGGTATGATGTGCGATAGATCCACTCACTAACGTCGACTCCCAAAATGCCTTTAACAAAACCGATCTGAGAATAATGCGGCCGGAAGTAAATTCATGACCCCAGTACATGACACGATACTCATATAGATGAAATCTTACGAGATGGGAAATGTCAAGCTGTAAACCACTGTCAACTTCCAATGAATTGTAACACCATAGTTGTTTTTCATGTAAATCCATCACGTATAAGACCCAATGCTTTTCAGATTGCCAGAGTGTAGGAATCAATATCTGCAAATGGATCATAAAAATGCTGTTAGCACTGTTATGTTGTAACCTTGCACTCTAGGTTTGTGTACTTACTTTTTTACTTGACAAAAGGTCTCTGCAATGATTACCGTTAACCCAGTAAGGTAGGTCATCTTTAAATCCACTGGAGTATGACGAACGACGTAAAATAGTCTGCAAACTGAAACATTGTTAACAACAATGTTAAAATACGAATCAACTGGACTAAATCAATAACCAAAAACAACATAAAATACAACCGATATATCATGAAATACGGGTTGACGATGCTTATAGTTTTGTTTGTTGAGTTGCTTTTAATATAACTGACGAAATCAGATATAGTCTGTTTGCAGCAAATATGATGTTAACGTACGTACACATTGTAAAACCCATAAATTTTAACGAATTTTCAATGAAATAAAAATGTGTGTTTACGTGAGATAATATGGGTTATGAGATATTCAATGTGATTTTGAGGTTTGCGGGCCAGTGGAGCGAACCCAATAACGAATACTGGAAAGGGTACTTGGATCCGGACCTTGACGAGATCCGATGATCTGACCCGGTTCACGAGGCCAAGTAAGGAAACCCGATGGTTTCGGGATGATAGCGTGAGATCCAAATCACATTTAAGGCAAGAGAACGCAAGTTTAGAACAAACGGGTGAAAAATCAATGTGAAAACGTAAGAATCCATCAACAAGGAAAAACGTCTCAGCGTGACATAAAGAGAATTTTCTGTAAAAGTAAACATCAAGTGGTGTTGTGGGGTAGTGGTAGGACACATGGCTGTGTAGAGCCATAACCCAAGTTCAAAACTCATGATGTGCCCACGTAGAAGTGAAAAACCTTGCTTTTTTATGAAATCCGAAACGAAATTGAAAGAGTTATATACAATTTAATTCACACCCTTTGCAATGAAAAACAACATAGCACAAGTGGTGGGGCTCATTACCCCTTAGGTTGAAAACCCAAGTTCAAAACCCCCTGTGCACAAATTATTTTTTTTCACAAGAAAGTGATGATTTCTACCTTGGTGAAAAGGGTAAAAACGTGGGATTAAGTTAAGCCTAAATTTTTGGCTTTTTCATCTCACTCTACCAAGGATTTAGGAGAATCCCATGTGACATGGAAGAGAGGTACCCATAAAACAAATAGTGAGGGAAGTTAGAGGAAATCATGCCAAAGAGAGGAGGGGGCATTGTTGGAAATAGACATCACCCAACAAAAACGTGAGATTTGGGTGAAGATTTAATGCTTTATAAAAATTAGTAACTTCCCCCTAGGTAGAGGAGTTAAATGAGAGATTTTTGGTAAGGAGTTACATTAGACATATCTCTCTCTCTCTCTTTCTCGGTGGTGGTCGACCTCCATTGTTGGACTGTGTGGACCTCCCTTGCAGAACGCGTGAACATTCATTATCGACGTGGGGTGCCGCTCTAACGAAGAGAAGGGGTTGCAGCCTTGCCATCGTGAGACTCCAAAGAGGTAAGGAGCATTGTTATTTGTATGTAAGTGGTTGATGCCTTGTTGCACATCTATGTTGCAATATCATGGAGTTTATGCGACAAACACCACCTATATGTGGGTGCGTTTAAGGCCTCGAGACCGAGGTGACACGAGCTAAAACACCTACTAGCCAATAGGTCAATATGGAGTGGTTCAGCCAATGGTTCTCACCCTTGGCCAACGTTGGGGCATTGTGGTGTTCTTAGTAAGGCATTATGTTCTATGTGTATGCCTGGTGATGTGTAGTACTCATATCAAAATCTATAGTTCAAATCTATGTAGGGAAATGCATATATTTTTTGTATGGGCGTTAGCCATGACGGATTCAAGCTTTAAACAATATTAAGTAGGCGAATGGCATGGAACCTTAAGTATCTCGGATTATTATTTATGAAATTATTGTTTGGTTGTATTTTCTTGTTCAATACACCTTTCATACTTCGTAGATTGAATTGTCTTAATCAAGTCTGAAGTTATGTATACGTGATTGCTATTTCACATCATGGAAAAATAAAGATATATCATTCCTATTGGGTAATTCGATTGGATTTAATGTTTTTGAGTGTGGAATGCACTCATATTTATAGTTGAAAGATTCCATGCATTGAGGATGAAAGGGGTGGCAAAACAGTGTATTTAGAATGATCAAAATGTTTGAAAAATAAAAAGATACACCCGTTTAAAAGTTACAAAAAAACGGCAAAATTAGTCGACTGGAATAATAGTTAGTCGACTGATAATATGTTCAGTCGACTGATAAAACCTTCAGTCGACTGCTGCTAAATTTTCTAGAAAATAGACATTCTATTCAGTAGACTGATAAAACCTTCAGTCGACTGATGGTAAAATTCCCAGAAAATAGACATTCTGATCAGTCGACTGATAAACCCTTCAGTCGACTGCTGCTAAATTTTTCCAGAAAATGGACATTCTGTCCGGTCGACTAATTTTATGATCAGTCAACTGATAAACCCTTCAGTCGACTGCTGCTAAATTTTTTCAGAAAACTGACATTCTGTCCGGTCGACTGATAAAACTTTCGGTCGACTAATTTTATGACCAGCTGACTGATAAACCCTTCAGTCTACTGCTGCTAAATTTTTCCAGAAAATGGACATTCCGTCCGATCGACTGATAAAACTTTCGGTCGACTAATTTTATGATCAGTTGACTGATAAACCCTTCAGTCGACTGCTGCTAAATTTTTCAGAAAACAGACATTCTGTCCAGTCGACTGATAAAACTTTTGGTCGACTAATTTTATAAAAAAGTAATGTTTCTGTTTAAAAGATTTGAAGCAAAAAGGTTGGTCGACCTTGGTCGACTAATAAACATGAAAAATTAAGTAAAGGGTTTTCTAAAATGATTTTCATGAAGGGTTCTTTTAGAAAAGTTTTTCTAAAGACTTTTTAGGTGAAATGCAATTGAAATATCTATGAAGAAAATAGTACGATGGTAAACTAAATATGTGACTCACATATGGACTTTAGGATTATGTCCAATAGATGGAACACACATGATACATATATTTGCACAATGAAGATCATGTCTTGTTCAGGATAATACAAGAGTTCAAGAATGAACATGTGGTTTCGCTAAATGTTGGGAGTGCCAAACAAGCACTTAAGAAATGAGAGAGTTGGATAATGCCATGTTGCGGCATAACCAGTGGAGGTATGAAACGTACACTCGAGCTCATAAACAAAACTGAAAATGCCGAATGTTTAAGTACTCGACATAAAGTTGAATCAGAATCATGAGAAATTGTGGTTGGTGCCTTTGAGGCATTCGATGGGTAATGTGCATATACTAAGATCACCCCGAATGTGGGTTGGGATTTCAGAAAGTTCCTATGGTGCAATGAATCGCACTAAGAATTTAACAAAATACAAAATATGCACGCATAATCTAAATATGGGATTCTGGGTATACCTAAAACACGGTATATGTTACTAGTTTCCCGGGATACTGGGTATACCTGACAACGGTATATGTTACTGGTTTCCTATGGCTCTGGGTACATGTAGAAGAAGGTGTATGTTATCAGACCCCTTGTAGTGCGATAGCTCGCACTTGGTTATAAAGAAAATATAAAATGAAATGTAAAACTTTCGAGACTCTGGGTATACCTGAAAGACGGTATATGTTACCAGATTCTTCGGGCTCTGGGTACACCTGAAAGATGGTGTATGTTACTAGACCCATGGTCTACCGTGGAGAGGGTAGGTGGTACAAACTTCGTGGACGTTCGTGTTTTCGTGAGAGCTAGGCATCTCACCGTGTGGTCTTGGTCTGCTACGAGGTCTATGCCTGTGCGTACCCACAGGGTAAAAGTAAGATGAGCATTAAATAATTTAAGTTGACTGGAAACTTATCTCTGAAGAATTATATACTGTTGATTTGACTTTAGTAAAACTTGTGGAATCTACAACTTGTACTAATGTGGATAAATATACCTTTAGTTCAGTCATCTTTTGCACTGTATCATGAATTAGAAAGCATAATCATCTTCTCAGAATTGTATAAACTTCCATGCTAGTTATATCTGCAGTTATTGTACATATTTGTACACAGGTCACTGAGCACCACATATAAATATAATACTTCTTACGCAGACAGGGGAGTCTGACCCTTCTGCTTTAAATGTTTTTCAGGTAGCAACTAATTGGAGCATCGGGGTGTCGTTTTGGATAAAGTCAAGAGATCTCAGATTTTCAGTGTTTTCTGTTTGAACTCTGATTAGTAGATTTATTTTGTTATGGGATGTAATTAATGACATTAATGCTTTAAATTAATGAATGGTATGGTTTTTGGTACTTCTCTGTTTTACCCTGTAATGCACCCGACTTGTGTTTTTCGCACTTCCGCTATTAAAAAAAAAAATTTACTCTAAAATTTTCACTATAAAAAGTTGGGGCGTTACAGCTTTGGTATCAAAGCAGGACTGAAAAATCTGAGATCTTGGCTCTTCCAGCGACCGCGATGGCTCTGTAAGTATGTAGAAATGTGGTTTTCTTTATGTAGAGATAAAAACATATAATTGCATATTATATTTTCATGGAGTTATAACTAAGGTTAGAATGACCTTTTACTTCCCAAACGAATGGCTTGGGTAAACCATTGCAATGATTTATGAAGATGCTACATAACCTGGCCGAAGTGGTAGGCCGACAGGCTGCTACAATGCAGCTGGTGGGTGACAGTTTACATCTTGTGACCCATTAGAGGATACATAGAAGATGAGTGCCACCTAAAGTATGGTATATATATATTTTTTTCTGGATGGGAAGTATGGATGCGCTTGAGGGCGTAGCTTCCTAATGCTAATTTCGTGGCAACTCCTGCAAGAGTTGAAGTTCTGAACCGAAACTCAAAGACTGCTGGTGTATTTTACCTTCTCAAAAATGATTGGTGAATCGTAACGAGTCTCAAAATTATTATCCCAATCGCATTGGAAATGATGACTATGTTGATAAGAGTCATCGGATGAGGCTCTAAGTTAATGTTCTTCCTTTTCCAACTTCATTGGAGATGTTAGTGACCCTATCATTGATGAAGGGTACCTTCCCGAATAATCTTTCGGACAGAAGGCGAAAGCCTTGTCTGTGCCCATTGAACCTTTGAGTTCTTCGTTGGAGGATGTTGTAGATCCCCAGTTGTTCTTGGTGATGAGAACGTAAATGATGTTATATGCTTAGCAAATGGCTTCTGGGTTGCCGATGATGGCAATCGACTCTTGAGAGGGTCATTATTTATGAAATTATTGTTTGGTGGAACCTTAAGTATCTCGGATTATTATTTATGAAATTATTGTTTGGTTGTATTTTCTTGTTCAATACACCTTTCATACTTCGTAGATTGAATTGTCTTAATCAAGTCTGAAGTTATGTATACGTGATTGCTATTTCACATCATGGAAAAATAAAGATATATCATTCCTATTAGGTAATTCGATTGGATTTAATATTTTTGAGTGTGAAATGCACTCATATTTATAGTTGAAAGATTCCATGCATTGAGGATGAAAGGGGTGGCAAAACAGTGTATTTAGAATGATCAAAATGTTTGAAAAATAAAAAGATACAACCTTTTAAAAGTTACAGAAAAACGGCAAAATTAGTCGACTGGAATAATAGTTAGTCGACAGATAATATGTTCAGTCGACTGATAAAACCTTCAGTCGACTGCTACTAAATTTTCTAGAAAACAGACATTCTGTTCAGTCGACTGATAAAACCTTCAGTCGACTGATGCTAAAATTCTCAGAAAATAGACATTCTGATCAGTCGACTGATAAACCCTTCAGTCGATTGCTGCTAAATTTTTCCAGAAAATGGACATTCTGTCCGGTCGACTGATAAAACTTTCGGTCGACTAATTTTATGATCAGTCGACTGATAAACCCTTCAGTCGACTGCTGCTAAATTTTTTCAAAAAACTGACATTTTGTCCGGTTGACTGATAAAACTTTCGGTTGACTTATTTTATGACCAGTTGACTGATAAACCCTTCAGTCGACTGCTGCTAAATTTTTCCAGAAATTGGACATTCTGTCCGGTCGACTGATAAAACTTTCGGTCGACTAATTTTATGATCAGTTGACTGATAAACCCTTCAGTCGACTGCTGCTAAATTTTTCAGAAAACAAACATTCTATCCGGTCGACTGATAAAACTTTTGGTCGACTAATTTTATAAAAAAGTAATGTTTCTGTTTAGAAGATTTGAAGCAAAAAGGTTGGTCGACCGGTGAGTCTATTGGTCGACTAATAAACGTGAAAAATTAAGTAAAGGGTTTTCTAAAATGATTTTCATGAAGGGTTCTTTTAGAAAAGTTTTTCTAATGACTTTTTAGGTGAAATGCAATTGAAATATCTATGAAGGAAATAGTACGATGGTAAACTAAATATGTGACTCACATATGGACTTTAGGTTTATGTCCAATAGATGGAACACACATGATACATATATTTGCACAATGAAGATCATGTCTTGTTCAGGATAATACAAGAGCTCAAGAATGAACATGTGGTTTCGCTAAATGTTGGGAGTGCCAAACAAGCACTTAAGAAATGAGAGAGTTGGATAATGCCATGTTGCGGCATAACCAGTGGAGGTACGAAACGTACACTCGAGCTCATAAACAAAACTGGAAATGCCGAATGTTTAAGTACTCGACATAAAGTTGAACCAGAATCATGAGAAATTGTGGTTGGTGCCTTTGAGGCATTCGATGGGTAATGTGCATATACTAAGATCACCCCGAATGTGGGTTGGGATTTCAGAAAGTTCCTATGGTGCAATGAATCACACTAAGAATTTAACAAAATACAAAATATGCACGCATAATCTAAATATGGGATTCTGGGTATACCTAAAAGACGGTATATGTTACTGGTTTCCCGGGATACTGGGTATACCTGACAACGGTATATGTTACTGGTTTCCTATGGCTCTTGGTACATGTAGAAGAAGGTGTATGTTACCGGACCCCTTGTAGTGCGATAGCTCGCACTTGGTTATAAAGAAAATGTAAAATGAAATGTAAAACTTTTGAGACTCTGGGTATACCTGAAAGACGGTATATGTTACCAGATTCTTCGGGCTCTGGGTACACCTGAAAGATGGTGTATGTTACTGGACCCATGGTCTACCGTGGAGAGGGTAGGTGGTACAAACTTCGTGGACGTCCGTGTTTTCGTGAGAGGTAGGCATCTCACCATATGGTCTTGGTCCGCTACGAGGTCTATGCCTGTGCGTACTCACAGGGTAAAAGTAAGATGAGCAATAAATAATTTAAGTTGACTGGAAACTTATCTCTGAAGAATTATATACTGTTGATTTGACTTTAGTAAAACTTGTGAAATCTATAGCTTGTACTAATGTGGATAAATATACCTTTAGTTCAGTCATCTTTTGCACTGTATCATGAATTAGAAAGCATAATCATCTTCTTAGAATGGTATAAACTTCCATGCTAGTTATATCTGCAGTTATTGCATATATTTGTACACAGGTCACTGAGCACCACATATAAATATAATACTTCTTACGCAGACAGAGGAGTCTGACCCTTCTGCTTTAAATGTTTTTCAGGTAGCAACTAATTGGAGCATCGGGGTGTCGTTTTGGATAAAGTCAAGAGATCTCAGATTTTCAATGACATTAATGCTTTAAATTAATGAATGGTATGGTTTTTGGTACTTCTCTGTTTTACCTTGTAATGCACCCGACTTGTGTTTTTCGCACTTCCGCTATTAAAAAAAAAAAATTTACTCTAAAATTTTCACTATAAAAAGTTGGGGCGTTACACACATGACTTACGTATATAGACAACTCCTACTAGTTTCATACGAACAAAATTACTGATCATGTTGTATTGTGCGAATTCATCGTGCATTCGTTTGATGTCCTCCAGGAGTGATTGACTAAGTTTTCGCCCAACTTCATCGGTGGCTGTTCTACTGAAATGAATAAGGAATTTGCAATGAACGATATTGAAATTACATTATACAGTACACAACACAATTCACAAAAACGACATGAAAGAGACGGATTTTAATGAAAATAGAGACAATGTGTAAACAATATACACATGATTCGCCATTGTTGGTCGTGTAGCTATCTTCGTTTGCCTCATCGACCACAATTTGCTATGTAGCTGGTTACATGTTTGAGTGAGGAACTCCAGGTTTATAAAGGAACTGTCGGTTTGACTGTTGCTGGTTCATGAAGTAGAAGATAATCATACCGTCCAGTACTTGTGCGACTATTTATAAGCCAAAAGATCTACTGCTCAACCACCATGATCAATGAATAATGTACGATCAATGAAAAAATTTTCAATACATCCTTTGTTGTCCGTACGAATCGCATATGTGTCCTACGATTTACATTTAATGACGACGAGGAAAATTGTGATTTCTGAACGGTTTTGGTACCTTATCGCTATTGACTATTATCATTCAACGGGGAACATTATCATATTTTTTTTACAGCATACAACGCAAATTTATTTTGTGATTTTCAGTACAGGAGGTAGAGAATTACAGTGATTTGTGAACGTCAATCATTTCTTATAGATCTTTACTTTTATCATTTCTGAATGTTGATTACATGCCTGTATTGACCGCATAAATTGCAAATGTGTTCTATGTTGTTCACTCAGTTTAGGGTATAGGGTTTATGTTATAGGCTTCATGTTGAGGCTTTATGTTCAATTTTTGTCTCGATTTGTACGGTATTATGTTGTACGTACATCGATTTCTGTGTTGAAATTGTTACTTTGCTATAAATTTCTCATAAAATTGATGCACATGATTTGAACTACGAATCATTATAAATATGTATTAAGCGTATATGAATGACTGTTATAGATTACTCATACAAATTGCAGCCGGATGACTGCGTAAATTGCTATACAGCGAATACGAAATCGATTCACGCACCACCAACCACGGACCACAAATTGTCACCGACAAATCAAAATCCAACGATTACGAAAGATTTCCTCGGCAAGATCAGTGGACGTCCTAGGAGTTCTGCTACGGTCCGAATAATAAGGGAAACCCAACAATTTCTCAGTAAACGAGCTCTGCTGGAAACCCTAAACTCTTAACAAATCCGACAATGTGGTAATCAGGTCATGCAAAAAGGGATGACAACCTAATTAATAGCCCAAACGAGATTCATGTGTACAAGTTTTCTCTTGCGAATTCATCAGAGCCTGTCATGAAACACAAAATATAAAACACTGCCTTAAGTTTCACAAGAAATGCAAACCTCATCCCAACATTGATTACATACCAAAAGACTTGTAAAACTGAAGCTATCGTTGCCGAAAATCTGGTCGGAAGGAATGAAGGTTAGCACATTGCGTATTACATCTTTAGGGTATTGCTGCATGTTGGACATTACACGAGTTAGATATTGACAAGCTTCATGTAATGGGAAGCAATATAATGTCTTACATACCTGTTCATGAGAAGGGATTTGTTGCTTTTGATTAGAGGTTGGTTGTTTCTTAGACCTTTTCTTGCCAACCAATTCTAGTGCACCCTTTGTCCTCCGATGACTGCGATCAGAGGAAGGTTTTCTTTTGATACCCTTCGCTTCATGAATATATCCATCATAATCAACAACGTTCACTACCGACTTGTTGAAGATGATGTTTAGGCTACGTCGCAACTTCTCAGGAGTGTCAAGCGAAGCATGATTTTCACCTACGTTGTTCGATCCCATTATCTTCGACTGGTATTCATTCGCTGCAACGGACTGAAAGTTAATTAACTACACGTTTTCAATTAACTCCCTTGGCGCTTTTCTCATGCATACATAGCCTTCTTCACTTCTTGATGCCAAATCAACAACATGCATAAATGACCTACACAGTTGTTGGTAACGGAAGGCTATGTGGCACTTCTCGTCGACACCAGATTTACTCACATTGTTCATATCAAGCATTTCAATCTTTGCTTGTCTTTTCCATCTTCGCGTTACATAAGACTTCGGTATTTCTTGTATCTTCTCTTGATTAAGTGCCTTTAATGCATGACAACATAAAATACCTTTGAATTCATACATTTTGCACGAACATTCAACTCTTCCATTGTTCACACTGTACGTGACATGTGCTTCTTGCCTTTTGTGATGCTTTTCGCCCTCCCATAAAATACATTATTTGTGCATATTCTCGGTTTGCACGAGTCCTTCAATATTGCATATCATGACATTAAACACCTCTTTCTTGATCCATTCAAATACAGTTAGTGTATACAGATCTGCAGGTCGTATTAATATTTTCATGCCAAAAGTTGAAGGTCGTGTATTAAAGCATTTCACGTCTTGTTCAAGCTCATTCTGTCTTAGACCGTCTATAAATAATTCATATTGTTCCATGAAGTGAAACATTGTTAAACATGAATACAGGCTTTTCTTCAAAGTGGCATGCATAGATTCAGCTCTTTGTGTGCTTATCATACCAACACAAAAGTATTATCTTCCACATGCCAATGCCCACTTCTCCTTTTCTGCATATAAATTTTATAACCACAGACAATCTTCAAGGTCGTATGTCTGAATCATTTCCTCCCAATCAGACATAAAGGTGATCTCGTCTACGCTCTCAAGCACACACCTAGTAAACTTTTTATCAAACCTTGTATTCTGATTAAATATGTGTCCTATGTTCTTTGTTGCATTTTGAAAGATATGCCACAAACATAGCCGATGATGTGCATCTGGCCACACATGAAGCACTGCAGCCGCAATTGCGTGATCATCATCTATAAGTATATCTCCAGGTTGCTTCCATTTCATTGCCTGTGTAAATACTCTGAACAACCACTCAAAGCTTTCCTTGGTCTGGTCATATAAAAACGTGCCGCCTAATATACAACTCTGTGAGTGATGGTTCACTCCGACAAACTGTGCAAATGACCACTGTTCAGTATTAATCTTTATTGTAGTATCAAATACAAGAACATCATTGAAGCATTCATAATCTACTCTTGACTTTGAATCGGCCCAAAACATATTCACAGCATATCCATCTTCATCTAGTTGCATTGCATTAAAGAAACGAGGGTCATTGTTCGATTTCTTCTGTAAGTAATCAACCAAAGAACATATTTCTCTATTCTTCATGTTATCTGTCCTCTTCCTTCTCAAGTGGTTTCTTAGATCCAAAGGTGTGAATGGCACATTATCGCGACCATCGTCTATGTGGGCAAACAAATTGTATGTCTTCCTTGGTGCAATGCCGGCGCTATCGGCTATTTCAGCCATTGCAGCATGCGCTACAGAGTGGTGATTCTTCGTATGTTGTGTTAGAGTGGTGATTCTCTAGCGATGGTCGTCTTGAATGGTGATCTTCTGACGATAGTGGCCTTAAGTGGTGTGTCTGAGGTCAGTTGAAAAATATGTATTGAGATATTGCACACGTAAAATTTTATTGAGGCACTGTTTGAAGTGTGCATCGTGCATTTGAGAACTATGAAAAATTGCTAAGGATATTACTTAGCAAGCATGATTGTGTAACCTAAAGATTAACTATTATTATGTTTTTGTCTTGATAGATGGCTTGGGAGGCTAGGTGCAACGATATCATGAACATTGTGAACAACCTTGCAGAGGTTGTGCAACAACACGTGGTTGCGATGCAACAAGTGGGAGTGAACCTCCAACAGGTGGCCTAAGATAGGAAAGACATAGGTGCAGTCACTTACAAGCGCTTTATAGAAATGGATCCTTCTGCTTTTAAGGGTAAGATGGACTTTGAAGCTGCGAAGATATGGATACGCGAGATAAAACATATTTTTTGTGTTCTGAATATTTTAGAGGAGCACAAGGTGAACTTCGGTACCTATCGTTTGAACGACCACGCTGAGAAGTGGTGGGACACGATCTCTACGGTTAAGTTCCAAAATGGAAATGTTACGTGGGATGAGTTTATAAAGGTTTTTAACTCTGCATATTTTCCTAAGCATTAACGAAGTAAGAAGATGCAAGAATTTTTAGACCTACAACAGGGGACAACAACCCTGGTAGACTACATCACTAAGTTTCATTGTCTGGAGCGATATTGTCCAAATGTATACATCATGGAGAAAGATCGAGCAATGAAGTTCGCTCGTGGGTTGAAGCCAGCTTTGAGAACCAAGGTGTTCACTCGAGGTCCAAAATCACTTGATGAGGCCATCGAGGTAGCGATAATGTTGGAAGAAGACTTGGTTGAGGAATAGAAAAATTAGAGGAATAAAACTGGACCACCGATCAGGATTCATGTGAGTACGAGTGAGAAGAATCCTAGTGAAAAGGAGTTCACACCACTTACAAAAAAGCAAAAGTGACAGAAAGGCTACCAGAACCTTCAACAATAAAGGAAATCGCAACAACCAAAGGTACAACACATTTGTCGATAGTGCAATGAGGATCATCCCTTCGGAGTTTTTCCTCTCTATACTGGCAAGTGTTTCAAGTGTGAGCAGCCAGAGCATATCGCTAAGTTTTGTCCGAAAAAGTTTATTAGAAACTTACTTTAGGCTGATTAGACTCCATCGAAAGAAAAGACGTGCCAATAATCGAGAAATACCCTAACCTTTTTGTCGATTGATGTTTGTGATTTCACAAACGAAATCCTTTTTAAGGAGGGTATGATTAAAATCCATGAATTTTAAAAAATTTTCAATGAAATAAAAATGTATGTTTGTGTGAAATAATATGGTTTATGTAATATTCAATAAGATTTTGATGCTTGCGGGCTAGTAGAGCGAACTCGGTAACGAATATTAGAAAGAATACTTTGATCTGGACTTTAGCAAGATCCGATGATCTAACCTGGTTCACAAGGCCAAGTGGAGGAATTCGATTATTCCAGATAATAGTGTGAGATCCGAAGCACATTAAATAGAGGGTAGTGCGGAGAGCGGAAGACGAGAGAAAAACCCACATGGAAATGCGAAAAATCCACCAACTAGAAAAATGTCCCAAAAAGACATATAGAAAATTTCCATGCAAAAATAAACATTAAGGGGTGATGTAGTGTTGTGGTAAGGTGCACAGTTGTGTGGAGTCATATCCCTAGTTCAAAACCCATGGTGTGCCTATATAGAAAGGAAAAACGTTTTCTTTTTACATGGAATCTGGAATGGCATAGAAATGAATAAATATAATTAAGTTGACACCCTTTGCAATGAAATCAATGATAACACAAGTGGTGGGGTTTGTTTCCCTTTTGGTGGAAGACCACAGTTCAAAAACCCCTGTGCATAGAATATCTTTTTGCATAAAAAGACCATGATTTTTAATTTGGTAAAAAGGTAAAGTAGTGGAGCTTTTAAAATCCCTACTTTATAGCCCATCTCCCACAAAAAATGTGTGGGAGTTGGCTATTTTTTTTTCTTTTTCCAAAAAGATACGGGAATCCCACCAAAGAGGGAGAAGGGTACCATTAAAGCAATAAATTATAAGAAGTTAGATAGATTTTTGTTAAAAGGTAATGGGGGTGTTTTTGGAAATGAGAACACCCACCAAAAAAAATCGTGGGTTGAGGGTGGTTCTTTGGAGTTTGAGTTTTGAAAACCCACTTTGGTGGGGGAGATAAGATAGGGAGATTGAGAGAAATCGTGAGCCACAATTGGGATCTCTCTCTCTCTCTTTGGTGATCAGCTGCCATTGTTGGAAGGTGTAGCTACTTCTCCTCGCAACGACGTGGAGCTCCTTCGCGAAGAAGAAACGTTGCCTCACTTGCTTGAAGCTCCAACAAGTGGTAAGGGGTATTTTATTTTATATGTACGTGTTAGATGCTCTGCAACACAAATATGTTGCAGTGCCATCGAGTCAAGTATGGACAGCACCGTCGACACGGGTGGTGGTTAGCGTCATGAGGCATGATTGGGCATGGGCCGAACCTTCCATTCGCTTGAATGACAAACCATGGAAGTGCAGCCAACAGCCTCGACTTGATGGCTGCAGGGATCGCTTGATGCGGTTACAAGTAAACATGTGATCTGGTGTGTTGTTACAAAAAAAAAAAAGAAATAAAAGAAACACATGCCACCATGAGGTTTCGTTTCCTAAGGGTCTGCATTCTCTTTTCTACATAAGCTGATTTTGGGTAGTTAATCTGAAAGAGAGTGTATCGTCGATATTGCCATGTGTATTAGGAGGAATATTGAAATGTTGCATGAACTTTCTAAACATTCTCTCAAATAAAAACTTAGAAATTGTGAGGTAGATAGTCAGATTCTGTTACTAAAGTGTGGCATGCTCTTTTGTTGCATAGATAGTATTGAATCCATCTTCGAATCACCTAAAGTGTTTACTTGTATTGTAAGGTTGCTAAAATATAAGTCAGAGCACACAACCTGCACACACGTCATTTTCCAGCATGATATAGGATATCATACATTTTCACATTTATTCACGTTCTTTCTATACGTTCGAATCACCTAAATAAGAGAAACAATGGTCAGGTGATAGTGAATCGGCAAACGACAGTTGCGATGAAACTCAACGAAGACACTAAGAATAACAGACCTTCCATTTGCCACGTTGAAAAAAATGAAAAAAAAATGAAAAGCCTGCATGATTTGGAGCTGTTGAGAACTGGAATCAACGAAATCCCCCAAAAAAATTGAAGACCTCACAAGTTTGAAGGTTCTGCGCATAGCTGATGCTGAAATTGACACGTCCTTCTTTAGAGTGGATCTAGGGACCTCTTAAGTGATCCCTTATGCCCCACAACCAAACACATGATAGCATTTTGGTTGGGAGGTAACGCCCGTGTTCCATCGAACGTCAAGAAAAAGGACGAGGCAACTGTTAGATGTCGAAGCTTTTGAAAAGGTGATTGTACATATTCTAACAGTGATTTTTGGTGGTCGGCAGGAAAAAATCAGGTTCAGAGTTTCTGCATATTTTCGCTGAACAAGGGCTTTATACTGCAGCTGAAATCTTGTTGCTCCTTGATTGATTGATTGGTGATATCTGGACTTACGTTTCAGCTGGAGATCTGTTGTTTTCTTTGATTGGTTTGTTTTCTTTAAAGTATAGAGAGAATCGTGTTTCGCGGGGGCCATATCCACGTCTTAAGGCTTTTAATTTTTGTCTTATGGACTTACGTTTCAGCTGAAATCTTGTTGCTTCTTTGTGTGAAATAAACTCTTATATTTAGATGGGACACGCTGCACTTGTTATTTTAAGATGGGCGTGAAAGAATCTTCTTATTTTGTTTGTACTTGGTATTTTAAGATGTTTTTACTTCTTTTGGACAGGGTTTTCTGCTCTTCTTGTTACTCTTTATTTCTTTTGTGCTTTTTTATATCTATTGGATTGTATATTTCTATTTTGATCGACTTTTGAACATGGGGGCAGCCCTGTGGTACCATGGTGTAAGCTCATGAACAGTTCAATAGGCGCTAACTCGCCAAAGCAAACTCTGACATCTTGCTAGGTGGGTCAGCTTAAGGCATTCAAGTTGAAGGACGTCATAAATTCAGTAACCCAAAGTACGTTCCTTGTTTTATGACCAAAATAGTAGTCTCCCTATTGGGGCAAGGGAGGTGGCATAAGGGTTTTAACCGCTTAGAGTTAGCCATACGGCAAGGCATTAATCTCTCTTGGGCTCAAGAACCAGAACAGGGGATTCTCCTTGATAAATATTAAAAAAAAAAAAGCAAAAATTAATGAAATCCTCATAGGTCATGGCTTTGGCAAATTCATCTGCTTGTTTGCGAGCAGCACTGGCATAGCTCCACATGGAATTTACCACTTGTAATCATCTCCATGTTTGGAATGACATTTTGATGCTGAATTTTAAATAAATATCCTGAGAATGATTGAAATCTCGCTATAATATTGCGAGAAATTGCCTGAAAGTTTAAAACAGTAATTTCTTGCCAGATTCTCAAAATATGGTGAGATTTATGAAAAAAACATAAATACCACGACTTAAACGATATTTGTCAATATGGTGATTAGTTTGTCGGAGCAGGATTTGGTATTGCATTTTCACATCCAATTCCAGATTCAGTTAGGCAAATCTGATTAGGTCAGATTCAGTAATAAGTATATCTGAACCAAATCTGAGGGCAAATCCAACCAGTTGCATGCATCTCTGTTTTGCAGTGGACCAGGAATGGGTCTTATGGGGAAGCTCCAATTTCATTGATAACGTACGTCAGTCTGAATCGTAGCTAGAAAAACTCTATTTAATACGTGCCATTTCTGCGGCAATGCTGGTTGGCAGATTGGGGTTGGGTCTTGTTGGGTATCATGTGGGTAGTTAAGTTTCTATTTCTCTGGTTGTCACCCACTTGCCCAAGCCACGCCGAGTCTCAATCGAGTGCAATCACATGGCGCAAATTTTGTGCATTATTCACTTGATCACCCTCCATCAGCCCTTGGGCCCCCACAACTGACAGGGCTGTCCTCAGGATGGAGGGCGATCAGGTGCTTAATGCACAACTATTTATGCAATCCTATTGCACCTGATCTTTTGACAGCCATGCCCAGCATAAGCCCTTGAGGCAAGGGTTTTAGGCTTTAGCTATGGAGTTTCCAACCCCATCCCCCCTCGAGGAGTTGAACTATAATCTACTTCCTATCAGGCTCTAGGTTTCTTTCTGTAACTAGGGACGTGAATGGGTCGTATTCGGGTCTGATGCTGCTTATACCAAATCCGACTAATCGGATTCGGATTTGGAGTCGGATGCAAAAAAAAACTCAAACCGAATCCGTATCCGAATTGAGATTAAAATCCGAACCCAAATGTCTGAATTTCGACAAATCGAAACTTGAGCTCTTTGTTATTAAATTTTAAAGACTTGAATGACCGTTTATTACATGGGAATGCGTGGGGTTTACACTTGCTTTGGATTTTTTACGTAAGCTTCCTTTTTTTTCGGGGGGGGGGGGGGGGGGGGGGGGGAGGGCATTTATTACAAAACTTTTGGGTACGTTAATGCAAGCCGCACGTTGACCAACATGGTATTTTCTGAATCAGAGGTTTAACAATGGATGAATGTCCGTTATTTTTAACTTTGCAAGGGTTTTATCGGGATTGTTCATAAAATTGAACCCGAAACTTAAGCTGACCGCCAAGTTCCAAAGTCCCACCCGATTTATATTCGGATGCAAAAATTTTAGTCAAACCCGATGAAACGGATTCGGATCAGTCAGATATTTGATCCAAAACCGTACTGTTTACATCCCTACGTGTAGCCATAGTGACAAAAGTTTAAAACAACGATTTCTTGGGAGATTTTCAACTTTTTGAATATTTCTCGAGTTTTTTTTTTTGGCAAAATCTCAGGAAAAAATTAAATAAATTTTTAAAAAATCTTAAAAATAAAAAAAACCAACATTTTAATAAACTAATTTAATTTTACATGAAAAAAAATATAAAGTCTATTTTCAATCCCACTACCCATATCTAAAAAGTATCCAACATAAAATAATTATCAATCATGTGCATCAATTGTACTTTCATTCAAATAAGTACCAAGCATCAACTAATGAAATCATCCTACGTTTAAGTATTAATAATCAAGTATAAAAAACAAAAACAAAATGACAACAAGTTCACGAGAAAACAAAAATCATAATGATTCAAGTTTATAAAAAAGGCATTTACTTGCTATTAATTAAGAAATCAAAAAGTAGAATAAAAAGTGTATTCATCAATTTCTTGTCCGTCAATGCTTTCATCCTCCTCTTTCTCATCTTCTGTTTCTTCTTTTTCATTCCTTTCTTCAATTGAGCGATATGCAAATGAATCAATGTCGTTATATATGATAGGTCAAAAATCTTTTATTTATTTTTCAACTAAAGTCATGTGCATGTTTATGCGCACATAAACTAAATCAGTAAGAGTTATTGGCTCAAAACAGTTTCTTTTTTTGGTATATGCCTTTTCAAATGCACTCTAATTTATTTCACATGCACTGCATGATTGATTAAGTATTTTAATTGCTATATTTTGCAAAATAGAAACATTTGCTTCACTCAAAAAGTATGTTTGACCCTTTATATTTTCTCTTTTGGTTTGTTTGGTTTTGGAAGAAGGCATTTAAGATTATGTTCTTTCCTGATTGACATTATCTGAGCATTATGCACGACCAACATATTTTGACTTACCATAGATGCGTATAAGTTCTCAAATGTTCCAGATAGGTGGTTAAAATTTAAAATTGTATAATTTATGATCACCACTCTTTGGATGATAATTATTTTTTTGAAAAGCTAACTTGTACAAGTCATCCTATATAAGTGTTATATTATGTTACAAAGACATTTTAAGATTAGTACTGTTTGCTATTATTTAAATATTACATCTTTCTCTCTGCATATTTTTTTTAGTCTGAATGGAAGATTTGGTTACACTTATTTTCACTTCTATGATAATGAGTAATAGTATTTTATTTGCGTATTGTTCTTACCTAACAATAGAGTTATAATCCTGAAGCATACAAAGAGTTGACGGAATTTGCAGACATCTCTTGTCTATAGTAGGATTTAAAATCATGTTGTATCGCTGCACATGAACAATGTCAAGAGTAGTGATTTGCATTTGCACGCTCAAACAAGGGAAGAACTATTTTTCTAATTTTTGATAAGCATATAATTAACTTAAAAAATAATTTCATTTGTTGGCGAAAATTTTTTTTATCGCAGCACCAAATATATATTACAAGAATGATGGATATTTTTGCGGATTAAAACTAACATGGATAGCAAGATTATTAGAGCACTCTCTGTTAAAGGATGCTTGGTGGCAGCTTCTTTCTAGTGTTGTACATGTCCATTATATATTCTGTCGCAAGAAATAAGTGCTGGCAAAACAGAATTAGGCAGCAATTATATTGGAACGGGGCTATCTATAGCTGATTTCATATCGCTTCTACCAATTTTGATTGATCTGAAATAAGCTGTGATAATGACAAGGATCCAACATAAAGTGTTTTGCAAACTATTTACAGAGCACCAGGTCTGTACACAATTGGTTTGCATTGACAATGGATTTGTTGTTTGGCACAAGGGGAGCTTGGGTGAGCAAGTAAGACTAGTCTTGTAGCAGCTTTTAAAATATCAAGATCTGCCATTTTTTTTTTTGGTGGGGGGGGGGGGCGTTTACAGTTACCTCTCATAGATATTGATTGGGAGTTGTATTTGCAGCCCAAGAAAGGAGACTATCTCTCCATATGCAATGGCTCTTATGATCTTAATACATGCTATGAGCCTAGACTGCAATGCCTACCATGATACTAATGTGAAGCAAGCACATGATGCTTTTTGTGACACTTAAAAAGTCTCAAAGCATTGTTTAGTTTCTACATTTTATGTTAAAAGTATTGGTGGCAGTGGTGGCTTGTGATAATATATAAAGTAGCTTTTAAAGTTCATACTTTTAGCTGTCTTGTGTCATATGTAGAAGCTGACATGCGAAAATAGTTTTGATGGTTGCTACATGGTTATCTGATGATGGTTGTAGTTGCAACCTGACTGTAAATGTTGTGATAATGGAATGTATTTATTTGTAAGTTAAAGGTAGAGTAATATTGAAGTAGAAAGAAAGAAAAAGGACATCCAACAGTCTAATATCAAGATAGATTCATCTGCACTTAGAAATAGATCCATATTATTCAAAGAATATGAGTGAAACTTCAGTTCTATCAATAGACCTTTCTAAATGGGATATTTGAAGCTCACTTTTCTGGGTAAACTAGACCTATATTAGTTTGAGTATCTGAGGGTTGTAGACCTAATCTTGATTAAGATATTAGCATAAAATAGATTAATCTTTGGGCCCAAGAATTTAATTTTTTTTGTGTTCCTGCTCTGTTCTGCATTCAATACTGGGTCACTACTCATTTTGCCCATAGGTGAACTGCTCTTGGAAGTTCGACAACTTTTTTGCAACTGAGCCTGAGAGACTTTCTTGTAGTTTACTCGTAATGTGTAAAGGCTCTTGGTTTGATGTTGTACTGATTTAGCTACCAACAAAAACAAATGCACAATGATGCCCAAAAACAAAAAGATGCACAGTGATGCCTAAAACAGAGAACAGAGAAACAATCCTTTGTTACATGCACCTTTCACCCATCGACAGAAAAAATGCACCTATAGTATAGAAAAGAGGACTGAGGAGGGAGAGAGAGAAAGAGAGAGATAGAGAGAGAGAGAGAGAGAGAGAGAGAGAGAGAGATGAACCAATTGCAGTTGTCGGTTGGTTGCAGTCGCCCCTCGTAGAGCAAAGGTTTTTTGTGTTTTTTGTAAACCAATGAGAACCTAGGGTTTCAAGGGTTTTGAAAGAATAGTGAAAAAAAGGTGAGACAAACATATTGCTATATTATCACAAAATTTAGTAAATCTCATGATAATATCATGACAAATTGTTAGAAAAAAAAACTCGTGAGATTTTGTAAATCGTGCAAGATTTAACCGTTTAAAATTTTTATAGTTTATGTTGCAGTTTTTTTGTGAGATTTTCATAAATATTGTGATATTTGTCACCATGGTGTAACTGAACCAAACAAAACAAAAAGTATCATTCCTCGTAAATCTTTAAAAATCAAAAGAGGACTGTGTTGGGATAAACCACCACGTTGGTGGTGGTTACCCACGATGTGGATAACGTTCTCCCAACAAGAGGTATTTCTTCCGTTAAACTCGCACAAAATCAGAAAGAACGGTTACACAACTGTTCTCATTTTGGGCCTATAAAAGGGGGTTTCATGAGCAACCCTAATAAGGTGAAAAAGAGTGAGATAAAACAAGCATCCAGGATTCAGCAGAGGGAATAGGTCTACTCACCGGCTGCCTAAAGAATCCTGTGCTTGTGGTGGCTGTAGCTCGGCTGAGCAGAGAACCCCCTTCGTCCTTAACTGCCATCTCTTCCTCTGCTCCAGTCGACCTCTGTTTTCCGGCAAGCGCAATAGCCCATCAATGGTTGCCTCAGGTACACAGTCCTCCACTCTATTTGTAATGCCCCAAAATCGTGGACTTGAAACCTTTTACAAAAAAGGTTGAAAGCTTTGAAATCGATTATTTATCAGAGTTTGAAAAAGGAGTTCAGTGAAAATCATGTTTGAAACAGCAAGTCCCTAGACTTTGGGCGCATTACAACGCAAACTCAAACTTTTCCTTACAAACTGATTTGCAACTCTAATATATATTTTATTAAAATGAAAAGAACAACATTTTGGTAATACAGTTTTAGTAATCCAGAGTTTAATCAGAAGAGATACTTTCAAAGAAACTTTATATCACATTTTCCAAAATGTCCTTAGGAGCGTAACGTCAGGGAAAGGACCTTGCCTTGAACGCATCACATCATTGTATTTATTTTGAAAAATTTTACCCTCTATTAATTTTGATAATTATCAAAATTTTGTAGGTTTTACATAGTTTTCCCCTAAAAAGAATTTCGTCCTCGAAATTTGTTACAAAGACCAAACAAATAGATTGGAGTATCTTACTATGTGTGTTATTCCAAATGAAAACTTCAAAACAATTTGAAGTTTGAACCTTGTGTCTCCTTTAGAGTATGTAGAGTCCTATTTAAGATATATATAAAATCCTTTTCTGAATCCATAGTGGCATAGTCTTTATTTAATAAAAAGTGATATATGACCTATAGATATCAAACGACTCATATTTGATTCAGGGTTCAACACGTATCTAATCTCAATTCGTCAAATCCTATATTCCTGATAGGATTTGATTAAAGTCTGGTGATGAATTCATGATCACTTTTTTTTTATGAGTGAATTCTACCTTTCACAAATCTTAGATATCAATGCATAAGATTATGAGAGTTTAAATTAGTCAAATCTAAATGTTAAGACTTATAACCATTCAATCGAGATTCAAATCCAAAGCATTTATCTCTATTCTCAAAGAATATAAGTGAAAAAATTCTCATATTATTTATTCATTCTAGTTTTCTATATGGAAATTCTTCATCATTCATCCTAACTTGGTATTGTGAATGTTTGTCGTGACACAACCCTGGATAAGTCGTTCAGTGAATCCAAGAGATCATCACACCTAGTTTCCCAAGCCATCTAATCGAACAACAAACAAACATATGTCTCCCGCTTATCTTGATCACAACACATATCAAATAATGTTCCTAGCAATATATCTAGGTTCTCGATTTTCACACAATAAAATAATTTTTTCAGGATATAAAAACATAATTCAAATACTATATACTTACAGAGCTCTTACAGGGTCGCTGGAAGGTCCATGAACCATAGATTCTTGTCCTGCTCTGATACCATAATTGTAATGCCCCAAAATCGTGGACTTGAAACCTTTTACAAAAAAGGTTGAAAGCTTTGAAATCGATTATTTATTAGAGTTTGAAACAGGAGTTCAGCAGAAATCATGTTTGAAACAGCAAGTCCCTAGACTTTGGGCGCATTACAACACAAACGCAAACTTTTCCTTACAAACCGATTTGCCCCTCGAATATATATTTTATTGAAATGAAAAGAACAATGTTTTGGTAATACAATTTTAGTAATCCAGAGTTTAAGCAAAAGAGATACTTTTGAAGAAACTTTATATCATATTTACCAAAATATCCTCAAGAGCGTAACATCAGGAAAAGGGCCTCGCCTTGAATGCATCACGTCATCGTATTTGTTTTGAAGAATTTTACCCTTTATTTATTTTGATAATTATCGAAATTTTGTAGGTTTTACAATATTTTTGTTTTGTTTAACAGAGTGGTGCATTGTATTTTTTGTCTTTACGCAGGGCCACCGCCATTCAAAGTTGGTGATGCATTTGCCGAACCAACGACCCAACATTTGGTTATGGGCCCACACCACGCTTCCGCTGCAGGCTCAATGGATTTTTTTGGCAAATGTCGTCATTGGGCGACTGTTTTTTGGCGACTGTCACCATGAGGCGATAGAGCTTTTTCAACAAAGCGGAGTCACCGTGGGGTGACGTTACAGGCTGACGATAACAGGTCGTCGTGGAGCGACATGGTGTCACCGACAGCCAACGACTGTCGTTGTAGGGCGATAGAGTAAAAAAAAAACTGCTCGGGTCCTTTACCTGTGGTCATCGAGCTGTGGGGTTTTCTTCTCACCGATCGCCTGTAGGACGCCATGGATGCGTCGTTGAGAGGAGGCAACCTTTGTCGGCTGCTTTCACCATCGCCGACCATCCGATGTCACGTGGCATCCAGGGTGGAAGAAACCCCCTTTTCATTTTTCCCATGTATCGCCGGGAAACAACGACTTTCGATCCCCGATTCGTCGGTGTCAAGGACCATCCGACGACGTATGACATCCGGGGCACTCCACCGTTTTATTTCAGGGCAGCAGGTTTTGCCAGTGGTGCGTCGCTGTCAGAGCTTCGTGTGCGGCGGGGCTCCAGTGTGGTTTGTCGAAGATGCGTCATTGGTGGGGCCCCGATGTTGGTTGCCGGCAAGCCAAGAGGGTAAACCCTCTTCTTCTTAAAAAAACAAAAAACCCTTGAGTTTTCTATTCTTTTTCTGACTTTAATCAGGTGGAACCGAATCAGGTCCAATATCGGTTTGAACCTGATTCCGGTTCATACCGGGTCTGACCCAGATTAAGTCAAACCAAGTCTGACCCAGATCTGGTTTGTACCGAGTTTGACCCGGATCTGGTTACACCCCGAGTCTGACCCAGATCCAATTACACATTGGGTCTGACCCAGATCCGGTTACAAACCGGGTCTGACATGGATCCAGTTACAAACCAGGTCCAGCCCAGATTCAGTTCATACCGGGTCCGACCCGAATCTAGTTTGAACTGCTTCTGACCCAGATCCAGTAGGGTTCAGGCACTATTTGGCCTGAACCGGATCAGAGACTGATTCAACCCCTTTCGAGACCACTTCTGAGTCATTTTTTACTGGTTCCTTTTAGTTTCTCACCGGTTTCGAGATGCTAAGATCCTGTTTTCTTAAATATAAGAAAATACAGGGAATTTGGAATACAATTATAGGGTTTTTATGAACTTTTGTTCATACTTGACACCGGTCCATAAGGTTTAGAACCGGTTTGGACCCTTGAATAACCGGTTCAGGGTTGTTTCAGACTGGTTCAGAGTATTTTCAAATTGGTTCCTGTTTGAACACCCAGGGTTTTACCCATTTAAGCTTGGCTTGGGTTATTGTTCATGCATTTATTTGTAATTATGCATGCATAAATGATTGTTTAAATATTGGCATCAAGGATAGCTAGATGACTTAGTGAATTCATATCACTAAAGTGACTGAATTCATGATTGTTGCCAAAATTTTATACTATCATATGATTTTAGCCAATATTATTTTTGTACTTAGATTCATGAAACGATAAACAACCCAAAGGTAGTTTTATTGTGTTTGAAATTTAAGTATGGTAAAATAAGGTAAATGTGTCGAGATACATCACACATGCGTATCCAAAGGTACCTTATGTCGATGGTCCAACTTCACAAGAACCTTAGTTTTACCAAATATGGTCGGTAGGCGAAGTGGTTTCGTACGTCGGAGCTCTTACCAAAGTAGGAGTCTCATGACCCCTTCACTCGCCTAGAAATAAGCATATTAAGGGTCTTTATTCTTTTGTTTTTTCTATTAAAGTTTTAGTCTCGTACAAATGCTTCTTGATACATGTCTTTTGTCATGCAGTTTCTAGTTCTGTGATTTTAGATGACTCTACCTCTATACCTTTTCTTGATGAATCTAACTTTAGTGATTGAAAAGAAATTATTCTTTTTACATTAGGGTATATGAATTTAAATCTGACCATACGGATAGATGAACCCATTGCCCTCACCGATCAAAGCACTACTGATCAAAAGATTGCTTTTGAGAAGTGGGAGCGTTCAAATAGGTTTAGCTTGTTGCTTTTATAATCTAAAGTAGCTAAGAATATTCGTAGTACTATCCCAAAATGTAGAACAGTTAGAGAATTCCTGAATGCCATTGAGGCACAATTTGTGAATTCAAACAAGGTCAGAGCCAGTACCTCAATGTTAAAGCTTATAACTATGAAATATTCTGGAGGGAGAAACATTCGACAACACATTTGGAGATGTGGAACATAGTGTCTTAGCTGAAGGACATGAAACTTACCATCTCTGATTTTTTCCTAGTATATTTAGTTCTAGCGTCCTTACCCTTAGAATACAGACCTTTCAAAATCTCGTACAATACACATAATGATGAATGGACATTTAATGAACTTATGTCCAAGTATGTTGAAAAAGAAGAGACGTTGATAAGGGAGAAGGTGCAGAGTGCACATATGGCTTCTCATGCATCCAAGGTAGGACCAAGAAAGAATGCATTTAAGATAAATGCTCGGAAGAAACCAACTAGAGATAAGTCATCCCAAGGCAAACAATCCGTCTTTACTACCATAAAGTGCTTCTTTTACAAGAAGAAGGGACACATGAAGGCAGATTGCATAAAGTACAAGAAGTGGTTGAAAAAGAGAGGTAATTTGTCATTTGTTTCTTATGAATGTAATTTATTATAAATTCTTGAAAATAGCTGGTGGATTGATTCTGGTGTTACTATTCATATTTTCAACTGTTTATAGTTGTTCCTGAGTAGAAGGGAACCAACAATGCATGAAAAGAGCATCTATTTGAAAAACAATATGCGTTCATATGTGAAGGGTGTTGGAACCTGCATGATTACTTTAGATACAGGCATAGTTTTGGATCTTCATGATGTCTTTTATATTCCATCATATAGTAAAAACATAATTTTTATTTCGAAATTGTATAAATTTAGATATTGTTTTAAGTTTGAAAATTCCAAATTGTTTATTTATAAAAATTTAATTGAAATTGGTTCTGCATCTGTTTATGATGGTTTGTATAGATTGAATGTAAAGATTCAAACTCAGGAGTCATTGACTTCTGAATACACATTGGTTGAAAATAAATGTAGCTTGATAAATGATAAATCTTACATGCTTTGGCATCGAAGGTTAGGTCATATCTCTGAAAAGAGAATAAAGAGACTTGTAAATGAAAGGATATTGAAATATCCAGATTTTACCAACAATGACTCATGTGTTGATTGCATAAAGGTTAAGCATACAAACACATATAAAGAGGGTATCAAACGCAGTAATGAGATATTGAAGATAGTTCATACGGATGTATATGAACCGTTTACCCCCTGTTACACAAGCGAGAAATATTGTCACCTTTATTGAGGACTATTCACGGTATATGTATCTCTACTTGATTTTTGAAAAATTTGATGTTTTTTAGATGTTTAAGAAATTTAAGAAAGAAGTAGAGAAACAAACCAATAAAGTTATTAAAATAGTCAAGTATGATATAAGTGGCGAATATTATGGTAGGTTTATTGAGATGGGGCAAAGGGAAGGACCATTAGCACAATTTCTCAAAGAGGAAGGCACTGGGCCTTAATATACCATGCCTGATAGTGTCTATCAGAATGGTGTAGCTGAAAGGAGAAATCATACGCTTAAAGAAATGGTCAGGGCCATGCTGAATTATTCAACACTTTCCATAAAGTTGTGGGGTGAAGCCTTAAGGACTGATGTGCATATTTTGAATAAGGTTCCTACAAAATTTGTGCCTAAAACTCCTTATGAGTTGTGGATATGTAGGAAACCATCACTGTCTTATATACACATATAGGGATGTCCTACTAAGACTAAGCTGTATAACCCCCATATTAAAGGCTTTGATCCAAGAACAACCAGTGGATATTTCATTGGTTATCCAGAAAGATCAAAAGGGTACCAATTTTATTGCCTATCTCACTCCCCACAGATTGTTGAAATGGATAAGAAAAAATTCCTAGAAGATGATTCAATATGATTAAGTGCACTTCAAAACCTTGGTTTTAAGGAAGTACAGGATCCAGTTTTGTCACCTGTTAAGGAAAACACCGAAAGATATCACATTATTATTTCTAATGATGATGTGGTTGATCATTCAGTTGTTAATGCATAAATTCAAAATGAACCTATTGTGGATAATGCGGAAGAGCACGAATAGAATGATCAAGTTCAATCTAAGCCTGAAGAACGACATGTTTGGAGATCCATAAGGATTGGGAGATTTGCCATACATCCTGATTATGTGGTGTACCTTCAGGAGCCTGGTGATTTCATAGATATGGATGATGACCCGTTGACTTTTATAAAAGTTGTGGAAAGCAAACAATCTACATACTGGATAAAAGCCATGAAAGAAGAATTAGACTCTATGGCTAAAAATCAAATGTGAGATCTTATCAAGTTACTTAAGAGAGTAAAGTCCGTAGGGTATAAATGAGTCTTTAAGACTAAGAAGGACTCCAAAGGTAACATAGAGAGACATAAAGCATGATTGGTTGCTAAAGGATTCACCTAGATGGAGGGCATTAACTATAATGAAATGTTTTCTCCTGTCTTAACTAAAGAGTCAATGATGATAATTTTGTTTTTAATTAGTAGCTCATTATGACTTAGAGCTACATCAGATGGATGTGAAAACAACGTTCCTCAACGGGGATCTGAATGAAGAGGTATACATGGACCAACCTCTTGGTTTCTCTGAAAATGATCATTTAGTTTGCAAGCTCAACAAATCAATATATGGACTTAAATAGGCCTCTCGACAGTAATATATTAAATTTTCTAAGTCATTGTGACTTTCGGGTTTACAGAAAACATTGTTGATCAATGTATATACCTTAAAGAAAGTGGGAGTAAGTTCATTATATTGATGTTGTATGTGGATGACATTTTACTTGCAACCAACAATATAAAGTTACTTTCAGAGACAAAATATTTTCTTGCATCACTTTTTGATAAGAAAGATATGAGTGAGGCTACTTATATTTTTGGCATTAAGATCCGTCGAGACAAAGCAAAAGGTTTTCTAGGCCTCTCTCAGAAATCCTATATAGATAAGGTATTAAAGCGATATGGGATGGAGAATTATTTTTCTAGTTCAACACCCATTTCAAAAGGTGACAAGCTGAGCCTAAAGGATTGTCCACAGGATGATATTGACAAAACATAGATGAGTGCTTATCCATATGCATAAGTTGTTGGCTGCTTGCAGTACGTGCAAACATGTTCTCGACCAGATATTTCTTTTGCAATAGAGGTACTTGACAGAATTCATAGTATTATACGAGACTACTTCGCAGGCTATATGGTTAAAGAACTTCATATCACAGTTAAAGGTGGTCGATTCTATTAAGAAGCCACTGAGAGTCTACTGTGATAATGAAGTTGTAGTGTCCTTTTCAAATAACAATAAAAGTACTACGTCATGTAAGCATATGAAATTGAAGTATTTTGTTGTTAAAGAAAGGACAAAGAATCATTTAGTGCATATTGTTAATGTTGGTACTAAAGAGATGATCGTTGATCCTCTTACTAAAGGGCTAGCACTGAGATTATATTTTGAACATGTAATGAGGATGAGATTGTTAAACTCTCTTTGATATATGCATATAAATAAAGCGATCACTTTTAGTTCTTGATTCTCATTATGGTTATTGTTAATCTCATAAGGATTAGAGATTCAACTAAGAACCTATAAAATAGATTATAAAGTCCAACTATTCATCAAGTTATTCTCATAAGGTTTTCTGGTTAAAGGGTTTATCGTCGAGACAAGTGGGAGAATGTTGGGATAAACCACTACGTTGGTGGTGGTTACCCACGATGTGGATAACGCTTTCCCAATGAGAGGTATTCCTTCTGTTAAACCAGCATAAAATCAAGAAGCAAAGTTACACAACTGTTCTCATTTTGTGCCTATAAAAGAGGGTTTCATGAGCAACCCCAATATGGTGAAAAAGAGTAAGATAAAATAAGCATCCTGGATTCAGCAAAGGGAATAGGTCTATTCACCGGCTGCCTAAGAAAGCCTGTGCTTGTGGTGACTGTAGCCCGACTGAGCAGAGAACCCCGTTCGTCTTCAACTGCCATATCTTCCTCTGTTTCAGCTGACCTTTGTTTTTTGGCAAGCGCAGCTGCCCGTCAATGGCTGCCTCAGGTACGTAGTCCGCCCTTGTATTTTTGTTGTGTTTAACAGAGTAGTGTTCTGTGTTTTTTGTCTTTATGCAGGGCCATCGCCATTCAGGAAAGGCGATGCGTTTGTCGGACCAGCGACCCAACGGACAGAAGTTTCAATCCTTACTTAGATATGAACAAAAAATAATTTTCTTAGAAGAAGCTTTCACGACCCAAAAATTAGCAGATATTTTGGATCCAATTTAATGGGACCTCAGGGTCAACCATATTGGGCCTTGTATGGTCTTGGTTTGCATGGCAGTTCCCATATTGGGCCTTGTATGGTTTTTGCTTCATAAATTATGACCGAGTTAAACCTGTACACATTATCTGCCCATTTTTTTAACAAGTTGATGGGACGCTATGGATTTGAAACCAGGGGAGTGGCATTCAACCCATCATGTACGGTACGACCGAAAAGGAAGTATGTTGTTGATTTCATTTATGATTCTTGTCAAACATCATGTACAGCCTAATGAAATGAAACAGCCGGTGCAGGTCGCTTTCCACCATCATTATATAAGCAATAATATATCCCATCGTTCGTTTGGAGCTTGTTCTAAAAATAAGTGAGCTTTGCTCCTGGTACACGTAAACAAGTCAACCATGAATAGGTAGTCCATTAGAGTTTATATTATGTATATTATATTTTTTATACTTTGAACACAAAAAATAGTTTTTACCGGAGTGGGTGAGTCTTTAGTCTGTTCAAATCTCACCATTTACATTTCTTTGAAAAACACCTTTAAAAAAAATTATAAATGTGTTCAGCTCGAGCCAATCTTTGCTCAAACTCAACTGGAGCAGGACCCAGGTGGTTGGGATGAATTAAATTTTAAGAAATCATGGAAATGGAACTTACCAAATACTATACCAGTTTCCACACCGGTAACTGCTCTGATCTCCTTATCAATATTCTTTCAGTTTTTATTTTACCCTTTTCATAAAATTTGCACAAGCCTCCCAACATTTTAAATGTTTTGTGAACTTTCAAATGATTAAAATCAATTTAAGGATATACACATATATTTGTAGAGAGCTTTCTAACATTTGCGGAAATTTTTTGAGTGATTAAGATCAATGCGAGGAGATTCACATATAATTTTCACAAAGCGCCTGATATTTGTATAAATTTCTTGTTCAAAGAGATTCACATATAATTTGTGCAAACGTTTTGACATTCACTCAAATCTCGTGTAAGCCTTCCAAATGTTAAAATCAAATTAAAAAAAATTGCATGATATTTGTACGGACCTCTTGACAGTTGCACAAATTTCTTGTAAACCTTCTCTCTTTGAAATGTTGGGTCTTACGTGAATTTTTGTCATTTTATTTTCATTGTTTCTTATTTGAAATAGGCTCACAAGGAAACCTATGTTCATGTATGGCGACTTGTCATTTCCCCCTTTTCCCTCATGCTTGAAATGGGCTTTTTATTGCTAATTTTTATTTTTTATTAAAAAAGGTGAATCGAGGTGCACCTTTTGATGCCTTTGAATGTTTTTTTTGTTTTTTCTTAGTATTGTTGTCATTTTTGTCTCAGCCTTAGCTCATCTATCCTAAATCTTATAAAAGCAAAAGTGATGCCAATAGGTGTCAAAATTTAGATGCTTGATCACTTTTTTCAATGTTGTTTAGGAAAAATAATTAAAAATTTGTATGGTTATTTTTGTGTATGGTTTTCAAAACAAAATAGTGTTACATGGCACATAGTAATTTTTTCAAAAATTAAATAGTTACCGTTTATAATTTTGAAATGGATGAGAACCCCTATCTCTCTCAATATCCATGTTACAGGATAAATTGAGGAAACGTGTGAGATCCTATTTATTTTTCTCCTAAATTATTTCTATGCCTAGCATTTTTTTTATCTATGACATTTTTTTTATCTAGGAAGAAAAAGAAAAAGAAGAAGAAGCACAACCAACCAGTGGAATCGAAAAATTATCTTTATAGATTGATGCTATTTACATTGTAGAATTTCTTTATGAGGAAAAAAAAGGTGCAGCAACTCCCAACCATGAATGAGCAACTTAGTTGTGAACTCTCTTTGTTTTTTTTTCAACAACAAATTATGAATGATTTGAGACAATTGAACTGAATTACTCGAGCTCAAGTTACCATGATCTGCACAGCAGGCCCACCAAAGCAACATGAACCCACAAGGGCTCTAACATCTGGCTAGGTGGCTCAGCTTAAGGCATTCAAGTTGAAGGATGTTATAAGTTCGACACCCCCGGTGTATGTCGTTGTCTTATGGCCAAAAATAGTAGGCTCCCTAGCAGGCAAGAGAGAGAGAGAGAGAGAGAAAGAGAGAGAGAGAGAGAGAGAGAGAGAGAGAGCATTCACCATTCAACATTACCAAAATACATCCAACAAAATATTGGATGGGAGAGAAACAACAGAGAAAATATAAGAGCAAAACAGCCACAATCTATATGGTGATTGTGCATAGTGCAGAGTACAAGCAGATCAACCCCTCCCCCTACGTAATTTAAGAGCCAGATACACATCAGACATGACCCGTTGTGGAAGCCTTCCGCAAGAGAGAGAGAGAGAGAGAGGCGTGGACGGGTGCCTAAGCGAAGCAGTATCTCTGTTACGCTTTCTCTTGTACGGGAATTGTCCCCCTATGGAAGAAAATTTGACACCAATTATATTTATATATTCTATAAAAGGGACGTCTTCCTAAAAAGTTTGACATAAAATGTTTCCTTTTTTTTATTAAGAAAGAGAGACGATGCGAGTTCTTTTAATATTTATTGTGGTCGTCGAGTTTTTTAATCTGCCATCTTAAATTAGATGCTAATTATGTCATGTAAATGCCAATGGGCGCTCTTTTTGTCTGGTAGGAGCAGCTAGTTCACGTCACCTTATGTTGGGACGTTGCAGGTTCAAAATCCAATGGTATAGTTGTATAACTAGTAGGGGTAGGGATCTGCATAACCCCAGCTTGCCTTTCAAAAAAAATGTCATGTAAACTTGCGATATAATCACAGAAAATAGTGATAATCCCAGATTTTTAAAACCAGGAAACATTTTGAAAATCGTGATATTATCGGTAATATTGTTCTTATTAACAATATTTGTTACTGTATTTCCAAACAAAGATAAAAAAAGTCCTTTGTTTTTCATCTTTTATGGATATGCCACTACAACAAAGCAGTAGATTAGCGACGACCACATTCCGTCGCTAATCCGTCGCTAATCCGTCGCTAACATGGTTAGCGACGGATTAGCGACAACGCGGCGACAGTATGCTTACGTCGCGAATATTTCGACGCTAACTGGCGACGGAATAATTCCGTCGCCAAGTCCGTCGCTAATTGCGACGGAATAACGAGTGCTATATTCCGTCGCCAATCCGCCGGTACTAAACGGCGACCACGGCGTGACGACAGATTTAATTCCGTCGCTAAGCCGTCGCTAGATTAATATGAATAGCGACGGAATCATCCGTCGCTAATCCGTCGCAAAAACGAAAAAAAATAAAAAAAAAATTATTTAAAAATTAATTACCGAGAACTGTACAATTTATATTTCCTGTATAATTTATATTTCCTGTAAATAAAAAACAAACCACACAAAAAAATTCATATAACAAGTATCTATAATAATTAATCGTTCCACCTTAAAACTAAGAAGTTTAATTATTTACAATTCAACAATTACAATTAGGAAAAATAAAAAAAATAGAACTTCTTCAACACAGTCCTCTAATCATCGCCAAGATTTTGTGCGTCTTCTTGTTCATTGTCTTTATCTGTCCCTTCAGCTCCACTACCCTGATTATCGCTAGCAGCCTACACAAGAAAAGAACAGTCAGTATTGATAAACAAAATATAATGAAATAAATTACACACTATATGTGATTCTATCATGTGCTCATGTGTGATCTAAGGCAATAAAAAAACTCTATATGTGATTCTATCATGCTCATATGTGTGCTAAGGCAGTCAAAAAATTGAATATGTGATTATAGCATGTTCATATGTGTTGTAAGGCATATAAAAAAACTCTATATGTGATTCTACCATGCTCAGATGTGCTTTAAGGCAGGCAAAAAACTATATATGTGATTCGATCATGCTCGTATGTGTGCTAAGGCAGTCAAAAAATTGAATATGTGAATATAGCATGCTCATATGTGCTCTAAGGCAGGCAAAGCCAAAAATTTTATATGTGATTCTATCATAAATGATATATAACATGTTCATATGTGTTCTAAGGCAGTTAAAAAACTCTATATGTTATTATAGCATGCTCATATGTGTGCTAAGGCAGTCAAAAAACAGAATATGTGATTATAATATGCTCATATGTGTTCTTAGGCAGTAAAAAAACTGAATATGTGATTATAGCATGCTTATGTGTTCTAATGCAATCAAAAAAACTTTATATGTGATTCCATCATGCTCATATGTGCTCTAAGACAGATAAAAAGTTAAATATATATATATATGTGATTCTATCATGCTCATATGTGTGCTAAGGCAGTCAAAAAATTGAATATGTGATTGTAGCATGTTCATATGTGTTCTAAGGCATATAAAAAAACTCTATATGTGATTCTACCATGCTCAGATGTGCTTTAAGGCAGGCAAAAAACTATATATGTGGTTTGATCATGCTCGTATGTGTGCTAAGGCAGTCAAAAAATTGAATATGTGAATATAGCATGCTCATATGTGCTCTAAGGCAGGCAAAGCCAAAAATTTTATATGTGATTCTATCATAAATGATATATAACATGTTCATATGTGTTCTAAGGCAGTTAAAAAACTCTATATGTTATTATAGCATGCTCATATGTGTGCTAAGGCAGTAAAAAAACAGAATATGTGATTATAATATGCTCATATGTGTTCTTAGGCAGTAAAAAAACTGAATATGTGATTATAGCATGCTTATGTGTTCTAATGCAATCAAAAAAACTTTATATGTGATTCCATCATGCTCATATGTGCTCTAAGACAGACAAAAAGTTAAATATATATATATATGTGATTCTATCATGCTCATATGTGTGCTAAGGCAGTCAAAAAATTGAATATGTGATTATAGCATGTTCATATGTGTTGTAAGGCATATAAAAAAACTCTATATGTGATTCTACCATGCTCAGATGTGCTTTAAGGCAGGCAAAAAACTATATATGTGATTCGATCATGCTCGTATGTGTGCTAAGGCAGTCAAAAAATTGAATATGTGAATATAGCATGCTCATATGTGCTCTAAGGCAGGCAAAGCAACTTTATATGTGATTCTATCATGCTCATATGTGTGCTAAGGCAGTAAAAAAATTGAATATGTGATTATAGCATGTTCATATGTGTTCTAAGGCATCTAGAAAAACTCTATATGTGATTCTACCATGCTCAGATGTGCTTTAAGACAGTCAAAAAAACTATATATGTGATTATACCTGAGAGGGACCTGGAACCGAAGATCCCCTATCCTGAACAGCGGCCTTGATCTCATTTCTGAGAAAGGGGGCGACGGTGTATTGGAAGTAGTTATTCAGTGATTCATTAATGATCTCGCGTACATCATCACCGGAAAGAATAGTCGGCTGCTTGGAGCTTATGTCGGCGCAAGAAGTCGGTGAGCCGTAACTGGAAGAACCAATAACTGGTGAAGTGTTCATATTACTCCCAAACCCGAACACGCGACCTTTTTTGGGTTCACCTGCTGCAGTCACCCATGCTGTAGGATCAAATGATGGATGCTGAGTAGCGTCTTCGCCATATCGCTCTACCATCTGTTGCTCATATGCCTCCTACAAAATAATGTTTAAAGTATTCATTAATAATTAATGATAACATTATGATGACTTGCATATATATTGCAATGATTATTAATAGAATTAATACATACCGTTGTCGTTCTCGCCTTCTCTGATACGAAGACTCTCGTGGTCTTCCGTTTATGTGTTTCTACAAACACATCCTTATATGGTACACTGCCTCCTTTTTCTGCTTCCTGCAAAGTTAAATGACAAAAGATTTAGTACACAAATTTGCAACAATACTTATAAAATTAATATTATATATTGATGAGTTACCATTTTCTTTAGGTGGCTCCCAAATGTCTTAGATCCACCTGTGTGTAGATGGGCTTCGGGCATCTTCGATCGATTTTGTGAAGCCTTCGCAGAGCGATTTTTAAATGCATCTCCCGCCCACATATCGCACATTTCATCCCAGTAATCTCTCATGATAGTAATAGGACCATGGCCCTTCCACAGTAATGGATCATCTACTACGTCAGATGCTTTTTTTGCTGCAGTCTTCATAGTGTGCAGCATGTCTGCAAATCGATTGGCAGCCACCTTCTGCCACACCTTCCTTGCATCATTTTCTTCCACCGTAGTTGCAAAGCGATTCGAAGCCTACAAATATTTTCAGAAAGTTAGTAGACATTGCTTAAATAAATTAAATATGAAACACATTAACTATGAGGAACAACTGTATACCATGAATGAGGACCACAATCTGTCTAACACCTCCTTTGGGTACTCTTTCCATTGAGCAACTGGTCCTGGTAGGTGTTGAAGAAGTGAATTCCTAATCTCCCGTACTACTTCTTGTGGCTCAAACCTCGTGCTGCACATGAATTGTTACACAGTAAATATCAATATAAAATATTTAAAAGATATGCAATAATTGAAAACAAAATACTTACGGTCGATTATCGATATACACTATTCGAATGAGTCTTCTTGTGCCAGCCTGAGAAGACCCTGTTTCCTGTGTTGGCTGTTGACTTGTGCGATCAACTGGTGTAGGTGGGTCGTGTACAGGCGCAACATCATCTGTAAAAAAATACACACCAAGTTCTCAGAATATGCATTTGAACTAATCAAGCATCTAATTAGTTATATGATATACCTATCACAGGAGCCCGTGAAGATGAAGGTTGAGCCTGGCTACTACTGGATGAGCGACCACTATAACCTTCACGAACCATATTCTAACAAATAACATATGTCATACAATACATTCAAATAATTCACATCAAGTATTACAATGCATTCAAGTCATTCACATCAAGCATTGCAATGCATTCAAATAATTCAAATCATTGACATCAAGTATTGCACTAATTCAAATCATTCGTTAATTGCATAAATTATAATACATTCAGATAATTGAAATCATTCACATCAAGTATTACAATGCATTCGAATCATTCGTATCAAGTATTACAATACATTGAAATAAAATTTTTAATCATTCACACCAAGTATTGCAATACAACTCACATCAAGTATTACAATGCATTTAAATAGAGGTTTGTAGTATAAGATTTTGCTCACTAGCTTGAGAATTCTTCATCGTCACTAGTTTGACTTTCTTCTTCTTCTTCTTCTTCTTCTTCTTCTTCTTCTTCTTCTTCTTCTTCTTCATTGTTTGCCCATCCACTTGGTACATCATTTGGATCACATTCCTCTATGAATGTTTCATCAGCCAATGGAGATATGACATGCATATCATGCGCAACATCGTGACCATAAGCGAAGTCACAGACATCATCTGATTGATAGTAATCCATGTCTTCAGCTAACTCATCTTCCTGTAACTGATCATACTCGGGGTATAGTTTGGATTTCACCTTGCAAACTGCCCACCATTCATTTCTATTTGACTTTTTTATACTCGGATATGAAGTATAATAAACTTGTTGAGCTTGCGAAGCTAATATGAATGGTTCATATGTTCCAAACCTGGATTTATGATTCACCTCCACAATGCCTGAAGCTTTGTCGAGTCTTGTTGCAGTTGGATCAAACCAATGACACTTGAATACCGTAACCCTATTATTCATACCTAAGTAAGTCAACTCCATTATTTCCTCTATAACACCGTAGTAATCATGTTCATTTTCACCGTAGCTGCTACCCTTGACACACACGCCACTATTTATCGTTGATTTGTTTATACCGTAGTCTTTTGTATGGAATCGATAACCATTTACGATATACCCGTTGTAGCATTGCACAACTTTGGTCGGACCATTTTCTAAATCACATATTCCTTGATCTTTAACATCACTGTGGCGAACCTACGCACAGACATAAACAATTATTGTGATCACGATCAATTAAGTAACTTAGTGTTGTTTATAAGTACAAAATTTATGTTAGCTTCTTTACCAACTGTTTTAACCACTCCACAAACTTAGTTTCACGTTCTTTTTGTACTTCTGCATTAGTGAGATGTGAAACTTTGCTTTGCAACTCCAGATCAAATCGTCTGCAAACCACAAATACTTATATTACCGAGCCATGTATCCACATATAGAACATAAAAGGATTTATAATTGAGTTGCATATACATATACTTACTCGATGTATGGGTCGATCGCTGAACAATTAAAAAGAATATAGATGTGTGCTGCATCTTGCTCTCGATCTGTCAATAGCCTTGATCGGCAACTACCAAATGCATGCCCAAGTCGTTGAAATATCGACAGCTTGTCAGCTACAGTTACTTGTTCTCCATCATCGTTACGGGGCGGGCATGTGTAACGTGTTGAAATATGAGGTTCGAAGTACATAGATGAGAAATTTGAAATCTCTTCTAAAGTGTACGCCTCACAAATAGAGCCTTCTACTCTTGCTTTATTACGAACCTTTTTTTTTAGGTCGAACATGCATCTGACAAGAATATACATTTCAAATTTTAAATATCTGTCATTAAAGAGACAAATATAAAAAAACATATACCTTTCAAATGGGTACATCCATCGATATTGCACAGGGCCACCAACCCTTAGTTCATATGGCAAATGTATGATCAAATGTTCCATAACATCGAAAAATGCTGGCGTAAATATCTTTTCTAACAGACAAACAGTGGTGATGACAGAGTCCTCGAGATTCTTTACATCTGATACAATGACCTCCGATGCGCACAATGTTCTGAAAAATCCGCTCAACTCAGACAATACCCCCCATATAGGTTTGTCTAACATATCATGGAATGCTAGGGGTATCAATCGTTGCATAAAGATATGACAATCATGGCTCTTCAACCCATATAACTGTCCATCGTCAATCTTCACAGCCCGAGCAATGTTAGAGACATATCCATCTGGAAATCTCAGTTGTTTCAACCATTGACATACATGTTTTATTTGATCAGGTCCGAGCACGTACTTCGCCTTTGGTTTCAGTACTTTGCCATTATACTCTTTGAGTTCCAATTCTGGTCTTTTACATATTAATTTTAAATCCATATGGGCCTTCGGATTATCCTTCGTTTTTCCTTTAATATTCATTACTGTATTGAACACATTATCAAACACATTTTTCTCTACATGCATCACATCCAAATTATGTCGTATCAATAGGGTCGGCCAATACGGTAGTTCCCAAAAAATAGATTTTTTCGTCCAATTGTGTTCCTTCCCAAATCCACAGAAGGGTGTAGGACTGCGGGCATCTGTTAATACATCTGGAAAGTATCGCAATCTTCTTAAAATCTCTATGCCAGACAATCTTGAGGATGGACCTTCCATTTCAGTTGTGCCTGCTGTAAATGCATTCTTTTGACGTCAGAACGGATGATCGCTGGGTAGAAATCGACGATGGCAATCAAACCAGCAAGGCTTCCTTCCATGCCTCAATCTAAAAGCTTTGGAATCCTCCATGCAGTACGGACAAGCCAACCTCCCATGTGTGCTCCAACCAGATAACATACCATATGCAGGGAAGTCACTGATTGTCCATAGAACAGCGGCCTTCATGTTGAAATTTTGTTTTTTGTGGGCATCATACGTGGTAACACCGTCATCCCACAGTACTTTTAATTCATCAATCAATGGCCTTAGATATACATCAAGATTTTGGCCAGGTAAGGTCGGACCAGGGATCAACAGAGACAAGAAAAGATTTGGACGTTTCATACACAAGCTTGGTGGAAGGTTGTATGGAGTTACAAATACTGGCCAGCATGAGTATGGAGTTGATCTACCCCCAAATGGATTAAATCCATCTGTACATAGACCGAGTCTAACATTTCGCACTTCCATTGCGAAGTTCTGATGAGTACGATCAAAGTGCTTCCAAGCTTCAGCGTCAACAGGATGCGTGATCTTGTTTTCATCGTGTCGAACTTTATTTGCATGCCATCTCATGTGTTTAGCTGTCTTTGAAGACATATACAATCGCTGCAATCTAGGAGTGATAGGAAAGTAGCAGAGCGACTTGTATGAAACTTCCTTTGATCTCGTGCTACCATTGCCTCTTGTCTTTGGCTTGAACCGAGGATGCCCACATGACGGGCATGATATGTCATTTTTCTGCTCCTTGAAATACAACATGCAGTGATTTGGACAAGCATCAATCTTTTTGTAACCCATACCTAGAGCGTTGACCATAACTTTCGCACGATAGAAATTTTGTGGCAATTTCTCATCTTTAGGCAACATACTCTTCACAATCATGCACAAACGGTCAAAACATGATTGACTCAAATTATACTCGGACTTCAAATTCATTAGTTGAAGAACTGCAGACAAGATAGTGTGACTCTCACAACCGTTCCAAAGTGGCTCATCAGCATCTTTAAGTAAATCATAAAATCTACTAGCTGCATCGTTTGGTGATTCTTCATCTACGGCAGTTCTTACATCACTAGAACTCATAGCAGAACCCAGTTCTGTTCCTGCAGCATCAAATATCAAATTCGTATATGGATTATCGTGCACCACATTCACCCGTGCATCAAAATCGTTTCTAAATTCTTCTCCATGAAACGTCCAGTTCTGATAATCACTCACAAAACCCTTCCTGTATAGGTGATGTCTAACGCCATGAGGTTCTACAAATCGATTATTCTTACAAATCTTGCAGGGACACCTAATCCGACCTGTGGGATCTACCGTACTGACACTCGCCGTTGCAAATTCAATAAAACTGTCGACACCATCCATATATTCATGCGATAACTCATTGTCCACTATCCTACGGTACATCCATTCACGGTTTGCAGTCATTCTGTCGTATGATGTTACGAATAGTATCCTAACGAATTAAGAAAAAAACAATCAGAATGCTACGATGAAGAAAATATCAAATTTATCATGCAATATACTATGTCAAACAATAACAAGAATTTTGATGCATGCATTGATAACTTAATATTTTCATGTGCAAACTATTAATGACATGATACAATCATTTGAAGCATGCTTTTATTATAAAATTTCACATGGAAGTCAAAATCAAATTGAAAGTAACTACATGCAAGCATGGATACAATTACATCAAACATTGCAATACATCATAATCATTCATATCAAATAAATGGCAAACATGTACCTGCAGCAAACACACTTCAATATCTCACTAACTACTACCATGCTTAGCATGGACTCCGTACTCCAAAAATAAGAACACTTCCATATTTCTACATTAAAATCATGCTCAGCATGATCTCCGAACTCCAACAAAGCAGTCCTAGATATCAACAACTAAGTGAGTGTGTGAACAATAAAGTGCTGCATTCAATAAATTAAATAACATGTGATACGTTTGCATCACTTACTCACCACGGGTATTTACCCGATTTGCATTGTTTTTGTCATTTACTTACCACAGGTGGCCGAGCACGAGTTGGTTCCGTTGAAAAATCTGCACAAAAACAAAACAAATTAAGTAACAAACTAACTAATCATGAAACAAGATGAAACACTAACTAAAAAAATTAAAACAAATTAAAACAACTCTAACTAATTGAAAGAAGAGAAAAGAAAAATAGTATATATGTTAAGCCAAATCTAACTAGAAGATGCTAATTTAACAAACCAGCTATAACATGTTGAACCAGTCGACTAACATAAAGTCATAGACAATTTCTAATCTGAACTACTTAGCAAAGGAATAGTAAATCAATCAATTAGTTTACTAGAAAAGATGTGAACTCCGTTTAACCACCACTATCATAAAGAATTCAAATAGCCCTAATCTAACTAACTGATTGTGAGAACATTAAATACCAATCTATCTAAGAAAAATATAATTATAAAAGACTAATAGATTGAAATAGTCTAACTAACCAGATTTCAAGAAAACAAATTGAAGTAAAACTAACTACCAGTAGACATTAACAAACTAACAAATTGATAAAAATTTATGAACTACTCTAACTAGAACAAACTAACAAATTGATAAAAATTTATGAAATACTCTAACTAACCACAGTTGATTAAATCTCAACCTAGCCAGTTGATTTCGATTTGAATTTTTTTTTTATAATTAATTTTTTTTTTGAATTTTAAATCTCAACCTAGCCAGTTAAACCACCTGCCTTTCCGGCAGGGAAGGGGGTTAAACCCCCTGCCGTGCCTTTACGGCAGGGGGGGTCGACCCCCTGCGTTTTCGGCAGGGGGTCGACCCCCCATGCCTTTCCGGCAGGGGGTCGACCACCCCTGCCGGAAACGCAGGGGGTCGACCCCCCATGCCTTTCCGGCAGGGGGTCGACCCCCCCTGCCGGAAAGCACGGGGAGCGGCGGCTGGCGAGGTCGCCGGCGCAGTCGACAGCAGAGAGGGGGAGACCTGGAGCGAATCGCCGGCAAAGGGGAGGATCGTCGGTCGTCGGCGGCTGAGGACGCCGGTTGCGAGTCGCCGGCGAAGGGGAGACAACACCTCCCGGCAGCAGCCACAGGGAGGAACAGCAGGGAGGAGGAAGAGGTCGGCGGCGGGTCGCCGATGCTCGGGGTCCCTGGCGCAGCCGCTAGCCAAGCAGGGAGGTCGGCAGCGAGGATAGTCGGCGAGGCGGCGGCGGCCGGACGGTGGCGAGAGCCGACGGGCGGCGGGAGGGAGAGGGCGGCGGGCGGGAGCAATACAGCGAAACAGGAAAAAGAGAAAGAGGGATGGGATTAGGGATTTACGCGATATTTAGCGACGGCTTAGCGACGGAAATATTCCGTCGCTAAGCCGTCGCTAAATCAAAATACAAAAACCGCGACGGAATATATTCTGTCGCTACTCCGTCGCTAATTAGCGACGGATTAGCGACGACAGAGTTCCCTCTCTAAATCCATCGCTAAAATGGTGTTCTTGTAATAAAAAGTAGCGACAAAAAATTTAGTCGCTAATCCGTCGCTAAGTAGCGACAGATTAGCGATAAAATTTGTTTCCTCGCTAATCCGTCGCTAATTAGCGACAGATTCTATCTCTAGCTAATCTGTCGCTAATTAGCGACGGAAAAAATCCGTCGCTAATTTCCGTCGCTAATTAACAATTTTCTTGTAGTGTGCAAGCTGGTGTTAAGCAGACCTTTCTTTTTCCTCTTTCTATGGATAGGGAGTTAGGCAGACGCCTACCAGTTCATAAAATCAAGACAAAAGACACTGCATTTACAAATTAACAGTATATGAGACCCAGTCAAGGGTTTATCCTTTCAAATATGGCTAGAAGCAACCACAATAATAGCTACATATCTGAAATTCAAAGAATGACCGCAGACTTTGACAGTCCTATTAGTGAAAAGGACATGCTTATTATTGAATAGGGAACATGAGAATTTTATGGTTCAATTGAAACCCAGATCCTCGACAATCTACTCTATCGCAGCTAGCTAGAGGAGACCAGATCATATTTGTTTCATTACAAACTTGATGAATTTATGCTGATTAGTAACTAGCAGCAGGCTATACATTAACCGAAGCCGAAGGAAACCAATCTGGTGGCTCACAATCCATGATCCGAAGCATTGCCAAACATCTAGGTACATGATGGCTTTCCTTAAGAATCCACTTACATCAAAGTCTTGAAAAGTTTAGGAGGAAGACAATCACAGAGTTCTCCATTACCTCATGATTTGATCAACCCTCCAACACAATAGTGAACACCTTCACAACATCCCTTCTTCAAGATTCAACAATTTGTACTCTTATAAATTGTAAAGAATTTGTACAGGAGGAAACTGTAAAGAATGCTTCAAAATTTACTCGAAATAAGAATGTGTTATTATTTTTTCACTTTTTCTGTTGACATAATATTCTTCTTGCACAAGCTAGGTCTTTTTTCCTTTTCCCCCTAAATGATTAGAGCCACTAGGCTTATACTAATATTCAAATAGGTTCTTTTTGGTTAAAAATTTGCATATGAATTAGTTAATTCTAGCAATGCGGTAAGCCATGACGAACACACTTTATGAGGCAAGTCATATTCAGTTTCCTAAGGTCCTTCAAACTCAATCCACCCTTGTCGAGTAGCAAGGACATAGCATCCCAAGAGACAAGATTAGGATGTCTAGCTTGCCCAGATCCACAACAGATAAACCTTTTAAATTTGTTGTGCAATCTTTTTTCCACCTGGCAAGGTATTTCAAAAATCTACAATAAGTGGGAGGGTAATGTAATTAGCACATGTGATGGTACGCCCCGCCGCATATAGTGTCCGACATGAGAGGTTGTCTAGCTTCTTATTCACTCGATTTTCAACTTTTTACCAATGTTCCTTGAGAAAAACTAAGATCGGATCCTGCTAATCTCACCCAGCGTTTACAACCACAAACCCCACGCCTTGCTAATCTCACTCACTGTTTGACAGGATCCACTGTCCGAGAAACATCAATATACAAGGGGAGGCCCAAGTATTGTATCGGTAGGTAGGCCAACGGGCATCCGAAAATAGGAAGCAGATCAGGTCATGCTGAACATGGGAATTTTTATCTGCTTCCATAATAAGAGGAGCTGCCCTTGTGACTGTTTGGTTAGCATTGAACAAGATTACCTGATTTTTTTGCTCATTAATCTTGAGACCTGAAATGGCTGAAAAGAGCTGCAACAACACCCACATATTTTGCAAATTAGCTTCACCGAATATAAGAACATCATCAACATATAGTAAATCGCTGAATGCATAAAGTCTTGGAAGCAAAACACCCTTAAAGGCACCATTCTATGAAGTAGTCTCCAATATGCATGACCTTGCATAGCAAGGTCAAAAGGGAGAGGAGAAATGGGATCACCTTGTTTAAGGCCCCTTCTCTAATTTGAAAAAAGATCCTCTTTTTCCCATTTACACACACCGCAGCTGATGAAGATATAAGCACACACCTAATCCAATCAATCCATTTTTTATGAAATCCCATTTTGTGCAGGCAGAGTAGCATCCCCAACTGACTTAAAACAAAAGATTTTTCTAGATCAACTTGTAGAAGAAAAGCAGCACATTTAGACTGGTGAATAGAGTGATTGGGTTCCTGCACAATCAAAACGCATTCATGCAACCTCCTTCCCAATATAAATGCATATTGGTAAGGCAAAACAATTTTATGCAAACTGGCTTCAATCTCTCATACAGGGCTTTGGAAATTATTGTATACACTCCCTAACAAAGAAATCAGTCACAAGTGACCAATTTCATCAACCCCTCCCTCCTTAGGTATAAGAGTGCAAACTGATTTGCAAAGATTGGCATGCAAGCAAACTGGCTTCAATCTCTCAAATTGTATACACTCCCTAACAAAGAAATCAATCGCAAGTGACCAATATCATCAACCCCTCCCTCCTTAGGTATAAGAGTACAAATTGATTTGCAAAGATTGGCATGCGACTTAGAATGCGGAAAAAATCCATCAACAAGTAACTTAACAATTAAAAATTTCAATTTCCAACCCAAACACCACATCAACAGCTTGTAAACAAATCAAACACAGTTCTGAACAACAAGTTTCCCCCAGAATATTGACAATCATACAATATCAGAAATGCTAGAAACAAGTTGCAGAAAAATGTATTTGTTTGCAGCCAACAAATCCAATCTTCAATAGTAACACAGGTATTCACGATCCACTTGAGCAACAGAAATCGACATCTCCAACGTTCAGGATAAACACTCAAACAGTACCAAGCTTCAGCCTATGCTCACACACAGCAATACACAAAACACAATGCCTTCTTCCTTGTTGAACCATCAACCACCATGTCTAGTACATTCACATTCTCCTTTTTTCCAGAATTTTTTTCAAAACAAAACAAAGCTACTATCATGGTCGACCTCTCTTAGGGTTATTAAACCCTAAAGGAGAGGCATCATAATGGAGGAGGGGCTCTTCCCAAGTTGCTGCCCGCCATGACCAATCAGAAATCACTATTTGAAAATTGATATTCTTACCTTTTGACTTCTGAGTCAAACTGGAATTCAAATGAGGGGGTTATGGTTGTCCACGTAAAGTAGTGCAGCCTAGGGCTTAAGTGGTTTGGATCCTTTTTCAGATCCAAACAATAATATTAATTGGACTCGCACAAAAAAGAGTTTGAAAAAAATGATTTTCATAAAAAAAGAAAACTACCCTAAAACCCCGTACACCCTCTAGTACCACAAAAAAACCCTACAAGACACTAGAACTATCCAGATTCGTAGAATTCGATACCTAAAAAATAAAAATAAAATAAAAATAAAAAAACGTCTAATACAATTCCAAGCTTGCCAAAATAGAATCAAAATATCAAAATAGAAATATCGATAGACAGGGTTACTCTGAGGATCCAATTGAACTAAAAAAGTTCTGAATGAGATTGGATTGTTTCGGATAATGTTGTCCTAATCAGGTTTGGAGAGTTGAATTAGGATCCAACTCGTCTTCTGTGCTTTGATCATATGGATGCTCTACGTCACAATCACACTTGTACTTTTTTCATGTTTCACGAACCTTAAGAAAGTGTTGTGATTGTGATTTACAATAGCATGATCTTAAGAAAAAATCCAAGAACCAGTGTTGCAAACATACCATAAAATAAAAAATAATCATTTTTAAATTTCATGAACTTTTAGTGTTACAAATATTTTTTTACCAATTTAAAAGAAGTGCAAAGTGAGTGAGAAGTTTGAGAGGAAACTCATGGAGAATAAAAAAGGAATTGCGAGAGGAGTGTATAGAAAGCATGGAGGAAAGCATAGTCAAAGCATGTGAAAACCATAAAAAAGGCTGAAAATTTGATATTTTCATCAAACCTTTGGAAAGAAGAGACTTTATTTTGAAAAGATTTAGAAAAATATTTACCCCCATTAAATGCACACAAAAGCAACATACAAAACAAAAATTCTCAAGATGAAGTCCATTAAGCAACAAAGAAATTGAAGGGCAATTTCAATTTTTTGAATATCTTACTCTGCAGCCTTGAACTTTTTGAGGGCAATGATACGTTACATCAGTTGACAATTGTCATGAAAACTTGGTGTTGTACCATGAAATTGAGAAAAAATGAGGTATCTTTTAGAGTTGCTAGCAAAAGGTAGGTCCTTCAATTCCGTAGCTTGAGATTTCTCATTCATGCCAAGTTCATTGCAGGCGCATCACTACCAAAGACTTTAATAAATAACGGACCAGTAAAATTTACCCACCGAAGACTCACCATCAATGGAAGGCCGAGCCACCATAACCTCCATCGTAAGAGTCCTTTTCTCTTTTGCCGGAACCAATCTCACGACCCACTCACCTTATCTTCCTCGGTGCAAAGTGGGTAGGTTCTGATTGGCGTTGATGCCACCAAAGTGCAGTGAGCTCTGATGGGTAGACAACAATGGCAATGCATTGGCGACGAGTCTTTGGTGGGTTGCAACCAGAGGCCGACGCGTGGAAAGTGTTAAAGAAACGGTTGTGATTTTCCCGTGACATAGAAGTACCAGGGGCTCCGCTTGTCTGGTAGGAGCAGCTAGTGCACATCACCTTGTGTTGACGTTGCAGGTTCAAAACCCAATGGTATACTTGTATAACTGGTAGGGGGTGTCTGCCTAACCCCAGCTTGCCTTTCAAAAAAAAAAAAAAATACTATACATGGAAGCAAATTTCTGATGGTGATTGAAGGACAGCAAGTTTTTCTTATAGTAAACTGTAGCAGAACCCATGTTTAACCTATCCATGAGCTGGGTCCCCAAGACTCGGCTCTATTTAGCCTTTTACCTGAATCTCTCTCTGTTTGCTCTGTATTGTTATGGTTGATTGGTTTCTTTCGTAAAGCCCTTGTAATAGTTGAAGGACTAGAGTTAGGATTGGCGTGTTTGAGAACTAGTTTGTAAAACTCAGGCAGGTCCTTCGTAAGATTGCAAAAAATAAGCAGGGTATCCGTAAATAGTTTAAAGGCTGAGAGGGTATTTGTAAATTGTTCTTACTCCATTCAAACGACAAATGAACCGAGTGGCGGAGAGGGCTGAAAGATAGCCCGCAGATTAAGCAGATTTGATTAAGATGTTTCATTAAGACAATTGCACTGAACGTGCATCTGGTAAGATTCATGTGTTCGTCATGGATTACCTCATTGCTAGAATTAACTAATTCATATGCAAAATTTTAAACAAAAAGAACCTATTCGAATATTAATATAAGCCTAGTGGCTCTAATCATTTAGGAGGGAAGGAATAAAGGCGAAGCATGTGCAAGAAGAATATTATGTCAACAGAAAAAAGTGAAAATAATAACACATTCTTATTTCTAATAAAATTTTGAAGCATTCTTTACAGTTTCCAGTTGACAGGATTGGCTTATTTAAGACAAAAGGTTACGAATTAACCCTCACTTTTCTCAAACTTTCCCATCATCTTATTGGACTTGGGAATGGAAAAGTGTTTTTAACTAACAAAACTGCCTCACATTTCTGGTTATTTCGCTTTGACAAATTATCTTTTGGATGTATTTGATCATATCTGTTTCAGAACCGATTTAGATTCCAATACATACTATCCAATACCCATCATTTGTGTTGGATCCTTTTTGGGTACAAGTCGTAAATATGGCCCATTTGCACCGTGGACCTAGTCCAACTTTCTTTGGTTTCCCTTTATAATTCAAATAGTAGGAACCGAATTTGGGTGGGTGAGGCAAGTGGTTGTGCAAAGAAATTTTAAAGCCTGTGAGAGATTGGATGGAGCATGAATTTGGATCAGTTTATGATCAACCCTGATCCAATCTCAATGCCCATGTTGACCCTTGGTAGGTCGGTGGTGAACAACTTTCTGGCCGCCCTCTTCCAGCTCCCTTATAAGTTAAATATTCCAGAGACAGCCAACACAAGTTTCAAAGAGAACTAAGGAAAGGATTCACTCTCGCAGCTTTACACCAATCACCTTGTTGGCTGCAAAGCAATGGAGTTGCTCAAAGAATTCGTCAACTTCATTATCGCTGCTGTTATACTCGGTTGTCAGAGATTCATAAGAGTTGAAGAACATTCGGATGGAGCAGGTCCATCATCAACTCCTTCGCCCTCACCGCCCTCTCAAAGCAATGACGAGGCAGAGTTGGATGAACATTCGGAGAGGGTCATATCTCCAGGCGATCACTACAAGAAAAGCCCTGATTAGGGGCGGACATTTACGACGGATTTTTTTCATCGCTAATTAGCGACGAAACTAGCGAGAGAACATGATTCGTCGCCAATCTTTGAAATATTTTTGAAATTAGCGACGGCACGAATTTCATCGCAAATCCATCGCTAATTAGCGACAAACAATTTTTGTCGCAAAAACTGTAGCAACCTAACGGCGGATTTAGCGAGAAAAAATATTATGTCGCAAATTAGCGACGGATTTGCGATGGAATATTTTTCTCGCTAAATCCGTCGCTAATTTTCGATTAAATCTACCAAATTAGGGCATTAAATTTTCCCTCCTTCTGTCTCTCACTCGTTACGCTTAGGGTGCTTCCCCTCCCTCCTCTTCCTGGTTGACCCACGCCATCGTATGGCGACCAACGCCGGGACCAGCCGACGACGGTTACCTGCTCCCCGGCGACACACCTTCGGCGATGCATCTTAGGCAACACCCGGGCGACAGGTAAGGGGCTCATTTTACTTTTTTTTTTTTTTTAATGTTTGTCGCCAGAGCTGTCGGTAAAACGGTGATGCCGTCGGGCAGCCAGTGGCACTGGCAAGGCCACCGTCATCCACGACATTCTCGTCTTCCCGACGAGAAACCACCGGTCGGAACCACAACCCGACGGCCATGGGAACCAGAAAAGGGGAAAAGGGGGTTTTCAAAACCCTTTCCTGATTTTCTGTCGCTGGCAATCCGGCGGTCACACCCCCCACTGGTTGCTTCAGAGAAGCACTCCAACTGTTCGACAACATGCCTCAGCGGAATCTCATATCGTGGTCTTCAATCATTTCTGATTTTGCTTAACATGGTCGTGGAGAAGAAGCATTGTTACTCTTCTCTCGGTTCTAGGCAGCACACGAGAAGTCAAACCAGTTCATTTTAACCAGTCTTTTGCAGGCTTGTTCGAGGTTAGGCACAGTGGAAGAGGTTGCCTAGTTGCATGATTATGCAATGAAATCGGGTTACCATTCAGATGTCTTTGTGGGCACGGCTTTGATTGATGTTTACTCAAAGAATTGTTGCATTGAAGAAGTGCGATTGGTTTTTGATGAGTTGTCGGTGAAGAATGAAGTTAGTTGGACTTCAATTATTTCTAGATACTCACTTGTTGGAAAGAGTGGTTTCAATTAAACTATTCTGCCAGATGACGGAAACTGATGTTCAGCCTGATAGGTATGTCCTCTCTAGCGTGATTAGTGCTTGCTCACTTCTTTTATTGCTTCGTCATGGCAAATAAATTCACACTTATATTACAAGGAAACAATGTGATTTAGATGTTTTGGTAAATAATGTGCTTATTGATATATCTTCAAAGTGTGCACAATTGAGTATTGCACGTAAGTTATTCAATCATATGATTGTTAAGAATGTCATCTCATGGACTACAATGATCGCTGGTTACATGCATAATTCATTTCATTGGGATGCCCTACAGCTGTTTTCATTGATGAATGGATAGGGTTGGAGGCCAGATGGGTACACTTGCACATCTGTTCTGAATTCTTGTGGTGCGCTTGAGGCTTTCGGCTATGGTAAACAGATACATTGCTACACTATCAGGGCTAACGTTGAGCATGATGAATTTGTCAAGAATGGTCTTATTGACATGTACGCAAAATGCTATTCTGTAGCAGATGCGAGGAAAGTATTTGATACAATGGTTGATCACAATGTGGTTTCATTTAATGCAATGATTGAATGTTATGCTCAACGAGGTGAGCTTGAACCAGTGGTTGATCTTTTTAACGAGAGGAGGTGGACATCATTGAACCCGAGCTTGTTGACGTTTGTTAGTGTGCTGGGAGCATCAACATCATGCACAGCTGTATGGTTGAGCAAACATATCCATGCCCTCATCATCAAGGCATGAATGTCATTGGATATATTTTGCTGGAAGTGCTCTTGTCGATGTGTATTCCAAATCTTCCAGTGTAGATGATGCACGAACTGTGTTTGAAGAGATGCAGGAAAGAGATGTTGTAGTGTGGAAGGCTATGGTTTCTGGATATGCTCAAAATGCAAATGGAGAGGAGGCTCTCAAACTCCTCATAGAAATGCAGCATGAAGGAATGATTCCCAACGAGTTTACTTATGTGGCCGGCTTTATAACAGCTAGTCAATTAGCTTCTCTCTTACATGGTGCGCAGCTTCAAACTAGTTATTGTGCCTTTTTTGTTTGGCATGGCCTTTTAGTATTCTTTGTTTGAATTGGACATTGAGAGTGCCAACAAAACAAACAGGGAACGTTGCTTCCTTTCTTCTGAAATTTGGATTTTTATCTCTTGGTCTAAAATTTTATGACTTTATTAAGAGTGTTATTTCTGTTAGGATCAACTAGTTGGTTTTGTTGAAAGACAGGTAGTTCTTTTTTTTTTCCATCATTGACTTGTTTTCAGTTGCTAGTTCCATTAAAATAGGATGAAAAAAACAGCTACCTTCATACACCAATCATGAATTAGTTGAATTGTTTCCAAAGAGGGAGGGAGGGAGGGAGGGAGGGAGGGAGGGGGGTGGGTGGGAATTTTTCGACCTTATAAAGAAATTATTTATGTTTCATCTACCCACTTGATGAAACTTGTAGATACTTTGCTTATGAGCTATCATTTGATGGAAGCTATACTTTGAGGAGTTTTATGATGTCATACCATATGTTGAACATCTAAATCTTCTTATTCAAAATTCAGTCCTACAATCAACTGGGCTTGGAGTTTTTATCCCCTGAAAGCTTGCAAGAGTCTGTTAAGCTGTCACAAGAAATCCGCCATCTGCCAAAAGATCATGAAACCAAGAAGCATGCTTTGGAGGTTGTATCCTCAGACAGCTCGTATTATATTTTCTTTCTACTTGTTAACTTTGGAACTTTATTTGGTCATCTGTAATATTTTTCTCTTGTTGTTCAGGTGGAGAAAATGGCATTGTATGCTGCCAGTTGGGCTATAAGAGAAATTCAGAAGTTGGCACTTGATCCCAGGTTAGCAAGCACTTTCCTTTTCTGCATAAGCAAAAAAATAGACATATTTTGTTATGTTTTGCACGATGAAAAGTACTTAAAACAAGTTTTAATAAACATTTTAGGCTCAATTCTGATATCCAAATCGAAGACAGAAACCTTACATCTCTAGTTTCGGAGAACTTGGAAAAAATCACAAAGCAAAGACAAATCACATGCAGTTGGGCTTTCATTATTTGAGTTTGCTAATGCTTAACCTTATTGACAATGTATTATATGTAAGCTGATAATCATGATGGTATTTTGTAACATAGATTACTTACTGTTGATGTATGATATATTTCTTTATGTGGAAGTTATATTGGTGAGAAAATTAGCACAGTGCATGTGAAGTTGGCTTTTGATTTTGAAATCATGTTGTTGGTTTTATTGCTTTCCTTCAGCAAAAACATAGAAAATAAGCTGCGGCGGCGCACAAGGTGCATGAGGCGCATGCCTCGCCTTGAGGTGTGCCTCAAGGCGCATGAGGCGCATGCCTCAGGACTCTTTTTTTAATTTCTTTTAAAATTTTGTGACGGATTAGCGACGGATATTATTTGTCGCTAATTTTCAGCGATGATATGTTTTGCGACGGATTGTATTCCGTCGCAAATCCGTCGCTAACATGTCGACCAAAAGTTAGCGACGAAATTTATCTGGATATACTCCATCACAAATCCGTCGCTAATTAGCGATGGATTTGCGACGAAAATAAGTCATCACAAATCTGTCGCTAATTAGCGATGGATTTGCGACGAATAAATTTTATCAAAATTTAGCGACTAGAATTATGCGACGGACGATATACATCGCTAATCCGTTGCTAATTTGTCGCTAAAGACGTTAACGATGAAATTGGCGACGGATAGCGTCCGTCGCTATTTGGTGTTTTTCTTGTAGTGGATGAATCAGGTCCATCGTCAACTACTTCATCCTCACTGCCGTCTCAAAGCAATGATGGGGTAGGGTTCGATGTGTTTCTAAGCTTCAAGGGTGAAGATACACGCAACGGTTTCACTGGCCATCTCTTTGAAGCGTTAAAACGCCATGGCGTTCGCACCTTCATAGACAACAAGCATTTGGAGAAGGGCCAAAAGGTGACCGAGCTATTTCGGTACATCGATAGATCTAAGATCTGTGTGTCCATCTTCTCCAAGCATTACGCCGATTCAAAATGGTGCTTGAAAGAGATAAAGAAGATTGTTGAGTGCGGAAAGCTGACTGTTTCTGTGTTCTATGATGTAGAGCCAACCAATGTTCAGCATCAAAGTGGGCCTTTTGAATCATTGCTTTCTTACGACGTTTCAACAACCACACCAAAAGAATAAAAGGTTGGATCAAGGGGAGGTTCAAAAGTGGAAGAAGGCCCCTGAGAAAAACAAGGGAAGTTTTCGGATACAATCTGAGAGACACAAATGGGTCTCTACCTCAGTGGCACCGAGGGTCCTGGGCTTTGGAGTCTCGATGGCTTCTAGGGCTATGAGTTTTGTTTCTCATATTCTTGAGGTTTGCTCTGATCGGGTATGCTTGCTTCGGTCGTTGGCTCAGTTCTCGACGTGTGTAGTATTTATGGGGTATCTTATCTATGTCTGCTTGGTGATTTGACGTTGCCTAGTATACGCTACTTGCTCGAAGAGGGTCCTTCGTTCGTGGTGTCGATTATCAGTGATCATTGTTGCACCTCTCCGTTATGTCGAATTTCATGCAGTTTCATCCCTCCATCCCCTTTCTTCGCGGTTGTCGAGCCTCACTCATCTTCTACCACGCTGCATCCATTCGGGGAGTCAGGCTTCATTGGGCAAGATGTCTCTCCCATTCGACCATTGTCTTTGATGGTCGATCTGTATTCCCAGTGTAGAAATCTATCTTCCTTCTTGGGTTGTTCAGTGGACGTAGCAGCTCGACGTCTTTATCTCTCGCTCTCTCAATCGCAGTTTCACAGCATCTCTATCCTAATGAGGGTGTCGTTCACTGATATCGTCGTGGATTTGCCTTGGGTGGACATTGATGCCTTCGGTCCTCCTTCTGTCTCCTCATTGTCCTCATCTACGACCAGGAGAAGTTCTCCGTCAGGGTGGGAGGGCACCTCCCTTAGGGGTAGGCGATGGTCTTCCAAGTTCTTTGCATCTCAGTTTGGGGTATCTCCAAGGCATTCTGCGCGGATCCGCTTTTTGCGAGGCTTTCCTAATTTCCTGACATGAAGATTCTATGCTGAAATATCAGAGGATTGAATTGCCCTCAGAAGTGCTTGTTCCTTGCTAGTTGGATCCGACAGGAAAACCTTGACCTTATCGCTATTTGTGAAACCAAGATGGCGGAGGTTCTTCGCTCGGTAGTCTTTGAGATTTGGCATGACACAGTTTCTTTCTTCAAGCCATCGTTGCTCTTTGTGGGCAGTATAATTGTTCTTGGGAGGCCGTCTCTCAAAGTTTACCAGCTTGATGAAGGCACGTTTTCCCTATCCATCGTCATTCCTCTTCCGACTAAGTTGGTGCCAGCAGTGGTCACCATGGTGTATGGTTCGCACTGCCAGAGCCGTCGGGAGGAATTTTGGATGGACCTGAATAGGATTCTTCAGTCTTTTGAGAATCAGCACCTCATCATGGGCGATTTCAACTGCCTATTATCCTCCTCTGACTCGAGTAATCCTATCTCCTACTCGGCTTTTATGATTGGGTTCCAAAATTTCATTCAATCAAACCAGTTGTATTCTGTCCTGCATCGTGGTGAAGCTTTCTCCTGGTTCAATCATCGCTCTCGCCCATGCTACCGCCTACTTGACTGTGTGCTCATCTCCCCGGATCTGTTGGCCTCGCTAAATGACCTCTCCTGTTGTCTTCTCCCTCCATCTATCTCTGACCATAGTCAGTTTGTTATCCATTGGGGTCATGAATTTTCTCTCCACATCAACTTTCGATTTGAGCAATGGTGGATCAGAGGGCCAGACTTTGAGTTTGTAGTTCGTCTATTTTGGTGTGGCTCGTGCACCGCAGCTAGGGAAGCTACTCGTTGTGTGGTTAAGTGTCGCCGCTTGTCTCGAGCAATTAAATCATGGCTTATCTTGAGGCATATCAGCAAATTTCAGCATCTGAAGGATTGGGAGCGTGAGCTGTCATCGATCCATTAGTCTCTATCGGATTCGGCCTCCCTGTCGAACTTTAATATTGCCAGCCTGAATGCTAGATCCTCAGAACTGTCTCTGCTATTACGGTCGTGGCGCATGAAAGAGGAGATTCGTTGGAGGCAGCGGTCTTGTGCTATTTGGCTTAAAGGGGGTGACGAAAATACCCGCTTTTTCCATTATGTTGCCTCTCATAGGCATCGAAAGAAGGCCATTCCTTCCATCTGCATTGAAGGTGTCTACCATTCTGGGGATCAAGTTGTCCCAATGGTGACCGATTTCTTCATCCAGCTTTATGCCGAAAATCCCTCGACCGGTGGGTCGATGGGTACGGACTTTGTTTGTTGCATCGACCACACGTTATCCAAGTCTTTGCAGGTGTCTTTTTCTGAAGAGGAAATCTTTACGGCAGTAACAACTTTGTCCAGTTGGAAATCCCCTGGTTTTGATGGTTATCATATGGACTTCTATCACACCTTTTGGACGTGCATTAAGGGTGATATTCTGAGTATGTTCGCTAAGTTTCACCACAACAGTCGGTTATCGTCTATCTATCACTTGGCCATTGTATCTCTTATTTTGAAAGATGCTACGTCGGTGGACATAGCGTGATACCGTCCCATCTTTGTCTTAGAGGGAATCTATCGGATCATCGCCAAGGTATTGGCTACCAGGATGCGCTCTATCACTAATCGAATTGTTTCAGATGCTCAATTTGCCTTCATTCCCCATAGACGGCTGCAACATTCATTTATTCTGGCCACAGGGGTGGTTCACTCTCTCAAGTCCAATGGGAGGCCGTTCTTTACTCTTAAGCTTGACTTCCACAAAGCTTATGATGCGGTGCACTGACCTTTCCTCTTTCACATGTTGGAAAACTTTAGATTTGGTCGACGCTTCTCTAGTTGAGTGCGTGAGTTTGTCACTAATGCACAATCCCAAATTCAGATTAACGGGGTCCATAGTAAGCAGTTCAAGCTTGGGCGTGGTATTCGGCAATGATGCCCCTTGTCCCCTCTGCTTTTTAACGTCATTTCTAAAGGCATTGTGGTCTTGTTCAAGAGAGCCGTGGGGTGTGGCTTTATTAAGCCACTCGGAGTTCAAAAGTTTCAGAGCAATATTCTTACTTACACAGATGACATGATTGTTTTCAGAGTTGGCTCCATCCAACAAATGTTAAGAGCTAAGCTCATCATCTTTTTTTTTCTATCGATGTTGGGCCTCTCACTGAACAATGATAGGTGTTGCATTTCCATGATCAATGTTCCTGGCCATCGGTTATAAGATCTTTCAGTATGCCACTTCAGATAAGTTTTTCTCCTACCTTGGTTTGTCGCTTCAGCTCTCACGTATTCCATCGGCTACTTGGAGCGTCACTATCCAAAAGGTTCAGACTAAGATTTTGACCTGGCAAGCCTCCTACCTCTTGATTATCGACAGGCTTACCCTCATCAAGCATGTTTTAAATGTGATGCCAGAATTTTTTATATTTATGTTCCTTATGCCCATGGAGATCAATAAGAAGCTCTTTGGGTTATTGACCAGGTTTCTGTGGTCTGGGCAAGGTAACAATAAAAAGCGTCAACTTGTGGGTTGGGATAATATAAGGTTGCCACATAATAGAGAGGGGTTGGGGATTTCAGACTCCAAATTAAGAAGTATTGTTCTTGTTGTTTACCAAAGCTGGCTTGCGCACCAACCGGGGTCCCCTTATGCAAACTTCCTTCTGACTAAATATGGATTGGTGGAGTCTTTGTTTGGGAGTCAGTTCACAATTAGGTCACCCCTTTCGCATCTGCGTAGATCGTGGATTCAAGATTGGTCTGTTGTGTGGGGTGGCGAGGGCGACAACATCACTCAGAGCCAGTTCCTTTGTAGAGCGATCACCTCGAACGACTCCTTCCGCACTAGAGACACCTACCTTTCTCTCCTTTCGGCAGGTGTAAATTGATTCCCTACGAGTATTATCTGAGTCAAAGGTCCTCCTCCGAGAGAGCGCTTCCTTGCTTGTCTTATTCTGCAAGATCGGGTATAGACGGATAGCTTTCTCAAGTCTATAGGTTTCTATACTGTGAGTAAATGTGCTCTCTGCGAAGGGGCCGAGGAATCTGCACTGCATCTATTTTGGGAATGTCAGGTCTTTGAGAATATCTTTAAGGTTACCTAGAATAAGTCGGTCATGTGCGTGCACTAAGAGTCTTTCGTTGTGGACCTCTTGTGGAGCTCCCAGCCAGTTCATAGATGTAAAAGTTGGCGGATCATTTGGAGAACTGGGTTGTTTTCTTCCTGGTGGGTTGTTTGGATGTCGTGTAACAATGCTATTTTCAGGCAGATCTCGATTAATTTCAATAAGTTAGTAAATTATATTTTGGCGGATGTATACACATCGTTACGCATTTGTCTTCCTGATCTTCAGTGCCACTTGCCACTAAGGCCTCCCCTGAATCTGAACTGATCGCCTCTGTTTCTGATTTGTATTTTGTGTTCTTTTTTTGGCTTATGTGTTCTTTGTCGGTCTGGGTCCTGTTTGTTTTGTTTGCCGGTTTCAACGTCTGTTGAACTTGTCGTAATATTGATATTCTTAGTTCGGCTCTCTCTCTTTGGTTTCCTTTTCTTAAAGTTGAATCCTTTTTTTAACAAACTCATGAAAAGAAAATTTCGGTTTATATGCTTCCATGCTTCTTCCAGACTACTCGTCGACTTAATAACTATCTCGCCTTCTCATATATTGAGCCTAATTTTACATAATAATTATCTTCTTCATATTTCTCCAAATTCTTGAGGGGCAGGAATATGGTCACAAATCCCAAGTCAATTTTGTGTCTACATGAAATGGGTTTATTGTGAGTCGTAATTTCCATGATCTTCTAATCGCATGCTCTAATGCCATAAAAAATCTGTAGTCATAAATCTCGGTTTCTGGATCCTTTAAGAAAAAGGAAAATCTTGCATTTTATTGTTCCTAAAAATTATGGATATATCTAAAGTTTGAAAATTCGAAAATATATGAGCAAATCATAAACATTAAAAATACATGAAATACTAAAAACTGATTCAAAATGGTGCAAAATATGCAATGGAATCATGATCTGATTTTATCAAGTTTTTATGTTTGTGAAAATCATACTAAGCTATGAATATCACCCATATTTATTATATAGACCAAAACTCAGAAACTTGTAAATTTCTTTTTTCAGCTTTCCAACTGGGTATTCCACCTTTGAGATCATCTTAAACGATATAGAATTTATAATTACCATTCTTAAACTATAGAGTTCAGCTTTACTTTTGGTCTTTGAGATAAAGAGAACTAGCATTGAGTGACAGGAAGGCATTCACAAAAAAAAAAACAGAAAAAAAAAACACTGAAGATATAAATAAGTGGCTGTAATTGTAAATTTGCTTTTAAAAATTAATAATAATAATAAGTGACTTACTAATTTGGTTTAATAGATACCCTCTCTATGGAAGTTGGTTCAGTTCATTCCTACGTTTCTTTGTGCTCGTTTCCTTCTATTTTCAAATCATGTGCCACTATAAGTTTTTTAGCCTTTCAACCTAGCATGGTTGGATGCTGGATGTGTTTGTAGTTTACTATATTGGATTATCCCAAATCACAAAATTCAAGAAATTTTTCAAGACTAGCGGAATTTCACATCTTCACTAAAACCAATTGTTATCTACTTCAAATATTTTGTTATGAAGAGAATGGAAACCATGCAATATTTCATAGGTCATATATGAAGAGCCCTTCATTATAACAAAAAATGTGAATGATTTTGGATTTGCAAACCAAGGGTCAGTTGGCAAGAATAGAAGCCCGAGAATGTGCAAAGATTTCATGGTTCATCTAGAGTTTTGAGCAAATTGAGTTCAGCAGTTTGTTTAAACAGGCAACAGTAGAAGTGATTAGGGAGTCCAAATGTGAGGTTCATATGCATAGGAAAGACTCGCGTCCTAGGAGAGAGGAAGAAAAGTGCATTGGCACCATTTGCAAGTGAGAAAGTTTGAAAAGCTATCTATGATTTAGAAAGCACATAATCATTGTATTGGACACGATCAGAAATTGAATATCTTGAGAGTTATAAATTATCAAGAAGGAAGCTAAAGGTTCTCACTCGGTAGTAATATGTGAAACACATGATAATCAATAGACCAAATTTGCTAATATAGAAAGGCAAAAAGTATTTCTATAAGCTTGCTGAAACTAGAGAATCTATAAGTTTTATCATGTAAGGCATATTGAGGATATTGAAAACCCAAAGGCTTTAATATAAAAGAGCTAGATGGAAGTAGTTCTCTCACATGTAACATAGGTTAGTAAGGACAACATCATCAAGGAACTGCTACATGTAGTCAATATTTTTTGTTGTGGAATTTTAAACATAGTCACCCATATCGTCGATATTTTGAAAATATTGCGATATTATCGGTATTTCAAGGTCAGCCCATATTTTTTTGAGATTTTCAAAATATCTCCAGAGCATATATCGTGATATTTTCATGAGATTTTCAAAAACATCTTTTTTTTGATATATTTTAAGCATCATTTTTTGTTTCTTTTATATTTTAAAACTTATCTAATTTTTTCTTTATATTTTTGCTATAAAATTACTATCAAGTTATTATTTCTTATCTTTTTTATTATTCTTTATATTTTTTCAAAATTTAAAACTTCTGATATTTTGTCAAGATTTTTATGAGATTTTTTTTTTGAAAAAAAAATCTTCTTAGAAAAATCTTGGAGAACGACATTGATTACTATGATTTTAAACTATTAGATGATGAAAACAATGCATTATGCCATGCTCATGTTGCTCCCACTTGTTATATGAAGGTTTCATCCCGATTTGTTGAAAACGATAAGTGGATAGGTTTCTTCCTACCCCTTTAAATAGTATTTGGGGGAGAGAGAAAAGGCTCTAGTGGCAAGAATTGTTGGCAATGACAGCTGGATAAATCAGGCAACAAATTCAAAGAATGGAAGAAATCCTCGTCTGCCTCTATTTGTTGCAAGTTGAGGGTTCCTTCTCCTTACCCTTCTTCCAACTCCAATTCATATTTTTTATGGAGAAAGATCAGATCAATGATAGAGCAAGATCCATTTTGGATCATACCTAACAGATTCCTTGGTTCGGACCGAATAAGCAATGTCACTCAATCATTATCAAACGATGCAGGAAGAAGCAACATCGCCATCAACCGAAAACTGTGTAGAAATAGGAGAGCTTGTAAAAGCAAGTGATTGGGATTGCTGACGAGGAAGTAGTTGCCTAACCACGAGGAAGGATCAATGATGAGTGATTGAAGCTCAGACGATTGGGAATGAGAGAGAATGAGGGAGAAATAAACCACGGGGAATCCCCTTCCATAACCACAAGCGGTCAACCCAAGTTACAGTGTACTTGAGACACCCATCAAATGACCTGTCTTGTTGTGACAGATCCTTGGTTGTGAATGAAAGGACATGACTCTATAATCATGGAACCATCGATTGCTATGTGGCCTCCAAGGCCTATGTAGTAGTTCTTAGAACTTCTGTCAGGTAGTTGTCCAACCGTGGAAGTAATCATACTAACTTTAAACATCACATTCCTATACTTCTACCAACGGTTTGCGCTGAAGGTCTTTTTTCAGCCCGAGCAAGAGCAATCTTCAGATGATCAGATGAGTGAGACCAACAGATCTAACTCATGCGAGTAGTCGAACGGCAGGCTTCAAGATCCTGTATCCTTAGAGACAAGATCGAAGGGCGACTATGTAGCCGATACACCTGTTGTACCCCGGGGAAGGAGTTGAGGCGCAACCAAGTAGGTGGGGGTCAGAAGGGGGAGGACCCCTATGACTCAATCAACAAAAAAGCCTTGACCCAAAGGCTTGGTCAATTAAGCTGAAGTGAGGCTCCCAAACGTAAGCTAAAAAAAAATTAACGAATTTTTTTATAGTGCAACCCTTTGTTGGGAATTCTTGAAAGAAGAATGCTCAACAAAGATCCCTTACGCACCCTTTTCCCCGAAAGGAATGCCCTAAAAAGTGCCTTTGCACCTTTATTGAATTGCTTCCCTTTAAAAAAGGTATGTCTTTGTTCCCTTTTTCAAAGGTTTGCTTTCTTTTTAAAGGGGCATCTTCTTCTTTTGTAAAGTAAGAATGTGGTGACTCCTTTCCTTTGTTTGGCTTGAGAAGCTCCTGTTTTTTATTCTTTTCCACGAGGGGTGGTCTCTGTGCTGGTAGTGGCTGGTGGCGAGGAAGGGGTAAAAACTTTCAAACAAATGTTGGGCACTATACAAAAGGTGAAAACAACTGGTGGAAGAATTCGATCAATGGACAAAACTGAGCTAGTATCAATCTCAATGTTAAGGATTGACTGGTAATGAGACCACATTTGTGTTGCCCATGAGCCTTGAAGAAATAGATGATTAATACTTTTAGTGCTAGGTTGGAAACAACAAACACACTGGGAAGCAACATGGATACGTAGCCGTTGGATATTGGAATAAAGTGGCAGCCGGTTCTGGTACCCAACCTTATCATAATTGATAGATAAAAGGTAGAACATAGATAAAGAAATTGGATCAAATAGACCAATTTTTTATATTTTCTAATAAGATTCAATAGGTATGGTATCGGTGGCAGAATACTACTTGTTTTCATGAATGTTTTATTGAGTAATTTACATTTGCATTTGTTGCTTGAATTGTAGTACAAAATTTTCTTTCTCCCTCCTTCCGTTCACATGTATATATATATATATATATATATATATATATATATGTGTGTGTGTGTGTGTGTGTGTGTTTGGGGTTAGATAAAATAAAAGGTCGTCAATTCAGCATTAGATAAAAAGGAAGGGGCAAGTTTTTTATTTTTTCAGTCAATGGTTTAAATCATTTTATTGATATGAGTGTTTTATATCAAATACATTCTCAACTAAATTTAAATTATATATATATATATTTTTTGAAACCTATCTTATCTTGTACTAAAGTAGTGGTAGAAAAAGCAAAGCATTGGCAAAAAAACAACTCAATGAGGAGAATTATTGTATATTGCTTAGTAGCCTCAGTGTCATCTAAAAAAAACATACTATCCTCTAGCCTATGATGCCAAAGGATCCATGTTAATCATAGTTGTCCAATTGATGCATCTGGAAAGCTACGATTAGTCCACATACAGGTGAGAGCATTGGATCATCTTAACAGTTGGTTGGACGGCTAAGATTAAACCAAGGATGGATCCGATCATATGTCAAATGATGAGACCTTGTCTTATAAACCTTATTTAAGCTTTTGACCACCATGTGCCCTGTTCACTAAAGCTAAAAGATTTTAACATTAAGATGTGTTAGGTAGATGGAGCATTTAGCCACTTTGGAAAAGCTGGAGAATATATTCCAAGGGTGCCTACGGCTGGGTTGTTCATTTGTGCTTTACCCTTTTCTTTTTCTCTGTCCTTTTCATGCCCTCTCCACCGACCCATAAAACCTGGGAAGTTATTTTGTTTGGATATGAGAGAACGTAAACTTACACTTGTTCGGTTAAAGCCCGGGACCATCTATCTGGTTTTGAGTCAGTCAGAGTCCAAATTGAATAGCTGAGCCTAAACACAGTCCAAATGGTTCAACTGACCAGCTGGCTTTTCAAATGATGAATCGACTTTAAAAAAGACAGCAAATGTGCCAAGCAAGGTATCTGCATTGCATTGCACCAACGGGAGCTCCGGTTGTCTGGTAGGAGCATCTAGTGCACGTCACCTTGTGTTGGGACGTTGTAGGTTCAAAACCCAACGGTATAGTTGTATAACTGGTAGGGGTCTGCCTAACACACAAAAAAAAAGTATTTGCATTGCAGTACTAGCATGTGTCTATGTGTGTGCATATGCGTGCATGAGAGCACGTGACGTGAGACAACACACGTTTATACGTTCGTTTATATTTATATGGAAGAAAAAATCTCTCAAGGAAAAATTTATCTCCAGCAATCAAACTATCACGGGCCTATTTTCTTCAATGGGCTAGCACGACGCGATGGTCCTTTCTCACTGCTGAAAGCCTACTTGTCAGCTCGCTTGCCGGTCGCGAAAGCTGGTAATCAGAGTGTAAGAGAGCAAGAGAGAATAGAGAGAGAAGAATTGCAATCACAAGAAGCAATCACAACGAGGGTGAACAAAAGAAAGCTCAACCCATTTACTTCATTCACAATTTTGCCCGCACACCATTATAATTCACGTATACGGGCTGCCCCTTTGAGGAATTGATTCACCTGAATCGGGCAACTTACATCATACTCAATAAAAACAAAACAGACTCTAAGCGCAACTATACAATATAAGTTGCAAAGGAACATGCTCTCCCCTTCAAATCATGCATCGTCCTTGACGCAATTTGTTTAATGGTAAGCCTTGACTTCAGCCAGGTAGTGGTTGTTCATTCAGAATGCAGGCTCCCATGTTGGTTCTGTTGTTTCCTCCCACTGCACCAAGTATTTCTTCGCTTCTCCCAAGTAGTTGACCTTGTGGCGAAGGATCTGACTGAGATGCTTTTTGGCCTATTGTGTTGTCGGAGCCCTCTGCATGATGGGAGAGCGTTGTGGTACACTGCGTTCTGGGTCTTCATCATCTGGATGGAACTGCTTGAGGTTGCATATGTAAAACACCGGGTGCACCTTGAAGTCTGGGGACAACTCCAGCTTGTATACCAGCTTGCCCACCTTCTTTGTGATGGTGAAGGGTCCTTCATACTTTTTTAGCAGTCCGCGGTACCGCCCACGAAAGATGCTTGTGCGACCAGGATATAGTTTCACCAACACATGGTCCTCAACTTGGAACCATGCGGGCTGACGATGCTTGTTCGCCCACTTCTTCATTATCTTTGCCGCCTTATGTAAGAATGCCTTCGCCAACTCATTCTGCTTGTGCCAGTCGCGAACAAACTGATAGGCGAAGGATGACCTTCTCTTTTCTTGTATGGCGAGAGTGTGTGGGGTCAGTGGTTGCTGCCCCGTGGCTATCTCGAACGGGCTGTGGCCTGAAGACTCACTCTTTTGCAGATTATAACAAAATTCTACCACGTCAAAGAGCTTCACCCATTTTTTCTGACACTAACAAAGTGCCTAAGGTACTGCTCAAGTATCCCATTGATGTGCTCTGTCTACCTATCTGTCTGTTGATGGAAGCTTGTTGAAAACAGCAAATCAAAACCAAGTAGTCGAAATACTTCACGCCAGAACTTGCCCATGAAGCGAGCATCGCAATCACTCACAATGCTCTTTGGTATGCCCCAGTGCTTCACCACATGCTTTACGAACAACTCTATAATCTTCTCTGTAGGGCACTCCTTAGAAGCTGGGACGAAGCTGTCATACTTTGAGAAACGATCCACCACAACCAAAATAGAACTGAGGCCCTCTACCTTTGGCAGACTAACAATAAAGTCCATAGAGATGCTATCCCAAGGATATTCTGGAATTGGTAGAGGCTCAAGGAGATCGACAACCTTCTGGTTTGTCCCCTTATCTTGCTGGCAGATAAGGCATGTTCGCATATACCCCTCAACGACATCCCTCATTTGTGGCCAATCGTATTCGCGCTCAAGGAATGCTAAGGTCTGCTTCTGACCAGGATGGTCAGCCCATAGTATATCATGACACTCCTTAAGCAGTTCTCGGTGGAGGCTTCCCCACCTCGGCATGAAGATGTGTCCCCCTTTTGTCACGAGAAAGCCATCCTGTAACCAAAATCACTGAGTCTTCTCTGCCTGCACTAGAGAAACAAGGTGTTGTGCAGTCGGATCCTGCTGCGTACCTTCGCCGATGCGACTTTGTAATATGCCCTCCAAATGAACTTCAGAAGGCTCCGCATGCACAACTGCCAGTTCAGCCCTACGACTCAGAGCGTTCGCCACAACATTGGTCTTTCCAACCTTGTACTCTAAGGCAAAGTCGAACTCAGCCAAAAACATCTGCCACCAAGTTTATTTAGGCATCAACTTTTTCTGCGTCTGAAAATAGCTTGTGGCTACATTATCCGTCTTGACGACGAACTCAGCACCCATGAGGTAGTGTTGTCAGGTCTTGAGGCAATATACAATGGCGGTCATTTCACGTTCATGCACAGTGTAACGCATCTCTGCATCTTTCATCTTGCGACTCTCATATGTGATCGAATGGCCATCTTGCATAATAACTCCACCAATGGCATAGTCTGAGGCATCCGTGTGGACTTCAAAGGGTCTCAAATGATCAGACAGTCGCAACACTAGCTCCCTCACTAAGGCTTTCTTCAATACATCAAAGGCATCTTGGCACTCTCCTGTCCAGAGTCATACCTGATTCTTCTTTAACAAATCAGTGAGAGGCGCAACAATGAGAGAATAGCCTTCGATGAAATGCCAATAGTAATTTGCCAAACCAAGGAATAACCTTAACTTTGGCACTTTACATGGCGGAACCCATTCCTGGATGACTCTTATCTTTTGCCCGTCCATGCGCAGCACACCACACCCCACAACATAGCCAAGGAAGCTGATCTCCTCCTGCCCGAAGAGACACTTCTTTCACTTAACATAGAGGCCATTCTCCTTCAGCACATGAAACATTGTTCGCAAGTGCCCAACATGTTCCTCCATGTTGTTGTTGTAAACCATGATGTCATCCAAGTAGACTACCATAAACTTGTCTAAGTACGGGTAGAAAATCTGATTCATTAGGGTCGTGAACGTAGTTGGAGCATTCGTCAACCCGAATGGCATTACTAAGAACTTGTAAGCACCATAGCGGGTGACACAAGTTGTCTTCGGCTCGTCACCATCTGCAATCCTCACCTGCCAATAACCCGATCTCAAGTCTAGCTTTGAAAAGACTCGAGCACTACCCAACTGATCGAACAAGTCTACTATTAGGGGCAACTGGTACTTGTTCTTTACCGTGACCTTATTCAAAACACGGTAATCCACACATAACCGTTTAGAGCCATCATGTTTCATCTAAAAAAGGATTGGGGCACCAAATGGGGCTTTCGATGGACGAACAATACTTGCGTCCAACATCTCGTCCAGCTGTCTAAGCAGCTCATTCAGCTCAGCTGGCCCCATATAGTATGAAACCATTGCATAAGGCTTCGCTCCTGGGGTCAACTCAATCTTGTGGTCGACCTCACATTTTGGCGAAAGACACTTCGGCAATTCTGGAGGCATCACCCCCCAAAATTGCTCTAATAGTGGGGCTAAGGTCGGCGACACTGCTGCTTCTACCTTCCCTTCTTCTGTGCGCACCGCAACTAAGAATGTCTGCTCTCCATGCTTGACACCCTTCTTCAGCTGTATTGCCGATAGCATCGAAGACTTGCCTTTCTGCGTAAGGCACTACACTGTGTGGGACAAGTCTGACCCCATGATCGTCAACGTGTTAAACTTTGGCATCATTATAACATTCTGGCTTCATAGAAACTCCATACCCAAAATCACCTTAAAATCATTCAGGGGCACCACAGAGAAGTTGGATTTGCTGACCTAACTCCCCACTTGAATAGCCACGTCTCTTGCTTTACCAAGGATGGGCTTGGCCTTAGAGTTTACCGTTTTGATGGTCATCTACTTTGGCTCAGGCTTCAAGTTCAACCGCTCTGCATCTTTCCGTGAGACAAAGTTGTGTGTAGCCCCGGAGTCTATCATTGTTATAGTAGACTTTTCATTCATAATGACTTTCAAGTACATAAGTTCCTTACTGACCTACATGTTCTTAGTCGCGCAACTTCTAGCTACGTTGATCGATCGCATGCCCCCCATCCTTGGTTGCATCATCTCAGTGTCACTGCATTTAGTATCGTTGCATTATTCTTGTGCAGCGTTGGCTTGCCCATCGTCCTTCATGAGACGCTTTGGGTACTGCCTGACGATATGCCTATCGCTACAGAATCAACATGTTACAACCGCAACCTTGTTGCTATTGTTATGCTTTGTATAGTTCTGTTTCTTTTCAGATTGATGGTGTGTTGATGCCTCACCTTCATCATCGTGTCACCCATCCTTCTTGCCTCTGTGGTCAAGCTTCTTTCCAACTTTGGTTGATGGGGTGAAAGGCTTGCGTTGAGTGTCAACTAAGCGCTCGGTCGCCACATATGCATCTTCCAAAATATGGGGGTTGCTCCTTTCCACTTCAGACTATGCTCATGGCTGAAGTCTCATAATGAACCAGTTGAGCTTATCGTCTTCTGGCATGTTAGGTATCTCCAGCATAAGATTCTGAAATATTCTGACATAGTCTTGCAACGAACCAGAGTGTTTGAGTTCATGAACCATCTGGTATGCATGCCTCAGCACGTTTCTTGGCATGAAGTAGTTATGCAACTCTTTTTTGAAGTCGTCAAAGGTATCTATCACGCATTGACCCTTCTTCATGCCACTACGCTTCCGCCTATACCAAGCGATAGCATCTCCATCAAGTAAGGTTGTTGCAACCTTAATCCTCAGATCTTCAATGATCACATTCTGAATATCCAAGTAGTCTTCTACTTGGAACAAGAAGTTCTCAATAGCCTTGCTGTCACGAGAACCATTGAATTTTGTGGGTCTTAGCATATCAATCCTTGATGGCCTCTCACTATTTCCGCCATTTAGGGTCACCGTCCGCTGCAACGTACGGTTCTTTAACTGAAGCACTCATACTTCAGTCTGCAAGTTGGCCACTGTAGTCATCAACGAAGTGACCTGCCCCATTAGTAAGTTTACCTGCTCTTGCAGTCTCGCCACCACATCATTCCGTTCACTGAATGTTTCACATACACGTGAAATCGCTTCCTCATGCGAAGTCACATCTTTCACTAGCTTGTTAACAGTTGCGCCCAACTCTTCTTGGCCTTGAGGTGAACTCGTCTCCTCAGCTTCGACAACTGCCTTGCCTTTGGTGTTGCACAAGTTTTGATAAGGTTTCATGATGTCTTGCTCACAAATCACAGCCTGTCGGCGTGTTTGTCGACACTGACTCTGGAGTCCCTTCCCCAACACAAGAATGGGCTCTGGTACCACTTGTCACATGCCTATTTCCTTCAATGGGCCAGAGCGGCGCGACGATCCTTTCTCACAGACGCAAGCCAAATTGCCAGCTCGCTTGTCGATTGCGGAAGTTGGTAATCAGAGTGCAAGAGAGCAAGAGAGAATATAGAGAGAAGAATTGCAATCACAAGAAGCAATCACAACAAGGGTGAACAAAAGAAAGCTCAACGCATTTACTTTATTCACAATTTTGCCTGCAGGCCATTACAGTTTAAGTATACGGGTTGCCCCTTTGGGGTATTGATTCACCTAAACTAGGCAGCTTACATTAGATTCAACAAAAGCAAAACAGACTCTAAGCGCAACTGTACAATGTAAGTTGCAAGGGAACACAAACTTCCCTTTAGATATTAATTAAACAAAGGAATTTGTGGGTACAACCGTGAGCATGAAAAGCTTGGACTTTAAGAGTGGGTACAATACTGTATCTTAATGAACAATTTTTGCGTTTGAAAGCCCTTCCCCAAAAAATCGTAAGAAAGAACAAGAAGTTGGCATTCACTGAGACTCAAATGGATGCAACCTGCCCCATAACTTTACAAGATGCAAATGACAGAAGAATTGCAAGAGCCAACCTTGTTCATACTTTAGAGAGTGAATGAGATCTCATTCATTACCATCACCATTGAATCTTTGCCTTCATGAGTTACTCATAATATGATATAGTTAATATACACGAAGATGTACTCGAATAGATGTAAGGTCTCCGATTTGGTCAAATGGATCCAGATGGTGGTATGGGCTTCCATTTGGTCCCTCTCTGTGGATCACTGTTGGCCTGCTGGGGGACTTAGATAAAAATGGTTTGGGATCCAAATCGTGACGTCAACTGAGATTATTCAAGATTTTTTATATATTTTAAAAATAAAATTCCTTAAAAATATAGTTGCCTAGAAGGATTGCACGAGAAAGGCTACGAGGAGATGTTGCGTTTGAAATAGGGATCTCAATGGGTTAGATATAATTTGGCATCCGACCCAAATCCAAATCCCATTAGTCAGAATCTGGATGGGATCCAATTAAAAAATGTATTTGGATTTGGTTTTGACTTTTTCATTGAAACCTGACCCAGAATCTGATTAAGATCTGAATTTGTCAAAAAACCTGAATCCAATTAAGTGTAAATATCGGGTTTTAAGCCACTCGTGTTTGCCAACTATGTTGTAGATGCTCTCACTGGCAAACCAAACATGGATTGATGTACCTTTTTGGTATTACATCAATGACATGGAGTACATACGTAGGAATGCGTCCTCAACTAGTAGATGCAGTGCTGCTCATGCATGTTTACATAACATCACACCCGTCATTAGACCTTACAAGCCTATGGTCTTGATAAAAAATCATTGAGTTAGAACAAGTGTTGTAATTGGGTTGGATACGCCCTCAATAATTGATGTCTTAGAACGATTCTACCCGATTGTAATCCTTATTCAATCTTGATACGCTTGTGGTCTGGGTTTGTCCCAAAATATGGACCCATTTTAAAACGGGTCAATTCCTCAATATGAATTTTATGACTTCCCTAGTTTATGTTTGATGTTATCAATTCTTTGTGAAAGTGTTCATGAATCCTCATTCTACCTGAACCATTAAATACCCTTACTCCCTTAGTTGTTATTTGACGTGACCCAAAAAAGTTTAAAACATAATAAAAACCTTAATACGACATAGAATTTTAAAAAAGTTAAAGAAAATTGCCAACCTAGACATGAGATGTCTCAACTAAAGTAATCCATAGTTCTTTCTCAAAAACAAAAAACAACAACTAAAGCAATCCATAGAGATCGATCTATTTAAATAGATGCAGACCCACCCATAGTTCTTTCTCACAATTAACATGCATATTGTACTTTTCTTATTGTACAAAAAAGAAGGGATGTGACAGGAAAATCCACTGTAGAACACCTAAGCTTATCCAATTTTTAGCACAAATGGCGCTTAAACCAGAAAGAAAAAGTGAAGATGAAAACAAAGCTCCACATAAAGCAACACTTCTGAAAAGAATGTCCAAAATCAAGCAACCCTGCCAACTATAGAACTGAATAGAAAATGAGATCATATGTGGTAGACCACAATGCATAATCATTGAATTGAGGGTTTTCATTTCATTATTAAACACGTCAGAAGCCATAAAAACCCTAAAAGATGACTAGAACATCACACTACAAGAACGCAAAGGATCCATGCATAGGATTCAAAGCTCCACAACAACAGCTACTAAACAAAAAAAAGGTGCAAAAAAGATGACCCAAAAACCCAAAATGGTTCCCTAGGATTTTAACTATGCGAAAAAGAAAACCCAATTGGTCTCCTTTTATAAAAGCAATCACATCAAACAAGCAAGCACTCGACTCTCAAAATCAACTTAGAAAATGTACTAAAACAAAAAAGAAAAAGGAAAATTCTCGACTCCCAATGCAAAGAAAAGCTTCAAAGAAAATCCAGAACTTGAGCAATTGCACTCCAGAAAATAGAGAAAAAAACATATTGATATAATCAACATGAAAAAAAGGAGAAAATTTCTTAAACAGAATCAAAGTAATGAAATTGAAATGTGGAGAGGAAGATATTGAAAAAGAGAGGAATTGTACCGCCCCAACCATTTAACTCAACAATTTTGGAAATAAAAATTTTTTTTATAACACAGTGGAATACCAATTAGCTTATTTGATCCAATAGTTGGGCAAGTTATAGGGTAACACAGAGAGTACTTGAATAATATTTACTGACATAAACAAATGCTATGTCCAAAGTTATTACAATTCCATTAATAAAATAATGAAAGGTTTATCAGAGTTAATATAGGATCACAAAATGAAGTCTCATGGCTTCGTCCGTAGCAACATCCAACTTTAATCGCTACTTAAAAAATAATAATTCAAACAGGATCAGACTACACCTTGTTTGAGTAAGAAGCATTATATCCATATGAATGTGCTTAGTGTCATGTATACAGGTATATGTGCAAGAATTTCACGTAATGATATTGAAATGCTAAAATTTATGTAAATTCTATGAGATTCATTCAATACAACCAACTCATAGTGAAAGCATTAATGAACTATACATCTAATACATGGTTCACAATGATATTGTAATAATTGAAATATGAAAGAAAACTTTGATGAAGTGCCATACCACATAAATGATTCACATTTAATTTATAACAATGGCAATTTTAAGCATTGCATGTACTTAAAACTATTCAAAAGTGAATTGACTTTATGTTTTTCTTGTTAATTGCCTTGTAGGTACACACCGATATTCAACATCGTATCAGTTCAAGACTACATAGGAGTCTGCTATGCTTTTCCAGTTAATACTCTGTATGACTAGCCGTACAGATACTTAAAAGTGATGGTTCACGATCGAAAGAGTGCTCCCTAATGGCAGGTAGAATTTGGATGCACTCTGGTAACTTCTAAAGAAGACTTAGATCTACCACCTAAGTCACATTGGTTGTCCTGGCCCCCTAACTCCAAGTGTTGGGAACTGGGTGAGACTTATCGCTCTCACAAAAATATATAATTGTCCTACGGAGCTTGTACCATCTATCCTCTCCAAGGTAGAAAATTGGTTAGGTAACATATATCGTCTTTCAGGTGTACTCAGAACCCTTGAAATCCTGTAACATATACCGTCTTTCAGGTATACTCAGAATCCCACAGTTAGGTTATATGTGCATATATTAAATTTTTGCTTGTTTTCTTCGTGCAAGTCATTACACTATGGGGGATTTCCAAAATCCCACACCTACACTCAGGTGGATCAAGTGTATGCATATTTCTCCATCTAGTGCACAGTAGGCACCAATACAATTTCTCAAAATTATGGCTCAAACTCGAGCTGAGTACTTGTATATGCATTATTTTAGCTTTTATATATATATGCTAGGGTGTACGTATCACACCCCACTGATTATGCGACCACATGGCATATCACAAGTACAACATTGCACAAGTGCTCATATGGCACCAAAAGAGTTATGTGGGACCGCGAACTCACTTTTGAATGTTACATATACATGACCCACCATATTCATGAAATTTCATTACAACTCAAACATTGAATAATATGCATTTTGTATTCACATGTAACAAATACATAATCTCATAGGTTCGATGGATCAGAGTCCTTGAGACCTAGTCATGCTTGATAGATTTCCAAAGTGTATGCAATGGACCTAACCTTATGGTTATTTATTTTACGTATTCCATAAATCAAACATTCTATGAGAGTGCATTATCTTGAAAATAGCAAATGAAACTAACTTTGTGAATATATATATATATATATATATATATTCCATTTATTATTTCGCATGAAATGATAAAAAAAACAATCCTCTTTTTCCATGTTCTTTATGTCTAGATCCAACATTCTGGACATGCATTTAGCTAAATCTTTGCATATTCAATCATGTGTGACAATTTAACAACCATTGATAACTTGGAACTTGCCATTTGAGACCTATGTAATTCCTTTTAAACAGGGGTACCCAGTGATATATATATATATATATATATATATATATATATATATATATATATATATATATATATATATATATATATATATATATATATATATATATATATATATATTCAGTACCAATTGTGGCACAATAGCAAGGTGGCACCTTAGGGTCAAACCGACCCCTACTTGATGTGTCGTATAGAGTGATGCGTGTTGCGATTCACCACATAGGCAATATGTTGGTGGACACTGTAGCGTCCAACATATGGTGATGCATCGACTCACCACAAGGAGGTTGCAGTTATAAACCTAAACGGGATAGTATGAGGTCGGACTGAGCCTGACCTACAACATCCCCACTGGGTGACGTGCGTTATCTGGTCATGAACAAGGATATACGATAAGTAGACTGGGGTCGGACAGACCCCTGGTCACCATATGATGACACACATTTTATTTCATACCCGCAACACATACATTTGGTGTTCCAAACCATGACAGAATTTACAAAGTATAGGGCAGGTGAGGGTCGGTCAGACCCCTATTGATTACATTATGTGAATACTAAATTTTATTAAATATGTATATATATATATATAAGAAGATGTAACACAAGGCACAATTCGTACTTGATCCTACCGAGTATGTGCAACATGGGCATAGATTAAATACGCATAGCCTATAGTTGGTAATGCAATAAATACAACATCAAATATAAATGCAATTCACATTCATTAAAGCATCTCTAATCCTAAAACTTTTACTTTCACGTCTTTATAGACTTGTACATGAACCTATAAACATATATTCATATGTAAATAAAAAAAATCACATTGATGACTACCTTTACATAAACATGCATATTTATGATCAGGTTATATGCATATATAAATTTATAATCCAACGACACAAGCATATGCAGATTCACAATTGATTTTCATGAATATACAAAATTAGATTTTAATTGGTACATGTAAAAACAAACGCATTGTCATATGTACATCAATGTGCAGATGCACTTTTAGATTTAAAATGATAAGTAGATCCACACTTATCTTGGAGTTTGCACATCATTATATGAATAGGCAGACCCATGGATATTCTTGGATTCTCACATCCATATAGGAAGTTTACTACAATAGAGTCTGCAACCTTAGATTCAGGTTAGTATGAAAATACAGATCCATGGTTAACATTGAATCTGCCCATCCATGTCAGTATATTTATGCCTTCATTTACCATCCACACTCATTTATAAAAAAAAAACTACATGAATTTAATTAATCACATGGATTCAAAGTCATGTTTCATGAATACTTGACCTGAATATGCAAATCCAAGATTTTCCATAGATCTACACATTTATATCCCTATATGGGTCAATTTTTATTCTAACTATGCATTATCAATATGCAGTTTCATGACACGGCTAGATCCGCATATTTACCCACTATTCCAGTCAAGTGGATAGGCTTAAAAAAATTCTATGCGTGGATAGGCTTAAAAAAAATTTATGCATGGATAGGTAGATCAATGTATGCCCAATGAAATACTAGAGGAGACCTACGTTAACCATGGCTCAGACTCATGGTTAAATGTATGTATCATCATACAAATATCCAAATGGCCTAGCACCTATATGTACCTCCCGACACTATGTGCAAGCACACAGATATTAGTCCCTTACCTCTTTGGTGTGGCTGGTTCTAAGCTCGAAATTCCTTCTCCAGCAACTCCCTTGTTCAACACTCGACTTTCTAAGCTGGAAGGAGGCAGGGAAAAAAAGGGTCAAGGGGAAATCATGGAAAAAGAGAGGGAAGAGAGAGAGAGGCCAAATAAAAAATAGTGTAGTGTGTTTGCCAACCTCAAGAGATTTTATTTTCTTTTGTTTTATTGCCTTAATCAAAACTTTTTTAAACTGTCAATGCAATTTATGAGAATAAATAGATTTTCCCAAATAATTTTTTTCAACCTTTCATTCTTCTAAAATGTTATCTTAACCTTATAGGGAAAAAATGTGTTATATAGGGAAGGTCTTTCATGTCTCAAAAATTCAAGATTTCATTTTCAAACCCTAGTTAGGTTTCAGATTTTGTGATTTTCGATTGATCCATATCTTGCATAATTATAAAAACATGTATCCTTGTCATAAAGTTTCAAATTTTTTTGTCCAAAAAGAATGTCTACGTATGCCAAAAGAACTATGTGCGTGGGGGAATTTAAACTCAGTTCATTCTTCAAAGAGGAAACAAACCTCTCCACTGCACAATCATTTCACTGCAAATTAAGTCTTCTTTAATTTACTTAAAAACGTATAGACATTAGGTGTTTTATCAAAAAGAATGGTAGTGTCTTCTTACTAAAGAAGTGTGTGTAAGGTGGGATTTGAACTCAAGTTGCCTCATAATGAGAAAACAGACCACACCACACCACAACACCACTTCATATCTTGTTGTATTTTTGTCTACATTAATTTATTTATATACAAATGGGTTTTCTAACAGATCTTGGATTTAGGTTAGATCTTCCAAAAATTTGGGATACTCAGAGGCTTCACAATTGGACTTTGGATAATGATTGTGGTTGCACCATATTTCGATCTATTAAAAGTCCAATCAAACTTCAACTGAGTTTCAGATCCATCTGAAATCCAAATCCACTTGTTATATCCAAATCCTCATATTCGATTCGATATGCCAATATTCGGATCCAAGATATTTAATATAATATTATATTATCCTCTATTTTGAAGAAAATTTTCCTTTTATTTATTTCTAAAACTATTGATTTTTTTTGGGTTTTACAGGAATAGCAACCATTTTTTTTATCTATAATAGTAGAGGAGGTGGAGGGTGATCTCTTCAATTTGCAGCCGCTCACAAGCAGGAACCAACTCCCAAAGCTGCATACTCTGCTCAGTTCTCCGAAGGAGAGGGCGAAGGAGAGCAGACAGAAAGGGCGAAGGAGAGGGATGAGAGCAAGAGAAGAAACATAGAGGAAGGGGGTTCGAGGAGAGACAAGACGTAGATGGAGGGACTGTGGTGTGAGTTTTATGAAAATGATTTTTAAAACAATATTTTTAATGAAAATCAAGTGAAAGCCAGACACCAAAGATATAAAAATTGGCTCGCACGAGTGGTGGAGTCCGAGTCGATCTCAGGGAATAGGAAATACTTTGTATTCAAACACACAATCTAAACTATGCTTTATTGCCTTGAAAAATAAAAGATTAATTAACTAAATAAACAAGAGAGTGTTGCCCATGCAGAGGGCTTAAACAAATAATTAAAGTACCTTATTTCAAAACCAAATGAATTTAGTAAAAAGAAAATAAAGCCTAATCTAAAAATAAAAGTGAAAGTGTCTTCAGTGCTTGAGCTTTTAGCAGTCCTCTTGTGTCCCTTCTTTTGCAGTTGAACACCTATGCATTTTTAGTTTAAAAGGCTCTCTGAGGGCTTTTCAGATGGCTTGAAGGGCCTTTTAAGGGAACCTTTTAGAGACTTTAAAGAGATTTTCTGGGGTACGAAAAGGGTTTTACTGCACGTTCCAATGCTTTCCTACAAAATAAAAATAACAAAACACCAAGCAAAAAAAAAATCTATGAGAAAATCAAAGGTAAATATGAAAAAAAATCACAAAAATCATGAATTAAGTTAACATGAAACAGACTATTAACATGTAAATAATCATGAATTAACTTGTAACAAACTAACACTAAATGACAAAATAGCAAAACAACCTAACTAACAAATCAAGAAACTAAAATAAATTAGTTGACTAACTAAAATATCCAGAAAGCAATTAACCAACATGCATATTCTAACTGAATAATAAAAATCTAATCTAATCTAACAAATCTGGAAATAGAGATACTAATCTATATCAAGAATATCGAAATCAAGAAAATCGGTAACTAATTAACCATTATGCAACCAACCTAAACTAAATGCAAGGATGCTCTAAATAACGTCTACTCTGGAATAAATAACAAATCTGGACTGAATTCAAAACTATTCAAAGCTATTTACTCTAAGTAATTTATTTGTGCATAAAAATATAGAAACATGAAATCAACAACTATTATTTGTCAAATTAACCTAGGTCTAAATGCAAGACTGGAATAAAATCTAAAGTAAACTAATGTGAATTAACTCAAGATGAGTCCAATCTAAAGAAATAAGACTAATAGTATCCACAACTAATACAATAAAAAGAAATTATATCCTAACTATGCTATAAAAACAAGGAAAACGGATAATTAGGCTAAAAGAAGGAATTTGGCTGGGATTTTAATTAACTCAAACTATTGAATGACGTGAATTGAATCAAATATGACTGATCTAATCAGCTAAAAATAGAAAGCAACATTGACGAAACAAAAAAAATCAATTAATTAACAATAGCTATGCCTACGTACTCGGTCGTTGATCGATTTTGTCAAAAATAAATAAATAAATAAAATGTTGAAGATGACAATCATGCTAAATTATTCTAACTCAATTAATTTTTACCAACTAAACTAATGTGACCTAATGAATGAACTAGATACCTGAACACTTCGTTGAACGGCCTTGACATGAACATAATGTTAGAAATAAATAAAATAAAACACTATTCCTAAATCGGCTATTTCAAGAATATGACTAAACTAAATCTAATTAATATCAGATTTAAAAGAAAACTTAATATACCTAAATATAACTTAAATCTGAACCTAAACTGGAGTAAATTTTGAGAAAATAACAGAAAACCCTATGCCTACACTATCAATTTGGTTAAAAGAATGCTATTCTATGCAAAAAATCAAGAAACGGCTAAACTAGATTAAAACGAAATCTTTTTTTCTTTTTCTTTTTTAGATGCAAGAAATAAGTTAATCTAATCTAAATATGCAGATGATGCGATGATCTAAAAAAAACTACATGTGATACTATGCTTTATGCGATGCAAAATTAAAACTACATGAAACGGGGGAGAAAGAAGCAAACTGTCGTGGATCGCCTCCGACGGATTGGATGAGAAGAGTAGGTGGCTAATCCCAGTTGCAAGCAAGTACCATACCAACAAAAAGAGCTAGAAGCAAGAAGAATAAGAGGAGGAATAAGAAGAGACAGAGAAATCGGTAGAGAGAAAGAAAGGAAGTAAGAAGAAGAGAAGAGAAGAGAAGGGGCAAGAGAGGGGAGGGCTTGAGGCTGTTGGAAAAAACGTGTTTTCAGCCCTCAATAAATTTATCTATACTAAAATATTAGGGCTACAAGTTTTTCTCAGAAAAGGTCTTCTTAATTTTCAGAAATTTCAAATAGTTCTTCTGAGAAAAATGTGTTTTACAAAAAACGGTTTTTCTAAACTAATTATAAATTAATTTAGTAAGTCCAAATCTAACTGAGCTACAATTAAGAAAAACTCTAATTAATAAAAACACTGAAAAATATAGGGTAGGCTATGGAAATGCGATTTTTCTAGAAAAATTCAATTTAAACTAAATTCTTGAAAACAATGATAAAGATGAGTTTTTTAAATACAATTTTATCATGGATCTTGCTTAAATAAAGATGAATAAAATGCGAATATTATGCATGATCAAACTGAGTAGGGTCTGATGAGGAGAGGGGGATAGAGTAGGGTTTAAGAGAGAGAGGAAAAGAGTGTAGGGGTTTTTTACCCGCCATGCAAAATCTTTTACAGAAGAGTGTTAACTACGGCCAAAAATCATAGCGAATACTAAGAAATATCTTTTAAGTATGTCTCTTTGCAAGTTAAAAGGATATACTCTATGCAGTTAATTAAAAACGGTTGAAGTCATAGATAAAAGTTTCATGACCCATTATTAGTTATAAGTCCTTACTAAACCATAATTAATAAATATTTTTAGCTACTCCCTTCAGAAGTCATAGTTAATATTTTGTATCTATTATACCTCTTTATTTTATAGTGCTCATTTTGTGTGATTTTTTTTTATCACAAACTTTAAATGCCTTTTATTTCACATTTTTGGTAGGGGTCTGCCTAACTCCTGCTTGCCTTTCAAGAAAAAAAAAACTATACATGAAATCAAATTTCTGATGGTGATTGAAGGACAGCATGTTTTTTTTATATTAAACTATGGCAGAACCCTTGTTTAACCTATCCATGGGCTGGGGTCCCCAAGACTCGGCTTTATTTAGCCTTTTACCTGAATCTCTCTGTTTGCTCTGTATTGTTATAGTTGATTGGTTAATTTAGTAGAGGCCTTGTAATAGTTGAAGGACTAGAGTTAGGATTGGCGTGTTTGAGAACTAGTTTGTAAACTCAAATGGTCCTTCTTAAGATTGCAAAAATAAGCCGGGTATTCGTAAATAGTTTAAAGGCTGGCAGTGTATTTGTAAATTGTTCTTACTCCATTCAAACTGCAAATGAACGAATGGCGGAGCGGGATGAAAGATAGTCCGCAGATTAAGCAGTTTTGGTACGGTGCCACGCTGCTTTAGGGATTTATAGTCGGGTCAGATTTGATTAAGATGTATCATTATCTGGTAAGATCCATGTGTTCGTCATGGCTTACCTCATTGCTAGAATTAACTAATTCATATGCAAATTTTTAAACAAAAAGAAGCTATTCGAATATTAATATAAGCCTAGTGGCCCTAATCATTTAGGTGGGGGGAAGGAATAAAGACGAAGCATGTGCAAGAAGAATATTATGTCAACAGAAAAAGTTAAAAAATAATAACACATTCTTATTTCTAGTAAATTTTGAAGCATTCTTTACAGTTTCCAGTTGACAGTAAATTTTGAAGCAAAAGGTTACGAATTAACCCTCACTTTTCTCAAACTTTCCTGTCATCTTGTTGGACTTTGGAATGGAAAAGTGTTTTTAACTAACAAAATTGCCTCACATTTCTGGTTATTTCGCTTTGACAAATTATCTTTCGGGTGTATTTGATCATATCTGTTCCAGAACCGATTTAGATTCCAATATATAATATCCAATACCCATCATTTGTGTTGGTTCCTTTTTGCGTACAAGTCGTAAATATGGCCCATTTGCACCGTGGACCTAGTCCAACTTTCTTTGGTTTCCCTTTATAATTCAAATAGTAGGAACCAAATTTGGGTGAGAGAGGCGCGTGGTTGTGCAAAGAAATTTTAGAGTCTGTGAGAGATTGGATGGAGCATGAATTTGGATCAGTTTACGATCAACCCTGATCCAATCTCAATGCCCATGTTGACCCATGACAGGTCGGTGGTGAACAACTATCTTGCCGCCCTCTTCCAGCTCCCTTATAAGTTAAATATTCCAGAGACAGAGCCAACACAAGTTTGAAAGAGAACTAAGGAAAGGATTCACTCTCGCAGCTTTACACCAATCACCTTGTTGGCTGCAAAGCAATGGAGTTGCTCAAAGAATTCGTCAACTTCATTATCACCGCTGTTATACTCTGTTGTCAGAGATTCAGAAGAGTTGAAGAACATTCGGATGAAGCAGGTCCATCATCAACTCCTTCACCCTCACCGCCGTCTCAAAGCAATGATGGGGCAGAGTTGGATGAACATTCGGAGAGGGTCATATCTCCAGGCGATGGATCAGGTCCATCGTCAACTCCTTCATCCTCACTGCCGTCTCAAAGCAATGATGGGGCAGAGTTCGATGTGTTTCTAAGCTTCAGGGGTGAAGATACACGCAACGGTTTCACTGGCCATCTCTATGAAGTGTTAAAACTCCATGGCATTCGCACCTTCATAGACAGCAAGGATTTGGAGAAGGGCCAAAAGGTGACCGAGCTATTTCGGTACATCGATAGATCCAAGATCTGTGTGGCCATCTTCTCCAAGCATTACGCCGATTCAAAATGGTGCTTGAAAGAGATAGCGAAGATTGTTGAGTGCGGGATGCTGACCGTTCCCGTGTTCTATGATGTAGAGCCCACCAATGTTCAGCATCAAAGTGGGCCTTTTGAATCATCATTCAACAATCATCACAAGAACAAGGAGTTGGATCAAGGGGAGGTGCAAAAATGGAAGGAGGCGTTGAGAAAAACAGGGGAAGTTTCCGGATACAATCTGAGAGACACAAATGGGTACTCTCTCTCTCTCTCGCGCGCGCGCGCCGTCACCGGTCCTCTCTCTCCTGCCACCTCCTTCGTCGGTCTCCTCTCTCTCAACCGAGCCCTTGCCCATCGTCGCCCCTCTCTTGGGCCACCAACGTCGCCGGCCCACTCTCTCCGGCCACCACCGTCACCGGCCTCCTCTCTCTCAACGGAACCCTTGTCCCCATCGTCGACCTCTCCTCTCTCTCAGCCGAGCCCTTGCCCCTGCCCCTGCTCTCTCTCCCTCTCTCTATCGCGTTCTTCCGTTCACTGCCGCAAGTAACCCTCTTTCCCTTCCCCGTTCCTCAACGATCGTAACTACGCGAGTTTTTCTGCGGTATTAACGAAGACCGGCGGCGGTATTCCGGCGTGCTCACCGACAACGACCTTCTGGCATTCCTCACAGGTAGTTTTCTGTCGTCCTCCGTCGCCCTCTGAGTCCGCATCGGACACAGTAAGAAGCCCAAGCCTGAGCCAAGTTTCTTCAAAGGAGCCGAGCACCGCCGGAATCCCCAACCCTCACCGGTGTGCCTCTCTCTCTCTCGAGCTCCCCTCTCTTTCCCTCGCTGCAATCCCAGCACCAGGGGAAAGGATGCAGAGGAGGAGGCTTCTATCGCCAGTGGTTTATGCGTTCTGTTCGGCTGCAACGGAGCTTCTTTCCACTCTCCTACTAGGCTTTATGAGTCATTTCTTCTTTTCGACGACATATAGGTCGTCTGATCGTCTATTGGCGTTCTTCCTCGACGATCGGAGCATCTGCTTTCGGAATTAGGATTTAGGCTCCTCCTTTCATGGTTTGTTGTTAGCACAAGTTTCTTATTTGCCCCTATCTCTTTAGTTTTTTTCTCTTTTTTCGAAGATCCATCCGCCCCCACCATTGACGCTCTTTTTCGTCTGAATGTTTGTGGTTTCTTTATGCACTCTTCGTCGAGCTTTTTTTAAGGGCTTGCTCCCGATCTCTCGTTAATCCTAATATAACAGTGGCCTTCTTAATGTTGGTCCCTTAATTTGAGGTCCTCCGGGCAACATTTGTTGCTAACAAGCTCATTTAATTAATTGTTTCATGTATCAACGTTAAATGACATTAATATTTCTTGGGTTTTTTTATGAAATAATATATCTAGCTTTTATTTTTCATATTTCTTACATTTCTTGTGGACAACCTTGTAGGCACGAGGCAAATCTAATTTCCAAGATTGTTAAAAGGGTGCTACTTGAAGTAAATATGGTTCCGTTTGAAGTTGCAGAACACCCAATTGACATTGATTCTCGTGTTAAGGATGTAAAGAAACTCTTCAAGATGGGGGAAGGAGACGTACAGTTTATTGGAATCCAAGGGATAGGAGGCATCGGAAAAACAACAATTGCCATGGCTATTTACAATGATTTAATTCCTGAGTTTGAAGGTGGTACTCTTATTTTAAACGTCAGGGAAATGTTTGAACAAGGGAAAAAAGTCGAGTTACAGAAGCAACTCATTGATGACATCTTGAAAGATAACGATTCAACCATAAGGAACATTGAACAAGGAAAAAGCCTGATACAAACCAGACTCAAGTCTAAAAAAGTTCTAATTATTCTGGATGATGTTGATCATATAGATCAATTAAGCGCATTAGCTGGTGGAAGAAGCTGGTTTGGTGCAGGAAGTATTATATTCATAACAACAAGGGACAAGGCTAAATTGAAACAACATCAAATTTATCAAATTTATGAGGTTGAAGAACTAAGCGATGATCTATCACTTGAATTATTTAGTTGTTATGCGTTCAAAGGCAATCAACCAGAAGAAAAGTTTATGGAGCTGTCAAAAAAATTTGTTAAAGCTACTGGAGGGCTACCCTTAGCCCTTAAAGTATTCGGATCTCTTTTATGTGGGGAAAAGGATGTTAAAGAATGGAGTTCTACATTGGAAAAGTTGCAAGAAATCCCTAACAAAGACATTCAAAAGCGACTGAAGATAAGTTACGATGGACTCGAAGAAGAAGAAGAGAAACGAATATTTCTAGACATCGCATGCTTTTTTGTTGGTATGGATGAACAGCTTACAAAACGGGCAACTTATATGTGGGAAGCTTGTAAATTCTATCCAGAATCTGCCATTCGAGTTCTTCAAAGCAAGTCTCTCATTAATAAAGACAAGAATGGAAAATTCACGATGCATGATCTTATCCGAGACATGGGGAAGGAAATAGTTCGAGGGGAAAAGATTTTATGTTCTTCATCGGTTATGGAGATGAGTAGGTTCTTGAACCGGGATGACATATGTGATCTCTTACAAAAGGAGGAGGTATCAATCTCTCTCTCTCTCTCTCTCGTAATTGCACGGCCTTGCGTTGGGCCCGAACACAGTAAAACGCCTCTTTGTTCGGTCAGGGACTACAACCCCGTTGATTTTACTTGACAAGGGTTGATCAGCATGTCAAACTCAGAGATGGCCCACCACTTGAGTCACTTTTATAGTGAGTAAATTCTGGCTTATATAATTAATAGTGTATTAGTCCAAGGTCCTCTATTCTCTCTAAAGAGACACGAGTGTCATGAGAGAGACATGTTTGTCTATACACTTGAATGTCTGGGAGAGAAAGAGGCCTACGACTTCTCCTACCAACAAGAGAATAAAAAAGAGGATTTTTGTCGGTAAGAAAGTGTATCCTTAAGCTTGAGATCTTTAAAATGGCCTCATGCATGGTGTTTTTCTTTTCTTCTGGACGGGGTTTTTCACATAAAATCATTGTATTCTTCTCTTAATTTGGATTTCTTGTGTGCTTCGCTACTTGTGTTGTATTGTTTGCAATGTATATTTGTCATGGGGGAGGGAAGTTGCGTGAGATTTCGTATATTTAAGGACTTATGTGGTTGTACTTATAAAGTATTTGTTGAATTTCCTAAGACATTCATATAAAAGAAAATGGGTTCGGGTTGTGTCTAAAATCTAGACCCAGAGAGGAAAATGGGCTAGGTCTTGAGTTTAATAAATGTAGACCCAAGCCCGTTTAGATTCGATCCCATTGGTTACACATAATATAAAACCAAACTGACCCAAACTCAAAGTAGATATATACTCAAATCCAATTCATACCCAGACTGACCCAAACTCAAAGTAGATATATACTCAAATCCAATTCATACCCAGACTGACCCAAACCCGAACATATTATATATCCAAACCTGTTTACTACTTTGAACTAACCCAAACCTGTTGAGTCCTGACCACCATTAGAACAGGTTCAAACCATTTTGCTTGATTGAGATTGTGACAATATATTTAGGAGTTCCAAAACAATTTTAAGGGCAAATATATGCTTTCAATGTTTTAGGCGTTTTGCTAAATTTATAAACTGCTTTTAATATTACTTTGGGAAATACTTGAGGCTAGCTAAGAGGTGGCATTGTATCTGACTCAAAATTGCATCGTTTTCTGCAGGGGTCAACAACTGTCCAAGGGATCATGCAGGGTGACTCCATTTTCTTAACTGAACCTGAATTTAGCAGCCTCGAGGACGAAATGCTTGAACGAGGAAGAATACAAAGGACACCTTTTAGTGCCAAATGCTTTGAAAAAATGCCCAATCTGAGATTTCTTTATATTCATCATGAAAGCTTTAGAGGCGAATTCCAATGTTTCCCTACATATTTGAGATGGTTGGCATTGAGATATTGTGGCTTCGAGTCGCCACCATCAGACTTTAACCTTGAGAAGGTAGTAATCCTTGATCTCGCTGGCAGCAATATTGCTGATCAGTTTCTTATTGAGGGATCCATACTGAGAAAAAAGGTCAGTAATAAAGAGGGTTCAATTATTTTTCGACTCGTTTGACAGTTTTTTTTGTGTATGATGTCTCAAGCCTGAATTTTAACTAAAAACAATTTGCAGGTCTTTAATGAACTGAAAATTCTTGATATCAGTATGACAAAAATAAGAGTGACTCCTGATTTCACCAATATGCCCTACCTGGTGGAATTGATACTGGAGTTTTGCAAAGAGTTGACGGAAGTTCATGAATCTATTGGGGAACGGAAGAGCTTGGAAAACTTGAATCTGAAATACTGTGTCAAACATTGCTCTTTACCAAGACGATTATGGGCTATGAAATCATTGAAGCAGCTTAAGCTTGATTTTATAGGAATAAAGACCATACCTGATTCAATCTGCCGATTGAGTTCACTTGAAATCCTTGGTCTCCAAGGGTGTTCTAAGCTTTCTCTTTTGCCAGAACGATTGGGGGACATGAAATCACTCAAGGAGCTTGATATTGAAGATACAAGCATAGAGACCGTACCTTACTCGATTGGACAGCTTACGAAACTGAGCAAATTTTCTTTAAACGGTTGCACGTGCCTGGAAGTGTTGCCTGATTCAATCTGCCGATTGAGTTCACTTGAAATCCTTGATCTCCAAGGGTGTTCTAAGCTTTCTGTTTTGCCAGAACGAATGGGGGACATGAAATCACTCAAGGAGCTTGATATTGAAGGTACAACCATACAGGCCGTACCTGACTCAATAGCACAGCTTACGAACCTACGTGTGTATTCTTTGAAGTATGGTGTATGGGTGAAAGGGCGACATGATTCCATTAGAAGTTTGGGCTCCTTACCAGAGTTTATAATGGGTGGACCTGGCACAGCGAACAACATTGCATGTTATGGAGACGTCATTAAAGTGCGTGCCACATCTTGCGAGTTTCTTGCTTTACTACCTCATTCATTGTGTAAAAGAATAACAGAACTTCTTTTACTTGATCATACAACGAGAGAGCTGCCTGATCTTAATGGACCGCTGGAAAACCTTGAGATATTGCAGTTATACTGCAAGAAACTCGAAGCTCTCCCTAATTGGATTGGGTCAATGGGAAAGGTTAAAGAATTGAAACTTCGGGCGAACCTCAAATCTCTACCAGATTCGATTGGAGGATTGGAAAGCGTTGAGACCCTCTACATCGTGAGCGCAGATTTAACAGCTGTACCTGACAGGATTGGACATTTGGAAAATCTCCTGCATCTTTCATTGCAGAACAACAACAAACTAGAAGCTTTACCAGCATCGATTGGGTCATTGGGAAGGCTTCAGAAATTGTGCTTATTTAATTGCAAGAAGCTTACGTCACTTCCTCAACTTCCCTCTTCCCTACAAGATCTTTTTCTTTCGCGATGCAACCAACTGAACACAATATCAGATGTTTCCAACTTGAAATCATTGAAGACCTTTCATCTAGTAGCCTGCGAGTTGCTTCAAGACGTTCCCGGCCTGGAAAAGATTACAAGCACCTTAGAACGTCTAGGTTTGCCAGTCCCTTCTGGTTCAGTTGAGGTATGAATGTGCATCTTCTCGTTTCTTTGTTATGGATTAAAAAAAAATGCCATAAATATCAGATTTATATATTGAAGTTGTTACAACTCTGTGGCTGCCAGCTTTTCCAACGCATTCCTAATGTCGAATCTATAGAACCCAACTCAACAGGGCTAGAGTTGGATAGCCGCCTTACCGATGCTTTCATGAACAGTGTGTTTAAGGTATACCTTCTCCCTCTTTGTTCTGGATTGACCAATATACTATAAATATATATCATATATATTATTTATTTTGTTAGTAATAATCAGAGTGCATATCTGCTCAGAGCGCTCTAATGCCCTTCATCGAGTTCAGTTTCACTCATCCCGTGTCATCCCCCATCTTCATACCCCTCTTCAATCTTATGATGCAGGTTGTTTTGATCAAATCTGAACTTATAGATAGATTCAAGAATTGACGCTTAAATCATTTTGTTTTGACAAAAAAGTATGATTTTTAAATCACAAAAATTTTGTATTTGTCAATTATTTATTTTTTATTTGCCAAAACAATCTTGCACACAAGTCAGATTCCAGAGACTTAAATGTCAATCTTCCCTAAATGAATCATGCCTACGGAGACTCATTTGATCAAAACAACTTGGATCAATCAAATCCCAAAAAGGGGTAGGAAGATAGGGATGAAGAAGGGGTGAGTGAAACCAATTTTCGGTTCATCCATGTGATGAACACTACCCTAAAAGGAGCAGTTAAGAGACATGGCCAAGTGTCATAGCCAATCACATGACCGCCCCATTGCATGGGGCCTACATGAAATGCCGTCATGTGATTGGCTATGGCACCAGTGGCGGAACCAAATATTTAAGTAGGGTGGGCACAAACGCACAGTAATACGAAAAAGTAATTTCTTTGACTAATATACTAGCAAGTGCAAAAAAATATTCATAATTAGCAACTTCGATTGAAACTAAACAATATGTTTTCAGTAATAACAAGTTTTTATTTAAAAACCACAGAATATCGTAATAACATTTTCACAATTTAACTTTGTTTGATAATACCTTTTATAAATAATGCAGCGCGATTAAGCTCAAGTTTAGATCTTGAAATGCATTCAGCTATACGTGACAAAGGAACATAAATATCTTACAAATAAATAACTAATTAATTTTTAAAAATTCTATAAAAGATATCATAAATATTTAATAAATAATTAAAAATTATACAAGCCTCTCAGAATGAAGAGGAACATCAAACATTTTTAATAAATTTTATGTTTTTCACCAATTTATCGTTATCATTAATTATACACTCACTTTCTAATAAAAATTATTAATGCACATTTGTATATATTAACATATTTAGATGAAACCTATTTAATTATTTTTCTAATCAAATCACTAACCTATTTAATTGAAACAAAAAAAATAAAACCTAAAATTCTAAGTTTTAACCAAAGTCAAGTATTCATTATTTATATTTTTAAAGCTAATTAAAAAAATACATAACACCCTAAAAGCAAAATCCAAAATTCATGTCATTTAAACAAATACAAAATCGAAACCTTAATTCTTATATAATTATGCATTTATGTTAATCAAGCATATAGAATCTTAATTAAAAACACAAAAATACTTAAATTAAATATTTATCTTATTTAAAAATAAAATAAAACTAAATGCTATTAAAAAGTGCAAAAAACTCTAAAACTTAATTAAATATTCATGCTATTTAAAAAAATTACTAAATGAAAAGCTCAATCCTAGTAAACATCGTTCATAATTTTCATACATAAGCTGATTGAAACAAAAAATAACAAAACCTCCAAATTTTTAAGTAAAATCTACCGTGTGAATCATGTATAATGTTGATTAAATAACTAATGAATATTTATCTAATTAAAGACCTAAATGCTAATTGATCATGTATCTTTTACATGGGTCCCATATATTTTTTTTCACTTCACCGTAAGGTATTTGGGATGTCATAGCACGCTCTGACCTGATACGCTCTTATAATGGAAGGGGGTTCTAGTGTCAGACGTTGATGAGTGACCCTCCCTTTTGCTCGCTCACAGGAGGCAACCTTTCCGCGTTTGAAGTTATTTGAGATTATCACGTCAGAAAGTGAAGTAAGGATGGATGTTGGCATGTTAGCAGAGGGTCAACTGCACTTGTCTTTCATGTTTCCAAAAGTTTCCAATGAGCACCTTAGGTTGAGCTTTGGGAGTTTGAGGATCGATAAGGTCACATCACCCATTCGTATCGCAGTCATGTCAGATGACCGTCTCATCTATGATACCACACGGGTGGTCGGGTACTTTGGTAATTTCATCTTTGAAGACTGTGATGAGTTCCTGGCATGCTTAAGGAAGATGGACGGTTGTCACACCATACAGGTGACAGTGGATGTGTCGTCATTCACATATTTCTATGCCAAATTTGAATGGTCTGAACTCGTTTGAGGGAGGGGAGGGGAGGGGAAAAGGAATTTCCTGGTCAGCTTTTGTAGTGGGACGCGCCCATCAAACACCCCATAATTTCTTTCGAATTTTGAATGTAACACCCTCCACTTGCGCACTTTTTCCCCCATCAATACTTCTTTCAAAAAGGAAATTTCATTTAAGGCCAAACTTTTACCTCTAATTTCAAATATGAACTTCACGTTTCTTAAATGCTAAATATAAGCCAAATTTTTCTTTAAAACTGTAAACTAAGCATAAGCAGCTCAGGTCAACCTCTATCATCTTGGAAAATGTGTTATTTTTTTTTTATTGTCACTGAAAAGTGCTCATTCATTCGGACAAAATAAACAGTTTGAATTCTTAAAGAAGGTCACTGTTATAATTTGGCTTAGAGTTAAAGACAATAATAAAATGCAGGCCCTTATTTGACAGATTTTCAAGAAAAAATCGGTATATTTGAAATTTCAGAAAGGTGGGCTCATATTTAAAATTAGGGGCAAAAAAGTTGGGCCCATTTCAGCACGGTGTAGTCAGGGTATACAATGGAAGCCAAGCTCTCAATCCCAAGCCTCTCTCCCAAAGGGAAGCTATCATTGGTGATCTCCTCTATCTTCTCCTCCAACCATCTCCTGCTTTATGTCCCTCTCTCTCTCTCTCTCTCTAGAGCGGCCATAGCATTGAAACGATGTCTTCCCTCTCAACCGTCCTTCACAAAGATGGTGCTTCCCTGCAATACCTCTCGATCAGGAAGATTTGTGATGACAGTCATTGTCCCTCCCAAATCCAAGTGAGTTTGCATGTTTTTTTGTTTCTTGAATGTTGTGTGAGTTTTTTCATTTTTTTCTCTCTTTTGGATCGTGTTGTTTGAGGAAGGGATGATGCAAATCATGTGAATTTGTACTAGATGTGTTTGTTTCCACATGAATCCATTTGGGGGGTTTAGGTTTGGGATTCGTTTTTTTACTACCCAAAAGAAGGTCGATGCATTTTCTAGGGAATTTTATGGTGGGGTGTGATGAAAGTTGTGATTGTGTGATGTGTTTTGCGTTTCGGTGCCTACTTCATGAGATTGGTTTCTTGGATTTCTGATTTTTTTTCGACGCCTGTATTTTCAATTTGGGTTCCTCATTTGCTTTTCAGAATTTGCGGTGAACCTTATGAAATCTCCCAAGAAATTGAAATTTGATACTTTTGTATGTTAATTGTTCATTAATTTTTGGGCCGTTCTGCAATTTTAGGGATGTTGAGAGTTGAGGAAGCACTTGAGCACGCAGGGGGTATCATGGTGGTTTTGAAAATTTTCAAATTTGCAATAAAGCACGGGATAATTTTCTGTTATGTTTATTTCTTATTCTTGTAAGTCATGAATAATTTTCTCTAATATGTTCTAACATTTAAAATTTTGTGTGCACGTCTTACCTATCATCTTAAACAAGTACTACGTCATCTACAAACAACACAACACACCAAGAGTTAGAAGTCAGATTATCTTTGTATAGCCTAACTAGGGGTGGCGACCGTTTGGCGGGTTGGCTTGTGAACCCGACCCGTTTATTAAATGGCAAACACGAACCCGACCCGTTTAATAAACGGGTAACCCGACACGACCCGCCAACCCATTTAATAAATGGGTTGGGTCGGGTAAACGGGTTTTCAGGTTCGCGGGTCGGGTTGGCGGGTTGACGGATCGGGTTGGCAGGTCGGGTTGACGGGTCGGGTTGGCGGGTTGACGGGTCGGGCAGACGGGTTGACCCACCCGCCTAACCCGTTTATTAAACGGGTCAGCCGGGTTGGTGGGTTGGCATACCCCCAACCCGAACCCGACCTGTTTAATAAACGGGTTACGCGGGTCGACCCGTTTATTAAACGGGTTGGCTTAAGCCCAACCCGAACCCGCCTAAGAGGGGGGTCGGGTTGGCGGGTCGTGTCAGAAATTGCCACCCCTAAGCCTAACCTTAATTGCCAGCATTCGTTTTCCTATGCACAGTCCTAAAAGTTGTTATAGTTTTCTTTTTGTCGACAATGAAAGCTGGGGTTAGGCATGCAGTACAAGTTGTACAACCATACCATTTGGGGTTCGAACTTGCAACGTCCCAACACAATGTGACGTGCACTAACTGCTCCTGCCAGAAAAGCGGAGCCCAGGCCATTTGGTAAAAGTTATAGTTTTCTCTTGCATGTCTTGTATAATTTTTATAGACGTAGATAAGGTCTCTTTCTTTTCCAACCTGAGAAAATTAGTTGCCTTGTAATGTTGAAATAAATTTTCTCCAAATTAATAAATGCATACTCAAATTTATTTTCTTCACTTCTATTTCGTGAATTGTTTTAACAGGAAAGTAACCGCTATATTTCATCTTCACATGAAAAAAATAATATTAGTTTTACAAAACATTTGATTTTCTTCTTTGCTGTTTCTTTATTATTTTTTCCCAAAGTTTTGCATTGGCTTACTAGATCAATGCCCCCAATAGTTAGTGTAATTTTATATATCATCTTTTCAATCCTTGCTAAGCCATGGGAAAACCTAGGGATGTAAACGAATTGGATTTGGTTCAGATCTAAGCATTACTGAATCCAACCTAATTGGATATTTTTTAATCAGATTCTGACTCGGATTTAAATTTAGATGAAGAAAGAGTCATAGTGAACTCAGATCTGATTAGTTAATGGGATGTGATATATATGTAACCGGATCGGAATACCAGCAGATTCATGCCAAATTCAGACTCAATAAAAAAGATTGCCTACACATTTATTAAAAGAAATTAAGTGTGGCTATGTAGCTTTTTATTCTTTTCCCTAATGCATTTTATGACAAAAATTTTGTAAAAATATAAAAGAAAAGACGTGGCTGAAGCTCTACAAATTGTACCTCAATGCATTTGAGCCACTCTCGAACGTTTTGGATGCATGGGCAGCCAGCGTGTTTTTCAAAAATATTTTGTAAATGTTTGAATTTTCCCAGCGTCAAGTGTCCTAATTTCGGATTCTGTTGTAAAATCAAATCTGATACCGATTAGTTTGGATTCGAAAACTGTTGCAGACCTTATCAAATGGGTTCAGATTGGGTCGGATTACCATTGACATCTCCAGGAAAATCGTTGTTTCCATTGAACATTAATGACCAGAATGGATGTGAACCCAGCCGAACCATCTAGCATTTTATTGTAGACAAATTATCGTCGAATATTTCTTCTCAACATGTTCATCTCAACCTTACACTCAGTCAACTAAATTATAACCAGCTTGCAATTTAATCCCAACCTAATTGATTTTTATCTTTTTATCCTTAATTTTACTTTCTCAAGACTAAACCTCTTAGGGTCCGTTTGTTTCATTCTCATGAAAGGGCAAGGCCTTTCATTGGAAGGGGCACAGATTTCTACAAAATTCTGCCAGTTCACTCATCCCATAAGAAATTAAGTTGAATGAAACAAGCCAGCCCTTAATGATTCTCTTGTTCATTTTGTTTTTTATAACAAAAATATTCTTTTGTATGTTCGTAAATTAATATAACCTTTGGTTCAAATATGTACTTTTATTTTTTTTGACATATATATGTATATATATATATAGAGAGAGAGAGTCACCGGAATTTTTTTTTTGAAAGAGAGAGTACTAGAATATGAGAACTGAAAATATGAGAACTAATGTATGAACCACAATTTTTATGAAGTTTTTATTCTTTTCTCTTGAATCTAACCATATGGATGTGATCTACATGCTTGGCTTCATAAGAACACACTCTTGAATCATCGGTTTTTTTTGCATAAATGAGATTTTTTTAAGGCATTAAAATCAATAGCTCATATTCTTCTTAAATATTCAAGCATTCAAAAATCATATTTTTTCATCAAAAATATACAACGGTTAACTTAGCAAATTCATCATGCCAAGCACATCCGCATGGTTTGATTTGCAAAAAAAGTATTGGAAATGCTCATATTCTAGTGATTATATATATATATATATATATATATATATATATATCACTACAACAAAGCAGTAGATTAGCGACGACCACAATCCGTCGCTAATCCGTCGCTAACATGGTTAGCGACGGATTAGCGACAACGAGGCGACAGTATGCTTACGTCGCGAATATTTCGACGCTAACTGGCGACGGAATGATTCCGTCGCCAGGTCCGTCGCTAATTGCGACGGAATAACGAGCGCTATATTCCGTCGCCAATCCGCCGGTACTAAACGGCGACCACGGCTTGGCGACGGATTTACTTCCGTCGCTATGCCGTCGCTAGATTAATATGAATAGCGACGGATGGTTCCGTCGCTAATCCGTCGCAAACACGAAAAAAAATTAAAAAAAAATTATTTGAAAATTAATTACCGAGAACTGTACAATTTCTATTTCCTGTACATTTTATATTTCCTGTAAATAAAAAACAAATCACACAAAAAAATTCATATAACAAGAATCTACAACAATTAATCGTTCCACCTTAAAATTAAGAAGTTTAATTATTTACAATTCAACAATTACAATTAGGAAAAATAAAAAAAATAGAACTTCTTCAACACAGTCTTCTAATCATCGCCAAGATTTTGTGCGTCTTCTTGTTCATTGTCTTTATCTGTCCCTTCAGCTCCACTACCCTGATTATCGCTAGCAGCCTACACAAGAAAAGAACAGTCAATATTGATAAACAAAATATAATGAAATAAATTACACACTATATGTGATTCTATCATGTGCTCATGTGTGATCTAAGGCAATAAAAAAACTCTATATGTGATTCTATCATGCTCATATGTGTGCTAAGGCAGTCAAAAAATTGAATATGTGATTATAGCATGTTCATATGTGTTCTAAGGCATCTAAAAAAACTCTATATGTGATTTTACCATGCTCAGATGTGCTTTAAGGCAGGCAAAAAACTATATATGTGATTCGATCATGCTCGTACGTGTGCTAAGGCAGTAAAAAAATTGAATATGTGAATATAGCATGCTCATATGTGCTCTAAGGCAGGCAAAGCAAAAAATTTTATATGTGATTCTATCATAAATGATATATAACATGTTCATATGTGTTCTAAGGCAGTAAAAAAACTCTATATGTTATTATAGCATGCTCATATGTGTGCTAAGGCAGTCAAAAAACTGAATATGTGATTATAATATGCTCATATGTGTTCTTAGGCAGTCAAAAAACTGAATATGTGATTATAGCATGCTCATATGTGTTCTAATGCAGTAAAAAAAACTTTATATGTGATTCTATCATGCTCATATGTGCTCTAAGGCAGACAAAAAATTTTATATATATATATATATATATATATATATATATATATATATATATATATATATATATATATATATATATATATATATATATATATATATATATATATATATATATATATGTGATTCTATCATGCTCATATGTATGCTAAGGCAGTCAAAAAATTGAATATGTGATTATAGCATGTTCATATGTGTTCTAAGGCATCTAAAAAAACTCTATATGTGATTCTACCATGCTCAGATGTGCTTTAAGGCAGGCAAAAAACTATATATGTGATTCGATCATGCTGGTATGTGTGCTAAGGCAGTAAAAAAATTGAATATGTGAATATAGCATGCTCATATATGCTCTAAGTCAGGCAAAGCAACTTTATATGTGCTTATAGCATGCTCATATGTGCTCTAAGGCAGACAAAAAAACTTTATATGTGATTATAGCATGCTCATATGTGCTCTAATGCAATAAAAAAACTCTATATGTTATTATAGCATGCTCATATGTGCTCTAAGGCAGTCAAAAAACTGAATATGTGATTATACCTGAGAGGGACCTGGAATCGAAGATCCCCTATCCTGAACAGCGGCCTTGATCTCATTTCGGAGAAAGGGGGCGACGGTGTATTGAAAGTAGTTATTCAGTGATTCATTAATGATCTGGCGTACATCATCACTGGAAAGAATATCCGGCTGCTTGGAGCTTATGTCGGCGCAAGAAGTCGGTGAGCCGTAACTGGAAGAACCAATAACTGGTGAAGTGTTCATATTACTCCCAAACCCGAACACGCGACCTTTTTTGGGTTCACCTGCTGCAGTCACCCATGCTGTAGGATCAAATGATGGATGTTGAGTAGCGTCATCGCCATATCGCTCTACCATCTGTTGCTCATATGCCTCCTACAAAATAATGTTTAAAGTATTCATTAATAATTAATGATAACATTATGATAACTTGCATATATATTGCAATGATTATTAATAGAATTAATACATACCGTTGTCGTTCTCGCCTTCTCTGATACGAAGACTCCCGTGGTCTTCCGTTTATGTGTTTCTACAAACACATCCTTATATGGTACACTGCCTCCTTTTTCTGCTTCCTGCGAAGTTAAATGACAAAAGATTTATTACACAAGTTTGCAACAATACTTATAAAATTAATATTATATATTGATGAGTTACCATTTTCTTTAGGTGGCTCCCAAATGTCTTAGATCCACCTGTGTGTAGATGGGCTTCGGGCATCTTCAATCGATTTTGTGAAGCCTTCGCAGAGCGATTTTTAAATGCATCTCCCGCCCACTTATCGCACATTTCGTCCAAGTAATCTCTCCTGATAGTAATAGGACCATGACCCTTCCACAGTAATGGATCATCTACTACGCCAGATGCTTTTTTTGCTGCAGTCTTCATAGTGTGCAGCATGTCTGCAAATCGATTGGCAGCCACCTTCTGCCACACCTTCCTTGCATCATTTTCTTCCACCGTAGTTGCGAAGCGATTCGAAGCCTACAAATATTTTCAGAAAGTTAGTAGACATTGCTTAAATAAATTAAATATGAAACACATTAACTATGATGAACAACTGTATACCATGAATGAGGACCACAATCTGTCTAACACCTCCTTTGAGTACTCTTTCCATTGAGCAACTGGTCCTGGTAGATGTTGAAGAAGTGAATTTCTAATCTCCCGTACTACTTCTTGTGGCTCAAACCTCGTGCTGCACATGAATTGTTACACAGTAAATATCAATATAAAATATTTAAAAGATATGCAATAATTGAAAACAAAATACTTACGGTCGATTATCGATATACACTATTCGAATGAGTCTTCTTGTGCCAGCCTAAGAAGACCCTGTTTCCTGTGTTGGCTGTTGACTTGTGTGATCAACTGGTATAGGTGGGTCGTGTACAAGCGCAACATCATCTGTAAAAAAATACATTAGAAATTCTCAGAATGTGCATTTGAACTAATCAAGCATCTAATTAGTTATATGATATACCTATCACAGGAGCCCGTGAAGATGAAGGCTGAGCCTGGCTACTACTGGATGAGCGACCACTATAACCTCCACGAACCGTATTCTAACAAGTAACATATGTCATACAATACATTCAAATAATTCACATCAAGTATTACAATGCATTCAAGTCATTCACATCAAGCATTGCAATGCATTCAAATAATTCAAATCATTGACATCAAGTATTGCACTAATTCAAATCATTCGTTAATTGCATAAATTATAATACATTCAGATAATTGAAATCATTCACATCAAGTATTACAATGCATTCGTATCAAGTATTACAATACATTCAAATAAAATTTTTAATCATTCACACCAAGTATTGCAATACAACTCACATCAAGTATTACAATGCATTTAAATAGAGGTTTGTAGTATAAGATTTTGCTCACTAGCTTGAGAATTCTTCTTCGTCACTAGTTTGACTTTCTTCTTCTTCTTCTTCTTCATTGTTTGCCCATCCACTTGGTACATCATTTGGATCACATTCCTCTATGAATGTTTCAACGGCCAATGGAGATATGACATGCATATCATGCGCAACATCGTGACCATAAGCGAAGTCATAGACATCATCTGATTGATAGTAATCACTGTCTTCAGCTAACTCATCTTCCTGTAACTGATCATACTCGGGGTATAGTTTGGATTTCACCTTGCAAACTGCCCACCATTCATTTCTATCTGACTTTTTTATACTCGGATATGAAGTATAATAAACTTGTTGAGCTTGCGAGGCTAATATGAATGGTTCATATGTTCCAAACCTGGATTTATGATTCACCTCCACAATGCCTGAAGCTTTGTCGAAACTTGTTGCAGTTGGATCAAACCAATGACACTTGAATATCGTAACCCTGTTATTCATGCCTAAGTAAGTCAACTCCATTATTTCCTCTATAACACCGTAGTAATCATGTTCATTTTCACCGTAGCTGCTACCCTTGACACACACGCCACTATTTATCGTTGATTTGTTTATACCGTAGTCTTTTGTATGGAATCGATAACCATTTACGATATACCTGTTGTAGCATTGCACAACTTTGGTCGGACCATTTTCTAAATCACATATTCCTTGATCTTTAACATCACCATTGCGAACCTACGCACAAACATAAACAATGATTGTGATCACGATCAATTAAGTAACTTAGTGTTGTTTATAAGTACAAAATTTATGTTAGCTTATTTACCAACTGTTTCAACCACTCCACAAACTTAGTTTCACGTTCTTTTTGTACTTCTGCATTAGTGAGATGTGAAACTTCGTTTTGCAACTCCAGATCAAATCGTCTGCAAACCACAAATACTTATATTACCGAGCCATGTATCCACATATAGAACATAAAAGGATTTATAATTGAGTTGCATATACATATACTTACTCGATGTATGGGTCGATCCCTGAGCAATTAAAAAGAATATAGATGTGTGCTGCATCTTGCTCTCAATCTGTCAATAGCCTTAATCGGCAACTACCAAATGCATGCCCAAGTGGTTGAAATATCGACAGCTTGTCAGCTACAGTTACTTGTTCTCCATCATTGTTACGGGGCGGGCATGTGTAACGTGTTGGAATATGAGGTTCGAAGTACATAGATGAGAAATTTGAAATCTCTTCTAAAGTGTACGCCTCACAAATAGAGCCTTCTACTCTTGCTTTATTACGAACCTTTTTTTTTAGGTCGAACATGCATCTGACAAGAATATACATTTCAAATTTTAAATATCTGTCATTAAAGAGACAAATATAAAAAAACATATACCTTTCAAATGGGTACATCCATCGATATTGCACAGGGCCACCAACCCTTAGTTCATATGGCAGATGTATGATCAAATGTTCCATAACATCGAAAAATGCTGGCAGAAATATCTTTTCTAACAGACAAACAGCGGTGATGACAGAGTCCTCGAGATTCTTTACATCTGATAAAACGACCTCCGATGCGCACAATGTTCTGAAAAATCCGCTCAACTCAGACAATACCCCCCATATAGGTTTGTCTAACATACCATGGAATGCTAGGGGTATCAATCGTTGCATAAAGATATGACAATCATGGCTCTTCAACCCATATAACTGTCCATCGTCAATCTTCACAGCCTGAGCAATGTTAGAGACATATCCATCTGGAAATCTCAGTTGTCTCAACCATTGACATACATGTTTTATTTGATCAGGTCCGAGCACGTACTTTGCCTTTGGTTTCAGTACTTTGCCATTATACTCTTTGAGTTCCAATTCTGGTCTTTTACATATTAATTTTAAATCCATACGGGCCTTCGGATTATCCTTCGTTTTTCCTTTAATATTCATTACTGTATTGAACACATTATCAAACACATTTTTCTCTACATGCATCACATCCAAATTATGTCGTATCAATAGGGTCGGCCAATACGGTAGTTCCCAAAAAATAGATTTTTTCGTCCAATTGTGATTCTTCCCAAATCCACGGAAGGGTGTAGGACTGCGGGCATCTGTTAATACATCTGGAAAGTATCGCAATCTTCTTAGAATCTCTATGCCGGACAATCTTGAGGATGGACCTTCTGTTTCAGTTGTGCCTGCTTTAAATGCATTCTTTTGACGTCGGAACGGATGATCGCTGGGTAGAAATCGACGATGACAATCAAACCAGCAAGGCTTCCTTCCATGCCTCAATCTAAAAGCTTTGAAATCCTCCATGCAGTACGGACAAGCCAACCTCCCATGTGTGCTCCAACCAGATAACATACCATATGTAGGGAAGTCACTGATTGTCCATAGAATAGCGGCCTTCATGTTGAAATTTTGTTTTTTGTGGGCATCATACGTGGTAACACCGTCATCCCACAGTACTTTTAATTCATCAATCAATGGCCTTAGATATACATCAAGATTTTGGCCAGGTGAGGTCGGACCAGGGATCAACAAAGACAAGAAAAGATTTGGACGTTTCATACACAAGCTTGGTGGAAGGTTGTATGTAGTTACAAATACTGGCCAGCATGAGTATGGAGTTGATCTACCCCCAAATGGATTAAATCCATCTGTACATAGACCGAGTCTAACATTTCGCACTTCCATTGCGAAGTTTTGATGAGTACGATCAAAGTGCTTCCAAGCTTCAGCGTCAACAGGATGCGTGATCTTGTTTTCATCGTGTCGAACTTTATTTGCATGCCATCTCATGTGTTTAGCTGTCCTTGAAGACATATACAATCGCTGCAATCTAGGAGTGATAGGAAAGTAGCGGAGCGACTTGTATGAAACTTCCTTTGATCTCGTTCTACCATTGCCTCTTGTCTTTGGCTTGAACCGAGGATGCCCACATGACGGGCATGATATGTCATTTTCCTGCTCCTTGAAATACAACATGCAGTGATTTGGACAAGCATCAATCTTTTTGTAACCCATACCTAGAGCATTGACCATAACTTTCGCACGATAGAAATTTTGTGGCAATTTCTCATCTTTAGGCAACATACTCTTCACAATCATGCACAAATGGTCAAAACATGATTGACTCAAATTATACTCAGACTTCAAATTCATTAGTTGAAGAACTGCAGACAAGATAGTGTGACTCTCACAACCGTTCCAAAGTGGCTCATCAGCATCTCTAAGTAAATCATAAAATCTACTAGCTGCATCGTTTGGTGATTCTTCATCTACGGCAGTTCTTACATCACTAGAACTCATAGCAGAACCCAGTTCTGTTCCTGCAGCATCAAATATCAAATTCGTATATGGATTATCGTGCACCACATTCACCTGTGCATCAAAATCGTTTCTAAATTTTTCTCCATGAAACGTCCAGTTCTGATAATCACTCACAAAACCCTTCCTGTATAGGTGATGTCTAACGCCATGAGGTTCTACAAATCGATTATTCTTACAAATCTTGCAGGGACACCTAATCCGACCTGTGGGATCTACCGTACTGACACTTGCCGTTGCAAATTCAATAAAACTATCGACACCATCCATATATTCATGCGATAACTCATTGTCCACTATCCTACGGTACATCCATTCACGGTTTGCAATCATTCTGTCGTATGATGTTACGAATAGTATCCTAACCAGTTAAAAGAGAACCATCAGAATGTTATGATGAAGAAAATATCAAATTTATCATGCAATATATGATGTCATACAATCACAAGAATTATGATGCATGCATTGATAACTTAATATTTTCATGTGCAAACTATTCATGACACGATACATTCATTTGAAGCATGCTTTCAGTATATAATTTCACATGGAAGACATAATCAAATTGAAAGTAACTACATGTAAGCATGGATACAATCACATCAAACATTGCAATATATCGAAATAATTCATATCAAACAAATGTCAAACATGTACCTGCAGCAAACACACTTCAATATCCCACTAACTACTACCATGCATAGCATGGACTCCGTACTCCAAAAATAAGAACACTTCCATATTCATACATTAAAATCATGCTCAGCATGATCTCCGAACTCCAACAAAGCAGTCCTAGATATCAACAACTAAGTGAGTGTGTGAACAATAAAGTGTTACATTCAATAAATTAAATAACATGTGATGCGCTTGCATCACTTACTCACCACGGGTATTTACCCGATTTGCATTGTTTTTGTCACTTACTTACCACGGGTGGCGGGGCACAAGCGAGTTCCGTTGAGAAATCTGCAAAAAACACTGTGTTAAAATGAATATTGAAGCTAAATAGAGAAACACAAACACTTATGCAATGCAAAAAACAACTAAACTGTTGATGATATATCTAATGATGAAATGCGATGAAATAAAGTGAAAAAGAAGCATTGAACATCATGGAAAAAATGAATTAAGAAGAAGCAATTCACATGTGGAGGGATTATGATTTCTACCCTGACATAGCAATTGATACCTTATCGCATAGGATTGGTTAATTACATAAATAAACCCAAATATGATCAGATCCAAACCCACAATCAATTATATCTCAGTTCGATATTGATGGCTTTACTAAAACCATGATTATTCTATTTGTCATTTGCCTAAACATAGATAAATACTAGGATTAAAAGATTCTTTATAAACTAGTAATTCTAAAAAATATTCACAAAATATTCACAAAATAATCAAACAAATGTTTTGTTTTTCTAATCTAGTTTACGCATGCAACAAGAGTTTCTAAACTTGCTATTATTTTTGAAAAATAAAACTCATGCAATTCGTAGCAAAATGGCACTCCAGGGGGTAATAGGCAAATCAGAGACCCTTCTGCAATTTCTAGAAAGCAAAAAATGATTCTATGAAATAAATATCAAAATACAAGTTAGGAACTCTGTTTATACAATTTTTTAAGTTAATTAAAAAAGACTTAACCACCTTTTTTTGAAATTTCAGAAATGTGCAGAACCTGTAGGTCTCTGATAGAAAATAACAAGAATTAAGAGGACATGCTGGTATTAACAATAACTCAACCCTTCTCCCACAAACCCTAAACCCTCTTCCCTACTGCCCCTCTCTTTCCTCCTGTCAATCGCCCCACTCCGACGATCGATCTACACTGTCGGTGATCTGGCCTATGATCCTGCTATGGGGATGTTGTTCACCCGTGTTGCTTAAGGAGGACGATGGTGCCCTCTTTCTGGGTGTCCACTTTTTTGATTCAAATAGAGTCAATATGGATTGTTTAGGGTGCTCGATTCTGGTAGTACCGGGGACTGTGCACACCCTCGACTCATCGACAGTCACAGTGCATCTGCTGACAGTCTCTCCTCTCTCTTTTCTCTTTTGGGTTTATGGGGTTTTACTAGGTGCTTTTGGATTTTTGGTAAAGTCACAATCAAGGGGTTTGACCGCCTTTGACCGGTCGGAGGCGGCGATGGCTTGATGCCGGTCCCTCCACCTTTGATTATCCTATCTCTGATAACCCCTTTGAGACAATAGATTTGCTGCACCAAAAAACTGGTGATTTTTACATAAATTTCACTCAAAATTCAAAGACATAAATATGAAAAAAGAGTATATGCATAAATTTCATTCGAAACCTACATCAACCAAACCCCGAATTTCTCCCAATTTTCGTAATCATATGAACTTCAAAAATAATGACCTGGAGGCTACAGATGAGGAATCGGAGGAAGAAGAAGAAGAAGAAGATGCAAGTGATTACCTGCGCGTCGCCGGGCGGTGGCGGGAGGCTGACGGGGAGCGGCAGCTGGCGAGCGGCGGCGGCCGGGCGGTGGCGAGAGTCGATGGGCAGCCGGAGGGAGAGGGCGGCGGGCGGCGGGCGGGAGCAAGACAGCGAAACAGGAAAAAGAGAAAGAGGGATGGGATTAGGGATTTACGCGACATTTAGCGACGGCTTAGCGACGGAAAAATTTTGTCGCTAAGCCGTCGTAAATCAAAATACCAAAATACCAAAAAAGCGACGGAATATATTATGTCGCTACGCCGTCGCTAATTAGCGACGACAGAGTTCCCTCTCTAAATCCATCGCTAAAATGGTGTTCTTGTAATAAAAATTAGCGACAAAAAATTTCAGTCGCTAATTCGTCGCTAAGTAGCGACAGATTAGCGATAAAAGTTGTTTCCTCGCTAATCCGTCGCGAATTAGCGACAGATTCTATCTCTAGCTAATCTGTCGCTAAGTAGCGACGGAAAAAATCCGTCGCAAATTTCCGTCGCTAATTAACAATTTTCTTGTAGTGTATATATATATATATATATATATATATATATATATATATATATATATATATGTATATATATATATATATATATATATATATATATATATATAGAGAGAGAGAGAGAGAGAGAGAGAGAGATGGATCATATTTCAGATCACACCGTTTCACAATCAACATCATGACATAAATCAGGATATACAACAATATGAAAATCATGATTAACAATCGATCAAAACAGGAACAGGGAGCAAGCATATCGATTTTCGTATGATACCAAAATCCAGACAACAGCACATGAACAAACAGTTGCAAAGAACACAATAAAAACAACGGAAACATATTATTACGTAAAAGGCTAAGGCGTACAAAAGTACTTCCCTTAGAGAAGATTCGCCCCGACATACAGTGCAAACAGGGTCCGGCATCCTTCCCCCAGGATACAATAGCCTCGACGATCAAGATCGGTGTACTCCAACGGATCGTCCTTCGAAAACAACTTCTCTGAACCGCTGTTGCAGAAAGCCCCTTCAGGGAAAACCCAGGAGAGAGAGAGAGAGCATCAACAGGGAGAGAGAAAACGTAGAGTCTTTCTTCTTCATAATTCTGTACGTCCAGCATATGTGTAACCCCAGCCCTAACTACATTTTTATAACCCATGAACAGTTACAAAAACGTGGAAGGGATCCGTTACGGAATCCGAGGAGTCGAGACCCGTTAACGGGGATACGAACTACGAGGAGTCGTGACCCATTATCATTTCTCATAACCCATTAATGAATCACAAAAACTTTGGGCAAAAAGGTACTTTGGTCTTGATTGGATATGGCCCTAAATGGCCAATTACCCAAACCTGACTCGGCACGGCACAATGGGTGCGCGTGCGCACGCGTGTGTGGTAGTTATCTCATCCTCTTGTTCTTAGGAACAAGTGTAAGAGTTTCCATATAGGTTATAAAGCCTATAACTTTCTTGAAACTCTTCAATATGAGAATATTTCACATCATCAAGTCCAAACTTATTCCAAAAAGGAAAAACAACCCATGTTTTTTTCATTTGAATTCTCTCACCTTTCCTTCCTACATCCAACAAGAGAGACTAGTATATGAAAAATTGAAATATGAGAACCAGAAATATGGGCATTTTCAATTTTTTTTTTTTGCAAATCCAACCATGTGAATGTCTTTGGCTTGGTGAATTTGCTAGGAATCGACTGTTGGATCATGTATTTTCAATAAAGAATGTAATTTTTGAATGCTTGAATATTTATGAAAATTATGAGCCATTGATTTTAAAGTCTTCAAAATCTCATATATACATCATAATCTTCTCATTCAAAAGCTGATCCTTATGAAACCCAACATGTAGATCACATCAGTATGGCTAGATTTAAGAAAAAATATTAAAAACCAATGAAAAGCCCAACTCTCTCTCTCTCTCTCTCTCTCTCTCTCTCTATATATATATATATATATATATTATATATATATTCTGTGTGTAGAGAAGGGGGTATCTTTGAACAAGATAGAAGGCAAACACGCAATGGACGTGTGGGAGCCCTTGAATCACGGGCAATCCAATGGTCGCACTAAAAGCCTCCGAAAACAAAGTTTGGTGGTGACATCCACTAAAGTTCCTTTTTTGTTTGCCAATTAAGCATGCAATGTGCATTCCTTGCTGTTTGACAATAAGAATGTTCGAACATACACACACTATTGGTTCCTCCTTACTGTAAGTGGGTGTGGATGGTCCGATTTTTTTTTTTTTGATACGAGAATCTGACCATACTGATGTGTTCTACATGATTTGTTTGGTAAAAACCCGTTTTTGAAACATTCGATTATATAACGTGATCTGGTTTTTAAAAGTATTCAAAATTCAATGGTTATGAATTTTTACAAATTTTAAAGTTCATAAAATTATATTTATTGATCAAGAAAAGCATAATCAAACAATCAATTATTAGTAAATGGATCATGTTGAACACATCTGGAGAGAGAGAGAAGTGTAATTTTGACCAACCAAATTGTTGGAAATAAGTCAGATGCCCAGCATACCGTTGATCATGCATGCAATCAATGGTGTGCTTTGTTTTTCTGCAAAGTCACTCTTTAGCGGCAGTCAACAACTGCACTAGAGGGCCATTTCTGCTCAATTTCAAATGCTTTAAAAGTTCTTGATTTGTTTAGCGGTTATGAGGGCCCGAAGTTACCATATATATATATATATATATATATATATATATATATATATATATATATATAATTTATTTATTAGCTACTTTACATGAAGGTAAGAAACTAATGAGTAGAAATCAATCTTTTGATAAAAAACTTTCAATTTTTTGTAGATCAAATCTTTCAGATGTGATCTATATGATTTGTTTAGTAGGAAACTTGTTTTGATCATGTAATTATGACAAGTAACCTGGTTATTAAAGGGGGCAAAAAATCAACAGCCCACAATGTGCCAAAATTTCTGAACTCAAAAGATCACATTTTTACATCAGAAAAGCATGATCCAGGGCTTTGATCCTTGACAAACAAACCATGCTAGACACATCTACGTGGTTTGGTTGAGTCTATACATTTCTATCTCATTAGTTTGGTACATTCATTAGTAGCAAATATTTTATATATATATATATATATATATATATATATATAGAGAGAGAGAGAGAGAGAGAGAGAGAGAGAGAGAGAGAGAGAGTCTGATGGGTAGGTTAGATGCCTAACGCTTTTTTATGCCTACAGAGCATTGACCATGATTATCATGTTTATTGTTTCCAACAATGACGTGGATGACACATACTTTTGAAATCATTTCCTATTTTGGCCGAGACTATGAAATATGTCAAACAATTATTATTTTAATAACTTCATAAAAAAAGTTATTATTTTTATAACTTTAAATTTGAGCCCTTAGTTCTTTGTTCTTTTTATGAAGATGAATATCCCGTGCATGCCAGGAAAAATGATTTTTGACCAATTAAACACTTATGTAGAGCAACTTAAATCCCAAAGTTTTTACAATCTCCACTTTGTAAATCTCTCTCTCTCTCTCTCTCTCTCTCTACCAATTTCCCAATACTCCCGCACAATCCCCAGTTGTCCTCCACAATAACCTAATCTTTGTTTAGACGCTATCTTCTTTCAAGATAATTTACGTGGATTTATTGTACAAGCAATTAATTGACGCTTAAGCTCTTTGTTTGCTTATGTCAGGAACGAGGCAAAACTAAAAGATAAGATTGTTGCGAGGGTGGTAACTCAACTAGATAAGATTCCCTTGTATGTTGCAAAATACGAAACTGGAATTGAGTCTCCTGTTAAGAAAGTGATGGACCTTTTGAAGACTGGGAAAGAAGGCCCACTTATGATGGGAATCCATGGGATGGGGGGCATTGGAAAGAGTCAAGGCTGTTTACAATAAACTGTTTCGTGAGTTTTGAAGCCAGTGTTTTTCATTTCAGATATCAGGCAAAATTTTGGCAGCCAAGGGGTCGAGTTACAGAAGCAACTCATTCGTAAGTTCTCAAAAGTTCAAAACCCATCCATAAATAACATTTCAGAAGGATTAAGCATGATCAAAGAAAGAATTAAATCTAAAAAGGTTTTAATTGTTCTAGATGATGTTGACCATAGAGACCAATTAAATGCATTTGGTGAGAGGGAATGGTTTGGTCGAGAGAGTGTGAACATCATCACATCAAGGGATAAAGATGTACTGCTGAAACCAAGCCAAATTTATATGGCTACCGAGATGGACAGAGATGAATCCTTTAATCTATTCACAAAATATGCCTTTAATGGTCAGCAACCAAAAGAAGAGTACCATGACTTATCAAATCAGTTTGTTGAAGCTGCTGGAGGGCTACCCTTAGCCCTTGAAGTATTTGGGTCACTTTTGCATGGAAAGATGGAAGAACAATGGAGAACTATATTGGATAGTTTGCGAGAAATTTCACACAGAGACATTAAAAAAAGGTTGAGGATAAGTTATGATGGACTCGGGACATCAAAAAAACAAGTGTTTCTATACATATGCTGCCTTTTTATTGGTGAGGATAGAGAAAGGACAACTTATTTGTGGCAAGATCGTAAATGGAATCCTGAAGCTGCAATTGAAACCCTTCAGAATAGGTCTTTCATTAAGGTGGACAGTAGCAATCGGTTTCGTATGCATGATCTTCTCCGAGAAATGGAGAGGGACATAGTTTGCGAAGAAAACACAATAGAAATTTCGAAGAGGAGTAGGCTATGCGAGTTGGATGACATATTCAATCTGATCCATAATCAATGTTCCTTCGCATATGCAGGCCATCGGTCAGAAGATCTTTCAGTGTGTCACTTCAGATAAGTCTTTCTCCTACCTTGGTCTGCCGCTTTAGCTATCATGTGTTCTATCGGTTGCTTGGAACGCCACTCTTCAAAAGGTTCAGACTAAGATTTCGACCTGGCATGCCTCCTACCTTTTGATTGCTGACAGACTTACCCTCATCAAGGATGCTTTAAATGCGATGCCGAAATTTTTTACGTTTATGTTCCTTATGCCTATGGGGATCAATAAGAAGCTCTCTGGGTTATTGACCAGGTTTCTGTGGTCTGAGCAAAGTAACAATAAAAAGTGTCACATTGTGGGGTGGGACAATATAAGGCTGCCGCAGAATAGATGGGGGTTGGGGATTTCGGACTCCAGATTAAAAAGTATTGTTCTGGTTGTTAAGCAAAGCTGGCTTGCTTACCAACTGGGGTCCCCTTGTGCAAACTTCCTTCTGGATAAATACGGATCGGTGGAATCTTTGTTTGGGGTTAGCGCACGATTAGGGAGCCCTTTTTGCATCTGCGTAGATCGTGGATTCAAGCTTGGTCTGTTGTGTGGGGTGGCGAGGGCGATGATGTCGCTTAGAGCCAGTTCCTTTGTAGAGTGATCACCCCGAATGGCTCCTTACGCACCAAAGATACCTACCTTTCTCTCCTTCCAGCAGGTGTGAATCGATTCCCTAAGAGTATTATCTGGGGCAAAGGTCCTTTTCCGAGAGCGTGCTTCTTTGCTTGGCTTATTCTGCAAGATCGGGTGCAGACGGATAGCTTCCTCAAGTCTATAGGTTTTTGTATTGTGAGTAAATGTGCTCTCTGAGAGGGGGCTGAGGAATCTGCGCTGCACCTATTCTGAGAATGCCAGGTCTTTCAGAATATTTTTAAGGTTAACTGGAATAATCCGATCGTGTGCGTGCGCCAGAAGTCTTTCGCTGTGAACCTCTTATGGGAGGGGCCAGCCAGTTCGTAGATGTAAAAGTTGGCGGATCATTTGGAGAACTTGGTTGCTTTCTTCCTGGTGGGCTGTTTGGATGTCACACAAGAATGCTATTTTCAGGAAGATCCTGGTTAATTTCAACAAGTTAGTAAATTATATTCGGCCGGATGTATATGCCTCGTTATGCATCTGCCTTCCTGATCTTCAGCGCCACTTGCCGCTAAGGCCTCCCCCGGATCCGGACTGATCGCCTCTGTTTCTTATTTGTATTTTGTGCTTTTTTTTGGCTTATGTGTTCTTTGTCGGTCTGTGTACTATGTGTTTTGTTTGCCGGTTTCAATGTTTGTTGAACATGTCGTAATGTTGATATTCTTAGTTCATCTCTCTCTCTCATGAGTTTATTTATGCTATTCAATTTTGGAGGATTTGATTTAGAGATTACAAACCTTCTTTCAAGAAAGATTTAGAGAGTGCAAACTATTGACTGGTTGGCACCAGCAAGGGACACCACCTGTAGGTTTCAAACACAGTGTTCAGGCAGCTAGGTGACATTCATGGAGGGCTTGATTTGCAAACAGCCAGGGACAAGGACATTGACATTTTTTTTTCAAAGTTGTCAAGGGTGCTCTGTCCCCCCTATTCCAAGGAAGAACTCCAGACTCCAAAATGCGTCTCAAAGGGACGTGTGTGATATGGTGTCCCACCTGTTCATGTGTCCTATGTTTGAGTGCATGTGTAGCCCCATGCATTGCACAGAGTGGACACCGTCGTCCACTAATCCATAAATAAAATCTGGTTGACACCAAGGGTTGGAAACAGAAGTAGTCCAAGGCACCTCACCTTATTGAGGTTATAACACCATCCATATTTGGGAGCTTTAAAGCATATTCAAGTACCATATTTGTTTGGGTCGTTAGCTGGAGTCTTTGTTCATACATGGGATAACCAGCTGGAGTTTAAGAAAATAGTAGTAACTGAGTTAAGGGCTTGTTTGGAATCTATAACTAGAATGTGCGTTTATGGAGTTTATGCATTTGAAGAAGTGGCAACTGCCAAATCCATGATTTAGTATAAATACAAAAGAGAAAGGGCCTCACTTCCCATCCCAAATGCATAAACGCCCCTCCAAGCGCCGAGATTCCAAACAGGACCACCAAGGTAGTTTGAACAATATTTTACCTCGGGACCACCAAATGCATAAACGCCATCCCAGCACCTAGATTCCAAACAAACCCTAATGTTGCTTGTTTTCTCTTGCACTATAACTGAGTTAATGTTGCTTGTATTCTCCTCAGGGACATGCGAAAGTCCAAGGAATCAGGCTCAATCAAGGTGCACAGAAAGAGCTGCTTATTAATGTTGAATGCTTTAAAGAAAAAAAGTCTCTCAGGTTTCTTCACATTGAGAGTGTGAAATTTAAAGACAAATTTCATCTTCCTATAGGTTTGGGATGGTTGGGATTGCCATCGTGTGACTCTGACTTACCACCATCTGATCTTAACCTACAAAATGCCATAGTAGTTGATCTATCAGAGAGCAATGGCATGGCTGAAGCTCTCATTACTCAAACCTTTTTTGGAGGCAAGGTTAGTAGTACTACGAGTGAATCCTTTCTGGTATTTGTTACACCTTAGATCTCTTTGTTTACCCAAACCTAAAACTTACGAAAACAATTTGCAGTACCTGCACAGTTTGAAAATTCTTGACCTCAGCTATACAAAGATAACTACGATGCCTAATTTCTCTGATGATCGTCCCTTGGTGAAATTGATACTCATCGCGTGTGTAGAGTTAAAAGGTGTTCACGAGTTCATTGGAAAACTCAAGAGATTACAATACTTGGATATGGGAACATGCATGAAGCTGCAAGAATTGCCGGCGGAGCCAGGGGTGGGCATGGATGGGCGGTCGCCCACCCCAGAATTAGAAACCGAGTTGACTTGGGACTCGGTGTTGCTGGTGTTTTTTGTCTGCAGAACCCTAGTTTTGGAGTTTCAGTTTTAGGGTTTTGTTGTTTGCTGGATTTGTGGGGATGGTTTCGAAGGATTCTGATTGGTTCTAAGAGGGGATTGAAGAGTGGAAACAGAGCGGCCTCCATGGACGCCAGGAAGGGTGGGTGAGCGGTCATCGACTCGAAGGTGCGAAAAGTTGGTTTCGTGACAGCCTCCGACCATGTACGCTCGACCCTTGATGCCGCCATGGTGGAGGAAGTCGTGTCGTTGATCTCTGTTATGTCTCCGATCGGGAACACGCTCTCTCCGGTGATGATCCCGCCTCCTCGACATTCCATGGAGGCGACAACACGGGGGATCCCTGTCCCGGTGCCATTGTCACCTCGCCAGAGTCCGAGCAACAACCAACCTGTCGGGAGCTACAAAGTGTCGAACTATCTGTTGAGCACATCGCCGTTGACTTCGCCTTCGAGCAGGACTGAGAGTCTTCCGTCGATTGAGTTATCGGAGGACCCCTCGCCTCGTTGGGTAGCTAAAACGGTGTCAGCAAGCATCGACAGGGACGAAAAGATGGATGATTTCGTGCAACATTCTGCCTCCCTATCGGCTGCTCGTTTTCCCAACACCGGCAATTTGACTATTGTTTCGATGGTGAAACCACTACAACAAAGCAGTAGATTAGCGACGACCACATTCTGTCGCTACGCCTGTTAGCGACAACGAGGCGACGGTATGCTTACGTCGCGAATATTTCGACGCTAACTGGCGACGGATTTATTCCGTCGCCAGGTCCGTTGCTAATTACGACGGACTAACAAGCGCTATATTCCGTCGCCAATCCGTCGGTACTAAACGGCGACCACGGCTTGGCGACGGATTTACTTCTGTCGCTATGCCGTCGCTAGATTTATATGAATAGCGACGGATGGTTCCGTCGCAAACACGAAAAAAAATAAAAAAAAAATTATTTGAAAATTAAATACCGAGAATGGTACAATTTATATTTCCTGTACAATTTATATTTCCTGTAAATAAAAAACAAACCACACAAAAAATTCTATATAACAAGAATCTACAACAATTAATCATTCCACCTTAAAATTAACAAGTTTAATTATTTACAATTCAACAATTACAATTAGGAAACATAAAAAAATAGAACTTCTTCAACACAGTTCTCTAATCATCGCCAAGATTTTGTGCGTCTTCTTGTTCATTGTCTTTATCTGTCCCTTCAGCTCCACTACGCTGATTATCGCTAGCAGCCTACACAAGAAAAGAACAGTCAGTATTGATAAACAAAATATAATGAAATAAATTACACACTATATGTGATTCTATCATGTGCTCATGTGTGATCTAAGGCAATAAAAAAACTCTATATGTGATTCTATCACGCTCATATGTGCTCTAAGGCAGACAAAAAGTTATATATATATGTGATTCTATCATGCTCATATGTGTGCTAAGGCAGTCAAAAAATTGAATATGTGATTATAGCATGTTCATATGTGTTCTAAGGCAGCTAGAAAAACTCTATATGTGATTCTACCATGCTTAGATGTGCTTTAAGGCAGGCAAAAAACTATATATGTGATTCGATCATGCTCGTATGTGTGCTAAGACAGTCAAAAAATTGAATATGTGATTATAGCATGCTCATATGTGTTCTAAGGCAGGCAAAGCAAAAAAATTTATATGTGATTCTATCATAAATGATATATGTTCTAAGGCAGTAAAAAAACTCTATATGTGATTTGTGCATGCTCATATGTGTTTTAAGGTAGTCAAAAAACTGAATATGTGATTATAACATGCTCATATGTGTTCTTAGGCAGTCAAAAAACTGAATATGTGATTATAACATGCTCATATGTGCTCTAAGGCAGGCAAAAAAACTTTATATGTGATTATAGCATGCTCATATGTGCTCTAAGGCAATAAAAAAACTCTATATGTGATTCTATCATGCTCATATGTGTGTTAAGGCAGTCAAAAAACTGAATATGTGATTATAACATGCTCATATGTGTTCTTAGGCAGTCAAAAAACTGAATATGTGATTATAGCATGCTCATATGTGTTCTAAGGCAGTCAAAAAAACTTTATATGTGATTCTATCATGCTCATATGTGTTCTTAGGCAGTCAAAAAACTGAATATGTGATTATAGCATGCTCATATGTGCTCTAAGGTAGGCAAAATTTTTTATATGTGATTATAGCATGCTCATATGTACTCTAAGGCAATAAAAAAACTCTATATGTTATTATAGCATGCTCATATGTGCTCTAAGGCAGGCAAAAAACTATATATCTGATTCTATCATGCTCATATGTGCTCTAAGGCAGGCAAAAAGTTATATATGTGATTTGATTATGCTCATATATGTTCTAAGGCAGACAAAAAACTGAATATGTGATTATACCTGAGAGGGACCTGGAATCGAAGATCCCCTGTTCAGAACAAGATTGTTGATCTCATTTCGGAGAAAGGGGGCGACGGTGTCATGGAAGTAGTTATTCAGTGATTCCGTAACGATCTGGCGTACATCATCACCGGAAAGAATAGTCTGCTGCTTGGAGCTTATGTCGGCACAAGAAGTCGGTGAGCCGTAACTGAAAGAAGCAATAACTGGTGAAATGTTCATATTACTCCCAAACCCGAACACGCGACCTTTTTTGGGTTCACCTGCTGCAGTCACCCATGCCGTAGGATCAAATGATGGATGCTGAGTAGCGTCATCGCCATATCGCTCTACCATCTGTTGCTCATATGCTTCCTACAAAATAATGTTTAAAGTATTCATTAATAATTAATGATAACATTATGATAACTTGCATATATATTGCAATGATTATTAATAGAATTAATACATACCGTTGTCGTTCTCGCCTTCTCTGATACGAAGACTCCCGTGGTCTTCCGTTTATGTGTTTCAACAAACACATCCTTATATGGTACACTGCCTCCCTTTTCAGCTTCCTGCGAAGTTAAATGACAAAAGATTTAGTACACAAGTTTGCAACAATACTTATAAAATTAATATTATATATTGATGAGTTACCATTTTCTTCAGGTGGCTCCCAAATGTCTTAGATCCACCTGTGTGTAGATGGGCTTCGGGCATCTTCGATCGATTTTGTACAGCCTTTGCAGAGCGATTTCTAAATGCATCTTCCGCCCACTTATCGCACATTTTATCCCAGTAATCTCTCCTGATAGTAATAGGACCATGGCCCTTCCACAGTAATGGATCATCTACTACGCCAGATGCTTTTTTTGCTGCAGTCTTCATAGTGTGCAGCATGTCTGCAAATCGATTGGCAACCACCTTCTGCCACACCTTCCTTGCATCATTTTCTTCTACCGTAGTTGCGAAGCGATTCGAAGCCTACAAATATTTTCAGAAAGTTAGTAGATATTACTTAAATAAATTAAATATGAAACACATTAACTATGAGGAACAACTGTATACCATGAATGAGGACCACAATCTGTCTAACACCTCCTTTGGGTACTCTTTCCATTGAGCAACCGGTCCTGGTAGATGTTGAAGAAGTGAATTCCTAATCTCCCGTACTACTTCTTGTGGCTTAAACCTCGTGCTGCACATGAATTGTTACACAGTAAATATCAATATAAAATATTTATAAGATATGCAATAATTGAAAACAAAATACTTACGGTCGATTATCGATATACACTATTCGAATGAGTCTTCTTGTGCCAGCCTGAGAAGACCCTGTTTCCTGTATTGGCTCTTGACTTGTGTGATCAACTGGTGTAGGTGAGTCGTGTACAGGCGCAACATCATTTGTAAAAAAATACATTAGAAATTCTCAGAATGCGCATTTGAACTAATCAAGCATCCAATTAGTTATATGATATACCTATCACAGGAGCCCGTGAAGATGAAGGCTGAGCCTGGCTACTACTGGATGAGCGACCACTATAACCTCCACGAACCATATTCTAACAAATAACATATGGCATACAATACATTCAAATAATTCACATCAAGTATTACAATGCATTCAAGTCATTCACATCAAGCATTGCAATGCATTCAAATCATTCGCATCAAGTATTACAATGCATTCAAATAATTCAAATCATTCATATCAAGTATTGCAATAATTCAAATCATTCGTTGCATAAATTATAATACATTCAAATAATTGAAATCATTCACATCAAGTATTGCAATGCATTCGAATCATTCGTATCAAGTATTACAATACATTCAAATAATTCAAATCATTCACATCAAGTATTACAATGCATTCAAATCATTTGTATCAAGTATCGCAATACATTCAAATAAAATTTTTAATCATTTACATCAAGTATTGCAATACAACTCATGCATTTGCATCAAGTATTACAATACATTCAAATAATTCAAATCATTCACATCAAGTATTGCAATGCATTCGAATCATTCGTATCAAGTATTACAATACATTCAATTAAAAATTTTAATCATTCACACCAAGTATTGCAATGCATTCGAATCATTCGTATCAAGTATTACAATACATTCAAATAAATTTTTTAATCATTCACACCAAGTATTGCAATACAACTTACATCAAGTACTCCAATGCATTTAAATAGAGGTTTGTAGTATAAGATTTTGCTCACTAGCTTGAGAATTCTTCCTCGTCACTAGTTTGACTTTCTTCTTCTTCTTTTTCTTCTTCTTCTTCTTCTTCTTCTTCTTCTTTATTGTTTGCCCATCCACTTGGTACATCATTTCGATCACATTCCTCTATGAATGTTTCATCGGCCAATGGAGATATGACATGCATATCATGCGCAACATCGTGACCATAAGCGAAGTCATAGACATCATCTGATTGATAGTAATCGCTGTCTTCAGCTAACTCATCTTCCTGTAACTAATCATACTCGGGGTATAGTTTGGACTTCACCTTGCAAACTGCCCACCATTCATTTCTATCTGACTTTTTTATACTCGGATATGAAGTATAATAAACTTGTTGAGCTTGCGAGGCTAATATGAATGGTTCATATGTTCCAAACCTAGATTTATGATTCACCTCCACAATGCCTGAAGCTTTGTCGAGTCTTGTTGCAGTTGGATCAAACCAATGACACTTGAATATCGTAACCCTGTTATTAATGCCTAAGTAAGTCAACTCCATTATTTCCTCTATAACACTGTAGTAATCATGTTCATTTTCACCGTAGCTACTACCCTTGACACACACGCCACTATTTATCATTGATTTGTTTATACTGTAGTCTTTTGTATGGAATCGATAACCATTTACGATATACCCGTTGTAGCATTGCACAACTTTGGTCGGACCATTTTCTAAATCACATATTCCTTGATCTTTAACATCACCATTGCGAACCTACGCACAGACATAAACAATGATTGTGATGACGATCAATTAAGTAACTTAGTGTTGTTTATAAGTACAAAATTTATGTTAGCTTCTTTACCAACTATTTCAACCACTCCACAAACTTAGTTTCACGTTCTTTTTATACTTCTGCATCAGTGAGATGTGAAACTTCGCTTTGCAACTCCAGATCAAATCGTCTGCAAACCACAAATACTTATATTACCGAGCCATGTATCCACATATAGAACATAAAAGGATTTATAATTGAGTTGCATATACATATACTTACTCGATGTATGGGTCGATCGCTGAGCAATTAAAAAGAATATAAATGTGTGTTGTATCTTGCTCTCGATCTGTCAATAGCCTTGATCGGCAACTACCGAATGCATGCCCAAGTGGTTGAAATATCGACAGCTTGTCAGCTACAGTTACTTGTTCTCCATCATCGTTACGGGGCGGGCATGTGTAACGTGTTGGAATATGAGGTTCGAAGTATATAGATAAGAAATTTGAAATCTCTTCTAAAGTGTACGCCTCACAAATAGAGCTTTCTACTCTTGCTTTATTACGAACCTTTTTTTTTAGGTCAAACATGCATCTGACAAGAATATACATTTCAAATTTTAAATATCTGTCATTAAAGAGACAAATATAAAAAAACATATACCTTTCAAATGGGTACATCCATCGATATTGCACAGGGCCACCATCCCTTAGTTCATATGGCAGATGTATGATCAAATGTTTCATAACATCGAAAAATGCTGGCGGAAATATCTTTTCTAGCTGACAAACAGTGGTGATGACAGAGTCCTCAAGATTCTTTACATCTGATACAACGACCTCTGATGCGCACAATGTTCTGAAAAATCCGCTCAACTCAGACAATACCCCCCATATAGGTTTGTCTAACATATCATGGAATGCTAGGGGTATCAATCGTTGCATAAAGATATGACAATCATGGCTCTTCAACCCATATAACTGTCTATCATCAATCTTCACAGCCCGAGCAATGTTAGAGACATATTCATCTGGAAATCTCAGTTGTCTCAACCATTGACATACATGTTTTATTTGATCAGGTCTGAGCACGTACTTTGCCTTTGGTTTCAGTACTTTGCCATTATACTCTTTGAGTTCCAATTCTGGTCTTTTACATATTAATTTTAAATCCATACGGGCCTTCGGATTATCCTTTGTTTTTCTTTTAATATTCATTACTGTATTGAACACATTATCAAACACATTTTTCTCTACATGCATCACATCCAAATTATGTCGTATCAATAGGGTCGGCCAATACGGTAGTTCTAAAAAAATAGATTTCTTCGTCCAATTGTGATCCTTCCCAAATCCACGGAAGGGTGTAGGACTGCGGGCATCTGTTAATACATTTGGAAAGTATCACAATCTTCTTAGAATCTCTATGCCAGACAATCTTGAGGATGGATCTTCTTTTTCAGTTGTGCATGCTTTAAACACATTCTTTTGACGTCGGAACGGATGATCGCTGGGTAGAAATCGACGATGGCACTCAAACCAGCAAGGCTTCCTTCCATGCCTCAATCTAAAAGCTTTGGAATCCTCCATGCAGTACGGACAAGCCAACCTCCCATGTGTGCTCCAACCAGATAACATACCATATGCAGGGAAGTCACTGATTGTCCATAGAACAGCGGCCTTCATGTTGAATTTTTGTTTTTTGTGGGCATCATACGTGGTAACACCGTCATCCCACATTACTTTTAGTTCATCAATCAATGGCCTTAGATATACATCAAGATTTTGGCCAGGTGAGGTCGGACCAGGTATCAACAGAGACAAGAAAAGATTTGGACGTTTCATACACAAGCTTGGTGGAAGGTTGTATGGAGTTACAAATACTGGCCAACATGAGTATGGAGTTGATCTACCCCCAAATGGATTAAATCCATCTGTACATAGACCGAGTCTAACATTTCACACTTCCATTGTGAAGTTCTGATGAGTACGATCAAAGTGCTTCCAAGCTTCAACGTCAACAGGATGCGTGATCTTGTTTTCATCGTGTCGAACTTTATTTGCATTCCATCTCTTGTGTTTAGCTGTCCTTGAAGACATATACAATCGCTGCAATCTAGGAGTGATAGGAAAGTAGCGGAGCGACTTGTATGAAACTTCCTTTGATCTCGTGCTACCATTGCCTCTTGTCTTTGGCTTGAACCGAGGATGCCCACATGACGGGCATGATATGTTGTTTTCCTGCTCCTTGAAATACAACATGCAGTGATTTGGACAAGCATCAATCTTTTTGTAACCCATACCTAGAGCGTTGACCATAACTTTCGCACGATAGAAATTTTGTGGCAATTTCTCATCTTTGGGCAACATACTCTTCACAATCATGCACAAACGGTCAAAACATGATTGACTCAAATTATACTCAGACTTCAAATTCATTAGTTGAAGAACTGCAGACAAGATAGTGTGACTCTCACAACCATTCCAAAGTGGCTCATCAGCATCTCTAAGTAAATCATAAAATCTACTAGCTGCATCGTTTGGTGATTCTTCATCTACGGCAGTTCTTACATCGCTAGAACTCATAGCAGAACCCAGTTCTGTTCCTGCGGCATCAAATATCAAATTTGTATATGGATTATCGTGCACCACATTCACCCGTACATCAAAATCGTTTCTAAATTCTTCTCCATGAAACGTCCAGTTCTGATAATCACTCACAAAACCCTTCCTGTATAGGTGATGTCTAACGCCATGAGGTTCTACAAATCGATTATTCTTACAAATCTTGCAGGGACACCTAATCCGACCTGTGGGATCTACTGTACTGACACTTGCCGATGCAAATTCAATAAAACTGTCAACACCATCCATATATTCATGCGATAACTCATTGTCCACTATCCTACGGTACATCCATTCACGGTTTGCAGTCATTTTATCGTATGATGTTACGAATAGTATCCTAACCAGTTAAAAGAGAACCATCAGAATGCTATGATGAAGAAAATATCAAATTTATCATGCAATATATGATGTCATACAATCACAAGAATTATGATGCATGCATTGATAACTTAATATTTTCATGTGCAAACTATTCATGACACGATACATTCATTTGAAGCATGCTTTCAGTATGCAATTTCACATGGAAGACATAATCAAATTTAAAGTAACTACATGCAAGCATGGATACAATCACATCAAACATTGCAATACATCGAAATAATTCATATCAAACAAATGTCAAACATGTACCTGCAGCAAACACACTTCAATATCCCACTAACTACAACCATGCCTAGCATGGACTCCGTACTCAAAAAATAAGAACACTTCCATATTCATACATTAAAATCATGCTCAGCATGATCTCCGAACTCCAACAAAGCAGTCCTAGATATCAACAACTAAGTGAGTGTGTGAACAATAAAGTGTTATATTCAATAAATTAAATAACATGTGATGTGCTTGCATCACTTACTCACCACGGGTATTTACCCGATTTGCATTATTTTTGTCACTTACTTACCACGGGTGGCGGGGCACAAGCGAGTTCCGTTGATAAATCTGCAAAAAACACTGTGTTAAAATGAATATTGAAGCTAATTAGGGAAACACAAACACCTATGCAATGCAAAAAATAACTAAACTGATGATGATATATCTAATGATGAAATGCGATGAAATAAAGTGTGCAAGTAATGTACTGCAATGAATATTGAAGCTAATTAGGGAAACACAAACACTTATGCAAAGGAAGCAAAAAGACTAAACAGAACCTTTACAAGAATGAAAAACTAAAAGATTAACAAAAATTAGCAGAACAAGAAATGCAGACAAGGAATTATCTAAACATGAAATGCAATGATGAAAAGCAAACACAGAAAAATGAAACAAGAAAATAACTAGAAAAACACAATTGGAAATTGAAATACAGGAAAACAGAAAAATGAACTTGTAAAAAAATTCAGGAAAATAAATTTTGAATGAAATAGACATAAAAAAATCAGATAAAAGCATGAAACATAAAACTGGACAAACAAATTTTTGAATGAAAGAAAAGAAAATAGGTAAAAATTAAAAACAGGAAATTAGAACCAGAAATTAAAAACAGGAATAATTAGCAACAGAAAAAAAAACTGAAAACTATACCTAATGTAAACAGTAAAGCAAACAGAAAATTACTAAAAATTTAGAAAAGAAAAACAGGTAATGTAATGCTGAAAAAGAAAGCAAACAGGAACCGACTCAATTGAAAAGCAGGAAATTCAACAATGAAAACAGAAAAATAAAAAATTGACATCAAACAAGACATAAAATGAAAATCAGATTTATGCTAAAGATGAAAACAGGAATTGGAATAGTTCGAGAATTAGGAAACACAAATCTATTACGATGACTGAATCATAATGCATAAACACTGAATTAAAAACAAATAGAGACAATTGAATGTAAACTGAAAGTGTAATGCAGAAAAAAAACACAAGAAATAAAAAAAAAACATGAAATTGACGACTGTAAAACAAGAAAAATTAACAATGAACAACAACAATCGACAAACAATGAAAATAAAAACTCAGATCTATGAACCGATTAAAAAAATTTAGAGATGCTTAAGATGGGAAACAGAGAAACAAATGCTAATTCGATCTATTGTTTTTTTCTTTTTTTTTTATTTCTCTTATTTTTGTTTTTTATTTATTCTGTTTTATACAGAATTAATGGAAGAAGAAGAAAATGCAGATGAGGAAGAAGAAGAAGAAGAATAAGAAGAAGAATAAGAAGAAGAATGAAGATGACTTACCATACCGGAAATGATTACCTGCGCGTCGTCGGGCAGTGGCGGGAGGCTGACGTGGAGCAGCGGCTGGCGAGCGGTGGACGGCTGGCCAGCGGCGGCTGGCGAGCGGTGGACGTCTAGCGAGCGGCGGATGGCGAGCGATGGACGGGGAGCGGCGGCTGGCGAGCGGCGGCGGTCGGGCGGTGGCGAGAGCCGACGGGCGGCGGGAGGGAGAGGGCGGCGGGCGGGAGCAAGACAGCGAAACAGGAAAAAGAGAAAGAGGGATGGGATTAGGGATTTACGTGACATTTAGCGACGGCTTAGCGACGGAATAATTCCGTCGCTAAGCCGTCGTAAATCAAAATACCAAAAAAGCAACGGAATATATTCTGTCGCTACGTCGTCGCTAATTAGCGACGGATTAGCGACGACAAAGTTCCCTCTCTAAATCCATCGCTAAAATGGTGTTCTTGTAATAAGAATTAGCGACAAAAAATTGCAGTCGCTAATCCGTCGCTAAGTAGGGACGGATTAGCGATAAAAGTTGTTTCCTCGCTAATCCGTCGTGAATTAGCGACAAATTGTTTCTCTAGCTAATCTGTCGCTAATTAGCGACGGAAAAAATCCGTCACAAATTTTCGTCACTAATTAACAATTTTCTTGTAGTGAACCGCCTCCAGGAGTTCAAGGTAAACCCTTCTCACTTTTTTTCAATCCATTTGTCTCTATAGTTCATTTTGGGGTAACAATTTCAGAGATTTCAATGTGAATATTGTTGTGACATATATGAGAATAGTTTTTTGTTTTTGGATATTGAAAATCCAAAAATTGTGGTTAAATTCTATATCAGGTTTGGGCTTTGGTAAGTGAACAAGACTCGTATATGGATTGTGGTTTCTTTATCTTTGTCTGTGAGAGAAAACACATAATTGAAGAGGTTCACTTTTAGTGGGTGTAAACGAGTAAAGGTTAGATTTAAGCATTTTGGTTATTAGGGGGCAGATTGTTGTTTATCGTATTACCATAGGACTCCTTATCCTTCGTTCTTGTATTTCAGTTGCATAGCTAATAAATCTAGTTAATGGGAAATGCTACTAAATTCGAATTGAAAAATCGAACATGTTCAAATAGTTCCTTATTGATCCCTTCCCAGCAGGATCGTCCTGCAAGAATTGTCCCCGAGACCCGAAGTCTGCCCACCCAATGAAAAACTTCTGTCTCCGCCACTGCCCGGTGCCATTGGCCAATTAACCTCTCTTAAAGACCTTCATCTCCAATGGTGTGAAGAGTTAATTGGAGTTCATGAATCCATTGTAAAACTCAAGAGCTTAGAGTACTTGGATATGAGAACATGCAAGAAGCTAAAGACGTTGCCTGACACCATTAACCAATTAATCTCTCTTAAAGTCTTTAATCTTGGATGGTGTAGCAAACTTAAGTGTTTGTCAGCCCAATTAGAGAAGATGGAATCACTAGAGGAGCTTCATCTTAACCACACAGACACAACAAAATTGCCTGATTCAATAGGTGAGCTTGGAAAACCGTGCCAGCTATCTTTAGATCATTTCCACCGCTTTTTGGGAAAGCTACCTAATTCATTTACAAAATTGGACTCTTTACAAAAGTTGACAGTAATTGGCATCACCTTGAAAGGATTAGAGGATGGCATTATTGATCTGATGGGCATCCGTGAACTAAGAGTTCCATCGTGTGAGTTGCTTGTTGCACTACCCAATTCATTGTGTAAAAAAATAAGAGAGCGTTGTTTAACTGGTTCCCTGATTGAAAAGTTACCAGATGATATCAATCGACTGGAAAACCTCGACACCTTGTTACTAAAATGCGAGGAAGTTAGAGATCTACCTGATTGGATTGGGGATCATTTGGGGAACCTTAGGATTTTTTAAGTAGAGTGCAAGAATCTTGAATCACTACCTGATTCATATGGGAAACTAGAAAGCCTTGAGATCTTCAAACTCAGGTCCAAGAAACTGGAAATTTTACCCCACTCGATTACGTCATTGGGAAGTGTTAAGGAATTGAAGTTAGAGTGCTCGATTCTGGAATCTCTACCTAATTCAATTGGAGAAATGAGCAACCTTGAGACCTTTGAAGTGAACTGTAAGGATCTTAAGGCTCCATCAGACCCAATTGGGCCATTGCCAAACCTCAAGAAGTTCTCATTGAAGTACCAGAAACTAGAGACTTTATCTTACTGGATTGGTGGCATGGCAAGGCTTGAAGAATTGTCATTAGATCTGTGTGAGGATACCAAAGACCTGCCAGATGCCTTAAGTTTGCCTGGTTCGGATTCCTCCAAAGCCACCCAAGTTTGAATGTTTTGTGCATAACTAACGCAGAAAGTGAGACGACTTACTACCAGGTTGAATTACAAAGCAACCTCAATGCAACGAGTGGCTCGCAAGTTTGAGGGTTAAATGTGACACATCCTTTCTGGTAATCTTTCCTATCTCACAACAGTAGAGAAACTATTTTCCTGGCAATGTAACTGGTCAAACAGTGCATTCCAGACTAATATGGCATACATATTTGATCTATATGATATTTGGTCTTAGGCTAGAGCAAGATTGCCTGACTAAAAAGTGGAAGCGAGAAGAAATGCATTTTAAAATGTATAGAAAGCGGCAAGCGAGAAATAAAAAATCCATGTAAGAATTGAATGAGAATTGAATTGAAATAAAAAAAAACTAAAATAGAAGTGATATTCTTAAATTTCATAATTTTATAGTGTAAGAATTTAATTTTTTAGCAAAATCTAAAACTAATTATTGCCAATTTAAAGAAAGCACATGGAAGTGAGTGAGAAGCGTGAAAGAAAACATATAAAAATATAAAAAATAGAGTGAGAAAATATATAAAGTGTGTAGAAAATATAGGAGAAGCATCAAAGAATCGAGATTCCCATCAAGTTTCGAAAACAAGTAGTATCGCACTTTTGAAACAAGTTTTCGAAAAGCAGGCTTCCCACCAATCTTAAAAACTTATGGTAACTATTAGAACGAGATTCTATCTCAGTCATGATAATCTCTATCGTAACTGAGTTAAAGATAAAGATAAGCATCGGATAACTATAAGCTTATCGTTATCCCGACTTATTTCGTGGAGATAACCACAATGTTTTTGTATATATATGTGACTCTTGTACATGTGTAAAAGTATTTAATGAAACAATTTTTTTCAGTCTGTGTTGGCTCTTCTCCTAAAATGTTTTCTTCAACTGCATTACCATAATCCTAATATAATATCAGAGCAGTCGACATCTTGATCAACTTTATTTTTTTAGTTTAAAGTTTCTTCGTTTTTCGCTCAGGCTAAAACGCCTGAAAATGTTACAACCGCTCTTCCTTGCGTATGCACTCTTATCTATGCATCCCTACAAGTCGGCGCCTTTCTTCTACCTGTTTTGGTGTGGATACCCGAAATCTCTGTCTTGGCCTCACCCTCAGACGTCGCAGTCACGCACGCAAAACTCGCTACAGCCAGCCCTTTCTGCATACACTCCCTTCTCTACGCCAAAGCCTGCACAACCCTACGCGCTTACTCCTTCACACCACATGTAGGTTGCATGTCAGCGCCTGTGCACTCTTGTTAGCCGAAGCCATAGAGCACTCACTTCTTGTTTCAGTTTTGGGGACACCTCAAACCCTTTTGGATGCACCTTCTATGTGTTTATTCTCCCACCAGCACTCACCACAAACTATTGGTCCTTTTGTTCTTCTGTATCTTCCGCTGCTATAGCGTGCACTGCATTGCATATTTTATTTTGTTGGTCTGAGCACTAGCATGTTGTTGTGATGTTACTCCTTTCAATGATTGTGTGAAGGTTTTGTTGAACATAAAAAGGCAGTTTTTTTATCTTTCCAATTTCAGTTCTGCTCATCTTTGGTATTATCCACTCGAATGAATAGGGGTACTTTTCTTGTATACTAGTTTTTGGTTCCCATGTACACTCTTTGATGTCATGGTGTTGCCAACGTACCTTGACCAAAAGAATGGTCTTGGTACTCAGTACATGTTCCTTACTGTCTAGAATCTCGACTAGTCTCTCCTTCATAGTACGAACCTCTTGAATATCCACATCTTTATATTAGATTATATGGGATGGATCATGCACATAATTTCACAACATGGATATGTGAACTACATGGTGTATCTACGAATACTGGAGAGGTAATGCTAATCTATATGTTGTCTTACTAATACGTTCTAGTATTACAAATGATCCAATATATCACTACAAGAAAATCATGGATTAGCGACGGCTTATATCCATCGTTAATCCGTCGCTAAGCCGTCGCTAAACAGTTTAGCGACGGATTCGCGACGGATTAGCGATGGATAGAGGCCATCGCGAATTTTTGCTCGCTAATTAGCGGGAAAACTTATTTGTCGTTAATTCCGTCGCTAATTTGCGACAGATTAGCGACGGACATTATCCGTCGCTAATCCGTCGCTAAATTTAAAAAAAAAATAAAAAAAAATGATCCCTGTCGGGCGGTATTCCGGCAGCAATAAGCCGGACTTATACCGCACCCGACAGGCATCGTCGTCCTCCGTGAACCGGCGTCGTCGTCCTCCGTGAACCGGAGGACGACGACGCCGAAGGCAGACCTTACATGGCACCGCCTTCGGGGGCAAGGGCTCGCACCCCTTGATCATCAGCCGCTGCGCAAAGATGTCGTCCGTCGGGCACGTCCCCCCGATGTCGTACGACATGTACTGCTTCAGCTCCTCCTGGAACCGTCGGCAGTCGTGACCCACCGGCGGGTAGATCTCCTCGGAGCCGAAGGTGGGCGAGAAACCCACGGGGTCGTTCTGGCCGCTATTGCTCCCCCGTTCCGGCAGCGACTCCTTCAGCCGAGCCAGCTCCATGAGCAGGTTCTCGAGGAGGGTGTTGGAGGAGTGAAGCTGGTTCTGCACCTCGGAGAGATGGGCCTCGGTCGTGACGAGGCGATTTTGCGTGGTGTTGAGCTCATGGAGAAGCTCGTGGGCGTCAAGCACGCTGCCCAGGCGCTGAGAGTATTGGGACCAGTTGAAAGGTTCAGCCTGGCCTCCGTGGGAATAAGAAGGGAATGGAACGGGATGGAATGAAGCAACCCGGTAGGATAAAAAAGCAAGAGGAGAGGGGGAGAGTGGGCCCGATTTAAATTTCGAAAGGGAGAGAGGGAAAATTTCGCGCTCGATTTAAATCGAAAATTAGCGAGGGATTTAGCGACGGAATTTTTCCGTCGCTAATCCATCGCTAATTAGCGACGGATTAGCGACGGAAAAATTCCGTCGCTAAATCCCTCGCTAAAATGTTTTTTTGGTATTGAGAATTAACGACGAAACAATTGTTGTCGTTAATCCGTCGCTAATTAGCGACGGATTAGCTAGAGAAAACTTTCATCGCTAATCCGTCGCTACTTAGCGACGGATTCATGAAGAAAGTTTTCTCTAGCTAATCCGTCGCTAATTTGCGACGGCAAAAATCCGTCGCAAATTTCCGTCGCTAATTAACATTTTTCTTGTAGTGTATCTGAGACTGAGCTTTCCTTTTTGCTAAACCTAAAAACACTTTTGGTAGAAGATATCTTGATGAAAACCAAATCTCCCATGAAAAAAGTGAGTTCCCTCTGTCTCTGATATGCATAACTCTTTTGCCAACTCTGAGCAGTACTCAACCTATCCCTAATCATTTTTGCTTGTTGCATATAGTGTTGCAGCATCATTGATGACTCCAATGTCCTATTACCAATTTCTTCCTAGTAAATCGGGGATCGACAAGGTCATCCATATAGAGCTTCATAGGTATCATTTTGATATTCGTGTGGTAACTATTGTTATATGTGAATTCATCTAGTGCTGTATGCATAACCCAATCACCCTTCTAGTTAAGAACATAAGCATGCAACATGTCCTCTATTGTCTATATTGTTCTTTTTTACTATTTGTTCCTTTGTGGATGAAAAGCGGTACTAAATTTTAGCTTTGTACCAAAAGCATAATATGAAGCGACGATCTCAATCCAATATAATTGAGACTGATACCCCCGTGCAATTGAATAATTTTCTGAATATACACTTTTGCGAGACATTCCAGTGGTTGATTGACTAGAATAGGTAAGAAATTGTCGTTAGGTTCTAAGTAAACCTATCATAAAATTCATTATGATATCCTCCTATTTTCACTGTGGAATGTCCATCTATTGCATCATACCACTAGATTTTTTATGCTTAATTTTGACTTGCTGACAAGTCAAATATTTTGGGACATACCTTGTGATCTCTCATTTCATTCTATTCTGTCAATATCTCTGTTGTAGGTTCTTATACATTTTTGTAGTTTCCGAATGTATGGTGTATTTGGATCAGCGAACCTCATTCAGCAATTCTTTTCTTATTTTTTGGTCATTTGGCCATTCATCTACAAGCTTCCATCATCCTTCAATCTAAAAGAGGTATATTAAGGATCTATCTTTTGTGCCTCGATAATCTTAGCAATGAACTCAGGCTAAATGGTCAAACTGAATATCCTAATCAATCTAGAATCATCACAAAAATGTCTCCAGTCTATAAATTCTTCTAACATTTTTCAGTCTTGTCCCACTAGACTGGACAAGTTGTTTCCTGCTTTTCAGCTTAAAGCACCAGTCACGACGTTGGCTTTTTTAGGAAGGTAAAAGATAGTAAACTCGTAATCTTTTATAAACTCCAAACAATGCCATTAACGCATATTCAGTTCGTTTTGAGGATATAAGTATTTTACACTCTTGTAGTTTATGAATACCTCAAATTGCTCCTTATATACATAATATCACCATATCTTCAATATAAATACAATGACTGCCAATTATAGATCATGTGTAGGGTAGTTTGTCTCATGTGTCTTCAGTTGTCATGATACATATGCTATGATCTTTCTGTGTTGCATCAAAACACATCTCAATCCAGTTCCCGAGGCATCGATATAGACTATAAATCTGCCTGGTCTAGACGATAATATCAACACTAAGCCTGTGGTGAGTTTATATTTCAGGGTTTAAAAATTCAACTCACACTTGTCGTTCCATTCAAATTTGATGTCTTTTTATAGTAGCTTAATCATGGGCAAGGCTATTCATGAAAAGTTCTGGATGAATCGTCTATAATAGCCTACCAATCTTAGAATGTTTTTTATATCACTAACATTCTTTTATTGTTCCTAGTTCAATACTACATCCATCTATTGTAATACCTATGATTTTTCATGAATATTCTTACAAATAATAAATTGATATTGATAATAAGAGGCATGAAATAAATACAAAAATTCAAAAAAAAAATTAACCTTATTGAAAATTGCACTCGAAACTAATTTCAGTAAAAATGACATTTATGAGAATAGCATTTAAATAATTATGACAAATTAACATTTGAAAGAATTTCACACAAATTTGAAATAATTTGACTTACATGTAGTGTCATTTCATCAAAAATAAAAATTTAGTTTTAGGCATTTTAAAATCCAAAATATCAAATAAAGTTAATTAATAAATGAATTAATATGGAATGAAAAATTAGATTTAATCAAATTCTATAATGAAGTAGAGGTCGACAGGTGAGGTGTCTCCTACGGGGCCCATTCTATGTGTCAAGTCAAGTTAAATTGAAAATTTTAAAAGTTAATAAAAAAAACAATAGGGTTATATTTTATCCATATGAACTCATCTATAAAGAGCTGAGCAACTTGATTTTTTTCCTAGGCTCAATTAAAAGCTCATTAAACTTTTTAAAATTGTAATTGCATCATCTTCGCTTGTGTGGCCCAACTCAAACCTATCAGGGTTGGATCATCCAAGATATGGTTATAGATTCTTGGATTCTGTATTTGGATGACATTTTGTCACCCATTTGTCTATTCTTTCATATAAATAACATTTCTCGTTTCTCTAAAAAAAATAACTATCTAGGTCCTAATTTGAGTGTAATCTTCAAGATTTTTTTAAAAAAATTCAATTAAGCTAGAGTATCTTAACTTTTAAATAAGCCAAAAATTAGGCCAATCCGATATCGGGGTCAAAGGTTATGACCAAGGTGACTTGTTTCGTAAAAATCTTAGGTTTCAAGTAGGGTACACTTTAAGTAAAATTTTTACAATAAGAATGATTGAATTTAGTTTTTTTAATTTAAAAAATTAATTAAAGTAGATGAAGTTAGTTTTTCAATGCACCAAATTGTTTGGAAGGACAAGCCTGCCGACTAGTTTCCAACCACTTCTGATATGTAACTGATTCCAAAATTTATATCCTGGTAGGTGCCTTTCTAACCACAGCTTGCCAAACAAAAAAAACATATACTCTCCATTGCCTTGATGTTGTGGAAATTGTCGGGTTGAAGTGGGTCACAATTTTATGGAATAATATTCAAGAATTCATTGTTTTTCATTCATTTCATAAATGATATACCATTAATATCTTTTTTATATTAACTTGATATAATTAATTGGTTTCAAAATAATATTTTTTTATATATTTTGATTTTGCCGTGCTTTGGGAATAGTTACTAAGCTTAAGCTTCTTCGTTTAAGTGCTTTGCTTATAGTAATGTTTGTTAGCATATAATCTTCTTAAACGAATAGCATGTTCTATCAATTTACATATTTAAATTTTGACAAAGGGATAATTTATTTTAAAATATCAATAAGACTCAATCTAAAACCTAACCTGTTAAGACCCGATACATTAGCATCTGAACCAGTTAACTCAAATGGGTTTGCATTTTTCAAACATACGTAGACCAAACCTAGACTCAAATAAAAAAGGGTCAGGTTTTGGTATAATTTTTAGACCCAATTAAAGAACGGTTCTAATATTTCAGATGTAAAACCCAATATGGAATAAAAAAACACATTTTTAAAAAAGTAAGGGGGGTGGGTGAGGATAAACCTCGCCCTCCATAATGTCGGATGCAGTGGTGTAGCTAGGATTCATGTGAGCGGGGGGCAAACAGGGTGTAGCAAAAAAAAAGATTTGGTGTGATAGTGGGGAGTTCGGTGGCAGCGCCCCCAATTTTTTTTTTTTTGGGATAAAAGAAAAAATGGCTGAAATTTTTAATAAAAATCTATTTCATATGGACAAATACAAACTATTTGCTGCTGTCAGGGCTGGGCTGGGTTGGGCTGGGCTAGAACTGGGCTACAAAAATGGATAAAAATCTATTTCATATGGAATCAAGGCTGGGCTAGGACTGGGCTTTTAAAAAAACAAATTATTTTACCCCCCCCCCCCCCCCCCCGGTCAGGTGGGGTAAGGTGAACTCCCTACCCCACTCGATGAAAGAGAAAAAAAACAAGGATTGTGAGAGGGAGTTGAGAATGAGAGAGAATGTAAGGTGTAGCCAGAGTGCCACCGCCAGAACACCACCACATTAGAAGAGGTAAAAGTCCTCCTCTTTCCTATTTTTTAGAAGGTTGGAAGCCATGATGGCCAGTGTGAGAAAAGAAAAAGTTGGCAGCCATAATTGTCGGCATCGCTATAGAGAAGCAAAAAAAAAAAAATACAATTGTCGGCAACCTCAACCTTTGCGGCATGGGAGGAAGCCGGCAGCCACTGGCTACCGGTATCATCCCAGAGAGAAAGATAAAGAGAGAGAAGGGGAGGAAGCTAGCAACCTCAACCCCCTCAACAAAGTGAGTAGGTAAACCAGACCAAGTCAGGTCTGTCTAGACTCAACTGGGTCGGTTTGGGTGAGATCAATACTGAACCAACTCAGAAAAAAAAATGTATTGGTTGATCAAACTGAACCGAGTCGGTCTGACCGAACATGACTGAGTTGGTCTGACCGAACTGGTATGAGTGTGAACCCAGACTGGGTCGAGCCTGACTAAGACCGACTCGGTCTGGGTCAATCTAGTCAAAGTGCTCTTGAGCTCATCTTGATTGATCGAACCGGACCGAGTCAGTTTGACCGAAACAGTCTGGGTGTGAACACAGAGAATCGGGTCTCATAAGACTTAGTTCCTATTTGGGTCTAGATTGAACTGGACTAGATTGTGTCTGGGTCGAGTTTGATCTAGTTAGTTTAGACCAGACCCAAACTGAACCGGGTCAGAATCCAGTCTATAACTTGTTGGACCAGGTCTAGATCCAGATCAAAATCGGTTCTAGATTCAGTTCGTGACTAGTGGGATCAATTCTAGATATAGAATATAACTGGATCTGGATCCATATTATAACTAGATGGATCAATTTTAGATCCAGATCAGAACCCAAATGCAAAGTCAAATGGATACCCATATTGGACCATGTATTCAAGTCAACCAATAAAAAGATGGAAATAAAAATTAATAAGAAACGGTTAAAGCAATGAAAATGAAAGGAAAGATCGAGTATCATTCCTAGAGCAACATAGTAGTATAAATAAAGATAACCCCACCATCTCAAACCTTCATAAAATGTCATCAAATATTTTATACAATTTCAAATAAGAATGCACTTCATCCATCCCAAGTTTCAAAATGGATGATACCAGTGACTAGGGAAACCTAGAGTAACCAGTAACAAACATGCCAGCAATCCCAAAACCAACTTGCATGCTGCAAGTTGGGAGGGAAACCTGCAAGATGAAGAACTGATCAAACACAAGATGATAAAGAGGGAGGTTGAATACCTGACGACTGTTTTTGAACGACGTCGAGTCTAAGATGCCCTACCCTTAATGATTAGCAATCTGGAGAAACTTGTCTGAGATAATAGGACTATTCCCATCCACCCAGATGGCAAAGGCGGGCCTTCTAATTCCATCTCAACAACTCAACATCCTTCGTGAGCCACACGGTTTCAAGAGAGGGAGCGGCGATACCAAATATCACTGATAACCACCCGTTCCTTCAAAACGAGTCCATTTTCTTCTTCATTCAACCAGGACGAATAGTTTGCCACTATCATCTCCACTGTAGGATCTCCACATCCTTCTCTTAAATGCCTATTTATCTCCTCATCCTCCGCAAATATGAAACGATCTGCATATTTACGATTTTTCAATTTCTTTGAGCCGTCAACGTGCAGCACCCTGTCTGCGGTGACTTGGATCGCAGGGGGTATAACAGAGACAGATATTTTCCTGCTTTCCGTCGAAATCCTGATTATTTCAATAAGCAGGGGTTTGCTCGTGCATCCTCTCAGAAAGGGAAAGAATACTTACAGACCAACGAGACATCCGAAAATACTGAACTCCTCTAGGCTATGAAATGTGGCCTCCTGTATCAGAAAACATATGTGGATGGAATTAGTCATGATGCCACACAACGTGTCCATGGATCTACGAGTACGAGACATAAACTTCAGAAAAGTAAAGATACCTCCAACTGTCTCCAAATTAAATAAAAATCAAGGCTTCTACAGCCGTACATATGCAAGGTCTTTAGGGACCCCAGATTCTCTAAGCCAGGGACTCTCGTGAGGTTCAGGCATCCTCCTAGATTCAGTTGGCATAGGTTCTTCAAATCCCCTATGGAATCTGGTAATTCTCTTATTCTGCAACCATCAAGTAGCAATTCCCTTAAGAGTTCCAACTTTCCGATGGAATCTGGAATTTCGTTCAATGAATAGCAATGCCTCAGAGATAAGTGCTCAAGATTCGTCAGTTCTCCTATGAAACTTGGTATCGATTTTATTGGACACCAATCAAGGACCAACACTTTCAAGTACTTCAATCTCCCAATGGATTTCGGTATTTCTTTCAAATAACAGCACGCACCCAAAGACAGGTGGCATAGGTTCTTCAAATCCCCTATGGAATCTGGTAATTCTCTTATTCTGCAACCATCAAGTAGCAATTCCCTTAAGAGTTCCAACTTTTCGATGGAATCTGGTAATTCTCTTATTCTGCAACCATCAAGTAGCAATTCCCCCAAATCCCTCAAGAGTTCCAACTTTCCGTTGGAATCTGGTAATATTCGTATTCTGCAAAGATCAGGTAGCAATTCCCTGAGTTCCAACTTTTCGATGGAATCTTGTAATTCGCTTATTATGCAACCATCAAATAGCAATTCCCATAAGAGTTCCAACTTTTCGATGGAATCTGGATTTTTTTTCAATGAATAACAATGCCTCAGAGATAAGTGCTCAAGATTCGTCAGTTCTCCTATGAAACTTGGTATCGATTTTATTGGACACCAATCAAGGACCAACTCTTTCAAGTACTTCAACCTCCCAATGGATTTCGGTATGTCTTTCACGTGGCGGCTGTTATTCCAACCTTGTGAAAAAGGGATTTCAGAAAAGAGATTTCAAGCCTAGAGGCACGTTCTTAAGATCGCTATCTTTAGAACTTCAATCGCCCCACTCCGGGAATTCCGAAGATGCGAAAAAGGGTTTTGTTACGACTGAGTTCCTAGGATACAACTAGGCTTGAACCTCAAGAGAGTCATTGCTTCGCAAGAACAGATGACCTCTCCCACACATGAACTTTGCAAGCCAAACCAAGAAGAAAGAAAGGAGAAAACTGGAGAGTCAGAAATTCCAATGTCTCAAAAGACGGAAAAGAAAGAGATTTATAGACTTGTGAGAAAGGCCAAAATGTTTTGAGATTAATGAGATTAATGGCCATAAACCAGACGGTTTGAAAATAGGGCGAAAAGGTCCTTGAACGGTCACCCACCTTTGACTGTCAATCAAAGGCCTTCAAAATGGTCCAACAGACACAATGCAATATAAACTCAATATAAATGCTATTAAAACCTTTCAAATGGCCAAATATCTCAAAACCGAAAATCCAAAATGGACATTTGCACCTCGCACAACTACGAGTGTGCGAAGTGCGCCATCAAAACGCCACATTGCGCCTCAAGCACCCTTGCGCACGCACACACGCACGAACGACGCATTTGTTGCTGCACAATGCGCAACAACGTTCACAATCCACCTAAAGACTTAAGGCTTACCAAAGTAAAGAATAGATAACAAACTCTCTATTTAAACCCCTTAAAAAACTTTTTTCTCTTAGATATGGGACTAAACTTTTTCAAAACACTTTTGGTAGTAAACAAAATCATCAAGATTTAATATTTTCAATGAATAGCAATGCCTCAGAGATAAGTGCTCAAGATTCGTCAGTTCTCCTATGAAACTTGGTATCGATTTTATTGGACACCAATCAAGGACCAACTCTTTCAAGTACTTCAACCTCCCAATGGATTTCGGTATGTCTTTCATGTGGCGGCAACCCTTCAAAGATAGGTGATGGAGGTTCTTCAGGTTCCCTCCTCTCTTTAGGTTTCCAATGGAATCTGGTAGTCTTTCTAATGAACTACAATCATCGAGATTGAGCTCTTCCAAAGACACCAAACTTCCAATAGATTCTGGCAGTTGACTAAGTGAACGACAGCCCCTAAAGGATAGTTGACATAAGCTCCTCAAGTCTCCAATATAATCTGGTATTCCTGTTAAGGAACTGCAATCATCAAGTATGAACTCTTTTAGAGACTCCAAACTAATAGCCATCATATTTCCTGCTGATTCATTGCTCAATACACGGTGAATGCCAGAGATGGAACCTTTTGATGATTCATTGTCACTCATCCTGAATGGTAGGCTCCAAAGCTTTGAACACTTTTTAAGGTTGAGGACTTCCAGAGAATTCAATTGGAAAATGCTACAAGGTAGTGCCGTTAGTTGTAGACATTCAATCAAACTCATAAAGACAAGCCTTTTCAGATGTCCCACAGATTCATCAATTTCAACTAATCTTTGGCAACCATCAAGAATCAACTTCTCCAAGCATGGGACACGCGTGAAATCAGGTGTCCTGACAAGAGTCCTACAATGAGAGAGATCGAGAACTTTCAATTTGTTAAATACCTGCAAAAGTATTCTGGTTAGGAAAGAACATGCATTCAAATTATAGACATCACAGTAAGTGTTATTTTGTGACTAACCTTTAGACTAGGCGGTTGTGGAAGACTCGTTTGATCCCCTTTCTCATGCCAACAAAAAATGATATTACTATCAGTCAGGTTGAGGATAATAAGTTCCTCAAGAGTCCAGTCAAAAATCAGCAGCGGCTCCATTTGACGCACATTCTCACCAGCTTGATTATCCAATAGCTTCATCATATCATCCTTATGAGCGTCAAGCCCCATCGGATATTTAACTACGTCAAGCTTGTCCTCCTCTATGTAATTGAAAAATACGGCCAATTTGAATTTATCCCATAACAACTGTTTTTAGGACGTTGCCTGTGTTTCATCAATGAAGATTCCCTTTTTACAGATGGCAAGAATTGGGTTTACATTTCCTTCTCTAAACTTGCTTCTTTTTTGAAGCTTAATATCAACACTTGTCAGCTTGGAACCATTGACTGCTCTTACCTTCATCATCATAGATTTTCTCCTTGGAATCTCATTTATCTTATCATTCATTTCAAAGTGGATAATATAGCAGTTATCATACTCGTCATGCACATCAATGGAATTATCCAAATGAGCTTTACATGTAGCTTCAAAGACCACCTGATAATTTGCCTGATCCTCAACCCGAACTTGTAATGCAATTGATTGCTTATCTAGGCGGCCATGGCATTCTAATTGCTGTAAAAGCAAAGGATCACCAACAGAACCAATTGGAAAAACAAATTCATGGTCCAGAGGGTGTTCATGACTTCCGGAAAGAGTGACTTCCTCCCAATTTTTAAATGTCGCATTCTACATCAACGGTAGAAGATTGTGAGAAAACCCGCTCATGAGGATGTAGTTTTGAGAGAGAGAGAGAGAGAGAGAGAGAGACGAATCAAAGATATCAACATTACGACAGGTTCAACAGACGTTGAAACCGGCAAACAAAACACACTGGACCCAAGAGAGAGAGAGGCTACCTCAAAGAGTCTCTTCTTTACATAATCAAGTGCTTCGCAACCAGCTATATGCAAGCTTCTTAATGATGCCAAACTGTGAAGGCAAGGGAGAAACTGAAGACTTTTACAACCTCCCAAGATGAGCTGCTCTAGTTTAGAAAGGTTAGTAGTTCATTCTGGAAACATTCTAGAAAATCTACTAACTTGGAGCATCCTTCAAGATTGAAGACTTTAGAGAGCACAATTCATGAATAGTATTGGGTAACTTCTGTAAAGATACACACTCCCTCATACTCAGAACAACCAGGTTTGTTAGAGACCCAATGGATTCATCAACTTTTTCCAATCTGGTACACTCATCAAGTATCAACGTCTCTATACGTGGTGCCCTTGCGAAATTGGGAGTGGCAGTGAGAAAGCCACAACAAGAGAGATTAAGGACTTTCAGTTCATCAAACTGCCAAAATTTTAAAATTAAGAACAATATATGAATCTAAAATATAATAAATGAGATGGTATTTGTTGGTAATGCACACCTTTTCGCTTGACTTTAGCTCTGTTTCAATCCATAGTTGGCTGATAATGCTCCGAGAGAGGTTAAGGATAACAAGATTCTCGAATTTGCATTCGAATGGAAGTGTCATCAAGAGACATCCTTTCCATTCCAACCATTTGAGATTTGCAGGAAAGTGCCTCCAGTCAAAGTCTTCGCAAACGGCAAAGTTTATGTGTAGTAGTCTAAGACTGGACATTGTTTTGAAAACTTTAGTGCACAACACTGTCTCGCTTCCCTCTCGAAGATTAAGAATGATGCCTTGAATTAAGCTTTCCTGAAAACTTACGATGAACTAGCCAAGTCACAGATTTATTCCATAAGTTGGATTCTATAGTAGACATAAGTCGATCTCGGCTTGGTAGGCTATTAATAGGATAAACAGGTTGGAAGATAGCAAGAGTATAGTGAACGAAAACTCTTAAAGTGAGATTAAAAAAAAAAATCATTGATAAGGTCGCCTTTAAAATTTGAAAAGAAGTAAATGCTTAATATCTAAAGGCTTAAAGGGCAAAACATAAAAAGAATGGACAAGGAAAAGTAAAATTTAGCATTTGATCAAATGGACGAGGAAAAGTTAAATTTAGCATTTGATGAAATGGACGAGGAAAAGTAAAATTTAGTAGGCAGAAGCTTTTGGCAGCCATTAAGTTCGAGCATGCTAAAGCACTTCAAGCAACCCAGAATTTAGAGTTTGGTTATTTGTCGTTGAATCACGTGAGCAAATTGCAAGCACGGACTTGTTTTTTTGAAGGAAAACTCTTATATTATTTTAAAAATGCACGTAGTTACAGTGTAACTTCAATATATATGTTGTTCATGTAATAATTCATTCTGAGGACAAAAAGGCATTGAGTAGCCTATTCAAGTCTCTAAAAGGGAGACCTTCAAGCAAGCTCGATATCGCCGTCTTCTAGTACTAGTTCATGTCATTTAAGGCCTAAATGTTCCATATATATATATATATATATATATATATATATATATATATATATATATATATATATATATATATATATATATATATTGAATCATGGGAGGGACACAGGAGCAGTAAATCTGGGTTGGTTGACTGGGATAGAATTTGGGTTGTGCCATTCATGTTAGCCAAAGAAATCCTATCTACAGAGACATGATCTGCAGCTTATGTAAAAGGAACACCACCAAATATGTATGTCAGGCTCCTTGGGCCTAACAATTGGCCCAGGGAGGCTATTTTGTTGAATGGTCGATGTAAGAATTTCCCAGCATGGCCAAAGCCCATTTTCCCCTTATCTTTTACTAATCTATTAAGATTTCTTTAATAACATAATTTCATTTAATTTCTTACTTTCATTTTTGTTGTGTTAATAGGTTGTGCACCTTACAAAAGGTTCAACAAAGATGTGATAAGGGAGTATGAAATCTTTAGGGGGTATAGTCACAAAAATGACCAATATTCTCCAAAATATCATGATTTTATTGTAATGTTATCAAAGGCTAACACTATACTAAAAAGATGTTATATTTTCAAAATGTCGCTTATTCTGAGATCATCACATTTTTTATGTGATACTAATAAAATACAAATACTTTTGCTGGAGTTTTTTAATATTTTTCATCAATTTATAATTTTTTGTACATTTGATAAGTATTTTTTTCTTTATCTAAACCAACATACTCCTGAGGTTATCCCGAGAAAAACTAGATTTTTCAAAATATCTGAGATTTTTTCTAGGCCATATTTTGTCAAGACTGAAAAACTCAACTAAACAAGCGATCAAAGCCAGTTAACAGTGATTGCTTTGACTTAGCCAAGGTGAACCCTCATCAAATTTATAAGATCTAAACTAGATTTGTCAAGAAGCTAAGCTGACTCCATTTGTCGGCCGAGTTTAAGGTTAGCATGAGGAAAATCGCCTGTTAATGACAATATCTAAATATCATAACAGAAAATTGATGGAACTCAGATTGGGCCTTACCTTTGCATCCTTCAGTGCCTTCGAAACATCATTCACATCCCAGAGTCTACTGTATATGCAAGGATCGTATTTGCCTTCTTCTTTAATTATCCATCTTCCCATATCTCGAATTTGGTCATGCATTCTGAACTTATCTTCATTATCAATGGTGATAAGAGACCTGTCCTGTAGAACGTTAATTGCCCTGCCTGGGCAATACTGTTGGAATTATAAGCTAGACTCTTCGTATTCCTCCCTCATTTTTGGGAAACTCATTCCTCTCCCATTTATTTCTTTTCCTTGAAAATGTAATAGTCTTTTAGTTTTTCTATGGTAGGAATTTATTATGTAATTAAATTCTAGTTGGGCTTGAATGCTATATATATAGCAGCCATGTATCCTCATTTTGACAAGTCATTGGAATGTATTGAAGCCTTTCGTAGCCTTCTCCTTCTCTTGCACCATTTTTGTGTGTTTTTCATTCTAGAGAACAATCTTCTTCTCTAGTTTGTTGCTTTATTTCCAACATAGTGGTATCAGAGCTAGGATGGCTTCCAACAATATGGTGCAACCACAAGTTCCTTGCTTTGCTGGAAAAAATTACAACAAGTGGAGTATTCAAATGAAGGCATTCTTTGGTTCTCAAGATCCATGGGACATTGTTAAAAGTGGCTTCGATGAGATGAACAATGTGGAGGGCATCACTCAACGACAACAAACTGAGTTGAAGGAAAACCGGAAGAAGAACAATAAGGCTTTGTTCTATATTTATCAAGTTGTTGATGAAGCCATTTTCGAAAGGATATCCTCGGCGGAGTCGGCAAAGGTAGCATGGGATACTCTCTATACAACATACAAAGGAGAAGACAAGGTAAAAATGGTGAGACTCCAAACTCTAAGTAGTGAATTTGATTCTTTAAGAATGAAAGAATCTGAAACGATTGAAGCTTTTTTCAATCGAGTCTTCTCCATTGTTAATCAAATGCGAGTAAATGGTGAAAAACTTGAAGATCAAAGAGTTGTTGAAAAAATATTGAGGAGCTTAACTCGCAAGTTTGAACATATTGTTGTTGCTATAGAAGAATCCAAAGACTTATCCACCTTATCCATTGATAGTTTAATGGGATCACTTCAATCTCATGAACTTCGTATAAAGCAATTTGATTCTCCTCCAATCGAACAAGCTTTTCAGACACAACTCGCTATTCGTGGTGGTGCTCGAGGACGAAGAGGAAGAGGAAGAGGATATGGAGGTGGTAGAAATCAAGAAACTAAAGAAGATGCTTGTGATTCATCTTATTCTATGCGAGGAAGAGGTCAAGGTAGAGGTCGAGGTCGTGGTCGCTCTCTCTCACAAGTTCAATGCTTTCATTGTCAGAAGTATGGTCACACCATAAAGTTCTGTAGAAAGAGATTGGCAGAAGAAAACCAAAAGGAGGTAACTTTCATGCATGAGAAAAATGAAATTCTTGATGATGATATTCTCTTTCTTGCTTGTGATACCAAAGAAGAAACACATGATGAGGTATGGTATATTGATAGTGGTTGTAGTAACCACATGACTGGAAACAAAAAATTATTTGTGGACTTAAATGAAATGGTTCAAACTGAAGTTAGAACAGGTGATGATAATAGGCTTGCTGTCAAGGGACGTGGCGATATTCTTGTTAAAACTAACCATGGTAGCAAGCATGTCACCGATGTTTTCTATGTTCCAGGCCTCAAACACAATCTTTTGAGTGTTGGGCAACTTATTCTAAAAGGATATGATCTTCATTTCAAAGGAGAAATATGTGAAATTAAGGACAAGAAGAATGCTCTCATAGCCGAAGTGAAAATGACTCAAAACAAAATGTTTCCATTTATATTTCAAAATGCTGCTCTTCCTTGCTTCAATACTATTATTAAAGATCCATCATGGTTATGGCATCTTCGATATGGACATTTGAACTTCAGTTCTTTATCTCTTATGTGCAAAAAACCTATGGTCAGAGGCATGCCTAACATTCATCAGCAAGACAAAATTTGTGAAGGTTGTGTTCTTGGGAAACATCACAGAGACTCTTTTCCTGGAGGCAAATCTTGGCGAGCATCAAAACCACTTGAGTTGGTTCATTCTGATCTATGTGGCCCTATGCTCACCACATCTATTGGAGGTAATCGTTATTTTTTAACATTCATTGATGACTACAGTCGAAAGACATGGGTTTATTTTCTAAAAAAAAAAATCTGAGGTATTCAAATATTTTAAGCAATTTATGACATTTGTTGAAAAGCAAAGTGACCTTTCTATAAAAACCTTGCGTTCTGATCGTGGGGCTGAATATATGTCCAATGAGTTCGAGGAATTCTTGAAAAAGAAGGGCATTCGTCATCAGTTGACTACTCGGTACACACCTCAACAAAACGGCGTTGCGGAAAGGAAGAATCGCACAATCATGGAGATGGCAAGAAGTATGTTGAAATCTAAAGGTATGCCTAACATATTCTGGGCTGAATCAGTGGCATGTGCTATCTATCTTCTTAATCGTGCCCCCACTAAAAGTGTTCAAGACCTAACTCCTCAAGAAGCTTGGAGTGGGCAAAAACCATGTGTTGCTCACTTAAAAGTATTTGGCAGCATATGTTATTCTCATATTCCTGATGAACGAAGGAGCAAGCTTGAAGATAAATCTGAAAAATGTATCCTCGTTGGGTACAGTGAATGCTCAAAGGCTTATAAGCTTTACAATCCAATCACCAAGAAAATTATCATAAGCAGAGATGTAAAATTCAATGAAGAAGAATCTTGGAATTGGGATGGAGAGAATGAAAATAAAAATTCACATTTCATTAATAATGAGGAGAGTCATGAACCAAGTGGTGATGGAGATACTTCACTCTCTTCTCCATCTACGCATTTATCATCATCTTCCTCATCTTCAAGGAGTTCTGAATTTCCCCCTATGAAGACAAGAAGTCTTCAAGAAATTTATGAAAAGCAAGAAGAAATCTTGAGGAAGACTTGGTGAATTTTGTTTTATTTGTGGGCGCCGATCCAATTACTTATGAAGAAGCATCTCAAGAAGAGAAGTGGAGAATTGCTATGAATCAAGAAATGGACTCCATTGAAAGAAATCATACTTGAGAGTTGACTGAGCTCCCAAATGGACACAAATCTATTGGCGTCAAGTGGGTATATAAAACAAAATTCAACTCAAATGGAGAAGTTGAAAAATGCAAAGCTCGGCTGGTGGTAAAAGGTTACAAGCAAAGGTATGGCGTTGATTTTAATGAAGTCTTTGCTCTTGTGGCTCGCCTTGAAACAATTCGCATGGTGTTAGCTTTGGCTGCTCAAAGAAAATGGAAGGTCTTTCAAATGGATGTAAAATCAGCATTCTTGAATGGTCTCCTCGAAGAAGAAGTGTATATTGATCAACCTCCGGGTTATGTAAAGAAGGGTGAAGAAAACAAAGTGTGTCGATTGAAGAAGGCTTTATATGGGCTGAAACAAGCGCCAAGGGCTTGGTATAGTCGCATTGATGGATACTTCTTGAGGAATGGTTTCAAACGGTGTCCTTTTGAGCATACTCTATTCATCAAAGAAGGCAATCAAGGGGAATTCTTAGTCATATGCTTATATGTTGATGATTTAACAATTACTGGCACTAGTGCAAGCATGTGTGAAAATTTCAAGAAGGATATGATGCACGAATTCGAAATGACTGACATGGGGCTTCTCCATTGTTTTCTGGGCATTGAAGTAAAGCAAGCCGAAGATGGAATATTCATATCTCAAAAAAGGTATGCTGAAAATATATTAAAGAAGTTCAGAATGGAGGGTGCTACACCTCTTAATACTCCCATGGAAGTTGGCTTGAAACTTAGCAAAAATGATGGTGAGAGAAAGATCGATGCAACTCTCTATAGAAGCCTTGTTGGTAGTCTTATGTACTTGACTGCTACAAGACCTGATCGTATGTTTGCTGTCAGCATGATTAGCAGATTTATGGAATCTCCTTCTAATATTCATTGGGACATAGGCAAAAGAATTTTGAGATATGTGCGTGGCACTATCAATTATGGAATTCATTATAAATGTGTCGAAGATTCAAAATTGGTGGGTTTTTGTGATAGTGATTGGGGTGGCAATAGAGATGATAGTAAAAGCACTTCAGGTTTCGTTTTTCACATTGGCTCGGGAGCAATTTCGTGGGCATCGAAGAAGCAAGCAGTTGTGGCTCTCTCTACAACCGAAGCTGAGTATATTTCATTGGCTCTTTCTAGTTGTCAAGCTCTTTGGCTAAGGTGGATTCTTCATGAGCTGAAGCATCCTCAATATGAAAGCACTCTTTTGTTTTGTGACAATAGTTCAGCCATAGCACTCACCAAAAATCCAGTTTTTCATGGCAAAAGCAAGCATATTCGAATCAAGTATCATTTCATTAGAGACTTGGTCAAAGATGGAGATGTCAATGTCAAGTTTTGCAAGACCCAAGACCAAGTGGCTGATATCTTTACAAAAGCATTGAAGAATGAAACTTTCAATAAATTGAGAGAGAAATTAGGTGTCGTTATAGTCTAGCTTAAGAGGGGCTGTTGGAATTATAAGCTAGACTCTTCGTATTCCTCCCTCATTTTTGGGAAACTCATTTTACTTTAAGGCTTGTTGGAATTATAAGCTAGACTCTTCGTATTCCTCCCTCATTTTGGGAACTCGTTTTACATTAAGGCTATTTGCAGTTTTCTATGCAACTCTTTGGGTTCCTCTCCCATTTATTTCTTTTCCTTGAAAATGTAATAGTCTTTTAGTTTTTCTATGGTAGGAATTTATTATGTAATTAAATTCTAGTTGGGCTTGAATGCTATATATATAGCAGCCATATATCCTCATTTTGACAAGTCATTGGAATGTATTGAAGCCTTTTGTAGCCTTCTCCTTCTCTTGCACCATTTCTGTGTGTTTTTCATTCTAGAGAACAATCTTCTTCTCTAGTTTGTTGCTTTATTTCCAACAAATACCCACAACTCTCCCACATATAAGTCGCATACTGTTTTTCAGAACCAACAAAAAAACATGCTATATCCAAGAATATAATCTTCTGGTAAAAATCTAGACTGTCATAGCTTATTTTCAGTCTTTCCTGAATATCTTTATGTTGAACTGTTGTCAAACATTTCAACTCATCTTCCCATTCTTTTATAGTATTTCTAGCAGAAAAGAGTCGCCCAAATACCTCAAGCGCCAATGGTAGGCCTCCAGTAACTTTTACAGCTTTCTTTGCTAACTCAAGAAACTCTGATGTTCCTCGCTCACCTTTAAATGCATGGAGTTGAAATAATTCCAGTGATTGCATAGTGTCTAGTTCTTCTAGATAATAAATTTCATCTTCTTTCAACTTATGCCCGACGAGTACGGCACTGTCTCTTGTAGTGACAATGATCTTACTTCCTGCACCGAACAAGTCATCTCGCTTTTGACATATTTGGTCACCTATCAATGCATCAAGTTGCTTGTGGTGGTCAAATGTCATCCAGAACTATGAGCACTTTCCTGCCTCCAACTTTTCTTTGAATCATGTTAATTCCTTCCTCATCCGTGTCTATAGCTATATTTTTCTCTTTTAAAACGTCACATATTAGCTTGGCTTGTAGTGAGGGAAGTCCCTTCTGCTTGGTTGTTTCCCTGACATCTGAGATGAAGCTGAAAAATTTAAATTCAGAACGTAGCTGGTCATAGATGACTTTCGCAATTGTGGTCTTTCCAATTCCACCTTGCCCACAGATTCCAATTATACAAATACCATTTCTTTCTCTCTTCAACATCTCCATCACCTCATTTATGCGAGATTCAATCCCAACAGGATGTTTACCAAATGGAGCCCTGTCACTGTTTAACAATCTAGAAACCCGATCACATATAAGGGTGACAAGTTCTGCCTCATCCCTGCAGTGTCAAATCATGGAAGAGGGCATGTAACAACTTGGTGAGCTATAAAAAAAGCAGTATTAATTGCAAAGATTACATATACCATAACTCAAGTGTAATATCATGAAATATTTGCTAGGAAATTATTATTGATAACCGTGGTTTTGGAAGCAGAGAATTAGGATCATGAGGCTTTTTTTTTTATTTGTTCATTATAGTATTTGTTAGGGAATTATAATTGATAACCATGGTTTTGGAAGCAGAGAATTAAGACCAGGAGGCTTCTTTCTCTTTATTTGTTCTTTATAGTATTTGTTAGGAAATTATTACTAATAACCATGGTTTTGGAAGCAGAGAATTAGGATCATGAGGCTTCTTTCTTTTATTTGTTCTTTATAGTATTTGTTAGGGAATTATAATTGATAACCATGGTTTTGGAAGCAAAGAATTAGGATCATGAGGCTTCTTTCTCTTTATTTGAGAGAGAGAGAGAGAGAGACGAAAGTAATTCAACATTACCACTCATGAAGATCAACAAAATGTTGAACCCATGAACTGAACAAGAGCAAAAGCCAAAACAAATAAAGAAAGCATAAGAGAAGAGAACATCAGATAGATAAAACAGGCTCACGCCGGAGCCGCTTGCCCAGATTGTGGCAAAAGAGAGGTAGCGTCAGCAGGAGGAAGCGAAAGATCACTAAGATGCATACGCAAGATTACATAAACGTCTACCAAGATTTTATGCACCAGGTTATTAATGTTAACTGGAATTTGACGAAAATGAGCATCATTTCGCGCCATCCAAACAAACCACCAAGACGTAAGCAACCACGTCTGCCAGATGAACCTCCACTTCTTGCTGCGCCTAATACAAACCGGCCCCAAGATCAGATCTAGCGCAAATGACTCCTTAACAAACACTTCTTGATGCCTCCAGGTCCTGCTAAAGAGCTCCACAAATATTGGGCAAGACCACAACAAGTGAAACGTAGATTCTTTTGCAACTTGACAAAGCACGCACCAACTCGGGAGTTGAATGCCCCACTTCTTTAAATTACTGTGGGTCTGGATCCTATCGTGCAGAATTAACCAAGCTAGGACTCGAGAACGGGGAGAAGGACCCTTCGCCCAAATTAAGCACATCCTTGGGTAACCAATCAGCCCCCTGCAAGAGCAATGATTTGTAGACTTTTTTTGTGAGAAACTCTCCGCTTGGCACCAACGCCCACTGCAACCACTGACCAAAATTTTCTGAGTCCTCAAAATGGTCTCTAAAGCAGGCTAAAGCCCTCAACCATGATTTACGCAAGTGTGAGAGCGCCAAACCTCGGGTTCTCAGACGAACCGGGATAAGAGCTGGAGCCCCATATTTAGCAAGAAGCAAACTAGCACAAGGGTTATCCGGTTGGTGGGTCAACCAACATTGCTTGGCGACAAGAACGATGTTTCGCAGTCTGGGCGCAGGAATGCCTAAACCAGCCATACGCCGAAATAAGACCACTGAACGCCAACCAATCAAGTGACGCTTACCCTTGAGTTGACACCCAGACCATAGAAAACCTGCCAGCAAGCGCGTCAGCTGCTTCTCTACTCCCACAGGCATCACAAATATAGACATGAAAAATTCTGGAATAGTTGAAAGAACATGTCTGACTAAGGTTAGACGGCCAGCGATGGAGAGATAAGACGACTGCTACGAAAGCAATTTGTGTTTCACTTTTTGAAGCGTCGAAGCCCAAGCAACAGAAGATAGGTGCTTCACTTGTAACGGCAAGCCCAGGTACATAATAGGCAAGTGAGAAATAGTGCAATTAAAAATTCTCTTTCCAGCTGCAAGCATATTGGCATTAACATTGAACATGGTAATAGAGCATTTGGTCTCATTTAGAGAAAGCCCGGATATGGAGAGAAAGAACTGAATGATAAGCTTGAACCTAAGCATCTGTTGAACATTTGCATGACAAAAAATGATCATATCATCAGCATAAGTAAGAATATGACTCGGGAAGTCGAAAACCTGCAAAGGATCAATAAAACACAATACAACAATCCGCTTAAGCAAGACCAGAAGACCCTCAGCAACTGCATTGAACAACAAAGGCGATAGGGGGCACCCTTACCGCAAACCCCACCCCAGCTTGAACCAATCTCCTCTAACACCATTGATGTTTAACATTGCTTGGGCATTTGAGACCAGCTCCCTCACCCAACCAGAAAAATGATGACCAATACCGAAATTTGCTAACATTTGAAATAAGAATGGCCAATGCACAGAGTCAAAAGCTTTATGAAAGTCTAATTTAAGGACAAAGTAAGGTTGACCGCTATGCTGCATAGAATGAACAACCTCGGATGCCATGATGAACGAGTGTTGGACCCTCTTATTACGGATAAAGGCGAACTGAGAGTGAAAAAATCTGGTTAGCCACCAATTTCAGCCTATTCGCCAAAACCTTGGCAAACATCCGATAGAGAGCACTTATAACTGAGATTGGGCAGAATCGTGAAATATCAGTGGCCTCATCATCTTTCGGAATGAGCGAAATAATAGCAACATGAAAATGATAAGGCAGTCTGGAGCTACGATGGAACTCATCAAACATGATCACCACATCTGATTTAACACAGTCGCAAAAGATTCTAAAAAAGTCAACATGAAACTTGTCAATGCCTGGTGCTTTCCAACCTGACAGATCCTTAATGGCCCTAAAAATCTCATCGTCAGAGAACCTCCTTTGCATAGATCTTCCTTGCTCAGGCTAAATTGACCCAACTAGAATATTACCAAAGACACCCTCCGCAGTTAACGAAGCAGAATATAAATCCTTAAAATATAGCGAGACTGCCGGATTAACGTGTTGATTTAGATAAGAAACACCCTCGATGGAGATAGAAGGAACAACCTTCCTCCTATGACGATGGGAAGCATATGAGTGAAAAAAATTAGTGTTGCCATCACCACCCACAAGCCATTTCACCCTAGACCTTTGCTTTCAACGAATTTCCTCTTTGACTCTCCAGTTTTTCAAGAGCATAGTTAATTCTAAGGACCTGGCCTGGAGACTGAGAAGTTGCAATTCAAAAAGAGAGTCGGGAGAAGACATAGACTGATACAACGCAGAAATCTCTTGATCCCATGCGACCATTTGCTGAAATTTATCCACCTTACGTCTATGAAGCCAAGCTTTGATATCCTTAGTTAGACGAGAAAGCTTATTTTGAACTCGAATCGCGGCCCAATGCTCATCAACAGGTTTGTTCCAAGAATTAGCAATAACGGAGAGAAAATCTGGCTCCTAAAGCCACCATTCTTCAAACGCAAAGCTCCTGGTGGGTTGAAAGTCATCCCCCCAATGAGTGATGATCTGCCCATGATCCGAGATAGAGGGAGCAAACAACACACACTTAACGTCGAGAATGAGGTCCAATAAATTAGGGATGACAAAAACCCTATCAAGGACCCTACAGCACGGACAAGACCGCCTATTCGACCAAGAGAAGCGCTCCCCAGTTAAAGGAATAGGGTAGAGAAAATGTCGATGAACAAAGTCTTGAAAACCTTGCATAGAGGGATTAGGAATTATGAGGTTATTAGGGTCATGGATAGATAGCAAATAATTGAAATCCCCCATAAGAAGGTGACAATCCGCGTTGGAAACGACAACCCTATCTAAATCATCCCAAAAAGTGGGCCTCTTGGCGGAGAGATTAGGTCCATAAACAACGGAAACCACTACCCTTCTATCATCTGCCTGCAAATTGAAAGCAACAGACAGAGAAAAAAGACCCACATCCAGCTAAGATAAATTTAAAGACTGTTTTCCCAAGATAAGGATACCTTCTGCATGATTTACCGCTGGCTTAAAGAAATGGTCAGCTCATTGCCAGATGCTAGAGATGACCACGAGCGGGATGACCTTCATTTTAGTTTCACATAAAGCAAGAAGGTCGAGCTTTTGCTCCCTAACCTAATTAGCTAGAAACAGGCGCTTCGTGGGACAATTTAAGCCCCTAACATTCCAACAAACAGTCTTCATGAAACAAAATCTGGAAAAACCCGTGGTTGGTGGCATCGAGATGACCTTCTTGGAGACCTAGCATCGGTAGCCAAAGCAATTAACGAAGGCCTCCTTCTTCTTCGCTGACCACCAGCACTGACAGACGGCCTCAAGCGACCATCGAAAATGCCCAACTACTCGCAGTTTGCTCCACCGGAGTGGCAGAGAGAGTCCCCAATAATAGCAGAAATAGCTGAAATCGTAGATTCCATATCAACAGCTATAGCTTGCAGCTGCAAAGAGGAGAGAGAGATATCCAGCAACTTAGCTGCATCGACAACTGTGACACCCAGCGGTTGTGGACTAGGATGCTGCTGAAGCAAAGGCATAAACAGGTGGCTACCCTGACCCCGTGCTTGATTACTGGATGAGACCCGGTTTGGCGGAAGACCAAAAGATTTTGTAGAAGGAAAAACCTCAGAGATATAATGCGATACAGGGAGAGGACGCGGAACCGAGGAGCCAAGCACCATGTATCTCATTGCCAAGTTGGATCTAGCATTAAACACAATAAGATTGATAACCAGATAGTCAGAGCGTTTGGAGGGAAAAATAATAAGGGACGATTGCAGATTCATCCTTTGTTCATCACGCGCAAGCCTGCCCAACCGCGCCTCGAAGCTGAAACAGGAAGTGGTGCAAACAGAAGCAGATACCAGGCCCCGAGCTTGAGAAATAGTTAACGACTGAACTCCAGTAGAGAAAGCATTGCTATGATGGTCAAATTTTTGTGGGCTCACCCCAGACAGAACTTGCGATGGCGAGGATGGCAAAAATTTCCTCAGCTTCCCACGAGCATGCTTACCCAACCGCGCCACCAGTCCGCCACAAGAATAAGCGCAAAAAGAATCAGACGTCGAGCTCCATGCATTATAAATAGTAAGCGGCAAATCTCCAGGAGAGTAAACATTAATGGGAGAGCCAAATTTTTTAGGGCCCACCCCTGGCAGAACTTGCAACGGTTGGGAGATGCCACCAAATGCTGGCGATGAGGCTAACATAGTTAGAGTAATAGACGGAAAAGAAAGCCCAAAGTGTTTCGGCCTGACCGGGACCCAGATAGACCCAATCTTGATAGCATTGAATGAATTCGCGGGGTTATAAAGATTGTCAATCTGCACCCATGGCGAGAAGGATACTTTTTGGGGAGGCCGTACAGGATTCCGACTTGCAGGATGACGCTCCAACCCAGAAAAATCTTTAGAGACTAGATATTGTCCCGACGAATGGGAATATGAGGGGTTAGATCGCCTTTGCTTTGGGGTTAGATCGCCTTCGCTTCCAGACTGGGTGACGACGAGAGAAAAAAGATAAGCCGCACTTATGACAATCACAGTGTTTGTGAAAGTTCAGAAAAAAACAATTAGCACACCACCAATCCCCCGGCCTGGCATGACTCAACTGAGATCTATAGCGAATAGCATGGAAGGAGCTTTGCCAAGTAGATGGGACCTGAGAGAGATTGTTACTTTGCGTCAGTCTCGAGAGAGAAGCCAGAAATGCGGCCTATTGTGGTCAAGGCATCTCTGGACTCCTCAATCATCTTCTAGTCCAGTTTGACATTCTTCAAAGCAGCTTGAAACCTTCCGTTCTCCCTTTTAACATCATCAGGACTGACATCGTAGAATACATGAATGATCGGTTTCTTCTTCTTATCAGAATTGTGAATCTCCACCATCTTAGCTGCCTCTAGGAGGCACCATTTCGACTCTGCGTAGCATTTCGAGAAAACGGGCACAAAAACCTGAGATCTCTCCATATAGCTGAACAGTTCATTGATTGGTTCACCCTTCTCAAGGTCCTTGTTGTCTATGAAGGTGGCTATGCCCAGTTCCTCCAGCAGTTTGTAGAGATGGCTTGTGAAGCCACTGCGAGTGTCTGGCCCCCTAAAACTGAGGAACGCATCGAACTGAAAACCACCATGTTTTGATGACGGTGCAGAGGACCCTGCCTCGTCCTCCCTATTCTTCATCTTCATCAATTTTCTTTGCTTTGAGAAACAGAGCTACAGTGCTTCTTCCAACGAGATCTGGAGCGGAAGCGCAGCAGAAGTGGCTCTTGTGGTCGAGCATAAAATGACACAACGCTTGACTTTGACTTTGACTTTGACTTTGGACAATAAGTCTTGCACTGTTGTGCGCAACACGCAAGTCTCCTTTCCCAAAATATTACCCTAACTCTTTCATCTGGGACCTCTCAAGTATGGATTAGTAGGTATTATTTTTCAAAAAAAAAATTATAAAGTATATGGCAAAAAAAAAAAAATTAAACAAAACATGAGAATCTCGTAACAAAACATCATTCATAAAATAAAGTGTATCGCTTACCCTTTGAGAAGTTTCTCTTTGGTTCGGTCCTATGGATTCACATTTGGGCTCTGTTTTTGCTCAGTGCTGCTACCCTTTGAGAACTTTCATCTGTTTCCTCTGTTTTCTGTCTGTTTTTTCTGGGATTTCTTTTCCATCCGGGTTGGTGACCTCTTGTTTGTTTGTTTCAACATAGTGATCACTTGTTCGTTGTTGGATAGTTCTTACGATATTTTGTTTGATCTTTATTTCCTTCTTAAAAATATATATATAAGTGGTGGTCAATCTTGATATCGATTCATCAATGGTATGCTCCAAAAACAGAAAAAAAAAGGAAAAAGAAAAAACAGTATAGAACTCGTCTCTTTTAATGGTGGTTGGTTTTTGGATGATCGTGCCACAAAAGAAGAACATCTAGATCATGTCTATGGGACTATATTCATACAAAACAACCAAAGAAATGAAAAAGAGAAGACCTATAACTCATGGTGGCATGAACAAATAAATTCTGATATATATATATATATATATATATATATATATATATATATATATATATATATATATATATATATATATATATATATATATATATATATATATAAACCAGTCAAATTTGTAAACTAGCATGTACCAAGATTTTTTCAAGTTTTCTTAATTTTTTTTGTAAACTACCGGACTGGTTCAACGGGCTTGAGTTATTTATTCATTATTAATAATATAAAATTTTAAAAATTAATTAATTGCATAGTAGCTTGATAACTATTATTATTTACGTAAATAGTTGCATTAATTTTATGAAAACTAAAAAAATAATTAATTGAGTACATGATAACTTGTTCATTATTTATTATTATACTAATTAGTTAGGTTTGAGTGCCAGGCCCCCTTCACATTGGCCCAGCGGGCCAATGAGCAAGGTCATGGGCTGACTCGTTATGAACGGGGCCGAGCCACACTTAAAGCCGTTGTGCCAATAAGTTGTACAGCAGACCCAGCTCAAGGTCCGGTTTACGTAGGCCGGGTCCAGATCATAACAATCGAAGGTTTTGATGGTTCACCACTCATCAGCAACGAACGGTGATAAATCAAATCCGGTCCATTTAAAACCTAAATTAAAAAAATTGCTTAAGATGTAGATCATTTATCATCTTTTCATCTCAGCCACTCTTTATAAGTAGTTTGAACGAGTCAACTGCTAGGCATGCTCTCCCTCACTCATGTATAAAAAGAAAGTCAGATGATGATAGGTAAGTTGGATAAGTTGGAGAGTGGTTAACCTTTATCATAAATAACACGTGACCCAACCCATGTGCCACTTAATGTGCAAGTTTGAGAAAGTCAAGAGAGTTGTTAACCATAAATGATGCCGGACCCAAGACATTTTCAACTGATCGGTGTATAGCAGGAGAATTATCAACTATGGACAACCCAGTTGGGTGATGGCTAGGGGTGGGCATCAGGCTGGGTTGACTGGGCCATTGATCGAGTTGGCCCGGCCCATCATTTTCCTGACCAGGCTGTTCACCAAGTTGGCTGGGCCCATCATTATGGGCCGGGCCATTTGTCCGGATCGGGCCTGCTCGTTGGGCCCATGGGAATAATCGTGTCTGGTCTATTATATAATATATTATATATTATATTATATACATATATAATACATATATATACACATATACACAGGCCGGCCTAATTAGTCGGCCCAAGCTTGGGTCTATTTTATAGGCCCAAGCCTGGCCCGTGGACTGCCCGGACAGATGCCCGTCCCCTAGTGATGATGTTCCCAAGTTTGGCAAGTTTAAGTAGGGATGGCAGTGGATCGGGTGGAAACGGGGTCTTGCACCGCCTCGCCCCGTTTGGACTGGGGATGGAGGACATGAAACTGGTATAAAAGTTAAAATCAAAACCTGTGCGGGTATGGAGGCGGGGATGGTTTGCCGTCTCTGCACTGATCCAAGAAGTGATCGTATGTACGAAAGTGCTTGTTGTTAATGGCTTGGTGGTTCATTTGGAAAGAGGGAGTAACGCTTGAATTTTTAGAGAAACTGCATCAACCAGAACTATTGTGGCTAAACCTATTCTTTCGGACGTCTACTAATAGGTGGCCTAAATCTGATGCTGCATGGCTTCCGCCACTTTTTTCCATTGCATTGATCTATTCAGCAGGTTTTCGGCCCATCTCCCATCGGCGCAATCTCTAACTATGTAACCTGCTTTAATTTTATTAATAAAATGTTTTCTTATCTCTTAAAAAAAATAACAGGTTAGCAAAATTTGATGGCAGGCAGATCCAAAGACAGACTTAAAGTAATGTCAACAAAAAAACCTTGTTGTTTCTGGTAAAACAAGTCACTTGCTGATGACTTCATTAGGGATGCCAACGAGAAGAATCACATCGTTTAATGTACATTCTTCAAGTATAGAGGTTCCTATGGACGACTTCATTAGGGTTTATTTAATTGAAAATATCATTTAAGGCGACAATTCCTAGACAATAATTTTTACCGTTAAATTTTAAAATGTTCTAATTTTATGTGGTTGCTTAGACTTCGGACCGATTCCATTCAAACCTGAATTGAAAGAAAAGAAAATTAATGCTCCAATTATACACGGGCAAGTTAGTGGTTTGGCTTAGGCCCACAACTATTTATGACAAAAATTATTCCACCCTCTCGACTTTTTTCCAAACTTGATTTTCATGCTTTGGCTGAGCCTGAGAGTAGGCATGACCCACACTTGAACCCATTCAAACGATACAGCAAGGAGTACTGGCCGAGAGGATGATATGCTTAAGCAGTCATGGTATGATGGTCCTCTGATTTAGTGATTTAGACGGGTGAAATTTGATTAAGTCATAGCTATTTAATTTTTTACTGAATTCGATCCATACACAATGGTATGCTTGTATAACTGGTAGGGGTCTACCTAACCCCGGCTTTCTCTGTCAAAAAAAAAAGGCTTAGGATTCTAGATGCAAAGTCAAAGAGTTAAAACGGAAAATTATAATCCCACATCGAGACCCAACTAGCTAAATTGATAAATCTTATACGTATTCACGGGATTCGGGATATTTGTGGATTAGGTTAGATTCTAATTCAGAGGGAATAGGATTGTTAATCACATTTTGTATGTTCTATCCGAACGGACTACATGGATACACGACACGGATTCAGTTGGATATCCCACCAAAAAACACATCCACTGAAATATGAATATGTTATGGATCACAAATCTTGCTGACTACCACATTCAATTATAAACAGTGCAAAAAACTTGGTGGGAGCTTGATCTGCACCAAAGGCTTTAGTGAAATGACAAGTCCTCAGAAAAAAAAAATTAAAGCAATTTTAGCATCCACTAAAACAAATTTAGTATTTTTACATTGAAGGTACTTTTGGTTGGATTGTGTTTTTGAGAAGTGAAAATATTGTTCAAAAGAGATTCACTTTCAAAATCTCACGTGAGACCTTACGAGAAAGTGATCCTCACACAAATGAGATTAGCTTTCTAAATCTTACTTTTGAGGTTATATTTGAAACTCCGCAAATTTTTTTCTTTTTTTTTTTGTTTTTGACTGATTTCTCTTGTGGTAGTGTTCAATAAAGTCTATTAAGAAGTGAATCTCAAGTGATCAAACCAAACATATCTTGAGAGTTTGCCTTACAACGAATACCTCGCTATTTTGCATGAGGAAACAGGTCCCTTTGGAGTTTTTCTGAACCAGGTTGCAGGAGCTTATGGGAATCAGGTAATGTTGAACATCACCATCAGTGGTGATTATTTTCAATGATCATCACACATCACAATGGTACGGTGGGGAGCCCTTTGGGCTCCCCCAAGGCCATCTCCATACCAGTTTGCTTACAAGTCGTTGGTTTACTAACTCCAGAAGGCATGATTATTTGCACACGATCACCTACAAATACTACAACAAAAAATTAGAAAGATGTAAGCCCATTAAGCTAACAAAGAATTTGAAGGTTATTTTCACTATTTTAGAATATCTAACTCTGCAGTGTGAACTGGTTGAGGACAATGATGAGTAGCATTATTTGACAAGTGTCACAAAAACTTCGTCGGGTACCATGAAATTCAGAAAAACTTAGGGTAACTTTTAGAATTGCAAGCAAAAGGTTGGTCTTTAACTTTAGAATTCTCATTGATGCCAAGTTAATGGCAGGCACGACGATGGATGAATCATTGTTAACAGACGATGGTGTGTGTGTGTGTGTGTGAGTGTGTGTGGGGGGGGGGGGGGGGGGGGTGGGGGGGGGGGGGGGGGGGGGGGGGGGGGTTAAGCCGTACGGTTTAACCCAAGATAACGATAGAACATCGTTAACAGTAGATAGCGATGCTGTACAGCAGCTAATAATACAGGACACGGATTCAGTTGGATATCCCACCAAAAACACATTCATTGATCACCACACATCACCAGAGGCGTAGCTGTGGGGGTAGTGTTAGCACAAATATATGTTGGAACAAATATTCAATCCCTTTAGATCAACATGTTGAATCATATAGAAACTTTGATAGAATTTTGTAAACGGAAGCGTACCTGAATCCATAGCAACAATCTCTGAAGGTATGATCTTCTAGATCATATATACTTGATGTTCTGTGCTCTTGTTTCCTGTAGCTTCTTCTCTCTCTTAATGGGATGTAGAGGAATATTCAAGTATATGATCCAGGGACCATGACCCCTTTATCAAAGATGATAATCACCATTTAGGTAATTACACTTTAGCCCATCATTAAAGTGTAATTACATCTTAGTCTCTACACATTAGAGCACCACACCCTATGGATACATTAAAGCTTAAATAACTTAAACAGAAGTTAATCACTTTTAAGAAAGCTTACAAATAGACAGTTTATAACACATAATTATTATACATATAAGTCCAATATTGGATAAATGATCCAATGTAATTGTAAATGTTCCAACAATCTCCCACTTGGACTATATGTGTAACCTTATAATTATGTATTATTAAAATACCATATGAGCTCAACTTTACTGTCATACCTGAATGTATCCAAAAAATCAATCATGTCCATCAATTATATTAACACAGAATCAAGGCGGCCTTTGTTACATTTGTCGTAACTCGACCTTCAATGGTTACTTGTGTCAACACAATCGAATGACAAAGATCATGATGTGGATGTGTAGCATGGAAATTTCATGCAATGTGATTACAACATGTCTATTTCCAACTAGTCCACTTTAATCCTTATATTCAGATCAATCATATACCATATTCAAAGTGTGAATTAACTGAATGACTTTAATTTCTGCAGAAAATTAACCTTAAAACATCTTTACAACATAACAAAGTTGTGTCTATAAAAAAATATTTCAAATGCAAACTCCCACTAAACCTGAATATCTTCAAGAGACTTGACACCCATACGAGCAACATGCTCAACAAACAGTTTGGGTGGCAATCCCTTAGTAAGCGGATCCGCAATCATGGAGTTTGTCCCAATATGTTCAATAGACACTTGTCCACTTTGAATTCTTTCTTTAACAACCAGAAATTTGATGTCTATATGCTTTGACTTCATTGAACTTCTGTTGTTATTGGAATACATAACTGCTGATTTATTGTCACAAAATAACTTTAGTGGTTTTGTAATATTATCCACTATACGCAGTCCCGTGACAAAATTACGCAGCCAGATTCCTTGGTTGGATGCTTCAAAACATGCTACAAACTCAGCTGCCATGGTAGAGGATGCTATGAGAGTCTGTTTAGCACTCCTCCATGAAATGGCACCTCCTGCAAGAAGAAAAAATGTAGCCCGACGTAGATTTCTTGCTATCTTGGCATCCAGCAAAATCAGAATCGGTATACCCAATGATCTCTAGCTGATCCGATCTCTGATATGTGAGCACGTAATCCTTCATCCTCTGTAAGTATCGTAATACTCGTTTGACTGCTCTCCAATGGTCCATTCCTGGATTACTTAAATATCTGCCTAACATTCCCACAATGAACGCGATATCTGGACGCGTACATACTTGAGCATACATGAGACTCCCTACTGCCGAAGCATAAGGGATGTTCTGCATTTCCTTTTGCTCATAATCATTTTTAGGGCACTGATTGAGACTGAACTTGTCTCCTTTAGCTACAGGGGTAGCTCCTGGTTTACAATTTTGCATGCCAAATCTTTTCAGAATCCTTTCGATATATCGCTTTTGTGATAGTCCTAGAGTACCTCGAGAGCGATCTCGATGTATTTATATTCCTAACACAAAAGATGCATCACCAAGATCTTTCATCTCAAAATGCTTAGCTAGAAATTTCTTGGTGTCATGCAATAAGCTTATATCATTACTGGCAAGCAAAATATCATCAACATATAAAACCAGAAATATATGTGTACTCCCACAGAACTTATGGTATACACAGTCATCAACCAAGTTCACCTCAAAACCAAATGAGATGATCACTTAATGAAACTTGAAATATCATTGTCTAGATGCTTGTTTGAGTCCATAGATGGATTTCTTAAGTTTGCAGACCATATTCTTTGAATCATCTGACACAAAGTTTTCTGGTTGCACCATATAAATTGTTTCAGCAATGTCACCATTGAGAAACGTTGTCTTTACATCCATCTGATGTAACTCAAGATCAAAATGTGCCACTAATGCCATTATAATCTTGAAAGAGTCTTTCGAAGAAACTGGAGCGAAAGTCTCTTTATAGTCGATGCCTTCTTTCTGTGTAAAGCCCTTTGCAACAAGACGAGCCTTATACTTTTCCATATTGCCTTTTGAATCCCTCTTGGTCTTAAAAATCCATTTGCAACCAACAGGTTTCACACCTTCAGGCAATGGGACAAGTTTCCATACGTCATTGTCACTCATGGACTTAATCTCCTCATTCATGGCATCTATCCACTTTTGAGAATTGGAACTTTCCATGGCCTGATGGAAGCTGATAGGATCATCTTCCACTATTCCAATGTCAACATCATTTTCTTGGAGAAATACAATATAATCATCTGGTATTGCACGTCTTCTTTCTCTAGTGGATCTTCTTAATGGTATAGGTTCTTGAGGTTGTGGAGTTTGTTCATCTGGAATAGTTTCTGGAATGAGAGATTCTCCAACATTGTCTTGAGTTGTGTTTTGGACAGGGTCAGAGCAATTCTGATCAATACCAACAACACCTAATGGAATATCAACATATTCTTCTTCAAAGACAAAGTCCTTTACTTTATCACCCCCCGCAAACTCGACATCCTCAAAGAATCGGGCATTTCTAGATTCAAAAATTGCCTTGGTTGTGGGATCATAAAACTTGTATCCTCTAGATCTTTTAGAGTATCCAATAAAATAGCAACTAATGGTTCTTGTGTCCAGTTTCTTTTCATTAGGCTTATATGGCCTTGCCTCAGCTGGACATCCCCAAATGTGCAAATGCTTTAGACTAGGCTTCCTGCCTGTCCAAAGTTCATAAGGGGTTTTAATAGTTGCTTTAGTTGGAACTCTGTTGAGGATATATGCTGCAGTCTTAAGTGCATCTCCCCAGAGTGATTCTGGTAAGATAGAATGACTAATCATACTTCTTACCATATCCTTAAGCGTTCTATTTCGTCTTTCAGCAACACCATTCATCGTGGGTGAACCTGGCATGGTGTACTGTGGGACGATACCGCATTCCTCTAGGTATCTAGCAAAAGGTCTTGGACGTTGTTCACCTGAACCGTCATATCTACCGTAGTATTCACCACCACGATCAGATCTGACGCTTTTAATCCTTTTGTTGAGTTGATTCTCAACTTCTGCCTTAAAGGATTTGAACACATCCAAGGATTGTGACTTTTCATTAATAAGAAAAATGTAGCCATATCTAGAATAATCGTCAATGAACGTTATAAAGTATTGTTGACCATTCCAAGCAGCCATAGGGAATGGCCCACAAATGTCTGTATGAATAAGTTCAAGGACGCCTAATGTCCTATTGGCTACAAATTTCCTTTTATTGGTTTGTTTTCCCTTAATGCAATGAACACAAATATCATAATCTGTAAAATCTAAGGGATTTAGAATTTCATTAGACACAAGTCTTTCAATTCTTCGTTTTGAAATATGTCCTAATCTCTCGTGCCATAATGCAGCTGAATTCTCATTGGCTAATCTTCTTTTGATGTTATGATTTAAATGCAGGGATTCATTAAATGAAGCAATAATATCAATAGAATAAAGATTATCATGCAAAGACAAAAAACCAGATCCAACTGATTTTGAATCATGAAACAAACTGAATTTTCTATTTCTAAATGAACAAGTAAAGCCTAATTTGTCCAAAACAGAAATAGAAATAAGGTTACGTCTAAAAAACGGAACAATAAATGTTTCATCAAGATTCAAATAAAATCCAGTTTTCAACAATAATCTAAATTTTCCTATTGCTTCAACTTCAACTTTCTTGCCATCGCCCAAATAGATGTATCTTTCAGCATCACTTGGCTTTCGGCAATGGAGGCAACCCTGCATAGACACACTGATATGAGTGGTTGCACCAGAATCTATCCACCAAGTGTGTCTAGACACCGAAGTTAAATTAACCTCAAAACAAACCAAATTAAGTAATGTACCTTTCTTAGCACGCCAAGAATGATAGTTGGTACACTGCTTCTTTACATGTCCTTCAGCACCACAAAAGAAACATCCAGTACCTCCCGGGTTACCCGGTTTCTTTTCTTGTTTCTTGTTGGGTGTTGTATCTGCAGCTTCCTTTTTCCTTTTAATTCCCTTGCCTTTACCCTTTGAGTACTTAGATGTAGAGGCAAAGTGAGCACTTTCAGTCTTATCTTGCTTCAATCTTTCCTCTTCCTGAACACAATGGGAGATGAGCTCATTCAAAGTCCAGGTCTCTTTCTGGCAATTGTAGCTCACCTCAAACTGACTGAATTGTGTTGGAAGAGAAATAAGAACCAAATGCACTAGCAATTCCTCGGAGAGTTCAAGCTTAAGTGCCCTTAATTTTGAAGCGAGATGAGACATTTCCATAATGTACTCCCTGATATTGCCTCTACCCTTATACCTCATTGAGATTAGAGTTGTCAAGAGCGTACCAATTTCAGACTTTTCATTCTTGGCAAATCTTTTCTCAATGTCAGCAAGGAAATCTTTGGCTGTAGTAATATTTTCAGACGTAGTGCCTCTGAATGATTCTGGAATGGCCTTCTTCATGATCATCATACACATGCGATTTGATCTATCCCACCTGTCCATTTCTCTCTTTTCATCAGAGGTACTATTGTCTGTAATAGGTGAGGGAGAATCAGTCCTTATCGCAAGGTCGAGATCCATGACTCCGAGAACTATCAAGAGATTCTCTTGCCATGACTTGAAGTTTGTGCCATTAAGCATGGGAATAGAATTTATACTGGCAGTAATATTAGCAGGAGTGGAAATAGCTTAATTCAAAATAAAATAAACTAGTCATGCTCACATAATTAACATAGTAATAATAATGAATTCAAATAACGGTAAATTGCATTTCAAGATATCGACACTCCATTAATATCCCATCTTTGGATAGGATATTAACTTGTAATTGACATCTTGGTGTAGTAATCAAACATTAACAGTAAGAACATGTCGAACAATGACCTTCCTTTGGGCTGATCTATTGCCCACATGTAATCCGAATAACTATCACATGTTTATTACCACAGGTGCTCGTGTAATTCTGTTAAATATTGATCTTCCTTTGGGCCGATCATTATTTACATTATTACACTTGTATAAAATCCTTTTATATTTTTGAAATTAATCGATTTCCACAAGAGAGGTCACTTTGGTGACATGATGTTTCAATCAATTAATCTCAAAATACATATAACTTTTCCAATATTTGAATTCAATATTATTTGGCATAATAAAATTTAACAGATCCAAAAAAAATTAGCCTTAAGATTGAAATAAAATTGACTTAAAAAATCAATATATATATTCTGTTTATAATTGTTCCAAAAATTAACCCCTGTTCTGGAAATAAAGAAAAATATAGGGCAATTTTGTAAAATGTAATTCCACAAGAATGCGGAAAGGGGTTAAACCGATTCAAGATTTTTTTGCTGTGCACGTCTCCTTTCCAGCGAAAAAACAGAAGCAAACTGGAAAAGAAAAAACCGGTCACCGGTCGCTGATCGCCGGTCACTGTGAGGCGGAAACGGCAAGTCACTGCTCGCCTGTGAGGCGACGCCGCCTGTCGCCGGTCACTATTCGCAGGAGAGCTCGAGGCCGACGACCTATGAGCCACCGGAGAACCGACGGAGCCCATGGAGTTCCTGGAGAGGTCGTGGAGCGTGTCGGCCTTGGAGGTGTCGAAGGCCATCACCTCCCCCGCCGCCGCCCTCTGCAAGTCCAAGAGGACCCCTCGCAGTTCATCGCCGGAATCCCTTTCTCCATTTGGCCGACGTTAGATAAAAGAAATTTTCTGGTCATTGAATCTTTCTTTTGCAGAAAGAGATATCAGTGTTTCATTCAGCCGATCAAAAAAAAAATTTGCAGTATGTATACTGATATCACGATTGAAGTACTTGTGCCAAAGAACAGAAAAAAAAATGCTTGCAGTTTCTGTGTGTTACACAAAAAAAAGTTTTGTACGAAGTTGCAGAATTGAAAACTATGCTTAATCTCAAAATGTATAACCTTTTAATGTTTCTAAATGATTTGTTCATGTATGGCTCTAATACCACTTGTTAGCACAAATATATGTTGGAACAAATATTCAATCCCTTTAGATCAACATGTTGAATCATATAGAAACTTTGATAGAATTCTGTAAACGGAAGCGTACCTGAATCCATAGCAACAATCTCTGAAGGTATGATCTTCTAGATCATATATACTTGATGTTTTGTGCTCTTGTTTCCTGTAGCTTCTTCTCTCTCTTAATGGGATGTAGAGGAATATTCAAGTATATGATCCAGGGACCATGACCCCTTTATCAAAGATGATAATCACCATTTAGGTAATTACACTTTAGCCCATCATTAAAGTGTAATTACATCTTAGTCTCTACACATTAGAGCACCACACCCTATGGATACATTAAAGCTTAAATAACTTAAACAGAAATTAATCACTTTTAAGAAAGCTTACAAATAGACAGTTTATAACACATAATTATTATACATATAAGTCCAATATTGGATAAATGATCCAATGTAATTGTAAATGTTCCAACAGGTAGCCCAGTCCTGCCTCCCGAAACAGTCAAAAAAAAAATTAAAAGCCCAGCCCTATTCCATACGAAATAGATTTTTATCCTTTTTTGTAGCCCAGCCCTGATTCCATACGAAATAGATTTTATCCTTTTTTTTTAGAAGCCCAGCCTTGATTCCAAGAAAAGTTCTGATTGTCACCAAGTTGAAAGATGATGTGAAAGTTTAACCCCAGGGACAAGGAAGGCTATGATCATCTCCAAGTTGAAGAAAGATGTGACGCGCTAGCTCTTCTAGGAAAGTTCTGAAATGTCTCCAAGTTAAAAGCTGATAAGCCGAACTTCCCGCCAAACCCCAAAAGGGCTTAAACCTGGAGCTTATGTGTTTGAGAATGCAAAGAGATATGGTGAAAAAATCCAAGGTATCAAACTGCCAAGTTACAAAGAATCGCTTTTACTTATGTGAGATGCTTTGTAACTTTCTTTTCATCTACTTACTTCCATGAAACTGACAACATTTCATCTCTTTTCATATCAAGGAAATGGATAGATTCCTTTAAGAAACCTGATAGCAATAACTTGAATTTGATTCTTGATTTTATGAGGTTAGCCTAATTGGAGGTAATATGTCAGGTAGAAGAGGGGATATCCTCCGCACATAAGTGCACATTTTCAAACATTTTAATCAACTATAATTCTTGTCTTATTAGCAATTTTTCCTGGTTATCCTGTCATAAAGCGACAAGCTCGATGTCTTCTTGATGTATCCTTGCACCTTTTTTATTATCCCTCTTTAGAACTTAAAAACCTGAGTTTTCAAACCCTTTCCCTTCTTTTGGTTTGAGCACCCGGGCTCTCAAATCTTCTGCACACTTTCCTATTTTTCTCCATTGACCCGCCAAAGACAATTTTCCGCTCAGGTTAAAGGTTGAACCTGAAACTTTGCAAAAGGTCTTTCTTTTTAAAACCTTCTTCTTTATCTCAGTCATGAGACCACCTTGTTAAACTTCCATTTTCAAAGCTTTTAAGGACCTTGTTTCCTACCTTTTGCAACCCTTTCGGATTTAGCGCAAAATTTGAAAGTTTCCATCATGGTTTCCTCACCCTCTTTATATCAAAGCCCTTTGTTTTGGAGGATTTCATTCTTTTCAACCCCTTCAGGTTAAGGGTTAAACCTGAATCTCTACAAAAGGCTCTTTATTTTTAAAAGCTTTCTCAATGTCTCAGTCATGAAATACCCCTTTATGAACTTTGCGTTTTAAAGCTTTTAGAGAACTTAGTTTCTTTCCTTTTGCAATCTCTTTCGGATTTAGGGCAAAACCCGAAAGTGCCATCACGGCTTCCTCACCCCTTTTTATTCAAGTTCACTATTTTTCGAGGATTTCATTCTTTTCAAAGTCATTCAGGATAAGATATTAAACCTGAACCTCATTTCAAGAGGGCCAAAGTCATTCAGGATAAAGGATTAAACTTGAACCTCATTTCATGAGGGCCAAATCCATTCAGGATATGGGATTAAACCTGAACCTCATCTCATGAGGGGCAACGCTATTCAGGATAAAGTATTAAACATTAACCACATTTCATGAGGGCCAACACCATTCAGGATAAAAGATTAAACCTGAACCTCATCTCATGAGGGCCAAAGTCATTCAGGATTATAATGGATTAAACCTGAACATCATTTCATGAGGACTTTTTGAAAACCAATTCTTCCACATTCAGTTCAGATTTTTTAAATGGGGCATTTTTGTTTTCAAAAATTTGGTGTGTTTTTCTTTGCCACTAAGCTCGGCTTTCAACCAACTTAGTATCCAAGAGGGGCATTTGTAAACACCCCAAATTTTCCCAGTCTATTTTTGGATACCCCTTTCACAGATGCAGACCCCTGTAGCAAAGTATAGGAGTCTAGCCCCTAGGTCCATTCCAGTTTAGATGTCATTTTATCCTATTTTTCCAAAAAAAATATCATTTTACTCCTAAATAACCGTAGATCCTTGTTAGATAGGCACAACCAAGCTCATTTTAAGTTCAAAAGAGTTAGAATGTCAATCATTTCTAGCTAACGATGAGTAGACCTTGTTCATTTTATCAAAATTTGGTTCATTTCATGTGAAATGAGCTCATTTCTAGCTCAAATTCTAGCCATTTGTCCCAGAGTTGGTTAATCTCAGTAGATCTTATTCTCTTGTGTTTAACTTGAGCTCACCAGGAGTTCAAGTGGTCCAATTTTAGTTCAAACATTGTTTCCCACATTATTGGAATTTATTTTAGCTCGATTTAACTCATTTCAGCTAGAATTAACCTAACCTGAGCTAACCCTAGCTAGGATTTAGCTTGTCTAAGCTCCAGATTTAGTTCATCTTATTCCAGTTGATTCTCCTTTTAGCTCAAATCCAGTACACTCTCGCTACTCACTTCACTCCATAGTGAATTCATCATCATTTCATGTAGAATTGTATCTACTTTCAGGCATATGGTCTAGAAGCCTAGTTGAGATATTGTCGTTTTAGTTCACCTGACTTCAAAAACCTTAGAACTCAGTTCAATCAAGTTCAAACCTTACTCTCTAAGTGTCACTCTTTGCCCTATAGGGCAAAATCATTTCTATTCAGAGGGGTAGTTTTGTCAATTTTTAAGTCCGAACAATTCCTAATCTGGACTCAGACCAATTTTGTTATTTGATATTATACCTATAATCTGAGATCCAACTCATCTTGTAATTTGGATATTGGATACTTGATCAGATCCAATATTGTATATGATATCCATTATCCATTTTCTATTCCGGACTTGGACCTTTTATCCAATTTGCTTTGTTATCTATATCCAGAGTCCAATTTGTTTTCTGAACCTGGATTATCTCATCAGATATCCAGGGTCCAATTATTTATTATGGGATTCATTCTTCAATTCTTGTTTAATATCCAGAATCCATATCTTGATTTGAGATCCATTTTCCAATCTCATCATTAATCTAGAGTTCAACTTACCATTTTATCCTTCCAATATCCAGGATCCATTTTAAATGTCTTATCTTTGATCCAGGATCCGTCCAGCGAATATAGATTAGACTCATTTCTGAGATACAGATCCATTTGTCATTTTAAAACTTCGGATCCGAATCCGAATTCAAAGCTTTTTCTTAAACCTCGGTTCAAAATTTATCTTTGTATTTTAATCTAAACCCATTGTTTTACATTTGATATTTTGAAATGCATTTTCAGAAAATCAATGTGCACCATGATCTGGATCCAAATTGGATTTTGATTCAAATTTTTATTGAACTCAAATTTCAAAATGGATCTTAGATCCAATCCAAATCCAAAAAACCCACCTAGGTGGCGTCATCTATGGATTCTTATTTTCATTTTGTCTTTCTTGTTATTTTAGAAATTTAGTAGATTTAGGACTCTCATTTTTTGCTTTTTATCTTTCCAATTTTTATCTTTTGTTTCTGAGCTTTTTAAACCTTTATTTTAATTGTTTTAAAATCAAATGTGGACCCCACTTAGGTGGCTTCACATATAGATTCTTTTGTTTAGAGTTTTAATTAGTTTGAAAAAAGAAAATGTCAAAATATATTTCAAATAGAACTCTTTGAGAAAATTGATTTTCTCTAACTAATCTCATCAAATGGGAACTCCTTGGAATCCCTATCTTCTTCCAAAAAAATTATTATAAATAGGGCCCAAGGAGGTAACGTCCAGCCCATCTGGCCCTCTCTTCCTTTTCTTGATTTCTTCTTTCTTTCCTTTTCTTCCCCAAGTGCCGCCTCTCCTCCTTTCATCTTCATTCCTTTTTTTTTCTTTTCCTTTTCGTTGCAGCAAAAGAGAAGACTCGGGTGATCCCTCTTTCCTTTTCTTTATTTTCTTATTTTATTATTTTTTTATACAGCTGCTGCATTTTTCTTTCATAACCACAATAGAGTAGGAACTCGGTTTTTCATAAATTGAGTCACACCTTCCAATTAGCTATATCAAATTAAATCTCATGCATTTGTTTTATTTCTTTTCTTTATTTTATGCATCATAGAATTAGATTTGCATTATTGTTTGCATCCATACAGCATCAAGGTCGTTCAGAATTGTTTCTTTTCTTTCTTTTATACATGCTTAGATTAGGTTTTAATCATGTTTGACAGTCACGCTTTGAATCTTGATTTTGGCCCTCACGTTAGCATTATTATTTTATGTGTTTATTTTTGTTGTTTCGAGTTAATTTTTTTATGAGGAATATATCCATATGTTTGCGTAAATCTGGTCAAGTTTCATGATTTTTCAAGGTCTTTTGCTCATTTTCAAAAATAAAAGTCAAAACCTGTCTTCTGCACTGTCAAAATGTTGTGCAGAATCTCAGTCAACTTGCCGAAATCATATCTCCCTAACCGGAGATGATTTTTTAGATCTATAAAAAATGACGTCTTTGTCTGCATGTCTAGTTTATTTTTGGTGATTTTGGTGATTTTTAATGTCTGTTTGCCATTTTATTTTAACCTAAAACCATAACTTATTTCCCTATACCGTTAAACTGTTGTTCACTGTCAAGGTCATCTTGTCAGAGTCGTATCTCCCTAACCAGAGATGATTTTTTAGATCTGTAAAAAGTGGTTATTTTTCCTTCAATTCTGAAATTGATTTTATGAAATAAGTTTAGTTTAATAGTTTATTAAATCATGCATAATCATTTAGTTTATTTATAATTTTTATTTTATGAATGCATGAAGAAAAGGCTTATTTGAGGATAATTTCCTTCAATTTTTTGATATTGTTAGATAAATCCCAAAAAGCCAACATTTTTATACTAAAATATTTGTTGATTTTGCAAAAAAGTTTAAGATTATATTTTTGCTTTTTTCTTTGTTTTATTATTCAATTATTCAATGTAAATTATAATCAAATGCCAAAATAATAGAAATTTACTTTTTTACATAGTTTAGGGTTACATAAGCATATAGTTTAATTTTCTTAATATTAACTACTAATGTTTGACATGCATATGCATACTTTAAATTTCACTTATGGTGAAACACAATGGTACTGTGGGGAGCCCTTTGGGCTCCCCCAAGGCCATCTCCATACCAGTTTGCTTACAAGTCGTTAGTTTACTAACTCCAGAAGGCATGATTATTTGCACACGATCACCTACAAATACTACAACAAAAAATTAGAAAGATGTAAGCCCATTAAGCTAACAAAGAATTTGAAGGTTATTTTCACTATTTTAGAATATCTAACTCTGCAGTGTGAACTGGTTGAGGGCAATAATGAGTAGCATTATTTGACAAGTGTCATAAAAACTTTGTCATGTACCATGAAATTCAGAAAAACTTAGGGTATCTTTTAAAATTGCAATCAAAAGGTTGGTCTTTAACTTGAGAATTCTCATTGATGTTGTGCCTTTCCAAGAAAAGTTCTGATTGTCACCAAGTTGAAAGATGATGTGAGAGTTTAACCCTAGGGACAAGGAAGGCTCTGATCATCTCCAAGTTGAAGAAAGATGTGACGTACTAGCTTTTCTAGGAAAGTTCTAAAATATCTTCAATTTAAAAATTGATACTCCAAACTTCCCGCCAAACCCAAAAAGGGCTTAAACCTCGAGCTTATGTGTCTCAGAATGCAAAGAGATATGATGGAAAAATCTCAGGTATCAAAGTGCAAAGTTACAAAGAATCACTTTTACTTATGTGAGATTCTTTGTAACTTTCTTTTCATCTACTTACTTCCATGAAACTCAAAACATTTCATCTCTTTTCATATCAAGGAAATGGATAGATTCCTTTAAGAAACCTAATAGCAATAACTTGAATTTGATTCTTGATTTTATGAGGTTAGCCTAATTAGAGGTAATACGCCAGGTAGAAGAGGGGATATCCTTCGCACATACATGCACATTTTCAAACATTTTAATCAACTATAATTTTTGTCTTATTAGCAATTTTTCCTGGTTATCCTGTCATAAAGCGACAAGCTCGATGTCTTCTTGATGTATCCTTGCACCTTTTTATTATGCCTCTTTAGAACTTAAAAACCTGAGTTTTCAAAGCCTTTTCCTTCTTTTCGTTTGAGCGCCCAGGCTCTCAAAATCTTCTGCACACTTTCCTATTTTTCTCCATTGTCCCGCTATAGACAGTTTTCCGCTCAGGCTAAAGGTTGAACCTGAAACTTTGCAAAAGGTCTTTCTTTTTAAAAGCTGCTTCTTTATCTCAGTCATGAGACCACCTTGTTAAACTTCCATTTTCAAAGCTTTTAAGGACCTTGTTTTCCTACCTTTTGCAACCCTTTCGGATTTAGCACAAAATTTGAAAGTTTCCATCATGGTTTCATCACCCCCTTTTTTATCAAAGCCCTTTGTTTTGGAGGATTTCTCTTTTCATCCCCTTTAGGTTAAGGGTTAAACTTGAATCTTCGCAAAAGGCTCTTTATTTTTAAAAGCTTTCTCAATGTCTCAGTCATGAAACACCCATTTATGAACTTTGCTTTTCAAAGCTTTTAGAGAACTATTTTCTTACCTTTTGCAATCTCTTTCGGATTTAGGGCAAAACCTGAAAGTGCCATCACGGCTTCCTCACCCCTTTTTATTCAAGTTCATTGTTTTTTGAGGATTTCATTCTTTTCAAAGCCATTCAGGATAAGATATTAAACCTAAACCTCATTTCAAGAAGGCCAGAGCCATTCAGACTAAAGGATTAAACTTGAACCTCATTTCATGAGGGCCAAAGTCATTCAGGATAAGAGATTAAACCTGAACCTCATCTCATGAGGGCCAACGCTATTCAGGATAAAGGATTAAACATTAACCACATTTCATGAGGGCCAACACCATTCAAGATAAAGGATTAAACCTGAACCTCATCTCATGAGGGCCAAAGTCATTCAGGATTATAAGGGATTAAACCTGAACATCATTTCATGAGGACTTTTCGAAAACCAATTCTTCCACACTCAGTTCAGATTTTCTAAATGGGGCATTTTTGTTTTCAAAAATTTGGTTTGTTTTTTTTTTCCACTATGCTCGGCTTTCAACCCACTTAGTAGCAAAGAGTGGCATTTGTAAACACCTCAAATTTTCCCAGTCCATTTTTGGACACCCCTTTCACAAATGTAGACCCCTGTAGCAAAGTATAGCAGTCTAGCCCCTAGGTCCATTCCAATTTAGGTATCATTTTATCCTATTTTTCCAAAAAAAAATACCAATTTACTCCTAAGTAACCGTAGATCATTGTTAGATAGGCACAACCAAGCTCATTTTAAGTTCAGAAGTGTTAGAATATCAGTCATTTCTAGCTCACCTGAGCTCAAGATGAGTAGACCTTGTTCATTTCAGCAAAATTTGGTTCATTTCATGTGAAATGAGCTCATTTCTAGCTCGAATTCTAGCCATTTGCCCCAAAGTTGGTTAATCTCAGTAGATCTTATTCTCTTGTGTTTAACTTGAGCTCACCAATAGTTCAAGTAGTCCAGTTTTAGTTCAAACATTGGTTTCCATATTATTGGAATTCATTTTAGCTCGATTTAACTCATTTCAGCTAGAATTAACCTAACCCGAGCTAACCCTAGCCAGAATTTAGCTTGTCTAAGCTCCAGATTTAGTTCATCTTATTCCAGTTGATTCTCCTTTTAGCTCAAACCCAGTACACTCTCACTACTCACTTCACTCCATAGTGAATTCATCATCATTTCATGTAGAATTGTGTCTACTTTCAGTCATCTGGTCTAGAAGCCTAGTTGAGATAGTGTCGTTTTAGTTCACCTGACTTCAAAAACCTTAGAACCCAGTTTAACCCAATTCAATCAATTTCAAACCTTACTCTCTAAGTGTCACTCTTTGCCCTATAGGGCAAAATCATTTCTATTTAGAGGGGTAGTTCTGTCAATTTTTAAGTCAGGACAATTCCTAATCTGGACTCAGACCAATTTTGTTATTTGATATTATATCTATAATCTGAGATCCAACTTATCTTGTAATTTGGATATTGGATACTTGATCAAATCCAATATTGGATATGATCCCCATTATCTATTTTCTATTCTGGACTTTGACCTTTTATCAAATTTGCTTTGTTATCTATATCCAGAGTCCAATTTGTTTTCTAAACCTGGATTATATCATCAGATATCCAGGGTCCAATTATTTATTCTGGGATTCATTCTTCAATTCTTTTTTAATATCCAGAATCAATATCTTGATTTGAGATCCATTTTCCAATCTCATCATTAATCTAGGATCCAACTTACCATTTTATCCTTCCAATATCCAGGATCCATTTTAAATGGCTTATCTTTGATCCAGGATCCGTCCAGCGAATATGGATTAGACTCATTTCTTAAATACAGATCCATTTGTTATTTTAAAACTTCGGATCTGAATCCAAATTTAAAGCTTTTTCTTAAACCTCGGTTCAAAATTTATCTTAACTGAGAAATATTCAGAAAAAGTCTACAAATTAAAAAGAGCTTTATACGGACTCAAACAAGCACCAAGAGCATGGTATGAAAGACTACAAAATTTTCTAGAACAATCTGGTTTTTCCATTGGTCGGGTAGACCCCACTTTATTTATTAAAAATTTTAATTCAGATATTCTTATTGTGCAAATTTATTTTGATGACATAATATTTGGTTCTACTAATGATTCTCTTTGTAAAGATTTTGCTAAAGCTATGCAGGAAGAGTTTGAAATCAGCATGATGGGCAAATTAAACTACTTTCTTGGACTTCAAATAAAGCAAACTGAAGAAAGAATCTTCATCAACTAGGCCAAGTACACAAAAAAACTTCTTAAGCGATTTGGCATGGACTCACCAAAATCAAGAAGAAATCCTATGAGTACAACTACTTCTCTTGACAAAGATGAGTATGGTAAAACTATAGATACTAAGCTCTACAGAGGTATGATCGGATCTCTATTATACTTAACTGTTAGTCGACCTGATATAATGTTTAGTGTTGGCATGTGTGCTAGATTTCAAGCTAATCTGAAGGAATCACACTTAATTGCTCTAAAACAAATTCTTCGATACTTGAAAGATACCTCCGACTTTGGTTTGTTTTACCCGAAATCATCATCCTTCGATTTAGTTTCATATAGTAATGCAGATTTTGCTGGAAGCAAATCTAATCGCAAGAGTACTTGTTGAACTTGTTATTTCTTAGGACATTTCTTAGTCTCTTGGTTTAGTAAAAAGCAAAATTCAGTGTCACTCTCAACAACTGAAGCAGAATATGTAGCGGCTAGTTTAGCGTGTTCACAAGTTCTATGGATGAAACAAACCTTAAAAGATTTTGGTTTGAATTACTCCACAACAATTATTTATTGTGATAACACTAGTGCTATAAATCTCTCAAAAAATCTCATTCAACACTCAAGAACTAAGCATATTGAAGTAAGACATCATTTCTTACGAGATCATGTGTTAAAAGGAGATAGTTTGTTAAATTTTATCTCCACTAATGCACAACATGCCGATATCTTCACTAAACCACTTAAAAATAAAGATTTTATGAGAATTAGGAGAGAACTAGGCATTTGCTCATTATTAGATTTATAAATTTGTTTTAGAACGCTTTATTTTTGAAAAATCTCAAAATCGCACTTATTAGTCGACCGATGAAATTCTAGTCGACTGATAGTTATTTTTAAAATTTTAAATGGAAGGGACACGATACCCCTTGGTTTTGTTTTAAAAAAAAAAGGGTAATCGTTAATTTTGTATGCATGTATTGTTTTCCCATCTTCAGAAGCCGATCAGCTGCACTCTCTACCGCCACTTCCCTCTTTCCTAAAAACCCTTGGAAGACTGACATCCCTCTTCCGGTGGACTGCTCTCGCCGATTGATTTGGCCACTTACAGAGACCGTGATCTTGGACGGCCCACTGTCCATCATATCCTCCCTGGCGATCAACGGAGCATCGTCCGCATCGCACGAAGGCCCCTCCAGATTTCTTCGGCAGATAGCTACTGTCCTTCGCAAACCCTAGGTGTGTCGAACGAACTCCTCCTCACCGGAATCCTATTGTCGTGACAAGGTGCTTCTTCAGCAGCCAACGCTTGCAACAGCCACTTCTAACCTTGCCTCGTCAGAAGCCATCCTCAACAGCATCTTCGCTTGTTCCTCTCTAAGACCTCGTCGATCAGCCATTTCCTGCGACACCGATTTCCTTTAACAGGTTCGTCCTTTTCATTTTGTTTCTTTCCAACGATGCCTCGTCAGAAAACTGCTTTCGCACAAGGTTCTCCTTCATCTACATCACAAGCACACCATGGATTTTCTCTTAGACTACTCAGAAATCTTCTTCTATACGAAATTTTTGGATTGATTTCTGCACTCCCTATATTACCCGGTTGAAATGTTCCTTTTCACCATTTTTCTCGCTACAATGTAAAAGAATTATTCACAGGCATTTGATATCTTTTTTATGTCGGTTCTGATCGATTTCATTATCCTTTATTGATCCATTTGTTTTACACTAATTTATAAATTGACCATGAAACTGGATTTCTTTCTTCTCTCATTTGCGATGTTGACATTGAGTTTGATTCTAAACTTCTTAGACAAATCCTAGATATTCCACTTTCAGAAACTCTTTTCAACACTATTGAACTTAATGATAAAAGAATTTTTGAACGAATTCTTATTCTCGGTACTCCTCATCGTCCTCCCTTCAAGAATACCAATCTTCAAACTCATGCTCGCATTGCTGGATGAATTCTTGCCCACAATGTCCTACATAAAACTGAATATTTTGATTACTATTCCACAGATCTTTCTACGGCTCTTTACATCTTATTTGGAAATATTTTTGTAAATTGGGCCGATGTGTATTTTACTACATTGTGGAAACAAAAACACTTTCTTTCGTATAACTGTCTTCTTACCCGAATTTTCAAATATTTCAAAGTACCCTTCACTAATGAAAAATCTATTGAACAAAATGAATACTTTGATCAAATTGTTTTTAAACGAATGAAAATCAAATATCTACCGCCTTTAAATTTTGGATCTCCTGAATCCTCTGAACCATCACTGCCTCCTATGACACTCCCATCTCAAGTAAAACGAAAGAAAGTCTCTACTGGTCAAAACAATGATGAAATTTTACAATGAATACAAGCTTTGGAGCTACATCAACACACTTTTCGTGAAGATGTGAATCAACAACTTTCGTCAATTCAGAATGATATTGCTGAACTCAAGGCGATGATCAAGCAACACTTCTCTTGAACATTGCTTATTGTTATTGCTTTGATAAAACCGCATTACTTTTCATGAACTTTGTTAATTTCTGGGTTATAATATTTTGGACTTGAATTTGCATTTTGATTATGCTATGACTGCTCTTACTCCTTTTGATTATGACAAAGGGAGAGAGAGAAAAAGACAAACATGGTAATTGCATGTGAAAGCATTGAAAATTGCATTCATTAAAAAGAAATAGAAATGCATGAGGTAATGATAGAAATGCAAAACAATCAATGTGTGATATATATGCTTTGATTGTGCTAACCTCTTATGTTTTTGCAGCATATCGATAAGGGGAGTAAAATCTTAATCTATGCATCTAAATGCTCCATCTTTCACTATATTATCATAAAAAATAGGGAGATTATTATGACCATGAAGCCGTACATGATATTTTAAGCACAAGATTTTGATGATGAACAAGCGAATCAACTGTATTTCAGCTAAAGCAATGAATAAAGATGACAAGAATTAAAGAATTCAATGAAGAATCTTTGAAGACTAGTGTGCAAATGTAAAATTCATTTAATGTCTTAGATTCTTTTAAGAGCCTTACTTAGAGTGCATATTTCGATTGCATTTCACCTAAAAAGTCTTTAGAAAAACTTTTCTAAAAGAACCCTTGATGAAAATCATTTTAGAAAACTCTTTACTTAATTTTTCATATGTATTAGTCGACCAACAGACTCACCAGTCGACCAACTTTTTCGTGCCAAATTTTCTAAGCAAAAACATCAATTTTCTGAATTAATCGACTGAAGGTTTTATCAGTCGACCGAACAGAATGTTTGTTTTCAGAAAATTTAGCAGCAGTCGACTGAAGGTTTTATCAGTCGATTAGAAAGAAGAAAAAAAAATTAGCAGCAGTCGACTGAAAGATTTTTCAGTCTACTGATGATATTATCAGTCGACTAACTTTTTATTTAGTCAACTAAGTTTCAAACTTCAGATTTTCAAACAGCTATGTTAAACATATTAGTCGACCGATGATCTGCTAATATTTGATATCAGTTGACTAACTATTGTTCTAGTCGACTAATTTTGTCGTTTTTCCTGAAACTTTTAAAAGGCATGTTTTTTCATTTTTCAAAGGATTTGATTGTTCAAAATAGACTGTTTTGACACCCTTTCATACCCTCAACATATAGAATTTTTCAACTATAAATATGAGTGCATTCCACACTCAAAAACATCGAATCGAATCAATTCATATCGAATTATTTTGAATTACAAAGATCAAATTCTTTGCTTTTCACTCCTATTCATTCAAGTATTCATTTTCTCACTCACTTGATATTTTCACTTCAGTTTTTTTACTCAAATTTTTTTGAGAGAGTGAATTCATGAGTTGAGTATTTCAACAACCTCAAAAGCCAATTGCATTTCATTTGCATTCATAAGAAGGGTTCGTAGGTTGATTGTAAGTTGATTATTTCATTTTTTTGTAAAAGGAAATGACTCCTTGGTTTAAAGGAGTTGTTTGCTTTCAGTAGGATTGTTACTGAAAGTGAGACCAGATTTGGTCTGTATGCTCTTGTGTTTACACAACGTTGGTAGTGAAAATCTCAAGCGGGTTTTGATTGAGGACTGGATGTAGGTCTTGAAGATCGAACCGGGATAAATTCTTGTGTTTTTTGTGTGATTGCTTTGCGAATTTCAAAATTCCAAAGATGATATTTTAAAAGTACTATTCACCCTCCCCTCTAGTGCTCGTTGTCTCGATCCTAGTGCACTTATCATTTTTATATTAAAAAAGTGTGGGTCTTAATCGAAACTCGAGTCCGTAGTATAAAATTTCATAAACTAATGCTTTGGCTTAGGTCCATAGTTATTTATGACAAAAGGTTACCTACCCTCCGACATTTCTCTGACTTGGGTTCTCATGCTTGGCTGAGAGTGGCCGACACGTTACCCCATTCAAAGCAGTTTTGGTACTGTGCCCCTCTGCTTTACAGGGATTTAGATGATTCAGATTGGATCAATATCTAGTTATTTTTTACTGAATTGATCCATGTACTTGGTTTTTAGATTCTAGATGCAAAGTCGCAGTTAAAATGGAAAATCCAAACCTGTGCGGAGATGGAGGACATGAAAGGGGGATGGAGGTTAAAATCCAAACCTGTACGGAGTTGCTTAGACTTCGGACCGATTCCATTCAAGCTTGAATTGAAAGCAAAGAAAATTAATGCTCCAGCTATGCACCGGCAAGTTAGTGGTGGTGCAAGTTAGTGGTTTGGCTTAGGCCCACAACCATTTATGACAAAAATTATTCCACCCTCTTGACTTTTTTACAAAAAATTGCGTATATATTATATATTAAGCAGTTCTGGTATGGTGATCGTCTGATTTAGTGATTTAGACGGGTCAGATTTGATTAAGTCGTAGCTATTTAAATTTTTACTGAATTCGATCGATTACATACCACATGACTAGAGTAAAAGAAAAATTATAAAAAACAGCTTAACTTTTGATATATTTAAAAATACAGCTTAACTTTTGAGATGTTACTAATGCACACCAAGTTAACAAAATAATTCTCAAGAAACTTGACTTTCCCAACTCATGTTACCCTCGTGTACTTCTATTACCATTCAAATGGTTTTACAAAGCCCCCATCTTCAAACTGAGATTTCACTCTCCCTACCAATGGAACTTGCGTCCCCTGCCGATCTCTAGTTGTCACTGTGGGAATTCGTCCATGATTGCATTATCTTTAGGGAGGCTTCACTTGAGCAAATGTCTGGAGTGACTTGTTTGCTGAAGGCTTTCTCCTATGTTTCAGGCCTATCCAACAATGAGAATAAAAGTGAGTTATATGTCTTCAACGCAAACCCATTCACAATGGCAGTTGCATCTACCATCTTTGGTAATCTGCCGACCTCCTACTTAATTAGGACTCCTCATTGATTCACGGATGATCAAAGATGGGTAAAAAGAGCTGGACACAGTTGGAAGGCCAAGTAGATTTCCTTTACCGGAAAGGTGATTCTTATTAAATTCATTGCCTCTGGTAATTCCTCTTACTTTTTTTTTTTTTTAAAGGCAAGCTGGGGTTAGGCAGACCCCCACCAGTTACACAACATGCCATTGGGTTTTGAACTTGCAACGTCTCATCACAAGCGACGTGACAGCTCCTACCAAACAATCGGAGCCCTCGTTGGTAGGTATTCCCTCATACTTTGTCACTGTACAATATCCTTGCTAAGGTTGAGAGAGAGATCACTAAGAAAGTTTGTAACTTTCTATGGAGTGGCTCGTATGATGCGCGAGGCCACCCTCTAGTAAGGATGGGCAACGGGGCGGGTGGCTCGATGGGCCAAGCCAACCCAGCGTGCCATGGGCCGGATTTGGGTCAAGGTTTTAGGTCTGAGCCCGTTAGCTATCGGGCCAAAACCTGGGCCATTATATATACGTGGGCTGGGTCTGAGTCAGCGTATTGGCCTATTTATTAATTATTAATAATATAAAAGTTAAAAAATTAATTAATTGTATAGTAACTTGATAACTATTATTATTAACCTAAATAGTTGCATTAATTTTATGAAAACTAAAAAAATAATTAGTTGAGTACACGATAACTTGTTAATTATTTATTATTATACTAATTAGTTAGGTTTGGCCCGGGTGCCTGGCCCGCTTCACATTAGGCCGATGGGCCTATGAGCAGGGTCATGGGCTGCTTTTCAAACTCGAACTTGTTAAGAACCAGGCCGGGTCGCAATTAAAGCCCGACAGGCCGAGCTCTAAATGGGCCCTGAAGTGCTGGTCTAGATGCAGGCAAAACCTATGCAGCGTGGCGTCCTAGGCATTCGCATGCCCAGTGCACAAAATACAACACTGCTGGGAAAGTGATGGTGATCTGTATGCGATGGTAAGGAAGTGCTTGTTTTGTTAACGGCTTGGTGGTTCATTTGGAAAGAGAGAGTAACGCTTGAATTTTTAGAGAAACTGCATCAACCAGCAGTATAGTGGCTAGACATATTCTTTCGGACGTGCTGATGACTTCATTAGGGATGCCAACGAGAAGAATCACATCGTTTAACGTACATTTTTCAAGTATAGAGGTTCCTATGGACGACTTCATTAGGGTTTATTTAGTTGAAAATATCATTTAAGGTGAAAATTCCTAGACAATAATTTTTATCGTTAAATTTTTAAATGTTCGAATTTTATGTCGTTGCTTAGACTTCGGACCCCATTCCATTCGAGCCTGAATTGAAAGCAAATAAAATTAATGCTCCAACTATGCACCGACAAGTTAGTGGTTTGGCTTAGGCCCACAACTATTTATGACAAGTTATTTCACCCTCTGACTTTTCTCAAACTTGATTTTGATGCTTTGGCTGAGCCTGAGAGTAGGCATGACCCACACTTGACCCCATTCATACGATACAGCAATGAGTGGCCGAGAAGATGACTTGGTTATATATTAAGCAGTTCTGGTTTAGATTTAGTGATTTAGACCGGTCAGATTTGATTAAGGCGTAGGTATTTAAATTTTTACTGAATTCGATCGATTCCCATTGGTATGGTTGTATAACTGCTAGGGGTGTGCCTAACCCTGCTTTCTCTGTCAAAAAAAAAAAAAGGCTTAGGATTCTAGATTCCAAGTCAGAGAGTTAAAACGAAATTAAAATTATAATGCCAAATCGAGATCCAACTAGCTAAATTGATAAATCTTATATGTATTCAGCAGATTCAGGTTATTTGTGGATTAGGTTAGATTCAAATTCAGAGGGAATAGGATTGTTAATCACATTTTGTATGTTCTAGCAAATTGGACTAAATGGATTCACGACACGGATTCAGTTGGATATCCCACCAAAAGCACATCCACTGAAATATAAATATTTTATGGATCACAAATCTTGCTGACTACCACATTCAATTATAAACAGTGCAAAAAACTTGGTGGGAGTTTGATCTGCACCAAAGACTTTAGTGAAATGACAAGTCACCAGAAAAAAAAATTTAAGCAATTTTTAAGCATCCACTGCAACAAATCTAGTATTTTGACATTAAGATACTGTTGGTTTGATTGTGTTTTTGAAAAGTGAAAATATTGTTCAAAAGATATTCACTTTCAAAAATGCACAAATTTAAAATTTGGTGAAACCTTATGACAAAATGAACCTCACACAAATGAGATTCACTTTCTAAATCTCACTTCTGAGGTTATATGTCAACTCACTTTTTATGAGTTGGGTTTTGATGCTCTCTGCAATTTTTTTTTTTTTATGTCTGATTGCTTTTGGGATAGTGTTCAATAAAGTCTATTAGCAAGTGAATCTCAAGTGATCAAACCAAACATATCTTGAGAGTTTACCTTACAACGAATACCTAGCTATTTTGCATGAGGAAACAGGTCCCGTTGGAGTTTTTCTGAACCAGGTTGTAGGAGCTTATGGGAATCAGGTAATATTGAGCATCACCATGGTGATTATTTTCAATGATCACACATCACAGTGGTACGGTGGGGAGGCCCCAAGGCCATCTCCATACCAGTTTGCTTACAAGTCATTGGTTTACTAACTCGAAAAGACGTGATTATTTGCACACGATCACCTACAAATACTTCAGCAAAAAAATAGATAGATGTAAGCCCATTAAGCAACAAAGAATTTGAAGGTTATTTCCACTATTTTAAAATATCTAACTCTGCAGTGTGAACTGGTTGAGGGCAATGATGAGTAGTATTATTTGACAAGTGTCATAAAAACGTCATCGTGTACCATGAAATTCAGAAAAACTTAGGGTATCTTTTAGAATTGCTAGCAAAAGGTTGGTCTTTTAGAATTCTCATTGATGCCAAGGCAGGCACGACTTGAATAAATAATGGGTCACCAAAATTTAATGGCAGGCGAATCCAAAGATTTAAAATAAGAAGCCAACAACTTATTTTTTTAGTATATGTCACTGATCTGACGCTTGTTGTGGCCAATGAGAAGAATCTCATCTATTTATACATTTTGTTAAGCAGACCGATTCTTATAGATTAAGGGTGTCAAAGGGTCAGGTTTAGTTCGGATCCAGGTGGTACTAAACTTGGACTCAGTTTGGTTGCAAATGAATATTTAAAATCAAAAGAGATTTAGAAGGTAATGTGAAAAGATATAAGACTAGTCTTATTGTAAAAAGGTTTATTCAAAAGGAAGATCGTAGACTTTCTCTCCAGTTTCTACGAAAGATTTTTTTACGATTATGATGGCACTTGTGATTCATTATGATTTGTAGTTGCATCAAATAAATGTAAAGATTGCATTCCTTAATGGTGACATTGATGAGAGAATATATATGATCCAACCAGAATATTTTGTCTCAAGTGATGTGAAGAAAGGGTTTGCAAATTAAAGAAATCTATCTATTGACTTAAGCAGACTTTCCGTCAATGATATCATAAATTTCATCAAGTTGTCCTCTTATTTAGTTTTGAGATGAATATGGGTGATGAATACAAATACAATAAGTTTAGTGAGAGTAAATATATTTTTCTGATTTTATATATTGATTTCATATTGATTGCCAATAGTGATGTAGGCATATTGCACAAAAGTAAAAGATTTCTGACAAAAAAATTTGAAATGAAAGATCTTGGTGATGCATCTTTTGTATTAAGAATCCAAACACATTGAAACCGTTCTCGGAGTATTCTTGAATTATTGCAAAAGAACTATATCGAAAGGATTCTGGATAGATTTAGCATGAAAGATTGCGAACCGAGTGATACTCCTCTTGCTAAAGAAGACAAGTTTAGTCTCGCTCAGTGCCCCAAACACTAGTCTGAAATTATGGATTTGAAATAGATTCTCTATGCATCTGCTATGAGGAGTCTTATGTATACTCAAGTGTGTACGCGTCCAGATTTAACGTATATTTTTTGGATGTTAGGCAGATATTTTAGTAACCTAGGTATGGATAATTGGAAATCAACCAAATGAATTAGGCGATATTTGTAGAGAACAAAAGGTTGCATGCTCATATACAGGAAGTCAGATCAATTAGAGTTAATTGAGTATTCTGATTTTGACTTTGATGGATGCCAAGAAAGTTACAGATCCACGTCAGACTATAATTTTCTGTTGGCCGCAAGAGCTATTTCCTAGGGATTGCCAAGTAGACACTCATTGCTTCTTCCATCATGACAGAAAAATTCGTAGCTTGTTATGAGGCATCCAATCATGGAATATGGTTAAATAATTTTGTCACAAGGCTGTGAATTTTGGATAATGTTGAGAGATCGTTAAAGTTATTTTATGACAATAATTCGGTAGTTCTATATTCCAATAACAGGAGCTTATCAAAGTCAAAACATATTGACATTAAGTTCCTTGTTAAAAAAAAGAAAGCAGAATGGTCAGATATAGATAGAATATATTGGCACAAACTCCATGATTGCAGATTCACTTACCAAAGGTTTGCCACCCAAGGTCTTTCACAATCATACTGCTTGAATGGGTATTTTATCATTTTATGATGTGCAGGTTTGGTGGGAGTTTGTATTTGAATGTTTTATGATATAATAAAGTTTATTTTAACACTTTAGTATAAAGTTAAAGTTTCAGTTTAATTTTGTACTCATATGTTGTGATCTCACTAAAGTTTAAGGTAGAACCAGTTGAAAATATGCATGTTTGGATCACATTACATATAATTTTCATGCTTTATATTCATACTTGATCCATGTCATTTGGTTATGTCAATATACGTGATCATTGATGAGTATAATTATGTTATTTGTAATGAAGACCATTTTGGTTCTATGTTGACATGATCAATGGACTGAATTGGTAGATATATCAATTGATAAGATAGTATTTTTAAGTTCATAAGGTTATAATATAATGTGTGATTATAAGGTTACATATGTGGCTCAAGTGTGAGATTGTTGAGAAAAATCGTGTGGGCCTATATATGATTAGTCACACGTTATATGCTATATATGGTTTAGGCCCTCTTTATGTGATCTAATTCAGTTGGGCCATGTGATATATCGTTTGGTGTGGTATTATTATGTGAAGAGACTTCTTATTTCATTTTATGTCAACTTTCAATTCTATGATGAGCTGAATTGAAAAGACTCTCGAGTGGTTACAATTAAGTTATGATCCCCAAATCTTATATAGTGCTCTTCTCTTCAGACTCCTCATCATTAACAAGAGAAATTAGTCCCTCTTTCATAAGGTTTAGATAAAGGCAGGGGCTACATATATATATATATAGGTTTTGAAAGATAATACCTGGTAAAAATTTGTCGGAGCAACAATGGATTCATGCTTCCGCATTATGATTTGGTTTCGATATTGCTTTCAACGATTTAGCGTGGATATGTTTGACAATCCTTTTAGTTTTTCGATGAATTTAAAATCCAACAAACAACACTTTGCAAGTATATGCTATTTGTGTAGGGCTAATCAGGAATCAGCCTCACATATTCTGTGGTCATAAAAACCATAGATAACATTAGGTAGTGCTTGGATGATCTTGGGGCATTAAATCCAAGTGAATGGAAGCCTAGCCCCACTAAAAAAAAGCACCCCGATCAGCCTCTTCTTTTATTCTTTTTTGTATTTTTAAAACTGTCTTTTCTATGATTTTTTGAATTAAAAATACAAATTGACCTATTCAACCGCCATTCCTTTCAAGCCTGAGTCGGACGCATAGAAAAAATTAATGCTTTGGCTTAGTCCCATAGTTATTTATCTACCCTCCGACATTTCTGACTTGGGTTTTGATGCTTGGCTGAGAGTGGCCGACACGTTACTCCATTCAAAGCAGCTTTGGTACTGTGCCCCTCTGCTTTAGAAGGATTTAGATTATTCAGATTGGATCAAGATGTAGTTATTTTTACTGAATTGATCCATGTAACTGGTTTTTAGATTCTAGATGCAAACTCACAGTTAAAACGGAAAATTATACTGCCAAATTTGTAGCCAACTTTCTCAATTGATAAATCTTATGCATTGAATTCAGATCGTTAATCAGATTTTATATGTTCTATTGAATCGGACTAAGTGGATTCAGATTCGGTTGGATATCCCACCAAAATCTCATCCACACAAAAAATGAATATTTTAGAGTCAACTAAAATAATAAAATATTTTAAGACATTGAGAGTTTGCCTAAGAAACTGATTTATTCAGAAGTAGTTTTCATGATTAATACTCTTCAAATGAATTTTTTTTTTATGTGTGGGCAATGAATTGCTTTGCCATGACCTAACAACTCCCTCCAAATATGGTGTACCACAGACCCAGCTCAAGGTCCGGTTTACGTAGGCCGGGTCCAGATCATAGTAATGGAAGGTTTTGATGGTTCGCCACTCAACAGCAACGAACGGTGATAAATTAAATATCATTTATCATCTTTCCATCTCAGCCACTCTTTCTAAGTAGTTTGAACGAGTCAACTGCTAGGCATGCTCTCCCACACTCATGTATAAAAAATATAGTCAGATGATAGGTAAGTTTGATAAGTAGGAGAGTGGTTAACCTTTATCATAAATAACACATGACCCACGCCATGTGCCACTTAATGTGCAAGTTTGAGAAAGTCAAAGAGAGTTGCTAACCTTAACCATAAATGATGCCGGACCCAAGCCATCTACAACTCATCGGTGTTTATCTGGAGAATTATCAAGTATGGACAACCCAGTTGGGTGATGGCTAGGGGTTGGCATCGGGTTGGGTTGACTGGGCCATTGATCGAGTTGGCCCGGCCCATCATTGCCCCAACCAGGCCGTTGGCCAAGTTAGCCCGGCCCATCATGATGGGTCGGGCCATTTGTCCGAATCGGGTCTACCTGTTGGGAAAACCCTAGCCTACGGATGGCATTAGGCCAGTGGGATTAATCGAGTCGGGTCTACTATATACTATATTATATATTATATTATTTCAGGCCGGTCTTTCAGAATGGGGAATGTGCACTGTGGAGCTCTACTGAGTGGAAAATGCATCGAGTGCAGGAACGTGCGGCATGCGTTTACTTGATCGGCGATATGCGGTGGTAGCATGACACACGATAGGCATCAGTATCGTCATCAATGCATCGTTGTGTGGTGGCACAGACGTAGAGCGTTATTTGGTTAAGCAGTGTCAGTGGATCAGAGGATATTGCCTTTGGAGATTTGGTTAAGGACCTCTCGACTTGCAAGAATTGTCTCACGTATAGCGGTTGGACCCACGGGGTTACGTGTGGGTTAGGGCTAATTCTCCCAGGAATCACCTTAGGTGGTTCCAACCCAGTATGGTGACTCGAGACTAGGAGAGTGAATGCCTACGCACCGATGAATGAGTCTGGGTGGTGTGCTTCGCTATGATGTTCTTTCATCAACTGATCTTCGGACTGGGGGTCGCAAGGTATTGTTCATTTGGTGGCGAGATTTTGATATATCGTGCACATGGAGTCGTAATATGCTCCATGGTACGAAAGGTTAAGACAAAGTTTGAGCCTCTTTCGGAAGTGATAGTTGGTATGGGACGACTATGCACTAAGCGTCATGGACTACATAGAAGACGCATTTGAAAATGTGTTTGATCAGCTTCCGCTAGGCAGTTACGCACGAGGTGGTGCGCAGGGCCAATGAAAATGATTCAACACATGGAAAGGTGTTGGTATGCGGCCTTTGGCCGTTAGGCTGGCCAACTTGGCACACTGCAGATTTATGAAGAATTCTATGTTTGTGACAAAGCGATAAGAAGGCTTGCGGTAGTAAGGAAGGATCGTCGCACCGCACTGGCTTATTGGAAAAATAAGCCCTTGATAAATTGGCATCAGAGCAGAAAGATTCACAGAAACCTTGTTCTTCACTGTGTGTGACACTGAAGAGGACAATGATGGTTTATCTTGGTTACATAATTTTGCGTAGCTGATCAAGTGTGGTTGACCAAGCACAGAAGTAGAATGTTTGCAGGATGGTATGAGAAATTTTGTTGATGATAAAAAGAAGTATAAGGTTGTTGTTCAGATGGCTAAGAGAACATAGATAAACCAAATATTGCTACCAGTTATGTGTTAGGCTCACATGTGGAAAGTGACATTTGTCTTATGCATGCAGATAATGCATGTTAGATTCGGCTGGATGAAATTATACCTTTAGGTATGGGAGACTCAACTAAATTTCTTGATTCTCTCCTTAGATTGTAGGTTAGCGGAGTGCCCATGTTGAGCAGAGTTCTCATTATTTTGGTCCCTTGAGTTGGCAGATCTTTAATGGATTGTGTGTGTAGAAAAAGTTGTTGTTCGTGGCTCGTTGGTTTCTACGAGAATGTTTGACTGACTCTGAGAGATAGTACAATGTGCTGGCTTCGGGAGTGGAGTTCAACATTGGGGCAAAGTGCCTTTGTGAGGATGAGTGCACAGGAAGACACTTTGAAGGACTGCATTGGGGTGATACGTAAGCAGGTGTCCCTCACTTGAGGACTAGTTTGGACCATTAAAAATCGCAAGTTGGTGCTTAAGAATATTGATACCCCTGTGACACGCATTAGTGGTCGTCTTTCTCTGGGAGGATCACAAAGGACTTGTAATTGCCCTTGTTAGGGTTGAAAGGCACCCCAACCATGAGCATCAAGACTACAAGTTTTTTATGTGGGCGGGGATGACTCATTTATGTTTGAGACTGCATTGAGTTCTCACGAGCAGAGAATGCTCAATATTGATAAAGCAGAAGACCGTTGTTTAAGTGACTGCTGATGCGTTAAAGGTTATGACGATGGTGGATGTCAACTAGAATATGTGAGTAGGCTAAAGAAAAGAGTAAACCAAAGATAAGTACAAAGAGAAACTGGCATATCAGTGAAGACTGTGTTCTTACCTACACCAACATTATCGAGGATGACAATGGTTTTGGGTGAGGGAGAATGTCTCGGTCGATCTTTCGAAATGGGGCATCTGCAGTGCGGAGCTGTACTGAGTGAAAATGCATCGAGTGTAGAAACGTGCGGCATATGTTCGCTTGATCGGTGATGTGCGATGGTAGCATGGCATGGGATAGGCATCGATATCGTCGTTAATGCACCGATGTGTGGTGGCACAGACGTAGAGCGGTATTTGGTTAAGCAGTGTCAGTAGATCAAAGGATGTTGCCTTTGGAGATTTGGTTAAGGACCTCTCGGCTTGCAAGAATTGTCCCACGCATAGCGGTTGGACGCACGGGAGTGCATGTGGGTTAGGGTTAATTCCCCTATGAATCACCTTAGGTGGTTCCAACCGAGTAAGGTGACTCAGGGCTAGGCGAGTGAATGCCTAGGCACCGACGAATGAGTTTGGGTGGTGCTCTTCGCTATGGTGTTCAATCATCAACTAGTCTTCAGACTGAAGGCTGCAAGGTCTTGCTCCTTCGGTGGTGAGGTTTTGATATGTCGTGTGCATGGAGTCATAATACGGTCCATGGCACTCAAGGCTAAGGCAAAGTTTGTGCCTCTTTCAGAAGTGATAGTTGGTATGGATGACTATGCATTAAGTGGCATGGACTACATAGAAGACGCATTTAGAAATGTGCTTGATCAGCTTTCACTAGGCAGCTGCGCACGAGGTGGTGTGCATGGCCAATAAAAATGATTCAGCACATGAAAAGGTGTTGGTACGCGGCTTTTGGCTGTTAGGCTGGCTAGCTTGGGCAGCTTGGTGCGTCAAGGGTTTGCGAAGCATTCTATGCCCGTGACAGAGTAATAAGAAGGCTTGCGGCGGTATGGAAGGGTCATCGCGCCACACTAGCTTATTGGAAAAAGTAAACCTGTGACATGTAATATAATGTATTATATCTAATATATTATATATATTATGTTATATATAATGTATATAATACATATATATACATATACACAGGCCGGCCCATGTTGGCCCAAGCTTGGGTCTAATTTATAGGCCTAAGCCTGGCCCGTGGGCTGCCCGGACAGATGCCCATCCTCTAGTGATGGTGTTGCCAAGTTTAAGTAGGGATGGCAGTAGACCAGGAAAAAATGGGGCCTTGCACCATCTCGCCCCATTTGGACTGGGGATGGAGGACATGAAATGAGGATAGAGGTTAAAATCAAAACACGTGCAGATATGGAGGCAGGGATGGACTTACGCTTTCTCTCGCCCCTCCCCATCTTCGCCTTTCCCTGTGTCGCCCCACCCTGCACCCAATCCTTCTTTAGGAATGCAATGGATCGAAGGAAAACATTGTCAAGCCTCACCTCACCATGTTTGGACTGAGGATGGAGGACATGAAATGGGGATGGAGGTTAAAATCCAAACATGTGCGGGGATGGAGGGTAAGATTTTAAGACAGAGCAGAGGTGGAGACCTTTTCCCTCACCCCTGCCCCAGCCCACTGCCATCCCTAAGTATAAGATTTGATAAATTATCATAAATAAGTTGGCCCCTTACGACTCAGCTTTTATAGAACAAATTTTTTCTAACCCTGTTTTTCCTTCCTCTCCCCGACTTTTATTACAAATATGGACAAATCTGTTGATAAAGGTCACGCAAATGTGGTAGACCTAAAGAGTGCCAACACGATCATTCGAAAGAGTCTAGACTCAGAGAGTCTGACTCCAACTCAAGAGTCTCAAACTATCTTGAGTTCTTTGATTATTGAAAATGATAATCTGGTATTCTCTAGAGTTCTCTAATTATCGAAAACAATAATTTGGATTCCTCTTAGTGCAACAGTTTCATGATAATGATTATCATAAAATGGTAACCCACATATTGTGTATTGTATTAACGTGTGCATTATCGTTTTCTTGGATTATCATTTTTCTATTCTTTGTATTATCATTTTGATTTATAAATTCAACCTTTCGATGTTCAAGAGAGAGAAAATTGAGCTTTACAGTTCCTTGCAACTCTTTCATGGTATCAGAGCTATCCATCTCCAACGAGTTATCAATGGTCGCTTCATCGTCCTTCTCATCATCCATGACCCAATGAAATGCCATCGCCAACTTAGTCTCGATAAAATTAAATTAAGACAATTACCTTCTGTGTAACTCACAAGTTGAATCTGTTATGATTAACCAGGATCTCCTCAAGTTTATTGATGGATCTTGTCCCCAATCATATCTCTTCACTGCCAAAGATGGAGGTAAGATAAAAAATCCAAATTATCCTATTTGGATTCATTTTGACTAGTTGGCCCTCAGTTGGATTAAAGCAATTGTTTTTGAAGTTGTTCTCGGGTAAATCATAAGAAAAAAATTGCCTGTGAAGCCTAGCTTCTCCTAGAGAAGGCATATGGGTCTCAATCCCCTTTGAGACTCGTGCTTATGAAGAAAGACCTGACTTTTATCAAAAAGGAAAGTATGGACATGTCATATCTAGATCGTATCAAGTTTTTAGCTAACTTTCTTGTCGTTGTCTGTTATCATGTAGAGGACAAAAAACTAGTACAAATAACCTTAAATGACCTTGCTCTTGAATATGAAAGTTTTGTAACTTTCATTACCACCAATTTAGCCATGTAAACCTTCACAAATTTGTATGATCTGCTCCTCAATCAAGAACACTCATGCCAAGCCTCCTGAAACTCAAGAACAACAACAAACTGCATTCACTATTTTCAGGGGTAGAGGACAAGGTCATGGTTTCTATCGAGGCCATGAAAGAGGACAAGGGAGAAACTCATCTTCAAACATGTCCAACAGCAACCCTATGCCCCAAATGCATGGTGGTCGTGGAGTGGTTATGTGTCAATATTGTGAAAAACATGGACATGTGGCCAAGATGTGTTGGAATATCCTTAAAGCTTTTTTTGTTATGTCTCTCCAACAAAATATTGATGATTTTTGGTATCCTGACACTTGGGGATACAAACATCTAACCATAGATGATCACCAATTCTTCTATAAATCACAATATCAAGGGAGTAAGCAAATCATGATTGGTAATTGTAAGATGCTTCCTATCTCACATATCGTTAATCTTATTCTAAAAGATTGTGGCTCTTCCTTTGATTTAAAGAATGTTCTTCATGTTCCTACTATCACGAAGAACCTGTTATATGTGAGCTACTTTACTGAAGATAATAATTGTATTTTTGAATTCACTCTTTTTGAATTTCGTGTTAAGGACCGACAGATAGGCAAGATTCGTTTCAGGGAACCAAAATCCAACACAAGACTTTATCCAATCAAGGTTGATGATCAATTGCAGGTGGCGGCATATATGGGCACAGGGACATCCTTTGATATATGGCATCAATACCTTGATCATGCAAATAAAAAAATTGTTTCTTACTTAAATTCTAAACACTCTATTTCTATTAATAAGCACAACAAAATAAAAGAATGTGAGAGTTGTTTTGTTGGCAAAGATCACAAGCTACTTTTTAGTAAATCTTGCCCTTCTATAATGTCTCCTCTGGAACTTCTACACACTGATGTCTGGGGGGCAGCTCCAGTATCTTCACGAAAAGGATTTCATTTTTTTCTACTTATAGTGGATGATTTTTCTCATTTTACATGGCTTTTTCCTTTACAAACCAAGTCTCAAGTTTTTGAATGCTTTCATACTCTTAAGCATATTATTGAAAAGCAACTTCAACTCTCCATTCATACTTTTCAAACTGATAATGGAGGAGAGTTCACCAGTTGTGATTTAAAACCTTTTTGCAAGACAATGGTATTATTCATCATTTTTTGTGTCCTCACACCCCAAAACAAAACAGTCTTGTTGAGCGTAACATCGGCATGTCATTGAAACCAGCCTTAGGTTGTTACATACTTTCTCCTTGTCTGATTCATTTTGGGTTGATATTTTTAGCGTTGCAATCTATATTATTAATTGTCTCCCAACTCTTGTTCTTAATCGCAAGAGCCTCTATGAGCTTCTCTTTTGTAAACCGCCTGACTATAGTAATCTTCATGTTTTTGGGGCTCGTTGTTATCCCTTGTTGACACCCTACCGTACCACTAAATTTCAGCGTAAGACTATCTCCTGTATTTTTCTTGGCTATGCTTATCGTCATAAAGGCTATCTTTGTTTTGACCCTTCCCAGATTCGTACTTATATTTCTCGTCATGTTTACTTTTATGAGTTTGTCTTTGGACTCCCCTCTTCCTCTCCTTGTTCTTCTTCCTCCTCCCCTCCTGCATTAGGCATTCCCTCTCCTGTTGTCTTAACACCTCCTGACCCTCTTTCCCTGGCCCCTCACCGTTGGTCGTTCCCCTTGACTCTTCCCTTCCTCCTTCTTCACTTGCCCCTTCTTCCCTTGTGAGTCCTATTCCCAATCTGCCTCACTCCTCTTCTCCTTTACGATCTTCCTCAACTCTTTCTGAATCTGTTGTCACTTGCCTACCTGATCATACTTACCCCATGATCACCCATTCTATGACCAACTTTCTTAAACCTTGTGCCTTGACCACTACCCGCTACCCTTTATCTCTTACTTTCTTTAACTCTTTCCTTCTTACCCTCAAACCTACTACATTCAAACAGGTTAACCTTGAACCCAAGTGCCACACGGCTATAGAGGAGGAGCTTCACGCCCTTCGCCTTAACCACACTTGGTGTCATGTTCCTCCCCATCCTTATTATAATATTGTTGGCTCCAAATAGATTTTTTGCATCAAACGACATGTTGATGGTTATGTGGCTCATTACAAGGCATGTATCGTTGCTAAGGGTTTTCATCAAGAGAAAGGTGTTGACTTTTTTGAGACATTTAGTCCCGATGTGAAGCCCACCATCATTCGTATTGTTCTTGCTCTTGCAATTTTGTTAGGTTAGTATATACATCAATTGGACTTTAATAATATCTTTTTGAATGGACTTCTTTTTGAAGAGGTCTATATGGCACAACCTCCCGATTTTGAAGACTCTGCTTTTCACCGATATGTATGCAAGCTAGATCAAGCCTTGTATGGTCTCAAAAAAGCTCCTCGTGCCTGCTACCAACAACTCAGCTCTTATCTTTAGTCCCACGGGGTTTACATCTCTCTTTCTAATGCCTCATTGTTTATCCTTCAAGATAGTGGATTGGTTCTTTATATATTGGTTTATGTTGATGATATTATAATCACTGGCAACTCCACTGTTGCTATCAAGCAACTCATTCAATAGCTTAGTCATGCATTTTCCATAAAAGATCTAGGTCGTCTCAATTATTTTCTCGGCATTGAAGTTCTATATGCTTCGTCAGGGCTTCTTCTCTCCCAGTGTGCTTATGCACTTAATTTACTTCATCGTGCTGCTATGGTTGATGCAAAGTCAATCTCTACTCCTCTGAGTGCCTCTGCTCGACTATCTTAATATGCTACACCATTGTTCCACGATTTAACTTTATATCATAGCATTGTGGGCGGTCTTCAATACCTCACCATTACATGGCATGATATTGCCTTTGTGGTCAATAAAGTTTGTCAATTCATGCACAATTCCACGGTTACACACTGGTCTATTGTCAAATGTATTTGGAGCTATATCAAAGTGACTATTTATCATGGTTTGTTCATCTCACAGTCCTTTTCTTGCCAGCTTAGTGCCTGTTTCGATGTTGATTGAGCTAGTAGCCCTGATGATCGCAATTCTATGAGTGGTTTTACAGTTTTTCTGGGTCCAACTTAGTCTCTTAGTCTTCTCGCAAGCAGCGGACTGTCGCTCGATCCAGCACTAAAGATAAATACAAATCACTCACATGTGCTGCATCCGATCTTCTTTGGCTCAAGTCTTTCCTCCACAAACTAGGCTATGTGCCCACTTCTCCACCCATTATGTGGTGTGACAACCTTAGAGCCTTATATTTTGCCACAAACCCAGTTTTTCATGCTCGTACAAAATATATTGAAATTGATTTTCACTTTGTCCGAGATCATGTGCAAAAAGGACATCTTCAAGTTCAATTTATCCACTCCTCTGACCAACTGGCCGACGGCTTGACTAAACCTCTTTCATCCTTGAGGTTTGCTTTTCTTCGAGATAAGCTCAACGTCGTTGGCCCCACATTGAGCTTTCAAGGGCATGATAAAGATCACGCAAACATGGTAAACCTAAAGAGTGTCAACACGATAATTCAGAAGAGTCTAGATTCAGAGAGGCCGGCTCCAACTCAAGAGTCTCGAACTATCTAGAGTTCTCTGATTATCGAAAATGATAATCATGTATTCTCTAGAGTTCTCTGATTATCAAAAATGATAATCTGGATTCCTCTTACTACAACCGTTTTATGATAATGATTATCATAAAATGGTAACCCACATATTGTGTATTGTATTAATGTGTGCATTATCATTTTTTTGGATTATTGTTTTGATTTATAAATATAAGTACTCAATCTCTCAAATGTACAAGAGAGGGAAAATTGACCTTTACAATTCCTTGCAACTCATTCATCTACCTCAGATCAAAAAGCAAGGAGCCCATTTCAGACACACTCCTGTGACGAAAGGCAATCCGAAGGCTTGTTCCTCCATACCAAACTTCTCCTCCTGCTCAGACTCCTGTGAAGGAGAGATCCCACCTGTATTGAAGGAAAATTAGGAAGAATATGTAACCTTGGGAGCACTCTACTCACCACTGCAAAACGGAGACTCAACCTTCTTCCCACCTTAATCGTCGTCAGCCATCGTCTGCATGTCAGGCTCGAGGTAATCAAAGCTTTTGTAGAATATAAAAGATCTCTATAAAATGCATTTTTACATGGTTTTTTTACTCAAGATGTATATATTGATCACCCCCTGAATACCGTGATAAAGACAAGCCTAATTTCATGTATAAGTTAAACAAAGCTTTGTATGGCTTAAAACAAGCGCTACATGCCTGGTATGACAGATTTGATATATTCTTATTTTCTATGGGATTTTATTTCAGTGTTGTTGACTCATCTTTGTTTATCTATCAAAAGTCATCATGGGATAATGCTTCTTCTACTCAATGTTGATGATATTATTCTTTCTGAAAATAATCTCACCATGATAAATGAGTTTGTTGCCCAAGTCAGTCATGAGTTTGCCATGAAGGATCTGGACTATCTTCACTATTTCTTGGGAGTTGAAGTCCATCATTTCTCTCAAGGCTTATTCTTAAATCAGAAGAGGTAAGCGTATGCCTTATTGGATTGTTCTCAGATGCTTGGCGCCAAACCTGTATCTACTTCAATGGTGTCTAATCTCCGTCTTACAAAAGAGAGTGAAAGATTATTTTGTAACTACACATTGTACTGAAGTCTGGTTAGAGGTTTGCAATACTTGACATTCACTCGACCATATATTTCATATAGCATAAATTATGTTAGTCAGTTTATGCAAAACCCTACTGAGTTTCACTTTCAAATGGTGAAAAGAATTCTACGATATATTCAGGGCACTATTGAGTATTGTAGTCGGCTATTGGCTAACACTCCAATTCAACTATATGCTTTCTTTGATACAGACTGAGCAGGATGCCCTCTTACCAGAAGGTCCACTATCAGTTTTTGCACTTTTCTTGGTGCTAATTCACTACAAGAAACCTGTGGATTAGCGACGACCTAAATCCGTCGCTAATCCGACGCTAATCCGTTGCAAAACGGTTTAGCATCGGATTAGCGATGAATAACTTTCATCATGAATTTTTCGACGCTAAGTAGTGACAGAACTTATCTGTCGCTACTGTCATCGCTAATTTGCGACGGATTAGCGACGGGCATGATTCATCACGAGTCCTTTGCTATTTTAAATTAGCGATGGATAATATCCGTCGCTAATTCGTCGTTAAATTTTTAAAAAAATTTAAAAAAAAATGCTCTCTGTCGGCGCGTTCTCCGGCAGGGAGCAAATTTTTTTGCACAGAACTGGTGGGTTACGGCATCGGGACGCTCTTCCGCAGCGAGCCAATCACGGCGGAGGGCCTCAAGCGAGGGAGAGGCAGGACGGGCGGTGGAGACCGACGAGGGGCACCGTCGGGAGGAGGAGGACGGCGTGGGGGAGAGGTAGCGTGAGGAGGAGGAGACCAGCGAGGGGCACCGCCGGGAGGAGGAGGACGGCGCGGGGGAGAGGTAGCAGGAGGAGGAGGACGGTCCGGGGGCCGACGCCAATCACGCTTGGAAGGCCTCAGACGAGGGAGAGGCAGGACGGGCGGTGGAGACCGGCGAGGAGCACCGTCGGGAGGAGGAGGACGGTGCGGGGGAGAGGTAGCGGGAGGAGGAGGACGGTCCGGGGGCCGACACCAGTCACGCTCGGAGGCCCTCAGGCGAGGGAGAGGCAGGACGGGCGGTGGAGACCGGCGAGGGGCACCGCCGGGAGGAGGACGACGACGCGGGGGAGAGGTAGCGGGACGAGGAGGACGCTCGGAGGGCCGTTGCACGTCGTCAAAGGAATGGCGGTTTAAATCAAACGGATGGAGGGAAAATTTCGTGCCTCAGGCGGGATGGTTTAAATAAAAAATTAGCGACGAAATTAGCGAGGGAATTTTTTCGTCGCTAATTAGTATTTTTTTTGTAGTGTTTTGGCGACGAAAAAATTTTGTCGCTAATCCATAGCTAAGTAGCGACGGATTTAGCGAGGGAAATATTTTTGTCGCTACTTTTGTAAATATTTTGAATGCTAGCGACAAATAGTTTTCTCCCGCTAATCCGTCGTAAATATACATTGCTAATTAGCATTTTTCTTGTAGTGATTGCATATTGTGAAGTGCCAAGAAACAATACACTCTGGCTCATTTCAGCATTGAGGCTGAATACAAGGCTATGGCATCAACTGCAACAGAACTTACATGGTTATTGTTTATTCTTCAGGATATTGGGATATATCTATCTGAATCGCCTATTCTATTATGTGATAATCTTTCAGCCCTTCAAGTTATCATTAAACCTACTTTCCATTCTCATATGAAGCATGTTGATATTGATTTTTACTTTGTTCGAGAAAAGGCAGCTCATGGAGTCTTGCCACCAAGTTTGTTTCATCATCGCAATAGGTTGCAGATATCTTAACCATGGCTCTTCCTCGGATTGCCTTTGATCGGCTTCGTGGCAAGCTCGGGTTATGGATTCACCCCAACTCTAGTTTAAGGATAACTAGAATTCACGTAATCATCTCCATGTTTGGAATGCCGTTTTGATGCTGAATTTTAAACAAATATCGCGAGTAGTCTCCTGGTACACGTCAAATGTATAAGCAATAATAGATCCCATCGTTCGGCTGGGGCTTGTTCTAAAATTAAATGATCTTGGCTCCTGGTACACGTAAACAAGTCAATCATGAACGGGTAGTCCATTAGAGTTTTATATTTATGTATAAATTTTTTATTACCTTGAAAACAAAAAAGGTTTTTACCGTAGTGGGTGAGTTTTTAGTCTCTTTGAAAAGTGGCTGTGTTCAAATCTCACCATTTACATTTGCTGAGCCCAGGCGTAGGTTGTTCAAGCTGGCCACTTCTTCTCGAGCCGAGTCGGCCTAAGCTCAACTCAAAAGTGAAAAGTGAAAAATACTCTACATCAAAATTGTTTGGGATGAATGCAATTATAGGAAATCAAGAAAATGATAGTTACCAAATACAATACCAGTTTCCGCCAGATCACCTTATCAATATTCTTTCAGTTTTTATTTTTACCCATTTCGCAAATTTTTGCACAAACCTCCCAACATTTCAAATGTTTTGCGAACTTTCAAATGATTAAAATCAATTTAAGGAGATACACGTATATTTGTAGAGAGCTTTCTAACATTTGCATAAATGTTTTGAGTGATTAAGATCAATATTTGGCATTCCCACAAATTTCTTGTAAGCCTTCGAAATGTTAAAATCAAATTAAAAAATTTCACATGATATTTGCACGGACCTCTTGACATTTGCACAAATTTCTTGTAAACCTTCTTTCTCTTTAAAATGTTGTGTCATATGTAAATTTTTGTCATTTGCAAGACAGACCCACCTTAAACGTAAATTTGTTTTCAGTGTTTCTTTAAATTGATTTATTGACATTCATGTAATATTGTTTAGGAAAATAATTAAAAAATTGTATGGTCATTTGACATTTGTCTATGGTTTTCAAAACAAAAAAGTGTTACATGGCACACTGTAATTTTTTCAAAAATTAAATAGTTACCGTTTATAATTTTGAAGTGGATGAGAACCTTTCATGCTCTCTCTCTCAATAGCCATTTTACCTAATAAAATTGAGGAAACGTGTGAGATCCTATTTCTTTTTCTCCTAAATTATTTCTATGCATAGCATTTTTTTTATCTATAGCGTTGTTTTTTTCTCTTTAACATCACTATTCATCGCAAGACGTGCTACAACACACTTACTAACGCAGCGCCAGTAAAAGAGTTTACTGGTGCTAAGTCCTGTCTTTATTTCCTGTAATGAAACTAGATTTTGAAAATATCTACTAGATTTTCAGTCACTAAGATTTTCATGAAAATGAGATATCTGTAAGAATCAATGCTTGATAATGACCACATTTCCGCTTCAAGTCCAGAGAGTATTATCTCGAGGACAGGCAGGACCATAATGGCGAAAAGAGTGCGCTTAAATTGACTTCTCTAACTTGCATCATATATATAAGTTAATCTAATCTAAATATGCAGATGATGCGATGATCTAAAAAAAAACTACATGTGATACTATGTTTTATGCGATGCAAAATTAAAACTACATGAAACGGGAGAAAAAGAAGCAAACTGTCGTAGATCGCCTCCGACGGATTGGATGAGAAGAGTAGGTGGCTAATCTTAACTGCAAGCAAGTACCATACCAACAAAAAGATTGTATTGCCGACGACAAGAAGAGCTAGAAGCAAGAAGAATAAGAGAAGGAAAAAGAAGAGACAGAGAAATCGGTAAGGAGAGAAAGAAAGGAAGTAAGAAGAAAAGAAGAGAAGGGGCAAGATAGGGGAGGGTTTGAGGCTGCTGGAAAAAACGTGTTTCCAACCCTCAATAAATCTATCTATACAAAAATATTAGGGCTACACATTTTTCTAAAAAAAGCTCCTCTTAATTTTCAGAAATTCCAAATAATTCTTCTGAGAAAAATGTGTTTTACAAAAAACGGTTTTTCTAAACTAATTATAAATTAATTTAGTAAGTCCAAATCTAACTAAGCTACAATTAAGAAAAACTATAATTAATAAAAACACTGAAAAATATAGGGTAGGCTATGAAAATGTGATTTTTCTCAAAAAAATCAATTTAAACTAAATTCTCGAAAACAACGATAAAGATGAGTTTTTTAATACGATTTTATCATGGATTTTGCTTAAATAAAGATGAATAAAATATGAATATTATGCATGATCAAACTGCGTAGGGTCTGATGAGAAGAGGGGGAGAGAGTAGGGTTTAAGAGAGAGAGGAAAAGAGTGTAGGGGTTTTTTACCCGCCATGCGAGATCTTTTACAGAAGAGTGTTAACTACGGCCTAAAATCGTAGTGAATACTTAGAAATATCTTTTAAGTATGTCTCTTTGCAAGTTAAAAGGATATACTCTATGCAGTTATTTAAAAATGGTTTAAGTCATAGTTAAAAGTTTCATGACCCATTATTAGTTATAAGTTCTTACTAAACCATAATTAATAACTATTTTTAGCTATGACTTTCTGAAGTTATAGTTAATATTCTGTATTTATTATACCTCTTTATTTTATAGTGCTCATTTTGTGTGATCATTTTTTATCACAAACTTTAAATGTCTTTTAATTCACATTTTTGGTAGGGGTCTGCCTAACCCCTGCTTGCCTTTGAAGAAAAAAAATTATACATGAAAACAAATTTCTGATGGTGATTGAAGGACAGTATGTTTTTTTTTATATTAAACTATGGCAGAACCCTTTTAACCTATCCATGGGCTGGGGTCCCCAAGAATACTATGTCAACAGAAAAAGTTAAAAAATAATAACACATTCTTATTTCTAGTAAATTTTGAAGCATTCTTTACCGTTTCCAGTTGACAGTAAATTTTGAAGCAAAAGGTTACGAATTAACCCTCACTTTTCTCAAACTTTCCTATCATCTTGTTGGACTTGGGAATGGAAAAGTGTTTGTGCAAATAGTAGGAACCAAATTTGGGTGAGAGAGGCGCGTGGTTGTGCAAAGAAATTTTAGAGTCTGTGAGAGATTGGATGGAGCATGAATTTGGATCAGTTTACGATCAACCCTGATCCAATCTCAATGCCCATGTTGACCGTTGGAAGGTCGGTGGTGAACAACTTTCTGGCCGCCTTCTTCCAGCTCCCTTATAAGTTAAATATTCCAGAGACAGAGCCAACACAAGTTTCAAAGAGAACTAAGGAAAGGATTCACTCTCGCAGCTTTACACCAATCGCCTTGTTGGCTGCAAAGCAATGGAGTTGCTCAAAGAATTCGTCAACTTCATTATCACTGCTGTTATACTCTGTTGTCAGAGATTCAGAAGAGTTGAAGAACATTCGGATGAAGCAGGTCCATCATCAACTCCTTCACCCTCACCGCCGTCTCAAAGTAACGATGGGGCAGAGTTGGATGAACATTCGGAGAGGGTCATATCTCCAGGCGATGGATCAGGTCCATCGTCAACTCCTTCATCCTCACTGCCGTCTCAAAGCAATGATGGGGCAGAGTTCGATGTGTTTCTAAGCTTCAGGGGTGAAGATACACGCAACGGTTTCACTGGCCATCTCTATGAAGTGTTAAAACTCCATGGCATTCGCACCTTCATAGACAGCAAGGATTTGGAGAAGGGCCAAAAGGTGACCGAGCTATTTCGGTACATCGATAGATCCAAGATCTGTGTGGCCATCTTCTCCAAGCATTACGCCGATTCAAAATGGTGCTTGAAAGAGATAGCGAAGATTGTTGAGTGCGGGATGCTGACCGTTCCCGTGTTCTATGATGTAGAGCCCACCAATGTTCAGCATCAAAGTGGGCCTTTTGAATCATCATTCAACAATCATCACAAGAACAAGGAGTTGGATCAAGGGGAGGTGCAAAAATGGAAGGAGGCGTTGAGAAAAACAGGGGAAGTTTCCGGATACAATCTGAGAGACACAAATGGGTACTCTCTCTCTCTCTCTCTCTCTCTCTCTCTCTCTCTCTCTCTCTCTCTCTCTCTAGCGTTGCATCATTTGAAACAATAGAGTCCGTATTTGCAAATTCGGTTTCCTACAATTTTGATGCACAAAAGAAATTTGAAACAATAAAAAATCAACTCACAAATCATAAATATAATGGTTAGATAAAATATCATATTTCAGTCAACTTTATCTCATGAAAGCAGTAAATAGAACATGCTAAACATGATCCAACACAAACTCTATACTTTCACAATTTATGAATAAGATCTTTCTATCTCCCAACCTGCACTAAATTGACTTCTCAAACTTGCATCATATATATATATATATATATATATATATATATATATATATATATATATATATATATATATATATATATATATATATATATATATATATATATATATATATACACTTGAGTCTTGAGAACTGAAAATGAGAATTAGAGTGTGAACTAGACATTTCATATGTTTTTTTTTTTTTGCAAAATCAAACCCTTTGTGTATTCAGCATAGTCCATTTGCTAGGAATCAATTGTTGGATCATGTTTTCTTGGCAAAAGAAGATGTTTTGAATAGTCAAATATTTAAATCCTTGAAAAAACTTAATACGCATCACAACTGGATGATTCAAGAGCTGATCTCATTAAAACCAAGCACATAGATCCCATAATAATATATATAGTGAAAATATTGATAATATGCATAAATATATTATAATTTTGTGTTCAAACCCTATCCGTAATCCTCCTCCCCTCCACACCATAATAAGCATGGTCCTTCACCCTCACAAGGGCACTTCCGTCAGGCACCACATGCATTATGCATACACCGACAGCTTAATCCGAAACCAACCGAAAGCGAGAAAAACCCCACATTAAATAAAGCGAATAAACCAAAGAGGTGGTTTGATATTGTATCACCGTCAGCTGTTACTGTTAGATTATTTTATCCTTTTTGGTCAACCTTGTCGGCCAGAAACATCCAATCTCCACTTCATTGATAGCCGACACATCATCCACCGGAAGCAAACGCATTTAAAACCCCCCATCATGTCCACGTCTAAAAGCCCGATATGACAAAAATCTGAACATCGCGGAGACCTACTTTTCTTTTTCGCGTAGACTCGTGAGTCTACACACCCCCACCATTGACTGACGCCACAAACTTTTCCGACCCTTTCCAGTTTGCCCCAAACGCATGGATCTGGTCAGATTTGACCAAAATACCAGCCTCTGAATCTTTAAGCAGGCTTCCTAACCCTCGCTTCTTGCAAGTGCTACCTAGAGATGAGACGTACTGAGCGCAGTGGCCGAGCCAGGAGTTTTTCGTTGGGTGGGCAGACCTCGGGTCTTGGAGACAATGCTATGGTCTTGAAGAACGATCCGTTTATTCGGATCAATGGCGGAGCCAAAAAAAATTGGTTGGAGGCACAGTCGTTGGTGAAGAGACAAAACTTAAATAAACCTTTGAATTATATTGAAATCTATTGGTTATCAATGTAAAAAAAACAGCAATATTTATCACAATATACTCAAATCATTTGAGATCAGTCTTGCATACATTCAGCTCAAATAAACAGCAAGGAACCAGAACATTACGCTGCTTTCTGAAAGCAGCTTCTAAAGCTTAAAACGCACAATGCAGAACCCGGTTGAATGCAGATTCGTACTCGGGGAGTGACAGACGCGGGTCCAGATTAGGTGGAAGCTTAGGGTGTATGTGATACCGCTGCCACGGGAAGACATAAACGTGTCAGCACCACTTGCTGATTGCTGTCCTGGGCGAGTGCTCACCACCTAAAACAAACTGCATCTAAATGACAACACACCACAGACGATAATATCCAGAACAGATTGCTGGATTAAAAGTAAACATACACTTATTTTCTGTTTGTCACACACCAGACAAATTAAAACACACATAGCAGTAGGCATTAGCATACAAGAGTTAAAATCAGATTCTTTGTTTCTTTACGAAATATCGCTGGAGGCATAATATTTGTTTTTTTCGGTTTCAAATTCTGGGGTGGGCGACTGCCCACCCCTGGCTCCACCACTGACTGAGCGTAACAAAACTTGGGACTCGCACCAGAGCATCAGTGCAGCTTCTTGAGGTCCATTATTAGGCTCATGAAAGCCTGCCCTGTATAGACTAAACCTTGGCTGATGGGGGTCTCCTCTTTTCAGGAGTCTTGCCAACAAGAGAGAATGCTAAAGTTGTCGTCAGGGAGTGTGAGAAGAAAAAGAAAAAAAAACTTTCTGTGTATATCTTTGATACAGATCTGTACATGAAAAGGATTGTGCATTAGGTTTCTCACTCAATAAGGAAACAAATTTTGAATTCTGGGAAAGATCCTAGTTATATACAGTTAATTAGATCCAACTCTATGCGCGGTATACAGCTCACTGTTTTTCTAGATTTTGTGGATATTCCTGATTTTGTAGATATACGCTAAGACTCCCCTTCAAGTTGGAGTGCGAGGATTGAGAAGGCCCAACTTGCCTTTGAGTCGATCAAAAACATCTTTCACAGTTGCCTTGGTGAGAATGTCGGCACATTGGTGACTGGTGTGAACATATTCAGTTCGAATGGTGCCATTTTGAATCTTATCATGAACTAGATGGCAATCAAGTTCAATATGTTTGGTTTGTTCGTGAAAGATCGGGTTGGTTGCGATGTGTATGGCTGCTTGATTGTCACAAAAGAGTTGCATCGACTGAGGATGTTCAATCCCAAAATAATGCAATAAATATTTAATCCAAGTTAACTCACATGTTGCCTGAGCCATAGAACGGTATTCGGCTTCCTGAAACAGACTTTCGAGTCATAGAACATGCAGCCCAATCTGTGTCACAATATTCAAAGACTTGGATTGGACTTTGAGAGGATAAGAGAATGCCATGTCCCGGTGTTCCTTTAATATAACGAAGCAACTTATATGTGGCCTGAAGGTGTCGGACTCGAGGATCATGCATGAATTGACTGAGAATGTGAACCAAATAAGTGACATCAGGCCTTATGATAGTTAAATAAATGAGACGACCAGAATGTGAACCGAATAAGTGACATCAGGCCTTATGATAGTTAAATAAATGAGACAACCAATAAGTCTGCGGTAAATGGTTGGATCTTGAAGTGGATCACCCTGATCATTTTGTAGCTTAAGATGAAGATCCATAGGAACACTGGTGGGTTTGGACCCAGGGTTACCAGTGTCATTCAAAATATCCAAAGCATACTTTCGTTGTGAGAGAAAGAAACTTTGGTTGGATCTGGCAACTTCAATACCCAAGAAATAATGAATAGGTATGAGATCCTTGAGGCAAAATGTTGCATTGAGGTCATCCTTTAGCTTATTGATATGAACAAGGTGATCTCCTGCAATAATAATATTGTCCACATATACGTGGATGAAAATGCTTTCATTTGTATCAATTTTGTAGAAAAGTGAATAGTCGGCCTTTGATTGGTAAAATCCTTCTCTTGTCAAGTAAGAGGTTAACTTTGAAAACCAATTTCTGGAGGATTGCTTGAGCCCGTAGATAGACTTGTTAAGATGGCATACTAAGTTCTTCCCTTGTCGAGAAAAAACTGGTTGCAAATTCATGTAAACTTCCTCATGTAAATAGCGGTGGTAATCGGATCGTGTTGGCGGGTCAGCAAACCTCAACACGAACCCGACCGGCTCGTTCATTAAACGGGTCGACTGTGGCAAACACGAACCCAACCTATTTATTAAATGGGTAACCCAACACGACACGGTTAACCCATTTAATAAATGGGTCGGGTCGGGTTGGTGGGTTAGCGGGCGGGTTGGTGGGTCGGGTTCGAGTAAACTGGTTCGCGAGGACGAGGTCGAGGCCGGAGAGTCGGCTGTTGAAGTGGGCGTTCACGGCAAAGGCGGCAGCGGCGGCGCTGGTCGCGCTCGAGCCGAGGCCGCTGCCGAGAGGGAGCCCCTTCTCCAGCAAGACTGAGATGTCGATGGACCGGACACCGATGGCCAGGAGGGCTGCGATCGCTGCAATCCCCCAGCAGTTGTGGAGTTGGTCGAGGGTGAGCCTGGGGGCGCCATGGACGACAGCGATGTCCCCAGGCGAGTCCTTGTAGAAGTTGGTCTCAGAGGAGCCATCGTCAAAGGCGTCGTGGACCAGATGGTTCTGGCCGTGGGGGATGGTAACGCCGCTCATCGGGAGGGTCAGCACGCGGGGGGATCCCAGCGAGGTCCCAGACAAGTATGGACTCGAGAACGAGCCGAAGAGCGACCATGGTGGTACCGTGTATCTTTCGACAAAAGCAAACGAAAAAGGAGCAAAACACAACTAAGGATGAGCATTTATTTACTGCAGGCAGAATAAATTAATGCCATGAAGAAAAACTTGTTCTTCTCGAGACCATTTGTTTTGGTGTGTTTCCCTTTTTCTCCCTACATTTTTTGTTAATGGCAGATATGGTAAATGGGTTGGCATACCCCTAACACGAACCCGACCCGCTTAATAAACGGGTTAAGCGGGTCGACCCGTTTACGACACGAACCCATTTAAGCCAAACCCGAACCCGCCTAAGAAGCAGGTTAGCGGGTCGGGTTAGAAATTGCCACCCTTACATGTAAGTCACCATGTAAAAAAGCATTGTTGACGTCAACTTGATGGACATGCCATTTCTTTATTGCAGCAAGGGTGAGTAAACAGCGAACGGTGGCTACCTTAATAACAGGAGCAAGGTTTCATTATAGTCGAGACATTCAATTTGAGTGTAACCCTTTGCAACAAGATGGGCCTTATACCTTTGAATGCTTTCATCGGAGTTATATTTGACCTTATATACCCATCTGCAATCGATGGGTTGTTTGTCTGCTGAAAGAGGAACTAAAGACCAAGTATGGTTGTCTTCTAATGGCTTGATTTCTGACTACATAGCATTTTGCCAATGAAGATGTTTTACAGCTTGAGCATATGTTTTGGGTTCAAGATTATGGGTGATGGCTGCGAGAAAAACATGATATGGGCTGGAAAAAGATTCATAACTAAGGTAGGAAGAAAGATGATGATGTGTTTTAAGGCTTATCTCTTGTGCGTCAGATTGGAAAATGGGACTTGCAACATAACATAAATACTTTTTGAGATGAGATGGCTGAGACTGGGGTCTAGTAGATCTGCGAGGACCAGAGTTATTTTGTTCGAGAGTAGATATCTCCTTATTATCGGATGATGAATCTGGAGCTGGTATGAATGGCGGGTTTGGGTTATCACAAGTGTCATGAATAGGTAAGAAAAGTACCAATTCCGCTTTATTGTTGGGAGTTTTATGAGTGAATGGATAAACATTTTCATAAAACTGGACATCACGGCCTCTGAAAAGTTCATGAGTTTCTAAATCATAAACTTTGTATCTGGTTTGTCCATATGGATAACCAATAAAAACACATTTTCTAGCTCTTTTGTCTAATTTATGCTCATACATGATATTATGAGCATAACATAGACAACTAAAAAAATTGTAAATGCATGAAATTTTGTGGTTTATTGTGTAGAAGCTCATATGGAATTTTTCCTGACAAAGGCTTGGAGGGAAGTCTATTGATTAAATAAGCAGCAGTTAAAACATATTCCCCCCAAAATTTTAAAAGCAGATTTCCTTGAAATCTGAGAGCACAATCAACATTTAATAGATCACGATGTTTGCGTTCCACTACCCCCATTTTGTTGAGGAGTGGCTACGCAGCTATGTTGTCGTATGATCCCCTTTTGATCCAAAAAGTTTGTAATTTCTTTAGAAAAGAACTCCATACCATTGTCAGAATGAAGTTTGAAAATTTTAGAATTAAATTGATTATAAACCATATTTATGATTTTTTTTAATAAACCATAAGTTTCAGATTTATGACGCATGAGAAAAATTCAAGTGCAACAAGTATAATCATCAACAATGGTGAGAAAAAAATGAGCTCCTGTCAATGAAGGGGTTTGATAACTTTCCCATATATCACAATGAATTAGTTGAAATGGTGACAAAGTAGATATATTACTATTTGGAAATGGTAAACGTGTTTGTTTTGCCATATGACAAATCTCACAATCTTTATTGGCAAGAGAAGCATGAATCATAGAAGTTTTTATTAAAATATCAAGTTTGGAGTTGGATATGTGGCCAAGACGATGATGCCATAAATGAGAAGACGAATTGGTAGTAAATGTAACTCGATCATGATTGTCACACATCTCAAGGATATAAAGTTCGTTATGAAGCTTACCCAATCCAATCATTTGCATCGAGTGATGGTCCTATAAAACACAAGAATCATGTTTAAATAAGACGTGACATTTCATATCTTGAATTAATTTGTGAATGAAAATGAGATTGTAATGAAAAGAGGGGACACAAAGGACATTTTGGCGAGGCGGAAAACCATGAAGTTGAAAACATCGTGCTTTTATGTGTCCCATTTTTTTGCAATGTTCACATTTGGGGCGTGGCAGTCCATTTCTCATCCTTGGATCATCTTTAGAATGATTGTGGGCAATGGCTGCGACAATGGGTTCCGATGGTAGTGTTGCTCTTAGATCTCGTTGTATCTCATCTTGGATGAGCAAAGCATATGCCAGGGTGACGCTTGGCTATGGATCCATCAATAGCATTTGGCTTTGAATGGAGTTATAGTTTTCATTGAGTCCCATTAACAGTTGAATGAGATGTTCACAATCTCGCTTCTCTTGAATAGCTTTCAAAACTCAACATGAACATGATGGTAAGTTGATGTAGAGTTCTAATTCATCTCACATTTCTTTCAACTTGGTAAAATAAACAGAAATAGAATTGTGATTCTGTTTTAAATTGATGATATCATATTGTATTTGATATATTTGAGGCGCATTGAATTGAGAAAATCTTTCTTGGAGTTCCTTCTGTACCTTTGCTGCACATTTAGAATAAATGACTATGGATGCTAAATCTCTGTGAAGAGAGTTTAGTATTCATAACAAAACCATGTCATTGCATCGAATTCATACAGCAACAGTATGGGTTGGCCCATCAGGTTTGGGCAGTGTCCCATCAACAAAGGCCATCTTATTCTTCGCACTCAGTGCCATGCACATAGCCCTTTCCCACATAATAAAATTATCGCCAATAAGATGCTGGGATACTAATGACATCCCAGGGTTATCAAAGTGATGTATGTAGTAAGGATTTGATTATTCTTGTGAAGAATCGGTGGATTGAGACATGGTTTACGAAGATGTTAGGATGCATCAATTGAAAAACACAAACCTGAGATACCATGGAAGCAGATGGGCTGCGACAGATAATAATAATCAGCCTTTATTCCATGTGGACGGTGTTGAGGTGATGTTGGAGATTGAAGCAAACCCCCTAGCTCTGGTTTGAGCAGTGGCCTCCAAAAAAAAATCACTATGGGTGAAGCTTCTAGAGATGTCGCGGTGGAAGCCTGGAGAGAAGGACCACTCAAGAGCGATGAGAGCTGGCCGCCTGGTGAGAGGTATCACCAAGGAGGACCTACAGACGTTGTTTGCAGAGAAATATCGATGGGAAAAGGGACGTTGGATGCTGCTTATCGAGAAACAGCGATAGGAATCGGGCGCCGAAAGATTTAGCAAGGAAGACCCAACAGAAGATCGTGACGCTGGGGAAGTTCCAGCAGAGACAGTGATTTCACCTGTGTGGAAAATTCGCCAGTGAAACAGGTCCAGCAATTTCACCAGTGAGGATTCGGCGGAGACGATTATTTTGCCCATGAGGACGATCCACCAGAGAACCTGGTGAGAGATTGGATACCCAATACCAGATACCATGTGAGAAGAAAAATCTAGAAGAAAGATAAAAAAAACTCTCTTTGTATATCTTTGATACAGATCTGTACATGCTTAATTAGAAAAGGATTGTACATTCGGTTTCCTTCAACGTAGCACTCGGTAAGGAAACAAATTTTGAATTCTGGGAAAGATCCTAGCTGTATACAGTTAATGACATCCAGCTGTATAAGTGGTATGCACCTCGCTGTTTTTGTGGACATACGCTAAGAGGGATGATGGGGTGTTTTGGTAACATGAAAACGCCAAAGAAAGACGGATAGCGGACCCATGTTTCGGAAACGTTGGGTTTCTTGATTCAAAAATGGTTTCTCCGAAAACGAATGTTGCAAGTTCGAACCCCAAATGGTATGGGTTGTATAACCGGTAGTGATCTGCCTAACCCCAGCTTTCTCTGTAGAAAAAAGAAAAAAAATGGTTTATCCGAATATGAATTTCCCACATATAAGTTGGGTTTTCAGTACCTATGGCCCCAACTGTGACAAAACAACTGTAGACCCATTCGCCAATCTGATTCTATCTAGGCCTTCAGCTTGACAAAGGACCCCCCTGACCACATTGGAAAATCCCTTGGTTTCAAAAAGACGAAATGGATTTTTCATAATTTTTACATTTACATATTCAAGTCATGAGTTAGTACTTTAAATATGTATCATATGTATCTACACAATATTTAGTTCCTAATGTCTTTTCCAAGGGAATTCTGTCCTTTCTGGTGTTGTTTTTTAGAACAAGTTAATAATAATCCATGTAGGCTTGCAGTTCCAACATATTAGGGATGAGTGTCTATTTATAACCCTTAGATGTAAGTGTGAAAAGTTTATAGATTTTGTGACTGATTTGGCTCAAGGCCCTCTAAATCCTCTTATCCTCCTGTTTTTTTGGTCTGGAAATCTTTACAACTTCAAATAATCTGCTGCATGTCTTAAAAGCCTTCTTCAAGGATGCATGGATTTGCTGAATATTTTAAGTTCAGCATATCAATATTAAACAAAATTTGGCTCAGCAAAATGTAAAAAGTGTGGAGATTATATTCCAAAAGCATTAGTAGGCACTATTTGGAAAAAATAAAACAATTTTGAATCCTATTATTACAGTGGCCTTCTTAATGTTGGTCCCCTAATTTGAGGTCCTCAGGGCAACATTTATTGCTAACAAGCTCATTTAATTATGTGTTTCATGTATCAACGTTAAATGACATTAATATTTCTTGCTTTTTTTTATGAAATTATGTATCTAGCTTTTATTTTTCATATTTCTTACATTTCTTGTGGACAACCTTGTAGGCACGAGGCAAATCTAATTTCCAACATTGTTAAAAGGGTGCTACTTGAAGTAAATATGGTTCCGTTTGTAGTTGCAGAACACCCAATTGGCATTGATTCTCGTGTTAAGGATGTAAAGAAACTCTTCAAGATGGGGGAAGGAGACGTACAGTTTATTGGAATCCAAGGGATAGGAGGCATCGGAAAAACAACAATTGCCATGGCTATTTACAATGATTTAATTCCTGAGTTTGAAGGTGGTACTCTTATTTTAAACGTCAGGGAAATGTTTGAACAAGGGAAAAAAGTCGAGTTACAGAAGCAACTCATTGATGACATCTTGAAAGATAACGATTCAACCATAAGGAACATTGAACAAGGAAAAAGCCTGATACAAACCAGACTCAAGTCTAAAAAAGTTCTAATTATTCTGGATGATGTTGATCATATAGATCAATTAAGCGCATTAGCTGGTGGAGGAAGCTGGTTTGGTCCAGGAAGTGTTATATTCATAACAACAAGGGACAAGGCTGTATTGAACCAACATCAAATTTATGAGGTTGAAGAACTAAGCGATGATCTATCACTTGAATTATTTAGTTGTTATGCTTTCAAAGGCAATCAACCAGAAGAAAAGTTTCTGGAGCTGTCAAAAAAGTTTGTTAAAGCTACTGGAGGGCTACCCTTAGCCCTTAAAGTATTCGGATCTCTTTTATTTGGGAAAACGGATGTTAAAGAATGGAGTTCTACATTGGAAAAGTTGCAAAAAATTCCTAACAAAGACATTCAAAAGCGACTGAAGATAAGTTACGATGGACTGGAAGAAGAAGAGAAACAAATATTTCTAGACATCGCATGCTTTTTTGTTGGTATGGATGAGCAGCTTACAAAACGGGCAACTTATATGTGGGAAGCTTGTGAATTCTATCCAGTATCTGCCATTGGAGTTCTTCAAAGCAAGTCTCTCATTAATAAAGACAAGAATGGAAAATTCACGATGCATGATCTTATCCGAGACATGGGGAAGGAAATAGTTCGAGGGGGAAATATTTTATGTTCTTCATCGGTTATGGAGAAGAGTAGGTTATTGAACCGGGATGACATATTTGATCTCTTACAAAAGGAGGTATCAATCTCTCTCTCTCTCTCTCTCTCGTAATTGCACGGCCTTGCGTTCGGGCCGAACACAGTAAACCGCCTCTTTGTTCGGTCAGTGACTACAACCCCGTTGATTTTACTTGACATGGGTTGATCAGCATGTCAAACTCAGAGATGGCCCACCACTTTGAGTCACTTTTATAGTGAGTAAATTCTGGCTTATAGAATTAATAGTCTATTAGTCCTAGGTCCTCTATTCTCTCTAAAGAGACACATGAGAGAGACAGGTTCCTCTATACACTTGAATGTCTGAGAGAGAAAGAGGCCTACGACTTCTCCTACCAACAAGAGAGAATAAAAAAGAGGATTCTTGTCGGTAAGAAAGTTGATGCACGAGCTTTGCACGAGCCAGGTGAGGGTGATCAAGAGACAAAAAAAGTTGATGCTTACCTTACTCTTTTAAGTCCAAAGGATATTTCCAGAAATGATGCTTACCTTACTCTGATAGGCTTGAAGCCAACCAATCCTTATCTAACACATGACCCACCTACATCTATAGTTGGCGACGACCAGGGTTACGTAGTTAAATTGAACCCATTTAGCCCACAAACGCTTGGATTATCTGTTATGAGCAACTTGTGAACATCATTAAGTTGACCGGATGTCGCAACTTCGAAACCTAAGGGAGCATAATTGCCGTGAGGTAAAGCTAGAAGTACTCTACGGTGAACAGTCAAAACTTCATGAGCTTATTAATTTGGCCTAGATTTAACACACGCATCTAACGGCATGTCATCAGGCCGAATCTGGTCTGAAACAAGTTCAATTATGCACTCTAACACGGCATGGTTGGACTCAGCTGCATGCTCACCTGTCTCAACATCCTTGGGAACAGAAGTCTCATGGTATCAACAGCAGACTCACACCAACTGGGGCCCCGATTGTCTAACGCCACCTTGTGTTGGGACGTTGCCAGTTTGAAGCCCAAATGGTATGGTTGTATAACTGGTAGGGGTCTACCGTCTACCTAACCCCAGCTTTCTCTGCCGAGAAAAAAATCAGCAGACCCACTGGACAATTATTTGTCCCAAACTACAGCCCAGCACTCAAAAACCTATTCTCAAGCCTTACACAATCTGCCCCAAAGAGATTTGGCTTAGTGGGATGGGGTCTAAGCCGTTAGGCAGGCAGTCCAAGGTTCAAATTAAAAGTGTATCCTTAAGCTTGAGATCTTCAAAACAAAGTAGTATAGCCTGATTTCACATAATGGATTCTTTAAAATGGCCTCATGCATGGTGTTTTTCTTTTCTTCTGGATGGGGGTTTTCACATAAAATCATTGTATTCTTCTCTTAATTTGGATTTCTTGTGTGCTTCGCTACTTCTGTTGTATTGTTTGCAATGTATATTTAAGGATTTATGTGGTTGTACTTATAAAGTATTTGTTGAATTTCCTAAGACATTCATATAAAAGAAAAGTGCTTCTAGTTTGGTTTCAATCCAACACACTTGCCCCGAAAGGTGAGGTAAAATTAATTGCTCATTTGTGTGATAAGAGAGCTCATGACATGCATTGTCATTGTATTGAATTAGTTGTATGTCCTTTCCATTGTCTGAAGCATGAGTTTAGAGGAAGACCGCCTTTATCAACCCTTAATCATCTTTGTGCTTTCTTAACCTGATTATATCCACCACGTCCATGAAGGCTTGCTTGATTCAGTTGGTTTGACCAGATTTCCCCTTAGAAAATCATGACTCACTGACTTTGTACTCATTTAGTATTTTGAAGTATTCCAAGGCCAGTTTCAAGTGTGTACTGCACATCTCCATTTTAGTCATCTTTCTCACGAAAACAGTTGCCCAAGTAACTTGGTCGGGTATATATACCTGACCCTAACTGATGTCCCCAGGGGCGTAGCTAGGATTCATGTGAGGGAGGGGCAAACAGGGGTGCAGCAAAAAAAAATTTATTTGTGTGATAGTCGGGGGTTCGGGGGTTCGGGGGCAGCAGCCCCGAAAAAAAAATTTTTGAGATAAAATAAAAATGGCTACAATTATTAATAAAAATCTATTTCATATGGACAAATCAAACTATTTGCTGCAGTCAGGGCTGGGCTAAAAAATGGATAAAAATCTATTTCATATGGAATCAGGGCAGGGCTAGGACTGGGCTTTAAAAAAAAAAAAAAAAATTAACTGTTTGGGGAGGCAGGACTGGGCTACAGCCCAGTCCTGCCCCCCCCTAGCTACGCCCCTGGATGTCCCGAATCTTTGATTAGAACTGACCCAACCCAATCCGTTTTTAATAGACCCATGGGTTCGGGTTGTGTCTAAAATCCTGACCCAGAGAGAAAATGGGCTAGGTCTTGAGTTTAATAAATGTAGATCCAAGCCCGTTTAGACTTGATCCCATTGGTTACCATAATATAAAACCAAACTGACCCAAACTCAAAGTAGATATATACTCAAATCCAATTCATACCCAGACTGACCCAAACGGGAACATATTATATATCCAAACCTGTTTTCTACTTTGAACTAACCCAAACCTGTTGAGTCCTGACCACCGTTAGGACCGATTCAAACCATTTTGCTTGATTGAGATTGTGACAATATATTTAGGAGTTCCAAAACAATTTTAAGGGCAAATATATGCGTTCAATGTTTTAGGCGTTTTGCTAAATTTATAATCTGTTTTGAATATTACTTTGGGAAATACTTGAGGCTACCTGGTCAAGCTAAGAGTTGGCATTGTATCTGACTCAAAATTGCATCGTTTTGTGCAGGGGTCAGCAACTGTCCAAGGGATCATGCAGAGTAACTCCATTTTCTTAACTAAGCCTGAATTTAGCAGCCTCGTGGACGAAATGCTAGGACGAGGAAGAATACAAAGCACACCTTTTAGTGCCAAATGCTTTGAAAAAATGCCCAATTTGAGATTTCTTTATATTCATCATGGAAGCTTTAGAGGCGAATTCCAATGTTTCCCTACATATTTGAGATGGTTGGCATTGAGATATTGTCACTTCGAGTCACCACCATCCGACTTTAACCTTGAGAAGGTTGCAATCCTTGATCTCGCTGGCAGCAATATTGCTGATCAGTTTCTTATTGAGGGATCCTTACCGAGAAAAAAGGTCAGTAATAAAGAGGGTTCAATTATTTCTGACTCGTTGACAGTTTTGTTTGTGTATGATGTCTCAAGCCTGAATTTCAACTAAAAACAATTTGCAGGTCTTTAACGAACTGAAAATTCTTGATCTCAGTTGGACAAAAATAACAGTGACTCCTGATTTCACCAATATCCGCCACCTGGTGGAATTGATACTGGAGTTTTGCAAAGAGTTGACGGAAGTTCATGAATCTATTGGGGAACTGAAGAGCTTGGAATACTTGGATCTGAAAGACTGTGTCAAACTTTGCTCTTTACCAAGAGGAATAGGGGGTATGAAATCACTGAAGCAGCTTAAGCTTGATTTTATAGGAATAAAGACCATACCTGATTCAATCTGCCGATTGAGTTCACTTGAAATCCTTGGTCTCGAAGGGTGTTCTAAGCTTTCTGTTTTGCCAGAACGATTGGGGGACATGAAATCACTGAAGAAGCTTATTATTGGAGGTACAACCATAGAGACCGTACCTGACTCAATAGCACAGCTTACGAACCTACGTGTGTTTTCTTCGAAGTATAGCTTATTCCATTAGAATTAGTTTGGGCTCCTTACCAGAGTTTCTAATGTGTGGACCTAACACAGCGAACAGCATTGCATATTATGGAGACGTCATTAAAGTGCGTTTCACATCTTGCGAATTTCTTGCTTTACTACCTCATTCATTGTGTAAAAGAATAACAGAACTTCGTTTAGTTGATCATACAACGAGAGAGCTGCCTGATCTTAATGGACCGCTGGAAAACCTTGAGATATTGAACCTCAAATCTCTACCAGATTCGATTGGAGGATTGGAAAGCCTTGAGTCCCTCGACATCTGGAGGGTAGATTTAACAGCTGTACCGGACAGGATTGGACATTTGGAAAATCTCTTGCATCTTTTATGAGAGGGTGGTGTATGTCCCCCCCCCCCATGATTCACTGAATCCCACGTCTGTGTTTGGGGCTTTGAATGAGCACCACGTATACAAGCACATGGGGCTCGTATTCCCGTGTATGTTGACATAACTTTGCATCGGACTCTGGTGTTATTGCAAAGACTTAAGTACCCTTTCTTGCTATTCTTCTCATAAAGTGATGGTTTGAGAAAATGACAAAAATGCCTTTCATTCAAAAAAGAAAAAACAAACAGTTCAAAAAAAGGACAAACATGTCCTCCATCCAGAAAGTCGAGGATGATATTGACTCTTCAAAGTCTTCTTCTTCTTTCTCCGTAAAACACTGTAAAACCCTCTCTCTCTAGAGAAGAAATCAAGGAAGGATTCTTGAAAAGACTTAAGTGCCCCAAAGATGATTATTTAAGACCCAGTCTTTGCACTGCGGGATTATCCGAGAAAGAAATCTCCTCTGGAAGAGGCCATGAACAACAACCCTCTCACTCTCTCTCTCCCTTCTCTTTCTGCTTCTGTGCACATCCAGCAGAAGATCCTACATTGCTCTATCAAGCACCGACTGACCTGCACATTGACTGTTGTGGAGCCTGATTCAGAGTTTTTACCCTTACAGGAGGAGGGTTTGGGGGCTCCTCCCAGTGTGGGTATCATCATTCAACTAAATGAGTTGTAGATCCTCATTCAGAGTTTTTACCCTTACAAGAGAGGGGTAAAACCTCATCTTACTCTCTCTCCCTTCTCTCTCTACTTCTGTGCACATCCAACAAACGATCCAACATTTCTCCATCAAACACCGACTGACCTGCAAACTAACTGTAGCATCGTTCAACTTGATGAGTTGTGGAGCCTGATTTAGAGTTTTTGCCCTTACAGGAGGGGGGTTTGGGGGCTCCTCCCAGCGTGGGTAGCATCATTCAACTTGAAGAGTTGTGGAGTCTGATTCAAAGTTTTTACGCATTCATATTTTAAAGCATTAGATCTCATGTTTGAACATCCACGCATGTACAGTTTGCTTTCATCATGTTCAGTTGCTTTCTAGATTATACTTTGAATTCTGGTGCATTTTAGATCTATCAATTTGTATGCAACCAGAGCTTATTTTAATCTGAATTTTTTACTGCAACTTCATGCATATGTCTTCCTGCTCTCCACCAAAAATCAGATCATTTTGAGTTTGTTTGACCCACTTTAAAATTTGAGATTCAGAACCTGTTATTTTGCACCGTCAGGATTTTAGCAGAATTAGGACCAACTTGCGGGAGTGATTTCTCCCTAACCAAAGATGATCTTTCCAATCCGTAAATAGGGTTGTTTTTAAAATTAAAGCTAGTTTGTTCATACCAAATTTCAACGATTTCTATGGTGTTTTCATACCAGTTTTGAGTCGAAAACCATAACCCTGTCACCCTGTGTCATTTTAATGGCTTAAATTTTGATCCATTTTGTTTGAATTTTATTTCCCTAATGAGAGATCATTTTTCAATTCTGTAAAATGCGTTCTTTTTGTTTATGTATCTAGTTCATCCCTGTAAATTTTCAGAAATTTTCATGGTCAATTACTATTTTATTTTGATTAAATACCAAAACCTTGTATCCAGATTTTATAAATGTTCTGATTTTGACCCCCATATCATGACTGTTGTAGCACTTCTTCAACAAATCGTTATTTGATTGGCAATATTCTTCAGCAAATTATTGTTATGATTTTTTGGGGTCTCTAATGAGTCCCTACTATGATTTGTAGTATTTTTGGATCTCCAACGAGCCTCACAATGATTTATAGTGTTGTTCGATCTTTTAACTATGATTTATAGTGCTTTGGGGTCTCCAACGAGCCCCACATCGATTTGTAGTATTTTTTGGTCTTTTAACTATGATTTATAATGTTTTCGGGTCTCTAACGAGACCCACAGTGATTTATAGTGTTGCTGGACCTTGCTATAGCGATTTGTAGTGTTTCTCGCTAAACACTACAGCGATTTGTGATACAAATCGCTATCCGAATCAGGACCAACTTGTGAGGGCCATATCTCCCTAACCAGAGATCGGATTTCAAATCCGTAAAAAGTGGTGTCTTAGTTAAGAAGTCTAGTTTATTTATGTAAATTTTCAGTGATTTCTATAGTCATTTATTATCTCATTTGGATCTAAAACCAGACCTCTATCAGTCTGCCTTATTTGAGTGACATAGGTTTTTATTTCATTTTGTAAGAGTCATATCTCCCCAACGGAAGATCATTTTCCAAATCCGTAAAAAGGGTTTTCTTCCCCTATGTGTCTAGTTTATATCTGGAAAGTTTTATAACTTTTTATGTTCATTTGATATTTCAAACCTGTTAAAAACCAAGACATGTTACTATTCTGTTTTAAGTGAGTGGATGGAAGTTAATTATAACTTGTTGGATACATGACTCGGTTTTTAATAGGTTTGAAATATCAAATGAGCATAAAAAGTTATAAAAATTTCCATATATAAACTAGACACATAGAAGAAGAAAACCCTTTTTACGGATTTGAAAAATGATCTTCCGTTGGAGAGATATGACTCTTACAAAATAAAATAAAAACCTATGTCACTCAAATAAGGCAGACTGATAGGGGACTAGTTTTATATCCAAATGGGGTATCAAATGACCATAAAAATCACTAAACATTTACAGGAATAAACTAGACTTCATAACGAAGACACCACTTTTTACGGATTTGAAATTCGATCTCTGGTTAGGGAGATATAGCTCTGCCAAGTTTGTATTGATTCGGATAGCGATTTGTATCACAAATCGCTGTAGTGTTTAGCGAGAAACACTACAAATCATTATAGCGAGATCCAACAACACTATAAATCGTTGTGGGTCTCGTTAGAGACCCGAAAACACTATAAATCATAGTTAAAAGATCAAAAAATACTACAAATCGCTGTGAGGCTCGTTGGAGACCCCAAAGCACTATAAATCATAGTTAAAAGACCGGACAACACTATAAATCATTGTGAGGCTCGTTGAAGACCCAAAAATACTACAAATCAAAGTAGAGACTCATTAGAGACCCCAAAAAATCATAACAACGATTTGTTGAAGAATATTGCCAATCAAATAGCGATTTGTTGAAGAAGTGCTACAACAGTCATGATATGGGGGCCAAAATCAAAACATTTATAAAATCTGGATACAAGGTTCTGGTATTTAATCAAAATAAAATAGTAATTGACCATGAAAAATTCTAAAAATTTACAGGGATGAACTAGACACATAAACGAAGAGAACCCGTTTTACAGAATTGAAAATGATCTAACATTAGGGAAATAAAATTCAAACAAAATGGATCAAAATTTGAGCTGTTAAAATGACACAGAGTAACAAGGTTATGGGTTTTGACCCAACACTGGTATGAAAACACCATAGAAATCGCTAAAATTTGGTATGAACAAATTAAATTCAATTTAAAAAACAACCCTTTTTACGGATCGGAAAGATCATCTCTGGTTAGGGAAAAATCACTCCCGCAAGTTGGTCTTGATTCTGCTAAAATCCTGACGGTGCAAAATAACAGGTTCTGAATCTCGATTTTTAAAGTGGGTCAAACAAACTCAAAATGATCTTATTTTTGGTGGAGAGCATGAAGACATATGCATGAAGTTGCAGTAAAAAATTCAGATTAAAATGAGCTCTGGTTACATACAAATTGATAGATCTAAAATGCACAAGAATTCAAAGTATAATCTAGAAAGCAACTGAACATGATGAAAGCAAACTGCATATACGTAGATGTTCAAACATGAGATATAATGCCTTAAAATATGAATGGGTAAAAACTTTGAATCAGACTCCACAACTCTACAAGTTGAATGATGCTACCCACGCTGAGAGGAGCTCCCAAACCCCCCTCCTGTAAGAGCAAAAACTCTAAATCAGACTCCACAACTCATCAAGTTGAACGATGCTACAGTTAGTGTGCAGGTCAGTCGGTGTTTGATGGAGAAATGTTGGATCATTTGTTGGATGTGCACAGAAGTAGAGAGAGAAGGGAGAGAGAGTGAGATGGTTGATGTTCATGGCCTTCTCCAGGGGGAACTCTTTGCCTCCCTTGATTTCTTCTCTAGAGAGAGAGAGTGTTTTACAGAGAAGGAAGAAGAAGAAGATGACGATGAAAAGTTCAAACAGACATTTTTGATGGCTCAGGTTTGTTTCGTCGGATGACCATCGGGAGGAGCCTCCAAACCCTTCTCCTGTAAGGGCAAAAACTCTAAATCAGGCTCCACAACAAATCAAGTTGAACGATGCTATCCACATTGGGAGGATCCCCCAAACCCTCCTCCTATAAGGGTAAAAACTGTGAATCAGACTCCACAACTCATCAAGTTGAATGATGCTACTCACGCTGGGAGGAGCCCTCAGACCCCCCTTTTCTGTAAGGGTAAAAACTTTAAATCAGACTCCACAACTCTTCAAGTTGAATGATGTTACCCACGTTGGGAGGAGCCCCCAGACCCCTCTCCTATAAGGGTAAAAACTCTGAATCAGGATCTACAACTCATTTAGTTGAATGATGCTACCCACGTTGGGATGAACCCCCAAACCCTCCTCCTGTAAGGGTAAAAACTCTGAATCAGGCTCCACAACAGTCAATGTACAGGTCAGACGGTGCTTGATGGAGCAATGTAAGATCTTTTGTTGGATGTGCATAGAAGCAGAAATAGAAGGGAGAGAGAGTGTGAGAGGGTTGATGTTCATGGCCTCCTGCAGGGAAGATTTCTTTCTCAGATAATCCTGCAGTGCAGAGACTGGGTCTTAAATAATCATCTTCGGGGCACTTAAGTCTTTACAACCACTCCTTTTCAAGAATCGTCATTTTTTTTGGCACCAATGGAGGAGAGGGTACGTAAGTCTTTGCAATCGCATCAAACTCCAACGCTAATTAATGCTGACAAACATGGGGATACGAGACACACATGCTTACATATGTGGTGCTCTTTGGGACCCCCGAGCATGAGATGTAGCTAACTGCCCTGTTCGGGGGGGGAACAGATAACCTGCTTTGATCTTTTATTGCATGACAACAACAAACTGGAAGCTTTACCTGCATCGATTGGGTCATTGGGAAGGCTTCAGTATTTGTGCTTATTTAATTGCAAGAAGCTTACGTCACTTCCTCAACTTCCCTCTTCCCTACAGGATCTTTCTGTTGCGGGATGCAACCAACTGAACACAATATCAGATGTTTCCAACTTGAAATCATTGAAGGCCTTTAATCTAGAAGGCTGCAAGTTGCTTCAAGACGTTCCCGGTCTGGAAAAGATTACAAGCACCTTAGAAAGACTACGTTTGCCAGGCCCTTCTGCTTCAGTGGAGGTATGAATGTGCATCTTTTTGTTTCTTTGTTATGGATTAAAAAAAAATGCCATAAATATCAGATTTAAAAAATGCCAGTTTTTCCAACGCATTCCTGATGTCGAATCTATAGAGCCCAACTCAACACGGCATAGCCGCCTTACAGATGCTTTCATGAACAGAGTGTTTAAGGTATACCTTCTCCCTCTTTGTTCTGGATTGACCAATATACTATAAATATATATCATATATATTATTTATTTTGTTAGTAATAATCAGAGTGCATATATCTGGTCAGAGCGCTCTAATGCCCTTCATCGAGTTCAGTTTCACTCATCCTGTGTCATCCCCATCTTCATACCCCTCTTCAATCTTATGATGCAGGTTCTTTTGATCAAATTTGAACTTATAGATAGATTCAAGAATTGACGCTTAAATCATTTTGTTTTGACAAAAAAGTATGATTTTTAAATCACAAAAATTTTGTATTTGAGAATTATTTATTTTTTAATTGCCAAAACAATCTTGCACACAAATCAAATTCCAGCGACTTAAATGTCAATCTTCCCTAAATGAATCATGCCTACGGAGACTCATTTGATCATAACAACTTGGATCAATCAAATCCCAAAAAGGGGTAGGAAGATAGGGATGACAAAGGGGATGTGTGAAACCGATTTTCAGTTCATCCATGTGATGAACACTACCCTAAAAGGAGCAGTTAAGAGACATGGCTAAGTGTCATAGCCAATCACATGACCCCCTCCCATTGCATGGGGCCTACATGAAATGCTGTCATGTGATTGGCTATGGCACCAGTGGTGGAGCCAAATATTTAAGTAGGGTGGGCACAAACGCACAGTAATACAAAAAAGTAATTTCTTTGACTAATATACTAGCAAGTGCAAAAAAATGTAAAGAACTACACTGTCGTATTCATAATTAGCAACTTTGATTGAAACTAACAATATGTTTTCAGTAATAACAAGTTTTTATTTAAAAACCACATAATATCGTAATAACATTTTCACAATTTAACTTTGTTTGATACAGAGACATAAGAAAGTACCTTTTATAAATAATGCAGTGCGATTAAGCTCAAGTTTAGATCTTGAAATGCATTCAGCTATACGTGACAAAGGAACATAAATATCTTACAAATAAATAGCTAATTAATTTTTAAAAAAATCTATAAAAGATATCATTAATATTTAATAAATAATTAAAAATTATACAAGCCTCTCAAAATGAAGAGGAACATTAAACATTTTTAATAAATTTTATGTTTTTCACCAATTTAGCGTTATCATTAATTATACACTCACTTTCTAATAAAAATTATTAATGCACATTTGTATCTATTAACATATTTAGATGAAACCTATTCAATTATTTTTCTAATCAAATCACTAACCTATTTAATTGAAACAAAAAAAACAAAACCTAAAGTTTTAAGTTCTAACCAAAGTCAAGTATTCATTATTTATATTTTAAAGCTAATTAAAAAAATACATAACACCCTAAAAGCAAAATCAAAAATTCATGTGATTTAAACAAATACAAAATTGAAACCTTAATTCTTATATAATTATGCATTTATGTTAATCAAGAATATAGAATCTTAATTAAAAATACAAAAATACTTAAATTAAATATTTATCTTATTTAAAAATAAAATAAAACTAACTATCAAAAAACACAAAAAACTCTAAAACTTAATTAAATATTCATGTTATTTAAAAAAATTACTAAATGAAAGCTCAATCCTATCAAACATCGTTCATAGTTTTCATACATAAGCTGATTGAAACAAAAAATAACAAAACCTCCAAATTTTTAAACTAAAATCTACCGTGTGAATCATGTATAATGTTGATTAAATAACTAATGAATATTTATCTAATTAAAATCCTAAATGCTAATTGATTATGTATCTTTTATATGGGTCCCATACTTTTTTTCAGTTCACTACTAGGTATTTGGGATGTCATAGCACAATCTAACCTGGCACCCTCTTATAATGGAAGGGGGTTAGAGTAAGTGGGTTCTAATGTCGACGTTGATGAGTGACCCTCCCTTTTGCTCACAGGAGGCAACCTTTCCGCGTTTGCGAACATTTGATATTATCATGTCAGAAAGAGAAGTAAGGATGGATGTTGTCATGTCAGCAGAGGGTCAACTGCACTTGTCTTTCATGTTCCAATGACCACCTCAGGTTGAGCTACGGGAGTTTGATGATCCATAAGGTCACATCACCCATTCGTATCACAGTCATGGCAGATGACCGTCTCGTCTATGATACCACACGGGTGGTCGGGTACTTTGGTGAAGTCTTCTTTGAAGAGTGTGATGAGTTCCTGGCATGTTTAAGGGAGATGGACGGTTGTCACACCATACATGTGACAGTGGATGTTTCGCCATTCACATTTTTCTATGCCAGTTTTGAATGGTCTCAACTCGTTTAAGGGAGGGGAGGGGAGGGGAAAAGGAATTTCCTGGTCAGCTTTTGTGGTGGGACGCGCCCATCAAACACCCCATAATTTCTTTCGAATTTTAAATGTAACACCCTCCACTCGCGCACTTTTTCCCCCATCAATACTTCTTTCAAAAAGGAAATTTCATTTAAGGCCAAACTTTTACCCCTAATTTCAAATATGAACTTCACGTTTCTTAAATGCTAAATATAAGCCAAATTTTTGTTTAAAACTGTAAACTAATCATAAGCACCTCAGGTCAACCTCTATCATCTTGGAAAACGTGTTATTTTTTTTATTGTCACTGAAAATTGCTCATTCATTCGGACAAAATAAACAGTTTGAATTTTTAAAGAAGAAGGTCATGTTATAATTCGGCTTAGAGTTAGAGACAATAATAAAATGCAGGCCCTTATTTGACAGATTTTCAAGAAAAAATCAGTATATTTGAAATTTCAGAAAGGTTGAGCCCATTTCAGCGACATGTATCCAGGGTATACAATGGAAGCCATGCTCTCAACCCCAAGCATCTCTCCCAAAGGGAAGCTATCATTGGTGATCTCCTCTATCTTCTCCTTCAACCATCTCCTGCTTTATGTCTCTCTCTCTCTCTAGAGCGGCCATAGCGTTGAAGCGGTGTCTTCCCTCTCAACCGTCCTTCACAAAGATGGTGCTTCCCTGCAATACCTCTGGATCGGGAAGAATTGTGATGACAGTCATTGTCCCTCCCAAATCCAAGTGAGTTTGCATGTTTTTTTGTCTCTTGAATGTTGTGTGAGTTTTTTCATTTTTTTCTCTCCTTTGGATCGTGTTGTTTGAGGAAGGGGTGATGCAAATCATGTGAATTTGTACTAGATGTGTTTGTTTTCACATGAATCCATTTGGGGGGTTTTGGTTTGGGATTCATTTTTTAACTACCCAAAAGAACGTCGATGCATTTTCTGGGGAATTTTGTGGTGGGGTGTGATGAAAGTTGTGATTGTGTGATGTGTTTTGTGTTTCGGTGCCTACTTCATGAGATTGGTTTCTTGGATTTCTGATTTTTTTCGACGCCTGCATTTTCAATTTGGGTTCCTCATTTGCTTTTCAGAATTTGCGGTGAACCTTATGAAAGCTCCCAAGAAACTGAAATTTGATACTTTTGTATGTTAATTGTTCATTATTTTTTGGGCCGTTCTGCAATTTTAGGGATGCTGAGAGTCTGAGGAAGCACTTGAGCAGGCAGGGGGTATCATGATCGTTCTGAAAATATTCAAATTTGCAATAAAGCACAGGATAAATGCTTCCACGTCGTTTTAGCATCAATCAAACACCAGATAAATTCTTTTTGTGACAAAAACTTCAGGAAGTATTTATCATGAAAGAAAAATCTCTCAAGGAAAAAATTATCTCCAACAATCAAACGCCTCTTTAGAGATTAATTAAACAAATGAATTTGCGGAAGGGAAGATCTAACAGCTACAACCATGAGCATTAAAAACCATAATAAAGAACAAGAAGCTGGCATTGACTGAGACTCAAATGGATATAACTTGCCCCATAACTTTACAAGATGCAAATGGTTGAAGAATTGCAAGAGCTAACCTTGTTCATACTTCAGAGAATGAATGAGATCCCATTCATTACCATCACCATTGAATCTCCGCCTTCATGAGTTACTGATAATATGATATAGTTAATATGCACGAAGATGTACTCGAATAGATGTAAAGGTCTCTGATTTGGTCGAATGGATCCGGATGGTGGTGTGGGCTTCCATTTGGTCCTTCTCTCGGGATCACTGGTGGCGTGCTGGGGGACTCAGATAAAAATCTTTTGGGATCCAAATCGTGACTCGTCAACTCAGATTATTCAAGATTTTTTTTATATTTTAAAAATAAATTTACTTATAAATATATTTGCCTATAAGGACTGCATAAGAAGGATGCTACGTCGGTGGACATAGCGTGGTACCGTCCCATCTCTGTCTTAGGGGGAATCTACTGGATCATCGCCAAGGTATTGGCTACCAGGATGCGCTCTGTCGCTAATCGGATTTTTTCAGATGCTCAATTTGCCTTCATTCCCCATAGACAACTGCAACATTTGTTTATTTTGGCCACAGAGTTGGTTCACTCTCTCAAGTCCAGCGAGAGACCGTTCTTTACTCTTAAGCTTGATTTCCACAAAGGTTATGACTCGGTGCACTGACCTTTCCTCTTTTACATGTTGGAAAACTTTGGATTTGGTCGACGCTTCTCTAGTTGGGTGTCTGAGTTGGTCACTAACACACAATCTCAAATTCAGATTAACGGGGCCCGTGGTAAGCAGTTCAAGCTTGGGCGTGGTATTCGGGAAGGATGCCCCTTGTCCCTTTTGCTTTTTAACATCATTTCTTAAGGCATTGTGGTCTTGTTCAAGAGGGTCGTGGGGTGTAGTTTTATTAAGCCACTCGGAGTTCACGAGTTCCAAATCAACATTCTTATTGCGCCGATGACATGATTGTTTTCGGTGTTGGCTCCATCCAACAAACGTTAAGAGTCAAGCTCATCATCCTCTTTTTTCTATCGATGTCGGGCCTCTCACTGAACAATGATAAGTGTTGCATTTTCATAATCAATGTTCCTCCACATATGTAGGCCATCGATCAGAAGATCTTTCAGTGCGCCACTTCGGATAAGTTTTTCTCCTACCTTGGTCTGCCGCTTCAGCTCTCATGTATTCCATCGGTTGCTTGGAACGCCACTCTCCAAAAGGTTCAGACTAAGATTTTGACTTGGCAAGCCTCCTACCTTTCGATTGTCGGCAGGCTTACCCTCAGTAAGCTTGTTTTAAATGCGATGCCAGAATTTTTTATGTCTATGTTCCTTATGCCCATGGGGATCAATAAGAAGCTCTCTAAGTTATTGACCAGGTTTCTGTGGTCTGGGCAAGGTAACAATAAAAAGCGTCACCTTGTGGGTTGGAACAATATAAGGTTGCCGCAGAATAGAGGGGTGTTGGGGATTTCAGACTCCAGGTTAAGAAGTATTGTTCTGGTTGTTAAGCAAAATTGGCTTGCGCACCAACCGGGGTCCTCCTGTGCAAACTTCCTTCTGTCTAAATACGGATCAGTGGAGTCTTTGTTTGGGGGTCAGCGCACGATTAGGTCGCCCCTTTTCCATCTGCATAGATCATGGATTCAAGCTTGGTCTGCTGTGTGGGGTGGCGAGAGCGATGACATCGCTCAGAGTCAGTTCCTTTATAGAGCGATCACCCCGAACGACTCCTTTCACATAAGAGACACCTACCTTTCTCTCCTTTCGGTAGGTGTGAATCAATTCCCTACGAGAATTATTTGGGGCAAAGGTCCTCCTCCAAGAGCGTGCTTCCTTGCTTGGCTTATTCTGCAAGATCGGATGCAGACGGATAGCTTCCTCAAGTCTATAGGTTTCTGTATTGTGAGTAAATGTGCTCTCTGCGAGGGGGGCGATGAATCTGCGCTGAACCTATTCTGGAAATGCCAGGTCTTTCAGAATATCTTTAAGGTTACCTGGAATAAGTCGGTCGTGTGCATGCGCCAGGAGTCTTTCGTCGTGGACCTCTTGTGGGGCCCCCAGCCAGTTCATAGATGTAAAAGTTGGGGAATCATTTGGAGAACTTGGTTGCTTTCTTCCTGGTAGGTTGTTTGGATGTCGCGCAAGAATGCTATTTTCAGGCAGATCCTGATTAATTTCAACAAGTTAGTAAATTATATTTTGGCGAATCTATACGCCTCATCACTAATTTGTCTTCCTGATCTTCAGCGGCACTTGCCGCTAAGGCCTCCCCCGGATCCCGACTGATCGCCTCTATTTTTTTGTATGTATTTTGTGCTCTTTTTTTTTTGGCTCGTGTTCTTCGTCGGTCTGGGTCATGTGTGTTTTGTTTGCCGGTTTCAACGTTTGTTGAACCTGTCATAATGTTGATATCCTTAGTTCCTCTCTCTCTCTCTCTCTCTCTCTCTCTCTCTCTCTCTCTATATATATATATATATATATATATATATATATATATATATATATATATATATGGTGGTTAAAGTCAAAGATAATAATTTTTTTTTCATTTCCTTTTTTATTTTCTGGTACAAATTGACCCCATGGATATAATCTATATACTAGTTTTACTGGGAACCCGCTTTTGAACTGCCAAAAACTGACATGTGTATTGGTTTCTCCGATTATACGAAAATAAGTGGTTGTAAATGCACCCATTTTTTTACTCAAAAAAACATGTTTATTCATGAAAAAAAGATAATCAAAACGTCATTTTCCACTTAATTGAGCATGCTGAACGCATCTACAAAGTTATATTGAGTTAGAACAACTTCCTTCTCCAACGTACAATTGATTGTATCAAATATGAGTGATTGGTTTCTCCCAACAGTAGGAGGATGCTGACAGTCTACATCTTCAAGTTCTTAATTCATTTGTTTTTCGAATCTCACATTATAGATGCGATCTACAGTCTAGTAGAAATAGGCTTTTCGATCATCTTATTATAAGATGTGAGTAGGTTTTTCAAAAGGCATAAAATATCAATGGCTCGGAATTTCATAAATTTAAAGACTCATAAGTTCATATTTTTTCATTGAAAAAAGCACTATATATCCAGTAATCGATTCATAGCAAATGAAAATGTTGAGCATATCTATGGGGTCAAATTTGCCAAACATGGCTTAAAATATAAGAAAACAGCACTATCCATAACATAATGGATTGTTAGAAAGGACCAATTTTCCTATATATATAGTGATGAGTAGCTGCTAAACAATTTATGTTCTAAATAGTTTTAACCACTTCTAAGAGACAAAGTTACTTTTGGCTTAATCCTAACCTCTTGATCCATTCGTCATTGCTTATCCGCCAAAAAAAAAATACTTTGGATCAACTTGACTTGATGAAAAACCTTGATTTCTATTTCGTGAATAAGTTGTTTGGGATATATATAGAGAGAGAGCATAAGCAGATTTATGAGCCTCTTTTAGGATACTTTTACTATATGAACCTTTACCATTTCCAGACTTTCAAGTAGGAGCTGTTTAACAAGAAACTTTAATTTGGAGGTCATACCTGGTATGCTATAACTAACGTGGCTAGGTTAGTGACGACTATATATTTCTGTCAACAACAATTTGAACTGTGCATGATTTGCTAAATGATTTGATATCAAGTAAATAAAAAGCAACAAACATATTCAATAGCATTAAGAAAAGTTATTGTTGCACAAAAGGTTGAAGTGGGTGTATCTAAAATCTTGTCTCTCATCCAGGCAGCATCTAAGGAAAGAGAGCAGTTAGAGGTAAAGAAGTGAAATAAGTCATTGACATCTAAGTCTTTAGTAGTTGCTAACATATATGCCCGATTGGACGAAACATGAGACTTAACCACCTAAAAGGGTGAGATGGAGAGGGAGAATGTGGACATTGTGAGGGAAGAAAGGGTGAAGGAGGAACCTCAATAAAAGAAGGGTGCTAAGGTTGAGGTGGAGAAGACCTTAGAGAAGAGAGATCTGTCTCTAACAAATGAAGAGGGTGATGAGAGAAATGGAGGGAAATTAAAGCATCATGTTCATATTGGAGCTTGTAAGGATGAGTTGGCTTATACATTGTCCGGTTCTTAAAGGTTCATGATTCTTTCTTCTATAAAACATTCCCATATACTCTAATAACTTACTCTCATCCTATCTTCCCAGCACGTTTTTTCTCAAATTCATTGTCATGTTAAAGTAAACTATGATACTTAAAATGTTAAAAAAAAAAATCATTGTTGGATTGGCATCATCCTTTATCTTAATTTGTGATATTTCTCTCACTAGGTATATACCGCTCCAACCCTGCACTTTGTTATGTTTATTTCTTATTCTTGTAAGTCATGAATAATTTTCTCTAATTTGTTCTTCTAACATTTAAATTTTTGCGTGCACGTCTTACCTATCATCTTAAACAAGTACTACGTCATCTACAAACAACACAACACACCAAGAGTTAGAAGTCAGATTATCTTTGTATAGCCTAACCTTAATTTCGAGCATTCGTTTTCCTATGCACAGTCCTAAAAGTTGAAATGGTTTTCCTTTTGTCGACAATGAAACCTGGGGTTAGGCATGCAGACCCCTACAAGTTATACAACCATACCATTTGGGGTTTGAACTTGCAACGGTCCCAACACAATGTGGCGTGCACTAACAGCTCCTGCCAGAAAAGCGAAGCCCAGGCCATTTGGTAAAAGTTGTTATAGTTTTCTCTTGCATGTCTTTATAATTTTTATAGACGTAGATAAGGTTTCTTTTTTTTCCAACCTGAGAAAATTAGTTGCCTTGTAATGTTGAAATAAATTTTCTCGAAATTAATAAATGCATACGCAAATTTATTTTCTGCACTTCTATTTCGTGAATTGTTTTAACAGGAAAGTAACCGCTATATTTCATCTTCACATGAAAAAAATAATATTAGTTTTACAAAACATTTGATTTTCTTCTTTGGTGTTTCTTTATTATTTTTTCCCAGAGTTTTGCATTGGCTTACTAGATCAATGCCCCAATAGTTAGTGTAATTTTATATATCATCTTTTCAATCCTTTCTAGGTCATGGGAAAACCTAGGGATGTACTTCTTGTCAAGTTGATCTCATAGGCTCTTAGCAGTGGTAGACGAGGAACAATACACATCGAACAACATGTTGGACAGAGCCAACAGTATGCAACCACGGCATATACTGTCCTTTTCTTTCCACTCTACAGCCGCAGAGACCGCAGCAGGGTCAGGGTCAGTATCAGAAATCGAAGGATAGTCGAGTTCCAGAACCGACAGCAGCCCTATCGTAGTGAACCAGATTTTCATGTGTTGTTGCTAACGCTTGAAATTCTGACCGGCAAACTTTTCCGGCATCTCCGACATGTTCACTTTTGGTATAAAAGCAGAAGAGGTCGACATGCTTAGAATCTTCTGTAAGACTGTTGGATCAATTTTCGGATCACGCAGTTTCACAATCATCATCATGATATAAAACATGATATAAATCAGGAAATATAACAGTATAGACATCATGATCAGTAGACGATTGAAACAATAACAAGGAGCAAACATGTCGGGTTCCACCATATACCAAAATCCAGATATATGCAAATGAACAAACATATGCATAGAACATAGTATAGACAACAGAAGCATGTTAATACTCTATAAAAGGTTAAGGCATACGAAAGTACTCCTCTTAGAGAAGATTCGCCCCCACATACAGTGCAAAATAGGGTTCAACGTCCTTTCCTCAAGATACAATAGCCTCGACGATCAGAACGGTGCACTTCGATAGATTGTGAGTTGAGATCCGTTAAAGAAATCCGAAGAGCCATAACGGGCACGGACTACGAGGAGTCGTGACTCGTTATCATTTCTCATAACCCGTTAAAGAATCCAAATGTCCACAGAAACTTTGAGCAAACAAATACTTTGGTCTTGATTAGATATGGCCCTAAAGGGCCAATTACCCGAACCCGAACCGGCCCGGCACGACACGGCGGGCGGGTGCGCGCGCATGTGTGTGGTAGTCATCCCACCCTCTTGTTCTCAGGAACAAGTGTAAGAGTTTACATGTGGATTATAAATCCTACAACAAACTCAAACACGATCAATGTGGGACTATTCCACGTCATCAAAACCACTTATTCCAAAACCAGCCCATGTTTCTTCTTTTGAATTCTCTCTCTCCTCTTCTTACACCTAACAGTAACCAGCGGAAATCCAGTAGAAGAAGCAGATTTGTCCTCACCAGTGTCAGCAGAAGGAGGCGGTGGGTTCATCTACCACAATTTTCTGAGTTTTAGAGGGGAGGACCTTCGAAATGGTTTCATAAGCCATCTCCATCAAGCCTTACAAGAGAAGGATGCACGTGCCTTCATAGACAGCAAGGATTTGGAGAAGGGTAATAAGATCGATGAGTTATTTAGTTACATTGAGAACTCCAAGTGCTTTCTGCCCGTCATCTCAAAGGGCTATGCCGATTCAAAATGGTGCTTAAAGGAGATAGCAAAGATCGTGGAGGTAGCCAATAAGTTCCTGTGCAAGAGGCTAAATTTCCCCGTGTTCTTTGATGTAGAGCCTTCCGATATTCGTCACCAGCATGGGCCTTTTGCAATAGCATTTGTGGAGCACGAACAGAAATGCAAAGAGGATGTACAGAAGTGGAGGGATGCCTTGAAAAATGTTGCAGATATCAGCGGATTCAGCCACCATAATGATGCAAATAGGTCTCTCGCTCTCTTCGGTTCATGGGTTCAACATTTTGTTGATCTTCATGAGTGGTAATGTTGATCTCTCTCTCTCTCTCTCTCTCTCTCTCTCTCTCTCTCTCTCTCTCTCTCTCTCTCTCTCTCTCTCTCTCTATATATATATATATATATATATATATATATATATATATATATATATATATATATATATATATATATATATATATAGCCTAACCTTAATTTCATTGTCGACAAAAAGAAGACTATTTCAACTTTTAGGACTGTGCATAGGAAAACGAATGCTCGAAATTAAGGTTAGGCTATATATATAGAGAGAGAGAGAGAAAGAGAGATGTTGGATCGTATTTCAGATCACACCGTTTCACAATCAACATCATGACATAAATCAGTATATACAGCAATATGAAAATCATGATTAATAGTCGATCAAAACAGCAACAGGGAGCAAGCATATCGATTTTGTTATGATACCAAAATCCAGACAACAACACATGAACAAACAGTTGCAAAGAACACAATAAAAACAACGGAAACATATTATTATGTAAAAGGTTAAGGCGTACAAAAGTACTCCCCTTAGAGAAAACTCGCCCCCACATACAGTGCAAACAGGGTTCGGCGTCCTTCCCCCATGATACAATAGCCTCGACGATCAGGATCGATGCACTCTGACGGATCGTCCTTCGAAAACAACTTCTCTGAACCGCTGTTGCAGAAAGCTCCTTCAGGGAAAACCCAGGAGAGAGAGAGGGAGAGAGCAGCATGGAGAGGGAAAACATAGAGTCTTTCTTCTTCAGAATTCTGTACGTCCAGCATATGCATAACCCTAGCCCTAACCACATTTTTATAACCCACGAACGGTTACAAAAACATGGAAGGGATCAGTTATAGAATTCAAGGAGTTGAGACCCGTTAACGGGGACACAAACTATGGGGAGTCGTGAACCGTTATCATTTCTCATAACCCATTAATGAATCACAAAAACTTTGGGCAAAAAGGTACTTTGGTCTTCATTGGATATGGCCCTAAAGGGCCAATTACCCGAACCTGGCTCGGCACGATGGGTGCGCGTGTGCACGCGTGTGTGATAGTCATCCCATCCTCTTGTTCTTAGGAACAAGTTTAAGAGTTTCCATATAGGTTATAAAGCCTATAACTTTCTTGAAACTCTTCAATATGGGACTATTTCACACCATCAAGTCCAAACTTATCCCAAAAAGGAAAAACAACTCATGTTTTCTTCATTTGAATTCTCTCACCTTTCGTTCCTACATCCAACAAGAGAGACTAGTATATGAAAAATTGAAATATGAGAACCAGAAATATGGGTATTTTCAATTTTTTTTTTGTTGCAAATCCAACCATGTGAATGTCTTTGGCTTGGTGAATTTGCTAGGAATCGACTGTTGGATCATGTATTTTCAATAAAGAATGTAATTTTTGAATGCTTGAATATTTATGAAAATTATGAGCCATTGATTTTAAAGTCTTCAAAATCTCATATATACATCATAATCTTCTGATTCAAAAGCTGATCCTTATGAAACCCAACATGTAGATCACATCAGTATGGCTAGATTTAAGAGAAAATATTAAAAACCAATGAAAAGCCCAACTCTCTCTCTCTCTCTCTCTCTCTCTCTCTCTCTCTCTCTCTCTCTCTCTCTCTATATATATATATATATATATATATATATATATATATATATATATATATATATATATATATATATATATATATATATATTGTGTGTGTAGAGAAGGGGGTATCTTTGAACAAGATAGAAGGCGAACACGCAATGGACGTGTGGGAGCCCTTGAATCACGGGCAATCCAATGGTCGCACTAAAAGCCTCCGGAAAAAAAGTTTGGTGGTGTGACATCCACTAAAGTTCATTTTTTGCTTGCCAATTAAGCATGCAATATGCATTCCTTGTTGTTAGACAATAAGAATGTTCGAACATACACACACTATTGGTTCCTCCTTACTGTAAGTGGGTGTGGACGGTCCGAAATTTTTTTTTTGATACGAGAATCTGACCATACTGATGTGTTCTACATGATTTGTTTGGTAAAAACCGGTTTTTGAAACATTCGATTATATAACGTGATCTGGTTTTTATAAGTATTCAAAATTCAATGGTTATGAATTTTTACAAATTTTAAAGTTCATAAAATTATACTTATTGATCAAGAAAAGCATAATCAAACAATCAATTATTAGTAAATGGATCATGTTGAACACATCTGGAGAGAGAGAGAGAGAGGTGTAATTTAGACCAACCAAATTGTTGGAAATAAGTTGGATGCCCAGCATACCGTTGATCGTGCATGCAATCAATGGTGTGCTTTGTTTTTCTGCTAAAGTCACTCTTTAGCGGCAATCAACAACTACACTAAAGGGCCATTTCTGCTCAATTTCAAATGCTTTAAAAGTTCTTAATTTGTTCAGCCACTACAAAAAAACAGTTGATTAGCGACGGAATTTAGCGACGACATTATGCCGTCGCTACTTAGTGACGGATTAACGAGAGAAATGCATTCGTTGCTATAATTGGAGAATTTTACGAAACTAGCGACAAATTATATTCCCTCGCAAAATCCATCACTAAGTAGCGACGGATTTTGCGAGAGAATATTTTGTCGCAATAAATATGGCAGTTCGCGACGGATAAAATTCCATCGCGAAATAGCAACGGCCTAGGCAACGGAATATATTCTGTCGCCTTTTTCGTTTTTTGAATTACGATGGCTTAGCGACGGAATTAATCTGTCGCTAAGCCGTCACGAAATGTCGCATTATCCCTAAACCCAGCCCTCTTTTTCCTTTCTTCTTTCGCTGCTCCCGCTCCCGCCCTCCGCCCTCTCCCTCCTGCCGCCCTCTTCCTTCGGCCGCCCTATCCATCCCGTCGACCTCTCTGCCGGCCCCCACCGTTCGCCGGAAGTCAATCTCCGTCAACCTTCCGCCGTCGCCGCCCGGAGGAAGCGCAGGTATTTTCGGGCCCCACCGTTAAATGGATTGGGGGTCGACCCTCTGCGTTTTCCGGCAGGGGGTCAACCCCGGCAGGGAGTCAACCCCTTGTCATGTCCGGCAGGGGATCGACCCCGGTAGAGGGTCGACCCCGGCTGGCGCTCGACCCCCTACGGTTCCGACAGGGGGTCGACCCCTTGCCGTGTCCGGTACGGGGTCGACCCCGACAGAGGGTCGACCCCGGCAAGGGGTCGACCCCCTGCGGTTCCGGCAGGGGGTCGACCCCTTGCCGTGTCCAGTAGGGGGTCGACCCCGGCAGAGGGTTGACCCCTTGTCATTTCCGGCAACGGGTCGACCCTCTGTTGTGTACGGCAGGGGGTCGACCCCGGCAGAGGGTTGACCCCGTGTCGTGTCCTGTAGGGGGTCGACCCGCTGCCGGAAATGGTTTCCGACAACGGGTCGACCCCCTGGGGTTTCCGGCAGGGGGTCAACCCCCTGCTATTCTGGCAGGGGTTTAACCCCCTATGTTCTGGCAGAGGGTCGACCCCCTGCGGTTTCGGTAGGTCATTAGGTACTAGGCTTCTCAAGCCATCTATGCAAGATGTTTTTATTTGCTTCGGTTTTTTTTCATGGTGATTTCATTTTAAAACAACATTTTTTTGTACAGATTTTTCAACGGAACCAGCTCGTGCTCAGCCACTTATAGTAAGTAAGGGACAAAAACAATGCAAATCGAGTAAATACTGATGGTGAGTAAGTGATACAAGCGCATCACATGTTATTTAATTTATTAGATGTAACACTTTATTGTTCACACACTCACTTAGTTGTTAATATTTAGGGTTGCTTTGTTGGAGTTCGGAGATCATGCTAAGCATGATTTTAATGTATGAATATTGAAGTGTTCTTATTTTTGGAGTACGGAGTCCATTCTAGGCATGGTAGTAGTTAGTGAGATATTGAAGTGTGTTTGTTGCAGGTACATGTTTGCCATTTGTTTGATATGAATGATTACAATGTATTGTAATGTTTGATGTAATTGTATTCATGCTTGCATGTAGTTACTTTCAATTTGATTATGACTTCCATGTGAAATTGTATAATGAAAGCATGTTTCAAATGATTGTATTGTGTCGTTAATAGTTTGCACATGAAAATATTAAGTTATCAATGTATGCAACAAAATTCTTGTTATTGTATGGCATCATATATTGCATGATAAATTTGATATGTTCTTCATCGTAGCATTCTGATTGTTCTCTTTTAATTCGTTAGGCTATTATTCGTAACTTCATAAAAAAATGACTGCAAACCGTGAATGGATGTATCGTAGGATAGTGGATAATGAGTTATCGCATGAATATATGGATGGTGTTGACAGTTTTATTGAATTTGCAACGACAAGTGTCAGTACAGTGGATCCTACAGGTCAGATTAGGTGTTTCTGCAAGATTTGTAAGAATAATCGATTTGTAGAACCTCATAGCGTTAGACATCACCTATACAGGAAGGGTTTTGTGAGTGATTATCAGAATTGAACATTTCATGGAGAAGAATTTAGAAACGATTTTGATGCACGGGTGAATGTGGTGCACGATAATCCATATACGGATTTGATATTTGATGTCGCAGGAACAGAATTGGGTTCTGCTATGAGTTCTAGTGATGTAAGAACTGCCGTAGATGAAGAATCACCAAACGATGCAGCTAGTAGATTTTATGATTTACTTAGAGATACTGATGAGCCACTTTAGAACGGTTGTGAGAGTCACATTATCTTGTCTGCAGTTCTTCAACTAATGAATTTGAAGTCCGAGTATAATTTGAGTCAATCATGTTTTGACCGTTTGTGTATGATTGTGAAGAGTATGTTGCCCAAAGATGAGAAATTGCCACAAAATTTTTATCGTGAGAAAGTTATGGTCAACGCTCTAGGTATGGGTTACAAAATGATTGATGCTTGTCCAAATCACTGCATGCTGTATTTCAAGGAGCAGAAAAACAACATATCATGCCCGTCATGTGGGCATCCTCGGTTTAAGCCAAAGACAACAGGCAATGGTAGCACGAGATCAAAGGAAGTTTCATACAAGTCGCTCCGCTACTTTCCTATCACTTCTAGATTGTAGCGATTGTATATGTCTTCAAGGACAGCTAAACACATGAGATGGCATGCAAATAAAGTTTGACACGATGAAAACAAGATCACACATCCTGTTGACGCTGAAGCTTGGAAGCACTTTGATCGTACTTATCAGAACATCGCAATGGAAGTGCGAAATGTTAGACTCGGTCTATATACAGATGGATTTAATCCATTTGGTGGTAGATCAACTCCATACTCATGCTGACCAGTATTTGTAACTCCATACAACCTTCCACCAAGCTTGTGTATGAAACGTCCAAATCTTTTCTTGTCTCTGTTGATCCCTGGTCCGACCTCACCTGGCCAAAATCTTGATGTATATTTAAGGTCATTGATTGATGAATTAAAAGTACTGTGGGATGACGGTGTTACCACGTATGATGCCCACAAAAAACAAAATTTCAACATGAATGCCGATGTTCTATGGACAATCAGTGACTTCCCTGCATATGGTATGCTATCTGGTTGGAGCACACATGGGAAGTTGGCTTGTCTGTACTGCATGGAGGATTCCAAAGCTTTTAGATTGAGGCATGGAAGGAAGCCTTGCTGGTTTGAGTGCCATCGTCGATTTCTACCCAGCGATCATCCGTTCTGACGACAAAAGAATGTGTTTAAAGCAGCCACAACTGAAACAGAAGGTTCATCCTCAAGATTGTCTGGCATAGAGATTCTAAGAAGATTGTGATACTTTCCAGATGCCCGCAGTCCTACACTCTTCGGTGGATTTGGGAAGGATCACAATTGGACGAAGAAATCTATTTTTTGGGAACTACCGTATTGGTCGACCCTATTAATACGACATAATTTGGATGTGATGTATGTAGAGAAAAATGTGTTTGATAATGTGTTCAATACAGTAATGAATATTAAAGGAAAAATGAAGGATAATCCGAAGGCCCGTATAGATTTAAAATTAATATGTAAAAGACCAGAATTGAAACTCAAAGAGTATAATGGCAAAGTACTTAAACCAAAGGCAAAGTATGTGCTCGGACCTGATCAAATAAAACATGTATGTCAATGGTTGAGACAACTGAGATTTCCAGATGGATATGTCTCCAACATTGCTCGGGCTGTGAAGATTGACGATGGATAGTTATATGGGTTAAAGAGCCATGATTGTCATATCTTTATGCAACGATTGATACCCCTAGCATTCCATGATATGTTAGACAAACCTATATGGGGGGTATTGTCTGAATTGAGCGGATTTTTTAGAACATTATGCGCATCGGAGGTCGTAGTATCAGATGTAAAGAATCTCGAGCCCTCTGTCATCACCACTGTTTGTCTGCTAGAAAAGATATTTCCGCCAACATTTTTTGATGTTATGGAACATTTGATCATACATCTGCCATATGAACTAAGAGTTGGTGGCCCTGTGCAATATCGATGGATGTACTCATTTGAAAGGTATATGTTTTTTTATATTTGTCTCTTTAATGACAGATATTTAAAATTTGAAATGTATATTCTTGTCAGATGCATGTTCGACCTAAAAAAAAAGGTTCGTAATAAAGCAAGAGTACAAGGCTCTATTTGTGAGGCGTACACTTTAGAAGAGATTTCAAATTTCTCATCTATGTACTTCAAACCTCATATTCCAACACGTTACACATGCCCGCCCCGTAACGATGATGGAGAACAAGTAACTGTAGCTGACAAGCTGTCGATATTTCAATCACTTGGGCATGCATTTGGTAGTTGTCGATCAAGGCTATTGACAGATCGAGAGCAAGATGCAGCACACATCTATATTCTTTTTAATTGCTCAACGATCGACCCATACATCGAGTAAGTATATGTATATGCAACTCAATTATAAATCATTTTATGTTCTATATATGGATACATGGCTCGGTAATATAAGTATTTGTGGTTTGCAGACGATTTGATCTGGAGTTGCAAAGCAAAGTTTCACATCTCACTGATGCAAAAGTACAAAAAGAACGTGAAACTAAGTTTATGGAGTGGTTGAAACAGTTGGTAAAGAAGCTAACATAAATTTTGTACTTATAAACAACACTAAGTGACTTAATTGATCGTGATCACAATCATTGTTTATGTCTGTGCATAGGTTCGCCATGGTGATGTTAAAGATCAAGGAATATGTGATTTAGAAAATGGTCTGACCAAAGTTGTGCAATGCTACAACGGGTATATCGTAAATGGTTATTGATTCCATACAAAAGATTACGGTATAAACAAATCAACGATAAATAGTGGCGTGTGTGTCAAGGGTAGCAGCTACGGTGAAAATGAACATGATTACTACGGTGTTATAGAGAAAATAATGGAGTTGACTTACTTAGGCATGAATAACAGGGTAACTTTATTCAAGTGTCATTGGTTTGATCCAACTGCAACATGACTCGACAAAGCTTCAGGCATTGTGGAGGTGAATCATAAATCCAGGTTTGGAACATATGAACCATTCATATTAGCCTCGCAAGCTCAACAAGTTTATTATACTTCATATCCGAGTATAAAAAAGTCAGATAGAAATGAATGGTGGGCAGTTTGCAATGTGAAGTTCAAACTATACCCGAGTATGATCAGTTACAGAAAGATGAGTTAGCTGAAGACAGCGATTACTATCAATTAGATGATGTCTATGACTTCGCTTATGGTCACGATGTTGCGCATGATATGCATGTCATATCTCCATTGGTCGATGAAACATTCATAGAGGAATGTGATCCAAATGATGTATCAAGTGGATGGGCAAACAATGAAGAAGAAGAAGAAGAAGAAAGTCAAACTAGTGACGAGGAAGAATTCTCAAGCTAGTGAGCAAAATCTTATACTATAAACCTCTATTTAAATGCATTGCAGTACTTGATGTGAGTTGTATTGCAATACTTGGTGTGAATGATTAAAATTTTTATTTGAATGTATTGTAATACTTGATACGAATGATTCGAATGCATTGCAATACTTGATGTGAATGATTTGAATGATTTTAATGTATTGTAATACTTTATACGAATGATTCGAATGCATTGCAATACTTGATGTGAATGATTTAAATTATTTGAATGTATTATAATTTATGCAACGAATGATTTGAATTATTGCAATACTTGATGTGAATGATTTGAATTATTTGAATGCATTGTAATACTTGATGCGAATGATTTGAATGCATTGCAATGCTTGATGTGAATGACTTGAATGCATCGCAGTACCTGATATGAATGATTTGAATTATTGTAATACTTGATGTGAATGACTTGAATGTATTGTAATACTTGATGTGAATTATTTGAATGTATTGTATGACATATGTTATTTGTTAGAATATGGTTCGTGGAGGTTACAGTGGTCGCTCATCTAGTAGTAGCCAAGCCCAACCTTCATCTTCATGGGCTCCTGTGATAGGTATATTGATTAACTAATTGGATGCTTGATTAGTTCAAATGCACATTCTGAGAACTTCTAACGTATTTTTTTACAGATGATGTTTCGCCTACAGACGACCTACCTACACCAGTTGATCACACAAGTCAGGAGCCAACACAGGAAGCAGGGTTTTCTCAGTCTGGCACAAGAAGACTCATTCGAATAGTGTATATCGATAATCGACCATAAGTATTTTGTTTTCAATTATTGCATATCTTATAAATATTTTATATTGATATTTACTGTGTAACAATTCATGTGCAGCACGAGGTTTGAGCCACAAGAAGTAGTACGGGAGATTAGGAATTCACTTCTTCAACATCTATCAAGACCGGTTGCTCAATGAAAAGAGTACCCAAATGAGGTGTTAGACAGATTGTGGTCCTCATTCACGGTATACAGTTGTTCCTCATAGTTAAATGTGTTTTATATTTAATTTATTTAAGTAATGTCTACTAACTTTCTGAAAATATGCGTAGGCTTCGAATCGCTTCGCAACTACGGTGGAAGAAAATGATGCAAGGAAGGTGTGACAGAAGGTGGCTGTCAATCGATTTGCAGACATGTTGCACACTATGAAGACTGCAGCAAAAAAAGCATCTGGCGTAGTAGATGATCCATAACTGTAAAAGGGCAATGGCCCTATTACTATCAGGAGATATTACTGGGATGAAATGTGTGATAAGTGGGCAGGAGATGCATTTAGAAATCGCTCTGTGAAGGCTGCACAAAATCGATCGAAGATGCCCGAAGCCCATCTACACACAGGTGGATCTAAGACATTTGGGAGCCACCTGAAGAAAATGACAACTCATTAATATATAATATTAATTTTATAAGTATTGATGCAAACTTGTGTACTAAATCTTTTGTCATTTAACTTCGCAGGAAGCAAAAAAATTAGGCAGTGTACTATATAAGGATGTGTTTGTTGAAACACATAAGTGGAAGACCACGGGAGTCTTCGTATCAGAGAAGGCGAGAACGACAATGGTATGTATTTATTCTATTAATAATCATTGCAATATATATGCAAGTTATCATAATGTTATCATTAATTATTAATGAATACTTTAAACATTATTTTGTATGAGGCATATGAGCAACAGATGATAGAGCGATATGGCGATGACGCTACTTAGCATCCATCATTTGATCCTACAGCATGGGTGACTACAGCAAGTGAACCCAAAAAAGGTCGCGTGTTCGGGTTTGGGAGTAATATGAACACTTTACCAGTTATTGCTTCTTCCAGTTACGGCTCATCGACTTCTTGCACCGACATAAGCTCCAAGCAGCAGACTATTCTTTTCGGTGATGATGTACGCCAGATCGTTACAGAATCACTGAATAACTACTTCCATGACACCGTCGCCCCCTTTCTCCGAAATGAGATCAACAATCTTATTCTGAACAGGGGATCTTTGATTCCAGGTCCCTTTCAGGTATAATCACATATTCAGTTTTTTGTCTGCCTTAGAACACATATGAGCATAATCGAATCACATATATAACTTTTTGCCTGCCTTAGAGCACATATAAGCATGATAGAATCACATATAGAGTTTTTTGCCTGCCTTAGAGCACATATGAGCATGCTATAATAACATATAGAGTTTTTTTATTACCTTAGAGCACATATGAGCATGCTATAATCACATATAAATTTTTTTGTCTGCCTTAAAGCACATATGAGCATGCTATAATCACATATTCAGTTTTTTGACTGCCTAAGAACACATATGAGCATGATAGAATCACATATAAAGTTTTTTTGACTGCCCTAGAACACATATGAGCATGATATAATCACATATTCAGTTTTTTGACAGCCTAAGAACACATATGAGCATGTTATAATCACATATTCAGTTTTTTGACTGCCTTAGCACACATATGAGCATGATAGAATCACATATAGAGTTTTTTTATTGCCTTAGAGCACATATGAGCATGCTATAATAACATATAGAGTTTTTTTATTGCCTTAGAGCACATATGAGCATGCTATAATCACATATAAAGTTTTTTTGCCTGCCTTAGAGCACATATGAGTATGCTATAATCACATATTCAGTTTTTTGACTGCCTAAGAACACATATGAGCATGTTATAATCACATATTCAGTTTTTTGACTACCTTAAAACACATATGAGCATGCACAAATCACATATAGAGTTTTTTTACTGCCTTAGAACATATATCATTTATGATAGAATCACATATAATTTTTTTTCCTTTGCCTGCCTTAGAGCACATATGAGCATTCTATAATCACATATTCAATTTTTTTACTACCTTAGCACACATACGAGCATGATCGAATCACATATATAGTTTTTTGCTTACCTTAAAGCACATCTGAGCATGGTAGAATCACATATAGAGTTTTTCTAACTGCCTTAGAACACATATGAACAAGCTATAATCACATATTCAATTTTTTGACTGCCTTAGCACACATATGAGTATGATAGAATCACATATATAACTTTTTGTCTGCCTTAGAGCACATATGAGCATGATAGAATCACATATAGAGTTTTTTTATTGCCTTAGAACACACATGAGCACATGATAGAATCACATATACTGTGTAATTTATTTCATTATATTTTGTTTATCAATATTGACTGTTCTTTTCTTGTGTAGGCTGCTAGCAATAATCAACGTAGTAGAGCTGAAGGGACAGATAAGGCAATGAACAAGAAGACGCACAAAATCTTGGCGATGATTAGAGAACTGTGTTGAAGAAGTTCTATTTTTTTATGTTTCCTAATTGTAATTGTTGAATTGTAAATAATTAAACTTGTTAATTTTAAGGTGGAACTATTAATTGTTGTAGATTCTTTTTATATGGAACTTTTTGTGTGGTTTGTTTTTTATTTACAGGAAATATAAATTGTACAGTACCGTTCTCGGTATTTAATTTTCAAATAAAATTTTTTAAATTTTTTTTCGTGTTTGCGACGGATTAGCGACGTAACCATTCGTCGCTATTCATATAAATCTAGCAACGGCCTAGCGACGAACGTAAATCCGTCGCCAAGCCGTGGTCGCCGTTTAGTACTGGCGGATTGGCGACGGAATAAAGCGCTCGTTAGTCCATCGCAATTAGCGACGAACCTGGCGACGGAATAAATCTGTCGCCAGTTAGCGTCGAAAAATTCGCGACGTATGCATACCATCGCCTCGTCGTCGCTAATCTGTCGCTACGCCTGTTAGCGACGGATTAGCGACGGAATGTGGTCATCGCTAATCCACTGCTTTGTTGTAGTGAGCGGTTATGAGGGGCCGAAGTTACCATATATATATATATATATATATATATATATATATATATATATATATATATATATATATATATATATATATATTAGCTACTTTACATGAAAGTAAGAAACTAATGAGTAGAAATCAATCTTTTGATCAAAAACTTTCAATTTTTTGTAGTTCATATGTGATCTATATGATTTGTTTGGTAGGAAACTTGTTTTGATCATGAAATTATGACAAGTAACCTGGTGATTAAAGGGGGCAAAAAATCAATAGCCCACAATGTGCCAAAAATTCTAAACTCAAAAGATCACATTTTTACATTAGAAAAGCATGATTCAGGGCTTTGATCCTTGGCAAACAAACCATGCTAGACACATCTACGTGGTTAGGTTGAGTCTATACATTTCTAGCTCATTAGTTTCGTACATTCATTAGTAGCAAATACTCTCTCTCTCTCTCTCTCTCTCTCTCTCTCTATATATATATATATATATATATATATATATATATAGAGAGAGAGAGAGAGAGAGAGAGGGGGGGGGATGGGTAGGTTAGATGCCTAACGCTTTTTTGTGCCTACTGTATGCCTACCGAGCAATGACCATGATTATCATGTTTATTGTTTCCAACAATGAAGTAGATGACACATACTTTTGAAATCATTTCCTATTTTGGCCGAGACTAAGAATATGTCAAACAATTATTATTTTAATAACTTCATAAAAAAAGTTATTATTTTTATAACTTTAAATTTGCGCCCTTAGTTCTTTGTTCTTTTTATGAAGATGAATATCCCGTGCATGCCAGGAAAAATGATTTTTGACCAATTAAACACTTATGTAGAGCAACATAAATCCCAAAGTTTTTACAATCTCCACTTTGTAAATCTCTCTCTCTCTCTCTCTCTCTCTCTCTCTCTCTACCAATTTCCCAATACTCCCGCACAATCCCCAGTTGTCCTCCACAATAACCTAATCTTTGTTTAGATGCTATCTTCTTTAAAGATAATTTACGTGGATTTATTGTACAAGCAATTAATTGACGCTTAAGCTCTTTGTTTGCTTATGTCAGGAACAAGGCAAAACTAAAAGATAAGATTGTTGCGAGGGTGGTAACTCAACTAGATAAGATTCCCTTGTATGTTGCAAAATACGATACTGGAATTGAGTCTCGTGTTAAGAAAGTGATGGACCTTTTGAAGACTGGGAAAGAAGGCCCATTTATGATCGGAATCCATGGGATGGGGGGCATTGGAAAGAGTCAAGGCTGTTTACAATAAACTGTTTCGTGAGTTTTGAAGCCAGTGTTTTTCATTTCAGATATCAGGCAAAATTTTGGAAGCCAAGGGGTCGAGTTACAGAAGCAACTCATTCTTAAGATCTCAAAAGTTCAAAACCCATCCATAAATAACATTTCAGAAGGATTAAGCATGATCAAAGAAAGAATTAAATCTAAAAAGGTTTTAATTGTTCTAGATGATGTTGACCATGGAGACCAATTAAATGCATTTGGTGAGAGGGAATGGTTTGGTAGAGAGAGTGTGATCATCATCACATCAAGGGATAAGGATGTACTGCTGAAACCAAGCCAAATTTATATGGCTACCGAGATGGACAGAGATGAATCCTTTAATCTATTCACAAAATATGCCTTTAATGATCAGCAACCAAAAGAAGAGTACCATGACTTACCAAATCAGTTTGTTGAAGCTGTTGGACGGCTACCTTTAGCCCTTGAAGTATTTGGGTCACTGCAGATTTCGGTTTAAACGGGTTTTTCATTGCAGATTTCGGTTTTTGTCCCTTGCTCTTAAAATATTCAGTCGTCATGCTCACTTTAGGCTATTCAATTGGCATCACGATCTGTTTCTGGCTTTTATGTTCTTCTTCAATTGCAATGGCTACCATAAGATCATCTAGGAAAATCTTCCCTCTACGGTGCTTGAGAGACATATCAAAGTCTACCCAAGACTTAGGAAATTTTTTCACGATGGTCATAACTTAAAACTTCTCAGAAAGTTTCATATCAGCCTCAGCCAAACTATGAAGTAACAGCAGAAACTCATGTGTCTGTTCAGTGACCGACTTGCCTTCTACCATCTGATATTTCAGAAACTTGACAACAAAGTACTTTTCAAGACCTTGGTCTTCGGTATTGTACTTCTTGTCAAGTTGATCATATAGGCCCTTAGCAGTGGTAGACGAGGAACAATACGCATCGAACAACGTGTTGGACAGAGCCAACAGTATGCAACCACGGTATATACTGTCCTTTTCTTTCCACTCTACAGCCGCAGAGACCGCAGCAGGGTCAGTATCAGAAACCGAAGGGCAGTCGAGTTCCAGAACCGACAGCAGCCCTATCGTAGTGAACCCGATTTTCATGCGTTGTTGCCAACGCTTGAAATTCTGACCGGCAAACTTTTTCGGCATCCCCGACATGTCCACTTTTGGTACAAAAGCAGAAGAGGTCGACATGCTTAGAATCTTCTGTAAGACTGTTGGATCATTTTTCAGATCACGCTGTTTCACAATCATCATCATGATATAAATCAGGAAATATAACAGTATAGACATCATGATCAGCAGACGATCGAAACAATAACAGGGAGCAAACATGTCGGGTTCCACCATATACCAAAATCCAGATATATGAAAATGAACATACATATGCATAAAACATAGTATAAACAACAGAAGCATGTTAATACTGTATAAACGGTTAAGGCGTACGAAAGTACTCCCCTTAGAAAAGATTCGCCCTCACATACAATGCAAAACAGGGTTTGGCGTCCTTTTCCCAGGATATAATAGCCTCGACGATCAGAACGGTGCACTCTGATGGATCGTGAGTTGAGATCCGTTAAAGAAATCCGAAGAGCCATAATGGGCACGGACTACGAGGAGTCGTTACTCGTTATCATTTTCCATAACCCGTTAAAGAACAAATACTTTGGTCTTGATTAGATATCGCCCTAAAGGGCCAATTACCCAAACCCGAACCGGCCCGGCCCGACACGACACGGTGAGCGGGTTCGCGCGCATGTGTGTGGTAGTCATCCCACCCTCTTGTTCTCAGGAACAAGTGTAAGAGTTTACATGTGGATTATAAATCCTACAACAAACTCAAACACGATCAATGTGGGACTATTCCACGTCATCAAAACCACTTATTCCAAAACCAGCCCATGTTTCTTCTTTTGAATTCTCTCTCCCCTCTCTTCTTACACCTAACAGTAACCAGCGGAAATCCAGTAGAAGAAGCAGATCTGTCCTCACCAGTGTCAGCAGGAGGAGGAGGTGGGTTCATCTACCACGTTTTTCTGAGTTTTAGAGGGGAGGACCTTCGAAATGGTTTCATAAGCCATCTCCATCAAGCCTTACAAGAGAAGGATGCACGTGCCTTTATAGACAGCAAGGATTTGGAGAAGGGTAATAAGATCGATGAGTTATTTAGTTACATTGAGAACTCCAAGTGCTTTCTGCCCGTCATCTCAAAGGGCTATGCCGATTCAAAATGGTGCTTAAAGGAGATAGCAAAGATCGTGGAGGTAGCCAATAAGTTCCTGGGCAAGAGGCTAAATTTCCCCGTGTTCTTTGATGTAGAGCCTTCCGATATTCGTCACCAGCATGGGCCTTTTGCAATAGCATTTGTGGAGCACGAACAGAAATGCAAAGAGGATGTACAGAAGTGGAGGGATGCCTTGAAAAATGTTGCAGATATCAGCGGATTCAGCCACCATAATGATGCAAATAGGTCTCTCGCTCTCTTCGGTTCATGGGTTCAACATTTTGTTGATCTTCATGAGTGGTAATGTCTCTCTCTCTCTCTCTTTTGTGCCTACTGTATGCCTACCGAGCATTGACCATGATTATCATGTTTTTTGTTTCCAACAATGAAGTAGATGACACATACTTTTGAAATCATTTCCTATTTTGGCCGTGACTAAGAAATATGTCAAACAATTATTATTTTAATAACTTCATAAAAAAAGTTATTATTTTTATAACTTTAAATTTGCGCCCTTAGTTCTTTGTTCTTTTTTTATGAAGATGAATATCCCGTGCATGCCAGGAAAAATGATTTTTGACCAATTAAACACTTATGTAGAGCAACTTAAATCCCAAAGTTTTTACAATCTCCACTTTGTAAATCTCTCTCTCTCTCTCTCTCTCTCTCTCTCTCTCTCTATACCAATTTCCCAATACTCCCGCACAATCCCCAGTTGTCCTCCACAATAACCTAATCTTTGTTTAGACGCCATCTTCTTTCAAGATAATTTACGTGGATTTATTGTACAAGCAATTAATTGACGCTTAAGCTCTTTGTTTGCTTATGACAGGAACGAGGCAAAACTAAAAGATAAGATTGTTGCGAGGGTGGTAACTCAACTAGATAAGATTCCCTTGTATGTTGCAAAATACGAAACTGGAATTGAGTCTCGTGTTAAGAAAGTGATGGACCTTTTGAAGACTGGAAAAGAAGGCCCACTTATGATGGGAATCCATGGGATGGGGGGCATTGGAAAGAGTCAAGGCTGTTTACAATTAACTGTTTCGTGAGTTTGATGCCAGTGTTTTCATTTCAGATATCAGGCAAAATTTTGGCAGCCAAGGGGTCGAGTTACAGAAGCAACTCATTCGTAAGATCTCAAAAGTTCAAAACCCATCCATAAATAACATTTCAGAAGGATTAAGCATGATCAAAGAAAGAATTAAATCTAAAAAGGTTTTAATTGTTCTAGATGATGTTGACCATAAAGACCAATTAAATGCATTTGGTAAGAGGGAATGGTTTATCATCATCACATCAAGGGATAAGGATGTACTGCTGAAACCAAGCCAAATTTATATGCCTACCGAGATGGACAGAGATGAATTCTTTAATCTATTCACAAAATATGCCTTTAATGGTCAGCAACCAAAAGAAGAGTACCATGACTTATCAAATCAGTTTGTTGAAGCTGCTGGACGGTTACCCTTAGCCCTTGAAGTATTTGGGACACTTTTGCATGGAAAGATGGAAGAACAATGGAGAACTATATTGGATAGTTTGACAGAAATTTCACACGGAGACATTAAAAAAAGGTTGAGGATAAGTTATGATGGACTCGGGACATCAGAAAAACAAGTGTTTCTATACATATGCTGCCTTTTTATTGGTGAGGATAGAGAAAGGACAACTTATTTGTGGCAAGATCGTAAATGGACTCCTAAAGCTGCAATTGAAACCCTTCAGAATAGGTCTCTCATTAAGGTGGACAGTAGCAATCGGTTTCATATGCATGATCTTCTCCGAGAAATGGGGAGGGACAGAGTTTGCGAAGAAAACACAATAGAAATTTCGAAGAGGAGTAGGTTATGGGAGTTGGATGAGATATTCAATCTGTTGCAAGAGAAGGTAGTGATCTCTCTCTCTCTCTCTCTCTCTCTCTCTCTCTCTCTCTCTAGGGGTGCTGACTATTTTTTTAAGCCTTCGATCAACCATGCCGGTCGTATCCTTATTTTGGGGAAACAATCTTTAAATATTTCTCAACTGGACATGGGTCTGTTGCCTTCACCTTGCAAGACAGTGGCAGGAGGGTTGTGGTCACTGTTGTATATGGCCCTAATCACGCTGTCATGAGGCCTGCTTTCTGGAATGACTTAAATAGATCGTCGTCTCAAACGGGGAGTACCATTTTCTTATGGGAGACTTTAATTGCCGCTTGTCTATTCATGATTCTAATAACCCCGTTCTTCCCAATCCATCTATGCGAGGTTTTCAAGATTTTGTTCATCGGCATCACCTTTACCCAATTCCTTTTAGTGGGGAGCGTTACTCTTGGTAGAATAGGCGAATTCGCCCATGCTGCAGAGTTCTTGAAAGGGTTTTTGTCACTCCAAATTTGCTGGATCTCATTTCAGATGTCAAATGTGTCTTGTTGGCTCCTTCTATCTCGGACCATGGTCGGTTAATCACTACTTGGAGGGGTGGTTTTAATTCCGCCAGGAGTTTTGTGTTTGAACAATGGTGGCTCCAGGAGCAAGATTTTCATACTATTATTTCAGACTCTTGGAACAAGCCCTTCAATGAGCAGTGGGCAGCTATCCGGTGTCATGAGAAGCTGTCAACTCTCGCTAAGGATATCAAAGCTTGGCTACATAATCGAGACGTGGTTAAATTTCAGCAAATGACTGCTTGGGAGCAAGAGATTTCAGCATTGTATCAAACTATGTCTTCCCCGGAGTCTCTATCTGATTCACACTTGCAAAGTTTGCAGGCCAGATCTATTGAGTTATCAACGCTTTTGAAGGACTGGAGGGTCAAAGAGGAAATTAAATGGAAGCAACGGGCAAGGGTGAAATGACTTGCGGCCGGAGACGGTAATATTAAATTTTTTTACTCATATGCTTCTCATCGTCATAGGAGGAATGTCATCCCATCAATCACCATTGGGAATGTTTCGTTCCTTAATCAGCACGTTATTTCAGTTGTCACTCAGTATTTCAAAGATTTATATTCTGTTTCTCTTACTGCGAATGGTGTCATTGGTCCTGTTTCTGTTGGTTCGATTCGGCAAGATCAAGCTAGAATTATGCAAATGAAGTTCTCTGAAGATGAGATTTTTAGGGCAATCAAAGGTTTGTCAGGGTGGAAAGCTCCAGGTTATGATGGGTTTCATGTGGATTTCTTCAGAATTTTTTGGCCTTGTGTGAAGCCTGATGTTATTAACATGTTTGATGAGTTCTATCGCAACTCCAGATTGCCTATTCAAACCCACTTGGCAATTATTTCTTTAATTCCGAAAGATGATGCTGCTACTGATATCTCTAGGTTTCGCCCGATTTCTGTTATGAGTGCCCTTTATCGGATGATTGCCAAGGTGTTGGCTAATAGGTTGAAGGTCGTGGCTCACCAAATTTTTTCGAACTCTCAGTTCGCCTTTATCCACAATAAGAGGATTCAACATTCATTCATCTTGGCCTCTGAAGTCATTCACTCCTTACATCTTAGTGGTCAGGCCTATTTTTCTCTTAAATTAGATTTTCATAAAGCCTTTGATTTTGTGCATTGGCCCTTCTTATTTCAAATGTTATCCAATTTTGGCATTGGTCATCGTTTTTCTGGGTGGCTGAGGGAATTGGTCTCTAATGCTCAGGCCATGATTAAGATTAACGGCACTAGAGGTGGTCAGATCAAATTGGGGTGTGGACTAAGGCAAGGCTGCCCTCTATCGCCTTTGTTGTTCAATGTCATTGCTGAGGGTCTCGTGGTGTTGCTCAAGCGTGCTGCGGAGAAGCGCCTGATAGATCCTCTAGATCTTCCGAATTTTTCAGACCATATTCTTATTTATGCTGATGATATGATTATTTTTGGGCGAGCAAACATGCAACAAATGCTTAGATTCAAGCTTATTCTCCAGTTTTTTCTTTCTCTTTCTGGGCTTTCCCTAAATGATAGCAAATGCTCTATTACTATGTTCAATGTTCAGTATCCTATGCTTGCAGCGGGTCAACGGATTTTCAATTGTGCAATCTCTGAGTTGCCGATGACGTATTTGGGCATGCCGTTACAAGTGAAGTGCCTATCTTCCGCTGCTTGGGCTCCAACTATTCAAAAAGTGAAAAACAAGCTTTTTTCGTGGCAGGCGTCTTATCTCTCCATTGCTGGTCTTCTGACTTTAATCAGACATGTTCTTTCTTCTATCCCTGAATTCTTCATGTCAATGTTCGTGATGCCTGTGGGCGTGGAGAAGCAGATTTGTCGTTTAATGACGAATTTTATTTGGTCTGGGTGTCAGCTTAAGAGTAAGCGCCATTTGGTTGGTTGGCGAACATTGGTGTTACCTAAGCGTATGGCTGGCTTAGGTGTTTTTGCTCCAAGACAGAGGAGTATTGCTCATGTGGCCAAGCAATGTTGGATGGCCCATCAACCAGGTTCTCCTTGTGCTCGTTTGCTTCATGCTAAATATGGTGCTCCTGATTTATCTAACTTTCTTCATGGAACCCGGGGGCTGGCGATCTCGCACTTGCGAAGCATGTGGCTGAGAGCCTTATCGTCCTTCAGAGATCAAATTGGGGATGCAGGTAATTATGATCAGTGGTTGCATTGGGCTATTGCACCAAATGGTGCGTTCCACACCAATAAAGTGTATAGATCGTTGCTCCCCCCAGGGGCAGATTGGTTCCCTGAGTGTGCGTTATGGGGTAAGGGCCCTACCCCAAGATCTCAGGTCTTGGCTTGGTTAATTTTGCATGATAGGGTTCAGACTCACAGTTATTTAAAGAAGTTGGGCTTTCAGTTCCCAAGTTGGTGTGTGTTGTGTCAAGCTGCTGAAGAAACTACTTTTCATTTATTTTGGTCCTGCCCAATCTTCGTGGCCCTATTTAATAGGACGTGGAGATCTCTGAACGTAATTGTTAAAGAGGAGTCTTTTGTGCTTGATCTGCTCCTAGGCCATATTGAAATGAGACGTTGCAAGCGGTGGAGACTGATCTGAAAGACATGGTTGCTTACTACTTGGTGGTTTGTTTGGATGGCACGCAATGATGCTACTTTCCGTCAAATTCCGGTCATCCTTAACAATCTTGTCCATAAAATCTTGGTTGATGTATACGCGATTCTACGTATGCATCTTAGAGACCTCTCCTTCTGTCTGAACAACCTTCACTCATCGATGGTTTCCTTCTTTTTCAGAGGATCCTGGTTGAGCTTGGCTTTGTTGTTTGTTGCTAGCTGGCTATAGTTTCTTTTTCTTTTCCTTTTGCTTTTGCTTTTCTATATTTTAGTTTTGTTTTCTATTTTGTGGGGTTCATGGGTTCAACATTTTGTTGATCTTCATGTGTGATAATGTTGATCCTCTTTCGGCTCTCTCTCTCTCTCTCTCTCTCTCTCTCTCTCTCTCTCTCTCTCTCTCTCTCTCTCTCTCTCTCTCTCTCTCTCTCTCTCTCTCTCTCTCTCTCTCTCTGACGTGCTCTCTCTCTCTCTCTCTGCTCTCTCTCTCTTTGCTCTTTCCCTTTCGTCTGAACCCCAGCATCGCTTCGCCTCCGTCGTCCGGCACCTCCCCGCACCCCCACCCAACGGAGTCCGACGATCCCTTCCGACGAAACCCTAAACCCTAGTGGAGGATGGCCACCATATGGCGAGCGAATCCCCTCTTTCCGTCTTTCGACTCTTAATCCCCTCTTTCCTTAGAGATGGCTAAACCCTTCTGATGAAGCCGTTGTCGACTAGTCCTGGCGATGGAATCATCTCCCGGTGCACGGCCGCCCTGAGCAGCAGCCACCAGCCGAAAACCCCAACTCCGCTCCATTTTCTGTTTGCTGCAGACACCAACTCGGCGACGCCCGACATCCACCATGCCTGAGCTGCCTCCCTCGGCTCACGATGTCTTGTTCTTCCCCTGATTTTTTTCCACTGTCGATGCACCACCACTGCCACCATTTCGGCGACCTCACTGTTTTCCTTTTCTTCTCAAACCCAAGTTGATCCTCACGGTGGGAGCTCGTGTTTGCTTGAGCCGTGTAGCCACACATCCAACCGCATCAGCCTCCCTCCAGTTTTGAGATTGGCGAGCAGCGCGGTGCCTATTGATGCTAAACCCGTGGGAGCCACGAATTCGTTTTCTCTCTTTTCTCCGGTGCCGAAGGGAAGGCCGATGCTGCCATTCTGAGCCCAGGATCCGCCGACGTTTGCCTCCGGTGGTTTTCTAGTTTCGTCGGACGTGGGTTTTCTCCCTCCTCTGCTATTCGTCTTCTTCTTCAAGTTGTTGGCAATCTGACTGCAAGTCTGCAACTGCCAAGCTTCAGTCTGACGAAGGCGTCAAAGTCTGCATTTCAAGCTGCAGGCTCGAACGGAGGTTGCCCTATCTTGTGCTGCATTGGTTGGTTGTGCCGATCACCGCCGGAGCCCCCGACCCTCGCAGGTGTGCCTCTATCTTGTTTATTTCCTTTTTCAGAGTTTCGTAGGCTCCTTCATTGGTGCCTTTCGTCTTTCGATTATGCGCCCCTCGTCTAGCCATTTTTTGGGGACTTGCTCCCGATCTCCCATTGAGGGTCAATCTGCGAGCCCTACATTTCATCAAGGAAGCAGTGAACGACTGGGGTGCAGCTTTTGTGCTTCGCAGATGGGGATTGGATGTCGTCTTGCCTTTCAGACTCAATCGTTGGTTCTTCTCTAAGCTTTCGGAGTCCCTCCGATCATGCCTAGATGTGGGCTCTCTTCGTATTTCGGACATTAGGTTTTTCCTGCGAGCTATTAGACGGGAGCCTCTCGAAGTGTGCTCTGTTAAGGCTTTGCTTGTTTCTCCTTTCTTCATTCGTGAGCTTCCAGAATGGGTTGCTGATCGAGGATGGAAGCAGGTCCCATCTACTTGGCAAAGCTCATTCCATGCTATTCGTTATAGATCCCAGTTGAGTCATGTCAGGCCGGGGGATTGGTGGTGTGCTAATTGTTTTTCTTTGAACTTCCACAAACGTTGTGATTGTCATAAGTGCGGCTTATCTTTTCTCTCTCGTCGGCACCCAGTCTGGAAGTGAAGACGATCTAACCCCTCACATTCTCATTCATCGGGGATGAATCTAGTCTCTAAAGATTTTTCTGGGGTGGTGCGTCATCCGGCAAGTCGGAATCCTGAACGGCCTTCCCAAAAATTATGCTTCTCGCCATGGGTGCAGATTGGCAATCTCCACAACCTGGCGATTTCATTCAATGCAGTCAAGATTGGGTCTATCTGGGTCCTGGTCCAGCCGCAGCACTTTGGGCTATCTTTTTCGTCTATTGCTCCAACTATGTTAGACTCTTTGCCAGCTTTTGATGGCATCTCCCAACCTTTGCAAGTTCTGCCAGGGGTGGGCCCCAAAAAATTTGGGTCTGCCATCAATGCTTTCTCTCTTGGAGATTTGCCGCTTACTATTTATAATGCACAGAGCTCGACGTCTGATTCTTTTTGCGCTAATTCTCGTGGCAGACTGATGGCGCGGTTGGGTAGGCATGCTCGTGGGAAGCAGAGAAAATTTTTGCCATCCTCGCCATCACGAGCTCTGTCTAGGGTGAGCCCACAAATATTTGACCATGATAGCAATGCTTTCTCTAATGGAGTTCAGTCGTCAGCTTTTTCTCAAGCTCGGGGCCTGGTATCTGCTTCTCTTTGTACCAATTGCCATTTCAGCTTGGAGGTGCGGTTGGGCAGGCTTGCGCGTGATGGACAAAGGACGAATCTGCTATCGTCCCTTATTATTTTTCCCTCCAAACGCTATGACTATCTGGTTATCAATCTTATTGCGTTTAATGTTAGAACCAACATGGCAATCAGATACATGGTGCTTGGCTCCTCGGTTCCTCGTCCTTTCCCTGTATCGCATTATGTCTCTGAGGTTTTTTCTTCTACCAAATCTTTTGGTATTCCGCCAAACGCGGTCTCCTACATTAGTCCAGCACAGGCTCAGCAGCATCCTAGTCCACAACCCCTGGGTGTCACGATTGTCGATGCAGCTAAGTTGCTGGATATCTCTCTCTCATCTTCACAGCTGCAAGCGATAGCTGTTGATATGGATTCTACGATTTCAGCTATTTCTGCGATTATTGGGGACTCTCTCTGCAACTCTGGTGGGGCAGATTACGAGCAGTTGGGCATTTTCGATGGTCACTTGAGGTCGTCTGTCAGTGCTGGTGGTCAGCGAAGAAGAAGGAGGCCTTCGTTAATTGTTTCGGCTACCGATGCTAGGTCCCCAAGAAGGTCATCTCGGTGCCACCAACCATGGGTTTTTCCATATTTTGTTCCATGAAGACAGTTTGTTGGAATGTTAGGGGATTAAATTGTCCCAATAAATGCTTGTTTCTGGCTAATTGGGTTAGGGAGCAAAAGCCTGACCTTCTTGCTTTATGTGAAACTAAAATGGAGGTCATCTCGCTCGTGGTCGTTTCTAGCATCTGGCAGGGAGCTGACTATTTCTATAAGTCAGCGGTAAATCATGCAGGAGGTATCCTTATCTTGGGAAAGCAATATTTAAATTTATCTCAGCTGGATGTGGGTCTTTTCTCTTTGTCTGTTGCTTTAAATTTGCAGGCAGTTGATAGAAGAGCAGTGGTTTTTATTGTTTATGGACCTAATATCGCCGCCAAGAGGCCTGCTTTTTGGGATGATTTGGATAGGGTTGTCGTTTTCAGCGCGGATTGTCACCTTCTTATGGGGGATTTCAATTGTTTGTTATCTATCCATGACTCTAATAACCTTGTAATTCATAATCCCTCTATGCGAGGTTTCCAAGACTTTGTTCACCATCATTTTCTCTACCCTATTCCTTTAACCGGGGAGCGCTTCTCTTGGTCGAATATGTGGTCTCGTCCGTGCTATAGGGTCCTTGATAGGGTTTTTGTCACACCTAATTTATTGGACCTCATTCCCGACGTTAAGTGTGTGTTGTTTGCTCCCTCTATCTCGGGTCATGGGCAGATCATCACTCATTGGGGGGATGGCTTTCAACCCACTAGGAGCTTTGCGTTTGAAGAATGGTGGCTTCAGGAGCTAGATTTTCTCACGGTTATTACTAATTCTTGGAACAAAATTATTGATGTGCATTGGGCCGCACTACGTGTTCAAAATAAACTTTCTCGTCTAGCTAAGGATATCAAAGCTTGGCTTCATAGTCATAAGGTGGAGAAATTTCAGCAAATAGCCGCATGGGATCAAGAGATTTCTGAGTTGTATCAGTCTATGTCTTCTCCTGACTCTCTTTCTGATTTGCAACTTCTCAATTTTCAGGCCAGGTCCTTAGAATTAACTATGCTCTTGAAAAACTGGAGGATCAAAGAGAAAATTCGTTGGAAGGAAAGGTCTAGGGTGAAATGGCTTGCGGCTGGTGATGGCAACACTAAATTTTTTCACTCATGTGCTTCTCATCGTCATAGGAGGAAGGTTGTTCCTTCTATCTCTATTGAGGGTGTTTCTTATCTCAATCAGCACGTTAATCTGGTAGTCTCGCTATACTTTAAGGACTTATACTCTGCTTCATCAACTACGGAGGGTGTCTTTGGTAATATCCTAGTTGGCTCAATTCAGCTAGAGCAAGCCAGATATATGCAAAGAAGGTTCTCTGAAGATGAGATTTTTTCGGCCATTAAGGATATGTCAGGTTGGAAAGCGCCTGGCATTGACGGGTTTCATGTCGACTTTTTTAGAATCTTTTGGGACTGTGTTAAATCAGACGTGGTGTGTATGTTTGATGAGTTTCATCGTAACTCCAGACCGCCTTATCATTTGCATGTTGCTATTATTTCGCTCATTTCGAAAGATGATGAGGCCAATGATATTTCTCGATTTCGACCAATCTCAGTTATGAGTGCTCTCTATCGGATGTTTGCCAAAGTTTTGGTGAATAGGCTGAAATCGGTGGCTAACCATATTTTTTCAGACTCTCAGTTCGCCTTTATCCGTAATAAGAGGGTCCAGCACTCGTTCATCATGGCGTCTGAGGTGGTCCATTCCTTGCAGCATAGCAGTCAACCTTACTTTGTCCTTAAATTAGACTTTCATAAAGCTTTTGACTTTGTGCATTGGTCATTCTTATTTCAAATGTTAGCAAATTTCGGTATTGGTCGCCGTTTTTCTGGTTGGGTGAGAGAGTTGGTCTCAAATGCCCAGGCCATGTTAAATATCAATGGTATTAGAGGAGACCGGTTCAAGCTAGGGCGGGGTTTGCGGCAAGGGTGCCCCCTATCACCTTTGTTGTTTAATGCAGTTGCTGAGGGTCTTGTGGTCTTGCTTAAGTGGGCTGTTGTATCGGGTTTCATTGATCCTTTGCAGGTTTCCGACTTTCCGGGTCATATTCTTACTTATGCTGATGATATGATCATTTTTGGTCGTGCAAATGTTCAACAGATGCTTAGGTTCAAGCTTATCATTCAGTTCTTTCTCTCCATGTCCGGGCTTTCTCTAAATGAGACCAAATGCTCTATTACCATGTTCAATGTTAATGCCAATATGCTTGCAGCTGGAAAGAGAATTTTTAATTGCACTACTTCTGACTTGCCTATTATGTACTTTGGCTTGCCGTTACAAGTGAAGCCCCTCTCTTCAGCGGCTTGGGCTCCGACACTTCAGAAAGTGAAGCGCAAATTGCTTTCGTGGCAGTCGTCTTATCTCTCTAGCGCTGGACATCTAACCTTAGTCAGACATGTTCTTTCAACTATTCCAGAATTTTTCATGTCTCTGTTTGTGATGCCTGTGGGAGTAGAGAAGCAACTGACGCGCTTGTTGGCAGGCTTTCTATGGTCTGGGTGTAAACTCAAAGGTAAGTGTCACTTGATTGGTTGGCGTTCGGTGGTACTACCTCGGCGTATGGGTGGTTTAGGCATTCTGGTGCCCAGACTGCGAAGCATTGTTCTTGTCGCCAAGCAATGTTGGTTGGCCCACCAACCGGATAACCCTTGTGCTAGTTTTCTTCTTGCTAAATATGGGGATCCAACTTGTATTCCGGTTCGTCTGGGAACCCGAGGTTTGGTGCTCTCGCACTTGCGTAAATCGTGGTTGAGGGTTTTAGCCTGCTTTAGAGACCATTTTGAGGTCTCTGAAAATTTTGGTCAGTGGTTGCAGTGGGCGTTGGCACCAAGCGGAGAGTTTCTCACCAAAAAAGTCTATAGATCGTTGCTACCGCCAGGGGCTGATTGGTTGCCCGAGGATGTGCTTTGGGCGAAGGGTCCTTCCCCCCGTTCTCGAGTCCTGGCTTGGTTAATTTTGCACGATAGGATCCAGACCCACAGTAATTTAAAGAAGTGGGGCATTCAACTCCCGAGTTGGTGCGTGCTTTGTCAAGCTGCAGAAGAATCTACATTTCACTTGTGCTGGTCTTGCCCAATTTTTATGGAAATCTTTAGTAGGACCTGGAGGCATCTGGAAGTATTTCTTAAGGAGGAGTCCTTTGCGCTAGATCTGATCTTGGGGCCGGTTTGTATTAGGCGCAGCAAGAGGTGGAGGTTCATCTGGCGGATGTAGTTGCTTACTTCTTGGTGGTTTGTTTGGATGGCGCGAAATGATGCTCATTTTCGTCATATTCGAGTTAACATTCAAAACCTGGTGCATAAAATCTTGGTAGATGTTTATGCGATCTTGTGTATGCATCTTAGTGATCTTCCACTCCCTTCTGCTGATGCTACCTATCCTTTGTCGCAATCTGGGCAAGCGGCTCTGGCGTGAGCCCATTTTATCTGTCTAATGTTCTTTTCTCTTGTGCTTTCTTTATTTGTTTTGGCTTTTGTTCTTGTTCAGTTCATGGGTTCAACATTTTGTTGATCTTCATGAGTGGTAATGTTGAATTACTTTCGGCTCTCTCTCTCTCTCTCTCTCTCTCTCTCTCTCTCTCTCTCTCTTGAGTTTGTTTGTGCTATTCAATTTTGGAGGATTTGATTTAGAGATTACAAACCTTCTTTCAAAAGAGATTTAGAGAGTACAAACTATTGACTGGTTGGCACCTTGCAGCAAGGGACACCACCTGTAGGTTTCAAACACATGGTGTCCAGGCAGCTAGGTGACATTCATGGAGGGCTTGATTTGCGAACAGCCATGCATGGACAAGGACACTCAATGACATTTTTTTTTCAAAGTTGTCAAGGGTGCTATGTCCCCCCTATTCCAGGGAAGAACTCCTCCAGACGCCAAAATGTGTCTCAAAGGGACGTGTGGGATGTGGTGTCCCACCCGTTCATGTGTCCTATGTTTGAGTGCATGTGTGGCCCCATGCATTGCACACAGTGGACACCACCGTCCGCTAATCCATAAATAAAGTCTGGTTGACACCAAGGGTTGGAAACAGAAGCAGTCCAAGGCACCTCACCTTATTGAGGTTATAACACCATCCATATTTGGAAGCTTTAAAGCATATTCAAGTACCATATTTGTTTGGGCTGTTAGCTGGAGTCTTTGTTCATACATGGGATAACCAGCTGGAGTTTAAGGAAATAGTAGTAACTGAGTTAAGGGCCTGTTTGGAATCTGTAACTGGAATGGGCATTCATGGAGTTTATGCATTTGAAGAAGTGGCAGCTGCCAAATCCATGATTTAGTGTAAATACAAAAGAGAAAGGGCCTCACTCCCATCCCAAATGCATAAACGCCCCATCCCAGCACCTAGATTCCAAATAGGCCCTAATGTTGCTTGTTTTCTCTAGCACTGTAATTGAGTTAATGTTGCTTGTATTCTCCTCGGGGACATGCGAAAGTCCAAGGAATTAGGCTCAATCAAGGCACACAGAAAGCGCTACTTATTAATACTGAATGCTTTAAAGAAAAGAAGTCTCTCAGGTTTCTTCACATTGAGAGTGTGAAATTTAAAGATAAATTCCATTTTCCTACAAGTCTGGAATGGTTGGGATTGCCGTCGTGTGACTCTAACTTACCACCATCTAATCTTAACCTTCAAAATGCCGTAGTAGTTGATCTATTAGAGAGCAATGTCATGGATGAAGCTCTTGTTACTCAATCCTTTCCTGGAGGCAAGGTTAGTAGTACTACGAGCGAATCCTTTCTGATATTTGTTACACCTTAGATCTCTTTGTTTACCCAAACCTGAAACTTACGAAAACAATTTGCAGGACCTGCACAGTTTGAAAATTCTTGACCTCAGCTATACAAAGATAACTACGATGCCTAATTTCTCCTGACTGTCCCTTGGTGAAATTGATAATCACCGCATGTGTAGAGTTAAAAGGAGTTCACGAGTCCATTGGAAAACTCAAAAGATTACAGTACTTGGATATGCGAACGTGCATGAAGCTGCAGGAATTGTCCGGCGCCATTGGCCAATTAACCTCTCTTAAAGACCATCTCCAATGGTGTGAAGAGTTAATTGGAGTTCATGAATCCATTGGAAAGCTCAAGAGCTTAGAGTAATTGGAAATGAGAACATGCAAGAAGCTAAAGACGTTGCCTAACACCATCAGCCAATTAATCTCTCTCTTAAAGTCTTTAATCTTGGATGGTGTAGAGAACTTAAGTGTTTGCCAGCACAATCATGGAAGATGGAATCACTAGAGGAGCTTCATCTTAACCACACAGGCATAACAAATTTGCATGATTCAATAGGTGAGCTTGGAAAACTGTGTCAGCTAACTTTAGATCATTGCCTCCGCTTTTTGGAAAAGTTGTCGAATTTATTTGACAGTAATTGGCACCCCCCTTGAAGGGATTAGAGGATGGCATTATTGATCTAATGGGCATCCGTGAACTAAGAGTTCCATCGTGCGAGTTGCTTGCTGCACTGCCCAATTCATTGTGTAGAAAAATAAGAGAAATCTATTTAACTGCTTCTTTGATTGAAAAGTTACCAGATGATGTCAATCGACTGAAAAGCCTCGACACCTTGTCACTAAAATGCGAGAAAGTTAGAGATCTACCTGATTGGATTGAGGATCATTTGGGGAACCTTAGGATTTTTGAAGTAGAGTGCAAGAATCTTGAATCACTACCTGATTCAATTGGGAAACTAGAAAGCCTTAAGATCTTCAAACTCAAGTCCAAGAAACTGGAAACTTTACCCCACTTGATTACGTCATTGGGAAGTGTTAAGGAATTGAAATTAGAGTGCTCGATCCTGAAAGCTCTACCTAATTCAATTGGAGAAATGAGCAACCTTGAGACCTTTGAAGTGCACTGTAAGGATCTCAAGGCTCCATCAGACCCAATTGGGCCATTGCCAAACCTCAAGAAGTTCTCATTGAAGTACCAGAAACTAGAGACTTTATCTTACTGGATTGGTGGCATGTCAAGGCTTGAAGAATTGTCATTAGATCTGTGTGAGGATACCAAATACGTGCCAGATGCCTTAAGTTTGCCTGGTTCACACCTGCTAAGATTCCTCTAAAGCCACCCAAGTTTGAAGGTTTTGTGCATAACTAACGCAGAAAGTGAGACGGCTTACTACCAGGTTGAATTATAAAGCAGCCTCAATGCAGCGAGTGGCTCGCAAGTTTGAGGGTTAAATGTGACACATCCTTTCTGGTAATCTTTCCTATCTCACAACAATAGAGAAACTATTTTCCTGGCAATGTAACTGGTCAAACAGTGCATTCCAGACTAATATGGCATATATATTTGATCTGTATGATATTTTCTCTTAGGCTAGAGCAAGGTTGCCCGACTAAAAAGCAGAAAACAATGCATTTTAAAATGTATAGAAGCGAGAAATAAAAAATCAATGTAGGAATTGAATGAGAAATGAATTGAAACAAAAATAAAAACTAAAATAGAAGTGAATATTCTTAAATTTCATAATTTTATAGTGTAGAATTTATTTTTTTAGCAAAATCTAAAAATAATTATTGTCAATTTAAAGAAAGCACATGGAAGTGAGTGAGAAGCGTGAAAGAAAACATATAAAAATATAAAAATCGAGTGAGAAAATATATAAGAAGAATATATGAAGTGTGTAGAAAAAATAAGAGAAGCATGGAAGAATCAAGATTCCCATCAAGTTTCAAAAACATGGAGTATCGTACTTCTGAAACGAGTTTTCGAAAAGCAGACTTCCCACCAATCTTAAAAACTTCTGGTAACTATTAGAACGAGATTCTATCTCAGTCACGATAATCTCTATCATAACTGAGATAAAGATAAAGATAAGCATCGCATAACTATAAGCTTATCGTTATCCCGACTTATTTCATGGAGAAAACCATAATGTTTTTGTATATATATGTGACTCTTGTACATGTGTAAAAGTATTAAATGAAACAATTTTTCCCAGCTTGCATTGGCTCTTCTCCTGAGACATTTTCTTCAACTACATTACCATAATCTTAATATGGTATCAGAGCAATCGACAACCTGGTCGACTTTGTTTTTTTAGCGCTAATTTTTTTCATTTTTTGCTCGCGCTGAAACACCTGAATTCTTTACAGCGAGTCTTCCCTGTGTAACCGCGCTTATATGCATGTCCCTGCAAATCATCGCCTTTCTTCTTCCTGTTTTGGTGAGGACTCTCGAAACCTATGTCTTGGCATCACCCTCAGACATCGCACTCGCGGGTTTGCAGTCGTAGTCATGCACGCAGAACTCACTACAGCCAGCCCTTCCTGCGTATGCGTCCTTCTCTGCGCCAAAGCCTGCACAACCATGCACGCTTACTCTTTCACACTGCATGTAGGCCGCACGTCACCGCTTGTGCACTCCTGTTCGCCGAAGCCATAGAGCACTCACTTCCCATTTCATTTTTGGGGACACCTCAAACCCTTTTGGACGTGTCTCTTACGTGTTTCTTCTCCCACCAGCACTCGCCACAAATTGTTGATCTTGTTGTTCATCTTGATCTTTCGCTGCTACATCATGCACTGCATTGCACATTTTATTTTGTTGGTCTGAGCACCAGCATGTTGCTATGACGTTACTCCTTTTAATGATTGTGTGAAGGTTGTTTAACGTGAAAAGGCAGTCACACCTCTTTTTGTTTCTTTTCACTATTTGTGCTATCGCTGGAGGACTTTTTGTTGTTGCACATCTAAGATCCAGAGATATATTGTTTTGCTCGTTGATCTGAGGATCAACGATCAGAATTAATCTTTGTTTCTATGTGTCTATTGATGCTTCTTCTCTTGATCAGACTAGTGATCAGGTTTGACCTCATTTCCTGTGCATTAGTTGTTCCTTCTTCTCTTGATCAAGATCACCATGGCTATAGAAACCACGACATCCTCCAATACCGAAGAAGATTTGTTGATGTCGTCTCCACATATCACATCTGAATAGTATAAACATTTCATAACCCTCATGTCACAAGGTAAACCTAAAACCCAAGTCAATCTAGCAGGTAAAACTCTAGCTTTTCTATATTCTTCTTGTTGGATAATAGACACTAGGGCTACTGACCATATAGCTTCTAGCCTAGATTTACTACATTCTCCATAATCTATCATTTGTCTACCAATAGGGTTACCCACTGGACTATCTTCTCCATTCACCGCATTGGCATAAATCCACAAATATCTCTCATTGATGTCTTATGTGTTCTAAGTTTTAAGTACAATTTGATATCTGTTAGCAAGTTGACCAAAGATTTATAGTGTGATGTCATTTTTACTAATGAATCGTGTACTTTTTAGGATTGTCGCTCAAAGCAAACGATTGGAGTAGGTGAGATGTAAAATGGACTTTATATGATTGAAATCAAGAGTGGTGTCATTTTTTTTAGTTTCACTCATGCTCATCTTTAGCATTATCGACTTGGGCATATTTCAAGTTCTCATTTTCAATATTTTGTTATTTCTAATAAATTGAATTCTTTTAAATTTGATGGAATATGCTTACTTTGTCCTTTGGCTAAACAATCACGTCTTCCTTTTTCGAACGGAGTCATTAGTTCAACATCAACCTTTGAACTCATCCATATTGATTTATGGGGCGGATATCAAACTCCATCCCTATTTGGTGCACATTATTTTCTAACCATCGCAGATGATTACACTTGTTCTACTTGGGTCTACCTCATGTGTTATAAATCAGAAACATTTTTCCTTATTCAAGATTTTTTTTTCGTGATCAAAACCCAAATCCAAAAAAGTTAGAAGTGATAATGGGAGTACATTTTTTTCAACCGATATGCAGACATTTTGTCAAAATTAGGGTATAGTTCATCAACATAGATGTATATATACCTCTCAACAAAATGGAGTGGTGGAACGCAAGCACCGAGATCTCTTTAATATGTCTTGGGCCTTGAGCTTTCAAGTCAATCTTCCTATAAAATTATGGGGGGAATGTATTATGACTATTTCATACCTCATAAATCGTGTTTTCAGCACAACCCTTAATGGAAAACCCCCACATGATGTTTTATTTTACAAAGGTCCTAATTACCAACATCTCAAAGTTTTCGGATGCATGTGCTATACTCACAATATTCATCACTCCCACAAATTTGACAGTAGAGCGAGAAAATGCATCTTCCTTGTATATTCATATGGCTAAGTTGCTTACCATTTATATGATCTTGAGTCCTATGCTATTTTAACCAGTCGAGACATGGTTTTTCATTAACACATTTTTCCTTTCCAATATGTTTCATGTGCGCCATCTAACTTTAAAGATATCTCATTGTCTGATTTTTCATCAGATGTCTCCCATTCACTCCACCCAATTGATACTCAAGATAATATATCGGTTTTCCAAACTTGTCCACGTCCATCACCACCTATTTTTATCCCTTCGACTACTCTGAGTCCTCCCTTGGCACTCCTTGGATCCGCTATCCTTGTTTAGGGATCCTCCAAGACAAAGGCTTCATCTGCTCATCTTCAAGATTATAAATGCTACGTTGCATTTTGCTTGCCTCAATCAGACACTCTGAGTGCTCACCAGAAAGATATAAGGTATCATCTTTCTCATTACTTTACTTATGATAATTTTTCTCTATCTCACCATGCCTTTTTAGTAGCACTTACCAAAAACCCTGAACCCCGGACATTTGCCAAGCCATAGGGTATGAACATTGATGAAAGGCCATGGTGGTCGAAATTCATCCACTTGAAGACAACCATACATGGACCGTTACACACCTTCCACCAAGTAAACGACCAATCGATTGCAAATGGGTTTACAAAGTGAAGCACAAATCCGATGGGTCAGTTGAGCGTTACAAAGCACATCTTATTACAAAAAGTTATACACAGGTTTAAGGTCTTGACTATCACGAGACCTTTACTCCTGTCACTAAGCCCATCATCGTTCGGTGCCTCTTGGTTGTAGCTGCCGTTAAACATTAGGACCTCCATCAATTTTATGTCAATAATGTGTTTCTACACTGTGATCTTGATGAGAAAATCTATATGACACTCCCTCCTGGTTTTCGTCGACAGGGGGAGCAACGAGTTTGTCGGTTCAATAAATTCATTTATGGACTCAAAAAGTCATCTCAAAATTGGTTTGCAAAATTTTTAAATTTTGTTAAAAGGACTGGTTTTACTCAGTCTAGGGTAGATTATTCATTATTTTCCTGCTTCACAAAGCATGGATACATATTTGTTCTGATATATATTGACGATATCAATATTTCTAGAGACAACATTTCAATAATCAGCCAACTAAAGATACTTCTAAATAATGCTTTTTGCATCAAGGATCCAGGTGTACTCAAATATTTCTTGAGAATCGAAATCACAAGATCCAGTAAGGACATTTTCTTATCACAACACAAATACGCATTGGACATCATTAGAGATCACGAGCACTTAGGGGCAAAGTCGTTAGATTTTTCTATGAAACAATACAAAAAGCTTAATTCAGAGGAAGGAAAGTCATTGAATGATTCAACTTATTATTGAAGACTTGTGGGTCGATTGATATACATCACCATTACAAGGCCTGACATAGCCTATTATGTCAATATTTTAAGCCAATTTATGTATACACCAAGGAGGCCATATCTTGAGGCTGCACAGAGGGTCTTGCGCTATCTTAAGTTCACACCAGGTCAGAGCATACTATTGTCATATGATAGCAAACTTCAACTGTTTGTCTATTGTGATTCAGGTTGGGCATCATGTTCAGAAACTCAAAGATCTACCTCAGGTTATTGTACCATGTTGGGAAAGAGTCCAATATCTTGGAAAACAAAGAAGCAGACAAGCTGAAGCAGGGTATAGATCGATGGCACTTGCAAGTTATGAATTAACATGATTAAAATATTTATTGACAGATTTAGGAATCAAACATCCCCAACCTATGTTGATGTTTTGTGACAACCAAGCAGCATTGCATATTGCAGCCAATCAGGTGTTCCATGAACACACTAATCATATAGAGATCAACTCTCATGTTATAAAAAAAAAATCAAAATGGTTCAATCAGAACTCAATTTATTCTGACAAACTTATAGAGCGCAGATATGTTTACCAAGCCATTGGAACGAGATCAGTTTCTTCAACTCAAGAGCAAGTTGGGTGTTATCAATCCTCATGCTCCAACTTGAGGAGGAGCATGTTAGAACAAGATTCTATCTCAATCACAATAATCTCTATCGTAATTGAGATAAAGATAAGGATAAGCATCGGATAACAATAAGCTTATCGTTATCCCGACTTATTTTGAGAAGATAACCACAATATATATATATATATATGTGTGTGTGTGTGTGTGTGTGTGTGTGTGTGTGTGTCTTGTACATGTGTAAAAGTATTGAAGGAAACAATTTTTCCCTTGGCTCTTCTCCTAAGACATTTTCTTCAACTCTATTACCTTAATCTTAATAGTAACGTTGGGCTAGGGCAACTTCTGCAGCCTTGTTCTTAGAAGGCATGTTCCAGTGATCAGGCCCAAGTAGCAAAGTAGTCAGACCACACAAAACACAGAAAGTGGCTGGCCATGTAGCGATTTTTCATGCAGTGACTGCACATCCCGAGATATTTTTTGTTATGTGTGGCTTTTGTACTTTGTAAAATACTCGGGCCCAATCACTGGGTCTGCCCCACTGAGAAACTCAATATGGTTAGTCTCATGCACAAATTCCCCCATCCGCACTGGACCTTAATGCTAATAAGTGTTGATTTGAAAACAATAACAAGCATTTCAAGCTTGAAACTTGGGAGCTTTTAGGTCCTAGTGAATGCAGAAGCGTTTGTGATAATTTTCAAGAAAAGAATGTTAAATATATGTTAGTCGTTTATGTTGTTTATTTTGTAATTCCATTTGAAAGGTGTCAGTCTAAGCTGCTTTTTTATTTTGTAATTCCGTTCGTTAAAGGAGGTAACGCTTGTGTTCCTTTGATTGTCAAGAAAAAGAATGAGCCAACTGGTTAGACGTCAGCATGTTTATCAAAGTGTGGTTATTCTAACAGCATTTTTGGCGATCAACAGGAAAATTCAGCCTTGAAAAAGGAGTTGCTGCTTATTTTTGCTGAACAAGGGCTCTGCTCTGGAGCGCACGGTTGCAGACCTCGCAAGCACGCGCGCACATAAAGGCAATAAATATGTAATTTCCTTTTTGTTTAATAAAAGTGGTAGGGGTTCTGCCTAACCCCAGCTTTCTCCTTCTAAACAAAGAATATTGTACTTTAGAGTGGAACTGAATGTTAGAGAACGATGCATAAGTTCATATGCGGAGCAACTCTACAAACTCACTAAGAAAACACAAGTTAGAAAACAGGTCAAGTTTGCTCGGCTCCCATGAGAATGATTCTCACAAGTACCATTTTCTCAGGTCATTGCAAGCGTAAAAAAATGTGATTTGAAAGAGTGAATCGAATGTGACCAATCAAGTGTGATCCATTGTCTCACATTTTGTGAGGGATGGGATCACGATAGTAGATCATAATTCTCATCAGTCGTAGAATGGCCAAACAAGTGTGTCATACATGTCCTTTACGTGAGGACTAAATGGAACATCATCCAGAGATGTAACCCTTTAAGCCTAGCATAGTCAATCAATGATAGCATTCATCGCCAGTACATGCATGTCCTAGTACATGATTGTTCGAGACCATCCAAATGAAATACTCGTGCAAACAAGCATATAAACGTACTCAAGTGGCAAGTTTTTTCCTACAAGTTAAAATCTCAATTCTTAAAAAGCTTTTTTTGGAGTCGTTTGGGGGCAGCTTTGTCCAGAACATCACTTCCGACCACTTTCTGGCCTCTCCATGACTGGATCATCGATAAATACAGAAAGAAGGCGGTTTAAATAGTATAGAGTTTACAAGATTCCAATCCATCCCTAGATTAAGCATCAGATACCGTAAAATATGAAAAGAGAAGGCAACCAAAGATCATTCAGCTCTGGTGCCTGAAGCCCGTACGATAGATAATTGTTGCTACACTATCAACTGCATTCACTCACTCTGAAACTGAACTCCTCTTAAAGACTCTAACATCATGCTATGCCTTCAAAGAGACCAATTAGAGTTTTTGAGATTGAGGACCAAGAACGGACAATGATCACTTAAAGCAAACCTCTTCTGCGTTTGTAGTCACTAACAGTCAAGGTCAAGGTGTGCCTTCTCCCATCATTCTCCGGCACTTTCACACCAATTGTGGCTTCCACCCTCTGTTTCTTTGCCATGAACGCCAAAAATGCGCCCTGCGGCCCGCTAAATTTCTGCAGCCCGGCAAGCGAGATGGGCAAGTCAAAGTCATGCAGCAAATGTAACTCGGTTCCTGAGCCAACAGGTGCCTTCGTGTCAACAAGCTTTCCGGCACCAGCAGCTGCCTCAAGAGCAGCTGCAGTTGCCACCTCTCCAGCCTTCTCTCGCAATGCTGCAGTAGTTACTTCTTTGGCATCACCTTCTCCTGCTGGATCAGATACGTAGTAGTTTCTAGAACGAGTCCACCTTCTGGAGAAGGGATCATACCCAGCCTCACCAGCTTTCAGACTCGTATTGACTGGCTTGAGCTCAGATGCATTCTTGAAATTCTCTGCCCTATTCTTCCTGTTCATCTCTGCCAGCTTCATTGCCTTGGAGTCTTTATCCTTCACTTGCCGCGACATAGCCTCTAATTCCTGCAACTTCCCCTTGATCCTCTCCACTTCATCATGGTCATCCTTGCTCGCTGCCACCTCCATCTCCTTCCTCAGGCGATTCTTCTCTGCTGCTATGTTCAATGGCCTGGTAGAAGCAGATTTCTTTTCTTGCAGCATCTGCTTGACTGTTGCAGCTGAATACACAAAATTGCTGACCTTCTGGATGGCTTCGTGCTTCTGCAGCACATCCTCCTTGCTTGGCATGTGGCCACCACTGCGCTCAATTTCTCGTAGCAACTCCGAGAACTCTTCCTCCAGTGGGGGTGAGTCTGAGACCCGAGCCATCTGCCATCTCGCTGCTGCACTTTCATTGCCCCATACACAATTGAGGTACTTGTGTGTGGTCTTGTTCTCAAACTTGTACTGTCTATCAGGATCTGAGGAGTCCACATTTCGGACCTGGCAAAGCCTGTATATGCTGCGCCCTGTCTTGGACATTCCAATCCCAACACGAACAAAGCATCCAACAATCATATCTTCAAAGAAAGGCTCCATGAACCATTTCAGAAGCCTGGAGCGGCGAACCGTGATGCCTTTGATGTCCTCGAAGGTTGCAGCTGCTGTGGCCGATGTGTGTTCATCCTCATCATCGCTTTCAGCCAAGTTCCTTCCACCACTTGCTGCATCATCAGCGCTTGCTTTCCTACTTTCAATACTGCTGCCTTCACTCTCACTGGCACTGGAGCTGCTGCCTTTGCCTCTACCTCTGCCTGGAGGTGAATCACTGATAGGGCTGGCTGTCAGAGATTTTCTCTTTGGAGAAAATCGCCCACCTCCACTGGTAGAGAAGTCTCTTTTCTTCCGTTGACTGCTAGCATCCTGAGCCTTGCGCCTAGCTGCCAATTCAACCAAAGCGTCCTTGTATTCGCTCTTTCCAGGCTTTGATGTAGATGCACGCCCTCGGGCCGGTGGAGGAGCGATTTCTTTTGTAGGCCGGCCTTTCTTGTCACCCTGCCATGCTCCAGCTTTCTTCTTCTTCAAAATATCATCCCTGGACTCTGCTCTGTCTGCCAGGATCATCTCCCGCTCTAATTCTGTCATTTTTGACAACTTTTCCCTGTCATCATCATCTTTGTAAAGGTCACTACCCACTGCTGATGAATCATTATCGGAGTCATCACGCCCACTGTCATCGTCATCAATATGACCCTCACCCCTGTTGCCTCTGTCATCATCTTTTTCACCAGCATCAAATCTCTTCTTAAGAGGAACTTGAGATCCTGAAGGCTTTCTGCTGGCAAAACCTGGATCGTCTGAATCTTCATCCTCTGATGAGGATTTGGAATAACTGGGTTCATCAGAGTATGAAGCCTCGTGTCTCCTCTTAGTCTGTACCCTTGAGTGATGCCTACTTCCAGATGCAGTTGTCCTCCCTGCTGCCTCCAAAAGCAAGTTCTCCAAGTCTGCCATGCTTTTGTGCCCTCACAACCTCCTTGTACCCAATTATCTGTATGAATATTGATCAAATCAATGGATGATTAAACTAAAATGAACATCCTTTTTCTTACAAACCCAGAAAACAAAAGCCATAAACCAATAATGCAATCACGAATGCTTTCTGATCGATGGCATAAGAACATAGACGCAATGGACAATAAAAAACATAAGCAGCATTTTTCAAGGTCTGAAATTGGATTGCTCAGTACTCTAGTTTCTCATCCTGATTATTAAGTTATGCAGTTTTTATCCATGGAGACTTTATTCTTCTATCTTATTTTCAAACTCATGCAAATCTACAGTTCGAAATTTGGGTGGAAGTTTGGCTATGCCTCGACCGCAATCGGATGATGTTTCTGTATAAGTTTGAATTGGCCATGTTTTGTCATCATTTTATTTTCGCTTGCATTTTCTTTCTTCTTTCTTTCTATATCATGAGGTATTTGTTGAAATCTTCTCTAAGTCACCAGCCTAACTTCAAGTTAGTTTACAAGCAGCTATTCCAACTAACACTATTTTCTTATTTTTATTTATTAAAATAAAAATAATAACATTTTCTTCATAAAAACACAAAATAGAAATTCTGAGTTGGAATGTGTCCTTTTGATCTTTGATAAACGGGTGTTGAATTACAAAATGGATTGTAATTCTTCATTTCTCTTTCACCAAGATCATCTATAGATTATTTTTTCCCATGTATCAGACAGTCAATTTGTTTATCTATTTCCTCTCCAGAGAAGGAGAACCTTTACTGAAGTTTTTATTAGATCATTTGCTTGTTAATCAGAATATACCACCAAAAACATGATATTTTTATTTTACGAGAAATTTATTGGGAAAAAACTTTAGTTTGTTTGTTAATGTACTTTCTGGAGTTATGATATTTTCATATGTTTATTTAATTCATTACATTTATTTGTACGTTGCCAGACGTTCTCATGCACATAATACATATGGTTTAGGTGCTAAGCTTAATATACAGATCAATGCCTTAGCTAATTGCTTTGGGTTATTTTAATTGCAGTCCCCTCATTAGGATCATAGGCGATAGATTTCCTTGGCAGGTTAAAAGTGCCATTCTTCCCACTTTGTACATTATAATTAGCAAAGGAGGTGTTGCATTGAAGTCATTGAAGCAAAAGTACTGACTAGGAGAAGATCTTAGTAGAATCAGCTTTTTGATAATAGGACATAACAGTGCTTTTTGAAAGTTATCTAAGTAACCCCATCATCAATAAACAAGAAGAAATACTATAGGGGGAATTCACATAAATCTGGCTGAGACCAATAAAAATGTGATTGATATGCTCAGGTCTTAATTAGATGACAAAGGATAAGTGGATGCTTTTATTCCATAGTGGAGAAGGCCATGAACCAAAGACAGAGTTGAGCCATGACCCACCTCCAAAAATTGAAGGCATACTGGGACCACTTTTAGTTCAGTTGATCCTACACCTGTAGACCAGGGTTTTTAGGTGGTAATGATGAGCTGTCTTTTACAACTACAAAGCAAAAAGGATATCAACCAGCTAATATCCAATCGGGTAATAAAAATCTTTACATTCCATCCAGATATCCTATAATAATTAAAATAACTAGCAAATGCAGTAGAAGAGGAAAACAAAAGACAAACTGAAAAGGGCTTAAGGATATGGTTATTTTTTAAGAACTTTTTTTTGTAATTTTTTGGTATACATATTTATCTAATTGTTGACTGCCTCAATAGTACAATATCACAGCAAACAAACTGCTTGATAAATTTCTTATGTATTTGTGTGAAAATTTCTTATGTTTATCTAATATTAGTTGCTTAATAAATTTCTTATATATTTGTATGTACATCTGAAATAAAAAAAATTCGGATGTCAGAAAAACAATTGCCTTAAACCATCACTATTTTCTTATTTTTATTTATTAAAATAAAAATAATAACATTTTCTTCATAAAAACACAAAATAGAAATTCTGAGTTGGAATGTGTCCTTTTGATCTTTGATAAACGGGTGTTGAATTACAAAATGGATTGTAATTCTTCATTTCTCTTTCACCAAGATCATCTATAGATTATTTTTTCCCATGTATCAGACAGTCAATTTGTTTATCTATTTCCTCTCCAGAGAAGGAGAACCTTTACTGAAGTTTTTATTAGATCATTTGCTTGTTAATCAGAATATACCACCAAAAACATGATATTTTTATTTTACGAGAAATTTATTGGGAAAAAACTTTAGTTTGTTTGTTAATGTACTTTCTGGAGTTATGATATTTTCATATGTTTATTTAATTCATTACATTTATTTGTACGTTGCCAGACGTTCTCATGCACATAATACATATGGTTTAGGTGCAAAGCTTAATATACAGATCAATGCCTTAGCTAATTGATTTGGGTTATTTTAATTGCAGTCCCCTCATTAGGATCATAGGCGATAGATTTCCTTGGCAGGTTAAAAGTGCCATTCTTCCCACTTTGTACATTATAATTAGCAAAGGAGGTGTTGCATTGAAGTCATTGAAGCAAAAGTACTGACTAGGAGAAGATCTTAGTAGAATCAGCTTTTTGATAATAGGACATAACAGTGCTTTTTGAAAGTTATCTAAGTAACCCCATCATCAATAAACAAGAAGAAATACTATAGGGGGAATTCACATAAATCTGGCTGAGACCAATAAAAATGTGATTGATATGCTCAGGTCTTAATTAGATGACAAAGGATAAGTGGATGCTTTTATTCCATAGTGGAGAAGGCCATGAACCAAAGACAGAGTTGAGCCATGACCCACCTCCAAAAATTGAAGGCATACTGGGACCACTTTTAGTTCAGTTGATCCTACACCTGTAGACCAGGGTTTTTAGGTGGTAATGATGAGCTGTCTTTTACAACTACAAAGCAAAAAGGATATCAACCAGCTAATATCCAATCGGGTAATAAAAATCTTTACATTCCATCCAGATATCCTATAATAATTAAAATAACTAGCAAATGCAGTAGAAGAGGAAAACAAAAGACAAACTGAAAAGGGCTTAAGGATATGGTTATTTTTTAAGAACTTTTTTTTGTAATTTTTTGGTATACATATTTATCTAATTGTTGACTGCCTCAATAGTACAATATCACAGCAAACAAACTGCTTGATAAATTTCTTATGTATTTGTGTGAAAATTTCTTATGTTTATCTAATATTAGTTGCTTAATAAATTTCTTATATATTTGTATGTACATCTGAAATAAAAAAAAATCTGCTGTCAGAAAAACAATTGCCTTAAACCATCACTATTTTCTTATTTTTATTTATTAAAATAAAAATAATAACATTTTCTTCATAAAAACACAAAATAGAAATTCTGAGTTGGAATGTGTCCTTTTGATCTTTGATAAACGGGTGTTGAATTACAAAATGGATTGTAATTCTTCATTTCTCTTTCACCAAGATCATCTATAGATTATTTTTTCCCATGTATCAGACAGTCAATTTGTTTATCTATTTCCTCTCCAGAGAAGGAGAACCTTTACTGAAGTTTTTATTAGATCATTTGCTTGTTAATCAGAATATACCACCAAAAACATGATATTTTTATTTTACGAGAAATTTATTGGGAAAAAACTTTAGTTTGTTTGTTAATGTACTTTCTGGAGTTATGATATTTTCATATGTTTATTTAATTCATTACATTTATTTGTACGTTGCCAGACGTTCTCATGCACATAATACATATGGTTTAGGTGCTAAGCTTAATATACAGATCAATGCCTTAGCTAATTGCTTTGGGTTATTTTAATTGCAGTCCCCTCATTAGGATCATAGGCGATAGATTTCCTTGGCAGGTTAAAAGTGCCATTCTTCCCACTTTGTACATTATAATTAGCAAAGGAGGTGTTGCATTGAAGTCATTGAAGCAAAAGTACTGACTAGGAGAAGATCTTAGTAGAATCAGCTTTTTGATAATAGGACATAACAGTGCTTTTTGAAAGTTATCTAAGTAACCCCATCATCAATAAACAAGAAGAAATACTATAGGGGGAATTCACATAAATCTGGCTGAGACCAATAAAAATGTGATTGATATGCTCAGGTCTTAATTAGATGACAAAGGATAAGTGGATGCTTTTATTCCATAGTGGAGAAGGCCATGAACCAAAGACAGAGTTGAGCCATGACCCACCTCCAAAAATTGAAGGCATACTGGGACCACTTTTAGTTCAGTTGATCCTACACCTGTAGACCAGGGTTTTTAGGTGGTAATGATGAGCTGTCTTTTACAACTACAAAGCAAAAAGGATATCAACCAGCTAATATCCAATCGGGTAATAAAAATCTTTACATTCCATCCAGATATCCTATAATAATTAAAATAACTAGCAAATGCAGTAGAAGAGGAAAACAAAAGACAAACTGAAAAGGGCTTAAGGATATGGTTATTTTTTAAGAACTTTTTTTTGTAATTTTTTGGTATACATATTTATCTAATTGTTGACTGCCTCAATAGTACAATATCACAGCAAACAAACTGCTTGATAAATTTCTTATGTATTTGTGTGAAAATTTCTTATGTTTATCTAATATTAGTTGCTTAATAAATTTCTTATATATTTGTATGTACATCTGAAATAAAAAAAATTCGGATGTCAGAAAAACAATTGCCTTAAACCATCACTATTTTCTTATTTTTATTTATTAAAATAAAAATAATAACATTTTCTTCATAAAAACACAAAATAGAAATTCTGAGTTGGAATGTGTCCTTTTGATCTTTGATAAACGGGTGTTGAATTACAAAATGGATTGTAATTCTTCATTTCTCTTTCACCAAGATCATCTATAGATTATTTTTTCCCATGTATCAGACAGTCAATTTGTTTATCTATTTCCTCTCCAGAGAAGGAGAACCTTTACTGAAGTTTTTATTAGATCATTTGCTTGTTAATCAGAATATACCACCAAAAACATGATATTTTTATTTTACGAGAAATTTATTGGGAAAAAACTTTAGTTTGTTTGTTAATGTACTTTCTGGAGTTATGATATTTTCATATGTTTATTTAATTCATTACATTTATTTGTACGTTGCCAGTCGTTCTCATGCACATAATACATATGGTTTAGGTGCAAAGCTTAATATACAGATCAATGCCTTAGCTAATTGATTTGGGTTATTTTAATTGCAGTCCCCTCATTAGGATCATAGGCGATAGATTTCCTTGGCAGGTTAAAAGTGCCATTCTTCCCACTTTGTACATTATAATTAGCAAAGGAGGTGTTGCATTGAAGTCATTGAAGCAAAAGTACTGACTAGGAGAAGATCTTAGTAGAATCAGCTTTTTGATAATAGGACATAACAGTGCTTTTTGAAAGTTATCTAAGTAACCCCATCATCAATAAACAAGAAGAAATACTATAGGGGGAATTCACATAAATCTGGCTGAGACCAATAAAAATGTGATTGATATGCTCAGGTCTTAATTAGATGACAAAGGATAAGTGGATGCTTTTATTCCATAGTGGAGAAGGCCATGAGCCAAAGACAGAGTTGAGCCATGACCCACCTCCAAAAATTGAAGGCATACTGGGACCACTTTTAGTTCAGTTGATCCTACACCTGTAGACCAGGGTTTTTAGGTGGTAATGATGAGCTGTCTTTTACAACTACAAAGCAAAAAGGATATCAACCAGCTAATATCCAATCGGGTAATAAAAATCTTTACATTCCATCCAGATATCCTATAATAATTAAAATAACTAGCAAATGCAGTAGAAGAGGAAAACAAAAGACAAACTGAAAAGGGCTTAAGGATATGGTTATTTTTTAAGAACTTTTTTTTGTAATTTTTTGGTATACATATTTATCTAATTGTTGACTTCCTCAATAGTACAATATCACAGCAAACAAACTGCTTGATAAATTTCTTATGTATTTGTGTGAAAATTTCTTATGTTTATCTAATATTAGTTGCTTAATAAATTTCTTATATATTTGTATGTACATCTGAAATAAAAAAAATTCTGCTGTCAGAAAAACAATTGCCTTAAACCATCAATGGTTCAGCATTTAGCCAGGGATTATTTTATGTTGTTTGGGAGATTGCATGTGAGAAGGGAACTATAAAATCCAACAGTTCTAACTGAATATCCCAAATAAGTTCAACATAGATTTGGTAAATTGTTCGCTGGGATTCTGATAGTGCTCACAAACAAGCAGGCAAAAAGTGTCAAATCCATTGAAGTTGTAGATATCATAGTTCTCATACTAGCTACCACAGACTGCCAGTTTTAAAATATAGCCTAAAATTCATTGAACCCCTGAAAACAAAACCCTAAATCCAAAATCAACCAATTAACAAACCAAATGAACCTTAGAATGAAACCAACTGAACCATCGCAAAATAGAAAAGAAATAGCTCTAAATAAAATCGAAAGAGAAATTATCGTTGCAGATGGAAGAGACTCTAAAAATAGAGGTGACGCCAGAGATGGAAGCAAGCCAGAGCCAAATAGAAACAATAGCAAAACGTTTTGGCTCGTTTGTGGCTGTATCCAGCGTCGTTCGTGAAACCTCCTACAGGTGAGCGCTCTCTCTCTCTCTCTCTCTCTCTCTTTCAGTGATGCAGAAGAAACATTTTGCTAAGATTTATATTTGGCTACGGCTCGCTTCCATCTTCAGCATCACCTCCATTTTCAGCGTCTCCTCCATCTATAGCAATAATCTCTCTTTTGATTTTATCTAGAGGTATTTATTCCCCATTTTGCGATGGTTCGATTAGTTTCATTCTAGGGTTCGGTTAGTTTGTTAATTGGTTGATTTTAAATTTAAGGTTTTGTTTTTAGAAGTTCGATGGATTTTAGGTTATGTTTGGAAACTGGTAGTCTGTGGTAGCTAGCATGAGAACTATGAAATCAACAAATTCAGTGAAATTGATACTTTTCGTCTACTTGTTTGAGAGCACTATGGGTCGACGATTTACCAAATCCATGTTGAACTTGTTTGGGATCTTCAATTAGAACGGTTGGAATTTATAGTTCTCTTTATAAGAAAGTGAAAAAACACCACAAAGATATCTCTCAACAAGCTCTCACAAATGCACCATAAGAACCACTAAGGTTCACAAAGAGAACTCTCAAATATAAACTACCCGAAAAGGGTATAAAAACATAAAATAAATGACTTTAATGAATAGGGATAAAATCCCATACAAGAAGTATACAAGGGGGAATAGTGGAAATATATATAGGGAAGAGGAGAGGAGCCTCAAGGGAGTCATTGGACTCCCAACTGCTCTATTAGAGCAGTTAGAAGTCCAACAGCTCCCTTTGGGGCAGCACCTTTTTTACTTGGTCAAAAAGGTGAAGCCTATATGGGTCCAAAAAAGAGGATTTAAGTTAGTTCTAGTTGGGTTTAAACTAGAACTAATCAAACTAAAAACTAACTAGAAAAAAAAAAGAAAAAATATTACAAGGAAATACTTGAGCTGCCTATGAGATTACATACGAGATATAAGATTTCATATTTTAACACTCTCCCTCAAACTTACGGTTGGATAACCGAAAGTTTGCCTAAGAGAAAGTAAAATCTAGGAGCAGTGACAGGCTTGGTGAAGAAATCAGCCAAGTGATATTCTGAAGCAACATAGGGAAGATTGATGGTGCCGCGCAAGAATTCCTCTCAAACGTAATGATAGTCCATTTCTATATGCTTGGTGCGTTCGTGGAATGTCTGATTGCTTGCAATGTAGATAGAACTCTTGTTGTCACAACACAGATTTGAAGCTTTTGAACTTTCAACTCCCATATCAAAAAGGAGACGTCAAAGTCAGACTAATTCCATAGTGGTTGTGGCCATTGCCCTATATTTAGCTTCTCTTGATGAGAGGGAGACCTTTTGTCGCTTCTTGCATCGCCATGACACCAAGGATTCTCCCAAGAAGACACAAAAACTTGTAGTTGAGTGGCAGTCATTTGGATCACCACCCCAATCTACATCAGTATAAGCAAGCAATTCTAAATTAGAAGAAGCAGATAAAAATAAACCTCGAGAAATTAAATTTTTAATGTATCTAATAATGCGTAGGACTGCACACATATGAATAGAAGTTGGGGCATACTGAAATTGACTAGCTGTATGAACAGCATGTGCAATGTCAGGTCTTGTGATAGAGAGGTACGATAGAGCCCCGACAAGTTGTCTACATGGAGTTAGATTCTCGAGTAGTTCTCCATCATCAATCTTCATCTTGACATTCACAATTTCAGGAGTATCAATATGTCTTTCATCTGAAATATCTGACCTGTCAACAATATCCAATGCAAACTTAGATTGAGTTAGCAAGTATCCCCTAGGTGAGTGCAACTTCTATACCAAGAAAGTATTTCAAGAAACCCAAATCACTCATTTCAAAATGTGTTTTTTAATGTCATATACTCCCTGTTTATCACTTCCGGTGATGATCATGTCGTTAACATAAAGTAGAAGGATGATAATACCTGTATTAGAATTCTTAACAAACAAAACTGTGTCAGTAAGACAAAAACCAAAACCAAAATCAAGCATAACCTTACTAAACTTGTCATATCAAGCTTTTGGAGCTTGTTTGAGACCATACAAAGCCTTGTTCAGACGGAGAATTTTCCCTTTAGAGACATTCATTCCTGGTGGTAGGTTCATATATACTTCTTCAGCTAAATTTTCATTAAGAAAAGCATTTTTGACATGCATTTGAAAAATATATTATCCTTTTATTGATGCAAGCGCTATTAAAATTCTAACAGTGGTCATTCTAGCTACGGGAGCAAAGGTTTCTTCATAGTCTATTTCATACTCTTTGGAGTAGCCTTTTGCCACCAATCGGGTCTTGAATCTTTCAAGAGTGTCATCACTCTTAGTTTTGACCTTGTACACCAAGTGACACCCAATAGGTTTCTTGTTGTTTGGAGGATGGTCTTGAATGGACCAAGTGTTTGCTTTTTCTAAGGCTTCTAATTCGACTTTCATAGCCTCAGGTTTATTCTTGGCTATCTCATAACTAGAAGGTTCTTCATAAGAATGAATTAAGGTAATAAAAGCTTGATGTTTTGGTGAAAAGGACTCGTATGATACAAATTTTTTACGAGCCCTCGAAATCCTAGTGGATTTTCTAGATGAAGTCCCAGATTCTTGTTCCCATGTGTATTTATCCAGAGCGTATTGTCTTTCTAGGTTTCCTCGTCTAGAGTATTGAATGCAATCCTGACTGTTGCTAATAGGATCAGAACCAGTCACATCGGTCTAATTATCTAGATCAATTTCTCTTTCACTATCTCTTGGGACTAGATCCAACAAAAAGGAATATTCATCTATTTCAGTAGAGCTTTTGTTTTCAAAAAAACTTTCATTTTCTAGAAAGGATATATTCCTTGAGACATATAACTTATTATTTTTAGGATTAAAATACCAGTATCCTTTTTTATGACTTGCATATCCTAAAAATGCACAGGGGACAGCTCAGGGAGAGAATTTATCATTCCTATCCGTAAAAACAAAGCATTTTCACCCAAATACCCTCAATCTAGAATAATCAAGAACTTGTTTAAAAAGCTTTTCAGTAGGAGAAATATTGTTAATCAAGGATGAGGGCATTCTGTTGATAAGATAAACCGCGGTCAAAATGGCTTCGGCCCAAAAACTCTTAGGGACTTCATTTGTGATGAGTAATGTTCTAGTTGTCTCTATAATATGTTTGTGTTTTCTCTTAGCTAACCCATTTTGTTGCGTGGTATAGGGACATGATTTTTGGTATGAAATTCCATATGAGTTCAAATATTCTTTAAATTTAGTAGACAAAAATTTTCCCCTTGAATTAGTGCGAAACATAGAAATATCATTTTTAAATTGATTTTTGACCATATTATGAAATATTTGAAAAAATGAGAACACTTCATACTTGTGTTTGAGAAAGTAAATCCAGGTATATCGTGTAAAGTCATCTACAAAAATTACATAATATAGAAAGCCACCTTTTGATATAACCGGTGCAGGACCCCAAACATCAAAATGTATTAATTCGAGTGGTCGAGTAGAAACAAAAGTTCTTTCTTGAAATGGTAGACGTTTCATTTTTCCACGAATACATTTTTCACAAGTGAGTTTCAAAATTACAAAAATTTTCCATGTTTGGAAAATATTGAAGCTTGGATATACAGGGATGTCCAAATCTTTGGTGTAAAAGATCCAAGCCTAATTTTTGAACATTGCAGCATAATATTTTCTTGGGTAATTCCAAAAAGTCCATATAATACAGTCCTCCTTCTCTATGGTCTTCCTCAATCAGCTTCCCTGACTGATGATCTTGTACTTGACAATCATGAGAAGAGAAAGAAACATTACACCCATGATCAGTTAATTGAGAGATAGATAAGATGTTTAGATTAAGCTTAGGGATATATCTATTTTTTGGAACACAAAAGCCTTTTGAGTTTTGAGAGCTATTTTCGAAATTTCGTATTCTTTTTATCTCAAGGGCTGATACATCCGCAGTCAAAACATTCGATCCACTTGAGATATAACAATGTGACAGTAATTTTAAATTTGGTGTCATGTGAAAGGAAGCACCAGAGTCAAGAAATCATTGGGGTTTACCTGGATCGGAGATGCCAACGAAAGAAAGAGCAGCTCCAGCAGAGGAAGAAGTTCCTTTAAGAAGAGGTTGTAGGGCCTCCACCAACTGAGTCAGGGACATGTTTCCAATGGGTACCTCATTGGATTCTTTCGTTGATTCCACAGCAGCTACCTTCTTCTCATAAGTTTTCTTCAACTTTGGACAGTAAGTTTTAACGTGTCCCGGTTCATGACATTAATAACAAATAATCTTTCTTCTTTCAAAATCGCTTCCTTGCCTTTCATTATTCGTCTTTCCAATATGTGGTGGTTTGTATGTGCGAATGTGATTGCCTGGTCTTGATACAGCTAGAATTGTATCATCATCACTCTTGGTGACTCGTTTCTTGAGTCCATTCTCTTTCATACTTAGCTCCTCAATTGTATCTTCAATAGAGGGAACCTTTTCCCGATGTAGAAGAGCGGACTTGGTGGTTTCAAATTCGGGTGTCAACCCATTGATAAATTGAAAGAAATGCTTCGCATTTACTTGATTTTGGTGAAGCTCAATATCTTGTGGGCAATGCCACTTTGGTTCAAGAAGGGCCAACTCTTCCTATAGCTCGGATAAGCTATTATAGTATTCCCTAATACTCTTCTCTCCTTGAATCATATTCCAAACCTTTTATTCCAGATTACAAATGTGAGCAATATCTTTAAGAGAATATATTCTCTTAAGATACTCCCATGCATCATTGGCGTGTTCAAATTTTGCGAGACTTGAACACTTCTTTATATCCACACTAGAGATAAGCCAAGACATGATCTTGGCATGACCCATTCTCCATTCTTTCCAATTTTTCTCATACGTGGAAATAGCCTTAATTTTTTCCATCTCCGAAAGAGGTACTTCTTTTCCTCCTTCTTTAGTGAGAGTTAGTTGAGGTTCCTCATCGGTTCCATCAACTACGCCCCATAGACCTTTTCCCCAAATGAGATGCTTCATGATAGAAGCCCATGTAACATAATTTGAATCGTTGAGTTTTATAGGCTTGATGGTGACATTATCATTGTCATCCATTTTACAATCTTGAGAAAGAGAGGGGAAGAACAAAAACAAAGGAATATTTTTACCACAAGGAGCACGAATGAATAGCCTTCCAAGCTTTTCACGGCCACACAATCAATTCTTCAAAGAGATCTCACTTTCTTGAAAAACCTTAAGTGACACGCTTCCCAATGCACATCTATCAACCCGACTCTGATACCATGTAAGAAAGTGAAAAAACACCACAAAGATATCTCTCAACAAGCTCTCACAAATGCACCATAAGAACCACTAAGGTTCATAAAGAGAACTCTCAAATATAAACTACCTGAAAAGGGTATAAAAACATAAAATAAATGACTTTCATGAATAGGGATAAAATCCCATACAAGAAGTATACAAGAGGGAATAGTGGAAATATATATAGGGAAGAGGAGAGGAGCCTCAAGGGAGTCATTGGACTCCCAACGGCTCTATTAGAGCCGTTAGGAGTCCAACGGCTCCCTTTGGGGCAGCACCTTTTTTACTTGGTCAAAAAGACCTTTTTGACTAGTCAAAAAGGTGAAGCCTATATGGGTCCAAAAAAGAGGATTTAAGTTAGTTCTAGTTGGGTTTAAACTAGAACTAATCAAACTAAAAACTAACTAGAAAAAAAAAGAAAAAATATTACAAGGAAATACATGAGCTGCCTATGAGATTACATATGAGATATGAGATTTCATATTTTAACACTCTTCTCACGTGTCAGTTTCCAAACATCATAAAATAGTCACTGGCTAAATGCTCAATCATTGATAGCTTACGCAATTGTTTTTCTAATAGCATGTAAAAAATTTATTTCAGATATAAATACAAATATATCAGAATTTTATTAAACAATTGGTAATAGATAAAAATAAAAAATATTTACACAAATACATAATAAATTTAGCAAGCAGTTTGTTTGCTATAATATCATTCTATTGAGCATTTTATCAGACAGTTAGTGATACTCATTTAAGTTTTTCAAAGTAACATAAAAAACTTCAAGAAAACTACATATGCCCTTAACCTTATCCCAATTTTCGTCTCCAATCACTCAACGAAAGTTTAGATCATCCACCTTATAACAAGCAAAAGTGTTCTTTTATATCAAGGCACATTGTAATATGAAGTATGTGGAGTTTCATCGGGTGGAAGCATCAAAAAACTTTTTTGATGTAGGAATATCTAATTCCTTTGTTACAAGTCAAAAATTATGAAGTCTTGATGGAGAAACCTTCAGATACTTGATGCTCTTTCTAACAGAATGAATTTGCTCCTTAATTACTTCAAAATCGTCCTGCACTATTAAGTTCAAAATGTGTGCACTCACATGAAATAACTTGTCATCATAAAACAAAGCTGAACCACTTTTTTCTATATTCTCCTTGACTGTCCTCACAAGCACATCATTACTAAATACATTGTCCACTAGCATTGTCAAAAATAAATAAATTTAATGCCTCATTCAATGAGACTCTTGAAAATGTGTGCACTCACATGAAATAACTTGTCATCATAAAACAAATCTGAACCACTTTTTTCTATATTCTCCTTGACTGTCCTCACAAGCACATCATTACTAAATACATTGTCCACTAGCATTGTCAAAAATAAATAAATTTAATGTCTCACTCAATGAGACTCTTGAAAATGATAGTGGCTAGAGATTTTCTACTGTGATAAGGTCCTAATTCATTGAAGTTAATTATACGTTTTTATAGTTTCCAATCTTTATCAACTGTCAAACACAAATAGGAAATAGTATGACAAAAGGTCCACAGATCTGTAGTGAGGAATATCTTGTCCATGTCACTAAAAATGTTCTTAAACTTTATTTTCTCCTCCTCATATAGTTTCATAATATCCCTTTTAATGGTAGTGCGGTGATCATGCATAATTTTTATGCATAAATTCATATATTTTCATGCATGATCATGTGCGATAATTGATTAAAAATGCTTGTTTGCGAAGGTTTTCATGTTTTTATCAGAATTGAAATTCAAGCAAATTTGAGCCTTGTTGGAGTAATTAGGGGAGAATAATTAAATTTTTAGAAATTACTTTTTTAAAGAGAGGTCTTTTGAAATATTGAAAATTTTACGAACTCTTTTTGAAAGATTTTCTGAAAACCTAATTAGAAGACTATAAATAGTTGTTTTTGAGAAAGAGGGGACATTTTTTCCTCTCTAGCCTGTGTCGCCCTCTCTCTCCTCTCTGCCTCCCCTTCTTTCTTTCTCTCCCTTGTTCGATGGACCAATTGCCTACCTCCGTCTTCTTGCTTCTTATGTTTTTCACACCTTCTAAACCTCATCGCCGTTGGTTCCTCGCATCCCCTCTGTCGGAGAGAGAGCGGTGTACGTTCGGTTGCAGAAGGTAAAGACCAATCTTTTTTTCTTCCCTTTCTCGGCAGTTTAGTTTCATGGCATGCATTGTTTTTTTATTTTTATTCACATTGCATATAGCATCATTCATGTTTGAGTTGATTTCATTTTCAGCATATTATTCATGATTTCTTGTTTTTAGAAAAGACAAAAAAATAGAAAACAATAAAATAAGCATTTTTCTTAATTTGGGCACCAAGGTAAATAATCATGTATTTAATTTAATTTTTGAATAATTAGTTTAGTTTATTTTTATTTCCAGAATTTATATTTTTAGCAATTGGATTTAATTTAATTAGTATTAATTGATTATCGTTTCTTTTTTCTGAATAGAATTAGTTTAGCCGGTTTAAGTAGTTTATTTCCTGTAATTAGTTAATTTAATTTCATGTTAAATATGATTTTTTATAGCAATTAGATTAGTTTAAGTTCAGTTTATGTCATTAGAATAGTTAGGAATTAGATATTTAATTTAATTTGATTCAATTTGATTAGCCGATTTTACATTATTGCCTTTAAATTATCGATTTGTGTAGATAATTAATTTGTTGATTGCTTTGTTAATGAATTAATTAAATTTTTTTTTAGAATTTGGTTAGTATAGTTAGATTAGTTTATTTCACGTTAAATTAGTTTAGTTTATATTTTATAGTTCACGTTTTCTTTAGTTGATTAATTAAACTAGTTTATTTCTTGTTCTTTGCTTGTAGTTAATTTCATAGTTTGTTTCTTGTTAAGTAATTAATTAGTTATGTTAATTTGTCTTCTAGCTAGTTTGATTAATAGTTATTTCATGTTAGTTATAGAATTAGTTATGCTATTTTGTCTTTTAGTGTAGTGTATTTCATAACTTGTTTAGTGTTTTTGTGATTTTTCTCAAAACTAACATGTGATTTTCTCGTAGTTTTCTTTCTTTGTTTTATGCTTCGTCTATTTATTTTTACAGAAAAGCGTTTAGACGTGCGATGAGCCCTCAAAAGTACCTCTGAAGAGCCCTCTAAGGTCCCTAAAAGGTCCACTCAAAAGGCTCTTCAAGCCCTCAAAGAGCCCCTCGGGGAAACCTCATATTTAACGAAAACCAATAATGAAGGAAGGGACAATAAGCTCAAGCATCGAAGACTTTTTCTCTTATTTTTAGATTAGGAATTTATTTTATTTTAGTTATTTATTCAATTTGGATTTATAATAAAACCATTTATTTTTATTTGTTTAAGCCCTCTGCAGGGGCAACACTCTTAGTTAAATTAATTAATTATTTTTTATTTTCAAGACAATAAAGAATAGTTTAGCTTTTTTGTGGAATACAAAGTATTTTTTCCGTTGCCTGAGTTCGACCCGGACTTCACCACTAGTGTGAACCGGTTTTTATTATTTGATGCACGGTTTGCACAAACGTTTTTATTGAAAATATCTTTTTAAAATACTTTATTGAAAAAGTTGCATCATGCGGGGTATGGGTTCATCATACCTTGGATTGAAGTACATAATTACTCTATTGAACCCACCATGTTCCACCATTCGAAAGGGATATTCATATTCCACAATCATGGTTGCTATGAGTTTTCTTACAACTTTCAACGCAAACTTTCCACTTGCAACAACCAAATCACAAGTATTTTCTTATATGTATCTACCAAAAGACAATAATGATTGTTTTTCCTTGCCAATATGTCATCTACATGTTTTTTGTAAACTTCGTGAAGTGATCCCATGCGGATGACATTTTCGTTCTTTTCCTTTCCGCATCATCATCATCAATCTAAAAATACTCATTTCGCTCTATCTGCTTGTGTTTCGTTTATCTGATCTTTTGAAGTACTACTAGGATATTGGACCCTAGGATCAGCTTCAGACATTTGAGTTGAAAGAATTGAAAGATCTGAAGAATTTTGCCTTGAAGATGGGCATGATATCTTTTGTTGGCCCAATGGCTGCTTTCCTTTTGCAGCATATCTTTCTTCTTGTGATGACATGTTTCCCTGCTTTTCTATAAAATATTTGAAACGAACAAAACATCAAATCATTCACTAAAAAGAAAAAAATAAAAACTTGAAAACCAATTTACAAACATCGATGCACCACTAAAAGAGCTTAATAGTCATCCCAAAAAAAATAACTAATGTAACCCTTCCAATTAGTTGCTAATGCAAAATCAATATAGAGAGAGAACTGGAGCAGATTATATGCAAAAGATTGACCTCTTTCGTGAGATTGATGAATGACCTGACAAAGAAACTGAAGCAGATTGAAAGCACACCCAGCCAATTTTTCCCTCGGATTTAGAGATGAAGTATCAAACACCTGAATTGAAGAGCATAATAGATTTGACTCACCTTCTCCACTGATTTCAATTGAAGTAGCTCAGGAAGAATGAGATAAAAGAAAATCACTCTTCTGACATGATCCAAAGATTGCAAACCACCAATTTATCTACAAATTAAGAATATAGACTCTGTTAAATCCCCCATCCCACAACCCCAACTGCCACACGCGACACACCACGCTCCCCTCAACCCAACCCAACCCAACCCAACCAACTACGCTACATGTGAATGCAAGCATGCACAAGAACAATATCACCAACAACGGAAATTGATGAAAGGTAGTCCGGTCTCTTTTTACTCTTAAAAGATGCAAAATTCTAATAAATTAAGAGATCAATATCAAACAAAAAAATATTTTGTAGGGTAGCACATGGCAACCAAACCAAGATCTCCGTTCAAAATCAACCATGTCTACAAATCTAAGCATGAGAGAGATCACAGCCCTGTACGTAAATTGTAGAGGTATCCTCAGGCATAAGTTGCTCATCCTCCTTTTTTGCCAAAACCCTTATTTTTTCATGTATTCCAAATCAATTTTCAATCTTGTGAAACATATAAAAACAATCTGGTAGACTGGTACATATTCCAAATCCTCTGATAGAGCTCGGCTCAGGGGAAAGAAACAAAGAGGATGAAGAAAAACAAACGAAAGAAGAGAGAGAACCTTTTGATCAGAACAAATAAGCCCCTCTCCTTGGAGACCTACTACAGAAAAACAATCAAAATGTCAAAGGCGATGATGATGAGGAGGAGGAGGAGGGGGGTGTAAGAAAGTGAGTTGGAATACATTGGGTTCAATAATGAACCCATACTTATGCACGTGAAGTGCAAATATACCCATTAAAGGGAAACAACACAAGCACATAATGTGCTAACCCATAAAACCCATAAAAGGGAAAAATATGACATAAAGTCATAAGTTGCATATTATTGAAGAAACAATGGACAAGGGGTAAAAACCCCATTACAATGGAGCATAAGCTCCCTCAAGAAGTAAAAAATACAAGAGGGGTTCACCCCTATTTATATACAAGAGAAGGAGAGCCACCTAGGGGGCTCCCCATGTAGTCGTTGGGAGCCCCCAACGGTCACAAATGTGACCGTTGGGGGCCCCATCGACTACATGGTGGGGCCCCTTTTGTGTGAGCAAAAAAACAAAAAATAAAAATATGATTTTACAAAAAATAAAGAGGAAAATAAAATAAGAAAAACAAGTACCCCTATCGGGTACTTGTGAAATGACAAAAATACCCCTATTGGGTATTATATATATATATATATATATATATATATGAATTACATGTATTTTAACACCCCCCCTCAATCTTTGCGGGGAAACGAAAAGATTGAACAAAGGGCAAGACTCCAAGAGGCTTCGGCGACTCCAAGAGGCTTCGGCAAGGATGCAATGAAACTTGAAATAGCCTTCCTCCAATTGTCTTCAAATGATGAACCCATTTCCCGAACCATCCAGGGTACTTCCCTTTGTCCTATCTCCAAGATCCTGAGAAAAGAAAACAACAAAGAACAAGTAAACAATATCTTTACACTTTACTAAAAAAGGAACATTCCTAACAAGGTGCAAAATTTATGCATAACATGATAGTTATTTTAGTATGAAACAAAAAATTTAGAAAACCAAAGTTTCTAAATCATACATTATGTTAAAACAAAATGAGCGGAAGCAAATTATGCAAAAATTACAAGAATGCATAATGCATTCATAAGGTCCACCATTGGACAAATATAACCCCATAATGGGGAATAACAAAATGATCCACGAAGGGATACCACAAGAAGCCTACGAAGAGGCATAACATACATGTGCTTTATTGAATGAGAGCCCAAAAAAGGCCATAAAGAGCATATGCATATACTTATCATTAAATGAATTAATACTCAAAGAACTCATTAATGATCATGCTTTAAACATGTAATGAAGTCCCAAACAAGAGAAACGAAGTCTCCAAGCATACTTTAGGCAAAATAAACCCAAGAGTTCACAAGGTTTTAAAAACATTTATGAAAGTCATACTTAATTGACAAAATCCACATTTTGCATATAAGGGTGGCAAAAACCATAAGCACTTAATATATAGATTAAATGCTAAGAAATCAACTTGATATGCATATCAAAAATATGATTTACTTGAAAAACACAAGTCATGAATGGAATTTTGCAAATTTCAATAATAGTTTATTCATTACAAACAACTTCCTCATTAGTCCTCCAAAACCCATAAATCAAGTGTATAAGCTACTAGATCAAGAATATAAAGCCAATAAAGGCCAGAGACATACACAAAGGTGTGTAAACGAACCTCTTATCTACATATAATAATACTTGAAATAAGTGCATCTACGACAAGAGCAAGAGAATACATGCCAACATGGACTAAAAAGTATCTCTTATCTACGTAAAAATACACTTAAAACCAAGTATGTTCAGCTACTAGAACAAGAGTAATAAGCCAACCATGGGCTAAAACATAATACATATCTTGTCTACATAAGATGGCACTTGAAATGAGTGAAATAAGCCAACCATGGGCATACATCTAAGCGACTAGAACAAGAACACAAACGCCAACATGGACTAAGATCACAACCGATGGTGTGAATCAACGTGTCTTGTCTACATATAAGATCACTCAAGACAAGTGTGTTCAGCTACTAGAACAAGAGAGCAAAAGCCAACAAAGGGCTAAAAACACACGAAGGTGCAATAAAATTCTTGTCTACATATGATGACACTTAGATAATGGGCATAAAAGGAAAAGACTTTTGAGGCAATAAACTTGTAATGAAAATAAACCTCGAATAAAACAATGAATTCTCATAACAATAACATGCATGTAAAAAATATCTTCAACAAGATACTATAATCGATAAAATAAAATTCTTGAGAACAAATGTGTGAACATACACACACCAAGAATACTTGTGAAAAAACACAAGAACACATGTGCACAACGAGCACAACATACGGAATCACAAATGTGCAAATGCACTCATAAGATTCATAAACAAATACAAGGTTGGGCTATAATCCCAAAACATCTTGATTTTAAATGTACCTTAAAACATTTAAGGTTTCAAATACCATATGTCCATCACATTTACATAGTAGCATCCATAATATCAATGGCACAAGAGAAAAAATGAGTGACACACTCATAATTAGAGATCAAATAACAAATCATTTTAGAGTCCCAAGGTGCCCATAACTCACCTCAACAACCATCTATAATATGGAAGGTGGACAATCTAAAAATGATACAACACGAGGTGCCCATAACTCACCTCGTCAAACATCTCTAATATAACAATACTAAGGCCAAATAAATGATGCATTAAATAACATGTGATGGACAAACATAAATGCCACAAAAGGGCAATAAACACATAAGGAATCATTTTCCAAATAAAAGTTTTTACAAAGAGGACCGATTAACAAATTGAATCAAGGTCCAATATAATCCATCAAAACAATTTTGCATAAACACGAATTATGCTTAATCTTCAAAAGAAGTCTTGTACACCAAAAAAAGGCTTACTATGCAACATAATATGAAATATTAAGCAACATCATGTGTATGAACCAATTTGGAACAAACAAGCCTTAACTATGAAAGACATAAGGTGCAATTAAACGGTGAAGTTGGTGAAGTTCAAAAATAACAAACTTAGGCCAATATAGGCATTCATAAAGATGGTGAAGTTCGAAAAACTTATGAAATCTACTATTGCAACTTAAAAATGATACACAATCATGAAATCTTCATAAAAGAGTATATACTCACAAGAATATCATAAGGACCGAAAGGCTCCTTAAGGAGAGTTTGAACAAAAAAAAACATATACAACTCCCAAGAAGGAGAAAACTCCATTAAAGTGGGAGAAATCCCAACAAAATAGATTCATTAACAAAACCTTATGATAAATAAGATTGTACTATGGCTTAAATAACATTTATTGAGGAAAAATTTAACACTCTTAAGTTTTATCAAAAAACATGACTTAATAGATTATTACCTACTCCTAATGAAATAAGTACACACTAGACATTAGTGAAGACCATAACTTTTGTAATGAAATATGCGGAAAAGCAAAAGAGTGCATTAAGCACTTACAACATTCACTAATGAACAAACAAAAGGGCAAACACCAAAACCCACAAGAGACAATCACAACATAAAATTATAAATGTCTCTTATTGAAAAGAGAGAGAACTCTCTAAATGTTGAAAACATCCTTAAGAGTGTAAAGATGGAAAGAAAATCACCATATTCCATAAGATCATTTTAAAACTTAATTCAACCGGTATTATAAAAAAAAAACTTTCTTAGTTAAACGTTGCTCATATAAAACGGACACATAATATGGAATTTTTCATATATGCCAAACATTTTTCAAAAAACTATATTTCACAAGCATTTTAATCTTAACATACCTTTCTTTAAAGACTAAACATTCATATAAAGGTATTTTCATAAACAAGATTAGGTTTAAAATGTAAATTCAAAGTTCCAACGGTCATAAATTTTTACCGACCCATTAAAGCAAGTTTTGAGCAATCATATATCTAATTTTTCGCCAAACAAGTTATCATTTAAAGTTTTTCAAAGAAAAACATACGAAAACGATTTAATGGAGTAGCAAGTAACTCAAAAAAAAAGACATAATGACAAAAAGCACACATAAAGAAAAGGACATATTACATTCTTCATACAATACTCAAAGAAATAAAATGCATACCGAATAACTATAAGAAAGACAATAGAGAGAAACGAATACTTCACCATTTTTCTTTAACAAATTCTTGAGTACCACGCTTCCCGATGCACCAAAGAGCAACTCGATCTCAACCTTGCTCTGATACCATGTAAGAAAGTGAGTTGGAATACATTGGGTTCAATAATGAACCCATACTTATGCACGTGAAGTGCAAATATACCCATTAAAGGGAAACAACACAAGCACATAATGTGCTAACCCATAAAACCCATAAAAGAGAAAAATATGACATAAAGTCATAAGTTGCATATTATTGAAGAAACAATGGACAAGGGGTAAAAACCCCATTACAATGGAGCATAAGCTCCCTCAAGAAGTAAAAAATACAAGAGGGGTTCACCCCTATTTATATACAAGAGAAGGAGAGCCACCTAGGGGGCTCCCCATGTAGTCGTTGGGAGCCCCCAACGGTCACAAATGTGACCGTTGGGGGCCCCATCGACTACATGGTGGGGCCCCTTTTGTGTGAGCAAAAAAACAAAAAATAAAAATATGATTTTACAAAAAATAAAGAGGAAAATAAAATAAGAAAAACAAGTACCCCTATCGGGTACTTGTGAAATGACAAAAATACCCCTATTGGGTATTATAGATATATATATATATATATATATATGAATTACATGTATTTTAACACCCCCCCTCAATCTTTGCGGGGAAACGAAAAGATTGAACAAAGGGCAAGACTCCAAGAGGCTTCGGCGACTCCAAGAGGCTTCGGCGACTCCAAGAGGCTTCGGCAAGGATGCAATGAAACTTGAAATAGCCTTCCTCCAATTGTCTTCAAATGATGAACCCATTTCCCGAACCATCCAGGGTACTTCCCTTTGTCCTATCTCCAAGATCCTGAGAAAAGAAAACAACAAAGAACAAGTAAACAATATCTTTACACTTTACTAAAAAAGGAACATTCCTAACAAGGTGCAAAATTTATGCATAACATGATAGTTATTTTAGTATGAAACAAAAAATTTAGAAAACCAAAGTTTCTAAATCATACATTATGTTAAAACAAAATGAGCGGAAGCAAATTATGCAAAAATTACAAGAATGCATAATGCATTCATAAGGTCCACCATTGGACAAATATAACCCCATAATGGGGAATAACAAAATGATCCACGAAGGGATACCACAAGAAGCCTACGAAGAGGCATAACATACATGTGCTTTATTGAATGAGAGCCCAAAAAAGGCCATAAAGAGCATATGCATATACTTATCATTAAATGAATTAATACTCAAAGAACTCATTAATGATCATGCTTTAAACATGTAATGAAGTCCCAAACAAGAGAAACGAAGTCTCCAAGCATACTTTAGGCAAAATAAACCCAAGAGTTCACAAGGTTTTAAAAACATTTATGAAAGTCATACTTAATTGACAAAATCCACATTTTGCATATAAGGGTGGCAAAAACCATAAGCACTTAATATATAGATTAAATGCTAAGAAATCAACTTGATATGCATATCAAAAATATGATTTACTTGAAAAACACAAGTCATGAATGGAATTTTGCAAATTTCAATAATAGTTTATTCATTACAAACAACTTCCTCATTAGTCCTCCAAAACCCATAAATCAAGTGTATAAGCTACTAGATCAAGAATATAAAGCCAATAAAGGCCAGAGACATACACAAAGGTGTGTAAACGAACCTCTTATCTACATATAATAATACTTGAAATAAGTGCATCTACGACAAGAGCAAGAGAATACATGCCAACATGGACTAAAAAGTATCTCTTATCTACGTAAAAATACACTTAAAACCAAGTATGTTCAGCTACTAGAACAAGAGTAATAAGCCAACCATGGGCTAAAACATAATACATATCTTGTCTACATAAGATGGCACTTGAAATGAGTGAAATAAGCCAACCATGGGCATACATCTAAGCGACTAGAACAAGAACACAAACGCCAACATGGACTAAGATCACAACCGATGGTGTGAATCAACGTGTCTTGTCTACATATAAGATCACTCAAGACAAGTGTGTTCAGCTACTAGAACAAGAGAGCAAAAGCCAACAAAGGGCTAAAAACACACGAAGGTGCAATAAAATTCTTGTCTACATATGATGACACTTAGATAATGGGCATAAAAGGAAAAGACTTTTGAGGCAATAAACTTGTAATGAAAATAAACCTCGAATAAAACAATGAATTCTCATAACAATAACATGCATGTAAAAAATATCTTCAACAAGATACTATAATCGATAAAATAAAATTCTTGAGAACAAATGTGTGAACATACACACACCAAGAATACTTGTGAAAAAACACAAGAACACATGTGCACAACGAGCACAACATACGGAATCACAAATGTGCAAATGCACTCATAAGATTCATAAACAAATACAAGGTTGGGCTATAATCCCAAAACATCTTGATTTTAAATGTACCTTAAAACATTTAAGGTTTCAAATACCATATGTCCATCACATTTACATAGTAGCATCCATAATATCAATGGCACAAGAGAAAAAATGAGTGACACACTCATAATTAGAGATCAAATAACAAATCATTTTAGAGTCCCAAGGTGCCCATAACTCACCTCAACAACCATCTATAATATGGAAGGTGGACAATCTAAAAATGATACAACACGAGGTGCCCATAACTCACCTCGTCAAACATCTCTAATATAACAATACTAAGGCCAAATAAATGATGCATTAAATAACATGTGATGGACAAACATAAATGCCACAAAAGGGCAATAAACACATAAGGAATCATTTTCCAAATAAAAGTTTTTACAAAGAGGACCGATTAACAAATTGAATCAAGGTCCAATATAATCCATCAAAACAATTTTGCATAAACACGAATTATGCTTAATCTTCAAAAGAAGTCTTGTACACCAAAAAAAGGCTTACTATGCAACATAATATGAAATATTAAGCAACATCATGTGTATGAACCAATTTGGAACAAACAAGCCTTAACTATGAAAGACATAAGGTGCAATTAAACGGTGAAGTTGGTGAAGTTCAAAAATAACAAACTTAGGCCAATATAGGCATTCATAAAGATGGTGAAGTTCGAAAAACTTATGAAATCTACTATTGCAACTTAAAAATGATACACAATCATGAAATCTTCATAAAAGAGTATATACTCACAAGAATATCATAAGGACCGAAAGGCTCCTTAAGGAGAGTTTGAACAAAAAAAAACATATACAACTCCCAAGAAGGAGAAAACTCCATTAAAGTGGGAGAAATCCCAACAAAATAGATTCATTAACAAAACCTTATGATAAATAAGATTGTACTATGGCTTAAATAACATTTATTGAGGAAAAATTTAACACTCTTAAGTTTTATCAAAAAACATGACTTAATAGATTATTACCTACTCCTAATGAAATAAGTACACACTAGACATTAGTGAAGACCATAACTTTTGTAATGAAATATGCGGAAAAGCAAAAGAGTGCATTAAGCACTTACAACATTCACTAATGAACAAACAAAAGGGCAAACACCAAAACCCACAAGAGACAATCACAACATAAAATTATAAATGTCTCTTATTGAAAAGAGAGAGAACTCTCTAAATGTTGAAAACATCCTTAAGAGTGTAAAGATGGAAAGAAAATCACCATATTCCATAAGATCATTTTAAAACTTAATTCAACCGGTATTATAAAAAAAAAACTTTCTTAGTTAAACGTTGCTCATATAAAACGGACACATAATATGGAATTTTTCATATATGCCAAACATTTTTCAAAAAACTATATTTCACAAGCATTTTAATCTTAACATACCTTTCTTTAAAGACTAAACATTCATATAAAGGTATTTTCATAAACAAGATTAGGTTTAAAATGTAAATTCAAAGTTCCAACGGTCATAAATTTTTACCGACCCATTAAAGCAAGTTTTGAGCAATCATATATCTAATTTTTCGCCAAACAAGTTATCATTTAAAGTTTTTCAAAGAAAAACATACGAAAACGATTTAATGGAGTAGCAAGTAACTCAAAAAAAAAGACATAATGACAAAAAGCACACATAAAGAAAAGGACATATTACATTCTTCATACAATACTCAAAGAAATAAAATGCATACCGAATAACTATAAGAAAGACAATAGAGAGAAACGAATACTTCACCATTTTTCTTTAACAAATTCTTGAGTACCACGCTTCCCGATGCACCAAAGAGCAACTCGATCTCAACCTTGCTCTGATACCATGTAAGAAAGTGAGTTGGAATACATTGGGTTCAATAATGAACCCATACTTATGCACGTGAAGTGCAAATATACCCATTAAAGGGAAACAACACAAGCACATAATGTGCTAACCCATAAAACCCATAAAAGGGAAAAATATGACATAAAGTCATAAGTTGCATATTATTGAAGAAACAATGGACAAGGGGTAAAAACCCCATTACAATGGAGCATAAGCTCCCTCAAGAAGTAAAAAATACAAGAGGGGTTCACCCCTATTTATATACAAGAGAAGGAGAGCCACCTAGGGGGCTCCCCATGTAGTCGTTGGGAGCCCCCAACGGTCACAAATGTGACCGTTGGGGGCCCCATCGACTACATGGTGGGGCCCCTTTTGTGTGAGCAAAAAAACAAAAAATAAAAATATGATTTTACAAAAAATAAAGAGGAAAATAAAATAAGAAAAACAAGTACCCCTATCGGGTACTTGTGAAATGACAAAAATACCCCTATTGGGTATTATATATATATATATATATATATGAATTACATGTATTTTAACACCCCCCCTCAATCTTTGCGGGGAAACGAAAAGATTGAACAAAGGGCAAGACTCCAAGAGGCTTCGGCGACTCCAAGAGGCTTCGGCAAGGATGCAATGAAACTTGAAATAGCCTTCCTCCAATTGTCTTCAAATGATGAACCCATTTCCCGAACCATCCAGGGTACTTCCCTTTGTCCTATCTCCAAGATCCTGAGAAAAGAAAACAACAAAGAACAAGTAAACAATATCTTTACACTTTACTAAAAAAGGAACATTCCTAACAAGGTGCAAAATTTATGCATAACATGATAGTTATTTTAGTATGAAACAAAAAATTTAGAAAACCAAAGTTTCTAAATCATACATTATGTTAAAACAAAATGAGCGGAAGCAAATTATGCAAAAATTACAAGAATGCATAATGCATTCATAAGGTCCACCATTGGACAAATATAACCCCATAATGGGGAATAACAAAATGATCCACGAAGGGATACCACAAGAAGCCTACGAAGAGGCATAACATACATGTGCTTTATTGAATGAGAGCCCAAAAAAGGCCATAAAGAGCATATGCATATACTTATCATTAAATGAATTAATACTCAAAGAACTCATTAATGATCATGCTTTAAACATGTAATGAAGTCCCAAACAAGAGAAACGAAGTCTCCAAGCATACTTTAGGCAAAATAAACCCAAGAGTTCACAAGGTTTTAAAAACATTTATGAAAGTCATACTTAATTGACAAAATCCACATTTTGCATATAAGGGTGGCAAAAACCATAAGCACTTAATATATAGATTAAATGCTAAGAAATCAACTTGATATGCATATCAAAAATATGATTTACTTGAAAAACACAAGTCATGAATGGAATTTTGCAAATTTCAATAATAGTTTATTCATTACAAACAACTTCCTCATTAGTCCTCCAAAACCCATAAATCAAGTGTATAAGCTACTAGATCAAGAATATAAAGCCAATAAAGGCCAGAGACATACACAAAGGTGTGTAAACGAACCTCTTATCTACATATAATAATACTTGAAATAAGTGCATCTACGACAAGAGCAAGAGAATACATGCCAACATGGACTAAAAAGTATCTCTTATCTACGTAAAAATACACTTAAAACCAAGTATGTTCAGCTACTAGAACAAGAGTAATAAGCCAACCATGGGCTAAAACATAATACATATCTTGTCTACATAAGATGGCACTTGAAATGAGTGAAATAAGCCAACCATGGGCATACATCTAAGCGACTAGAACAAGAACACAAACGCCAACATGGACTAAGATCACAACCGATGGTGTGAATCAACGTGTCTTGTCTACATATAAGATCACTCAAGACAAGTGTGTTCAGCTACTAGAACAAGAGAGCAAAAGCCAACAAAGGGCTAAAAACACACGAAGGTGCAATAAAATTCTTGTCTACATATGATGACACTTAGATAATGGGCATAAAAGGAAAAGACTTTTGAGGCAATAAACTTGTAATGAAAATAAACCTCGAATAAAACAATGAATTCTCATAACAATAACATGCATGTAAAAAATATCTTCAACAAGATACTATAATCGATAAAATAAAATTCTTGAGAACAAATGTGTGAACATACACACACCAAGAATACTTGTGAAAAAACACAAGAACACATGTGCACAACGAGCACAACATACGGAATCACAAATGTGCAAATGCACTCATAAGATTCATAAACAAATACAAGGTTGGGCTATAATCCCAAAACATCTTGATTTTAAATGTACCTTAAAACATTTAAGGTTTCAAATACCATATGTCCATCACATTTACATAGTAGCATCCATAATATCAATGGCACAAGAGAAAAAATGAGTGACACACTCATAATTAGAGATCAAATAACAAATCATTTTAGAGTCCCAAGGTGCCCATAACTCACCTCAACAACCATCTATAATATGGAAGGTGGACAATCTAAAAATGATACAACACGAGGTGCCCATAACTCACCTCGTCAAACATCTCTAATATAACAATACTAAGGCCAAATAAATGATGCATTAAATAACATGTGATGGACAAACATAAATGCCACAAAAGGGCAATAAACACATAAGGAATCATTTTCCAAATAAAAGTTTTTACAAAGAGGACCGATTAACAAATTGAATCAAGGTCCAATATAATCCATCAAAACAATTTTGCATAAACACGAATTATGCTTAATCTTCAAAAGAAGTCTTGTACACCAAAAAAAGGCTTACTATGCAACATAATATGAAATATTAAGCAACATCATGTGTATGAACCAATTTGGAACAAACAAGCCTTAACTATGAAAGACATAAGGTGCAATTAAACGGTGAAGTTGGTGAAGTTCAAAAATAACAAACTTAGGCCAATATAGGCATTCATAAAGATGGTGAAGTTCGAAAAACTTATGAAATCTACTATTGCAACTTAAAAATGATACACAATCATGAAATCTTCATAAAAGAGTATATACTCACAAGAATATCATAAGGACCGAAAGGCTCCTTAAGGAGAGTTTGAACAAAAAAAAACATATACAACTCCCAAGAAGGAGAAAACTCCATTAAAGTGGGAGAAATCCCAACAAAATAGATTCATTAACAAAACCTTATGATAAATAAGATTGTACTATGGCTTAAATAACATTTATTGAGGAAAAATTTAACACTCTTAAGTTTTATCAAAAAACATGACTTAATAGATTATTACCTACTCCTAATGAAATAAGTACACACTAGACATTAGTGAAGACCATAACTTTTGTAATGAAATATGCGGAAAAGCAAAAGAGTGCATTAAGCACTTACAACATTCACTAATGAACAAACAAAAGGGCAAACACCAAAACCCACAAGAGACAATCACAACATAAAATTATAAATGTCTCTTATTGAAAAGAGAGAGAACTCTCTAAATGTTGAAAACATCCTTAAGAGTGTAAAGATGGAAAGAAAATCACCATATTCCATAAGATCATTTTAAAACTTAATTCAACCGGTATTATAAAAAAAAAACTTTCTTAGTTAAACGTTGCTCATATAAAACGGACACATAATATGGAATTTTTCATATATGCCAAACATTTTTCAAAAAACTATATTTCACAAGCATTTTAATCTTAACATACCTTTCTTTAAAGACTAAACATTCATATAAAGGTATTTTCATAAACAAGATTAGGTTTAAAATGTAAATTCAAAGTTCCAACGGTCATAAATTTTTACCGACCCATTAAAGCAAGTTTTGAGCAATCATATATCTAATTTTTCGCCAAACAAGTTATCATTTAAAGTTTTTCAAAGAAAAACATACGAAAACGATTTAATGGAGTAGCAAGTAACTCAAAAAAAAAGACATAATGACAAAAAGCACACATAAAGAAAAGGACATATTACATTCTTCATACAATACTCAAAGAAATAAAATGCATACCGAATAACTATAAGAAAGACAATAGAGAGAAACGAATACTTCACCATTTTTCTTTAACAAATTCTTGAGTACCACGCTTCCCGATGCACCAAAGAGCAACTCGATCTCAACCTTGCTCTGATACCATGTAAGAAAGTGAGTTGGAATACATTGGGTTCAATAATGAACCCATACTTATGCACGTGAAGTGCAAATATACCCATTAAAGGGAAACAACACAAGCACATAATGTGCTAACCCATAAAACCCATAAAAGAGAAAAATATGACATAAAGTCATAAGTTGCATATTATTGAAGAAACAATGGACAAGGGGTAAAAACCCCATTACAATGGAGCATAAGCTCCCTCAAGAAGTAAAAAATACAAGAGGGGTTCACCCCTATTTATATACAAGAGAAGGAGAGCCACCTAGGGGGCTCCCCATGTAGTCGTTGGGAGCCCCCAACGGTCACAAATGTGACCGTTGGGGGCCCCATCGACTACATGGTGGGGCCCCTTTTGTGTGAGCAAAAAAACAAAAAATAAAAATATGATTTTACAAAAAATAAAGAGGAAAATAAAATAAGAAAAACAAGTACCCCTATCGGGTACTTGTGAAATGACAAAAATACCCCTATCGGGTATTACATATATATATATATATATATATATATATATGAATTACATGTATTTTAACAGGGGGGAGTGCACGTGCCTGCCCTGGCTGCCCATGTATCGTAACAGGGGAGGCACCACCGCACGGGGGAGGGGAGTCCGTCGAGTGACAGATGCGCCAGAACTCGGAGTGTGGTGGACTGGTGGTGTGGTGGTGGGCGACTGGCGACGGCGTCGGAGGGGGCGTCGACTGTTGGGGCATCGGAGGAGGCACTGAAACTCGGAGTATGGCGTTGGACCGAGGGGCCATCGCATCGGCCTTTGGGGAGAGGCAACTCAGGCGAGGGGGTCAGCCGGGAGCGAGAAGGGAAGAGAGAGAGAAAGAGAAAACAACCAAAAGGGGAAGATAAACCTAACCCTGTTCGACTTTCGAAAGGGTGAAAGCGGGGTGGGTCAGGTCGGTTCCTCAATACCCATTACCAAACCAATCTAGCCTTTTATTCGTGCTTGACAAGTCGTTCAAACTCGGTTTGTTAGCTCGTCCATAGGTTTAAGCTCAGCTCATTTACAAAATGGGCGAGCCCAAGCCTACTCAGTTCGAGGTTCCTTCCTAGGTAGATATTGTCTTGTTCGATGTAGAGATAACATTAAGGGTACGTTCGGGTGCCTCAAATTCTGATTCTATTCTCCGGGGGCAACCAGTGAAATTTGGTTGCCATGAATTTCAATCAAAATGATTCAACTTTTAAAATCACTTTCTCAAGTAGCCTGAGAAAGTGATTCTGTGAGAACGAACCGAACTTACTCTAAGTCATGCCAATAAGAATAAGTTAAGCGGTTCGGGCGAAGTGTGGATAGTGGAACCAGGAAAATACAACTCCCACATAGGGAGTTTCTATGCCAATGACTGCATTCGTGAGCTCAACACCAACAAATCAAGCCAATGATGTCAATCCTAAAGGTTGAAAAAGTTGCACTTACACAAGTGTCCAAGACGGCCCAAAGAAAGCCTCACCATTAAGCATACATCATGTTTTTTTGTTAGGTTCTCTTTAAGAGTTGGTAGTTGGGATGAGAGTAGGGTTAGGTTGAAGTTTAGTCAAACAATTATGACCAGGGTTGAGGCATTGAGAAGGCACGAACCCGAATGTTGGCTATTTCTAATGTAGTAGCCGCTTCATTGAACTATGAAAATGGTGAGGCTTTCTTTGGGTCGGCTTAGACACTTGTGTAAGTTCAGCTTTTTCAACCTTTAGGATTGACATCAGTGGCTTGATTTGTTGATGTTGAGCTCATGAATGCAGACATTGGCATAGAAACTCCCTATGTGGGAGTTGTATTTTCCTGGTTCCGAACTGCTTAACTCATTCTTAGTGTCATGACTTAGAGTAAGTTCGGTTCGTTCTCACATAATCACTTTCTCAGGGTACCTGAGAAAGCGATTTTAAAAGTTGGATCATTTTGATTGAAATTCATGGCAACCAAATTTCAATGGTTGCCACCAGAGAATAGAATCAGAATTTGAGGCACCCGAACGTACCCTTAATGTCATCTCTACATCAAACAAGACAATATCTACCTAGAAAGGAAGGCTTGAGCTCACCCATTTTGTAAATGAGTTGAGCTTGAACCTCCGGATGAGCTAACGAGTCGAGCTTGAACGACCTGTCGAGCACAAATAAAAGGCTAGATTGGTTTGGTAATGGGTATTGAGGAACCAACCTGACCCACCCCGCTTTCACCCTTTCTAAAGTCGAACAAGGTTAGGTTTATCTTCCCCTTTCGGTTGTTCTCTCTCTTCCCCTCTTGCTCCCGGCTGACCCCCTCGCCTGAGTTGCCTCTCCCCAAAGGTCGACGCGATAGCCCCTCAGTCCAATGCCATACTCTGAGTTCCAACGCCCCCAACGGTCGACGCCCCCTCTAACGCTGTCGTCAGTCGCTTGTTGGTGATAAAGCGGAAACAAACTGATGGATCGAGTCTTCCCCACAAGTGTGAATCGATGAAAACAATGCAACGATGACAGTGGAAGAAATAAAAACAAACCAACAGCAGAAACAAAAACAGCACACAACGATTTACGTGGTTCCCTCTCAATTGAGGTACGTCCACGGCGACCAATAGGTCAGCACCTTCCACTATCTTCTTGCAAAGATTACAAGATGGCCAAAAGGCATAAGCCTTACAAACACACAAGGTATAACAAACAAACAAGAGGATATACCTCAGTGAAGAACAAAGAACGAATGATCTGAAGAACCAGTTTGACGAAGTTGTCCTGAAAAGAAGTGTAGCAGCACTTCTTACCCTTACTCTCTTTGCACCTTTTTTGGTGCCCTAAAAGTGTTCCTCACACTTTCTGCCTTTTTGCGCTCTACAAAGCTCTCACCGAAAAGTCTCAAAAAGGTTACCCTAACCTTTCTCATCCATCCTATATATATATAGGGGACGAGACCCGCATTAAATGCGAAAAAGACCAAACGTCTTTCAACTTACGAAACATCATGACCACAAATCGCCATGCAGTGATGTCACGAACCGACTTCCTGCAGAAGCCACAGGCTCACAGCACAAATAGCTACCGTCCTCAACAAGATCAGGCGACGTGCTTGAAAAAGAGACTGCAGCGAATGGGTCTGGAGTGCAGCGAAAGAAACCCAACATCGCCCACCACCACACTCCGAGTTCCGGCACCATCTGTCACCCGGCGGACTCCCCTCCCCTGTGCGGTGGTGCCTCCCCTGGTACGATAAGGGGGCAGCCAGGGCAGGCACGTGCACTCCCCCCCTCCTCCTCCTCCTCATCGCCTTTGACATTTTGATTGTTTTTCTGTAGCAGGTCTCCAAGGAGAGGGGTTCTCTCTCTTCTTTCGTTTGTTTTTCTTCATTCTCTTTGTTTCTTTCCCCTGAACCGAGCTCCATCGGAGCATTTTGAATATGTACCAGATTGTTTTTATATGTTTCACAAGATTGAAAATGGATTTGGAATACATGAAAAAATAAGGGTTTGAGCAAAAAAGGAGGATGAGCACTTTTAGCGCGGTCTAGGTGCCGAGGACGACATGGATGGCCGATCCCGGCGAAAGTCCAGCCTAAATTCCCCCCGATCTCCAAAAAAAAAACGAGGATCGAAGATCCTCCGACCAAGAAAAAGCCGGAGAGTGTTGTTTGAGATCGAATTCGGAATCAAGAGAGGGATATCAATCGAGATCTGAGGGGGAATCTGAGAGAGAGAGAGAGAGGCGAACCTTTTTCTCAGGGAAGGAAGAGGAACGAAGAGCGTTCTCTCTCTCACGAAGGGAAGTGGCGTTGCTCCCGACGTCCGGCTGATCCTCGACAGCGAAAGAGTGGCGGACGGAGGCAGACGTGGAAGAAAAGGAAAGTAGGAGGCTGGGAACGGCTCATCAAACATGCCCTTATGTTCTTTTGAACTCGTGAAGGTTATTTATGAAAATGAGAAAAGAAGTAAGATGCCCTTATTTGCTGTGTAAGGGACACTTCAACGTGCTCTTTAGTCCCCTTCGTACTATTCTTAATATAAAATTGCACATAAATGGTGTGTCTAGTGTCCCTTGAGCCGTGTCCTCGTTGCACAGTTCATTTGTATTTGCACTCAAAACCGAAATTTTTCTAAATCCATAAAATTTCCTCCAACTCTCAGCTCCCACATGGAGCCTTAATAACGGACACTTTACTTAGGCTATGGCTGGATCTATTTCATGTTTACAGATATCAAACTGTTATTGAAACATGACCTGATGCCTCTTATTAGTTCAAATGGAATGAAGACACAAATCAAATTCCTTTTATACATGTTTTGTTATTAAAGCTGTCTATTTTTATGAGTGGTGCTGGTCATGAAAATGTTTCTCAAGGTTGCCATACTAAAAAGTGGAAGCGAGAATCAAGGCATTTTAAAATTGATAGGAAGCAAAAAGCAAAGTATCAAACAAGAATAAAAAAGAAGCAATATGAGAGCTGCATAAAAATAAAAAAAGAAATAAATAAAAAATTAAATAAAATTGATTATTCTTATGTTTCATGATTTCTCAGTGATTAATTTATTTTTTTGTTAAAATTTAACAATGATGCTTAGCAATTTAGAGAAAACACATAGGAAGCGAGTGGAAGCGTGTGAGGAAGCACATGAAAACAATAAAAAAAAAGTAACAAAAGCATGTAGAAATATTAACTTGGATTGATGTTTTTTGATGACACCCAAACAACTAGAATTTGTTGGATCTTTGGCTTTACCGTTACCAAGAATCTTTGTGGCCAGGGTTGAGGCAAATATGAGGTTTCTCAATTTCCCACATCTATTGTACAATTTGTATGCTATGGAATTCATTATAACTTGACACTATGAATATGCAATTTAGACCCAGTATACTTTAAGGTGTCTCGTGTCACTCCTCCAAATTTCAAGATTTATTGAGCTCTCTCTATGAAGATAACTCGATTTTACAAGTTGGTTTGCCTTTCTCCAAAACTCAGTATATCCTTGTTTTATCCTGTCATGTTCCTACGTTCAATTCTTAAAGTCATATCTTTTTGTTGTCGAACCTCCTGCTCCTCAAATTTTACCCAAACCTAGTCCAAGGTATTTGGAATCATCCCTCCAAATTTAAGATTTTTCCTTCATATTGTTTGAGTGTACTTATCTTTTTACGTAAACCTATAAGAAAACTTAGACCTTGTTCAACCAAATTGACCTATTAACCTAGACCTTGACCTAACCGAGCCTACCAGCTGCCTAAAACAGTGAACCCATACCCAGGAATGCATCAAAGTGGTATAAGAGTGAACGGTCCTTATTCTTCAAAATTGTTAAAATGAGTTCTACCTTCGTTAACAAATTTGCCAAGAAAAGGAGGAACCCCAAGCTGGTTCGTGTGAGAAAGAGCATGTTCAAACTTGCGCCAAGCTTTCCACCAATATTGAACCTATTGCAGCAAATCCAGGAAGCAGTTCGGTCTGTGCTATAGACGCTTTGGTCCACTGCCCAAGGTGTAGATATTTTCAAGAAGCGTGTCGATTTTTTGACATGCAAATAAGCCTCGCCACAACACGTCGACCAAACCAGCAAGCATGGTCTTGCCATTGTCCTCGAGGTCAATGCAGTTTCTAAAGTTCTCTCGACGGAGGCGCAAGAACCCGTGTGTGGATCATGAACAGACAAGTGTGAAAATGACACGTGCATGTAGATTCATTTCACTCTATGGTCGAGGATGCTAAAAACTTTTGTCCTCATCTTTATAGAAAGGAACTCGTGATGAGACATGTAAGGCCTAAAAGGCAAGTGTAAGTCAAATGAAACCCTTTGAACATAGTCTAGGATGTGCAAAGGAACTCCTCAATAGAGAAGTTTTAATGTGGGATCAGTTGCACGAAAAATGTCATGAGACCCCTACTAGGGTAAATCTTGAAAAAGAAACCCTAACAAAGTTTGGACCTTCGGTTCACGAAGGCTCATATTTCAGGAGCAAGGATTGGTCCAAAATTGCCTTGGTAAAAGCTTTAGTGGGAGAAACTGGGAAGGAAATATAGAATGAGCTCATGGCTAGAAACTCCCAACTCATAGAAGGTTATTTCATAAAGGATAAGGTTAAGAAGGAGCGACTAAAAGGGTCATTCTTCATAAAGATACTGAGTCGACCCCTCGATTGGCCGAAGGGCCGCAAACAAAACAAGAAGGGGAAAGTCAATTTAAAGGTCAACACTATGGTGAAACCTAAATTCACTTGGAGGACCCAAACAACTAAAGGTGATGAAGTATAAATGCCCAAGAAGTTGTGGTTCTTCTTGAAACGAATAAGATTCTCATCAATCTTGGAAAATGTTTGATAAACCCACCTCCTTACCTCTCCAAGGTTTTCAAGAACGGGATATCCTCTATGGAGAGTGTAAGTTTATGGCCCTATGGACTTCTTGTAAATTGAGGCAACCTATAGTATCCTACCATGATCATAATGTGAACAGAGAAGCCAAAAGTGTGAAGCCCGACAAGACCAAGTCTACGATCTCTTGGCCTAAGTTTGCATTGATTGCGACTTCAAGAAGGTTTCTTGGATATGTCATAGATAGTGAAGGGTGTGAATGGGATGGAAAAACTATTGTTGTCTCCTTATAAGCAATGTTGGAAAGGAACGCCTTCGTGTGGTTATCAAGCAAACCGTATGCAAGGCTTCCTTGCTTGCCTTGCCTAAAATCTTCATGGTGTTTGTTGTGCAGCTCAATGTGTGTGTCATTGAAAATAGATCTCATTTAATGGTTGTAGGTCATTCAATGGCTTTTGTGAACCTCGCCAATCGAGTCATATGCCTTAAGGGTCATAAGCTTATAGGAAACGATAATGATGGCTTTAATGAAGCTCTTAAAGCTTATAGAGCTTTTTAAATGATCTATCTCGACCTACTCAAAGTAGAAAAGTCAAGTAATAAGGAAGGCAAGGTCATGACCCAATGGTCTACATGCAATAATAGACATCTTTGAGTGTCCTAACATCATCAAGTTATGGAAGAACGAGGTGGACATGCAAAACCCAAGAAAATTGATGTCATACTCACTTGGCCTAAAACATCAGTCAAAAGGCACCTTAGAACCATCAAGAAAAGTCAAAGGTTCGAAAGAAAACCTGGAATGATTATTGCCCCCTCAAAAGGAAATATCCTAGTGCGGACGGAGGGGGCCCGATCTTGTGATCCTCACATGAGACATGTGTAGTACCCCAATGCTTGCCTTGTCCAAGTTCTTCAAGATGCTTATAGTTGATCACAATGTATATGACATCAAAACCAGAGTCATGATGAGGAACAAAGGTCACCCATTGGCTTTCTTAAGTTGGAGGCTTAGCAACCATGACAAACCCTTTCCAAAGAACATGAAGGAGATGAGTGCCAAAGTCTTGGTACTTTATGGAAAGAGATTGTGTTCCTTAGAAAAGCACTTTATGGTTCACTTCGACCATAGGAACTTAGATGATTGATCTCACTTTAGCAAAATGGGGTTGTCAATGCCTTGAAGGACTATTGCAAACTTCAACCCAAAAATCATCATATGACCAATTCCTTGTTTTAGCAAATGAAGGCGACGAATGTTCTTTTGGAAACATGTAAAGCATATATCATATCTTAGAAGGTAGCAACAAATAAGAAGAATCAAGTAGTAGATTGGAATTTAAAGCAAAGGCAGGTCATCTGCAAACTCCCTTTATATGACAATGGCCAAACTGAAGCATAAATCAATCTGAACTGGTTGCATACTCTTACATAAGCCCTCCCATGATCTATGAATTCCTCCAAGTTAAAGCACCATGAACACATGCCTTTTCTGTCAAGACTTAGAATGAAGGGATAGCATCGACAAGGAAGATGAGTGATGATGGTGGATTTTTGCCTAAGAGACTAGGCAAAACTCAAGGGGCAGGAGATGATGTGGACTAAGTCTCAGGTGAGCCGATCCAACTCCTAGGGTCCATAAGAAGCAAACAAATCTAATGGTGATCGACCCAGGTCTGTTATCCAAGCTCCACGTGGTGCAAGTCACCTGGTCCTCAACCAAGTGAGACCTGTGTCAAGTGATGCCACCTCAGCCTTGCAAGCCACCTCAGCCATCAGTCACATCAGTCATGTGGGACCCACCCTTGGATGCTTCTTGTTTATTGAGGGGATTGAATGCAAGTGGCACCCAAGACTTCATAGAAGGACATGTGGGCCCCACTCCCTTAACACCCAAGGTCATTAAGCCCTCTAGGGAACTTGTGTAGCCTCTTGGGGTCCCTTTTTAAAGGTTTTTGGGGAAAACTAGGTGATTTTTTAAATTGGGCAAAATATTAAGTGAGATCAAAGGAGGTTTTACGTAAGTTGGGAAATAGGTTTCAGCTAAGCAGGGATATTGATTTAATTATGCTTTGTTAGTTATGTTGATGCTTTGATAAGAGATCCCTTAGTCTATAAAAAGGGTTCATTTTGGTGTTAGTAGATATAAAAATAAATGAAATAAAATTGTTTGCTTATCTAAATCATTTCACTCTCTTTTCTCCTCTCTTTAGTTAACATTCCCCTTTCTCTTGTGGACATCTCTCTCTTCTTTCTTTACTCATGTGAGTCCTTACCTCTTTGACTCATTCACCCTATCTAAAGGCTCTTTTGTATAAGCTAGAGATGCTTTAAACCTTACTTAGCCTGAGTCTACCTAACTACAAGATAGTGCTTGTCTTTACCTTGGGTTCATATGGACTACACCAACATCATAGAGGACTCAACCCCAACCAACCATAAACATAGAACCTGACCAACCTTAGATGACCCATGTATGTAGTCGACCCCAACCAAGTCAGCCTAAGCCTAATAAGTCATTTAAGCTCATTCCCTTACCTCAAACCTAGTTTAGAACCTAGTGAACCCGCTTTAGCCAAATCTAAATTATGATGAACCCTAAAAAGTGTCAGATTTCAAAAAATCGCCCAACTCTAACCGTAAGGTGTCTGAGTATGCAATTTGGATCCAATATACTTTAGGATGTCTAGTGTCACCCCTCTGAATTTCAAGATTTATTGAGATTTCTGTAAAGAGAACTCGAATTTACGAGTTGGTTCACATGTCCTTAAAACCCAGTCTGTCCCTGTCCATCTATCCACTTCCTAAAATCATATCTATTTATTCTTGATTTTCTTGTCCCTCAAATTTTACTGAAACCTAGTTCAAAGTGTTTAGAATCATCCATCTAAATAATTTGAGATTTTTTCTCTATATTGTTTGAGTGTGTTGTTTTTTCTATGTAAACCTATCAGAAATTTTAGACCTTGTTAATCTGAATTAACCTATTTAACTAGACCTTGACCTAACTGAGCCTACCTGCTACCTAAAATATTAAACCCAGATCCATAAACACATCATAATGTTACGAGGTTTTCAATACATTTGTGCAAACATCAGGAGGTTTGCATGCAAACGTAAAGAGGTTCACAACATATCTATACAAACGTCAGGGGTCATCACAAATATATTGTGCGGGTAAAAATAACCTAAAAATGTCTAGAGGTTTGCAAGATATTTGTATGAACGTCAAGAGGTTTACAACATATTTGTGTGAACATTAGGAGGTGCACAACATATTTGTGTGAATGTTAGGAAGTCTGCACAAATATGTTGTGAAGGGTAAAAATGTCTTAAAAAGTCAAGAATTGGAATTCTAGACATGGGGATGATGTTGGCAAATTGTAGGCATTTATGAAATCACACCATTTTACAAAGACAATATGGTCATTTTTTGTAATATTTTTTAATGTTTTTATGTATTATTTCAATAAAAGTCATTTTTAATATTAAAAAAATTGAAAATTTTGTGTCCTCATGTACCATTTTCAAAAAAACAAACAAACTTCTTGTCCACGTGTCTTTGTGACATAGCTCATTTGAGAGATGGGACTCTGCCCCCATCCCTCTATCACATTCAACACAAGTGAAGACATGGGCCAAGTGCAGTTGATGCATTATATGTCCACAATGTCATCTTGCCACTTTTTTATATTTATACGAAGAAACCAACCCTAGGATCATAAACCTAACCGGTTGGCTCTGCCTACCCTGTACTTACGGTCACTATTCTAGCAGTGTAAAACTTTGTGGGCTTACCCCTTGCCCAAGAGAGTCACCCCCGGCTTGCGCAAGGGGTGACACCCATGGGATTTGAACCTAGACTACCTGCTTAGCCACCTAGGTCCCATCCCACTATGCCAAACCCCTTTGGGGTGCCTCGTCTTGTCACTTGCAAAAGAACTTTGCATTTTTTTTAGTTACTAAAAAAATCAAAAAGGTTTTAGAAGAAAAGCTAAGGGATCGTTTGGCTGATAAATGGTGTTTTAATGGTGTTTGGCTGAGAAATATCACTTTCAGTTCACATTTTGAAAATATTAAAAAAGAAAACGCAGATTTTCAAACCTCAAAAAAAAAGAGCTTTTTTGATAATCATCCCTGACTTAGGGAGCATACTTAAACACATTTCTGCCTTATTTGATTCTAAATCGTCCTTACATTTCAAAATGTTATGAGTAGGGCTGTCAACGGTTCCGATCAGGGTTGACCTGGACTCACCCATATAACTAATAACTAGGTTCGGGTTCAGGTTTTGTCAGGTCACGAAAATAGAATCCCAAATCCAGACCTGCATAATTTTAGAAATTTATTTTTATTAAAATATACATAAAATACTCAGGTCCAGTAAGTTATCCAGCAAAAAACCCGGCTGTTTTGGAAATCATGACCCAAACCCGGCCCACACATTGTTCCGGTTGGGTTCGGGTCAACCCGAATATTATTCAAGTCAGCACTTTTCATGCTCCTGCCCAAGAATTCAGATTCGGATCAGTTTGGGTATCTGATACAAACTGGACCTATTGACAGCCCTAGTTATGAGGAATGTCGCGCCTAAGGATGGTTTTTCCATGACTGACAAAGGGGGGGGGGGGTGAATAGGCTGGGACATGGGGGTGGACCTAGGCCAACAAGCCCAACACATACCTAGGCAGCAGCCTTGTAAATGTTCAGAGTTTATTCCGAACTCAATTATCTTATCTGGCCGGGGGTCTTGTCCTATAAGGGAGGCACGATATGAGAAACTAAAAAAAGGGACTACTTTTAGAAAGGTCAGTGTATCGTCGTGCTCCTCTTACTGGTTCTCATTAATCTCATATCAATGACTCCTTCCCTAATTAATATATGTTTGAGAGAGAGAGAGAGAGCAGAAAAGAAAGAGGGTGCTATTCTAGTGGCAATGCTGGTGATCAGCTGAGCAATCTCCGTTGGCGACAAGAGCTAGAATAGGAATCCAAACAGCCAAAAATTGCAAATCCTCCATCCTGGATCCGACCCATTTGCATCCTTAACAAGAGCGTTGCTGAAGGAAGATGTTGGTTTTTGAGGGCCAGTGAGCGCGGACAAATGCTTCAAGTCTGCAGGCAGAAATGGTTATACACTATCGATCATGGAGGTCTACTCATGTAGTTCTGTTTTGGTTCTGTTAGTAGGGAGTGTTGTGTTAGTTGTTAGCGGTTCGGGTTATGAATAAAAGCCAGGAAGCTGAAGTAATCTAGTCGACAGCCGAATCGGCCAACGATCACTAGCTTCCTGCTTGTTTGGTGCTAGCAGCGACTGATGAGCTCGACGCTGCCCAGCAGCTGCCATTTGAATGATTGAGCGAAACCTTCAGATTTGGGGACTTCTTCAATAAGAAATTCAACCACACTCTGATGAAAAACCAGAGTTTTATCATCATTGGGTGCCGGAAGAAGATGGTGGTGGTTCCAAAGCAGTGGTTCTGGAACTTGGTTAAAGATTTGTTTTAGAAAAAACATGTCATCCAAACATGATTTTGGAATAGCAATGGTATTTCTCTTCTTTATTTCCCAGGTGGTATCATTTATCAGTCCAAACAGGATCCATTGTTGTGGTACATGTATACATCTTCCGCCATTTGATGTATTGCACTATCTAGTTAAAAATCATAGGTGCAAGTTTTGTCTAGTCAATCTGATCCCACATGCTTTCAGCATAGTTGATTTTGCTACAGTGCACTTTCTTTTCTAATCGAGTACAGACTGCACCTTGGATGTGTTGTGTTGTTTCAATCTAAAACATGTCTCTGAGTTGTAAAATTTCCAGTGCAACGTGAGCCGTTGTTTTATAATACTCGAAGAACCTACTTACATGGCACAATTACATGATCCAAAATAAATTTTCTGCTAAACAAACAAGCAGATTACATCTGTAGCTATAGATTCTCAAAAAAAAAAAATGTGAAGAACATAATGTTTTGAATAGATTAGGCAAAAAAAAATGTTAAGGCACCGATCCATGCTCGACACCGGACCTTGATTCAAGTCGGATGTTTGCTTTTGGCGGTGTTGCACGGATCCATGCTTGACACCTGGCTCAACCTGAAAATAAAGGTTAAGGCACGACCAGCCCCAACTCCATATTTACCAGTAATTGTGATTCGGATAAGTTTTAACTTTGCCGTAATCAAAGATTAACAGCATCACAAACCAAAGCATTGTGGTGTGAAACGGTATACACATTGCCAACAGAAGTCACTCCATATTACAATGAAAAGAGAGAGAGAGAGATGATTACAAGAGCAAGGTCTTTCAACAATTCAAAACATTCTCATGCAGAGAGAGAGAGAGAGAGAGAGAGAGAGAGAGATGATTACAAGAGCAAGGTCTTTCAACAATTCAAAACCTTCTCATGCAAATAATAGTAGTACTACTAATAGAAGCTTTGCAGCATTACAATAAAGGCGTAGTCAGAATATGTTACAGGACAGTTATGCATTGAGCTTATTGTGCGGATAGCCTTCACTATTCTTTCTCTTTCCTTTATGGGCTTACCAATGTGGAAGATCTGTTCGTTGAAATGTCACAACTCTATTCATTCAACTACCAATGTGAATCCATCAATACTACTTTTCACTTCAACTGAACAATATTCCAAGTGCCTTCCTTCTATTGCAAGATATATAGCTCTTGTTTGGATATCAAGAAGCATCCTACAACGTTACCAGGTTCCATTATAAACTGTTCATGAAAGGTACCCATCTTCTTCTGCATGATATTCTCACGAGTAAACTCATCAAACCTTGGCATGCCCTCAACTTGTACACCATTTCCGCATACGAGGAAGTGGTTTCCAATTATAAAGGACCCAGACACACGAATGGCAAATCCATCCTTTCCATGAGAACAACATTGAAGATTTTCAACAACATGTACCAACCTCTCCTGGAACCCATTGCCAATCAATGTCTTTCTGATAATTGATAACTTTGTGAAAATACCACTTGCACCCACATACACATTGTCTAAGAAACTAGCAATTGAAGAAAGAAGGGTTAGTAAACTTTATTATCACTTGCACCCCCCCCCCCCCCCCCCCACACACACACACACACACAAATGAAAGATTGTCAAGTGTTTGTTAAGAATCAACGATTTTTTTCTTTTTAACCAGAATTGTCAAAAAAATGGAAAAAGATTGGTAAGTTTGTTATGAATTAATGAGTTTTTCCTTCTTCTGGTAGCCAAGCTGGGGACGCTCCAGGTAAGATTTGGTTAAGAAAATGTTAAGATAGTTGTTGAGTTGCCTATCCAGCTATCTTGTTTGACCAAGGGGATTGGTGACAAACCTTATGATTGTGAAACAAATGTGCTTTTATGATTGACATAGTGCCACTAAGTTTCATCAATAGTTCCAAAAGCATGGCAACATAAGACATGGAAAACCATTTCCAGCTGAGATCCCAAGCATCAGACATCTGGGACTATGTCAATAACGAGCCGGGTCAAGTTGACCTTGTCATATACGCCACTAAAAGACCTGACAAACCTCCAAACCATTCTCACCATGTTCACGCATTGTTTTTTAGGCTGCAGACTTCTTAGGCAAACTGCAGTAGGTCAATTCTTCAGGTCTTTGACAAAAAAATTTGCATAGACCAATGCTAACGGGCTACAAGCTGATTTTTTTATATTGGTTTTGCAAAAAATGGTGGTTTGCCCCATCATAAAAATAAATAAATAATAAACCTTAAGCATCTTAAAAATACTTGGAACAAAAATTTTCAGGATGAAGTCCATTGAACAAACACAGAAGTTGGAAGGATACCTCAAAGTTGAAGTTTCACTGTACAGAGCTTTTGCATGTTGCCAAAACTCATCAGATCCATCAAATAACATGTAGTAATGGATTGTGAGCATCTATTTAAGTGTATCAGACCGAAGGTTAGCTACAATGGTATCACTGGAATGAATAAGGAAGAACATCAAAGGATAAAGGAACTCACATCTGCTAAATCCCTCAACCTCTGTGTGGGGTCAAAAATGCTTCGAGCATATGCTGCTAGGTCTACCTTTGAGCTCTCATATTTCCTAATAAATGGATGTGACAGGAGCTGCACCAAATTTCAGGCAATCAATCTATCAGCCATTATTGCAGTCGATCACTAACTGCAAAATAATCAGAAGAGATAATCCGGTTATTATAAGAAAATAAAAAATTATGTTTAACAGTAGTGGTCAAAGTTTGAATCATTAATCCATATTAACCAGTTGATTGTTTCACTAGTCTATAAAAGCATATGGCACTAGTGTGCTTGACTGTGCTCTTTTTTTTTGCCATTCAGCAAGTGCTAGATAGTGTACAGTCTTCAATAGTTCTTTAATATTCTGAAGGCATTACTGTCATTTTCAATTATCTTTTTATATTTGTAATTGGAAAATATTTGGTATTTGTATGGCCAATTTCCCTTATATTTTGTTAAAAAAAATTACCCTCTTGTGATTTGTAATAAACTCCCAATTTGGCACAAAGCAGCGCTTTTGGGGTTTTATATATGTTATATACAGCAATCGGGCTCTTAGTGTGCATGTAACATTATTAATATTGGTATTTTTCTTATTACATTTTGGACACCACACTAAAATGGTCATTGAGTATATTGTGTGCACCTTCTAAATGCTCGCAAACAACAAATAGTCAACCTAGATCCTGACTTAACACACCCAACTACACACTTTTTTATCCACTAAAATCATCCAAAATGGTACTAAATTCTTTATAGATCATACTTGGATCCTTACCCACCTGTAATGTGATACTCCATGCAAGAGAAACAAAAAGACAAGGAACAAATGAATTTTTCTTATTAGCATCTGTTAAAAATAAATGTACATATATATATATAGTCATATAGAATGTAACTAGGATTAGAATTTTATTTTCTTAGTTGTTATTGAACTAGTCAACATTTTGACTAGTTAAAACAATAGTCGTTGGAGTCCCAACGGCTCTATTTAGAGTTGCTGGGACTCCAACAAGTCTCTATAAGTCTTCTCCTTTGTGTATAAATATGGGGCAAAGACCCCACTCCATGTATGACTTTAAGCATGTGTTATGATCAATAAAAACACTCTTTTTTCTCTCTTGTTGTTCTTGAACCCATTTAGTGCGTGTTTGTGAGTGAACCCTTTTGTGGTTCTTTGAGTGTTCATTATGGTATTTTGGTGGAACTCTTTTGAGTATCCATTGCTGGTGACTTAGTGAATATCTTTGAAGGAACTCATTTCCTTACAGCAACGTCAAAAATCATATTTCATGAACTATTTCTATATGCTATGATTATATGGAAAGGTTCTCCATACAATTACAATGGAAACTAAGGTTTATGTTCAGCATTGTGAATGCACACATCGAGCAGCAGCTTTAGATGATGATCATAAAGATGCAAGGAATCCTTGACACGATTCACAAGAGAACTTGTCTACACAGTCTAATGCCAAAATTCACTCAGATCTGGACACAAATTCCATAAATAGCTGCATCAACCTAACCTTATGCATGCATAACACCTGCCCAATCTAAGCATCAGGCATATTGATCATAACCCTGACAAATCATGGGATGCAGAACACAAATAGTCATGCTTCCTCACTAAATAATGGCAGATTACTGGTTTTGATGTGCAGCCATCAAAGCGAGTGTTTGAAATCAGATTTGCAACACATTCCTAGCAACCTAAAGATGTGTACTTATGCTTTTTAACTGTTCATACATATAGGAGCATAAAATTGGGAAAATGCTAACAGAAACTAATTGCATAATGCATATGCATAAATAAACATATATGCATAAAATGTATGAATATATGTGTTTGTGTGTGTGTTTGTATGGAATGAAATTCTAGAACCTGCTCAGCCGTTGACCTAGCATCTGCATCCTTCTGCAAGCAAGCATTAATAAACGAGCAAAACTCTGGAGAAAATGACTCTTTGGAAGGTGAAGGTGAAGGGTCGTCTAAGATCTACAATATGCACATCAACCTTACAGTAAGTTGTCACATATATCGACACATCCACGACGCACAAATGAAAAAGTTTTTTGCAAGTATTTGAATGGCACAGGATGACACCTGTAGCATGAGATTGACAGGGCCTTCTGTTGCTGTGTATGGAAACTCCCCGGTTCCACACTCAAATATAGCCAGCCCAAGGCTCCAAATATCTGCTGGGTAAGAGTAGTTCTCGGTCCGAATTCTCTCCGGTGACATGTATGTAACGGTGCCAACAAAAGTAGCACACTGACATAGGTCACATTCAAATTCATGTCAGAGATGCTGCTGTATTACACTATTTACCAGGGTGGCAAACGCTACAGAAAAGTTCAAACTATAGGAGTTACTAAAATGCAGATGAGCTTGCCAAATTATTGTTGTGAACAGTGCATTTAACAAACATATACCATTGCAACTGAATTTTCCAAACCAGCGCTTATACCAAAATCTGTTATCTTTGGCTCCCCCTTGAGATTAATAAGCAGATTTGCAGGTTTTATGTCCCTGTGGACTAGATGTCGAACTCCGTGAAGATAGCTCAGCCCCTGTGATAACAGTTAACCCTTAAATTTATAAATAAATGGCATGCTGATAAATAATTTTCAAGACACTATAACCACCATAATAAATAGAAAAAACATAAAGAATAATCTTACATGCAAGAGTTTCTGAACCATAGATGCAAGAACTGGCTCAGGTATAGAATTTTGCACTCTTAAAACATCTGCAAGTGATCCTCCATCCATGTACTCTAAAGCAATGCTGATTTGTCCTGAGTCTGGAGTATAAAATGCTCCATGAAATTCCACCAGACCCTGAGCACGAGGTGCCTCACACAAGGTCCTTATCTCATTAAGCAGTTGCTGCCTTTTGTCCTTGAAAATAAGAGTGACATGAGGAGATATTAGAAGAAGCCAAAGAAGAATTCAGATTAAAATGAAAATGACATCCATATTCTATACACCAGAAGACACCAAAAGTAAGAAGAACATCAGATTTATAAAACTTGATTTCCTCTAATATTCTATAAATGAAAGCCTGAGGCGATAATAAAATACTTGCTCGGCAACTGAAACAGCATTTTGAAGTAAAAAAATGAAGTTTGTTCACATTGAAACTATGAATCCGTATTCACATAATTTAGTCATTCTGAGATTCTTTTCAGGGAAGTAAAACTCAGTACGAGTGCAATATTTTCAAATACCCTATGAAATATGGATCAGAACTAGCTAAGATGACATAATAAAATGGTAATGACACCGTCCTCTGGAACTACAACAGGTTATGGAGGTATAACCAGTGACTTTTAGGATGAGGACCACAGCATTAATTTGAAGGTGCTTAGACACCTACCTGGGGGTAGTTACAAGCAAATTGATGTTGTGTGGCAGTGAGCGAGTACATATACATAGCTATGCATGCAGGCATATATAAATATACATATGAATGGATACATAAGTATATAAAGACATGCATATATGATTATGTATGTGTATATGTACATATGTACATGCATATGAACCAATATTTTATGCATGTACATGCATGTGTGAACACATGCATACATTATGTAAGTATGAATAACTTAAATTGTCAAATATCACATATTACAGACAGATAAACAAAAAATATTTGGTTGCACAAAATTCAGCTAACAATAATATATGCTCAGTCAATAATCATAAAATTTGCTGTAAACAAACTCAAGTGAAACTAAGAAATAGTGCATTTTGCAAGCCAGATTCCATGTCAAATGGTCATGCTCCAGTTCAAATGCCACGCGTGCAACTCCCATAAAGAGAGAAAAAAGAACTTCGTCCAACATCCAGAATCTTGATCCGGATCGTCAAAAACATCAGATGAATCACCCATAAACACAGAGGCAAATGGAACACATTAACAGAGTCCACTCCTATGGAGAAGATTTATGAACATAAGTTTTTGGTTGCATGGTTGAAGAAAACAAAATGCCAGCATGAAAAGCTGATGGAAATGTTTAACTGAAGCCAGGATATGAACCTTCTCGAAGACATTAATCTTCTTTAGTGCTAGTATCCGATGAACAGGTATGTGGATAGCCCTTTGGACAATGCTGCTTGCACCACATCCAATTGCTCCAAACACCCGCATTTCATGTGAAGCGCAGCGGTATGTCTTTTCATTGGTATCTGCTTCATGAACTAGACCTGATGTTCTCTTTTGTAGCCCGAGCTCATTGATATTGTATACCCCACATGACCTACTTAACAGATTAACTGTCCCACCATCTGATACCTTCACATAAGGCAATCAGATATCAACAAAAATAAGATATACATTGGAATTCAATGTTCACAGCAAGAACTCTTATTCAAGAATTAGTTCAAATACTTAAAACCTCATAGACTAGATTAAAGAAAATGGAACAAAAAAAATTCTTGAAAGAAATTCTAAAATGCAAGACCAACACCAGCACAACAGTATTTCTGTTCTAATCTGTTTTGGTCAGTCAATTGTATTGCTTTCATAAATCCCAATAGCATCGAATTGCAGTTTTGTGAAAGGAGTATCTAATCATATATTTTATGAAAGAGGAGTATATGATAACCCTTTTTTTCTATAACAGGAGAAACCACCAGTTTTTAGGATCACAAGAGGAATTTGCGTACTGCCTCAGGATCCTCTGGTGTAAAAGCCTTGGGGTAGCTCTCCCCCAAATCTCACTGGGAAGAGGTGGATAATCACATTTATCCCTTAGCCATATAGGCAGGCCCGTGATGGACAGATTATAATCTTAATTGCTTGAGGAGTGTTTGAGATAAAACCACCTTTGACAGTGAATGCATCCAATGCCATTCTGAATCAATTCACTCTCAGCTTAAGAAATGAGAAAACGAAATCATGAAAGAAGAAAACAAGAGAATCCACATGCGGAACAACTTGCACAGTTGTATAGATCCAAGCACATAATAACCAATATATGCATTTTGTTTTAGTCAGCAGTAGTAGTAGAATGAATTACTTCAAATAAACACCATCAAATGGAAGAAATATTTTGCTTAGAACAATGGTCACAAAACACAAAATTAACAATGCATTCAAAATGCACAAAATAGTATGCACCATGTATGATTCACATGGACTCAATCCCAATCCAGATGGGAAGCCTTTGTTAGCATCAAATAGTGGCCCTAACTTCTTTTTAAGCTCTTCCAAGCCAGCCATAGAGGCAATGTTCAATTTTCCCTTAAGATGGCACTGAACAACATAATCTTCTTCCTAGCTCCATAGAACCCCACATGACTCTCATGGCACCTCCCTGCAGGAGCAAAAAAGCATAAAACATAAAATAAGAGAAAGCTAATCATTTCAATAACAGAAGCACAAAAGACAATAATTATGATATCAAACAATAAGCAAGTTTATTTTCCATGCACATGCTTTTTTGATCAAGCAAATTCAACGGGCACTATTCTAAAATGCTAGACATTTTATTGAGCAGGCACATAAACAATTAGAGAATGAACTAGATTGATACCATGAGCACAAAGAAATAACATTGAGATATGGCACCACAAGTGAGGCACTCTTTCAATTAATCATGAGCCTGTCCCACCAAAGAAGGAAATTGCTTGATAGTCTATATAAATAATCTTCACTGACACATGATCCATTGACCACCCACAATTAAGAGCTTCTCGTAACAAAGCCTATGTCCACAGAGATCATAATCTTCTTTCACGACAAACTTTAGAATCAGTTATAAAAAGAACAGCATCAATTAGAATTGAGCACTGTCAGGAAGCCATGCACTTAAATAATGCTCCACAATCTCATTTGGATCGGAGTTTTTCCCTTCTCTCTCACTTTGCCACAAATTAGTGTCCAACACAAATATTTCTAAATACCAAAATAGATTTCAACACAAGTAGTTTTTCTCATATAACCATGTCATATAAATAAGTGTCCTTCCAACTATATAACTCCAACACAGTCGCAAACCGTTTTACAGTAATTGTTCTGACCACCATTTTCCCCTTTATTTTTCTTTGCATGGCGTCCTCTTGAGTCAAGCCTTTTCTCATAAATAAGACTATAAATAAGGATAATTTGCCGCTGCAACAAGAATCACATTTCAACAACAATTAACTTAATATTGTACAAAATTCTAGCATTTCCATGCAGTTTAGAACAGCCATACCACAGAGCATAAAACCATGAAAGGCAGCCAATACTGAGGATCAGGATCAAATAAAAGCCAAATACTAAGGAAAACACGAGTTTCTATTAATGTATATATGGTTAATCCTGGAAAAAGGCAAAGGAATACCAATCAGCAATAGCAAAACGATTCCTTTATGCGAATCTCCTTACCCTCGACACTATAATTCCATTTTTTCTCCCGAACGGGGAAATCTAGATAAAACAAACTCCAGGTACTTATAAGTTCCTGATTTGATGACCTTACGGAAACAAAGTCCGACTAATTTTCTGCAGTGACTTAGTTTTCACAGTCTAACTCAACGTAAATTAAAATTCTCAACTAAGAATAAAACAAACTTCTCAAAATCGTGATGGAATCCACGATTCTTCACAGAAATTCACCAGTAAACAAAGAAGAGAAGAAGAAAAGGAGCAATTTTTCTAGATCCATCAGGAAAACAACAGATGCAGAAAAGAGGCTAGAAAACAGAGAAGGAGAAGAGATCAGGAACTCACAAAATGGAAAATCGAACGAACGAAAAGCCGTACGGGAGAACGACGAGCAGAATCATCACTGTTCTTCGTTCGTTTGTTCGCAAAGACCGTCCGGAATGGAGAAAAAGGTTGCGATTTTATCGAGAAAAACTCGGCAGTTTTAAAAAAGTAACGGTTAATTTCAAACAGTCAAAACGGATCGGATATGGGTCAGGTCATGCTTGACTTGACAGCACGTTTGAATACTGAAGAGTGGCTCCAGTTTCGGGTTTGAGTCTCACTCTTATGTTAGGGTAGAGTTCGTATCCAATTACCATTCAACTCCCTACTGGATCTGTTTAAAATCAGTGAAAATCTGGTGGATATCTTTGAGAAAGGGTAAAGTGGAATAGATAGATCTGACACCAACCGGATCCAACTACACCCAACCATGCCCTTCCAAATCAAGCTACAGTTTTCTGTCCGTCCATCAAGAAAATGAACAGCATCTAGGGTTGTCAATGGGTTTTGTTTGACCTGGATGCAACCGGTTTCGAACCCTATAGGGTCAAGGTTTGGTTGTAAAGAAGAGTCCCAATTAGAGTCCAGGTCAGACCTAAAGATTCCCATTAGTATATGGAGCCAAGTATGGTTTTGTAATTTTCAGAAGTAGCCTAACCCATTTATTAAACGGGTCAAACGGGTTGACGGATTGGTATACCCCTAACACGAACACGACCCGTTTAATAAACGGGTTAGGTGGGTCGACCCGTTTACGACACGAACCCGTTTAAGCCAAACCCTAACCCGGCTAAGAAGCGGGTTGGCGGGTCGGGTCAGATTTTGCCATCCCTAGGTTTAGGTAGTGTTAAGGTTTGGATTATCGAAAAAGAAAGTCAAGAAAACACTATGTGTTAACATAATGAAGAAAGAAAAGATATATCTTAATAGATTGGTCTTTTCTTACTCTCCACCTGATTCTCTTCCGGGGGGATTGTAAGGGGGTTTTCAATTTCCGCTATCGTCGGTGAATCAGAGATGAGACAGTTGTTGCATGTTTTTAAGGAGGATCGATCCATGCAATTTTTAATATCACCGCTCTCCGCAGTCCAAAAATGAATAGGGAGGGGGTAACAAAAGTAATTGCATGGGTCATGCAACCAACCCTAAAAATTATCTATGTTGCTAAAAAAGAGAATTTTTATACATGGAAAGATTGGTCTCTAGGTTGGTCACCCTATGCTTCAATGAGTTTTTCTTGCTAGCCAACCTAGGCTATTATCGGTATAGGCAAAATATATGGTAGTTAGTATTAAGATGATGCTAATTTGTGAAAATCGAGTGAGAAACTAGAAGAAATTAAAACTAAAATAAGACTAGCGAGTTAGAACCCACTATATTTATAATTTATTTTTTACTGAGTTGTAGACTCACTCCCTTTAATTATTACAGTTGTAGATTCTATGTGACTTAAGAGACAAGACTTGATGTTAGGACGTTGCCAGCCTTCATGAGGACGTAGGTGACCTCATCTTTCAGCAAAGCAATTTTTCTTTTTTTTCTTTTGTTTATTGAACTTGAGAGGCGATGCCTCATTTGAATGATATAGCTTTTAAGACTTTTGTGAGATTTTCTTTATTTGAATTTAAATGATAATGTTTATTTAAAAAAAATTTATTGTCATATTTTTTGTGCGCTACTTTGATATTTTTCTCTCGAAAGTGATACCCACAAACCTGAACTCCAGAAGTCTCAGTTCAGGGTGTTATACTTTTTCACAAGTTCTCTCACATAGAATGGTGATGGGTGTAGAGGGTGGAGGTTCAACAACATTATGGTCATGATAGGAGGAAAAAAAATTTATGAAAGATTAATCTTTAGGGATCTAGATCCATGCACAAGGCTAGTTGAATCAGAGTGATCTAGATTGAGAGGGCTTGCCTTAGTCACATATCAGTGGTTTCTGCTCTAGTAAGATTAATTGAAGGGTGGTCGAATCCGAATGCTTGTTTGCCTCGACCATCATCGAGGAGCATTCATGCCAGGAGGCTTGCCGCTCCTTGAGCATGAGAGTCCAACCTTTTGCAAAGGGAGACCCCTACATCGAATAGGGTTGTCACACAGTCATCGAAAGCAACTTTAGGTGGCAACGACAACCTCACATGATGAAGGATAGGGTGTCAAAGCCAAAACGGATGAGGGTACATGAGATAAACTTTGCACTGCATGGCAACCAATATTTGTAGTGCAGGTTGTTAAGGCAAGTGACCAGCGAAGACAGAGCAAGTCGTGATGGGGGAAGAAGAGGATGGGGAGCTAAAGTGGTGATAAGCACATAGGGGTGGAATGAGGCTATTAAGATTTGGTTGGTGGTCTTGATGGGAGGGGGATAAGTTAGTTTCCAACCTCAACGCCTGATTCATAGAACTAGCATGGACAAAAGGAATTCTTTGCACCTCTTAGAGATGTGGGATGCAAAAAACAGAGGAAGGTTGGTGTTGGGTCATAATGGTTGGAAACTATCTAACGACACACAAAACAGAAGGTGCTTGAAAACCCTGAGTATGAGGTATAGAAGTAACAATATTTGACCTACCAAGGTGTCATAAGCCAATCTATGTGAACACTCAAATGTGACAGTGACCTGGGAAGTAGTCTTTGACCCGACGTATAAGGAGAAGGAGAAAATAGATCGTAAAGAGGTAGGAAGAGCCATGAAAACTGAGACAAAATCAACATGTACTATCGGGTTGATGATACAGTCCATAACAATGAACTAACCCCCCAGCCCTTTGGCAATGTTGTTGAAGATGCCAATAGTCCAAAATTTGGTACCTAAACCATGAAGGTGCAGCCAACATGGTGATAGCCCCTCAGCACTATAGAGAGGTGGAGCCCCTAGGGTCTATAATTGAATGTGAACTAAGGCACCAAGAAAGCTCTAACAACCTTCTAGCAGCCGAAGAAAGCCATTATGACACTCCAATGTCACCAATAACTCCTTGGACTTAAACATAGAGAAGGAAGACTTGTTGTGGAGATGCTAGCCAGTCGCCAATTCTGAGAAAAAGGTTGTTGCATTGAAACTCTTCTGACTATAGTGTATTGCTTTGCCTGCACATAAGCTTCCTTAAACTCTTTCGAGACATGAATTTCAAGCTTTATGTCTACAATAGGAGGAGGGAATGTTTAGCTGAGTCCAAGGTGAGGTGATCTTCTGACCTGAAGGCTTGAAAAGAACAAGGAGGGTTGCTGGTATGAAAAAGGCTAGTGAATGAAGGACAAAATGGTGGGTAGGAGCATGGAGAGGGGGCAAGTAGGCTAGCGTAAGAAGGGAGGGGTGGGAAGTCCAACAAGCAAGATAATGTGGGGGGCAGGGGGGGGCTAAAGTTGAGGAGAAATGAAAGTGGGGCACGAGGCAAAGAGAGGGACAAGTAGTTATGTGATCAAGAGATGCAGACGTGAAAGTGGGATGGGAAGAGGAAGGGGTGCAATAGGAAAGATAATCATAAGAGAATGCATTTTTGAGAAGGAAATGAGAAGTGGTGATGGTAGAGGGACCACGCGAAGGAGAAATCCATTTAACTTGCATTAGGGCATGCTTGAGCGAGCTGAACTTAGAGAAAGAGAGAGACACCCAACTTTCACAGTCTCACACACATTCTTCTGACTACATATATATAGGAGATAGTTGCCTACTGCTAGACCATTAGGCTTCTTAACGAATTTTTCATGTTTTCTCAAGTTTGACCATGCACATGTGTTCTACATGCATGCTTTTATACGAATCAAGTCTTGGATCAGACAATTTTGATGTGGTAAGATTTTTATAAGGCTTTAAAATTGATCATTTACAATTTTTATAAATGTTCAGGCTGAAAAGTCACATTTTTCAAATTGACCAAGTTGAATGTTGTTGTAGGGTCATATTTGAGAAAAAACCTTGTTTGCTCATTGCAGGATCCTAACTTTGGTAGCACCTACTCCTATATATATATATATATATATATATATAGAAAGAGAGAGAGAGAAAAGATGAGAGAGACGCCCAAAAGAGCTGGTATGAAACCTTCTAAAGCAAAGGCTATGTCAGCTATAGATTTGGTTGTAATATATTGCTATACAAGTGATGATGAACAAAAATAATCCTGATTTTGAAATAAATGAGATTTTGTGATTTACATAGGATGAAAGTTGTTAAGTATCATATTGTTACATGTATTGGTCAGGCTCAATGTAAGATACATATCGTATTGTATCGTAAAAATCATAATTTTTTTAAAATTTTAAAAAAAAATCATAAAAAATTAAAAAAAATAGCAAAAATTCTAAAAAAAGCACAAACATGAAACAATGATGAATTGCACAAAATACAATAATAAAATAACATATGAAACATTTATGTTTTTATGAGTTGCATAAGACATCATCAAACATCAACCATCTCTCAAGAACAACGTAAAGTATTAATTAATCAAGAATATGTCATACGACTCATACTTTCATATTATATAAATAAAAAATACTATGACAATAGTTGCACTCGATTTTCAATCATTTTTCACTCATTACTGGAGTGTCTCATTGTCATGTCGGATCATTTGATGCAATCTTTGTTGGAGGAGTGTGAAGCCTGATTTCTACTTTGATATAAATCCCTATTTTTTTTAATCTAACTTCATGGTAAGTTGGCGAGGTTGTATGGGGGAAGCGCCCCTCGAAGAAAAATTTTTTGGAGGGTCATTTTATAATTTTACTCATAATAGAGATTTTTTTAACTTAATCCACTTCATTGAGTGAAAAAATGGTAGAAATGCACTCTAACTAGAGCAAACTACAAAAGCCCTCTCCTTTGCACATGGATCGGTCTCACAACTTATAAGGTGCAAATGAGAGAGTCGGCCCTCAAGAGGTCTTTAAAACCCCCAAAATTTTTATGATTCAGCCCTTTTTAAGCACGTCGACTATGTATACCATATGCACTCGTATATGAATGCGTATCATATCAATTTTCTTCATAATAATGACATGTACATTATGGTACGATACATACAACCTTATATGGGACCACTAATTCATCAATAGTTCTAAAGGTATGACAACATAATACATGGAAAAACATTTACAACTGAGTTTCTGAGTATCAAACATCGAAGATTATGTCAGTGATGAGCCCGATTCAAGTTGACCTTGTCAATACTTAAGGTCCTCCATTAAAATACCTGGCATACAACCTAATTATGCTCACCATGTTTACTCAGTGAATTCTCTGGGTCTTTGAAAAAAAAAACATATACCAATGCTAAAAGGTATTTTTATGAAGCTAAGAGGCTGCTTTTCTTATAGTTGATTTAATTCAGAACTCCAAAAAAGTCATGATTAAATGCTCATTAAAGGGGATACTTCGAGGGTTTTACACCTAGAAAAGTGGTGGTAAACACAAATTTCTCTTGGTGATCCTCAACGCTAGTGGCTGCCCCAAAATCAGCAAAAGGGAAAAAGAGTGGTTGAAAGATACTTGAAAGTTGAAGTTTCACGGTATAGAGATTTTGTGTGATGCCAAATCTCATCATATCCATCAAATGACACTAGAAAACTGGCCCATCCTTATGGACAGGTGAAGGATCATTTGAAACAGCACCCCGCAGGACACCGCGGATGTGCGAGACAGTCTCTGTCAAACAACGGATGCACGGATGTGCTATTCCATGTGTTCTGTTGGACGTTTTTTTTTGTACCCACTCCCCCCCCCCCCCGCGCGATGTGGGCAGGGACAGAGGGAGGCAGGCAGTATTCAAAAAAAAGAATTAAACAGTCTCGCGGGTCAGTGAGTCTTGGACAAGTGCTTTGTCATATCTGTTCTGAACACACTATTCTGTTCAACCTTGGACAGGCAGTCAAACATGCTGCAAGAATCACTTAAAAATATGATCTCTGGCATTTTAACTTACTCAATTCATAAAATTGGATCTCTTGGGTTAAAAGAAACAAAATAAATCATTTATCTTGTGCCCATATATTTTTAGGTACAAGTTTCTACATCTTTATATAAATTTGGCTATCAAAAGTTTATATTTATAATCAAAAGAAATGAATCATCGGAAGGAAATGAAAAGGCAGACCCAAGTAGTGGAAGGAGAGTGGACGGTGATGTTGGGATTCTAGTGATGTCTTAATATAGACCATGGGAGGGGCTGGATTGGTATCATGTCACTTGGGGAAACGCCCCTTCTAAATAGGGAAACTTATCTTTTGACTGTCACAAAGGTTTTTTCTCAACAGTCATGTCTCTTTCATTTTTATATATTTTTTATACTTATAGACACATAATTCCAACATCTCTCACTTAGACGTATGAGGCCAATAAAACTCACATGAAATATGACCCAGTGCTATCTGATCTTTTCAATTTTGGTCAAATAAGTTATATTTATGATTTAATTTTTTATTTATTTGTCTTTCTTTTGTGTCTCAGGTTTCATGCTACTTCGTGATAGACCACTGCATCAATTTGAAGGTGCGTAGGCACCATAGACTTGGGGATAGTTACAAGCAAATTGATGTTGTGTATCAATGAGAGAGTACAAAGACATAGCTATGCATGAAAGCATATATACATATGTAAAGACATGAATATATGCTTATGTCTATATATGTACATATGTACATGCATATGGACCAATATTTTATGCATGTACATGCATGTGTGAACACATGAAACACATGCATACATTATGTAGGTATCAATAACTTAAATTGTCAAATAGCCCATATTACAAACAGATAAAAAAAAAGTTGGTTGCACAAAATTCAGCCAACAAAAATGTATGCTCAGTCAATAATCATAAAATTTGTTGAAAACAAACTAAAATGAAACTGAGAAATAATGCATTTTGCAAGCCATATTGCATGTCAAATGGCCATGCTCCAGTTCAAATGCCATGTGTGCAACTCCCATAAAGAGAGTAAAAGAACTTTATCCTACATACAAATTCTTGATCATGATCCTTAAAAACATCAGATGAATCACCCACAAACACAAAGGCAAATGAAACACATTAACAAAGTCGACCACTCCTACAAAGAAGATTTATGAACATAAGTTTTCGGTTGCATGGTTGAAGAAAACAAAATCCCAGCATGAAAAGTTAATGGAAATAGTTAACTGAAGCCAGGATATGAACCTTCTCAAAGACATTAATCTTCTTTAGTGTTAGTATTCGATGAACCAGTATGTGGATAGATAGCCCTTTAGACAATGCGGCTTACACAACATCTAATCGTTCTAAACACTTGCATTTCATGTGAAGCACAACAATATGATAATATGTCTTTTCATTGGTATCTGCTTCATGAACTAAACCCTATGTTCTCTTTTGTAGCCAAAGCTCATTGAAATTGTATACCCCACTTGACGTACTTAATAGATGAACTGTCCCACCATCTGATACCTTCACGTAAGGTAATCAGATATCAGCAAAAATGATATATACATTGGAGTTCAATGCTCACAACAAGGAATCCAATTCAAGGATTAGTTCAAATACTTGAAACCTCATAGACTAGATTAGAGAAAATGGAAGACTAAAAAATCTTGATAAAAATCCTAAAATGCATGACCAACGTCAGCACAACAGTATTTCTGTTCTATTATGTTTTCATCCGTCAACTTTATTGCTTTCCTAAATCCCAAAACACAATATATAGAATCACCTTGTAGTTTTGTGAAAGGAATATCTAATCATATATTTTATGAAAGAGGAGTATATGATAACCCTTTTTTATATAACAGGAGAAACCACCAGTTTTTAGATCACCAAGAGGAATTTGCATTTATTGCCTCAGGATCCTCTTGTGTAAAACCCTCTAAGTATCTTTCTCCCAACCTTCTTCTTTTTCCTCCCCCCTGGGACACTGGGAAGAGGTGGATAATCACATTTCACTTTTATCCCTTAGCCATACGAGCAGGCCCATGATGGGCAGATTATAATCTTAATTGTTCGAGGAATGTTTTGAGATGAAACCACCTCTGACAGTGAACACATCCAATGTCATTATGAATAAATTCATTCTCAGATTAAGAAATAAGTATATGAAATCATGAAAGAAGAAAACAAGAGAATCCCCATGCTGCACAACTTGCACAATTGTATAGATCAGAGCACATAATAACCAGTATGCATTTTGTTTTAGCCAGCAGCAACAACATAGTGAATTACTTCAAATGAACAACATCAAATGGAAGAAATCTTTTGCTTAGAACAATGGTGACAAAACACATTAACAATTTACCAAAAATGCACAAAATAGCATGTACCATGTATGATTCACATGGACTCAAGCCCAATTCAAATGGGAAGCCTTTAGGCCCTAACTTCTTTTTAAGCTCTTCCAAGCCAGCTATAAAGCCAATGCTCAATTTTTCTTTAAGAGGGCATTGAACAACATAATCTTCTACTTAGCTCCAAATAACCCCACATGATTCTCATGGCACCTCGTTGTAGGAGCAAGAACACATAAAAAAAAAAGGTGAAAGCTAGTCATTTCAATAACAGAAGCAGAAAAAGCTATGTCACAGGGACTCGACCAACTGAGTGTCGCACCCGCGTGAACGCGACACTATGCGGGTGTGGCACCCAGTGTGGTCAATCTGACCCTGGGTGCGTTGACTGCACCCAGGGTCATTTATGTCCAACTTTTGGACTATATATATTTGACGCACCCCCACACCCAAGTTTTTTGAAAGTGCCGCACCCCCGCACCCATGTGACAGAGAAAAAGACAATTGGAAGATTTGATTATGAGATCAAACAATAACCAAGTTTATTTTTCGTGTACAAGCTTGGTTGATGAAGCAAATTCAATGAGCACTATTATACATTTTATTGAGCATGCACATAAACAATAAGAGAATGATAACAAAATCAAACAAAGTCCGACTAATTTTATGCAACGATAATTAGTTTTCACAGTCTTACTCAACAAAAGGTAAAATTCACAACTACGAATAAAACCAGTGATGGAATTAATGATTCTTCACATAACTTCACCAGTAAACAAAGAAGAGAAGAAGAAAAGGAACAATCTTTCTATAACTAATTCTTGATTTTTAGTTTTTTGAGTTTTTGGTGCAATATTTACTGTTGATTTTTTCATTGAATCTAAAAGCACATTTAACATAAAAAATGCTTAAACTAATACATGTTTTTTATAAAGGTCACATCCATGGGTTTAGATTAAACAAAAATATACATAGAAGTATATTTTCTAAAAGGGTTTGAGTCTGTTTGGGAGATAGTCTGTAAGAGACATCTCTCTCTCTCTCTATCTATATATATATATATATATATATATATATATATATATATATATATATATATATATATGAGAATATCTTCAACCCAAACATGATCGGACAAACGACGAACACACAATGTAAGCAAAAGGGCTTCCAGTGGCATCTTTGACTGATGGTAAAGACCTATTAAGCAAAAAAAATTACACTACCCATCTCTTTCTCTCTCCTCCCTATCTCTATATAGGGGCAGGTCGGGTTTGGTTGGACTCAGGTGAAACCCACATAAGATAAACCATACCCGGACTCGATAAAAACTACATTAACCAAACTGGGGTATGGTACATTGAAAAATTGCGGGAACTCGGGTTGGGCCTGGGTGTGATATAAAATTTCACAAACTATACTCGGATCTATGTATTAATCGGACCTCCAGACCCAGATCTTAATCGGGTCTTCTTATTTATCACCATACTCAGACCCTATTGGACTTGGTACAAGTCGGGTCCATGTAAAGCGGACCTCGTTGACACCCCTATATGTATTTTGCTTTGCTGGTTATTATATTCATAACAATGTCTGTCACGGGCCTATTTCCTTCAATGGGCCAGCGCGGCGCGATGGTCCTTCTTTACCGCCGCAAGCCTACTCGTCAGCTCGCTTGCCGGTCGCGGAAGCTTGTAATCAGAGTGCAAGAGAGCAAGAGAGAATAGAGGGAGAGAAATTGCAATCACAAGAAGCAATCACAACGAGGGTGAACAAAAGAAAGCTCAACGCATTTACTTCATTCACAATTTTGCCCGCAGGCTATTACAGTTCAAGTATACGGGCTGCCCCTTCGGGGTATTGATTCACCTGAACCGGGCAACTTACATTAGACTCAACAAAAGCAAAACAGACTCTAAGCGCAACTATACACTGTAAGTCGCAAGGGAACATGCTCCCCCCTTCAAATCATGCGCCGTCCTCGGCGCCATCTGTTTCGTGGTAAGCCCTGACTTCAGTCGGGTAGCGGCTGTTCATTCGAAATGCAGGCTCCTACGTTGGTTCCGCTGTTTCCTCCCACTGCACCAAGTATTTCTTTGCTTGCCCCAAGTAGTTGACCTTGTGGCGAAGGATCTGACTGAGGTGCTTCTCGGCCCGTTGTGCTGTCGGGGCCCTCTGCATGATGGGAGCGCGTTGCGGCACATTGCGTTCCGGGTCTCCATCATCTGGATGGAACTACTTGAGGTTGCACACGTGGAACACCGGGTGCACCTTGAAGTCTGGGGGCAACTCCAGCTTGTATGCCAGCTTGCCCACCTTCTTTGTGATGGTGAAGGGTCCCTCATACTTTCTGAGTAGTCCGCGGTGCCGCCCGCGGAAGATGCCTGTGCGACCAGGATATAACTTCACCAACACTTGGTCCCCAACTTGGAACCCTGCGGGCCGACGGTGTTTGTCCGTTCACTTCTTTATTCTCTTTGCCGCTTTGTGTAAGAATGCCTTCGCTAACTCATTTTGCTCGTGCCAGTCGCGAACAAACTGATAGGCGAATGATGGCCTTCCCTTTTTCTGTGTGGCAAGAGTGTGCGGGGTCAGTGGTTGCTGCCCTGTGGCTATCTCGAATGAACTGTGGCCTGAAGACTCGCTCTTCTCCAGATTATAACAAAATTGTGCCACATCAAGGTGCTTCACCCAATTTTTCTGATTGGCACTAACAAAGTGCCTAAGGTACTGCTCCAGGATCCCGTTGATACGCTCTGTCTGCCCATCTGTCTGCGGATGGAAGCTAGTTGAAAACAGCAACTCAGAGCCAAGTAGCCGAAATACTTCACGCCAGAACTTGCCCGTGAAGCGAGCATCACGATCACTCACAATGCTCTTTGGTATGCCCCAGTGCTTCACCACATGCTTTACGAACAACTCTGCAGGGCACTCCTTAGAAGCTGGGATGAAGGTGGCATACTTTGAGAAACGATCCACCACAACCAGAATAGAACTGAGGCCCTCTACCTTTGGCAGACTAACAATAAAGTCCATGGAGATGCTATCCCAAGGACGTTCTGAAATTGGTAGAGGCTCAAGGAGACCGACAGCCTTCTGGTTTGTCCCCTTATCCTGCTGGCAGATGAGGCATGTCCGCACATACCCCTCAACGTCGTCTCTCATCTGCGGCCAATAGTAGCCGCGCTCAAGGAGTGCTAAGGTCCGCTCCTGACCAGGATGTCCGGCCCATAGTGTATCATGGCACTCCTTGAGTAGCTCTCGGCGAAGGCTTCCCCACCGTGGTACAAAGATGCGTCTCCATTTTGTTACGAGGAGGCCATCTTGTAGCCAAAATCGCCGAGTCTTCCCTGCCTGCGCCAGACAAACAAGGTGTTGTGCGGTCGGATCCTGCTGCGTACCCTCGCGGATGCGGCTCAGCAATGCACCCTCCAAATGCACTTCAGAAGACTCCGCACGCGCAGCTGCCAGTTCAGCCCTATGGCTCAGAGCATCCGCCACAACATTGGTCTTTCCAACCTTGTACTCTAAGGCAAAGTCGAACTCAGCCAAAAACATCTGCCATCGAGCTTGTTTAGGCGTCAACTTCTTTTGTGTCTGAAAATAGCTCATGGCCACATTGTTCGTCTTGACGACGAACTCGACACCCAAAAGGTAGTGCCGCCAGGTCCTGAGGCAATACACAATGACGGTCATCTCACATTCGTGCACTGTGTAACGCCTCTCTGCATCCTTCAGCTTGCGACTCTCATATGCGATCAGATGACCATCTTGCATAATAACTCCGCCAATGGCAAAGTCTGAGGCATCAGTGTGAACTTCGAAGGGTCTCGAGTGATCAGGCAGTCGCAGCACTGGCTCCCTCACTAAGGCTTTCTTCAAGCCATCAAAGGCATCTTGGCACGCTCCTGTCCAGAGCCATACCCGATTCTTCTTTAACAAATTCGTGAGGGGCGCAGCAATGAGGGAATAACCTTCGATGAAACGCCGATAATAGTTTGCCAAACCAAGGAATGACCGCAATTCTGGCACTTTGCTTGGTGGAACCCATTCCTGGATGGCCCTTATCTTCTGCCCATCCATACGCAGCACACCACGCCCCACAACGTGGCCAAGGAAGCTGATCTCCTCTTGCCCGAAGAGACACTTCTCTCGTTTGACACATAGGTCATTATCCTTCAGCACCTGAAACACTGTTCGCAAGTGCCCGACATGTTCCTCAATGTTGCTGCTGTAGATCACGATATCATCCAGGTAGACTACCACAAACTTGTCTAAGGGTAGAAGATCTAGTTCATTAAAGTCGTGAAAGTGGCTGGAGCATTTGTCAACCTGAATGGCATTACTAGAAATTCGTAAGCACCATAGCGAGTGACACAAGTTGTTTTCGGCTCATCACCTTCGGCAATCCTCACCTGCCAGTAACCCGATCGCAGATCTAGCTTGGAAAAGATACGGGCACTGCCTAGCTGATCGAACAAGTCTGCTATCAATGGCAATGGGTACTTGTTCTTCACCGTGACCTTGTTCAAGGCCCGGTAATCCACACATAGCCGTTTAGAGCCATCATGTTTCATCTGAAAAAGGACCGGGGCACCAAATGGGGCTTTTGATGGACAAACAATGCCTGCGTCCAACATCTCATCTAACTGTCTGCGCAGTTCCTTCAGCTCAGTTGGCCCCATACGGTATGGAACCATAGCAGGAGGCTTCGCTCCCGGGGTCAACTCAATCTTGTGGTCGACCTCGCGTCTTGGCGGAAGACGCTTTGGCAATTCCGGGGGCATCACCCCCCGAAACTCCTCCAACAGTGGGGCTAGGGTCGATGGCACTGCTGCTTCCACCTTCCCTTCCTCTGCGCGCACTGCCACTAAGAATGTCTGCTCACCATGCTTGACACCCTTCTTTAGTTGCATTGCGACAACACTGAAGACTTGCCTTTCTGCGTAAGGCACTGCACTGTGTGGGACAGGTCTGACTCCATGATCGTCAGCGTGTTGAATTTTGGCAACATCATAACATTCTGGCTTCGCAGAAACTCCATACCCAAAATCATCTTGAAATCATCCAGGGGCACCACAGAGAAGTTGGCTTTACCGACCCAACTTCCCACTTGAATAGCCACATCCCTTGCTTCACCAAGGATGGGCTTGGCCTCAGAGTTTACCGTTTTAATAGTCCTCTGCTTTGGCCCATGCTTCAAGCCCAACCGCTCTGCCTCTTTTCGCGAGACAAAGTTGTGTGTGGCCCCGAAGTCTATCATTGCTGAAGTAGACTTTCCATTCATAATAACTTCGGCGTACATGAGTTCCTTACTGACCTGCATGTTTTTAGCTGCACAACTTCTGGCTGCATTAATCGATCGCATGGCGCCCATCCTCGGTTGCATGGTCTCAGTGTCGCTGCATTCAGTATCGCTGCATTCTTCCTGTGCAGCATTGGCTTGCCCGTCGTCCTTTACAAGGTGCTTTGGGCATTGCCGGGCGATATGTCTATCACCACAGAACCAACATGTCACAACCGCACCCTTGTTGTTGTTGTTATGCTTTGTGTAGTTCTGTTTCTTTTTGGATTGATGGCGTGTCGACGCCTCACCTTTATCGTTGCGCTGCTCATCCTTCTTGCCTCCGTGGTCAGGCTTCTTCCCAACTTTGGTTGATGGGGTGAAAGGCTTGCGCTGAGTGTCAACTAAGCGCTCAGCCGCCACATATGCATCTTCCAAAATACGAGGATTGCTCCTTTCCACTTCAGACTGTGCCCATGGTTGAAGTCCCACAATGAACCAATTAAGCATGTCGTCTTCTGGCATGTTAGGTATCTTTAGTATAAGCTTCTGGAACGTTCTGACATAGTCTTGCAACGAACCAGTATGTTTGAGCTCACGAACCATCCGATAAGTCTGTCTCTGCGCATTTCTTGGCATGAAGTAGTTGCGCAACTCTACTTTGAAGTCGTCAAAGGTGTCTATCACACATTGACCCCTCTCCATGTCATTGTGCTTCCGCCTCCACCAAGCGATAGCATCACCATCAAGTAAGGCCGCTGCAGCCTTGATCCTCAGATCTTCGAGGGTCACATTCTGGATATCCAAGTAGTCTTCTACTTTGAATAAGAAGTTCTCAATGGCCTTGCTGTCGCGAGAACCATTGAATTTTGCGGGTCTAGGTACATCAATCCTTGATGGTCTCTCACCATTTCCGCCATTCAGGGTCACCGTCCGCTGCAACGTACGGTTCCTCAACTCAAGATCGGTCACTGTAGTCGTCAACGAAGTGACCTGCCCCATTAGTAAGTTCACCTGCTCTTGCAGGCTCGCCACCACATCATTCAATCCATTGAATGATTCACATGCGCGTGAAATCGCTTCATCATGCGAAGTCACATCTTCCACTAGCTTGTTAACAGTTGCATCCAACTCTTCTTGGCCCGAGGTGAACCCATCTCCTCAGCTTCGGCAACTGCCTTGCCTTTGGTGTTGCGCAAGTGTTGATAAGGCGCCACGATGTCTTGCTCACAAATCGCAGCCTGTCGGCGTGTCTGTCGACACCGACTCCGGAGTCCCTTCCCCAGCACGAGAACGGGCTCTGGTACCACTTGTCACGGGCCTATTTCCTTCAATGGGCCAGCGCGGTGCGACAGTCCTTCCTTATCGCCGCAAGCCTACTCGTCAGCTCGCTTGTCGGTCGCGGAAGCTTGTAATCAGAGTGCAAGAGAGCAAGAGAGAATAGAGGGAGAGAAATTGCAATCACAAGAAGCAATCACAATGAGGGTGAACAAAAGAAAGCTCAACGCATTTACTTCATTCACAATTTTGCCCGCAGGCTATTACAGTTCAAGTATACGGGCTGCCCCTTCGGGGTATTGATTCACCTGAACCGGGCAGCTTACATTAGACTCAACAAAAGCAAAACAGACTCTAAGCGCAACTGTACACTGTAAGTCGCAAGGGAACAATGTCATTCTTGTAAATTAACCAGGCTACACCAAGCAGTGTTTCTCCACATCCTTGTCGCGTGTTTTCAGAAACCGTCTCTAAAGTCATTTTTGTCCTTCATATACCACAGTACTGTGGCTGGTTTCATTACCATAAATATCATTAATCATGAGCCGTCAAATTGGATTTACTTTGTTCAAAGAATTGTATGTTCAATCATTTGGAGTACAATTCACCTGTATAAATCACATAAAGACAATTAATTTTCTGCTTCTCATTTTCAGTAGTGTGATGTGATATGATCCATTGCCATCTAAAGGTGAAGAAAAAGAAAAAGACTTGTATCAACAACTTTATTGATGGTAATTATTGAGTGGGTGTTGTCTTCTCCCCCCAAAAGATGGGGGGTTTGCTAAAGTGCGTGTTCGGGGTCTGAATGAGCACCACATATATAAGCACGTGGGGCTTGTATCCCAATGTGTGTCAGCATCACTTAGCGTCGGAGTCCGTTGCGGTTGCAAAAACTTAAGTATCCTTTCTCGCCATTCTTGCCATAAAACGATGGTTCGAAAAAAAGATTAAAATATCCTTCATCTAGAAAAGTGAAATGATGGTTCAAGAAAAAGACAAAAATGTTCATCCAGAAAAGAAAGGATGATGTTAACTCTTCAAAGTCCAAATGTTTCATTTTTGCTCTAAGCAGTAAACGTTTGCACCATCTGCTGTAACATGAGCTCTCTCTAACGATGCACCATTTGCCATCGTCGGCTATCGTCAGAGCACCCTTTACCGTCGTCTTGAGTCCAGGTTTCTCACTTGATTTTTAGCTTGTGTTACAACACATTGTCGCCTTCTTGTTTCTGCCTTGTGTTACAAAACATTCTTGGGTTCATTCCTACCTCATGAAGATAGCTATAAATTGATCGACTGGTTCGATCATTGGTGGGAGTCATAGGGGCATTTGTCGGCCATCTCTTTTTACAATATTCTCTTCTTCTTCGTTTTTGTTAGGCAGTATAGAAAAAAGCAACGACGCACAAACATTTCAACAAGTGTCATTAAGGCATCGTGAGTACCTTTCCATGTCATCATGCTATTGTTGAAGAACATATGTCATTGTGAGTGCCATTAAGGCATTATTTTGTTATTGCGGGTGGATGTTTGCTTTTCAACGGTTGGAAAATTAAAGATATTTGTAAGACGCTGGGACTTGTTGACAAGAATGCTTGTTTACAGATTCGAGGAAGAGCCTTTACCCCCATCCGATATCGTCAATTCACTCAGTATATGCAATGTAACACAAATCACAGTTGTAGTAACATACTACCGATTTGTGAGATATTGTTTTTTTTGTTAATATCAATTTGTAAGCTATTATGCTGAATTTTTGTATCGATTTGTAATATATTATGCGATATGTATATCGATTTGTAAGATATTATGTGTTTTATAGTATCGATTTGTAAGCTATTACGCTGAATTGTCGTATCGATTTATAATATATTATGCGATATGCATATCGATTTGTAAGATATTATGTGTTTTCTAGTATCAATTTGTAGTATGATTTTAAAATATGTGCTGTGTAGAATTTATATTATTGCGCACTTGCAGTGGCGATCTGCGTATTCAAATTGCTGCTCATTTAGAGATTTTTATTGAAATTGCTTCACAACAGCGTAGATATAATTAAATCGTTGTCACGTGAATCACTATCATCAACACATATATATGATAAATCGTTTCTTTTATTGGCATGGTAAATAACAACTCAATGCATAGTATAAGCAAATAGCAAATCGTTGTTGCTTTTATACTGTGATTCATTCAATCGTTTCTTTTACTTGCTTAACTAATCGGTATCCGTTGTTATATGCATCTTGAGTAAATTGTAGTAGACGTATGCGTTGGCTAACGCAAATTGATATCTTGTTTCTGACAGTGGTGAGATTATCATCTGGTTACAGTGAAGACGATGTATTTCAATCATTAGAAAGTTATGGAGAAGTGAACATTTGTACTAATGACGCACCTGAAGAAGTGAACATGTGCACTAATGATGCACATGATAAGAAGGGTGCATGCATTGGATTCACTCTTGACTTGAATGTTCCAGCAGAAGAAATGCAATTCGATAATGAGGTAGATGATCATGACAATACACTTGATAAAGGTGCAAGCACTAGGAATGTATATGATAGCACACTTGACTCTATTCCCATAGAAAGAATGCAGTTTAACAATGAGGAATCTGCATATAAATTTATAATGATTATGCCTTAAAACTTGACTTCAGTGTTAGAAGATATTCTTTGTCAAAAAATGCACAGAGTGTCATGGTGAGAAAGACATGTTTGTTCTAAGGAAGCTAGGAAGAAGTCAAGTGAAAATCCAACAAGGAGCAAGCCAGATTCAAGATGTGGTTGTCCAGCGAGAATGGTGTTAAGAGGACTTTCGAATGAGAAATATGTAGTTCGTACTTTAATTAGTGATCATAACCATGAATTAACAACTTCATTTATGACTCCTATGTTAAGGTCACATTGTAAAGTAATTAAAGCGCATGCTGTAATTGCTGAAATAGCCGATAGCGCCATCATTACAGCAAAGAAGACATACAATTTATGTGCACACATAGATAGTGGTAACGAGAATGTGTCATTCACACCTATGGATCTAAGAAATCACTTGAGAAGAAAGATAACATATAACATGAAGAATGAAAAAATATGTTCTTTGGTTGATTACTTACAGAAGAAATCAAACAATGACATTGGTTTCTTTAGTGCAATGCAACTGGATGAAGATGAATATGCTGTAAATATGTTTTGGGCAGATTCAAAGTCAAGAGTAGATTATGAATGCTTCAATGATGTGCTTATTTTTTATACGACAGTGAAGATTAATACTGAACAATAGCCATTTGCGCAGTTTATCGGAGTGAACCATCACTCATAGAGTTGCATATTAGGCGGTATTTTTTTTATGACCAGACCAAAAAAAGCTTTGAGTGGTTGTTTAAAGTATTTATACAGGTAATGAATGAGAAGCAACATAAAACTGTACTTACAGATGATGATCATGCAATTGCGACTACAGTGTCTCATGTATGGCCAGATGCATATCATCGCCTATGTTTGTGGCATATCTTTCAAAATGCAGCAATGAACATAAGAAACATATTTAATCAGAAGACAGGGTTTGATAAAAAGTTTAGAAGGTGTGTACTTAAGAGCGTAGACGAGGTCACCTTTATGTTTGATTGGGAGGAAATGATTCAGATGCACGACCTTGAAGATTGTGTGTGGTTAAAAAATTTATTTGCAGACAAAAAGAAGTGGACATTGGCATATGAAAGACAATACTTTTGTGCAGGTATGATAAGTACACAAAGAGTTGAATCTATGCATGTCACACTGAAGAAAACCTTGTATTAATGTTTAACAATGTTTCACTTCATGAAACAATATGAATTATTTATAGACAATCCTAGACAGAATGAGCTTGAACAAGATGTGAAATGCTTCAATATATGTCTGTAACTTTAGGCATGAAAATATTGATGTGACCTGCAGATCTATATACACAAACTGTATTTGAATGGATTAAGAAGGAGGTTATACAGGTCATAAATTGCAACATAAAAGAATGTATGCAAACCAAGAATATGCACAAATACGATATTGTATGGGAGGGCGAAGAGCATCCGAAAATGCAAGAAACATATGTTACGTAAAATGTTGACAGCGAAACAATTGAATGTACATACAAAATGTATGAATTCAAAGGTATTTTATGTTGTCATGCATTAAAGGCACTTAATGAAGAAAAGATATAAGAAATACCTGAGTCATATTTAATATGAAGATGGACGAGATAAGCAAAGATTGAACTGTCAAGGGAGTTACTTGAAAACGTGTAGTTAATTCACCATCAATCCGTTGTAGCTCATGAAGATCGGTCCAAAAAAATGGGAGCAAACAACGAAGGTGAAAATCATGCTTCCCTTGACCCGCGTGAGAAGTTGCGCCGAAGCATAAACATCATTTTCAACAACCTGTACATTGGAGATTGTAGTTTAGGTATATATATAATTATTCATGCTAATGAATGCTAAATATTAAAATGATTTATAATAACGAGTGCTAAATATATTACAATGATTGTTACTAATGAGTGCTTTATATTAAAATAATTTACACTAATGAATGCAACATATTACAACGATTTACAATAATGAAAGCTAAATGCTAAAGCGATAACGCTTTGTACTAACGAAGACAAAATTCTGCAACGATTATTACTTAAGAATGCTAAAGATTACAACGATTTACCCTAATAAAAGTTAAATGCTAAAGCGATAACGATTTGTATTGAAGAATATAAAATCCTGCAATGATCATTACTTAAGAATGTTAAACATTAGAACAATTTATACTAATGAATGCTAAATGCTAATGCGATAATGATTTATACTAACGAAGACAAAATTCTGCAGCAATGATTACTTAAGAATGCTAAACATTTCAATGATTTACACTAATAAAAGCTAAATGCTAAAACGATAACGATTTGTACTATGGAATACAAAATCCTACAACGATCATTACTTAAGAATGTTAAACATTAGAACGATTTATACTAATGAATGCTAAATGCTAATACGATAACGATTTGTACTAACGAAGACAAAATCATGCAACGTTGATTGCTTAAGAATGCTAAATATTTCAACGATTTACACTAATGAAAGTTAAATGCTAAAGTGATAACGATTTATACTAAGGAATACAAAATCCTAGAACAATCATTAGTTAAGAATGTTAAACATTAGAACAATTTATACTAATAAATGCTAAATGCTAAATGCTAAATGCTAAATGCTAAATGCTAATGCAATAATGATTTGTATTAACGGAGACAAAATCCTGCAACGATGATTATTTAAGAATGTTAAACATTTCAATGATTTATACTAATTAATGATAAATGTTAAAACGATTATAAACGATTTTAAACTATTTACCTTATGTAATTACAGACCATCTAAAATAAACTTAGCATTATCTTCCTTGACATTTATTATAGCCTACCGACCGATCTTGGGAAAACTGTAAATTGTAGGGCCACACAAAGGACTCAAGGTGACAATATGCTCCCACGCCCAGGCTTACAAAAATAATATATTAGTAAGACTATAACCTTCAATGATCTTAGTCTACAACTACCAAATATGTAATAAACATTGACCTAGACAAATACCCAAAACCCTCAAACGGTTTTTGTACGCTTACTCGCACGGTAAAGTTGACTGTACAAGTGTGCGAGCATAGCAGCACCCCATGCATAGTTGTTGACTTCACCTAAGTTTTCCAAGAATTGCAGCCACATGTAACTTAACCACGAACCAGACAAATTCAAAAAATAAAGTAAGTAAAAAAAAATAATGAAGGAAGTCGCGCAACTCATGGTCAGCTCTTCAGATGCACATGTAGCAGGTCGACCTTCTCATTTATTACGAAAAAAAAACTTTCATCGATGTGGAATTGCTTCCACCAGAAATACATTGACCCCAATCCTCCATCGACATTCCTAGAAGGACCGTGCACTTGTCCCTTGCATTATAGTTTAAATCCTGTGCTATGATAATACTTCCATGGCATTTAAGACTCGTAATCCGCGCCACATCTTCTCGGGTCATGGTGATCTCAAAAGAATCAAACTAGAATCTCTTCGTCATATGATTTCACTTATTGACCAGGTGGGTCATGGTGTTCTATCATATTTCAAAATAATGCTGGTATAAAAGGCCGCCGAAGTACTTATTTCATAATCGGTCCGAATATTCACTCAGTTGTCTATACCATGACAGAACTATAGGCAACTGACACCGCCCTCTAAGCTTTTCACCTGATGCTCTACTTCTCTTCTGACCTCCCTGTAACGTAAAATAACATATTATTCGTATCAAATTAAAATTAGTCTCATTTATAATTCTATGCATCGATGTACACAGTAATCTCTATATATAATAATCATTGCACATTCGCTATCACTGTAATCGTATACACAATAATCAATATCAAAGTAATCGCTATGCATAGGTAACAGTAATCACTATACATAGTAATCACTAACACAATAATCGCTATAACAAGTAATCGCTATCACAGTAATCACTATACATAATAATACTTATTACAGTAATCATTATACGTAGTAATCGCTATCACAGTAATCGCTATACATAGTAATCGTTATACATAATAATACATATCATAATAAATCATTACGTAATCGCTATACGTACTAATCACTATTACGTTAATCGCTATACATAGGTCACAATAATCACTATATATAGTAATTGTTATCACAATAATCACTTACATAGTAATCGCTATCACAGTAATCACTATACATAATAATACCTATTACAGTAAATTGTGACATACACGAGTGATTTACATACCTTGGTCATAATTTTCTTCTCTTCATGATCCCCTCTGTCCATCATCTGCCTTTCTTGTTGCTCCATCATTTGCTCCTCCTCCTCCCACCTCTGCTTTTCTTGTTGCCCAGCCATTCTCCTCCTCTGCCTTTCTTATTGCTCATTCGCTCTACCTCTTCCCTCCTCTGCTTTTCTACTTCTTCCTTCTTTCGCTCATTCCTCTGCTTTTCTACTTCTTCATTCATTTTCCTTTCCCTTTCCTTCTATTCATCTTCCTGCTTTATTCTTTCCCTTTCCTTCTCTTCCTCCTCCTGCTTCTTTCTTTCTCTTTTCTTCTCTTCCTTGTCCTCTTTTTCCTTTCTTTGCCTTTCATTCTCTTCCTCGTCCTCCTTCTCCTTCCTTTGCTTTTCCTTCTCTTTCTCATCCTCCTTCTCCTTCCTTCGCCTTTCATTCTCTTCCTCATCCTGATGCTTCTTTCTTTGCCTTTCCTCTTTCATTTTCATCATTTGTCTTTCTTTCTCTTCATCCTTCAACTTCTTCTTCTTAAATTGTCGTTCCTTCTCTTCCTCATTCTCCTTATTCTTGCTATGCCTTTCCCTCTTCTTCTCCTTCTTCTTCATTTGCTTTTCATTCTTCTCCTCCTTCTTCCTTTGCCTTTCTCTCTTCTCCTCCTCCCCCCCCCTCCTTCATTTGTTGTTTCCTCCTTTGCTTTTCATTCTCCTCCTCCTTCTTCCTTTACTTTTCCTTCTCTTCGTCATCCTTCTTCTTCTTCATCTTTAATTCTTCCTCATCCTTCTTCTTTTGCTCTTCAACTTCAATATTTGATGGATAATGCTCTGCATTATACAATTCTAATACTTTGTCTTTGTCTTTATAATTATCAATCTTCATTATATTTTGGTACCTTTCATAACGCTCATATATATGGGACTGACGGATAATTTCTTCAATAGTTATCTCATCGAACAGTGGAGGCTTTTTTATCTTACGAATTTTAGTCATTGCTAACCTGCACAACATATAAATTTAACCACATCATTATATGTTACAATCGCCTCCTCAAGTATATATTATTATAAATTATCACATTCATTAAACAATCACCAACATTACAAATCGTCGCAATATTTGACTTCATAAGTAAACATCATCGTAAGATTTAACAAACTTAAGTACAAATTGAGGTAACTTCATAAATACGCATCACTACTGCATCAAACGTATAAATCGTTGTTGCTTCAAACATACAAATCGTTACTGATTTAAATGTATAAATTGTTCATGCTTCAAACTTACAAATTATTGTAGAGATCGCATCCTTCGTAAGTACATATCATTGTAACATTTGAGCTTCATAAGTAAACATCATTGTACGATTTAGAAAACGTAAGTACAAATCGTTGTAACTTTATAAATCATGAATACGCATCGTTACTGCTTCAAACGTATAAATCGTTGCTGCATCGAATGTAAAAATCGCTACTGCATTAAATGTATAAATCATTGTTGCATTCAAACACACAAATCGTTGTAGAAATTTAGCCTTCATAAGTACATATCGTTGTAATGTTTAGCCTTCATAAGAACAAATTGTGCTAACTATTTTTTGACGCCAAAAATATGGATATGTACAAATCGATTTGTTTCAGTATGACAATAGGTGTTATTTAGCATAAATAGTACAACCACTTGTAAGATTTACCGTTCAGATTTACAAATCGATTTGCTTATATAACGAAACCTTAGACGAAACTCACCGAAATGATATGATTTTTGGTAATCCGATAGTGAAGGAAAAACACCAAGAAGTTAGATGTAGTCGATGGTAGCAACAATGCTCTCACTGCACAGACGATGACAAAAGGTATTCCGACGACAACAGATCATGACAAAGGGTGCTCCGACGACAACAGATGACGGCAAATGATGCATTATTAGAAGGAGCTCTAGTTAGAGCAGATGGTGTAAATGTTTACTCCTTAGGGCAAAAACAGAATGTTTGGACTTTGAAGAGTTAACATCATCCTCCTTTTTTCAAATAAAGGATATTTTTGTCCTTTTCTCGAACCGGCGTTTCACTTTTCTAGATGAAGGACTTTTCTTGAACGATCGTTTCATGGTGGGAATGGGTACTTAAGTCTTTGCAACCGCACCAAACTCCGATGCTAAGTGATGCCGACACACACTAAGATACGAGCCCCACGTGCTTATATACCTGACACTCATCCGGACCCGAACACGCACCTGTGTCTTGGGATGGGGGGGTGGGGAGGAACATATAACCTGTTTCAGTAATTATTCCCCCATTCATTTCCAAGCTAACACTGCTACTGTGATTTTTCTTGGTTGCTGCTTTGTTGGCAGGTTGTTGGCAGGGTGACGGCTTGTTACCCTGTTAATTGCATTACTGTTGGGCTTTTATATTTTGGATAGACAAGGTTTAGTTAGGCAGACGGACCCACCAGTTATACAACCATACCATTGAGTTTCGAACTTGCAATGTCCCAACACCCCCGCGCTAATTTTTCCCATTCGTAATGTAAATTTTCATCTCAAAAAATAAAAAATTTAATGGCAATGCTACCGGGGTGTCTATTTCACTATGTTTTCCTCTGAAAGGATTTTCGGTCAAACTAAACATCATCTAATTGCTGTAAATTAAAACATGGATTATTAATAAATTATGCTTCATCTGGTGATCTTAAAACACACTCATGCTTTGCAACTCCGTTAAAACATTTCCATGTCAGAGAATTTCAGGTGTAGAAAAAACCAAAAAGAAACCACGTAATATTATATGATTTTTTGTCATTCAAATAAGGGTACGTGCCACTGAAAAGGTTGGGTCCCGCATGGCAACGCAAACGACAACCGTCGGCTCCTCTTTCCCGGCGAAGCAGGTTATATGTTCTCGGGGAAAGGAGGGAGGCGATCGCCAGACTTTGGAGCAAAAGACAGCTCAGCGCAAGACACGGGTGGTGCATCGTAACGCAACGTGTCAACTCTCCTTTCAGGTTGCTAACACCAGGAGAACCTTGGTTTGAATTGGATCTAATGATATTGTAAAAGCCATCATTAATGTTGATTTTCAATTGTTCTGAACTTGGCATCCAGCCCGTGACCCACCAGGATGAGTGGTGGATATTGAAAATCACCATGGATTTTCAATATCACCAAACCTCAGCCACTGATGAAACGAAGACGTCTACCCCCTGGGATATTGCCATCTGCATTGCTAGCATGCATCCCTTACACTGGAGCGGCCGGCCGCGTCACAGCAGATGCTTGCCAATGACCACCACTCCTCAGAGAGCGAGGCTATGAAGATGTATTTGAATTCCTGGTAGTTGTTTGATATCAGTGTCTTCAGAGACACAAAGAATTCACAGAGAGAGAGAGACCACCACTGCTTTGAAACGAGAATGAGATTTACATCACCATCATTTTCGAGAAAGACAGAAGAGTCGACACAAATAAGAAAAAAACGAAACGAAACGAAACACCACCACCAACAGTAGAAGAAAGCCAGAAACAGTAACAATTGTAACAGGAAGAGCCAGCTTATTCACACTAACACAAAGCACCCACACATCTCTCACGTCACACCACTCTAACACACACCGCACTAAGTAATCTGTGTACACAACATGCAACCCTTACTACACATTATTAACACCTTTAAAACCCAGACCCCAAAACCGTCCTACTACTCTGGCCGACCTGGCCGGCCACGTCCTGGGTTCGCTGGGTTGCATGATGGGCGGCCTCCTGGGCTCGGCGCTTGATGTGCTCGATCTGCTCGGTGACGGGCCCGCCCTTGCCGGAGACCTGCCTGTAGAGCCAGGAGAAGGAGGAGAGGGCGGTGAGCCCGAAGGCGGCGGAGGCGAGGAAGGCAGAGACGGCGAGCGCGATGAGGATGGCGGCGGGGACGAGGATGGGGCTGAAGAGGAGAAAGAGAGGGGTGAGGAGGGCGAGGCCGATGAGGGTGCCGGTGAGGGTGACGCCGGAGAGGGTGAGGAGGGTGCCGCCGACGGGGAAGAGGGCGAGCACCGCCACCACCTGAGAGGCCGAGGGAGACTTCTCTTGGATCTTCTCCATCACTCCGTGGTATTGCTGCTGCTCCGCCATCGTCAAAGTGAGAAGGATTGCAGTGGAAGAAGGGTGGCTTTTGTTCAGAGTTGGAAGTTTTTTGGGAGGTGGGAGTGGTGAGGAAGAGGGGTGGTTTATATGAGGGAGGGTGGTGGAGAAGGTGGTCGACGCGTTGGTGGGAAGTTGACACGTGGGAGGCTCTGATCATACGTGGTGAGTTTGGGGTTCTGCATGGACAGCAAGTATATTGTGTTAGGGGTTTAGCGTTTTCTTTGGGCGCTCTTCTGTGTAGGGGTGCAAAATGGAGGGGATTTCGTAAGTTTTTTGTTTTGTATCCGTTAAGTTATTCATCGACCAATTTAAAGATAAATATTAAATATATATCTTAGAAAAAGATATTTGTATTTTAAAAGCCAGTATATTCTTGAAAAATGAAACATTTAAAAATGTCAGTCATTTTGAGATATTACATTTTATTGTGATGTTAGACCAAATAAAAACACTTTATAACCTCTTGACATATTTATGTTTTCTTTATAGTTTTTTTTTTTCATATGTTAAAGTAATCGTGTCGGGTGGCTCCCGTCCGTGCTGTTACTCCACCTTCTCTCCTATGTAAGAGTCCATGGAAACGAGGAAAGATCAGGTGCAATGATGGAAGGGCGGATCAGGTGCAATCACATTGCATATTAAATGTGTGTTGCTGTACTGCTGGGCCCAACAATAGATGAAGTGACCATTTTGTATGCAATGTTATTGCACGCGACGTTCAGCCGCACACCAAGAGTAAAAGTGTGCAATCACAATGCTCCTGATCTGCTCTCCATGGAAACATGGGGATCCCTATTCCATAAACCATGTGGGCGTGACATGGCATGCAGGTCACAAGGAGAGAGAAACAATAACGGGGCATATGTTTAGAATTATAATAAAGGAAGGACTTTGTTTTGGCAGTTTTCAGAAAATAAAAGGTGTGTATCAGGAAATTCAGAAACATGAATCTTGTTTTGGGATTAGGAGCAAAAGGTTTTCCGCTAAATGGAATTCTCACGAAAGTTTGCACAGGAATAAAACAATACATGAACGTTTTTAATTCATCATCTTCTTTTGTTCTTCATTTTTCTCCTCTCTCCTTTCGGACCAAACGAAGATCGACGAGCCCTCTTGTTGCTCCTCCATTATTGTACCGAAGGCTGCTCGGGAGCGATCGAGGGAGCACCGTTATGACGGTGGTGCCCCTTGAACATCCCCGAAATATCGATATTGCCGCCGGAACGAGACGGGTTTTTTTCCTTCTTCTTGGATCTGATCTGCGGAGAAGAGGAAGGAGAGTGTGAAGAGGGGGCGAAGGAAAACCATAGAGATCGATGGCCGGGGCCGCCTCGGCTCTCTTTCTTCTCGATATAAAGGGGCGGGTTTTGGTGTCGCGCGACTACCGCGGTGATGTCTCGGCGTTGCAGGCGGAACGTTTCTTCATGAAGCTCATCGAAAAGGAGGTCAGTTTGATGGGTTTTTTTCTATTGGGTGGAATTCTTTTGGTGGTCCTTTTGATTTGAGTTCATGGGTTTTCATGGACATTTGGGAAGATATGTTTCGGTTTATTGGATTTCTAACGTCAATTGGTCTTGTTGGTTGGTCAGATTTGGTTTGCATTTGCCGTTGGAATTGTGGTTCTTTGTTGAATTGAATAATTCGTTGTTGGAATTTGGATTGATTTTGTTTTCGTTTCAGTTATGATCTTGAGTGATCATAATCTGGTTGTTCTGGGGCTTAATTTGGCTATTTCGATTACTGGAAGTTCGTTCTTTCAGTGTAATTTATTCTATTTTTTGATCTACTTTGTCTTGATTTGGTGAAATTTGGCTCGTATTTGTACTTGTTTTGGTTGCCCACAATCTGCTTTAGGTTTTTTTTTTATATTGCATCCGTTTTATTTCGGCTTCCCTTTTCTATTTAGTAGAACATGACTTCTTGTTGGAGTTAGTCTGTCTTCTATTATCATCATTGTCTTCATCACCATTTTCATTATTTTAGTTAGAATATGTAACTAGTTATAGACTGGTTATTTGACGGTTGTTCTTTTTCTATTTTAGGTATTGCCCTTGTTTGTTTTATTAGTGTCTAAAGGAGAAAATGTTTTCTCTACTTTTTATTTGGCTTGTTTCTGCTATTACTTTCATTGTATTTTTGCATCACATCCAGCTTAGGTTTGCATCAATTTGAGGTTGAATTTGGTCTTTATACTTTGAGATTTAGCGAGTTCATTGTCATAGATAAAATCTCATCAGGATAGTGCCATTTAGGGATGACAGTGGACCAGGGCGGGTGAAGGGTACAAGCTCTCCACCCCTGCCCTGTCTCAAAATTTTGCCCTCCATCCCCCCACGGGTTTTGATTTTCACCTCCATCCCCGGTGCATTCCCTGCTTCATGTCCTCCATCCCCGCCCCAAATGGGGCGGGTTACGATGGATCCCTATTTTCTCCGGGTCCACTGCCATCCCTAAGCCACTGGGTTAGACTCGTTTGAGGAAGGAGAAAGAAGAGAAAGGGGTTGTGGAACTTAGGGTTAGTATATATATATAAAAGGATTTAAATGTCATTTTATAAAATATTAAAGGTATAATAATGGCGATCGGGGGCGGTTGGGGCAGGGCGGGGGAAAGAGTAAGTCCATCCCCGCACGGGTTTGGATTTTCACCTCCATGCCCGGTCCATTCCCCGTTTCATGTCCTCCATCCCCACCCCAAATGGGGCGGGTTCTGACAGACCGGTCCACTGCCATCCCCCCTAGTGCCATTCTTTTGGTTTTTCAACATACTTCTTTCTAATTAGGTTTCTTTTTCTTTTCCTGCTTCCAACTTTAGCTCTGAGTAGTTCATATTTCGGCGACAGTTATGAACTTGCTTACTAGGCTTATAAAATGTCTCCCTAGAAGCGCATATTTAAAGAACCCTAAGGTGATGATGCATCTTGGATGTAGCGTGCTTGTATTTCAGTTTTGCAATGATTAGCTTCTATTTAAGAAACTTGTACATCAGGAGCTTTCCACCATTGCTTGTAATCTGATTTGCTATTTGGAATTCATGCTTGCTTTCAAGTGTTGAATCTAGAATGTTGCAAAAACCTTTCAAAATCCACTAATTTCCTTATCACTCTTTAGGCCCATCCTATCTCTGGCATGATGCTTCCACCATATGGCTTCTCCAAACTTTCGTTTGAAATTCTTTGCATTTTTGTGTTTCCTATATTGGTGTATAAGTATCCTGCTTGCATTGTCCACGTTAGGTTCTCGTCCGGTCAATTTAGGTTAATATATACACCTTTTGTGTTATTTACTACTATGGCTGCATATGTGTCAATATTGTCGTATGTTAAGTGGCAAAAATGATTTATAGGTTAAAGTTTTACACTGGGGTGGGGTTGGGGGGAGTGGTGTTATGATCTTATGAAACATCATGTATGAGAATAGTTTTAGTCACTGCTATATATTTTTGTTGGGTAGCACATGGCTGTTTTACAACTTGGAAGCATGGTTCCGAAGAGAGGGGACTATTACCATTGCATGAGAGCCATTCTTGTATGTCTTCTACCACAAAAGCAGCCAAGCTGCAAAAAACCTGCCTGAGTTTTGAATTTATTATGGTAAGTGTTGCATGGAAGAACTTAAAGAATTTATTTTCACAATTATGTATCTATGTATGAGTATTCAAGCAAAACCCTTAAAGAGTTGCCTGTGGCCTCTATATAGCACCTGTATGTTCAAAAGCATCTAAGTGCAGTCAGGTGATTTGATGAAACATAGGTAAATATATATGCTTAACAAATAACTAGATTCCTTCTTCAAAGTAAACTCATCAATTCTACACAGCCATATTGACACCTATGCACACACATACACAGACTCTGACCCTGTTCTTGTGTTCCATCCCTCTTTTTGAATCTGCCTCTCGTGGCATATACTTAGATCTCAGTTTATTTAGTCATATTATATGTTTCTTTTTTCACACTTTCTTTTACTGAAAATATCTGGTTCATCTGTCAAAGAATTTTGTTGATAATTTTTATTTATTTTTCAACTGGTTTTCATTATTTTGGTTCTTCATTCATAAACTCAAACCAATTATCAGGTTGAAGAGGCTTTTGAATTGTATGTTGATGTGCCATATTGATCTTTCCCATTATATGTGACAGGGGGACCCTGATTCTCAAAATCCAGTTGTCTATGATAACGGTGTGACTTATATGTTCATTCAACACAACAATGTTTATCTCATGATAGCTTCCAGGCAGAACTGCAATGCTGCTAGTCTTCTCCTGTTTCTACACAGGGTTGTTGATGTAAGGTTTCTTGATAAAAATGATTTTACTTAATATATGGATACTCTCTCTTTTTCTTGAGTAACAGTCTGCCTTAAGTTGAAAAAGTTGTCATTAGGTAATATCTATTTCTGTTTGTGTTGATGGGACAGGTCTTTAAGCATTACTTTGAAGGGTTAGAAGAAGAATCTCTTAGAGATAATTTTGTTGTTGTGGTAAGATGATCCTTTTTTTTATTATCCTGTACAATGTTTAATGTACACATCTATTTCGAGATTTATATTCTTGAACTGAATTTTGGATATTTTTATTATTTTTCAGTATGAATTACTAGATGAAATGATGGACTTTGGCTACCCCCAGTATACTGAGGCTAAGATTCTTAGTGAGTTCATTAAAACCGATGCTTACAGGATGGAAGTTGCACAGCGTCCTCCCATGGCTGTAACAAATGCAGTTTCTTGGCGCAGTGAAGGAATACAATACAAGAAAAATGAAGTAGGTCTGCTTTTGTCTTTATTACAGAAATATTATGCTTTAATTTTTAAGTCTGGATGCTTAGTGCCTGTATTTTTAGGTGTTTTTGGATGTGGTAGAAAGTGTCAACATACTCGTAAATAGCAATGGCCAGATTATTCGATCTGATGTAGTTGGTGCATTGAAAATGAGAACATATTTGAGGTATGTCATCTTCTCTTGGTATGCCAACTAGGTTGCCAAACTTGCATCATTGATTTAGGTTTGAGATAGTTGAGAATTGGGTCCTGGTGCACTCAATATCAATAGAAAAACAAGCCTGCTGCCTTTCTCCATCCCTCCACTAACCAAGATAAAATATTGTAGCAGTCACTAGACAGATGATTTTAAGAGCGTTGGTTTCAATATCTATGCGGAAAGAGCAAGGTCTATAAGAATTTTATTTGTTGGATATATGTAGGGATGCACAACAAGCTGAGCTAGCTCGGGCTCGACTCGTTTAAGCTCAGCTTGAACTTGTTTGGGTAGATAAACAAGCTCAGGCTCAAGCTCGGTACACATTAACGAGCCGAGCTTGATCAGGCAATCGAGCTTGGTTGAGCTCGATTAAGCTCGGTTTGTGTAGTTATATAATTCACAAGGTATAGTATATGTACAATTTATGTTTGCAAATTTAACACATCAAATGGCCTTGATCAGACGGGTAAGGTGTTAGCTTTTTACAGAGGAGGTGGGTAGTTCGAAACCCACTGTTTTCAGTGCAGCTCATTTTTTTTTAAATAAAAAAATGCTCGGCTCGGCTCGAGCCAAGCCAAGCTCGAGTTCGACTCGAGCCGAGTTTGGAAAAAAACTGTTCAAGCTCGGCTCGAGCTCAAGCCAAGCTTGAACAGCTATTTTTTTTATTTGAGCCGAATCTCGGGTCGTGTGCATCCCTAGATATATGGTTCCGAACATGAGCATGTGTGCCTTTGCACATATTGTTAGGAAAAACCACGAGCAAGAGACAATCAAAAGGAAACAAAGAACAAGAACGATCAAACAAAACACAAGAAGAACACAGATTTACGTGGAAAAACCTCTCCTCAAATCCGAGAGAGAGTAAAAAACCACGGCCGCCCAGAGAGAAATTTTATTACTCTTAACAGACAGTTACAAGTTCGGGAAAGAAAAGCGAGAATATAAACAAGGCAAGGGCGACAACCTTAACCCTAACCAAATCGGGTCGGATCCACTGAAAACCGGGTCCCAAACATAAGCCCCAGAAAAAATTTCTTCTGGGACCCGCGCCGGGGGGAGCCCCCGGACCCCCCTTCCTGCAGGGGCAAAAACAGTGAATCAGGCTCCACAACTCATCACATATGTTGTGTGTACATGCAGGGCTATGCATAAGATGCATAAAGAGGTACGCCGATGGACAGATGGATAGATATATCAATAAACTCAAGGATAACACTTCAGCCAATTATTCATCATTGCAAAATCGTTATGTTTATCTCCTTTTGTTTCCATCTTGGAACAAATTCTTACAACTAATCTGGCACCTTGTTCTTTTCAGTGGCATGCCTGAGTGTAAACTAGGCCTAAATGATCGAGTACTCTTGGAGGCTCAAGGGCGATCGGCAAAAGGAAAAGCGATTGACCTGGATGACATCAAATTCCACCAGTATGTAATCAACCTGTTCTTCTTGCAGGTCTTAAGAAATATTTTAGCTTGTGGACAGTGCAATTTAAATAACGTTTGTCCTGCATCTCCACCAGGATTTAATGTTTCTGATTTTCACCTTTGTTTCAGGTGTGTTCGCTTGGCCCGTTTTGAAAATGACCGTACCATATCCTTTGTACCTCCTGATGGATCTTTTGACTTGATGACATATAGACTTAGCACTCAGGTCTCTCTCTCTCTGTGTGTGTGTGTGTGTGTGTGTGGCCCCTGCATCTTCCTCCATACTAAAACCTAAAATTCTTAACTTTTGTAGGTAAAACCTTTGATATGGGTAGAAGCTCAAGTTGAAAGGCACTCAAGAAGTCGTATAGAGTTCATGGTTAAAGCTAGGAGCCAATTCAAGGAACGGAGGTAGATTCTTTCTTTATTCTATGTTTGCTCGAATTCATCACTTCATTGTATTGGTTTTAATACTGAGTTGTTATTGTCTTTATGATATTATTGGTATTCTTGTTAACAGCACTGCAACAAATGTTGAAATTGAGCTTCCTGTACCTTCAGATGCTACCAACCCTAATGTACGGACTTCTATGGGTTCTGCTGCATATGCTCCTGAAAATGATTCATTAGTTTGGAAAATAAAGTCGTTTCAAGGTGGAAAGGTGTGTATGGAGTTAATACTGTTTTTTCCTAGTTTGCATCTCCTTCTTATAGCTTATCATAGGAAGTAGGTAATAGTTTTTTTCAGGTGATCAATGGTGTTCTCTATGAAATTGTTGTTTTAGTTTTCATGAATTTACATTTTATTGATTCTCCAGGAATACATGTTGAGGGCACAATTCATTCTGCCAAGTATAACTGCAGAAGAAGGAACTCCAGAGAAGAAGGCCCCTATTCGTGTGAAGTTTGAAATCCCATACTTTACCGTCTCTGGGATACAGGTTTTTCCTTGTCCTACCTACCTTTTCTGCCTTGTGAAGTTTGTTGTTCCTGTGCATCTTATATGCATTGGATGATTTTACCATGACACAGTTTTGAAGGATATCATCTTCTTTTTTATAGGATAAATACTAAACTTATTTCAATAGAAACAGAAACCCAGTGGGTCTAGACCATGAGCAGTTACAATAGAAGCTCCTAAACCTACATTAATATCAAATAGTAGTGGAATATCTCATCTAAGATATTGTAGTGGCAGTGAAAATGATGCAGCATAACCCAATCGAAAGTGTCATTTGCAATCCAACTTAGTACATGCTCGTTCTATCATTTTGTGCATGAATCTGAGTAGGAGGTTTTGCTTGGTATAGTTTGAAAGTTATATGGGCTGCTGTTTCAATATTTGGCCAAACTGTGGCAAGTATTCTTTTGAATATAGAACTTATCTTGTCATGTTTATGATTAGAAGATAACATTCACCGGTGGTAATGCTAGAATTAACTCAGCCAGTAGTTGCCTTTGGAAAACGAATTTGACACAATTTGTGTTGTACTTCTAAAAATTAGCGAATTTGATACAGTTTGCATTGTACTTCTAAAAATGAGCAACATATATCTTTTTCCTTTTCATCAGAAGTGCTTGTCTTCAATTATTGACTAGAAAATGGCAAATATCTGAAAGACATGCACAGAGTCAGGTGGAGAAGAGAAGAATCACTTGTCAAGCATGTACCTAGAAAAAGTTCTTGAACCAAAATTGAAATAGTTCTGTTTAACCCCAAGGAGTTGTTGCTTCACATCATATCAAAATGAATTTAAGATGAAATGAGCAACACAATAAGTTGTGCTTTCAGCAGTTTCTATGCTGTATAAACAACTGTATTATGATAATTTAGAACCTTCCTCAAAAGAAACCAGAAAAAAAATGCTGAGAAATCAGTTGGAAACTGCTGTATTAACTGCAATTCATTGTCTCTGCTGTCCTAACAACCTTTCACTAAAGGAGTTCATGAATTTTCATGTCATACTGGTTTTCTTTTCAAGAGTAACTTCTCAATACTAAAGGTAAGTTCAAAATTTTTCATGCTCATGGTTTCTATCTATTCTACCCTCTTTTCATAAGGTTCCTTCCCCAATGACAGGCTTCCTTTTATTATTTAATCTCTATTTTTCTAATGTCTGGTTGCATGTTATCAACAGTGTCTTGGATTTGAATCCTGCTTAGGGCTAAACATCAGCTAGGCTATGCAGAGAGAGAGAGAGAGAGAGAGAGAGAGAGAGAGAGAGAGAGAGAGAGAGAGAGAGAGAGAGAGAGAGAGAGAGAGAGATCTAAATGGTGCAAACTGCTTTTGTGATGGTTCTTAATATATTATGTTCCTTCCGGAGCTTTTTGTTTTTTCTTGTTGAGGCATTCAAGCATCTTTTCTCTTCCTTTTCCCCTTGGTATGGTGCGAACTGCTTTTGTGATGGTTCTTAATATATTATGTTCCTTTCGGAGCTTTTTGTTTTTTCTTGTTGAGGCATTCAAGCATCTTTTCTCTTCCTTTTCCCCTTGGTACCATCCTTCCTCAGGTATGTGGACTTCTGTGTGGATATTTCTAAATTGAAGTGGGGGATGATTTGTGCTGCTATTGGTCTTTATAGTGGTTCATCATGAACTTCATCGTACTGTAGTGGAAGCATACAATGTCTCAATGTTCATTGTATTTTTGGTGAATGCTAGTGTAAACATCAGGTACCCATCGGGGTAAAAAATTGGTGTATTTGAGTTGGAATGCCTGCTAGATTTAGCCTAAATGCAGAAGCAACTGATTGACAACTTGTGACTGCTTTTATTCTGGGTCATAGTGAATACATATTTTTCTTCCTGTCTTGCAGGTCCGGTACCTCAAAATCATCGAAAAAAGTGGATATCAGGCTCTTCCATGGGTGAGATACATAACAATGGCTGGTGAGTATGAACTGAGGCTCATGTAACCTGACATCCACACTACATTCTTGGCTTGCTGATAATCCAAGGAGCATGTGCAAATTTGTAATCGAGCTTGTTATGTTTTTCATTAATGGGCTTATCAAGCTCTTTTTTTTTTTTTTTGATCTTCTCTTTGGTATGATAACCTTGTGGGGCGTACGGGTGTATTGATCACCCAAAAGAGATTTTTTTTGTCACCAATTTTTTGTGATAATTAAAGCCATGCTGTGAGAATTAGATTTCAGTTGCATGTCTCAAAGAATGATTGTAAACTAATCGATGTTTGGGGGAAGAGTTGTGTGAACAAGATATGGGAAAATGTTGGTTTAGGTCATACAGTTTGGTGCATCATTAAGTATTAGTTATTTCTGAATCTGACCTTTCCCTCTGTTAGATTGGTCTGAGTTGGCTTTTGTCTGTTTGGTCTGAGTGGGCTTATGTCCGTCTTCGAAATTTTCTGCCTTGATGAATCTTAAGTGTTCAACCATGAATTACCCAAAGAACAGGGAGAACTGCAATGCTAACTGAATCAAAGCTTGTTATGGGCTTATCAAACTCGGGACTTGGCTAGTGATTAGTGATTCAAGGAGATTGTGTATTGCCTGATGTTGGTTGCCCCCTTTCTTTAAGAGAGGGGCCAGTCCGATCACACAACCACCTCTTGCTGCAATTATGATATTTTATGTTTTCTTTTTCTGTTTTTTAACGAGGAACCTGCTTAGAAACAAGGCCCACCGCCCTACCCAGGGCCACCAGAGTAAACTCCAAGTGACAACCTAATTTAGAAAGGCGTAATATGATCTCAGTGGGAATTGATCTCGGGGCTTTGGCCTCACGTGTTTTGACCGAAGCGTTTATAGCGTGAAAAGATCAGGTGCAATATGATTGCACAAATATTTGTGCATTAAAAACCTAATCACCCTCCATCTTGGAACCGAGCCTGTCAGGTGGAGGACCCAAAACCTGATGATGGGCGATCGGATGCTTAATGCACAAAATTTGTGCAATCATATTGCACCAGATCTGGACTCGTTAGCGCCATCCATATAGAAATCCAGAAACACGTGTTGCCAATCAAATTTGGGCCTCAAATATGTATTTGTCTTGGTTAAACAAATGCAAAACACGCTTTGGATTGAGTTCTTTTTTATTATGCAATATCGGTAGGGCTGCCAATGGGGGTATCCGAGACATCAGGGTGTACCCAAACCTGACCAAATAACAATCATGTTTAGGGTCAGGGGTCCTATCTTAGGAGTTTTATGCTGTCAGCACGATGACCATGGGTATGTCAGGCTGAGCCAGCACAACCAGGTTTTCGTGCTAGGTGCGGTTTCTTTGGGTTATAAATCCAAAAAAAAGTTCAGGTTTGGGTTTTGCTGAGTCACGAAAATGAAATCCCAAACATGGATCTGTATAATTTCAGTCTATTACTTTCGCCAAAATTACACAAAACACTAGGATCAAGCCCAATCAGATTGGTTACCTGACAAAAATCATAACCCAAACCCCGTCCACATATTACTGGGTCACATTCGGGTAGGCACGAATGATAGTCTGGTCTGCATTCTTCATGCTCATATGTGAAAGTTTGGGTTTTTGTTGGGTCGGGTACCTGACACAAACCCAACCCATTGACGGCCCTAAATGAGTGCAACACACGCAGTCTAGTAAACAGAATGAACACTGTATCTCACGTTTCTGGGTTAGATTGATAAGATGTTACCGTTACCGAATAGTGTAGGTCTCGATCGACCTGATATTCATTATATTGATAAGAAATAGATGGAAATATTGGACAATAAAATACAATCTTTAATGCAAAATTAAAATCCCACTATTTAACAAACGTTCATAAATTAAATGAATCAAACATGAAGAAAAGTTGGTTCAGGTCCACTGGATATGGATCAAACTCGATAAAAAATTTGAACCGTTTTACGAGTAAAACTTGTTCCGGACCTTTTTTTTTTCATGGGATCCAGCACTGCAACATAAATTTAGGATCCAGATTAGACTTTACTACATCGGATCTAGACTCGGAATCGGACCCGCTAAAAGCTGCTTAAGATTCGGATCAAGATTCAATTCTGCCATGATCCAACCCGTACACGACCCGTTTGAACTCCTGCTTCACTTCCGCCTGCCCTGCGTACAAAAACGCTTTCCCCTCGACACGACGATAGGTTCGATCCCCCGCGCGAAGATGAACTCCTACGCGCCATTTCTCGAGCGGCTCCGCTTCGGCGAGCCGTCGATGCAGCGGCACGCGGTCGCCTCCCTCTTCGAGAAGCTCCGCTCCGCCCCGCCCCACCTTGGCCTTCACTCCGACGCCGGGAAGGAAGCCCTCACCCGGTGCCTCCTCTCCACCTCCGCTGCCGTCGCCGACCAGGCCGTCCGCGAGCTCTGCCTCCTCGTCAAGCACGGCCGGATGGATCCCCACCTTGCGTTCCAGGAGCTCCTCGCCGGGCTCGAGGGCTGCACCCCCCGGTTCGTCGGCGTCTTCGTCAAGGCGATCGGCTTCGTATGCAGGTTCGCCTTCCGGAGCCGTCCCTGGTGGCGACTCGCCTCTCCGGAGACTCATCCTTTCATCAAGGTGAAAATTTTGTTTTTTCTGGATTTTGCATTGGTTTAGCGTCATCTTTGGTTACTTGCTGTGGAAACTCGGACTCGAAATGTTGAAATTTGTTGGAGAAATGAGGGTTTTAAATCGAGAATCGTCGTAGTTGATGCCTGTTAAGACTTAGAGCATGAGTTGGAGTATGATTTGGTGCTTATTTGTGAACTCTATTTGTGCTTCTAGTAAGGGGGTGTTTCAGTTTCGAGCACGAGTGATTAGGATTTTTATCATATTACTGATGGAACATCGGTTCAGAGAGATGATTCTGATGAAGACACCGATTTGAGTTTTATTTCTTCTTTATATTGGCGCTGCTGCTCGCATTTGTCGTTCTACGGTAATTTTTCACAATGCTGATGAGAATCATTCGCAAACATTTTCCTTCAGTAGAGCTTTTAATAACTGTCTGAACAAGCGGGCAACTTGTGTCATATACGAGATAAAAATCCTCCGCTTGGAGTTCAAGCAAAATTCTTGAGCATTTATCATGAGGAATCAGTTGGTACTTTTACATCGGAGATGAATCAATAAAAATCGTTTCCTAGTAAACATCACAGCCTGGTTATTGATACCATTCCTAGCATTCATAATGATGCATTCAAACTATTATAAAGATCTTAATGTCTTAGTTACCATGTAGTTGTGATGTAGGAGAGTGAAATGTTGTTCTTGACTACCTAAACTTTCTTAGCCTGTTCTTTTGTTACTTGTTTACAGACTGTGGTAGTAATTGTGAGCATCTTTAGTTTCTTAACTATATAGTTGTAATTAGAAGAAAATGGAATGTGGTTCTTGATTACAAGAAATTCATGCTATGATGTGTAGTTACTTGTTTAAGGACAGATATAAAAAAATTGGCATGTAAAGCAGTTCATCATTCTCTTTAAGTGGTTTAGTTTATATGCATTCTTTTGTAGTCTCTGTGCTAATTATTATTCCATCGAATTTATCTTTTCAGCAAAGTTTCTAATATGTTCTTCCTTGTTGCTTATCTGTTTATATCTTCATCTGCATGGGATAGGCTGCATGCAATTTCTTTTAATTCTTTGATAAGCATGGATAATCCTTGTATTTATGCTACTTCTGCCACTTGGTATACCTTGGCGTTCATTTCTTCAAGTTTTTAATTGTAATGCATTTTAGGTGCTTTCTTGTCGGGATAAGGCTCAATCTGAGCTTATGCAACAAGTGATTTTGTTTATCTTAGAGCACAGAAGTGAGGACTTGAGTGATGCGGCTTTGTTCTTGAGGCCCTTTGTTATTTTTACATTATTGCAAGTTACAATTTCAGTTACATCCTCCTTTGGAAGGCAGTTATTTTCATGCATGTCTTCATTGTCCTGCTCCATTTTTCCACAAGGGATATCCATTTTCAAGATTTTGGTTGAGTGCTTGGGATATATTTCTTGCAAGAATTTGGAGGTAATATAACCTGTCTTGCGCGTTATGCTTTCTTGTTGCAACCTTTACAATTTTTGTTTGCAAGAGAAATGTAATATCTGGATGTAATCAATAACCTTGTCATCATGGGATATTGCTATTAATGTGCCAGTATGCTAACTATGAGCTTATTTATGCATCAATGCTAGAAGTTGTAGTCTTGATATCTTTTTGTTCTTTTACTTTGATGAATAAGGGACATAAAAAAAGTTGTGCTTTCTTCTTCAGAAATGCAGGCTACACTTAGGAGTCAGTTGAAGTTTGTTCATGAGCTTGCAGTAGTATATATTTAAGTTTACTCTTGTGAAAGTAGTTGGAGATATGTAAATGATATCAATAGCATTATGCTTGTTAGTTGTTAATCTATCTCTACTTTAGGAATAACATTCTTACGGGTTTGTTTGGATGACAGGGCACAAAACCTGGTTTTTGGCAAGCCAGGTTTTGCCTAAAAACCAAGTCTTTGACCAACCTGATTTGGAAAAAACCAGGTTTTTCACCTGTTTGGATGGTTAAAAACAAAAACAAGTTTTCTTTATAAAAAAAGCCTAAAAAAACAAAAAAAAAAGGAAAAAAATGAGGCTCAACCATTTTCCAGCCAAGCCGGTGTCACCCGGCCAGCAAGACCATTTTCTGGCTGGTGGATGGCTGGAAAATGTTTGGCCGGCCATCAAAAGGGGTAAAACCGTAAAACCTTAAAAGAAAGGAATGGCTGGTTGGGAAATGGCATGGCTAGAAAGTTGCTGGGCTGGGCTAGGTTGGCATCATTTGGCAAGGGCAATACCGACCCGTGGCTGTCGGAAAAATGGCTGACCAGCCCAAAAACTAAAAAAATTGTACAAAAAAATGCATGCCCATCCATTTCTCAACCAGTAGCTGGCCAGCCATCAGAAAGAGGCAAACAGTAGCTGGCCTGCCATCAGAAAGAGGCAAACTTTAGAAAAGGAAAAAATAAATTTGATTTCCAGCAATGTTCCAGCTGGCCATCGATGGAAAAATGGCCAGTTGGTACAACCCTGCGAGGGTGGTACAAGTCCAACCATTTTCTAGCCAGTGGCCGGACTCACTATAAGGGTGGGAGATTTTCACAATGATGGAAGAGAAAAAAATGGAGGAATGGGGTTGGGAACAGGCCCCCTCAACCATGCTGAAAAAGCTGGGTGGCAGGGGGGGGCTGTTTTGCAAAACTGGGCTGAAAACCTAGTTTTTCCCCAAAACCTGGTTTGATTACACCCAAACAACCACCAAACCAGGTTTTGTGGCTAAAACCTGGCTTGACACCAAAAACTAGGTTTTCAACTTGGTTTTATTGTCATCCAAACAGTACCTAAGTATGTTAAAGTACTCTACTGATGTGGTTAATCTACTCTATTCTTCTTTTATTGTTTCCTTAAATATCATTTACATTTTGATTTGTTTAATTTAGACTATTGTAACCATAGTTGTGTGATGGGTTGCTGGGTTATTAGCTATAAGCCATTCAGAGGCCTGGTGCAATATGAATTAATTTTCACTCATACAACCACAAACACAGACACACGAACATGCGTGTAGACACACTTTGTGCAAAAATGTTAGGTGGCCACCCCCTTTGATGCCATGCAATGCCTGGGCATCCTTAGTTTATAAAAGAATATTTTTAGTTTTGAAATATGAAGAAATTTGAAAAATATGGAAAATGCCAAGTCATGGTTCTAAATGTTTCTAACATTATATTAAAAAATGAATATCTTTCTAAGTGGTGCTTCTAGGCATTTGTCTATCACATGGCTAGGCATCTAGATGGTTCTTATAGTGACAAACAAATAAAACAACAATTAAACAACCATTAGTTTCTTATAAGAAATTTAAAAGCTTTTATACTTATGTCATGTTTTTATAGACAAAATAACGATAAAGTAAGTATATTTGTAATTACATAATATGTGTTAAAAACAAATAAAAATATGTCAAAAATGTAAGTGCCATTTTATCTTGAAATGTTGGTGTTAAAGTGATGGGGATCTTCGAAACACGAGCTTTGATTAACAAGAGCAAGTGTCAAGAATGACACTAAAGCATAACCCTTAAAAAGGGTATAACTGGAAACAAAATAAAAATAAAAATGTATTCTTTATTGATATGAAAAACCAATTGCTTAAGAAGCATTGGAGTGAAATACAAGAGGGGCTGCACCCCTTTATATACACAGCTGAAAGAGGACTCAATAGAGCTGTTGGGCACAGTCCAACAGCTCTATTTAGAGCTGTTGGAATGTGTCAGTCCAACAGCTCTATTGCTAGTCAAGTCTGGACAGGACTTGACTAGCAACAGTCATTCTAGTTCAAACTGAACTAGATGACATAAAGACAAAAAATAAAAATAAAGGAAAAAAAATATAGAAAAGAAAGAAATTAAAAATGTATTTATATATATATATATAATAATATAATATTATTATATATACATATATGTACAGTTTTACATTTTAACACTCCCCCTCAAACTTACGGTACAATGAGCGAAAGTTTGTCTAAGAGAAAGTGAAATCGGGGAGCAGCGAGAGGCTTTGTAAAGAGGTCTGCTAACTGATATTCTGAAGTGACATATGGCAGATCAATTATCCCGTGTAGATATTCCTCTCTGACGTAGTGACAATCCATTTCGATGTGTTTGGTGCGTTCGTGGAATGTTCTGTTACTGGCAATGTAGATCGCACTTTTGTTGTCACAACACATTTGTGAAGCCTTTGTTGCTTCAACTCCCATGTCAGCAAGCAGTCGTCGGAGCCAAACTACTTCCATGGTCGTGGTTGCCATGGCTCTGTATTCAGCTTCGGTGGATGAGAGAGATACCTTCTGCTGCTTTTTACACCTCCACAAGATTAATGATTCCCCTAAAAAGACACAAAAGCCAGTGGTTGAGTGTCTGTTATTGGGATCACCTCCCCAATCAGCATCAGTATATGCAATTAAATCAAGAGAAGAGGAGGAAGATAAGAAAAGTCCTCGTGAAATAGAGGACTTGATGTATCTGATAATACGCATGACTGCTCCCATATGAACAGAAGTAGGAGCATGTTGAAATTGACTTGCTGTATGAACAACATGTGCTATATCTGGTCTGGTAATGGATAGATAGGAAAGTGCCCCGACAAGCTGTCTGTAAGGAGTAGGGTCTGCAAGAAGTTCTCCATCATCAATCTTCATTTTAACATTAACAACTTCTGGAGTGTCAACTTTCTTATCATCAGTAATACCAGACCTGAAAATAATATCAAAAGCAAATTTAGTCTGAGATAATAAATATCCTCTAGGAGAATAAGCAACTTCAATGCCTAAAAAATATCTCAACAAGCCCAAATCAGTCATTTCAAAATGAGATTTAAGAAGTGTTTTGATTGTTTCAACTCCCTGTTTATCGCTTCCGGTGATGATCATATCATCCACATAGAGAAGAAGCACAATGATCCCTGCATCAGAATTCTTAATAAACAAAGCAGTGTAAGTTAAACAGAATTGAAAACCAATATCAATCATAACACGACTAAACCTATCATACCAAGCTTTTGGTGCTTGTTTAAGTCCATAAAGAGCTTTTTCTAAGCGAAGGACTTTACCCTTAGGAATACTTAGACCAGGAGGGGGTTCCATATATACTTCTTCAACTAGCTTTCCATTTAAAAAAGCATTTTTGACATCCATTTGAAAAATAGACCATTTTTTGATAGAAGCTAAGGCAATTAAGGTTCGGACAGTAGTCATACGAGCCACCGGAGCAAAGGTTTCTTCATAATCAATCCCATATTCTTGGGCATAACCTTTGGCTACTAAACGGGCTTTATATCTTTCAAGAGTACCATCACTCTTGGTTTTAATTTTATAAACCCATCGACATCCTATAGTTTTCTTCCCTGGAGGAAGATCTTGAATATTCCATGTAGAAGCCTTTTCAAGTGCATCTAATTCAACTTTCATGGCTTCTATCCATTTGATATCATTTTTTGCTTGAAAATATGTTGATGGTTCTTCATATGAGTGAATTAATGCAATAACTGCCCTATATGTGGGCGAGAAAGACTCGTATGATACAAACTTTTCTGGAGGCCTCGAGATTCGGGATGATTGTCTAGTTGGAATGTTAGAATATTTCTCAAGTGCACATGGAGTATTAGACTCTTGTCGCCTGGAATATTGAATACTAGTATCTTTATGAACTTCTTCATTTTCAACATTAAGATCAATAATTCTTGGATCATCATCAAAGTTACAATCAAGGTCATATTCATCAGATGTTGATGTTAGATCTAGCAAAAAGGAGTACTCAGTGACGTCTTTTAATTTTCTAAAATCAAAGAAGCTCTCCTTTTCAAGAAAGGAAACATTTCTAGACACATATAGTTTATTATTTTTGAAGTCAAAACATCTATAACCTTTCTGGTTTTCAGCATATCCTAAAAAGGCACAGGGAATCGCACGAGGGGAAAGTTTATCAGTTTTGTCAGTAAATATGAAACATTTGCACCCAAATATTCTTAATCTAGAGTAGTCTGGAGAAATGTTCATAAGTTTTTCAATGGGAGTGATATTTTGTAACGAAGAAGATGGCATCCTATTAATGAGATAGGTGGCAGTTAAGGCAGCTTCTGCCCAAAAGTCTTTAGGGACTTGATTTGCTATTAATAAAGTTCTAGTGGTTTCTATAATATGGCGATGTTTTCGTTCTGCCAGTCCATTTTGTTGAGGTGTATAAGGACAAGATCTTTGATGTGTGATGCCATGCAATTTAAGATAATTTTGAAAATCTGTGGATAAAAACTCTCCCCCTGAATCTGTGCGAAAAATAGTAATATCATTTTGAAATTTGTTTTTAACCATATTATGAAAAGTTTGAAAGTATGAAAATACTTCAGACTTATGTTTGAGAAAGTACATCCACGTATGTCGGGAGAAATCATCGACAAAAATAACATAGTAAACAAATCCTCCTTTAGAAATTACTGGTGCAGGACCCCAAACATCCGAGTGTATTAATTCAAGTGGTCTTGAAGAGAAAAAGGTTCTGTTCTGAAATGGTAATCTTTTCATTTTGCCGAGAATACAATCTTTACAATCAAATGATTCAGAGTTACAAAATTTCTCTAGATTTGGAAAATGTTGGATTTTAGCTATATGTGGGTGACCAAGTCTCTTATGCCACAGTTCCAACTCTATTTTTTGAATATTATAACAAAAAGCTTTCTTCGGCATTTCCAAAAAATCCATGTAATAGAGTCCTCCTTCTCTATGGCCTTCCCCAATCAGCTTGCCTGACTGGCGATCCTGTACCCAACAACCATGAGAAGAAAAAGAAATATTACACCCATAATCAGAAATTTGAGATACAGATAAAAGATTTAAATTTAATTTGGGAACATGTCTAATTTCTGGAATAAAAAAATTTTTTGTTTTATAAATTTTTTCAAAATCTCCTATTCCTTCTATTTCAAGAGAAGTCCCATCAGCAGTAAAGACCTTTGACACACTTGTTTTATTTTTAACACATTTGGATAGACTTTGATTATTTGGGGTCATATGAAAAGATGCACCAGAGTCAAGAAGCCAAGAAATTTTACCTAAATCAGAAAAAGATGAGGCTGCTGCGCCGGTTGAAGCTTCAGATGAGGAAGAGGCACCTTTGATGAGAGGCTGAAGGATCTCCATTAGTTGGGCCAGGGAAACTGGTGCATCCTGATCTTTAGGCTCCGATCCAGCAATTGCAGCTCTTTTTTCTCTCAGCTCCTTAAGTTTGGGACATTGTGGCCTGTAGTGTCCCGGTTCATGACAGTGATGACAAATAACTTTCTTCTTATCATAGTCACCATTTTGTCGGTTAAAGTGAGGAGGCCTATATGATCGAACATGATTCCCTGGTCTAGACACGGCTAAAACGGAATCATCTTCAATTTTTAAAGAACCTTTCCGGAGACGATTTTCTTCCATTGTTAACTCTTCAATAGTTTCAACAATAGAAGGAATTTTTCCTCGGTGAAGTAGGGCCGATTTAGTGGTTTCAAATTCCGGCCTTAATCCAGTGATAAACTGGTAAAAATGTTCAACATCGAGTTGTTTCTGACGAAGCTCGATGTCTTCGGCACAATGCCACTTTGGTTCTAAAAGGGAAAGTTCTTCCCAAAGTTCGGACAACCCATTGTAATATTCACGAATAGTTTTGTCTCCTTGTGTCATCATTCGAACTTTTTCTTGGAGGTTGCACACGTGTGCAATATCTTTAAGGGAATACATATTCTTAAGGTATTCCCATGCCTTATCGGCATGATCAAATTTGGCAAGACTTGAGCATTTTTTAATGTCAACGCTATTGATAAGCCATGACATTATCTTCGCATGAGATATTCTCCATTTTTTCCATTTCTTCTCGTATGAGGCAATAGCCTTGATTTTCTCTTCTTCCGATAGAGGGACGTCTTTATCTCCCTCCTTTTTAGTAAGAGATAGCTTAGGTTCCGAATCGGAACCATCCACAATCCCCCATAAGCCTTTTCCCCATATATGGTGCTTCATGATTGAAGCCCATGTTACATAGTTCGTATCGCTTAGTTTCATAGGCATGATGGTGACTTTATCATTGTCATCCATCGATTACAAGGAAAGAAAGAATAGGGATAGAAGAGAAACAAGAAGGAAAATGAGAAAGAAAAAAAAAAAAACAATACAACAAGATGTGAAATCTTCTCCAATGAAGTGATAAAACACTTCTCTTCAAGTGGCGAACACTTTTGCAAACGGGCACGGAAACCGAGGCAGCTTTTCCTCAAGATTTAGTACTTCCGCGGCTCTGATACCATGAAATGAAATGGGGATCTTCGAAACACGAGCTTTGATTAACAAGAGCAAGTGTCAAGAATGACACTAAAGCATAACCCTTAAAAAGGGTATAACTGGAAACAAAATAAAAATAAAAATGTATTCTTTATTGATATGAAAAACCAATTGCTTAAGAAGCATTGGAGTGAAATACAAGAGGGGCTGCACCCCTTTATATACACAGCTGAAAGATGACTCAATAGAGCTGTTGGGCACAGTCCAACAGCTCTATTTAGAACTGTTGGAATGTGTCAGTCCAACAGCTCTATTAAGAGCTGTTGGACTGTGTCAGTCCAACAGCTCTATTGCTAGTCAAGTCTGGACAGGACTTGACTAGCAACAATCATTCTAGTTCAAACTGAACTAGATGACATAAAGACAAAAAATAAAAATAAAGGAAAAAAAATACAGAAAAGAAAGAAATTAAAAATGTATTTATATATATATATAATAATATAATATTATTATATATACATATATGTACAGTTTTACATTTTAACAATTTGTAATTACATAATATTTGTTAAAAACAAATAAAAATATGTCAAAAATGTAAGTGCCATTTTATCTTGAAATGTTGGTGTTAAAGTGATTATCATGATAAAATTGCCAAATTCTCAAAGGAGAAGTGAAAATATTGTGATTAGGGGTGACAATGGGCCGGGTTTGACCTGAACCTGACCCATACCAAACCCTATAGGGTCAGGGTTTGGTGATAAATAAGAAGGCCCAATTTGAATCCGGGTTGGACTTGAAGGGTTCGATTAATATATGGAACCGGGTATGGTTTGTGAAATTTCATACCAGAACTGGGCCCGACTCGAGTTCCAATTAAGATCCACAAATTTTCAATGTAAAAATGATAAAAAAATATTATTTTACCCGGTAAGGTCTGGGCCTGGTTCATGTAATCCTTATAGGATCTGGGTATCATTTCTCTTATGGTGAGTCTGATTAGACCCGGGTCCAGACCCTATACCATAATCTCCAATCAGGTTTGGGTCTGGTTCCACTTGAGTCCGAACCAAACCCGATGCATTGACACCCCTAATTGTGATATTTGTACTGATGGTGGCAAACATTTGTAACCAATTTTTTATGAAGCCACCATGATATTTACTATAAGCAGATGAACAACATGTCAAACTCATTAACATCCACTAAAGGATGTGTAGACTAGCAAATCTTGTTGTACATGATGTGGATTGAGTGCGATAACCAGATTAGCAATGTTATAATATCTTAATGAGGACTCCTAGTTTGAAACACAACTCATGTAGGGTTCCCCCTGTTAATGTAAACACACACACACACACACACACACACACACACACACACACACACACATATATATATATATATATATCCTAAGGGCATTTTAGTCTTTTCACACATGTACAGTTTCTGTATTTATTTTTCCTTTTTTCTGTTTTTCTATTTTTATTTTCTTATTCTTATAATTATTCCCAGCCTCAAGGGCTTATTGGGAACTCCCCCGAAAGAGTTGTGGGACTCTATCCAATGGCTACATTTCTAGCCGTTGGCAACGACTCCTTTGAGCCTCCACAATGTGTATAAATATGGGGGTTAGCCCCCATTCCTTGTATTACTTCTTGAAGGGATTATTCCCCAATAATATTCATTATTTTATGAGTGTTCTCAGTCCTTAGTGCCTTATTCTTGTATTTTCATGTGTTGACCCATAAGAGGCCTTATCTCTAGGTGTTCTCTTTCCCATAAGTGGCACACCAAAGCATTTACTTCAGTTTGTGACACCCCCTGCTTTCATTCAGAGATACAGTACACATGCACACACACTTAGTATAGGTTACACCCTGGTCGAGAATCTAATTCTAGATTCTAACTGTGTAACATGATCTTCCTGATTCTTTTGTGTCGAGAAGACCTGTGATAAATAGGAAACATTCTTTTACTCCATGCACATCGTATTCGAAAAAGGGGGTAAATGTGCTATTTATAAATTTGTTCACTTGGACAAAAACTTGGTCAATTGCATGTATGGATCATTTTCTAGTGAATGCCAATGTTTTCAAGACCAAAACTTAGTAAAAGTTGGAGTTTTAGGCTAACATCTGGAATTCAGATTGAAGACTAAGGTCTAGCATGCATTTTCTGTCAGTCCATCTTTACATATATATACATACATACATACACACAGGCACGTGCAAACACACTCACACATTTGTTTATATCTTGGTATGTTGAAGATATCATGTTATTAGTGCTATAAATACAAAAATGATTTAAAAGAAGACACACTATTTTTGGAATATCTTTTATTGATGATCTTTAAAAAATGATTTTATATTATTTTTGGCTTTCTTTTATCTTTATTTTTTTATCTCTATTTTAATGAAGCTTGGTTAACTGTTTTTAGGCAATTTAGTGACCGTTATTATTTTTGATATGCTGGATGTCATGCATGCTTGAAGTCTGAGCATTTTTTTTAGATCGACCAGTACTTCAATTATGCATTGTACAAGCAAATAACTTACTCAGTTTCATCTGACAGGGTTTTTCTCTTCTAAGTGCATCGGCTGAATGCATGGTGGATGCATATTCAATAATCTTGGAGCACATAGAAGGAACAGAAATGGTATTATTTGTTTAAAAATTTGTGCCATTTTTATGTTACTATAAGTTTGATTAAAATAATTTTTGGCAGTATGGTTGATAGTTATGCATTTAGGAAGTATGAATTTGAATGAAGTTATATTCCTTTTCTCAAACTGGTTTTTGCACATAACCATTGATGTGGACATGTTGACTTATTTAGTGGGAATTTTGGTATTGTGATTAGATTGTTTTATTGCAACGACGACTTTGAAGAGAAACAGCCTTGTGTGTGTTACTGTAAATTGTTATTTTTTTAAGGATTTGTTTAGTTACAGTTTTGGTATTGTGTTTTGATGGTCTTGTTGCTTCAGACTTTGAAACAGTCTTTCATCTTCCAAGTGAATCAAAATGTGAAAAATAGTCTGATCATGATTTTCTTGTTGGGTATTTCTTTGTCAGTTTGATGTAGAAGGGTAAGACAATTGTTTCACCCAAGACTGACGATTTTTGTCTGCATAACACAATAACATCAGGTTTCGAGTGATTTATGTAATTTGTACATTTTGTTATGCTAACCCCTTAAGAGTAAAGAAACTTAATGGTTCTTCAAGTTTTGGTTGATGTAGAATGGGCTTTAAGTGAAATTAAACTCGTCTATTGATCATAGTCTGAAAATTTAGTGATTCATGACTCAGCAACCCCTTTGTTCTTGACTCATGACTTGGCCAGGTCAACCCAGTGGATCAGCTGGATTCTGCTAACTTTTTTTTTCTATATAAAAACAATATATGTCATAGAGTAGAAAAGAATTTATGTGCAATGACAAAAAATATCTGTGACATCAATTATTAACATGTAACTAACAATTAGATAACATTTAATGTCACGGGCATATAAAGAATAAATTCAGTGTTTTATGTTTCACCATGCTGCTATATCAAACATCATAATCAACTAATTATTATGATGTATAAACTTATAAAGCAATCAAGATCTTCAATGTAAAAACAATCTAAAATAATAACTAAAAGCAATTGGAATAATCACTGGAATGCTACGTTTCAATGAAAACTAATATGAGAATGGTTCATGTACAATTTAATGACATACAACTCTATTTTTGTCCTCATCATTCCTATATATGATGTTAATCATGTGTAATTAAAACCTGAAAAAGTGAAGATATTAAAGGTTGATATTGCAGGTTGGGTCAACTGACTGGGTTGACCCAATAGAAATATTGACTCGGTTGATGCAGACTTCACTGTGTCAACCTGTTGGGCTTTTAAGCCATGCTATTAGCCATTACCTATTAAGTTTTTTATTGAGGCATGACAATCATGTTTGGGCGGGTTATTTGCAAGCTTACATTTGATTCCATTTAGATTGTTCTCTTCTTTTCCTGTTTTCACCAATTTCTATCTGATGCACCACTTGTTCTTGCCCATTCCAGTCTGTTCTTGAGGTTCAAGAGGTTGGAGCAGATCTTCTAGAAGCAATCTTGTCTTCTTATAGTGGTTGTTGTGGCCAATATGCTGGGATTGAAGTGCTCATCACACTGTCACAGAGACTGCTTCTTGTCCAAAGGAATCGTGGCTTGAGATACATGCCGAGAATTTCTTCTGCCATAAATTTTTTGTTCTTTATACTCACCAAAGCTGAGTTTGAGCATGAACAGCTTGCAATATTGAAATTTTCAGTTATGCTGTTGGACTGGAGAAATGAATATGGTATATTTCTCTCTCTTGCTTATCTGGGTAATAACATTTACTGCTTTCTAGCATTTCTGTTTCTCTTTCACATGTCACGTGCACTTGTGTGTATCCACAGGGGCGTGCACATGCACACACATGAATATATATTTGGTGCACCTGACACCATAAAGATAATGCTATGTTACAAACTGTACTTAAAACTACCATGGAAGGGGAGATGTCAAGTTCACTTGACAGCAGTCAATGTTAATTGCTTGATGGTCTGTGCTCAGTAGCCTTCATAATTATATACTTGCCTGTTTGACTGTCCATGTGCAGTGGACCAGTCCTAACGTGTATGTGCATGTGTGAATGTGTTTATGTGTGGGGTGGGGGTGCACATATATAGAGTCGTTTATGTATATGCATGTGAATGTATGTGTTTATACATGTGCTCTCAAATTGTTTACAGAAAAAGTCAAGTTCAAAGCCTTGCCTTCTTTCTATCCCTAATTTAGGCAGAGTTTATTTAGTATGTATTGAGATATTTGTGATATTGGATTTTTTTTTGTAAGATGTAGGGGTGTTTTATTTGTCATTAACTTGAATGGCACCATCATTTGAATTCTTAATCTGAGTTGGGTTTAAGCAGGTATATTCAGGGTTGTAAGTAGCGTATCATTACCCATATCGGTCGGGCCCAAAGTTGTATGTATCATAGCATATCATAAAAAATCATATTTTTTTTAATAAATTTTTTCTCAAGATTTCAAAAAATAAAAAAATCAGAAAAAATCAGCAAAAATTCTAGAAAAATCGTTACACATGAAACATTGATGAATTACACAAAATACAACCATAAAATCACATATGAAGTACTTATGTCTCTATGAGCTGCACAAGACTGTAAAAATGTCTTGGTGCACAAAGGCACAAAAAAGAGAATTTGAAACAAGTGTTCACAAAGGCACAACACATAAAAGAGAATACAAATGCTCAAAGGCATAAAAAAAAAGAATCTTTGTTGAAGTGAATGAGAGCTTTTGCTAAAAAGCTTGAAGAATACAAGGGGATTCACCCTTATTTATAATACACAAGGAGCCTTGGAGGGGATCCAAAATAGACGTTGGAGGCCCTCCAACAGTCATAAATCTGATTGTTGGAGGGGTTCCAATGTCTATGATGTGGGCCCCTCAAAGGTGTAAAAGGAAATAAAAAATAAAATTAAAAAATAAAAAGCTAAATTATATACATATTTAAAAAGATGAATATGCGTAGGAGAAAAAGATAGATTTACTCTTATCGGGTATGACAAAAGGAATATATATATATATATTTTAACACCCCCCCTCATGCTTACAGTGTGATGACCGAAAGTTTGCTAAGGAGAAAATGGAAACGAGGAGAACAAGGCACCTTAGTGAAAAAATCAGCCAGTTGATATTCTGATGTCACGTAAGGTAGATCAATGACATTCTTTAGATATTCTTCTTTAACATAGTGATAGTCCATCTCGTTATGCTTCATGGACTCATGAAAAGTGTGATTCTTTGCAATATATATAGCACTTTTATTGTCACAGCATAACTTTGTAGGTCCTTGAACACAAACTCCCATATCTTTCAGTAACTGTCGAATCCAAATAATTTTCGTGGTGGTGGTTGTCATGGCTCGATACTCAGCCTCTGTAGAAGATAGATATACCTTCTATTGTTTCTTACATCTTCACGAAACCAAAGATTCACCTAAAAAGATACAAAAGCCAGTGGTGGAGTGACGGTTATTTGAGTCACCTCCCCAATCAGAGTCGGTGTAAGCAATTAAATTTAACTCAGAAGATGAAGATAGAAATACTTCCTTATTTATGGATCCCTTCATATATCTGATAATCCGAAGAACACTCATATGAACTGATGTAGGAGTAGGTTGGAATTGACTTGCAACATGCACTACATGAAAGATATCTGGCCTGGTAATACTAAGATACAATAATGAACCAATGAGTTGCCTGTAAGGAGTAGGATTTTCTAGAGGAATCCCATCATCAATCTTCATCTTTGTTCCTACTACTTTAGGAGTATCAGAAGTTTTGTCATCTGAAATACCTGACTTGTCAATGACCTCACAAGCAAGTTTAGTTTGGGATAAAAAATAACCCCTGTGAGAATATGCAACTTCAATGCTAAAAAAATATGCCAAAAAACTTAAGTTTGACATTTCAATTTTTTCGGTTAGAGTAGATTTGATACTTTTGATTCCTATTACATCATCACCTCTGATCAACATATCATCAGTATATAATAACAAAATTACAATACTTATATTAGAATTCTTGACAAATAGAGCAATGTCAGTATAACATGAAACAAAACCATTTTCTACCATTATATTGGTAAATCGATCTTACCGAGCTTTGGGAGCTTGCTTCAAATCATATAAAGCTTTTCAGAAATGAAGAACTTTACCTTTAGGCACATTCATACCCGGAGGAGCATCCATATAAACTTCTTCATGTAAATCTCCATTTAAGAAAGCATTTTTAACATTCATTTGATATATGCTTTATTTTTTAATAGATGAAATTGTTATTAGGCACCTAACAGTAACCATTCGTGCAACCAGAGCAAAAGTTTCATCGTAATCAATACCATATTCTTGACTATACCCCTTGACAACAAGATGGGCTTTATATCTTTCACGAGACCTGTCACTCTTGGTTTTAACTTTGAAGACCCACCTATATCCTATTGTTTTTGGAATTCGCAAGTTTTGGCTTTCTTAAGGGTTCTAAGTTCATTATCCATTGCATCTCTCCGTTCTATCATTTTTATGGCTTCTTTAAAGTTTTTAGGTTCTATATAAGAATGAATAACACTAAGACATGCTCTATGTTTTGGTGAGAAAGATTCATAGGAAATAAATCTAGAAGGATTTTTTCTAGTTCTCTCAGTTCTACGAGAATTATTTATTGAGCAAGAAGGTTCACTGGATTTACTATATTTTTCAATTGCACTTCTAAAATTGTTTTTATCTCTATGTGTATAAGTAATAAGATCACTAGATGTTCTTTCTTCTATAGGATGATCAATAGGTTGATAAAAAGAATGGTTTTTTTCAACTATATTTTCTTTTTCACTAAAATCATTGAGCTCATCATCGCTAAAAATATCATCATCTCTAGATAGTAACTCAAACAAGAAAGAGTAATCCATATTCTCTTTATGGGATTCACCTTCTTCAAAACCACCAACATTTTATAAGAAAGTCACATTCCTAGAAACATATAGTTTATCGTTCTTAACATCGTAACATCTAAATCTTTTTTGATTTTTGGAATATCCAAGAAATGCACAAGAAATGACTTTTGGTGAGAGTTTGTCATTTTTGTCGGTAAAAACAAAACATTTGCATCTAAAGATTCTTAACCTATTGTAGTCGGGTTCCTTTTGATTTAAAATTTCAAAATGTGAAGTTTTGTTTAGATTTTTTGAAGGAAAGCGATTTATGAGATAAATTGATCCAAGAGCCGCCTCATCTCAAAATCTTTTAGGAATGTTTTGAGAAATGAGTAAAGTTCTAGTTGTTTCAATAATATGCCTATGTTTTCTTTCAGCTGGACCGTTTTGTTGAGGTGTTTTTGGACAGGATCTTTGATGAACTATTCCATGGTTTTTAAGATAATTTTTAAAATCATTTGAAAGATACTCTCCTCTAGAATCGGTCTTAAGAATATTTAAATTACCATTAAATTGATTTTTAATCATCATATGATATGTCTTAAACAACGCAAAGACCTCATGTTTATGTTTAAGAAAATATATTCAACAAAATCTAGAATAATATCAACAAAAATAACATAATAAGCAAATCCTCTTTTAGATATCACGGGTGCTGATTCCCATACATCGAGTGCACAAGTTCAAAAGGTTTGTTTATAAACATAGATCTTTGTTCAAAAGACAAGCTTCTCATTTTTTTAAGAATGCAATCATTACAAGTGAAGTTACTTTTACAAAGATCCTTAACAAAATGCAAATAAGAAAACTTGCCGACATTAGGATCTCCAAGTCTTTTATGCCAAACATTTATATCTTTATGTTGGGCAATATTATAAAAAGCTATGTCACATGGGTGCGGGTGCGACACGGGTGCGGCACAATTTTAAAATTTTTGGACACGGGGACTCGACAAAAAAAAAAAAAATATAATTTTATATATATATAATTTTATTTTATTTTTAAAATGCCACAGTCACAGTCTGTGACTGTGCACACTGCACATACTGTGCACACTGCACATACTGTGCACACTGCACATACTGTGCACACTGCACATACTGTGCACAGTCTGTCACAGTCTGTGACTGCAACATTGTGCCTCTTTTTATATATATATTTTTAAATAAAAAATATAAAAAATTGGTTTTTTAGGGACATTTTTGGACTCGGTCAAAGTTGACCGAGTCTAAAATGTGGACGGACTCGACCTGGACTCGTTGACCGAGTCTGGCTCGGCGTTGACCGAGTCCGCGCCGAGTCCGAAGCCGCACCCGAGTCCGCACCCGTGTCGGGGCATGTCGACTCGGGTGCGGCACCTCCTTAGCCGAGTCCGTGTGACATAGATAAAAAGAATGTTTTGAAATTTGTAGAAACTCCATATAGTAGAGATCTTTTTTTCTAGAGCCTTCTCCAATCAACTTCACGATCCTGTACTTAACATTTATTTGATGATAACTTAACATCACATTCATGGTTCGAGAGTTGAGAAACCGAAAGCAAGTTTAAATTTAATTTTGGTATAAATCTAACTTTTGGAATAAAGAAATTGTGTTTTTCAAAATTTCTAACTCCTTTGATTTCAAAAGAAGCACCATTAGCGATTGAAACAAACGATAAAAAAATATTTTTTGAATATTCGGAAAGTGCAAAAAAATTGAGTTATATGAAAAGAGGCACCCAAATTTAAAAGCTAAGAGATCTTACCAGGAGGAGAAGACATAGCGGCATCGGAAATGGATCCTTTAAGTATGGGTTGAAGAGCCTTCATGATTTGACTCAATGACAATGCCCCATTGTTGGAAGCAGATGGATTCTCTTCTCTTTGTGTTTGAAATGTGGTAGACATGGCTACCTTCTTCTTTCACTTAGGACAAACCGGCTTAATGTGTCCCAGTTATTTACAAAAGTGACAAATAATTTTTTCATACTCCCTTCCTTGATTCCATCTTTTACTTTGTCCTTCTTCTTCTCTTTGATTTTGATTTTGATCTTTGTTGAAATGGGGAGGCTTATATGATTTTAAATTGCTTTCGGGTCTAAAGACGACATAAGCACCTTCATTTTTATCTTTATTTGAAGGTATGGCAAGAACACTTGGGTTTGATTTACTCATTCCCAAACGGGTCTCTTCTCTGCTTAATTTAGTAATAACATCTTCAAGGAGAGGTGAAGTAAAAGAAGATAGGAGAGAAGATCTTATTTGTTCAAATTCGAGTCTAAGCCCATTTAAAAAATTAAAGAACCAATCTTCTTCCAATTGTTTAAGGCGAAGCTCAATGACTTCTCCACTCCACTTTGGTTCGAGCATAGCAAGCTCATCCCAAATAGAAAACAATTTAGTGAAATATTCTCTAATGGTTATTTTGCCTTGTTGGAGAGTCAAAGCTCTCTTTTGAAGATAATACTTGTGACATAAGTCTCTTGAGGTATACATCCTCTCAAGATATTCCCACACTTGAGATGCTCTTTTGGATTTTAAAATATTTGCATTGATCCTTGTCTCAACCGAAGAAAAAATACATGATAGGATTTTATAATTTTTCATCTCCCACTCTTCATGCTTTTTGCTATATTCCTCAAGTGCTTTAGTTCTTTCTTCTCCATCAAAAATCTTTATTTTTCCTTTTTCAACCATCGTAATCTTTGGCTCCGGTTTCGGTATTGAACCTTGGATGTACCCCCAATGTCCCTTACCTTTGATGTGAGCTTCCATATTTTCGGCCCAAACATGATAGTTTGACCCATTGAGTTTGAAACCAAGAGAAAAGTGAGAATCTTTTTCCGCCATGGGAGAAGTTTGTATGATACACAAAGAGAGACTTCAAGAGTAGATGCACTTACCGCAACGAGTCTTTGAGGCTTACTTGATATGGTGTGCTTCACTAGAAATGAGTTGTAAGAGCTCTCCAGGCCAAAATGTAAGAAAAAAGAATGAGCACGATTTTCGAGGAGACCACTGAGATGATGCAAATCACGAACAATCCTTTTAGAAACCTTGCTCTGATACCATGTAAAAATGTCTTCAAAGAGACAATGTGCACAAAGGCACCAAGTCTTCAACGTGTGATGTGTGCACAAAGGCACAAAAAAGAGAATTTGAAACAAGTATGCACAAAGACACAACACATAAAAGAGAATACAAATGCTCAAAGGCATAACAATAAAAAGCATCTTTATTGAAGTGAAGGAGAGCTTTTGCTAAAAAGCTTGAAGAATACAAGGGGATTCACCCCTATTTATAATACACAAGGAGCCTTGGAGGGGCTCCAAAATAGACGTTGGAGCCCCTCCAACGGTCATAAATCTGATTGTTGGAGGGGTCCCAACGTCTATGATGTGGGCCCCTCTAAGGTGTAAAAGGAAAGAAAAAATAAAAAAGATAAAAAGAAAATAAAAAAATAAAAAGCTAAATTACATACATATTCAAAAAGATGAATATGCGTAAAATGGAGAAAAAGACAGATTTACCCTTATTGGGTATTATAAAAGGAATACATTTATTGGGTATTATAAAAGGAATACATTTCTTTATATATATAGATACATATGCATATATATATATATATATATATAGAGAGAGAGAGAGAGAGAGAGAGAGAGAGAGACTATATTTTAACAAAGACCATCAAACATCAACTAATATAGATAATCTTGCATGCATATCTCACAAGAACAATGCAAAATATGATGACAATAGTTGCACTTGATGTTCAATCGGTTGTCACTCACTACTTGAGTGCCCCATTGTCATGCCGGATCATCTAATGCCATCTTCCCCCAAAAAAATTAAATAGGAAGCAAAAAATATGGATTTGTTACCTTATCCTACTCTAAGTGAAAAAGAAGATGAAAATGCACTCTTATGTGAGAAATCCGCAAAAGCCTCTCCCTTGCGCATGAATCGGCGGCACCCAAATCACTCTCACACCTCTTAGGGTGCGTGGGCTCTCCTCTAAAGGCCTCTACACAAAAGAGAGAATCGGCCATAGAGAGGTCTTTAAAACCTAAAAAAGTCGAGTTTCAACCTTTTTAAAGTGCGACAGACACGTGTCGTACAATACACCCTGTATCATACGATATAGGGTTGTATCATATGATACAACCGATACGGATACGATGCACACTCACGTATCGAGTTAGGCCGTAGTTATAATACATATCGTATCATATCATACGATAAAGTATGGTACTTACAACATTGGATATATTAGATAAAAAAGAGACAAGAGTTTTTCTGTTTATTATATGCCCACTTTTATGGTTGGTTTACTTCTATATGGCTTCTCAATATAAGATTTTAGTTTAGTCTTCTTGTGGGGAGAGCAGCGTCCTGATGTGGCTGTGCATTCTCTGTGTGACTGTTTCTTCTAAAGATTTTTCTGAATTATCTTTAAAGATCTGTAGGCCTGTGTAGTTATACACTGCCGGTCCCAAGCCCGGATAAAGGAGGAGGGTTGCGGTAGGCCTGTGACAGCCAGCATAAAAACTTTGTCATATCCTATGAAAATGAACCAATATGAGAATTTCGTTGGGGAGTTCCCTACTGAGCGACGCGCTGTACTCTCTAGGCCCGGAGGCAGTGATAAATGTGCAAGGGTTGCTAGGTCGTCGCCCAGAAGCGACGCGTCACACCGGCGCCCGGGTGTGGTGTCAAATAGGCAAGGGTTCCCTCACTTTGTTGGACGGGTGGGGGTAAAGAAGTTAGTCCAAGACCATAAAATTAGGTTAGCCACTTGGAACATAGGGTCTTTAACTGGTAAGTTGGTAGAGTTAGTAGATGTTATGTGTAGGAGAAAGATTGATATTTTATGTCTTCAAGAGACCAAATGGGTAGGTGAGAAAGCTAAAGTGATAGAACCTTGGGGATATAAGATTTGGTATACAGGAATAAATAGGAATAGGAATAGGAATGGAGTAGGGATTGTTATGAGTCGTCAGTTTATAGATAATGTAGTTGAGGTCCGTAGGAAGGGTGATAGAATTTTACTTATTAAATTAGTATTAGGTACGGATATTATTAATATTATTAGTGTTTATGCACCTCAAGTAGGTTTAGATGATTCCATTAAGCATCAATTTTGGGAAGATTTAGATGGAGTAGTACAAGAGACATCCTATGGAGAAAAGTTTTTCATCGGCGGTGACCTTAATGGACATGTAGGCATTAGTAGGGATGGATTTGAGAATATCCATGGAGGCTATGGTATAGGAGAAAGAAATGAAAGTGGAGAAAGGATTTTAGATTTTTGTTTGTCCTATGATATGATCTTAGCAAACACTTGGTTTAGGAAGAGGGAGTCTCACCTAGTAACATTTAAAAGTGGGGTTAATACGAGTCAGATAGATTTTTTCCTACTTAGAAAGAGAGATAGGGGTTGTTGCATCGATTGTAAGGTTATACCAGGAGAAAGTGTAGCTACACAACATAGAGTCTTAATTTTAGATCTTAGAATTAGACAATGCCGCAAAAGGGATAGACATAGGATAGATCCTAGAATTAAGTGGTGGGCACTGAAAGGAGCTAAACAAGGAATGTTTGTAGAGCAGGTAGTTAAGGAAGTTGATTGGTGTCTCGAGGAGGATTCAGAATCAATGCGGAATAAGATAGCGGGTGGTATGAGAAAAGTAGCTAAGGAGGTATTGGGTGAGTCTAAAGGCGGTGCACCACTAGGTAAGGATACATCATGGTGGAACGAGGATGTCAAATTAGCTATTAAGGTTAAAAGAGAGTGTTATAGAAATCTAAGTAAGAGTCGTGATAATGAGAATTTGGAGAAGTATATGATAGCAAAGAAGGAAGCTAAAAAAGTTGTTCGAAACGCGAGGGCTAAGGTATATAAGGAGGTTTATGACAAGTTGGATACCAAAGAAGGCGAGAAGGATATTTATAGGCTTGCAAAGATGAGAGATAGGAAATCGAAGGATTTGGGTATGGTTAGATGTATCAAAGATGAAACGCAAAGGGTTTTAGTCAAAGATGAGGAGATTAAGGAGAGATGGAAAGATTATTTTGATAAGCTATTTAATGATAGTCATGCTCAAGATCTTGGAGACTTCTCCATTCCTTTTCATGAGATAAATCGTGACTTCATGCGCAATATTCAAAAGAAAGAAATTGCAGAGGCTTTGAAGAAAATGAAATCAAGAAGGGCAGTTGGCCCAGATGGTATACCTATCGAGGCTTGGAAATGCTTGGGAGAGAAAGGTTTAGAATGGTTGACAAATCTTTTTAACTTGATTTGGCGAACAAATAAGATGCCTAATGAGTGGAGGAAGAGTACTTTGGTGCCTTTATATAAGAATAAGGGTGATATACAAGATTGCACAAACTATCGTGGTATAAAACTCATGAGTCATACTATGAAACTTTGGGAGAGGGTGATTGAGTCTAGGTTGAGGAAGGTTGTCATGATATCGGAGAATCAATTTGGTTTTATGCCTGGAAGATCAACTATGGAAGCTATACATCTTCTTAGACAACTTATTGAAAGATATAGAGAGAGGAACAAAGATTTGCATATGGTTTTTATTGATTTAGAGAAGGCATACGATAGAGTACCTAGGGACGTTCTCTGGTGGACAATGATGAAGAAAGGTGTTTCTCTCAAGTACATTAGTATAATTAAAGATATGTATGAAGGAGTAGTAACCAATGTCCGCACTTGTGGAGGGGTGACAACCAATTTTCCGATAACGGTTGGGTTACATCAAGGATCTGCTTTAAGCCCTTTCCTATTTGCGATAGTGATGGATGAGCTTACGAGATCAATTCAAGAAAATGTACCATGGTGTATGTTGTTTGCTGATGATATTGTTTTGATTGATGAGTCTAGAGCTGGGGTTAATGCTAAGTTAGAATTATGGAGACAGACATTGGAAGCTAGAGGTTTTAAGTTGAGTAAGAGTAAGACTGAATATATGGAATGTCGGTTTAGTAAGCAACGAAGTAGGGATGGGAGTGTAGTGAAGCTTGGTGAGCAAGATATACCGGTGAATGATTATTTCAAATATTTGGGATCCATCATTCAAAAGTATGGAGAAATTGATGGAGATGTAAATCATAGGATAAAGGTTGGGTGGATGAAATGGAAAAGTGCTACTGGAGTGCTGTGCGATCGTAGAATGCCATTGCGGTTGAAGGAAAAGTTTTATAGGACGACTATTAGACCCGCTTTACTATATGGTACGGAATGTTGGGCTGCCAAGAGACATCATATTCAAAAAATGAGTGTAGCTGAGATGCGGATGCTTAGATGGATGTGTGGAAATACAATAAAAGATAAGATTCGGAACGAAGAGATACGTAAGAAGGTAGGTGTTGCACCCATTGAAAATAAGATGCGAGAGAATCGTTTACGGTGGTTTGGACATATTCGGCGAAGGCCTAATGATGCTCCAGTTAGAAGGTTGGAGAAATGGGAAAATATATTAGTTAAAAGAGGTCGGGGTAGGCCTAGGAAGACTTGGATGGAGATGATAGGAAAGGATATGAATGCTTTGAACCTCACCGAGGACATGGCGTTGGATAGAAATGATTGGAGGAAAAGGATTCATGTGGAAGACCCAAAATGAATTTCTTTTTTGGTTCATATCGCTGACCCCAATTGTTTTGGGATGAAGGCGTAGTTGTTGTTGTTGTTGTATCTTTAAAGATCTGTAATGAGTCCATTCATTTGTATTCACGTCACATTTGCTTATGTTTTTGATGTTCTTGTGTTCTCTCTGATAATAATTGTGTACTCAAGCTCACCCTTTTATTCTGCTTCCAGTTGTGCTTTAATTTTATATTATGGTTGTTGATGCATGCAAATGTCACATTTCTCTTGCAGAATCAAACAAGACAAATGACAGTTTTTTTTATTTACGAGAGGAGTTTTTATTCATTTTTCCTGCAATTCATCTCATGGCATCTCCTGCTAAGTCTATTAAAGCGGCTGCATCTGATTTACTTGTCACCTTGGAGAGGCTAATAACAGATTTGTTGGCTTCAGCGAATAGATTCTCAGTCAGCAATGAGAGATTTCTTCATATTGCAAAACCTGAATTTGTTGCCCACAATTTTTTGCATCATTTGTTGCTTCAGGTTCTTCCAATTCCTGTCGCAGTGCTGATTTTAGTTTTTCAATGTTACTTATCTTAGTGATTCATCTTCTAGAAAATTCTTTTGCCCCAAGACGCACACACATATATGTGTGTGTGCGTGGATACTATTGTGAGCTTGGTGAAGTATCTTGGGGCGTGTCTTTCTTGAATGGCATGGAATTAGCTGTTTGATGACTGGTTGCTCTCTCTCTCTCTCTCTCTAGTATGTAAACACATGCATAGACGACACACACATGCAGATGCATATGCTTGAGCACATCTGTATGAGCAAACTAACTAGGTGTTAGATCAGTTATACAGTTGAGCTTATGTTTACGTTCTCATGTTCATGCACATTGAAAATATTTGATGATTATTGACTTTGCACAATTTCAGTGCATTATATCTGGTTGCATATACATGCTGAGGATTATGTCACACAGTCACTTCACTTAGCACGTGTATCCTGTCTTTACACGACACAGCATTACACATTGTGGACACTCCAGAATGCTTTATGGTTACATTCAAATCAGTTTCAAGTGCGGTCAACATTGTGTCATTAACTTTATCTATTTCTTTTCATGATCATGTTTACTTATTTTGTATTCAGTTGAATCCTACTTTTTATACATACATGCATACATATATGTGTGCATACAACCATGTCCCTGTGTCCTAATTTTGAGAATTATCATATCGTACCAAGCATACCTACATGGTATCCCATTCCTGTGTCCCTATCCATGTGACATAGGTTAAGGACATTTTATATGATATCTTATGTTTTATCCTTATTTTGTCAATTATTATTATAATTTTTTTGTTTTCAGGATCCATTGCATTCAGTAAATGCTTACTGCTTAAGTGCTATTCACAAAAGAGAGTTTGACAACAGTGAATATTGTGATAAATCACATGCGTGGCTTGCTGAACTAAGGGGCCACTTGTCAACGGCTGTTGAAAAACCAAAGCCTGTCTCTCAATCCCAAGATTATCTGATGACAGGTTAGCCACTAATTTAGTTAGTGTCTGGGTTCTGCATTTATTGGGAGATTGAAGAAGTGTTGGAAGTCTGGATCTTTTCACGACCTAGAAAGTCATGCTTTTGCAAATATGATATTCTAAACAAATTGTAAATTGCTAGCTAAAAAATGTGAATAAAAAATGCATCAGCCTTTGTGTGCACCCTATTTGTCATATTCCTACTGAAAATCCAGAAAAGAAAATGAACTGCACATAATAAAAGCAAATGAATTGCTTGCAATTCAATTTATGCATGCATGTGAAGATCCATTTGGCAGGTTTTATATGTGCACACGTGCATATATGTGTGTATTTAGACATGATATGGAAGATTAAAGTGGGAAGCAACGGCTGTAATTTTTTGCTAAATTGGAAGCAGGAAAAAATTATATTAATCTTGAAATTGGCAAATTCTTCTTAAGCTTTTACCATGAAGTGGAAACCAAGCAATATAGAAAAAAATGTGTGAACTGATATTTGTAGCTTCTGAAATTTCAACCTTTATATAGCAAAATGGCATTTGACAGGTACTTAAAAAATGATTAATATATTGTTACATCAAAAGATGCAAATTGATGTGACCTTTAACACAGCCAATGAGTTGGTGCTTTATGATAAATTTATGATTTTTGAAATTCTTTTCATCCCCTAATTGAGAGTTTTGCTCTCTTTTTGTCCTCTATATTCATCTTCATCTTACATTCAAATCCTTAAATATTCCAAGTGGTGCTCGAGCTTCTCTAGCTCTTAGTTTCTCCAAATGCTCACACCAAGTTATTTTGTGATTGCCTTCCCTTTCAAACGATGACTGGAGTTACTGGCAGATAGAAAAGCTGAAATATAAACATAAAAACATAAAATAGTTGTAACGGCTGCTAATTTGAGGTACTTGCTGAAAAGATGATAAAAAGGGGAATTCTTAATACTTTATTGACCAATGACAGTAGTCGTGAAGGATGTGTCTTGGTGGATTGGTGACTATTGGAGGTACAAAAGAGTGAGGATGAACTCTTGCAACTTATGTGTGCTTTTCAGATTTTTTCTTATGGAATCAGGAAGTTCACCAAAGTGAAATGAGCAATAATCTTCGTTTGTCCTAATGATACTTTAACTGGTGCACACCCAGGTGAGCTTCTTTCCATGAGGATCTGCCAAATTCAACCAAATTTTCACTACAGTCACTGTCCATGGTATCATGTCATATAGTTAAAAAAAAATTGTGGTTTTAAATGATTCACAATTACAGAAAGGCAGACAATAATGCCAACGATAAACAGCTACGAATTGAAAGTGAAATATAAATGGAAATCACTTGGTGAATAAAAGGCCACAAGTTCCTTTTTCAAAAGAAAACACCCATAAATATTCTGTCCATGTTTCCTTGATTTACATTTCTGATACGGAAAGCAAATCTTCCAAATAGAAATCCAAAAAATGAAGAATATTTACTCCTAAAATAGCTTTCTTTGGTGGTGTAAAGTCTTTGCACAGGTACAAGTAAATATCTTACAGCTAATTAAAATTCAAACAGTTCACTAAATTAATCGGAAGTTGACAGAGTATTGGTGGTTTTGTAGGCTCATCAAATTAATCACATACAACATAATATGGATTTCTAGCCAGTTCAGGTCTTGAAACATGCTTTTCTCGACTGTTTCTTGTATGAAAAGTTCTATCCACTTTGATACAATTTACAAGTTGCAGGTTTATGTCAGCATTAGTGACTCATAAATTTCAAGTGACCTTAAGGTTGTCTTGAAATAAAACGACCTAAATTGCATAAACTTTGCTGATTCACATAGATTGAGCTGGATCATCATGTGATTGATATCAATTTTAAGTACGTGTTGAGCTGCAGTGCAGCTGATTTGTAGATTGTTACACCACTGGATCAAGGTGTTATATGTAGGTCTTGAATCACATTATCATTCAGTGATATCTTTTCTATTCCTTAATGTAGGGATGCCGTTCTTGCTTGGTGCTGTTGTCTCTGTTTTAGTCACGCATCAAAATCTTCAGCTCTCTGCTATTGATACTTTGGCTTCTATTGGGAAAGTGGATCAGAGATTAGGTCTTTCTCTGCTGCTGGTCGTCCTCTTCTACAGTAGAATCATCTGCACTAATAGAAGGCAACCACCTGAAATTTTGGTAACTTGTGAATATTACTCCCCCCCCTCTCTCTCTCTCTTACATGCAAAATGTAATCATAACTATTTGCTTGCAGATAAGTTTGTATAAATGTTATTGGGTAGTCCTGTGTCATATTGATCCGGTTATCCTGTTCGTTTTTTTTTTTGGGCAGCTCAAACTCTTGAGTGTTCTTCCATCACTGGCATCACACTCTGCTGTGGCACCACTGATTATTCAGATGATATCTCCAATGCTTTGCAAGGATGTGAACCCGTATGGTATCTTTTATGAATGTTATCATATCCTGGTCATCTGCTGGCCTCTGCAACTTTATATATATATATATATATATATATATATATATATATATATATATATAAACTTTTTTGGGTTTGCTGCTGTTAAAAATTTTGCGTACATTTGAAAAAAAAAGAAACATTATCTTGCATGTTGCGGGCATTAACTTGCAGTTATTGTAAAAAAACTGCTTGTAATGGTCTATGGCTGTGTTGAAATGTGTTATTTATGTTAAAAACACAAACAAAACTAAGTAAGAACATTCCCATTCTCATAAATTGTAAGACATGGTTTGCGTTTTCTGCTTTATGTTCTTTGTGCAAGTGTTACGTCTCCAACCACCACAAATCTTTATGGATGTGTACTATTTATTGTTTATTACTGTATCATCATGTTCCATTACTTTCATGGTGTTTTTGTTTTATTTTTTTCGCTTATTTATATTTTTAAAGCTTACTTGTCTTTGTGCTGTACTTTTTTATGCATCTGTGATCTTAAATCCAACTGGGACATCCCCACATTGTCTATCAAAAAAGGAAAACTAGTTCATATCCTAAATTTTGCTATGTTTCAGCTTTTGAAGCACATCTCAAGTTAATATCACATGCCATTTTAGCTGATTTGTATTTGATTTATCTTTGCAGAGTGTTGTATGCATTCTCTATTCGGTTGCTTTGTCAAACATGGGAGGTCTCAACTAATGCCTTTGAGCATTTGCAAGTAAGATTTTATGTGTTATATTAATAAAGTAGGATAGTCATTAGTTTATTTTGTAATATTAAGTTATACTATGCTCGTATTTGATTTATGTATTGTGTGTGTGTCACTGTGAATAAATCATTGAGTCTGGATGACATTTGACCTGTCAGTTTAAGTTGCTCCAACTTAGTATGAAATTATGAATAGCTAGTTGCTCATAATAGATGAGTATAATTACTAGATACCAAAATGGTCTTAACTCTAAAACTGAAGTTATGGACATGTATGCCTTTTAATCTAAAACAACTTAAATTTTTGGATGGTTTCCTTACCCAGTGTTGTGACTGGTGAAGTTGACACAGAACTCTTTACTGCATGTCAAAAAGAATCTAAACTTAATCAGCTAATTATACCCTTAATATATGAGTTATCATCCAAAATAAACTTTATTCTTAGAAGTTCTTTCTCTATACCTTGGTTGGTGGTGCATATAGGTTCATCTGTCCATACTTTGGGCTCTTTCTGATGGATGCAAATGATAGTGGTGGTCCTTGGACACGGTTAGATTGGAAATTGTCTACAGGCAGTTGGATTGGAATTTGGAAATTGTCCACAGTACTTCATTGTCGTGGCCTTCGGCAGCTGGCTGTATGCGGATAACACATAATACCATGCACAGGTTACTTACTAAGAACTTTGAAACCTCTTCTCGGCAAGCAGCTTTTCATTCCACTACAATTGGGTTGTTTGCATGTATGGATCCCTTAAGCTCACTATCTGCACTTAATCATTAGCTTTTTATGTAATTATAAGGCCATAAGTTTACAATGAATGCATCTTTTAGTGCAACTCAAACTCCACAAGAAAATTGCAAGCACATCAGAACAGAAGGGTATCAAATTATTTTGGCGATGAACCAAAAAGCAATGCTTGGTCGCATGTTCAACAATAACATGTATGAAAGATCCGGTTGATTCTTTGAAATTCCTACATGCTCCTAATTTTTCACGCATTGACTCATGTATGGATGCAATTATGGAATGTTACACTCCTCCAGAGAACCAGATGTAGTCTTTGAGGCTTAACCACATTAAGGTGATAATTTGCAATTGAACTTCTTGTTCCCATGGACTGTGACTATCAAAAGAACTTGATGATGTTCAATGTTATTGGGAAAGCCAAATTTAATCATGAGAGCCACATGCTTGTCAACCTTTCTTTAGACCAAAACCTCTCATTTCATGTTGGCCCTCCTTCATGCCTGTGACTAGGGGTGGCAAAACCTGACCCGACCCGCCAACCCGCCTCTTAGGCGGGTTCGGGTTGGGCTTAAGCCAACCCGTTTAATAAACGGGTCGACCCGCGTAACCCGTTTATTAAACAGGTCGGGTTCGGGTTGGGGGTATGCCAACCCGGCTGACCCGTTTAATAAACGGGTTAGGCGGGTGGGTCAACCCGCCAACCCGCCCCGCCAACCCGTCTGCCAAGCCGCCGGCCCGCCAACCCGTCCACCCGCCAACCCGACCCGTCAACCCGACCCGCGAACCTGAGAACCCGTTTACCCGACCCAACCCATTTATTAAATGGGTTGGTGGGTCGTGTCGGGTTACCCGTTTATTAAACGGGTCGGGTTCGTGTTTGCCACAGCCGACCCGTTTCATAAACGGGTCGGGTTCGGGTTGAGGTATGCTGACCCGCCAACCCGACACGATTGCCACCCCTACCTGTGACATGGTTGTCCACCATGCATTATGTAAACAAAACCTTGAGTCTTGACAGTTAATATAGCAGAACAACATACAAGGTCTCAGAAGTTGCACACAAAGAATAATGCGCATGATGACATGCAGTTCCAGTGGCAAATAAGACATTAATAACTAATTTATGGCTCTGCAAAATCTTAAGGAAAATGTAGGATGATATTGGTAGTAATTTCTGTTAATTGTGTTTGTATCTGAAGTGATGGTATGAGGCATACAATGCCGAAGAAAAAACTGCAAGGCTCTGCTCTTTCGGATATTTGCTAACACAGGCTCCTACAACATTATTAGGATTTACTTTCATCTATCTGCTTTATGTAAACACATTCAACTAACTAATTTTTTTTCTAATTTGTCTTTAACAGCTTTTTGATATGATATAGTCTATTTGCAAATATGCCATGATTGAATTAATTGTTGTCAACTTTTTGTAGGGAACTTTGCATGCTAATGCATTTCTTAAGTTCACCTCAGAGAGTGATATATGCATTAGCATTGCTGCTTCCATCCGTGATGTGTGCAAGAAAAATGCTGATAGGGGTGTCGATCTGATTTTATCTGTATCTGTAAGTATGTTATACCCTATGTCACACGGACTCTTCTAACAAGGCATCACACCCGCGTCACACCTGCACCCAAGCGGGTGCGACACTTGGACACAACTTCCTTTGTGTTAGGTGAAGTCAACCACAGAGGTCCATTTCTATCCAAAAGTAGATTTAGTTAACCCTAATCAAGTCCATTTTTATTTATATTGTATATATAAATACATAAATGCACACAAATACACATAGTGTTAACTTAAAACTGTTAAAAATTATATATATATATATATATATATATATATATATATATATATATATATATATATATATATATAACCCCGGCACCCAAGTTTTATTAAAATGCCGCATTGCCGCATCCGCATCCGCATCTATGTGACATAGGTTATACCTATCAGCTAATACTAAATTTCACTTTTTGCCATTTGTGATAGCCCATTCAGTGTCTCATCTATAACACCATCTAAAAATGTTTGATTATCTTTTGAGTTTACAGGCATGCATTGAGAGCCGTGCACCAACTATCCAAGCTCTTGGACTGGAAAGCCTTGGTCATCTTTGTGAAGCTGATGTAGTTGGTAAATCTTGAAATTTTGCCTAATTTTTTATTATTCAGTTAGGCTTTTTTTTTTGACAAAGTGAAATAACTAGCTTGATTTTTCATTCAGATTTTTATACTGCATGGGGTGTTATTATGGAGCATGTCTTAAGTTACTCTCAGGTCCCTATCATCGCAAACAGGTGAATGATCTTGAGAGGTTCCTGGCATTACATTTAGAGTTGCTGATTTCGTTGTATATATAAACAAGTCATTTTCGTTTTAGGGGTTAGGTCATTTTAAGAGTGTCAATAACTTAATATGGTGTGTGAAACCTGATGCCTTCATCTGGAATTTTTGCTTGTTTAATGGGAAAACTTCATCTGCCTTGTGAGCCTGTAAGCTTATCTGGTGGGCAAAATTCATATTGTAATTGCACTTTTGCCTCTCTGTTGCAGCTTGTCTGTCCTGTTGCGATGGGGATCACTGGATGTCAATGCATATCCTGAAGCATCAAAAGAAGTTTTACGTATTTTATGGGAAGTTGCATCTCCTGGACATATTGGTCATGAATCTGAATGGTTGAAGTCACGTACAACTGCTTTTAAGTCACTCTCCTTTTACGAGGTCTTGACTAGGTCTTGCTTTTACTCACATACATAGCTTGATTGTTTAAGATTTTTTCTTCCATATAAGCTATGTCACACGGACTCTTCTAACAGGGCACTGCACCCGCACCTAGGCAGGTGCGACACTTGGACACAACTTCCTTTGTGTTAGGTGAAGTCAACATTTCTATCAAAAAGTAGATTCAGTTAACCCTAATCAAGTCCATTTTTATCTATATTATATATATAAATACATAAATGCACATAAATACGCATAGTGTTAACTTAAAACTGTTAAAAATTATATATATATATATATATATATATATATATATATATATATATATATATATATATATATATATATATATATATATATATATATATATGCTCCCCGCACCCTTGCACCCTCGCACCCAAGTTTTTTAAAGTGCCACATCGCCGCATCCGCACCCGTACCTGCATTCGCACCCACACCTGTGACATAGCATATAAGCTATATTTACCACTTATATTGGTATTAAACTCAGAAATAAATGAGTTATCATGTTAAAAATCATCATTCTTAATAAGCTTTAAGAAACCATCTATTTTGCAACAATTTTTATTTATGATTACCTTTCAATATTATAATCTTTTAATAAATATTTTTTTTAGAGCAAGTTCCAGTTTTTAGATTTTATTTTTACCAGCATTTCTCTGTGATTTCCTAAAACAAAATATACTTCTGATGTCCAAGCAAATTTTGTGTGTATGTGTACTCACCCATCTATGCGCATGTGTCTTTATTTTTTGTGTGCATATGTGTACCCGAGTGTAATGAAATAGAATATGGGCTCATACACCTCAAAAGAATCACAAATACACGCTACAATGAGCACAAGCACAAGAGCCACTAAGGGCCAAGGATAGGGCACACACAAACAATCTAAAAATGGATATTTTATTGATATTCAAATGATAAGAATGCATAGAACACAAGGGACAAGAAGTCCCATATATATACAAGAACCAAAAGGGAGAGGGAGGCCAATATAGCTGTTAGCCGTTGGGAGGCCCCAACAACTATATTGGTCAAAAGACCAATTTGTCCTTATCCAAAATTAAAAATAAAATTCCCCTAAAATACATTCTAAAATAAATAAATAAATATATATTTATATATTGATATATATACATAATATGTATGTATTCTCATACATATACATGTGTATATATATCTATATCTCTATATATATATATAAAACTATATATATTTACATAATATACCTATCTTAATACTCTCCTCAAACTTAGGGTGTCACAACTAAGAGTTTGTCAAGTAAAAAGTGAAATCTAGGAGAGGAATAGCCTTGGTGAAAATGTCCGCCAATTGATACTCAGATGTCGCATATGATAGTGTAACGATCTTCTTCAAAAACTCTTCCCGAACATAGTGACAATCAATCTCTATCTGCGTGGTTCTCTCATGGAACCTATGATTTCTCGTGATATAAATTGTACTTTTGTTATCACAACATAATCTTGAGGGTTCTATTTGTTAAGTTGTATATGTATATATATGTATTACCATAAATATATATTTGTTTCATATTGTACATATATATATATATATATATTCATATATATATATGTATGTATATTTTATTTATAATGATGTAATAGGTAATACCCTTCGGGGTATTTTCATCAATTCATAGCATTGTAATTGGCTGTGCCCATTAGGGGCACATTAATACTTTTACTTTATTTTGTTTCTTTGTCTGTTTCTGTTTTTATAGGTACTATTTGGTCAAAGACCAAATAGAGCTCTTGGGTTCTTTTTAGACTAGTCAACATAGAGTTGACTAGTCAATAAAGTTGTTGGAACAATCCAACAACTATATTTATAGTTGTTGGAACATTCCAACAACTCTATTTGGGACTACTAGTCAATAAAGTTGTTGGAACAATCCAACAACTATATTTATAACTGTTGGAACATTCCAACAACTCTATTTGGGACTACCTCGTGTATAAATAGTTGTGAACCCCCCTTATTCTCTAATGTTCTTGTAAAGCATTCTAACTAATTTTATGAGTATATTATGAATAAAATGTTATTTATTTTTAATCTTGTGCCTTAATGCATGGTATTGCCTTTAGTGGCTGTTTGTATTGCCTATATTTATACCTTGTATTGTCCTTTGGTGGACTTGTTCATGTGCATTTTGTGTTTGTGTTATTGTAAGCCCTTTGAGGCTTTTGTTTGTTTTTCTGCATATTTCATTACACTGTTATGTTAACTCCCAAGTCTTCTAACAGTTGCCTCAACCACACCAGCTCAAAAGTAGTAGTTGCCATAGCCTCGTTCCACAAAAAACCGAGGCGAGGCGTAAAGTGTAAGCCTCAAATTTTTTTTGAAAACTTTTAAAAAATTATAAAAAAATATCTAAAAATACAAATAAAAAAATGCTTTATTGATGAAATAACAACCAATAAGAAATATAAAATCTCAAATAAGTACTAAAAATATGAGATTAACATATAAAAGTAACTAAAAATTGATTACATAATTGGAAAATATATGAGATTAACCAACAAAAGTTAAAATATACTAAGAAACTGATTACATAACTGAAATAGCTGAAAAATATATGAGATTAACTTACAAAAGTTAAAATATATGAGATTATTCTAAAAAATATGAGATTAACTTATTAAAGCAACTAAAAAACTGATTATATAACTGAAAAATATATGAGATTAACCAACAAAAGTTAAACTATACTAAGAAACTGATTACATAACTGAAATAATTGAAAAATATATGAGATTAACCTACAAAAGTTAAAATATATGAGATTAACCTACAAAAGTTAAAATATATGAGATTATTCTAAAAAATATGAGATTAACATATAAAAGTAAGTTACTTTTATATGTTACTTTAAGTAACATATAAAAACCTATGTCACATGGGTGCGGGTGCGGGGATGCGACACTTTCAAAAACCTTGGGTGTGGGGGTGCGGTAAAGAAAATAAAAAATAAATATATGTATGGTTTGGATCAGATTTATTTTAGCAATGTAAAAATATAAAAATATATATATATATATATATATATATATATATATATATATATATATATATATATATATATGGTGCGGAACATAAATATTTTCAATGTAAAAATGATAAAAAGTATTATTTTAGCAGGTATGGTTTGGATCTGATTTATGTAACCTTATAAGGTTCGGGTATGGTTTCTCTTATGATGAGTTCAATTAGACTCTAGTCAAGGATCCTGGTATGGTTTCTTATGATGGATTCCATTAGACTAAGTCTATAACCCAGTACCATTATCTCATATAGGGTTTGAGTTTGATTTCACTTAAATCCGAACCAAACCCAACCCAACCCAACCCGTTGACACCATAAAATTGAAAGTGGGCCTAACCACGAGCGATAATGTGGCGCTTCACACTCATAAGAGTAGTGATAATAATCTCTCTCTCTCTCTCTCTCTGATGCGATGATCGAGGTGGAGAGCTGGAGAGGTGAATGTGAAGTCTGTACAACTCATTTAATTCATGCCTGACAAAGCGCATCATTGAACCAATATGGTGTTAGAAATGATATCCCATCTTCAACACAGGAGAAAGAGAAGCAGAGAGGGAGAGAGATATCGATGGCTGCAGAAAAACCCCACTCAATTAGGGTCTGCTGTATTCTGTATTAGATATACACACGTACATTTTATTAGGGTACAAAAACACTCTTTACACAAAGTATAGAATTTACAACTTGCCATTAATGAGCATGTGTTTAAATATAACTTAAAAACAGATTGGGTCTGGATTCTGAAATCTAGACCCAGTCGTGATAATCTTTTCACCCTCCCTCAAGTTGGACATGGTTTTGAACCATGAACAACTTGCCTTTTAACATCCAAAATCTGTCCTAGTCCTTTTGTAAACAAGTCAACAACTTGATCAACAGTCCGAACGTATTCTGGTTCAATTTCCTTCTCTTCGACCTTCTGTCTTACAAAATGCTGATCAATTTCAATATGCTTGGCATGACTGTGATAAATGGAATTGAATGACATGTTGATAGCACTTTGATTGTCACACAAGAGAATGCTTTTAGAAATCAATTCTCCTACTTCTGTCAACAGGTGTCTGATCCATGTCACTTCGGCTGTAGCAACTGCCATTGATCTGTATTCAGCTTCTGTGCTCGACCTGGCAATGACCTTTTGTTTTCTACTGCTCCAGGAGACAAGATTTAGGCCAATGAAAACACAGTATCCTGAGACTGATCTACACTCATCTGGATTTTCTGCCCAATCTGCATCTGTGTAAGTAAGAAGTTCATGCATGTGATAGTCATGCATATTCTTTCTGTATAGAAGACCATCGCCAATAGTTCCCTTCAAATATCGAAGAATGCGTTTAACAACTTCCATATGTCCAATATGTGGTTCATGCATGAACTGGGATACCTGATTGACCGAATAGACAATGTTAGGTTGAGTGAAGGTAAGATACTGAAGCATTCCGACTACCCTGCGATATCCTGTAGGGTCCTCATACAAATCTCCATCTTGAGAACTTAGTTTCTGATGAAGTACACTGGGTGTGCTTAGAGGCTTGCAGTCTGTCATACCTGCCTTGCTAAGAACATCAACAATATACTTATGTTGAGTAAGTGTCATACCTTCAGGAGTCCTATAAAATATCGCAGTTTACCAAGATCTTTCATCTTAAATCTGTAGTTCAAAAGTTCTTTGACCTGTTCAATATGTTCATTAGAGTTACCTGTAATGATAATGTCATCAACATATATCAATAACAGGATAACTATATCTTTGCATTTGAATATGAAAAAAGAATGGTCAAGAAGAGACCGACTAAAACCATATTTTTCTACTTCAAGAGAGAAACTATCAAACCAAGATCGAGATGCCTGTTTCAGACCATATATAACTCTCTTTAATTTGCACACATATTCTTTGGAGTTCCCTTCAGCATACCCAGTGGGTTGCTCCATATATACTTTCTCCTTCAGAGTTCCATGGAGAAAGACATTTTTTACATCCAGTTGACTAAGAGTCCATTGGTGCTCAATAGCCAATGACAATATAATGCGGATAGTACCCATTTTCACGACTGGACTGAAGGTCTCATCATAGTCTTCTCCTGGCTCCTGTGTGAAGCCTTTGGCAACCAGTCGAGCCTTGTATCGCTCGATAGTACCATCCGGCTTATACTTTATCTTATACACCCACTTTAAACCAACCACATTTTGATTGTGTGGTCTGGGAACTATATCCCAAGTGCCACACTCATGAAGAGCCTCCATTTCATCGTTCATAGCTTCAATCCATCTTTTAGAATTTACTGCTTGATAAAACGTGGTGGGTTGATCTTCTTTGCCCAAGGCGGTTAAGAAAAGTTGAAAATCCATTGTGAAATTCTCATAACTAACCCACCTATCTATAGGATGCCGAGTCCGGGTAGACCTTTTGTGTACAGTTGATTGAATGGAAGCAGAAGGAGAATTCAACTCCTGATTAGGGTTGGGGAAAATCTCCTTCTCACGTCGAGAGTAAACAATGCCTTTATACCTTTCGGGAGCCAATGATGATTCAGAGATCACACTTTCCTGAGTTCTTTGCACAACAGTAAACACGTTTGCCTCATCTCTTCGATTACAGTCTGTAGAGCAAACACCATCAATACTAGAAAAGAGATCTGAGTTGAGCCAAGGGTGGTAAGTTTCAATTTCAGGAGTGACTACATTATGACCAAAATTGGATTCATCAAACACAACATTTCTGGATATCTTGATGCGTTTGCTCACGAGATCATAGCATCTATATCCTTTGTAATCATCAGCATATCCCACAAATCTGCACTGTAAGGCTTTATCCTGAAACTTGTGTCGCATTGAACTGTCAACATGAACATAACATACACACCCAAATACACGCAAACCGTGATAATTTGGATGCACACAATGCAAAGAAAAATAGGGTGATTTGTTTTCCAAGATATTCATGGGCAATCGATTTATGACATAGACTGTTGTATGAAAGGCCTCTGCCCACAAGGTAACTAGAAGATTACTATCATGCATCATGCTCATTGCACTTTCAACAATATGACGATGCTTCCGTTCAGCAATCCCATTCTGTTGAGGTGTATGAGGGCAAGACACCTGCCTACTTATTCCATTTCTCTGGAGGAAATTAATAAAGTCATTTGAAGAGAACTCACCCCCTCCATCACATTGGAAACACGTAATATTCTCAGAGAATTTATTTTGAACAAAAGTATGAAAATTCTAAAACAATTTGAAGATTTCGGATTTACTTTTCATGAAGAAGATCCATGTATATCGAGAATAGCTATCAACAAAAATGAGATAATAGCTAGTGCCAAACATGGAAGGAACTGGAGCGGGACCCCAAACATCAGAACATATAATTTCAAATGGTCTTGAAGCTCTTTTATTAATGGAATGAAATGGGAGAACATGACTCTTATACTGAAGACAACTGAAATATTTTTTATTATCGACACTTAAATTCAAACTTGACTTGGGAATAAGACTGCTTGAAACAAGCTTATCAATAAATCGACTACAACAATGACCCAGACGACCATGCCAAAGATTCAGCTCAATACATTCAGAAAGATTAAAAACACTCTCAGGAGAAGCTGATGATGATGAAGTGAGCTTTAAGATGGAATCAACAGGTTGAACACGAGAGGAAGGATTATCTTGGAACACGTACATATTCCCTTGCCATTTTCCTTCAGCGAACGTTTTCCTCGTGTGAAGGTCCTTAACATGAACAAAAAAAGGGGTAAACTCGACTGAAGCATTAATGTCATCAACAAGTTTAGAGACTGAAACAATATTTTTCTTGATATTAGGAGCATGAATGACATTTGAAAGAGCAAGAGAAGAGTTGGACATAGGAATTACAAAATTTTCAATGTGCGAAATATGGTGATGAGACCCATCTCCAGTGACAATACTATTTCTACCAACATAAGGAGCAAGATTTAGGAGCTTACCAACATCACCAGTAACATGGGTGGCTGCACCAGAATCAACATACCAAGTACCGTGATCATTCTGTTTGATGTTCAATTCAGCCAAGGCAGATAACAACAGCTGCTTGATTTCCCCAATATTCTTCAATGTATATGTTTCCTTTCTTGTCTCCAATTGTTTCCCTCGATTTTGCGGGTTATACCAACAATTTGCTTTGATGTGCCCCCTTTTGTTGCAGAGAAAGCAGGTAGGTATCGTCCTTTGCCTTTGCAGATTATGAGACATACTGGGAGTAGGTAAAATTTCATGGGCTCCTTGTCCATTCTTCTCTTGACCTCCCCTTTTCCGAGATTCCCACCTGCCACGTCCTCGACCATAAGTAACACCTGTGGCAAGGACCTCATGTGCTCCAATGGGATTGTGAATACCTTCGGAGAATCCCTTCAAGGTCATCTCATATTGTAAGAGCTTAGCACGTAGATCTTCAAAAATAGGTAAGTTTGGCAAACACAACAAGAAAGTAACCATCATGTGATAATCGGGTCCCAGCCTGCTTAAAGTCTGTTGCACCATATTTTTGTCACTGACAGCTCAACCCACGATGACCAACTGATCTGTGATAGTCTTCATTTTTTTTAAGTACTCCATGACCGTCACGGAGTCCTTTCTCAACATTTAAAACTCTTTCTTTAAAAATAAAATTCTAGCATGAGAAACTTGAGAATACGTCTGAACAAGACGATGCCATAACTGCATAGCTGAGCAGTCATCTGGGATTGCCACAAGCTCCTCCTGTGACAAAGTGGAAGTGATGTAGGCAAGCAAAGCCTGATCTCGCTTCATCCAGGATACATACTCTGGATTTCTAACAAATGTAATTGAAGTTTCACCCTCTCCATTCTTGCCTTCTTGTGATAAGAACTCTGGAGGGACAGGAACAGAGCCATCCAGATGTCTAGAAAGATTTTGACTCTTTATGAATGAGATGATTTGTCTCTTCTAGGTGAAAAAGTTGAAATTGTTTAGTTTCTCAGACACAAGCTGACTGAGAAAGTTGGAAGATAGACCAGAGTGCGAAGAAGGGAATGAGTTCATAGTCAATGGGTGAAAAACAAGAAGGATTAAGAGACCAAAAATGAAAATCACTTTTAGAGCAAACAAAGTAAACTCGAACCTTGGCTGCTGTTTTTTTTTGACCTGCAGACCCGAGACAAAAAACAGAATATGTAGTGAGAAAGAAAAGAAACTGCTCTAAAAGAAATATGGATCAATCAGCAAGAAGGCACGTTAATATGAAAATAACATGTTTTATCTAATCGTATTTTCTTTCTAAAAGGGAAAATTCCAAAGTTGAGAGGTAGGCAAAATGATCTTAATCAATTAAGGAACTACAGCGAACGCACAAAAGTAGACATATCAGATTCAGTTCTGACCTTAATTATGAGGAAAGATAAGGGACGGGTTTGACGTGATTTCAAACTTTGAAATCACGCAAACATGAATTCAGATTTGCGGGAAATGAAAAAAATATTTTATGGGTGAAATCAGAAGAGAATATGTCGTGATAATCTTTTCATATGGGTCACCTTTCATTCATTGCTCTCTGTCTCTCTCTCTCTCTCTCTCTCTATATATATATATATATATTATAACTCCAAGAGAACCCTTCTCGCCTTTGTTTTTGTGCTGCTTGTGATCTTTTTGCCTCCTGAGGAAGTAAGAGCAGCAATTGGGGTTTTCCAATCCTATGTTTCTCATTAAATTCTTGCCCATTGACTCTCTCTCTCTCTGACTAGCTGATAGTACAGAATACTTTTGAGTATTTATAGCTGAAGGAGTCGCTCACGCAACACTCTTTTGCCTCTCATTCGTCCGAGAGAGAGAGATGGGGAGAGCTCCATGTTGTGAAAAGCAAGGGTTGAAAAAGGGTATGTGGACGGCTGAAGAAGACGAGATCTTGGTCGATTACATCAAGAAGAATGGCCATGGCAGCTGGCGCTCCCTTCCTAAACTTGCTGGTACTCTTTAATTTCCTACTTGTTCATTCTTTCTTCTTCTCCATCTTTGTTTTCTCTACTATTTTTTTTCACTTTTGCTTCTCCTTGGTTTTAGTCCGTTTCATGGTTTTGTTTTTTAAAGGATCTCTTGTCAATGAAAATGTTGTACTTTGTTTAGTGTCACCCATGGTATTTCTTGAGTAAAAAGAAGAAATATATGAAGGGGCTTTAAAACCCCAAACAAGCAGTACATAGTGAATTATGTACAGGTTGTAAAACATCACTTTCACAAACACCGAACACTATAGAGTGGGATTTCTATATCGGTTTTCACCGTAGAGGTTTGCAAGCATCCAAAAGGGGGATTTTTAAATTTCGCAACCCATTTCATAGTGCAATTAAAAAAAAAACAAAAAATGGACCAAAATGGCCCTGGGTGCGTTGACCGCACCCAGGGTCAGGTTGACCACACCGGGTGCCGCACCCGCATCTCGTCGCGTCGATGTGGGTGCAACACTTGTCTGTCCGAATCCCTGTGACATAGATAAAAATTGATTACATAACTGAAAAACATATGAGATTAGCCAACAAAAGTTAAAATATACTAAGAAACTAATTACATAACTGAAATAACTGGAAAATATATGAGATTAACCTACAAAAATCTTGTTGATTATGTCTTAAAATTTTTTTTTTTGCGCTTCACGCCTCAGGCTTGCGCCTTGAGGCACGGAGGGCCGCGCCTCAAGGCGAGGGGTGCCTTTTGCGCCTCAAGGCGCATTTTTGATAACACTGCTTCTTTCATTTCTACGATATTAATGGGTCATCTACAAAGACACAAAAACTTGTGGTTGAATGACGATCATTCACATTCCCTCTCCAATCAGAGTCTAAATAAGCAATTACTTCTAATGGAGAGGAAGATGATAAAAATAATCCATGATTAATAGTATTATTAATATATCTAATAATTCTCATTATAACACTCATATATATCATAGTGAGCGAATGCTGAAATTGACTAACAAAATGAATGACGTGCAATATTAGGTCTAGTAATAGAAAGATAGGTTAGTTTTTCAATCATTTGTCTGTATGGAGTTGAATCCCTTAAAGGTTTTTCATCATCTTTTTTCATTTTTGTATTTATGACCTTTGGAGTATAAATTCTCTTTTCATCAGCAACTCCGATCAAGCTATTATTGTCAATTGCATACTTAGTCTGTGATACGAGATAACCACAAGGTTAATATGCTACTTCTATACCAAGAAAATAACAAAAAAAATTAAGATCTGTCATATCAAAACTAGCCTTAGGGATATATGTAATATGACCAACTCCCTGCTTGTCACCACCTGTGATGATCATGTCATCAACATAAAGTAATAAAATCACTATACCTGCATCGAAAGACTTAATAAACAATGTTGTGTCAGTATAACATGATTTAAATCCCAATTGAATCATCACACTACTAAAACGATCATATTAGGCTTTAGGAGTTTGCTTCAAGCCTTACAAGGCTATGCACAAGTGAAGGACCTTTCCATGTGCCAACTCTAATTTTGAAGGAGGCGTCATATATTCTTCTTCATTAAGATTGCCATTAAGAAAAATATTTTGTACATCCATTTGATAAATAGGCCACTTCCTAATCGATGCTATGGTTACAAGTGTTTTAACACTGGTCATCTTAGCTACCGGAGCAAAGGTTTCTTTGTAGTCTATCCCATATTTTTTCCTATATTCTTTAACTATTAACCTTGCTTTGTATCTTTCTAGTGATCCATCACATTTGGTCTTAACTTTGTAAACCCGTTTATATCTTATGATTTTTTTTCCTAAGGGTAATAATTGAATTTTCTAAGTTTTTGTTTTTTCTAGGGCTTCTAATTCGTTCATAGCTTCAATCCATTCTTGGTGGTTCTTAGCTTCATTAAATAAAGATGGTCCAACTTAAGTGGATAACCATGAGACATGATTTATATTTTGGTTCAAGAGATTCATATGATACAAATTTACTAGGTGCTTTGGATATCCTTGTTGATCTTCTAATGCTAGGTTGATCTGAATCTTGGTTTTGAAAATATTTCTCTAAGTCATATGGAAGATGATCATCAGCACGACAAATATAAACTTGTATGTTATTATTTGATTCATCTACATTGTCATGAACATCATTATCTTAAGTATCATGATTATCCTTCTCATGTACATTGCGAATGCCATTATTGTCATTCTCATGCACATCATCAATATTGACATCATGCTCATAAAGTTTATCCTCATAATTTTCCTTAGACTCATCTTTATCAAATCCATTTTTTTTTCAAGAAAAGTAACATTTTTTGGAACATAAAGTTTATCCTTTTTAACATCATAACATCTTTATCTTTTTTGGTTTTTGGCATATCCCAAAAACACACAAGAAATAGTTTTTATGTAAAGTTTACCATTTTTGCTGGTAAAGACTACATTTGCAACAAAAAACTCTTAACCTTTTGTAATCGGGAGAGATTTTAAACAATTTTTCTATGGGAGAAATATTTTTAAGAGTGGATGAAGGCATTCTATTGATTAAATAAACAACCGTAAGAGCGGTTTCAACCAAAAAATTTTTAGGGACATTTTTTGAAATTAGCAAGGTCTTTGTTGTTTCAATAATATGCCGATGTTTTCTTTCGGCTTGGCCATTTTGTTGTGGATTATTAAGACATGATCTTTGATGTATGATTCCATGATGGTCAAGGTAGTTTTTAAAATCATTAGATAAAAATTCTCCTTCAGAGTTTAATTTGTTTTGAATTGATTTTTAACAAGTTTGTGAAAATTTTGAAAACAAGTAGATCGTTCAGATTGAGTCTAAGAAAGTATATCCAAGTGTGTCTACTATAATCAACAAATATAACATAATATGAAACTCCTTCTTTAGACATTACATGCGCCAGTCCTTATACATCTATACATCTGAATGTACTAATTCAAATGGTTCCTTAGAAACAAAATTGTTAGTTCCAAAATGTAATAATTTCATTTTTCTAAGAATACAATCTTTACAAACCAAATCCCTTCCATTATAATTTTCAAGAAATAAAAACAAATATAATTTAGACATACTTAGATGTCCTAATCTCCTTTTTCAATTTTTTATATATTTCTTTTCAAAATAATTACGAAAACTTTGATTTGGTAAGTATAAGTTGTCCATGAAGTAGAGATACCCTCTTCTATAGCTTCACCCAATCGGCCTCTCAGACTGGATATCCTTCACCAAGCAACCACTAGATAAAAAGGTGATCATACATCCATGGTCGGTAATTTGATAAATTAATAAAAGATTTAAATTCAAGTTTGCCACTACTTTAACATTTTAAACATAAATTTTTTGGATATTTTTAGAAAAGTCTTTTAATGTACCAAAACTTTTGATTTTTAAAGTAGTTCCATCGACAGTAGATACATAGGAATCATTAGGATTAACATAACATTAAGATAGTATGAACTCATTAGGAGTCATATGGAATGATGCACTGGAATCAAGAATCCATGAAGACTTACCGAGATCAATGCATATGGAGACCGCGACACCGAAGAGTGAAGATGATTGATTCTTAAAAAGTGATATTAAAGCCTCCATTAGTTGAGAAAGAGACATTGATGTAATGCTTTTGGAGCCTTCATCAACACTACTATTCTCAAATAAAGATCTCACAAATGTTACTTTCCTTTCCTCTCTCTTTTCTTCTTGTCTCCTCTTTGAGCAAAAAGATTTGATGTGACTCGGTTCGTTGTAGTAGTGACATACTATCTTCTTCTTGGTCTCATGATCATTGGAGGACCTTCTAAAATGAAGTGGCTTGTAGGTATATGTGTTGGTTCCGGGCCTAGACATGGCTAACGGGAAATCCTCATCTTTGATAGTATGTTTCTTTAGCCTATTCTCCTCTATAGTCAATTCTTCAAGTGTCTCTATAATAGAGGGGACACCACCTCTACGAAGAAGAGCAGACTTATTACCCTCAATTTCGAGACTAAGACCATTGACAAATTGATAGAAATGCTCTGCCTTTACTTGCTTTTCACGGAGCTCAATGTTCATAGTACGATGCCACTTGGGCTCAAGAAGGGCTAGTTCATCCTAAATGAGGGATATAACATTATAATATTCACGTATGCTCATATTCCTTTTGGATCATAGTTCTTAATTTGTTTTGAAGATTGCACATATGTGCCATGTCTTTTAGTGAGTACATGTTTTGAAGGTACTTAGTGCATCACTTGCATAGTCAAATTTCTCCAAGCTTGCACACTTGTTGATGTCCACACTATTAATGAGCCATAGCAGGATTTTGGAATGACCTATCTTTCATTCTTTCCACCTCTTTTCATAATCGACAACGACTTTGTTCATATCTTCTCCTTGTAGTGCAACCTCCTTTCCATTGTCATTCTTGGTGAGGACAAGCTTTGGCTCCTTTTTCGTGCCATCGAGCAAACCCCATAGCCTTTTGCTCCAAATGTGGTGCTTTACAATAGAGGCCTACATTACATAGTTGGTGTCATTGAGCTTTACGAGAATGACGGTGTTTGACTCATGATTCTCCTCCATGATGAACAAGATAGAAGAAGAAAAGAAAAAAGGATGGATAACAAAGCTCTTTGAACACCACGAACTCACGATCACGCGATCCACGAGCTCACATCTACACAATCACTTTTTCCACAAGAATTAAGAGCTTAAGGATCTGATACCATGTAATGAAATAGAATATGGGCCCACATACCTCACAAGAAGCACAAACACAAGCTACAATGGGCACAAGCACAAAAGCCACTAAGGGCCAACGAGAGGGTACACACAAACAATTGAAAAATAAATATTTTATTGATATTCAAACACATAAGAATGCATAGAACACAAGGGACAAGAAGTCCCATATATATACAAGAACCAAAAGAGAGAGGGAGGCTAAATAGCCGTTGGAGAGCTTCCAATGGCTAGAATATCTAGTCATTGGGGCTATATTGGTCAACAGACCAATCTGCCCTTATCCAAAATAAAAAATACATTTTAAAATAAAATTATATATATATATATATATATATATATATATATATATATATATATATATATATATATATATATATATATATATATATATATAAACTTAACACTGTGCATGCGCGCATTATTCATGCATATATTGTCTGTGCATTCTTGTTTATTTTGGTTTATGCAACTTCTGAAATGGCTTCTTCTATATATATATATATATATATATATATATATATATATATATATATATATATATATATATATATATATAAAATCTTAACACTGTGCATGCGCACATTATTCATGCATATATTGTCTGTGCATTCTTGTTTATTCTGGTTTATGCAACTTCTGAAATGGCTTCTTAACATTCCCTTCTTGAGCACTGTGCACAGTGTTCATATTTCCTTGTCCCCTCATCTATGTTCTATTTCCTCAGGTAGAGCTTGTTCAACAAGTAATTCCCAATTTTAAGGATAGCATGGTGACTTGGCTTACTTCTGAATCTGATGCTGAATTACTCAAGGCAATGGCAGGTTTGATGATCAAGCTTATATCTTCTGAGCACATGTAAATTCTCTTTGTCCTTTTGTTTTATATCAAACCGTTTCCAGCTTTATTGTACTCTCTTACTCTGTTCTTTTTGGCTGCCCATGTTCATAAACTTCACTCTTCTTGGGCATAGGGCAAGGCGCAGATTTCTAAGGGAAAAGAAAATAAATGTTAGTAGGATTGATAAGATGCTAGATGTCCTTCCACGGATTTTGTTTTTGTCAGGTACAGTTAGTTGTTTCTAGCATTCTCAACTTCAGAATACAGTAAAAACTTCTATGAGAAATGTTGCTGCTATAGTTTTCTTGCCATCTTATTACTAGTGTAGCAAAAGTTCATTTTTTTCAACAAAATATTAGGGATCTCGATCTTTATATCCATGCCTGGTTAACATGTTTTTAAAACAGTGATGTAATTTTCACCCTCTTTTTCTAAATATAGTATATTGATCGTTTTAATTTCTTCATTCTTCTGTGTTGTGCACGTGTGCAGGAAGCTCAAGTGCAGAAGCTGCAGAACTTCCAGGTGCAGCTTTGATATGCCTGCCTTCGTCTCCTGAAACTCTACAGGTAGATGGGACATTGGCCTCTAAGGTATGAATTTGGTGTCAAATGGATATAGTCCTAGTAGGATTCTGGTATCTCATTTTATAATATGTTTGGTATATGAACATCTTTGTGAAATGGAATCTGGATGATGTGGCCCAAAACTAAGATACAAGTTTTACACTTTTTTAGGAGCTGGCTAAGTTGCGGACATTATTTGAAGGTTCAATGCTGGAGATAGCCGATTCTTTACAACTGTCAAGAAATATATTTTTGGCAATGTTGTCATTGCAGTCTTGGCAATCTTTCATGCTCCGTTGGATGAGAAGAGCTATGGTGCTTCTTGGTTATAAAGGGTCACCTGAAACTAGGGACAAAGGCTTTAATAAATTTTCTGGTGATATTCTTAAGGTCAGCTTCTATGTTTTTCATCTTTTGTCATGTTTCATTTATAGTCACATTGGGTTAATTGTTGATTCTGAGTTCTCCCTTGAAACACAGAATCTAGATTTGGGTTATCATTTTCCTTTTAAAACAATAAGAGTTCACAGGTAGAGGTTATGATGTATGTTCACATATCTATGGTTTGGCATGCCTATTCCTGGTTCAGATTTGGCTGACTTGTTCAAATACAGTTTCTATTATGTGTGCATATTGTTAAGTTGTACACTATGTCACATAGGTGCGGGTGCGGGTACAAGTGCGGATGCGGCGATGCAGTACTTTAAAAAAACTTGGGTGCGGGGAGTATATATATATATATAATTTTTAACAGTTTTAAGTTAACACTATGTGTATTTGTGTGCATTTATGTATTTATATATATAATATAGATAAAAATGGACTTGATTAGGGTTAATTGAATATACTTTTGGATAGAAATGGACCTCAGTGTGGTTGACTTCACCTAACACAAAGGAAGCTATGTCCAAGTGTTGCACCCGCCTAGGTGCGGGTGCGACGTGGGTGCAGTGCCCTGTTAGAAGAGTCCATGTGACAGGTTGTACATATATATATATGTATGTATTTTTGTACATATATATTTTTTGGTTCATATTGTACATATATATATTCATATATATTTTTATTTATAATGATGTAATAGGTAAATACCCATTAGGGGTATTTTGGTCATTTTAGTCCTTGTAATAAGTTATGCCCATTAGGGCCACATTAGTACTTTTACTTTAATTTTTTTTCTTTTTGCCTTTTTATGTTTTTATAGGAATTATTTGGTCAAATACCAAATAGAGTTGTTGGGTTCTTTTTTGACTAATCAACGGAGCTGTTGGGACAATCCAACAACTATATTTATAGCTGTTATAACAGTCCAATAGCTTTATTGAGGTCTCCCTCTCTTGTATGTGTGTAAATAGGGGCTTTTATCCCCTTTCATTTTTTAATGCTTCTTTTAAGCATTCATGTTCAAGAAGATGAATATTTTTTATGTTTTGTGTTCTCTTTAGTTCTTTAGTGTCTTGAATGCACTTAGTGATTGTGTTGTGCCTTTGTACTCTTGTATTGTCCCTTAGTTGGACTTATGTTTGTGCATGTGCACTTTGTGTTTATGATCTGTAAGCCCTTAGAGACCCTCATTTTGTATTTTCACATATTTTATTATATGGTATCATAGCCAAAAAATCCTTATTGAGATTCTTTGGTTCGAGTTCGTGCTTTGTGATCGTTATGTGGCTTGGATTTAAGGAAAATCTTGACCTGATATATATCTTATATCTTTAAATGTTACTTGTGTTATCTATCTCATGAATTCTGCATGAGAAAACACTCACTTTCTTTATCTTTGAAAAATTATTTATTATTTTTATAAAAAACTAAATTCTTTAAATGTTTTAAAAAAATAATTATCGTTGGATTTAATTTTTATTAAATATTTTATAAGGTTTATAATATTTGTTTGATCTTGTGAAATTATATGTGTATGCTTTTATGCGGTATAGTTTTAATTTGAGTTTTTCAAAGCTTGCTTTATTTGATATGCACGTATATGATCTAGTATTCTCGAGCATGTATTGTTTGCATTTAGATGCTTTATTTGAACAATTCATGGTTATAAATATCAAATCATGTTCGTATTTATTATTAAACTTTTCTTTTTGAAAAATTATCATATATTTTAAAATAATTTGAAATGGTGTTATGTATTTCACAGGTATGATCTTACGAAAATTTGCTTAACTTGTGTTTAATTTTTCTCACTTTACTTGTGGTGTATTCTTATGTGAAACTTAAAGTAGCTTATGAAATATTAAAAATTATGATCTAGCTTATGAATAAATATTTTTTATATTGATATTGATCCTTGTGCATTTGTTATTGCCTTACATGATGAATGAGATTGCCTATTCTTGTATAAGGTATTGAACATGATTTCTTATGGGAGTCATTCACTTTCATAAATGTCTTTTGTGGGACAATAGTTATGTTATTGAGTGTTTATCTTGTTGGTCTTTTTGTGATACTTCATGATTGTGTTATTTTCTTAGTCTCATGGCTCTTTAATGAAAATTATCTTACATGTTTTGCATGAGATTTAAATATTATGTTTTTATTGCATACTTAGTTTTTTTAATAAAATATTAAGTTGAAAATTATGAGAAACTTCTTTGTGTTTGCCCTTTGTGGGTGTTATAAGTGTTTCTTCCCTTTAGTGCTTGTCCATTATTGATGAACGTGTTTGTCCGCTTAGATCTTTGGTGGACATGTGTGTTCTTGATTAAAGACTCTTGATTCATTGCATCCTTGTTATTTATAAAATATTATTTTTTGTATTGTGGTCTCTTTGGTATATACCCTTAGTGCCTTAATTTATCACTTGCATAGATGTTTAAATGTATTCCTATGCATATTTCATAGCTTTTATATGAGATATGTGACTTTAAGTTATTAAGATTATTGCATTCGCATGAATTTTTTATCTCTTTGTGAGTATCCATGATTAGTTGTACTTGTGTATGTACTTGGTTTTTTATATGGTTCTTTGAGAATCTCTATATATGTTTTGACCCTTTTTAATATTATATGTTATTGTTGTCTCATAGTAGACTTGTAATCTAGATTGAACTATCTCACTCTCTATATAACTTGCTTATATTGACTATGCATATGATTGCATTGCATCAATTGACATCTTGTTGTGCATATGAACGCACTATATTCATTCTAAGTTTTTATCTACCATTATTGGATTTGATTTGAAACTTTGTTTTTTAAATTGGTTTTTATATATGAACTTATTTGGAAATTGATTTTCATGAGTATTTATTGCCTTCTTATGACATTTGTTTTGTCCATCACATATTTTTATATGATGCAGTCTTGTTGCTTTTGCTAAACCAGTGTTGTTTGTTGGGGTGAGTTGTGTGCACCTCAGTTTAGATTGTCTGCTCATAGTTTGACTCTAACTGATGTTTGTTTGATCTTTGATTCTGTGAGTGTATTGTATCACTTATTTGAATATTTGTCCATTTGTATTATGGATGCTTATAATTATGTTTATTTGTGATGACTATTTATTTTTGAAACCATGGTGTTTCGAAAGGTTGTGAAATTTAATATTTCGGTTTTGATTTGTAAATCTTTTCTTTACCTTCTCAATGATATTAGTTTGTTTTCATTACAAGCTACATGTTTTTCAAATATGGTGAATTATGTGCACCCATTGGTTATTCACACTTTTATGTGTTTTTGTTTTACCTATGTGACATTGTGATTATGCTCTTGTTCTAGTAGTTGATACCAAGGTTGTAAGTAGCGTCTCATTACCCATATCGGTCGGGCCAATAGTAACACCGTATCGTATCATATCGTAAACGCATCATAATTTTTTAATAAAAAATTTTAAATAATCCAAAAAAATAAAGAAAAATAAAAAAAATCAGAAAAAATAGTAAAAATTAGTAAAAAAATATATCACATCAAATAATGATGAATTTCACAAAATACAACCATAAAATTACATATGAAGTATTTTATCACTATGAGCTGCATAAGACATCATCAAACATCAACTATCTTACAAGAAAAATGCAAAATATTAAGAGCATGCCACAAAACTCATACTTTTGTACCACATAAACAAAAATATTATGACAATTGTTTCACTCATTTTTAAATCGTTTTTCACTCATTACTTGATTGCCCCATTGTTCTGACAGATCATCTGATGCCATCAAGCTTGATATAAATCTTTAATTTTTGAAGATCCAACTTTTTTTAGAGAGTTGCTTTGTAATTTTACTCATAATAAGGATTTTTTTACCTTAACCGATTTTATTGAGTAAAAAATGATGGAAATGCATTTTTTTATCTTAACCCACTTCTTTGGGTGAAAAAATAGTGAAAATGCACTTTTAATGGCCGTTAAACAAATAAAGAAGTTGGCCCTCAAAATGTATTTGAAACCCAAAATGAAAATTTTGTTTAGGCCTTTTTAAAGTGCATCGAAGGTGTATCATACGATAACCTTGTATCGTACGATACAACACGATACATGGGTATATCATATGATACACCCATATGAGTACGATACACACTCGTATCGCGATACAACTGTGTATTGTATCGTAAACCCCAAAAGTAACGATACATATCGTATCGTACGATACGACATGATAGAGACAACCTTGTTTGATACACTTGTTTAAGTGTCATTTTATGTAGACGAGAGATGTTGGTTATTCATTCTTTTTGTGTGTTTTTTAGCCCATTAGTGACATTGTAATTATACTCTTGTTCTAGTAGCTGATACTAGGGGTGGCAAAATCTGACCAGACCCGCCAGCCCGCTTCTTAGCCGGGTTAGGGTTTGGCTTAAACGGGTTCGTGTCGTAAACGGGTCGACCCGCCTAACCCGTTTATTAAACGGTTCGTGTTCGTGTTAGGGGTATGCCAACCCGCCAACCTGTTTGACCCGTTTAATAAACGGGTTAGGCGGGCGGGTCAACCCGTTTACACGAACCCGTCAACCCGCAACCCGAGTCTCGCCAAATACACGAACACGAATCCTATTATGGTAATCGAGTCCCATCACCAAGACCGACAGGTTCCTAAGTGAGATTCCGGCCGATAACAGCCTCGTCGGAACCCTAATCCCCCACCCGAAGCTGACAACGGCGTGTTTCCTCACCGGAAACGCGCTTCTCGCGCGGATCTCGACACCAGAGAATAGGCCGTTGATCACACTGACAAACGATCCCAATGCCACTGCCGATCCGTCACGCTGCTCGGTCGCGACCACTCCTTCGTTCTCACAGAACCCTAGCCAGAGACGATCGGCCGATCCTCCATCGCCGTTCTCCTCCAAGAGACCATTTACCTCCAAACCCTCGCCCGTCTTCTAGTCAAATAAGGCGCCGGGATCATCGGAGAATCCGATCGCGGCGATCTGGCTGTCTTCTTGATGGAGAAATCGCCGACCCGGGGGCTGAACCAGACGAAGAACTTGGGGTCGCGGTTGCCGCGGAGGTCGAACTCGGCGCTCATGGAGAGCGGGGGAGCCGAAGGGGCCGATACCAGTCTTGACGATGAGGCAGAAGGCGTTGGAGGGGTCATTGGGGTGGTACGAGAGGCAGACGGAGGGACCGACGTCGAAGGCGGTTGCGAGGCTCATGCAGAGCTCGACGGCGGAATCTCCGACCGAGACCCGTTTATTAAACGGGTTAACCGTGTCGTGTCGGGTTACCCATTTAATAAATGGGTCGTGTTCGTGTTTGCCACATCCAACCCGTTTAATAAACGGGTCGTGTTCGTGTTGAGGTATGCTGACCCGCCAACCCGCCGACCCGATTGCCACCCCTAGCTGTTACACTTGTTTAAGAGTCATTTTATGTAGACAAGAGATGTTGGTTATTCACACTTTTTGTGTGTGTTTTAGCCCATTAATGACATTGTGATTATGCTATAATTGATTTTTAAGGTTTGGAGGTCTAGTGAGATGATTGTTTGTTGTGGTCGAACTATTGTTGAGATTTGCAAATATCATTTCTTTTGTTGCGTGAGTTTTTCAAAATCTCTTCATAAAATTTTTAAATTTTTTCTACTTCTATAGAAAAATGTTTATTGATAAAATTTTATGCATCTTATGTGCATTTTATTAATAATATACATATATATATATTAAGATTGATGTTTCGTTCTTTGTGCCTAAGCCCATTCTAGGTTGTGTGAATGAATCCTAATGGGTTGTGATTTATGAGATTGCTCTCTTTCGTTATTATGTGCGTTAAATATGCTTTAATTGTATGTTGGATATATATGTGTTTCATATTAATTATCTTGTTCACATTGTTGTATGCATGAATTTAATTGTCTCCTATTTTTTTGAGGGCTCTTTTGAATTGTTATATTTTATATGCATGTTGTCGGTGATGATTTGTTATTTCATTTGAAATGCTTTTCTAAAAATCCTTGGGATATTATTTATACACTGTCACATGGGTGCGGGTGAGGGGGTGCAACACTTTAAAAAACCTTGGGTGTGGGGTGCGACAGGGAAAAAATGTAAAAAATTATATATATATATATATTATATACATATATAATTTTGAAGTTTTAACAGTTAACATTTGTCATAATATCATTCATCATGCATGCAATATATCAACCTAAATATAAATCAAATAAGCAAAGCAATTAGATAAATCAACCTAAATATCAATCAAATAAGTAAAGCAAAAAATAACTAAATTACATACCAAAAGTATATCCTACAATGTATATGACGATGAAGTAATGAATCTTAATAATTTTCTTCATCATCATCAAATGCATCATTAGAAGGAATACTGAGCTAAGATAAATCCATGTTTGTCATGTTGAAATCATGCTCTCTCTTGAAGTCACTCTTCTGGGTTTACATCCCAAAATTTGGATATTCCTTGTCTGCGTTACAAACCCAATTTGAAAATGTTAAATACAATATAAATATATTTAAATAAAAAACTAAGAAATAATCAAATAACTAAGAGAGCAAATTCGTACCTGTATTCATCATTGGTTCACGAAAGTAGTCGAAGATTTGAATGAACATATACTAAATCCTCTAAACGCTTGCTGGTGAGTTTGTTTCTCTTTATGTTGTGGATTTGAGAATATATGCTCTAATTTCTTTTACAACAAGATAAACCAGCAGACTGCGATAACAATCTTAATTCAAGACGTTGGAGAAGAGGTGTTTCTGATCCAAATGTTGACCACCATGTGATAGGATCTATATTATCCTCCTCTCTCGCGAATAATGTCGTTCCATATAATCTCGAAGATGAATTTTTTTTAAAGTCTTGTGTGGCTTGATTTAGAAGATATGCTTCTGAAAAAAGTCTTATCATATACATATTTCTATGTCTTGATAGCTCTGGGTCTAAATTTGGAGGGACACGGCCAATACTACCTGCCCGCCACTTATTTGCATAATATTTTGGATTAAGAGAATTTGCCATGCAATGCAAAGGAGTGTTGCTCTTATCCTATTTTCTGACTAAAATTGAATGAATATGGTTAAAAAATTCTGAATCATCCAATGCAAGATTTTTTTTCTTCATGCTTGAAAACTACCACTTGTATTTTTTTAAATCATATTATCCCACATTTCATAAACTCTGTGAAGCATGAGCTCATCCTTATCAACTTCTCTTAACATTTTCCAAATAGGTTCATAAATTGAAAGAAGTATACCACTCTATCTCAAAACTCATCATCAACAATGAATTTCTTAATTTCTTGAGCCTTGATATCATCATCAACACGATAGAATGCTCAATTTTCATCAGTCACCATGCTAACCAAAGCATTCATCACTTTTTTAATTATCTTCACCATCACAATGATGGACGCAAAACGTGTTTCAACGACCTTCAACAATTTCAGGTCAGAATGCTTATTAAATATAGCATTAGCACGATGGTGGTTAACAACAAAATTCCTAATGCTTTTGACATTTCTTTCTAAATCTTCAATCCATGAACATAAAGCATATGCTTTTGAATTTTCTTCTTCTTTGGGATTGCAGATGCTCTTTAGTGTCAGATTTAAGCTGCGTGCTACACTGAGAGTCTAAAAAATATGAGGGTACTCACTCTCCAAATTCAACGTTGCACTTTTACAAACTGGAGCATTGTCTGTAATGATTTGTACCACTTTCTGATCACCCACTTCTTTTATGACTTCTATAAACAACCCCTTCAAATACTCTGTATTTTTATATTTTCCAGATGCATCAACTGCTTTCAAAAATATTGGGTCATAAGCGAACAAGCAATGAAATTGATCAGTGGACACCTTTGAATATCTGTCCATCCATCAAAAACAATAGAAACTCTATTTTTCTCTCATGAATATTTTTTAATCTCCAGCAACCTCTCCACATTTGCCCTCTCTTCTGCAAAAAGTGTGGTTTGTAGTTTTTCTGAGCTTGGAGGCACACAACTACTCAAATTACAATTTGCCAATGATGTTAATAAATCCTTCCAATAAGGATTTTTAGCCGCATTAAATGGGAGTAAACTAGAATAAAAATTTCTCCCTACTTTTCTATCTATATCCTCCCTTCCATATGTATTGAATGTTGCATGTATCGTTCCTCTACCTCCTACGTTGACTTTTTTTTTTCAGCATCTTCTTGGTGGCTTCCAAATGACACACTAATTGCACAAGAATCACTCATTGTCTTTCTCTTCTCATATTCTTGTATTTTTTTGTATTGTCTTCGCATTGTCTCATCAACTTTTCTGCATCCTGAAATACCATGTCCTGATATCTTCAACAAATGAGCCTTCACTCTTGTGTAAGACCCAACAAAACCCCTTTCACAGAGTTTACATCAAAATCTCTTGTTTCCACCACCTTCTTCTCCAATTTTTGCAAGTTTATCTACATGTACCCATAGTGGCCCCACATCATCACTCCCACTACAACTATCAGCAAAACTAGCAGTAGAACTCATATGTGGGGATGAGGATGACACAAGTCCTTTCCCTTTATCCGTCATTTTTTATCTTAAAAACACAAAAGAAATTATATTAAAATCAATTATATAGACAATCAAGATTTATAATATCGACTCCAGCTCCCCTACCGAAAACAAGGAGGGGCTCGACTCCTCCCCTGAAATCAGAGGGAGCAGGGAGGGGGGCTCGACCCCTCTCCTGCCAAAAACAGGGAGGGGCTCGGCCCCTCCCCTGAAATCAGAGGGAGCAAGGAGGGGGGCTGGACCCCTCCCCTGCCGACCCAATAAGAGAGCGAGAGGGAGCAGGGGGCTCGGCCCCTCCCTGCCGACCCAACAATAGAGCGAGAGGGAGCAGGGGGGCTCGACCCCTCCCCTGCCATCCCAACAAGAGAGTGAGAGGGTACCTGCGACAAGGGAGAGGAGGAGGTGGCGTTGGGCTCCCCTGCGAGACGTCGGGAGGAGAGGAGTCGAGCGAGAGAGCGGAGCTGCACGATAGAGGAGAGGATTAGGGCAAACAAATTTTGCCCTAATCCTCTTTCGCAACCCGTTTTGATTGGGCAACAAAATTTTTTTTTATGTTCAAAAATTGGACAAAAATGACCTTGGGTGTGTTGACCGCACCCAAGGTTGTGTTGACCGCACCGGGTGCCGCACCCGCATCACGTCGCGTCGACGCGGGTGACCTGCTTTGTCGAGTCCCTGTGACTTAGTTTATGCATAATTTTTTATCTGTTATTGATGATTTATATGTCTTTTAGTGATCAAATTCTCTTATGATCAATATTTATGTTTTTCTTGAAAAAAAATATGTTGATTTTGGGTTTATGATTTGATTTCATAAAAAATTATCCTTGGAGTATACTCCTCTTATCTTTCTTAATGATTATCTAATGTTTCTCTTGTTCAAAATTATATATTTTTTAAAAACTTTATAACTATTGGCTTAAGATATTTTCCTTTATGGAGTTGGAACCTTTGTTTTGTTTTCTCTGCAGGTTCTTAAAGATGTGACCGATTGAGAAATTAATATTTTTGATGCATCATATTAGGATGATGGAGACAACCAATGAAGGTGTTTGGGGATGATCCCAATTAAGACATTTAAAGACTTGTATTTGCAAAATTCTTTGATGCAACATAAAGACAAAGACTTTCAATGAAGACACTTGAAAACTTTGATCCTTCCTATTGATTCTTTTTGTATTTTCACACTTTTGGTATATCACACCGTAAGTTTGACGGGGAGTGTTAAGTTGTATATATATATATATATATTGGGGAAGCAAAAGCGGGAAGTAAGTTACTTCCAAAATTTTAGGAAGCAGGAAGTGCGAGATGACTTAAAAGCGAACCTAGAATCGTCTTGAAAGCGAGAAGAGAAGCAAACCGAAAGCGAATCGAAAACGACCTACAAAACAACATGGAAGCGAGGGAGAAGCGAAAAAAGAAAAACAAGAAGCAAAAAACAAAAAGAAAAAAAAGAGAGGAAACAAGCTTCCCATTAATGGGGAAGCATGCTTCCCAAATTTTTTTGGCACTTCTGAGCACATTTTAGAAGCGCCATGTTTCGCGCTTCCAAAATGCTCTTCTGAGAAACGCGCTTCCTGGGGTCCTATGATGCTTCTGCTAACCTTGGTATTTTCATATATATATATTTGGTTCATATATATATATTTTATATAGAATGATGTAATAGGTAAATACTCATTAGGGGTATTTTGGTTATTTTAGACTTTGTAATAGGTTATGCCCATTAAGGGCACATTAGTACTTTTACTTTATTCTTTTCTTTTTGTCCTTTTCTTTTTTTACATGGACTATTTGGTCAAATACCAAATAGAGCTGCTGGGTTCTTTTTTGATTAGTCAACATAGAGTTGACTAGTCAAGAGAGCTGTTGGAACAGTCCAACAGCTTTATTGAGCTCTCACTCTCTTGTATGTGTATAAATAGGGCCTTTTATCCCCTTTCTTTTATAATACTTCTTTTAAGCATTCATGCTCAATAAGATGAATATTTGTTATGTTTTGTGTTCTCTTTAGTTCTTTAATGCAAGGTTTTAAAACTCGCCGAGTCAACTCGGTGACTCGGCCCTCCAGCGAGTCAACCCGGCAAGGCAAACTCGGTTTGCCAAGACTCGGGCCTGACTCGGGTGAGTGCTAGGCCTTAGATCATACTGAAGAAAAAAAACTTCTAGTGCATATGAAATTGTTTTTATCTAGTTTTGCATCAAAATTGTCACTAGATTACAGTGTGCATCACAAGGACCTTAAGAGAAGTCTATCACTATGATTTGACCACAGCAATCCAATTCATCTTACTATAAGAAATATTTTGAAGGTAAAAATTAAGGAAATATCAGTCTTATCCATCACACGCTCAACTATGTGCTTTCATCCTTGACTTTGCAATTCTAAGTATGTGTATTTCTGTTAACCTGTGACTTGTAGGTTCCATTAAAGACAATGCACCAGTAAAATTTTAACAACACATAACATAGATGTGCATTCCTAACACATTTGACAACACATCCAAAATTCCAAATCATTTCATCTTACCATAACAAATTCAATGAAGGAGAACATAGAAATTGCAGATCAACTGTAATAGAAAGCTTCTCTGAAATAAATCATGAACATAAAGGTAACAGGGGAAAAGAAATAGATGGTTACAACAGCACGAGAAAAAGAACAGATTTAGAAGTGATCAAACAGTTCTGAGAATTTCTCATGTTCCTTTACAAGAATGATCATTATGACTAGATCCAAGAAAAACAGACTCACCAACCAAATTAAAACCTCAAATCACAAGGATGAAGCAACTATTTATCATTTCTCAACCATTTATCTTCTAGTGCATATTTATATATTGTTTTTCTTTTAAAATCAAAAGTTAACAAAACCCGGTCTGAGTCACCGAGTTGACCCGCCGAGTCACGAGTCAATAAAGAACGAGTCGAGTCCCGGGTCATGGGTTTTAAAACGTCTCTTTAATGTCTTGAACGCACTTAGTGCTTGTTGTACCTTTGTGCTCTTCTATGTCACATACAAGTGAACTTGGGTGTGGGGTGCGGGGAGGGTATATATATATATATATATATATATATATATATATATATATGTGTGTGTGTGTGTGTGTGTGTGTATTAAGTTGCTCTTGTATTGTCCCTTAGTTGGACTCATGTATGTGCATGTGCACTTTGTGTTTATGATCTTGTAAGCCCTTAGCGGCCCTCATTTTGTATTTTTGCATATTTCATTATGCATAGTCGTGCATTTTGATTGATTTACAGGTCTGCTAATTTGAGTGCATGGACAAGCTTGATGTGTTAAGGATGCATAAATGTGAGTGTTCACTATTTGTTTGAGATAACGGTGAGCTGCTTTCTTGCATAGACTTGGAATGCCTCCTAGTTTTGTTGGCAACCAGGATGTGCATTCAAGATTACTGCAGTTTGAGCAATAAATTGACTATGATTAAGTAGTGACATATCTTGTGCTCATGGTGATAATACCCGGTACAGTGATTGATCATAGTAACAGAAATTGTGGAGGCATTCAGAATGTGTTCAAAGCTTCACATGAATGGAAGAGGGAGCCAGAATGTTGAATTCCCTTGGCCCAATGTTATATTATGGAGAATTAGGTCTTCTAATGATTATCAGAAGTAAGCTAAAAATAATCAATGCGGTATTATATTAGATATACTATGTCTTGGATGTCTCCATGAATAATGTTTGTGCCTCTTGAAAAAAAAATGGAATGAGCTCGATCCCAGGCTGGATCCATATGCCTCATAATTTAAACTTGGACCATTTATGGAAATGAACCATATAAGATTTGCTCCATTCAGCTTTGGATGCTGATGTGTTCCTAAGACATGCGCTCGGTACAGTCAGAAAATCTGGATGGATATATATATATATATATATATATATATAGCAGGTTGGTTTTCACGCACACAGGCACATACACAGAGATGTGCTAGTTGTATGTAGAATCACTATACTCTTATTCTTGCAGTATGGAATGTTCAATGGACTTTTGGCAAGGGTAAAATGTGAAATATATTGTGAAACCTAACTCATTAATCATGCGGGTCTGATATGTTATGGGTAATTTGTAAACCTGGTTGTCTGGCCAAACATAGATCTAGATGTGATTCTCCCTGAGAAAGACAAACCTAAATGTGGATTTCGCTAGATTTGATCCAAATATGACCTGTTTTTAGATCTAGTTTGATGTCAATTTTCGAGCATGTTATCTGCAGATTCATTCTCAGATGATGGATCCTTCCTTGGTACGACTTGCTTTTAGGTCAAGTCTAAAGTTTTATGTCTTTGGTTTAATTTGCTGCAAAGTTTGAGCTCAGGCTACTCTTCAGATGTCATGCTAGTTCAGGTGGAGGGAGCCTCATCTGGCTTGAACTGATCAAGTGGTGGCTGCTGGCTATGATAGAGTTGTTATTTCCCACATGATTTTTTTTTTCTTTTTTCCCCTTCATAAGCAAGGATAGTTAAATGTTTACAGAGCCTAGTACATAAGGTGGCCTAAGTGATAGCTAGGCTAGAATGGAGGAGCATCTTTAATGTCTTGTCATCTCCTTCTCAATTAGATGAGGTTCTTTCGACAGCTTGCCTAATCCTTGATGAGTCAATGGAGTGCAACTCCTTCCATCTTTGGTAGAGTCGCAGGTAGCCTAGGGTGTGCTTAACAGATAAGGATAGAATTCCTTGGTTCCAAAGGTGTGGATGACTTATGGACCAGATTTCTCCATGGCATAGATTTGTTTGTCTGACTGCACTCAATTGCACTAACATGGCCAGTGGCTCATGGATTGAGCATGCTCGGTTCTTAGTGGCCATGCAGAGACCTTACATAGCTGCAACTGCCTTGAACCAACTTATTGTCCAACTAACTGAGGTTCTTTGATTGTTCATACGATTGACGTTAATGCTACCTAAGCATGTATTGGTTGATTCTATGAGGTTTAATTTCATGCTTGCCTTTGGTTCTTTGTTTCTGAATATCATTAAGAAACCTGTCTGTTGTTTATGTCCAAAATACTTCGCTACCTTCACTTAAAACTAGGAGCCTGTATCTAGATTTCTAATGTATGTAGCGTGGGGTATATCAAAATGGCCAACATACACATCAATTTTGGTACTCTGATGGCATCTGCACATGTTTATATTCTTTTCTGATCCATTGTGATTATCATGTGATCTCATGCTTTCAAATTGTTTTACCTTGTATATCATTGGTTGTTTAAAGCATGTTAATCTACTACTATAGCTTTGTCTAATACTTCATTTTATTTGCTTTAGGCTATCTGTGAATTGGCTAGTGGATCCATTCCTCGACAAGCTGAGAACATGGCATTAGCTATCGGTGCTTTGGGTTCGGTAATAGCTCTCATATTTCTGTTGTTCCTTATTGTGTATATTCTGATATATATATATATATATATATATATATATATATATATATATATATATATATATATATATATATATATAGAGAGAGAGAGAGAGAGAGAGAGAGAGAGAGAGAGAGAGAGAGAGAGAGAGAGAGAGAGAGAGAGAGATGCTAATCCTATGTAACAGAGACACGGCTGAAGGGGTGCCGTATCTGTTAAATATATATATAATACTCAATAAGGGTATTTTTGTCTTTTCACATAGTTGTTTTAGAAAACAACTATTTTTTTTATTTAGCATTTTTTGCATTTAGTTTTTTTATTTTTATTTTTCCTTCCTTTTTGCAATAACCAAAAAGGGGCCCCACCATAGAGTCGTTGGGGCCCCCAACGACTCCATGAGAGCCCCCTTTTTGGCTTTCCTTTTGAGGCCATGTGGCCTCACTTCTTGTCATTTCTTTTTGTATAAATAGGGGTGAACCCCTTTGTATTTTCTTCATGCTTGAGAACTCTCTCTCTCTCTCTCTCAACAAAGAGACTTATATTTTTTCCTTTCTCAAGGCTTGTGTATGTATTGTCCCTTAGTGGACTTGGCTATTGTCTCTTTTGTTTGTCCATTGTAGGACATTGCAAGTGCTTATAACACTCTTTATATTTCCGCATATCTCATTACATAGGCATCAGGGTTGACAACCTTTTTCACCTTTTTTACTTTTGTTTTTTTTATAATTTTTGTTTTTTACTGTTGGGCCATCTCCAATATAGTTGTTGGAGCTGCCGTCATAAATATGACCGTTAGGAGCAGCTCAACGGCCATATTGGCTGCCCCTTTTAGCTTCTTGTATTATAAATAGGCCTCATGGCCTTTGTATTATTTTATCTCTTTTTCAAGAAAGTTTTTTATGCAATATATTTTCTCATTTGACCTTTGTGTGGGTGGTGTGGTTATTCAATCAAGTGTTTTCACTTGATTGAGGTGTGTGTTCTTGCATATTCATCAGATTTGATCCACTTCATTACATGGTATCAGAGCTTGGGTGTTCCAAAAGCCGTTTTTAGAGAAGATCGTGACAATATCAATAGGAGGATCGTGAACTTGGCAAAATACAACAAATCATGAATTGTTGCATCGGGAAACGAACCACTTCGAAAAAAAAGTCTTGTATTTTCTTTCTCGTTCTCTCTTTCTTTTTCTCTCTCTATCCACTTGTTGTAAATGGAGAATGAGAGGGAGGTAATAGTCCCCATTCTCATACGCCTAAATGACAATAACATGTGATGTGGGCATCCATAGTAAAACATAAAATATAGGAAAAGAGACTTTGGGTATTGGTTGACGGCACCGAAAAGAAGCCTAAACTCATTCTTACAAAAATTGAGAATGGAAAAGAAGTTGCGCTTCAAGGAGAGGAAATGACTAAAGTCGTTTTCGACTATGAGAAAAGATGGAAGGAACGGAGGATGGGTCATTCCAAAATTATTGGATGGCTCATCAATAATGTGGGCATCCACAAGTGTTCTAGTTTGACGAAGTTTGACTTCAATAGTGATGCATAGAAATACCTTAAAGACATGTATAGTCTTAAGGATAACGCACATATATGTGACGTCCAAAACAAAGTAAGGATCATGACTCAAGAAGAGATCAACATAAGAGAATACTACAATGCACTCTCTCTCTTTTGGGATGAATTGGCTCTTCTTGAACCAAAGTGACATTGCCAATAAGATGTTGAACTCTGCGAAAATTTAATCAAAGCGAAGCATTTCTATCAATTCATAAATGAGATTAAGCCCGAATTTGAAGGAACTAAATCCGCTTTTCTTCATAGAGGAGGGGTCCCTTCCATAGTTGAAACTCTTGAAGAATTAACGATGCAAGAAAATAGATTGGAAAAGCCATCCACTTCTAAAGATGAAGAATCTGTGTTTGCTATGTCAAAGCCTGAAAATCATACCAAGGGCTATAAACTACCTCATTTTTTAAGAAATAAGAATGGTAGAAATCCCAACAACTACGAAAAAAGGAGTGATCATGATTTTAAAAATGGTGAAAAAATTATTTGTTATCATTGTTATGAACCGGGACACATCAAACCTTTTTGTCCCAAAAGAAAGAAGAATCATAAAGAAGACAAAAGAGTGACTTCGGTTGAAAGAAGTGAAATGGACGACTCCAAATGCACCGGCTCGCTCTCTTTAGCTCAACTAATAGAGGCACTACAACCTATGCTTAAAACTCAAGCTACTTCTTATTCAGGAGCAGCCATATCTACAAGTGACAAGCATGGTAAGACCTCTTGGATCTTAGACTCCGGTTCTTCATTTCATATGACTCCTAATGAGTCCATATTGATCGAATGCAAGTTTAATCCAAATGATTCTTGTGTTTCAACTGCCGATGACACATCTTTGAAAATTAAAAGTTTTGGTATTTATCAAAAAACACCTATCTTTCACATACTAAACATTAGAGTAGTACCAAAATTAAATTTAAATCTTTTATTGGTTTCTCAAATTGCAGATTATGGTTACAAAATAGTTTTTTCATCTAATGATTGTCTAATATAGGATCTCTAGTCCGAGAAGCCGATTGGGCGAGGCCATAGAAGAGATCTCTATGTCATGGACAATCTTTAATTACCAAAACAACTTTTTTGTAATTTTGTGAAAAAAAAAGATATAGAAATTTGGCATAAAAGACTAGGACACCCTAATGTGACCAAATTACAATTGTTTTCATTTCTTTCAAATTGTAAAGAATTTTTTTTTGTATGTTTGCATTCTTGGCAAAATGAAGTTTTTACCTTTTGGACCAAGACACCTTATAACTAAGAATCCATTTGAATTAATGCATTCAGATGTATGGGGACCGGCTCCGGTTGTCTCCAAAAGAGGTGTTTCTTATTATGTTGTGTTTGTAGACGATTATAGTAGACACTCTTGGATATTTTTTCTAAAACACAAATTAGAAGTATTTGATTGTTTTAAAAGATTTCATAGTTATATAAATAATCAATTTAAAACCAATATTCAAATCTTTAGAACTGATTCCGAGGGAGAATTTGTGTCAAAAGAGTTTGAAAATTATTTTGACGTAAATGGGATTGTTCATAAAAAATCGTGTCCATACACTCCTCAACAAAATGGACTTGCTGAAAGGAAGCACAAACACATTATTGAGACCACTAGAACAATTCTAGTATCTAGAAATGTTTCAAAAGGTTTTTGGGCCGAAGCTGCCCTTACGACGGTCTATTTGATAAATAGAATGCCTTAAAAAATATTAAAAATGTCTCCCCTATTGAAAAACTATGTAAAATGTATCTTGATTACAAAAGATTGAGGGTCTTCGGGTGCAAGTGTTTTGTTCTTACCAACAAGAATAATAAACTCTCTCCTAAAACAATTCTTTATGTGTTTTTAGGCTATGTTGAAAACCAAAAAGGATATAGGTGTTATGACATTGAAAGAAACAAATTGTATGTTTCTCGAAATATTACATTCCTTGAAAATGAAAATGATTTTAACAAAGAAAAAATCTAAGAGAGTTGTGATTATTCGTTCCTCTTTGACCTAGTCAATGATAAGTATGAAAATATTCATAAAAGTGAAGATATGCGTACGACAAATGAGAATGTGCGAAGCATTCTTGATGATACAGACCTATCTCACAATAATTTACAAACCTATGCTTGACATACCGAAGGTCACCCACCATGTGCCTTAGAAAGATACTCTCAAAAACCAAGAAGAAGATTCTTCTAGCCTTAGAAAATCTATAAGAATTTCAAAAGCTCCTAGTAGATTTGTATCATATGATTCCTTTGAACCAAGGTATAGATCGTGTCTAATGGTCATTCACTCGTATTTTGAACCTGAGACTAAACATCATCAAGAATGGGTTAAGGCCATGAACGATGAGTTAGAAGCATTAGAAATAGCAAAAACTTGAGAAATCCAAACATTACCTAAAGGAAGAAAAAATATAGGATGCAGAAAGATAAAAACCAAGTACTATGGAACATTAGAAAGATATAAAGCTAAGTTAGTGGCCAAAGAATACAATCAAGAATATGGGATAGACTATGATGAGACGTTTGCCCTCGTCGCTCGAATGACTATTGATAGAACTCTTGTTGCTATAACATCGATTAGGAAATGACCCATATTTCAAATGGATATTAAAAATGCATTTTTAAATAGTAATCTGGATGAAGAGGTGTACATTGATCCTCCACCAGGCTTGGCTTTAGCATATGAAAAAACTTTTTGGTTACATAAGGCCTTATATGACTTGAAACAAGCCCCTAAAGCTTGGTATGATAGGTTTAGTAATGTGATGACATAACTTCATTTTAAATTTTGCTTTACTGACATTGTATTGTTTGTTAAGACTTCTAATGCATGAATGATGATCCAACTTTTTTACGTAGATGATATGATAATCACAGGAGATGATAAGCAGAGAGTTAACCATATCAAAGATGTGCTTAAAGCCAACTTTGATATGACAAATCTTGGTTTTGTATGATACTTTCTTGGAATAAAAGTTTTTTACTCACATCGTAGTTATTTTTTATTACAGACTAAATACACAGCGGAGATCATTGAAAGATCAAGACTCTTAGATGAAACATTGGTCGATACTCCGGAAGTCATAAATACCAAAATGAAGAAAGATGATGGAGAGCTCTTGCAAGATCCAACACCCTACATACAAAGGATTGGAGCTTTGTCTTATCTTTCTATTACCCGTTCCGATATATCTCATGCTATTAATTTTGCTAGTCAATTTCAGCATGCTTTCACTACAGTGCATATGAGCGCTGTAATGAGAATTATTAGATTTATTAAAAAAACTATTAATCTTGGCTTGTTTTTATCATCCTCCTCACTAAAAGTCATTGCATATTCTGATTCTGATTGGAGAGGGGATGTCAATGATAGACGTTCAACCACTGGTTTATGTGTATTTATAGGCGACTCCCTAATTTCATGGCGATGCAAAAAGAAGCAGAAGGTGTCACTCTCCTCCACTGAAACTGAGTATCGTGTCATGACGACAACTACGTCTAAGTTAGTGTGGCTAAGACAACTTCTCAAAGACTTGGGGTTCATATTGCAGAACCTTCAAGATTATGTTGTGACAACAAGAACACTGTATACATTGCAAGCAATCATACATTTCATGAGAGGACGAAACACATTGAAATAGATTGCCACTACGTTCGTGAAGAATTCCTGAGAAAGACCATCACATTGTCCTATGTTCTGTCTGAATATCAATTAGCAGACTTCACCAAAGCGCTTCCGTCTCCAAGATTTCACTTCTTACTTGGCAAACTCTCGGTTGTTCCACCATGAGTTTGAGACTTTGAGTGGGGTGGTAATATATATATATATATATATATATATATATATATATATATATATATATTGTAACTGAAATACCCAGCAAGAGTATTTCGGTCTTTTCTCTGTAATAGGCGTCAGCCCATTAGGGGCTGACAACCTTTTTCTCCTTTTTTACTTTTTGTTTTTTATTGTTGGGCCAGCTCCAATATAGCTGTTAGAGCTGCTCTCAACAGTCATAAATATGACTGTTGGAAGCAGCCCAACAACCATATTGGCTACCCCCTTTAGCCTCTTGTATTATAAATAGGCCTCATGGCCTTTGTATTATTTCATCTCTTTTTTAAGAGAGTTTTCTATGTAATATACTTTCTCATTTGACCCTTGTGTGGGTGGTGTGATTATTCAATCAAGTGTTCCCACTTGATTGAGGTGTGTGTTCTTACATAATCATTGGATTCGATCCACTTCATTACAGTATCCATGTCGACATGGGGGCGGGTGCACGGTGCAGTGCGGGTACGCCGCGGGTCGGCTACCGTACTGCACTGGTCGGGTCTAACACGGACCTAACTCTTTTAACAAAAAAGACCTCAGTCAAACCCCCTCTACAAAACCCTACCCCTCTCGCCTCTCGTCTTCCCCTTCTGTCTCCCTCTCTCTCTCATCTTTCCCTAGGTAGCAGGAGAAGCAGAAGGGGGGAAGAAAAAGAGAAGAGAAATAAAGAAAAGACAAAAGGGTACGTACTTCTTCTTCTCTTGCTCATTCTCTTTCGTACACACACACAGAGAGAGAGAGAGAGAGAGAGAGAGAGAGAGAGAGAGAGAGAGAGAGAGAGAGAGAGAGAGGATAATTTTATTTTACCCCTCCTCTTTTACATTTAAAATGTCTTTTCTTTCCTTTAAAATTGGTTCAGGACTAAATGAGGTTGATTTATAATCTGGGTAATGGGTCTAGATAAGTCCAATATAACAAATTTGGATTCCTTAAGAGATTATATATATATATATCCGTGTCCTCGTATTAACATTTTTCGAACTTGCCGTATCATACCCTCCGTAACCGCGCTCGCATGTGTACCCTTCGCACCTGCATTCCGTACCCGTACTCATGTGACATAGTGCTAACCACTTTTCTAGCTAACTATCTTTGAAGGGTTTTTTTTCCATGTTTTCCTTAAATCTGACCGTACAAATGTGTTCAACATAGTCAATTTACTAGGGAACAACACTCAAAAAACATGATTTTTTAAGTCTGGAATATTAATGAAAATCATAGACCGTCGATTTTTAAACCTTATAAAAACCTACCTGCATATCAGAATTGTATGATCCAAGAGTGCATTCCTATAAAAGCAAGCATGTAGAGCACATTTGTATGGTCAGATTTGAGGAAAACATGGAAAGAACCCTTCAAAAGCCCATGTAGCTGGCAGTTAGCTAGAAAAATGGCTAGCAGCTACTACCTCTCTCTCTCTCTCTATATATATATATATATAAAATGTATCAAAGATTTGCCATTTTCTTCAGTTTCAATTAAGAAAATGTGGTAAAGATTAACTTCATAATTGCCATAGGATACAAACCTAGCAGCTCATACCTCAGCCCTTAGAGGCTCTTCTTGTAAGAGCTTATTGGGCGCATAACACGGGCTTATTAGAGGGCTGCGATTGAGTCTGTTTTATAAATTCATAAATTCAAGCCAATTATGAACAAAGGAATGCTTGTTTGGATCATTGAAGATGTAGTGTACATCCTACTCATTGAAGATATAATGTACATCTTACTTAGCTGAGGCATATGCACATGTTCTGTACGGAAGAAGTTTGGGATTTTACTCTTTCCATTGTCATGTATGATCTTCAACATCAGAATATATATAACAACGCTTCTTTTTTATTTGGCATGCCTACCTCAAGCTCAGCTTGAGCTCATGGAACCGTCTGATGTAGTGAACTCAACCTCATGTTAAGCCTAAGCCACAAAACAAGGTTTGCGCCTAAACAAGTCAAGACTGAATGGTCCAAGCTTGTTTCGCTTGGCTTGTTTTTTTCGATTTATAACCCGAAGAAACCGCACCCGGCACAAAGACCTAGTCGTACTAGCTCAGCCTGCCATATCTATGGTCATTGTGCCAGCGGCATAAAACTCCGAGGCTAGGACCCCGCCCCTGGGGCCAATGCTGGGCGTCAGCTTGTGCAAAGGGGTAACACCCATGGGAATCAAACCTTGACTGTCTGCCTAGCGGATAAGGCCCCACCCCACTACGACAACCCCTTGGGGCGTTTTGCTCGGCCTATTACCAGTCCTAGTTGCCAAAGCATGCCACAAATGTGGAAAGAATGAAACATGAGGTAAGCAGTCTTTATTATAAATCTTTCAACAGATTGAAAACTTGTATAATAAAGAGATGAGAATACTAAACACAGTTCCAGTTTTAGCTAAGGTATTCATATTCTAGCACAAAATATTTTTTTCTTCTGGAATTTGGTTGGTTCATTTGGTGCGTAGGGATTAGATCAAGATGAACAAAGCTGACATTGTTTCTCCTTCCTTTGGACAATCTATCAAACAGTTTTCATAATCATCTGTATTGAAATTGTGAACAGTTCTTCCCATGCACAATACGTCTGATAGCTATCCTTTTGGTCATTTTTAAGGTGAAAAGGTTGTTTATTCATCACATTTACAGTTCAGTTGTATCTCTTTCTAGTATTTGGTTACTCAGTTATAATGTTGGTAACCTAGATGTCCTGTTCAGAACACAGCACATACCCCTACTACTGGTGTAAATGGTTCAGATTTGTTTTGAATATGCTTATAATTGAACTCATTTAGTTTGCATAATAATTGGATTCAGCTTCAGACTGATTTTGACTCGGAGAAATAGATATTAATCTGGTTTGGTCCCTGCCCTTTTCATCTAGTTGGATGTGGAAGGGACTCAGAAAATCTGATCTTTTGGATTCAAATCAGTCAGATATCTGATGAAAAAGCCTGTATCATTGGCATCTATAACTCCCACCTCTTATATGATCACCTCTTTCCTTCCTACTTTGATTTATGTAAATCTGTAAATACGAGTGTTGTGAAAAACATGCTTTCAAGCACGCCTTTGCATTTCACTTAAAAAATAAACATGAAAATGCTTCAAAGCTGTGTAAAAGCACATACAAACAAGCGTACTTTTTTTGAAAAAGCACACACTTTGTTGTGCTTTGCGCTTTGATGGTGAAATGTACACTTCACCCAAACGCTGGTCAAATGGTTTAATTGTCCATTTTTTGTCCACTTTTATCCAAAAAATGCCATAAATCCCCAAAATCGAGCAGTAGGGCTTAGTCTCTGCATAAGAGGCTCCATGGGCCCTCATCTACAAAAGGATGTGAGGAACCTCATTTCTGGTGATATCTGGGCAAGTTTGCCTTCATTTTCTTAGCAAGTTTTACGATTTTTCAGTGTTGTGAAAGGTGAAGATTGATTGAATGAGATGCAGGTAATGTGTTTTTTTCCTCAACCCATTGTGGTTTAGATTCTTAGAATACTCTTCCTCCTCAGTTCTCCCCATTCACATATGCAGCATGCTCTCTCTCTCTCTCTAGTCTGTGTGAGGGAGGAGCCCTGTTCAAACATTATGGTCATGGGTGAGTATGTGGATTTTGGGGTTTAGTGCAGGGCTGGGGTTTAGGCCTCCATCAAGATCATTTCTTCGAAAACAAAAGAGAAGATTGTTGCATATGTCTATGGTGATAAGGCTGACATATGGGATAGTGCATTTTTTTGCCGCTTATATTTATGGTGGATCTGCTGTTCATTTCCTGTTCACCCTCTACTTTAGTTATTTGCTAAGAAGGATAGTTGAAAATCCATTACCGGTCCTTACACATGTTTTCTATACCTTGTGTCTACTGTTGGCTTTTCTCTCACTAAGATATTAACATTTTTGTAACCATCAATTTTGCTTTTCGAATTGTTAAAACTGTCTAAGGTTGTTTTCAGTGAATTTCACCAGGGTTTTTGCCAGTGATTGTGATTGGAGTACACAGGCCATGTTTAATTTGCTCACAAAAGAACTTAAAGAACTTCAATTTTCCTTCTTTTATGAAGGCGGTGTTTGGGGATTATTATATTAAACTGATCCTTGTAGCCTTAAGGGGCATAACACCTCGCCTCACTTTTTAGCTTTTCACAACACTGGTAAATACCCTGAAGATAGTGAGATAATGACATATCAATTTGACATTCATTAGTTTCGTTTCTAGTAATATTTATTTTCCTTTCAATAGTATTGGCTGCATTTAAAAAGAAAAAAACGTGATGATATTATTTTGTCGTAGCTGTAGTTTTGACATTTGACTAGTTTATCGTAAAGTTAGTCTTTGAGCTTGCATATTCATAAGGTACTTCTATAGTTTCCTCTCATCTTTGAAACGATGATTGTTCCTTTCAGATTTTACCTCCATCTGCCCATGCAGTGATTTCTAGTGCATCGAGGTTTTTACTAGGTTGGCTCTATCAGTTTGAGCATGAATCCAGACAATGGACGTCTGCAATTTCTTTGGGTGTTGTCTCAAGCTTTTTGCATGTAACAGACTCAAACTTGAGATTTGAAATTGCTGCTGGACTTCTTGAGGTATTCAATTGGCTGTAAGCTGGTTCTCCTTTTCTTTTTCTTATGTATAAAGTTTTATTATCCATCCTTGATTGATTTTTAGATGTTTGTCCTTCAGGGAATGGTGAGGTTTTTTTCCTACCATTTTTCTCATGTTTCTTAAAATTTGTCACCAATAATTGCTTTTTTCTTTTTCAATGGCGTGGACTGCTATGGTTAGGCATTTGGCTACATTTTGGTTCTATTACCAGTTGTGCACATACACTGTAAAGGTTGAGATTGAGACAAAGAAGGCTGAGAACCTAAATGTTAAATACATGATATTTTATGGCACGTGAGCAACTTCATTTACCTTTCTTATGTGCATGATGAGATGTATGATGTTGTAAATGGAGCCATGCAGATGAGGAACGAGTGTACATGAAATAGCAGCTACAAAACCCTATTATTTTTATCAACCACATTCTATGTAACACGAACACCTTCATGCCTTCTTAAGTATATAAACCATAGTCACTGATATTTTGAAAATATCGTGATAATTTCCCTAGAATTTCAAAAAACATATTTTTTATATGTTTTAAGTATCTTTTTTTATTTCTTTTATATTTTTAAAGCTTTTCTAATTTCTTCTTTTTATTTTTGTAAGAAAAATAATATAGAACCTATTATTTATTATCTTTTTTATTATTCATTATATATTTCAAAATTTAAAATTTCCCAAGATTTTTCTGAGAAAAACAACTTTTTGAAAAAAAAAACTCTTGAGAAATTGCTGAGGATGATACTGGTGACTATGATATAAACACACCTTTGTGTCTTTCTGAACCATAGTCACAAATATTAGTGATATTTTCAAAATATCGTGATGTTATTGCTGTATTTTCAGCAAACATTATTATAGGTAAAATATAGCAATATTTTGTAAATATCACCAATTTGATAATAGTGTGATATTATCGTGATATTATCAATTGTTGTTACTGTTTTTATTTATTTTCTACATCTTAAATGTGTTTATCTTCTTTATTTTGAATTTTTTACTTATTTATTTTATTATATATGTATTTTATTATCTAAACATGATATTTTCTTACTTAACAGAAAAAATCTGGATTAGTCTCATAAGCACAACTAAAGCTCATGCACTATCTGCTTCTATTTCATGCTGCCTTTAGTTCCTATATTTGTTTGACCTTCCCTACCCTCTGTAAGTTTAAACTCTCTCTCTCTCTCTATCTCTCTATCTATCTATCTATATATATATATATATATATATATATATATATATATATATATACTAGTACAAAACCTGTGCAAATGCACGGGAGCACTCTATATATATTGTGTTAAAATGATTGCCCACAGTACACATGAAACCCTGCAAAAACAGCAAAGAAGGCACATGACAGATTACAGTTATCTTCTCAGTAATAAGTTGTGTATATTTGCATTTTTAGTACACATTTTTATCCTATTTTCTCTTTTTTTTTCTTTGTTCAGGTTATGCTTAACAGCAAGAGCAATCTTGTCAAAGGTTCGTGCGGTTTGGGCTTGGGTCTTACTTGCAAAGATCTTTTTACACGGCCAGAAAATAGTGAAGCTTTTATTCCTAATGAAGGATCTCATAAGCTGATGCAGGCAGAATTGCTTGGCAAGTTAGTAAGAGGCTTGTCAACATTGATCATTCAGATGTGTAATTTTTCATCTGATTCTCTGGAGAGACTCTGCAACTTCATCCCGCGGGGTACGGTTGGTGTACCTAAAGTACATGAAACCACTATTTTGGGAAACCAGAGCTCTGAGGGTTCTCTTGAAGATACATGGGGCATTGCTGGGCTTGCAATGGGATTAGGATATTCTGTAACTGCTTTACATAGAGCCGGTTCTCATGATGTCGTGCTAGATATAAAGAATATGCTGATATCTTGGATCCTAGATGATACATATATAAACGCCCCTCGTAAGCCTTCTATTGACAACAGCATGCCCAAGACAGCATTATCTATAGGTGCATGTCTTGTGTTGCCTATAACACTAGTCGTTTTCCAGAAAGCAGAGCTCTTGGAAGATGAAGAGGAAGTACAATTTATAATTAATGGCTATCATTCCCTTATTTCTCGGCTTCTTGACTTGAAAAGCTTTAGTGCTTCCCAGCAAAGTTTATTGATGGCTTCTTGTATTGGTGCTGGTGGCCTTATTTCTAGCATTTTGAGTGAAGGAGTTTACCCAGTGAAGGTTGAGAGTATAGAAAGTTTAATGGAACTGATGAGAAGTACTTATACTGAAGCATACCCTCCATTAGTTTGCTTGGGTGGTATGGTTGGGGTAGTTAATACAATGGGTGCTGCTGCAGGTTTTCTCTTTCAAACGTCTTATCAGCGCTCTTCTTTGCAAAGGATTTACCGATCAAAGGTGGTGTTCTGTTTCTTTTTTTCCTTGTTTTGAAAGTTCCTTTTCAGTGGAAGTACCAAAAGCATGCAGTCATTTGTAAAAGTTCTTTAAAATGCCATACTCTAAAATTTTGATACTGTTCAGGAATCATCTTATATCAGAGAGCCAATACTTACAAGTTCCCTATGTGAATCACTCTGTACATCATTGGTGCAAGAAATGTTTCTGGTTGTTCAGGATCCAAAAGACCAAAAATTGCAAAGCTATTCTGCATGGGCACTATCACTTCTTAGACACAAATTGGTGTCAAAAGACATTCTGGCAGACACTACTGGTTATGGCTTCTCTGTTCAGTCAAACCTGCCTTCACAAAGCTTTGCTGAAGATAGTACAGTTTTTCGACTCTCATTGTGGCTTATGGAACTTGATTTCTCTAAGGTTGGACGGTAATTCTGTAGATTTGTGTTTTTAGGAGCTCTTTTATTCAGAGACATAATCTTGGTTTGGTCCTTTATTGATTGCAAGAAATTCACATTTGATAATCTCAGTTTGGTAGATAATGATGCCTTATTGGTGTCATCATGCTTCAGGGCTTGTCCAATATTGTTTGGAATCTCACAGGGCCTGTATGTGATATTGAAAATAATTCAGTTTTTTAATCTTCATAATGTTTATGAATTCTTCTATAATTCTTGTTTCAGGTTGGTATCTGTACGACTATTACAACGATCGCAACAGTTTTCAGGTGCCTTGCACATTCTCCTAGGTTGCCTCCTTTGGACTGGGGAGCTATTGTCAAACGTTGCATGCGATTCCCAGTTTTCAAGAACCAGCCTTCTCATCAAGATGTAGATGGGACAACCTTGAAAGAGGAGTGTGTGCTTTTTTCATTCATTCATGCTGAGCATGTCACTGCCCTCCTATGTTTCTTGGATGAAATCTCTGATCTATCCAGCTTTCGGCTTCTACAGCTACCCCTGCAGTGTATGTTATTGGTACATCTAATGGACATGATGAAAATCTTCTCAAGTGCTAGGAGACACAAGCTGTCGTCTGATATGGTTGAATTTTTCACCTCATCAGAATCTCCTTATCTTGATTATAGCCCACATCAAAAAAGTTCTCTGAGAATGTCATTCTGGAAGGGTCTGAACAAATGTCTTGCTATAGCACCTGATGATCCCATACGTTCTTCACTTAACATGGAGAATTTCATGCATTTTTTGTTTGGTTTGCTTCCTGAACTACCATATGGTGATGTTCCAGAAGTAGTGTTGCTTAACTTTGATCAGGAATGGTCAGAAGCTATGGAATGCTTAGCAAAGGTTCACAAAGGTTCAATTATGGGCATTCTTCAGGTGAATTATTCATATAATGTTTGTCTCAACTGTGGAGCTTTCTGTGTATGTTATCTAAATCTAGTAGTAAGTGGCACGGATCTAGGACCTATTCTTGTATTTGTGGAAAAGCCAGAATTGAAAAAAAAAAGAAACTGAAACTCTTTCGTAAGTTTTGGTGTCAAATAGAGTTTTATTCATATAACTGGACTAGCAAAGTAAGTAGTCATTTTGGGGTCAAACTGGATACTTGTTAGATATACATATGCGTCCGTGGAGAATATAAAAAAATAGTGAGCCTCAGCTCCTTGTTGTTTGAGGAAACCCTCCACTTCAATTGGTCTTTTTTCACGAACCATAAGTGAAAATGACATTGCCAGAACCAGAGGGGCAGGGTCCTTTGAGAATCATTACGAGGTGCCACTACAAGATGTTTTATTTTTCCATAAAAATGTGTTCTCTCAAGAAAGGCTAGAGAAGATATTGACCGTAAATGAGAGGATTGTTTAGGATTCGCATTCATATACATGAGAATTATACAAGAACAAGAATAATCTTTGATTTTCCTTTGAAAAAATGGAAATGGATTTCTTTGGAGTAATAAGTCATTTATTTTGTGATGTGACTTTTGCAGATTCAAGAAATGGATCAAGAACAAGGGGAAAGCTCATTCTCTGAAATAGCAAAAATGGTTATTGGAAGTGCTAGGCTTATAAAGATGGATCGACTGCCAGTGTCAGAGATGGGAATACTGAAAACTTATTTACTTTCTAAGGAATTAAATGGTGTGTCTTTAACAGAAACAATAGGATATCTGCATTAATCAGTGTAACTATGCTTATAACTGTGATTTGACAGATGCAGGTATGTGGATTATGCTCTTGGAAGCTGTTGCTGCATTGGGGCATGCTGATCTTGATGATAAACATAAGTGGCTTCTTGATGCAGTTGAGATCAGTTGCATATCCAGGCATCCTTCAGTGGTACATCGATGTTCCTAATCTTTTTCAAGCATTCATGGTTCAATGATGATCAATCTATAATCTTATGGGAATCAGTACAGAATTTACATGATATTGTTATGTACACATATTTATATATGTATATATACTATATAGTATGTATATATATTATATAGTATGTATATACATATGTATAGTATATATATAATATAAAATAGGTAATATGTATATATTACTATATAGTATGTATATACATATGTATAGTATATATATAATATATAATATGTAAAAATATGTATTTTTTGTTTCTTTGTTTTGTATTTTCTTGTTTTATTATTTTTTTGTATTACAACTAGTTGGACTAGCCATTAGACACTTCTAACGACTAGTTCATGCCTCCTGAGTTTTTCAGCATAGGAGCTGCTATACAAGCTTCAACTCCCTTCCTAGCTGGTGACTGAATTTTGGCTTGCTCTTTTCCTATATCCAAATATTCAATATTCTTTTGTTTATTTTCAACTATGGTTTGTTGAGATTTGGTTTCGAGAGAGAGAGAGAGAGTATCTATGGTTTATGTGAACCTTCTAAGGTTGTAAAGTCTATAAAACCTACTTATTAGTAGCAAACGTTATTAAGCCATGGAAGGTGCGTTTTCTTCTTTTTTTTTCTTTTCCTTTGCATGCAATGAAATAATTTCTGATCAAAATCTCAATATTGTTCTGACGCTGTAGGCATTGCGATTCTTGGGTATTTTATCAAGTTGTTGGAGCGAATATGTGCTGGTTCTTGTTTTGAATCCCATGTCAGTCTTGAGCAATTTGCCAGTTACCCTTCCTTCTCTGCTCTCAGCTAGTGCCTGGAACTCCATTGCAGCGTCTGTGGTCCAGAAGTTATGGGCATCAACTGAGCGACTGCACAGCTGGGCAACAAGGTACCAGCTAAGTGATGATAAGTTCGATTCAGGTGACATTGAGACAAGTGAAGATGAAATATGTAGTTTTCTCTTGCCGGTATTGCATCAAACTTGCTTTAATCTAAAAGAGCACTTGTCATTTGAGAAACAACTCAGGCTCGCTAACATGAGGATTATTTAATACTGATAAATGTACAAAAATGATTCTCTGATCAATTTTTCTACGGAGTATCCATGCTTTTATATGGTATCTCATGCAGTCACGAGTTAATGATGGTCACCAGAATCTTATTCCATTTTTTATATTTTCAAATTCCAAACGTAAGGTCTTTGCCTGGGAACTGGAGAGAGCACAAAAATAAAAAAATTGCCGCCCAGCATTATCATTTTAATATGAGGCATGATTGCCCATAGATTAAGAAAAGGTGCCTCAAAGTTTTGACATTCGTTCAATGAATAATTGGAAGGCCTCATCCCTATCCAGCATGCTTATTCTTACATACTTGGGATCTGCACCAAAATGCTTGCCGCTTCTTGCCAAGATCCCATTGGCCTTGAGATATGCTGCGCAATCATCGATCTCCCACTCACATTTAGCCCATGCAAATGCTGCAACACCACAAAAGAAACATATAAAAACAACGCACTAACCCGCGGGGGCTCCTCTCATGTGGTGCTAGGGGTGACTTGCGAATGTCACCAAGTTAACCGGACATCACAAGTTCAAAACCCTTTGGTGGCATCCCAAGGGTTTTACCAACCGGAGGCCAGCCAATATGGGGTCGGTAATGGGGGTGGGTGGGGGGTTATCCAAAACAAAAAGCGCACAAATATCGGGTTGAAATCACATTGAAAATGCAATGGTTTCAATAATAGGCATTTTTTTTGCAAAAAATCGCATTGTTTTTGGCAAAATATAATGTTAAGATTGATATTTTCAAATATCATAGAGGTTGTGAGAAGTTGTCTCCAATGAAGTCAGTCCCATCATCAGCAATCTTCCAGTTCAGGTTGCTTCATCTTGCAAAATGTATTTGGGGGTACTTTGGAAACTAAACCATTTTACTAACCTGGATAAGATGAGCTCTCCTCACCAAAGAAGTTGCAGAATTCTAAAGGGAATTCTGGAAAGCTGAATCGGCCCCTGAATCTGACAGCATCCCTTAGTGCCTTCCACCTTTGGCTCATCAAATTTCTACTGTAATGGAAAAACTTCTCACTTTCTGGTGTGTTTTTCTGCTCATAGGCATCGGAAACTGTACCCAGGATTTTGGCTGTCCTGGTCTGTGAATCCTTGGAGACTCCAATGGTGCTAATCTCTATGAATTTTGTCATCTTTTTTGCCACTTCTTTGTCTTTCATCAAAGCCCACCTACCAGAAAGAAGCTCATTCATTTAAAACAAGATTTGAAACACAAGGATGTAGAAATCGCCTGAGTTATGCACCAATGTTACAGAAGCACAATCTGTTTAAAACTTGAAATTGATCAAAGCACTTTCAAGGATACTCATGCATCCAGAGTATTAAAGTTAATTCATTGCCTGTGATCCCTTCCTAAAAGAGAACTAGGAGAATCTATCTTGACAAGAAATGATCTATATGACACGATATAGGAAGCCAATCACAGCAGGAAGCATATGCAATAAGCGAAACAACAAACACAGTAGAAAGAGCTGTGGATAGTAAATTACCCAATCCTGGTTCCAGCATGTCCTGTGCTTTTTGAGGCTGTGAAAAGCATCACATCAGCGTCGACGGCGTAACTAATAGGAGTATACAGAGGCCAGTAGTAGGCGAGATCATAAATTGTCTTTCCATAATTTCCTTCAACTACCTCTTGCCTCTTAAAGCCATCAGGATTGTTGGGTGAAGTAACTAGCTCAATGTAAGGCCCACGTTCGCGCTGAGGGATTTCATTGAAAGCATATGCATCTCCAGCCCATTTGTAAATGCCTGATCTTAGGTAATCTGTCACCAATGGATATGACTGGTACAACATGTGAAAGAACAAGAACAATATCAATTAATTGTTCATCTTAAGGGCCTTTGTCACCTAAACAACATATATATGAAGTTAATCATCCATGTAAACATGCAATTTACAGATATATTTTGACAATTTTTTTTTGAAAGAACACGAAAATTTGTTAAAATGCTGCAAATGAAATAGTACAGAATCCTTTGCAGCTACTGTCACTAGGAGCTGTCAGTGTCAATTTTAAAGGCTCACAATGCAAAGAGACATTCATTTAAACAGCAGCAAGGAAGAGGAGTTCTCATATTGGTAGCTGGGAAAAGAACTTCCCGCTGTCTCTCTAGAACCAATCGGAACATAATGGTTGAGAATTTGTCTATAATGTCATCGTAGTTAATGACCAAAAAAGTCCACTGTTAACCCAAATATTCCCTCTAAAACAACCAAATTAACCTTAAATAAGTGGGCAAGATACCATTGTGTTGTTTATTTACTAATTTGATTTCAATCTGTAAATAAAGATTATAAACTGGAGTAACCAGGTAGAAAATTCAATGCATTCCAAGGGTACCACACACACACGCGTAGGGGTAGGTAGGGATGGCAGTGGACCGGGGGAAAGCGCCGCCCCACCTCGCCCCGTTTGGACCGGGGATGAAGGGTATGAAATGGGGATGGAGGCGGGGACGAAGGTTAAAATCCATCCCCGTCCGGGGGTGGAGGCGGGGATGGACGTGCACTTTTCCCCGCCCCGCCCCGTCCCCGCCACGATCCCCGCCACATCCCCGCCTCATCCCCTTTTCCCCGCAATATCCCTGCCCCGCCCCGCCTCATCCCCATTTGAACCGGGGATGAAGGCGGGGGTGGAGGATAAAATCCATCCCCGCCAGGGAGGCGGGGCGGGGGTGGAAACCTTGTCCCCCGCCCCGCCCCACTGCCATCCCTAGGGGTAGGGATGTAAGTGATACAGGTTTGGATCGGATATCTAGATCCATTTCATCATTCTCTGAACCCTAATTCCATCAGACAATCAACATCTGGGTTATATCTGATCGGAATCCAACCGGGTTTACTTCCTGGTCCAGTTCAGGGACAGAACAGCCCCCTGGTCCAACCAATCAACAACCCAAACAGCACACCATGTGCCCCACATGGCTGATACCATGCGGGTCCCACGGCATACCTACTGATTGGTCCAGCAAAATTGTTTCACATTCCAGGGTCCCCCCACAAGTACCTGAGCCGCCGAGCCCGTGCACATGCCTACCACACACACCCTAATCAATGAAACCATTTCCATGTAACATGCAGACGAGCACCTCCCTGCTACTCCATAAAATAAAGCAGAAACGAAACCGAAAAACAATAAACAATGCAGCAAAACATAAACAGCAGGAGAGAGAGAGAGAGACTGACCGAGTAAAAGGGAGCAGCAGAGACGACGCTGACGGGTTCGGCGGAGTCGGAAGGGGACAGAGCGTACAGTGCGGCCTGGAAGAGCTGTGTGGAGCCCGTGCCCACGACGATGTAGCGGTCCCTTGTCTGGGCGTTGCCGACCAGGCGGTGCAGGCGTCGGACCTCATCCTCGAGGGAGGGTTCGAGGAACCAGCAGACGCTGTTGGGGTTGTTGGAGAAATAGCTCATAGACTGCCACCCCGGTATGACCGTCGCGCTCCGCTCCCCCACCCTCTTCCACAACTCCTCGAACATCCTCGGGTCCCCACTGCGTTCCACCCCCACAATACATAGTGAATTAATTAATTAAGAGAGAGAGAGAGAGAGAGAGAGAGAGAGAGAGAGAGAGAGAGAGAGAGCAATGTTGATGTTTTGATGAGGCACTCTGATGCATGACAAAAGGATGTTCTATGTGACGAATCGTGTCAGGAAATGGGACTTAAAGGATGTTCTATGTGAAGAATCGTGTCAGGAAATGGGACTTACAGGAACTAACACTAGTGGGACAGCTGGGGGGCCGCGCCCCCATGTGCCCTACGCAAACATCGGACGTACAGGACGCCTGGAATACAGTGTTCCGTGCATCCAGCGGGATACTATTTACTTATTTAGACGTCCTGAGGTGTTCCACCCCTCCCCTAGAGCAGTGGCATTCGGAACACTTGAGACAAAAACCCCAACAATAAAAAGAACACTTGAGACAAAAACTTGACTTGTTCATAACACCTTTGTGTCCGGCCAGCAGTGTCTACGCAAAACTGTTCTACACAGTTCTGTCCACGCAATCAGACGCTGAATTAGATGATCCCAGATCTCAAATCTGAGGATCTGAGGTGGCAGGGGCTTGCTGATGTGGTGTAGGCCCCATGACAAAATCTGAGGAGGGATTCAAACATATGGGTTGAAATGGGTCAGATCCAATTCAGATCTTGACTGAACTAGCACTTGCACCAACGACGTTGTGTCACTGGATTCGGTTTGAATCTTGATTCAACTCCAAACACATTGGTAGGGTTGTGGACAGCAAAAATGGGTTAACTATACAGGCTTTCCTATATCATATATAAAATGGGTCGGGTCAGACTAGGTTCCAACCTGAAACCGACCTTATTTATTTGTCCGATCCAACCCACATTCGACTGATTCCAGCATTGACTGCTCCAAATCCGACCTGCTTATAAAACGGACTCTTACTTTCGCTCGAGTTCGAACCAGATAAAGATCCAAACCAATTACAACCCTAGAGTCCACCCCCTAACGACATCACCACAAAAACTCTACTGTGCACTTTCAAAATGAAATCCCACTTCACTAAACTCTTTCCAAGTCATCATAGAAAATAAGATAATATGATCTCAGCGAGACCACTTTCATCCATCATGATTCATAACAGCTTAGATATCTGGAAAAAGTAAAAGAATAATAAAATAATCATCCAAAAGGTTTACTACCAGACCAAAGCCACTTTAAATCATAATTATCGTTGTACACATTTTAAAGATAATAAAATATAAGAAAATACATAACCAACCAAGTGTATGTTTGATGTGAATGCACAAGAATCATTGCACATGTATTTCTTTATTCAATAGAATATGCAATCAGCTAGTGCACGTTAATATGTTCCTCAGACATAATTTAAAAAAAATAATAAAAAACAAAACTCAGTGCTTAGATGCACTACACTTGAGATCGGGTCAGATGCAGAGAACTGCCACATGCTTCAAATATTTTAATATGAAGCATATGAGATTCCATGAAAACATCAAGCATTTGACCTTCTTTCAAAAGAATAAAAGGTGTACTAGGTAGAGAGAGAGAAACAGAGAGGATTCATTTGGTTACTGTAATAAAACTAAAATAAACAATGTGGCGAACATTTCCTTAAAAAAATTAAGGCCTTGTGGATCCATGAATACTTTTGGAGGCATATATAAAGTTTTCTGTGATAAATGCTAGGAATGGTGGGAGTGACTAAAGTGGATGCTGCAGCTCTTTTGTCACTTTTTAGTCCACATGATTGGGATGCCCCACATTAGGCACAATCCGGCCATGGAGAAGTCGGTTTGTGCACGTCAATTTGTGGAAATGATAGTAGGCCAAAAATCATGGTGAATATGTAGTGGAGATGGTGGAAATCAGGTCTAGTGTGGGGGGACGAACAGGATCTCCTGACAACTCCATGCTAATTTATGGACACTGTGCAACAGGTGGGTTTGGGGCACTTGGGCAGCCCATGCCGAGCCTTGTCAGACCTAGCTAAGTTAAGGCCAAGTCTGATATCCATTTTCTAAGTCAGACCCATATGACAAAATTACTCCATGAGACATCTACTGTCTACCCCCTGTTATCTTTGCCTTTCAAGTAGGAACAAAATAAAACAGCTGCAGTGCAGCAAAATTCATCATGAAGAGAAACACAAAATAGCCAGATTTAATGAAATCAAATCATCATCATCATCATCATCATCATCATCATCATCATCATCATCGTGCATTGTCACAACTATATGGGGCCTGCAGATGCCCTGGAATGAAGGGAATTGGTAAAACTGGTTAAAGTTCAAACTTAGTGATAAGACAGAAAATAATGACTTAAATGAGGCCCAAAACTCATCCAAGCTCCACCAAAAGAACCGCATCAAAACAAGGAGTAACCTAAATGTAGCAAGGTGACTCTATCCAATCCAATCAATAAACATATACAAAGATCAAAACAATCCTAATACAAGATTCCCTCACTTGTAAAAGCAGTTAACCCCTCTTGTAAAAATAGGGATTTTGGATTTTGTTTGCAATGTTATCTAACTGTATATAAGATAGCACTTTTTAGATAAGACCAACTTTTTTTCACAGAGATAAGCTTGGAAATTTCCCATTTAATGCTTGAGGATAAGTTTAACTGACAATTTTCACTCGTTATCCAAATCACTATCAACCGCAGTATGCTAATCTCAGCACCGCACACGTTTACTCCTTTTCTAGAAGACCAATCAATGCCGGTACTTTTGTTTCCAGGAATTTACAGAAATCCCAACTACTAATATCATTGAAAAACAGGGAAAAGCTTAGTAGGGCAAACAGGATCTAAGAACCTCATTCCTCAAAAGAACTTGTAAAATCCTGGATTTTCAGCACTCCTACTAATGACTCGAGCTGCACAGATCCATGGAAGTCCAAGGCCAGTTTTTTGGTTGACTTGGTCCAAGAAAGACTCGCCAGGTCAACCAGGCAATTTCTGGGGCAAATCAAGATATTTGACCAGTCAAAGTGACAAACCACTCTCACCTCTAATCAAGGTAAGACTAAGACAAGTCAACCAAGTTCTGAGCCGACCCTTGAGAGACTTGACACATTGACCAAGCTGACCCAGTCTAGGTCCAGTGACCAATGACTTCTACTAAGTTCTAAGCTTGGTTCAGTAAAACAGAAGCAAAATAGCACCCCTCTCAAAGTGTGACACACATATCAAGAAGTTTGCACGGCAACATTCAACAAGACATACCCTTTGTACAATATTCGCCCATCGCGTGAAACGAGACAAAGTTCATGAAATCCCACACCAGGATGCGTGACCAAGTTCACGAACTTTGGTAGCAGCAACATTGAACTTCACAAATTTAGTCACATTTCCCACGGCACCTAAACCTTGCAGCTTTCCATTTTAGAATTCAAAATGCCATGAACATCTTCACACTACCCCTAATAAAAATCCTTCTTAAAATGGCAGTGTAAGAACACAGTACGCTTAATCTGCACTTGTTAGCATGCATTAATTAGTCCCCAATTAAGAGGTTTTTAACTATAAATAACCTGCTTCCTTAAAAAAAAAAGAATACTATAAATAACCTGTATTTGAATCAAACTTACAAACAACTTCTAAAAGCAAACTGTCATTAACTTGTGATGAGAAATACTTAATCCCTTGCCTGTCAACTATTACACAAGTAGGGACCACACTACTTAAGTCTCAAGCTCCAGTAGGAAACCAAGACAGCAATATTAACAAACCAAGTACATAGAATATGGAGCAATGTTCCCGGAAGAACAGGATCCGGTCCAGTTACACTACCAATTTGACACCAACATGCCCACAACAAACCAACCATTTTCGGATATGGATCCGAATTTGGATCCATAGGTCATGCCAGGATCCATATCAATTCTATTCTAATAGGGTTTCCTCAGGACCTGAGGTAGTGGAAACCACTTTATGTGCAATTATTTGCACAGATTCTGAAATAGGATTTGATGTATAACGTCCCCCCATTTGCATGCGTAAGGATCAGGTACGTCTCTGACATCGAAGCTCGTGCATCCCCTTAGGTCCAATCGGACCTTGTTGCAATCAGTCAGACAAACCAACCCATCACACTCTCATGATCCAATTGGATCTGAATCCAGTCCAGGTGAAATTAAATCCATTAACCTCGCCACAACAGGAATCAGTGAATCCACATCCAACACTCAAAATTAACATGGTTGGCCTACTAAGAACATGGCTCTTGGGTAACTCAGACGAGCTCTTCGTCTGGACATCTGCCCTATTTGACAACATTTCTTACAGAGATAAGACAACCAAATACAAGAAATCGTGACCGTCGGATCTCCAAGATCCGATAGTCTAGATTGGTAAACTCTTTGTGGGTGCCCATCTGCCGCACCATGCACCCTCAGCTTCAAGCGTCAGGCTGGAACTTAGCCCTCATGCAGGCCATCTGAGCACCCTCTTCATGAGACCAGAAGATGACAGCACACAGAACCGACCTTGAAGATTCTACGGCCAGCATCACAGGCTCATGCAAGGTATAAAGGTGCCATGCTCATGCAACCACAGTCCAGTTTTCACAAGATTTCTCTTGAGAAAATGATCAACCAAAACAAAACAAGATGGAAACACCCATGTGTGTGAGAGAGAGAGAGAGAGAGAGAGAGAGAGAGCTCACTGATCCAGATTGATGACTGCATCAGAAGGGAGCTTCACGGTAGAGGTTGAAACAGAGCCGCTGCTGTTGCAAGAAGACACCTGCTCGGCTCTGCAAATCTTTCCACGCTCTCCTTCCGGAGCACCATCGCTCCCTTGGAGGCATATCTGATTAGCCACCATCCCCCCTTTCTCTTCCCCCCTCATATGACTCCTTTCATACACCAAACTCGTCAAGAGAGCAACATTCATCATCAGAGAAAGGCACACTAGATACCTACCACCCATGATGACCATCTTTCCCTTGTGACCACAAACTCCCAGATACCAACCCTTTCCACCACTCCCCATCATGTTAAACCCTCTGCCCCGTGATTCTCTGAGTTGAAAGATGCAGAGTCTCCAAATTTATCACCACCCGTGTGGTGCCTTCAAATTTAACACCACCAACTTGATTTTTTTGAATACAGAGATTGTCAGGAGATCCTCTTTCTATGTATGCAATGCAATTTTTGAATACCCACCTCCAAATTTAAGCAGAACCCCTGACACCTTGGATTAATACGACATAAATGGTGGTAAGGATATGTACAAAAGGCCCTGCCTTTGTTAGCTCATGCGCATCACGTTGCAGAGGGGCCATAGGCATCTGGCACCCTCTTGCATAGACAACTCAGAAAATGCCCAATACGTTTCTAATGGAGAGTATCTCGAAAACCCATCTTTTTCTTCCCCTGCTCCCCCATCTTTTTCTTCCCCTGCTCCCCCCTCTTTAGCTTGCCTCTCTCTCTCTCTCTCTCTCTCTCTCTCTCTCTCTCTATGTTCAGAAACTGAACTATTGGAGTGCTGTTTTCTGGCTTTTAAAACAACAAAAAAGGCTGGAGGCAACTACTTTTCATCAACGCCCCCACACAGTCATGAACTAGATCATAATTCCTAACCTTTTGGGATGTGAGCTGCGTTGCTTTTTAAAGTGAACTGCCCAAAATAGGTGTGACACACTAATCTTTCCCCTCAGGCTTCCAACACTGGCTGAGTTGGCTCAGTTTGTTGGGCAGAAGAGCCTTCTGCAGTACCAAGAATCTGAATTTTTTTCTGGGTTCAATTAGAGACCTGTTTGTTTGAAATACTAAAGGAATGGACTAGAGAAGCATGGACATCACCTCGGTGTCTTACTCTGCCTAAATGAATCTAACTTTTGTATCCCTAGGTTCTCAAGGTATACACATGAATAAGTAGTATTCTACAGGATTTCAAAATAATTAAAAATTTTATTTAACTTTTGTGAAAATATTTTTATTCTAAGAATTGTAACCTTTCGGTGCTTGACTATGGAAGGTCACAAGCCAAAAGACATGACTCTAAATGCAACTGTTAAGTTTTATCAATATCTTCAAAATCTCTATCCCAATAAATCCACCACAATGAACTATATATAAGAACAACAAAAATTCAAACTTCGCACAAGTTCAAGTCTTTCCCCAGATTGAAAATTATTACTTCTAGATATCGGCAAAATATAGCACTTATCAAATCACCAAAAAGACCCCAAATTAACGAACCAAACGATAGACTCAATTTCCATAAAGCAAAACAATTATTTTCCTGAACTTATAAATTTCTGTCGCACAAATCTCCCCACAATAAACAACAGCAAAACCCAAAAACAATTTCACAACCAGATCACCAGAAATCCCATAACTTCATTCCCTACTGCCCTCCTTAAACCCCTAAGCCTCCAAAGAACCACCCAACAGCCCCAAAACCCTGTTTTTTTCACTCCGTCACTCAAATTCACACCAAAATCACGAAAAACTTCGCGAAATGGAATCACGATCTCAAGATTTGGAATTCCAAGAGGAAGAAAGAAAGAAACGGAAATGGTGAGGCTCGATAGAGGTTTCCGATGCTTAAATTGATCGCCCCCCTTCGCTCTCAAGCCCCATCATCAAATTTAATTTCAAAGAAAGAAAAAAAAAAACTCTCTCTCCCTCTCGCTGGCCCACCGACGCCCTCTGATGACGCCCCACTTGGCTTCCCACTATTCCCGCCGCTGCTCCCTCACGAAGGACCAGCTCCACCTCGTGCATCCTGCGTGCCATGATGACATGGCGAGCTGCCATTGCCCATAACAATTGGCCCTCATCACCCCCTATCCACAATCCCGACGTCGCCCTCATTTTTCACATATGACTCTGTGACGCTATCTTGGCTTTCAACTTTGTGGCAAATGGAAGAATTGATCACAATGATTAAGAAAGTCTAATTTTTCTAAACCGAATTTGATAAGTTTTTCAAAATGCTTTATAATTTCTACAATTTTCTCATGTTCAAAATTATAAATATTTATTTAAATTTTTTTATCTTTTGTAGATGCATACTTTCTAATTCTCAAATATGTGTATTTTTTTGCATAACCGTCTCCGTTCTTAGATTTGTATTTCTCTAATTCGATATCGAAAAGTTGTATTTTTATAGTTATTGAAAAGCTGAGACACAAAACACATTTTTTGAAAGATAGACTCTTTGTATAAAACTGATTTTAGAACTAAAAAACAAGAACTCTAAAAAGGTTTTTGGCTCTTACTCAAAACATAAAAATTATAGGCATGTGTCCCAACTTTCTAGAGACTATAAAAACATAGGTTTTCGATGTTGGATAAGAGAGATACAAATCTGAGATCATAGACTATTCTATAATATATATATATATATATATATAATTTTTTTTCTAAATATATATGATTTTCCTCCTATATATATGTATGTGGAGTTCCTTCTATATATGTAATTTTTTTTCTTATATATGTGGAGTTCTTTTTATACATGCATTTTTTCTCCTAAATATATGATTTTCTCTTAAATATGCAGTTTTCTTTTAAATATATGCACAGTTTCTCCTATACATACAATTTTTTCCTAAATATATGTGGAGTTTCACCTATATATAGATTTTTTTTCTTAAACATGTAATTTTTTCTTAAATACATGTGATTTTCTAAGTTTAACAGGATATTCATACCTATTTTTATGTAAACTTTTGAGGTATATGCGAACTTAGTCAGATATTTGCGAAGTTTTGAGGTTTGTATGTAGACTTCTTCATCCTTGCTTATATTAAATAGCCTACTCTATCGATTATGTTTATTTTCAACTATTCATCAAATCAAGGTGATCTTAGTTGCGTTGAAAAGCTAACATATTGATCTATCTTTTTTCATTTGTTGTTTTTCTAGATTTCCGATGCAGGTGCTTAGAAAATTTCATAGAACAGATAGAAAAAGTGCAGCAATGCTTGTTCATCTCTTATTTTAGAAACGCTATTGAGACTGAATCTCAGTGCTTGTTCATCATTTTTCAGCGAATCAGGTGTCATTGAAAATGTATTTTTGTCTAGCTTTTATTTTTTATTTTTTTTTCTAAAATCCTTTATTTTATTAGTCGAAACATCTTCTGAAGATATATTGTTCGATTGTTTCAGTTTACAGAGTATGTTTCTATCCTGGTTTGAAACTAAAAAATGAGAACCCTAGATGAGTTTTTGGTTTTGACTCAAAATATGAAAGCTATAGTCCTGCATCTCAACTTTTCAACGACTATAAAAACACAAGTTTTTAACGTCGGATAAGAGAGATACAAATATAAGAAAAAAGACTATTCTACAAAAAATAGTTACATATTTAAGAAAAAGTTCGCATATATAAAAAGTTTGCATGTGCAAATGATAAGAAGGTCATTTTAAATTTAGATATTTGTAATTTTGGACATTAGAAAATAGAAAATGATTGTGTTGTAGGGCTAATTTGATCACTTCTTTTGGTTCATAAGTATTTTATTAAAAAATGTCTTCATTTTGACGGTGCCATGTGCTTTTCGTCAAGTTATATGTCAAATCATTACTCATTCATGTTCTGACATCCTCACCGTTCATTGATTTTATCACCATCTTCGTCAGCACAATTAGTGGGGATGGATCAGGTGATCTGCCAAATCACTACTCATTTATATTCTCACATCCTCACCGTTAATTGGTTTCACTGCTACCTTAGCTTGCACAATTAGTGAGACCCACTATAAAAGTACTAGCAGCATCATTAGCAGTCGTCATGACAACGGCCAATCATGACCATAGTGGATGGTGGTGAAGATGTCAATAACGATCGGTGGTTTGGCATATCATCTTTTTTACTATGAATTGATGACGATGTGTAGGAAAACATATATGGTACCTTCCTTGGCATGGATAGAATTTAAAAGGTTAGGCAGTGTTTGGATACCTAATATCTCTATTGTGCATGTCAAGTCTAACATGGGGTCCATGTCGGGACAAGAGGTAAAACAAACATGGAGTCTCATATTCACCCAAAAATGAGGATTTGATATTAGGGATGAAAACAGTTCAGATCTGGAACAGATAAATACATGAAAATTCATATCAGAATCTATTGGGTTGGGTACTGGGTCCGCCCATGATGGGAGAGATCTGAACCCAGCCCACCATTTGAGGAGGGGGCGGTTTGGAAACCGCCCACCTCCCCATCTTCTCATCTCTCTCATTTGCGTAAAAGTAGAGAGACACACAGAGTGAAAGTGGGGACTGTGTAGGTGCTTAAAAGAGAGCCCATCAGAGAAGAAGAAACAGTGTGCACAATGAAAAGAAAGAAGAAGAAGACGATGATGATTGAACATCGTGGGCATTTGGACTTGTGGAATCATCGTTCTCTCCAAGTGGGGGCACGCATCCGTTGAGCAAAATCAGCATCAAAGATCTATTTTTCCGCTTCTGCTTCAACAAAAAGGTATGTTTCGTATCCTTCATTGGTATTAGAGCCATCATTTTTTGGATGCCATTTTTGCTTGCGGATATATCCCTGTTTGCACGTGGTCAGGACCATTTTACGTTCATGGGGATGCACGTTGTGGGGCCGCTATAAGGTCTGTCCGAAATCCCGACCTTGAAACTCCTGTTTGATGTGGTAGGGTTGCAGACCTTCGTTGGGGCGGGCCACTGCAGCCGCAAGCCCAGCGACTAGGTCGCTTACCTGGGTTGCTGCGGCGCAGGCCCAACTTTGGGCCAGGTCGTGCGGCACAAGCCGCAGGCTAAGCCCCGGCCCTACGGCACAGGCCGCAGGCCAAGTCCCGGCCCTGCGGCACAGGTCGCAGCCCTTGCTCCCGACTCTGTGGCACAGGCCGCAGACCTTGTCTCAGGCCCTGCGACACAGGCCGCAGGCCTAGCCCCTGGCCCTGCGGCACAGGTTGCAGGCCTGGCTTCCTAGCCACGGGCCAGGGTATTGCGATAGGGCCAAAAAAAATTTTTAGGGGCCGAACCCTAGCATGGCAAGGGTCAATGTGGGTCGAGGCCAAAGGCCAGCGGCGGGAGTCGTATATTTTTTTGGTTGAGCCACTACTAGGCTGGGGATACCCGGATCCAATTTTTAATTATAATATTTTATTTTTTTAATATGGATGAATGTGATATGATCATATTGATTATACGAGGAATTTGAAGTACTTTGAAAGTGCTTACTCCATGTGTAAATATCCTATTTATACAGTCATAATACAGTTTAGGTAAATATAATTATCTTAGGAAAAGTGAGAGATGATTGTGAACATAGTGAGCTTTCGATTGCACACCCTGTGAAAAATTATATGTTAGCTAATCGTGTGATTATGACTGCATATAGATATGCTAATGATTAGATCATAACATGCATAAATAACATTGTTGCGCATTTTTTATTTTTAAAAGGACATGGTTGCACCAAGTAAATCCATAATAGACTTGACACAGATTGAGAAACTAAACGATGATAACTATGATATATGTCATATAAAGATTCAATTTACACTGGAGGAGGTTGAGGCCTTGGAAGCTCTCAACCATACTATGGAACGACTTGAAATTGGTAATAGGGCATAATCTCATAGGACATGGAGACCTATGAAAAATGGAAGCGCATGAATACTGTTGCGCATGTCACCATGCTATGTTCTATGCAGAATGACATCATGTGCCAATTTGAGCATTATAAGACTGCTCAACAGATGTAGATGACCCTTAAAGATAAGTTTGGGAGAACATCAACCACAAAGCTTAGAAGGCTGACCATCAGGTTCGATTCCTACAGGAAGTATCCTCAACACACTATGAGCCAACATCTCAGGATATGACAAATATGATAAGAGAGCTCAATAGTGCAGGACATACCCTTACAGATGAACAACAGGTTCAGGTTGTGATTCGCTCTCTGCCACACAGTTGGGAGCATATAAAAATTAATATGACTCATAACGAGAGTATTAAGACTTTTGATGACACTATCCGTCATGTAGAGCTAGAAAATGACCGCCTTGAAGCGGCTCAACAATTTGGCATGAGGGCATATGTGACAGAAAGCTCGAAGAAGCCAAAATCTTTTAAGAAGAAATTTTATGGACAAAGGAAGTTCAATAAGGGACAAGACAAAGAGAAAGAAAAGAAGCCTTATCAGCGCTCTTGGAAGCGTGGCAGTAAGAAAAATAAGGCAAATGCAAAATGTTTTAAGTGTGGCAATTTGGGTCACTATGCTTGTGAATGTCATGGCTATGTGTTCTTGATGAACAATGGTGCTATATCTTGGGGTAACAAGAAGCAGACATGTGTAGTCTTGTCCACAATGGAAGCTAAATTTGTTGCAGGCTCGTTCGCAGTGTAGGAATGTGTTTGGTTAAGAAGATTCATCAAACATTTGGGACTCATTTCTGAAGCAAAACTGTCAGTGACTTTATTCTATGATAATCAAGCGGCAATTGCGTTTGCTAAGGATCCCAAGTTTCACAATAGAACCAAACATATAGACACGAGATGCAAGTATATGTGCGACATTGTATCTAAAGGCAATGTTGCCTTGGCATATGTTAATACCCAAGATATGGTGGCAGATCCATTTACTAAGTCGATTAATAGAAATTCTTATGTTAAGCACGTAAAATCTATGGGTATTTGTAAGATTTGATATGTCAATGTTATTCATATTTCTTTCTATGATTATTGTATGGCATGTTGTACATCTATATGAGTATGCTATCAGGTTTGAGATAAATCTTCTCACACGGATTTATCGTCTCACACGCTGCTTGTGGGTGGGCTGACATGAAATGTAACAAAATTCTGGGTTGCTGAATTAATAAGCATGTCAGATTTTGGGGATATCATGTGATAATAACTCAAAAGAGTGAGAGTACAATGAGTTATGATATTTGCCATATATACGTATATGGGATACATCGGCCTAACTGGGTTAGGATGAGGTCTCGTGAATATTTAACTATATAGAGAGACCGACCATGCTATTTAAATGTCAAGGGTAAACTGGTTGACCAGATCTGAGGACTTGGATAGATTGCATGAGAATGTGCATCCTGTGGGACTCAAGTTGGTTTCTTGGGGAGGAACTGAACTAGTATAGATCTGTACGACAGAGAATCAATGGTGTATGCATACACTCACTGGAGTGAGATAGTCTTGCCGTAATACGTGAGTCATACCACGTATGTCGCACTATAACTATAAGTCAACCACAAAAGAAAATAAAGAATGATCCCTGCTTCTTTATTGTGTGAGTCCTTGATATATATATATATATATATATATATATATATATATATATTGGTGTTCTTATTGACTTTTGACTTTTGACCTTATTTTAAGAAGAAAGATCAGTATTGCTACTTTAGCATGATGCTTAAGGCCATGTCTGATTCGGTCTAAAAGTACATGTCTGAGAAAGCAACTTATCTTGATTCAAAGAATGAGAGTTGGAAAGGAAGATCATTTGACATTTTCAAATTATGTACATGTTAAAAGCTAGCTTATTTTACCACATCCTCAGGATGTTGGGTTTATGATTAAACATGTGACATAATGAAAAAGGCTTTGTCTAGCATAGCTTAGCACTATAAAATGTGCAGAGAGATTCAGTATGCTAGAATGTGAAAAATGTATTTGATGTAGGACACAATGAGCTTCTTACCTGGCTTGTGCAGGTATACTTTATGTTATCTTATTATTTGCAAGTTTAGGTTATTATGTTACACTAACCGGTACATAATATGCCTCCACTCCCTAAGCTCACGGGTTGCATGGTCCATTTGCCAGTATGAATACTCGATGTTATTCACCATTTAAACACGTTTAGTGTTCCTTCTTCTTTGATCTCTTTCCATCATGTGCGAGTGGGAGAATGTTGGGTTGGGTACCGGGTCCGCCCATGATGGGCGAGATTCAGACCCGGCCCACCATTTGAGGACGGGGCGGTTTGGAAACCGCCCACCTCCCCATCTTCTCATCTCTCTCATTTGCGTAAAAGTAGAGAGACACACAGAGTGAAAGTGGGGACTGTGTAGGTGCTTAAAAGAGAGCCCATCAGAGAAGAAGAAACAGTGTGCACAGTGAAAAGAAAGAAGAAGAAGACGGTGACAATTGAACATCGCGGGCATTTGAACTTGTGGAATCGTCGTTCTCTCCAAGTGGGGGCACACGTCCGTTGAGCAAAACGAGCATCAAAGATCCGTTTTTCCGCTTTCGCTTCAATGAAAAGGTATGTTTCGTATCCTTCAGAATCGGATTTGAAGCAGTGAAAAATTGTCAAACCCTCATCCTGAATCCAGCTCATTTGCAACCCTATTTGAGATTCGCCATTCCATAGAGATTTATGAATCTCTATCTAATGCCCTTGGGTTAATAAGGAGTGGAAAAAGGATAGGTTAAGCCATTACAAACTCTATTTACCATCTCATTTTTTTAAATGAGTTTCATTGTCACAAACTATGTTGAATGCATTGGCTAACTTAACAGGTACTAAAAGGTCAGTTTTCCAATCATGCTAAATTAACTAAGTTGGCTGTTGTTTCCTTTTGTATGTGCTTTCTAAGTCTACAAACGAACTAAACATACCCAATCAATATTGAATTTTCTAGCAAGAGCCCTACCACACTTTTCCCAGGATACATATGATTAACTTAACGCGAATTGCTTCTTCAACTTTTGTTAAATTGTTCAATATGTGACATACTTTCGTACGAAATCAACTCATCATTGGTACTTGAGATCACTTTAAGCCTATGAGGAAAAGATTTTTATGGTCCCCAAAGCATACTCATTTCTCCATAATCTAGCTTTTTCAACATTGATGGCATTTTAATGGAATTGAAGTGCACCAACTCTCTCTGTTTGTACTTTCTCACCCACTTTTGCAAGCCTGTGAATGACCTGAGAACGTAGACTATACTTTCTCAAGTGATGGGAGTTCTTCACAGTTTTGCAAAGTGAAAGATTAACTGTGAAAGTTTTCTCCACTCTGGGCACTTTTGCTTCTAACCCAGCGTGAGTCAAAATTTTAATAGAATAATTCCGAGGAAGGAAATTGTGCTAGTGCATGGCAGACGTGAGAGAATTGTGCCTTGGGAAAGTTCTTTAATTTAAGAAAGTTTTAGGCCCATCTCCCGGAGGAACAGATCCACAAGTCTAACCGTGTGATTATTTTTCTCAAGAAGAATGCTTCTGAAGTGAATCATGCTCTCACCTTGAAGGTACTTGTAAATGTGCCCTTTGTGTTCTACACAAGACTGTGTAGAACATGCCTTATGAACACTGCTGACTGGGTGCGGAGGTATCGTAGACAAGTAGAGTTTTTGTCCGGATCCCAGGTGGTTGGATCCTTTTTTTTTTATTCTTTTTATTTTTTTTGGATTTTGTCTAAAGTGCCCCGAACACCACTGCTTGTCCTGCTAGACGTGCAGGATGATGTATTCCAAGCATCCCATGTGTCTGCCATTTGCGTCGAGTGCGTGAAGTACAAACAACAGTGGCCCACAGATGCTCTTGCTCGTGCAATCAAACACCTCTCAAGGAAACACATCACAGCCACCTCTTAGGGACACCAGTCCATAGATAATAGAAGCTTCTTTTTACATGGGGAAACTCCCTTCTCCATGAGCTCGCTTCTAAAGCAGAAAACTCTTTGCTTCTCCCAAAGGGGAAATGCTTTGAGAAACCTGCTTTCAAAATATGAGAAACTTCGATTATTTTTAGTAAGAAGCCTGCTTTCTCTTTATTTTCCAAAACGATTCCTTGTAGCTTTTTTAAACTTTTCATCTCACTTGTTACTTGCCACTCAATTTCTCTCACATTTCTCATATTAAAACAATATATATTATTGTATAACAAGCTTGCATGGTTTTATATTATATTATATTTGTGTTCATGTTATTTGCTTTTGCTCGCGGTTCATATTGCTTCTGTTTTCCCGCTTCATGCTAATTTTTTAATACTTGTTTCTCAACTTCTTGTTCAAGTGGAACGTGGCCAGCAAATTTTTTTTGAAGGCAAACTGGGGTTAGTCAGACGATATCTCTTAAGCCTCATGTGGCAGAGGGATTCGAACCTGGGCTTTCAAATGGGCACAGGACCCGGCTTACCACATGGGATACCACCTCGGTAGTGTGGCCAGCAAGGTTTGCTTAAGGTGTGTCCCTAGCTTTATTGGGGCTTGGGCACGCAACTCGGGTTCAACATGCAAGTTCAGAAGTTTTTTTTTGAAAAAATATGACATGAGGACATGGTTTTAAAATTTTTAATTTATAACTTTTTGATATTTTACTATTTAAAAATATAATTTTGTTGGAATATCATGACAAGTATTTAAAATATTAAAATGATATGATGGCATTCATGCATGTCAATTAATGTCCGTGTCAACATGTCATAGCATGTTTAGTCATGTTATCAAGGACTCGCAGTCAAAATGACGTGTCCCTGTCACGTAGCTGCTAGCACTAGAATGTTCTTTTCCAAAATAAAATGAAACTAATATTAATGATGGCAAAAATGTGTATGGCAGCAAAGTGGGAGACCTTGTAGCAGAAGAGAATTCCTCCTCGGTGACATGGCTTATTCTTATTCAGGAAGCTTTATTGTGGGCGAAATAAAAGAGATGATGAAGGTGGTGGTGATAATGATAGCGACTGCATGTGATTGCTATGATGATTGGCATTTACTCAATATCCGCAGGGTTGTGTTGATCGTATGCAAAGCATTTGAACATTATTCAGCTCTGGATGCCTTTTTCATTCTCAATATTTTTTTATGATTGTGCAGTGTCAGGCCATTTATTAGCCAATAGATTCCTCCCAATGTCCTTTTGTACCAATTGATGCTAATATTTATTAGATGATTTTTTTTTAAGGCAAGCTTGGTTTAGGTGGTAATATTTATTAGATGATTGTTAAAATGATTATCCTTTTATTTTAAAGGCAAGCTGGGGTTAGGCATATTATACAAACATTCCATTGGGGTTTGAACCTGAAACGTCCCAACACAAGGGGACGTGCACTAGCTGCTACTACTGGACAAGCTGAGCCACTTTAAAATGACTATCGCATACATATAAAGTGTTCATTGTAGATACATCATCAACTGACGTATATGACTCGAATTGTGATGTCGTATGCTTGGCCAATACAAGTTGGAAAGTCATACAAAATATATTAAAAGAAATAAGCACCATTCTCTACCCAAATTATGGTACTTCTACCTGAATTTCAAGTACATTTCCAAACGTGTATCTAAAAAGTTTCATTTGAGTTTCTAATAGAAATTAATACTAGATTTTGGTATGGCGTTTTCTTGATGATGGTATGAGTTTATGAAAAATGAGATATCATTGTTTATATTATAAGAATAATAACATCATATATATTGTGATAAAAGAAAATGCTAAGAAAAGTAAAAACACTAAAAATTAAAATATTACATAATTTCACCTTCTATAGATATAGCAATGAGACAATGTCTCAAGTTACATGTAAAAGCAAAATGTTTCGAAGACAATAACCAATCAATATATATATATATATAGTGTCAATGACATAAAGGCTGCTGCTTGCAAGAATTTGTGAAAAGTATATGCATATATGAGCATGATATCTTGTAAGTCTTCTCAAATTTTAATAACGAAATTGACATAAAAAGTACAAAAAACAGTTTTAGATTGAAGAAAAAAATTAACCTCCCACGACAGTTAGTGAGAAGCCTGCTAATCCAATGTCTTATATTATTTGAGAGGCATACAACACCATAAGGGGAAACCAAGTTTGATATTGGTTTCACTGTACAGGAAACTGGTTTCCTATATTCTTAGCTACGAGTTTCATATGCACTTGGAAACGAGTTTCTTGGTGTTTCTGAAAACAGCTTGGTACTATTACCAGATATGACTAGTATACATGAAATGGGATACATATATCAAAATAAAGTTTCTATTCCACTAAGATTATAACACATCACTAACAATAGTTGCCTTTTGATTATAGGAATGAAATAGGTTTTTTTTTTTCAGAATCATTCCTATCTTATATGGATTATACACAAATCCACCCAAACTTTTTGCATTTTCTATGAAAGCTCCAAATCTTTCATCAGCTATTGAAAAAAAGCATCCCTCGTAAGGAAGCAACCATCCTAACACTACAAAACGCTAGGATCCTTATGAGAAATGTAAAATAAGGCTAGATTGAATTTGTCTATAAGCTAGGGATGCAAATGATTTGGATCTGGAACATCTAAATACATGGGAGAATCAGATCCAGTCGAATCCAAAACAGCCAAAAGTTGCAAAACCTCCATCGTGGGTCCAACCCATTTGCATTCCTACCATAATAAGCCCATAAGATAGACAAGATTATGGAGAAACCTTTTTTTTTACGCTCTGCTTGGGTGCTGGCAGTCTCAGGTAGCTGAGAAGGGAAGTATGAAATCCACAAATTCTGTGGATTTGGTACTTCCCACCTGCCTGTTTGGAGCACCATCAAAATTCTGGCAAGTATTAATTTACCAAATCCAGTTTGATTGAGAGGATGTTCAGATTTCATAGTTGTCTCTTCAAGTGCCAGTTTCTAAAAGGTGCAAATGTAGTGTTTCCATTTGATTGCCTTTTTGAGAGGCTATTAAGGATAGACTAGTTTTGACTGGGTTGGCCTGTGACTCAGTGGTCTGGACCTCCATATTCAAAATGCTTGAACTAGGTCCACGCCTAGACTCCATAATATTAGATTGAGCCAAATTACATACCCAGCTTTGACTGAGCCGATTCATTAGACAAACCCACTAGCGTCTAACCATGTTTATCATATGATTTTTTTTTTCAGCATAGCATCTACTCATGTGATCATCACATGAACAAATAAGTTTTTTTCACCATATTATCTATCCATCGTCCAAAACTACCCAACATGCTAAATCCTACTTTTTTGAAACATATTTCTATTTGTAGACTCAGTATTGATAATACCAACAAGAGTCCAGTGTAGTCACATTTGATGCTGTCTATCAAGCTGAGTTTAACCACCTTGAGAATACGGTGATATTACCTTTGGTAATCATTGCTAAATCATACAAAAAAAATGAGTTTGAGCCTCAACAACCTTGCATGTTCTTATTCCTCCACTGGGCTCAGGTACAAGCAAGAAATTCTTACTGCTACTGAAATATATTCATTTGATGATCAGAGCACTTGAGTTGGAGGAGTGGACAGCTTGTTTCCTACTTGAATATAAATCCTTAATTTATATGGATCCAACTTTATAGTAAGTTGGTGGTGAGGGTTCTGGGCATTGGCCCCAACACACATTTTTTGAAGAGTAGTTATGTAATATTATCTTAAACTCTTTGTTATATTCCACTACACTAATAGACTCCTTGTATTGTGTATCTCAATCGAATAAAGAAGAAGGCTCAGTGCGGTCATAGATGTAGTCTGTTATCACCGAACTACATAAAATCCTTATTTTCATGTGCCGTTTTCTCCTTTTGTTTTTTTCATGCTGTTTCTTTGATCCATCGGTAGGTTCCCTAACATTTGATTTCTCATGTTTTTCCCATTGCTCGTCAATTGACTAACTGTAGAGTAAGTTTTACTTAGAGCTATTTGCCCAGCAGCCTGTGACTATCTGCTTTCAAGATTGCTACGGAGAAGGGGAAAGAGAAAGAGGAAAGTCATTAGAGTTTCTAACTCATTTAGCTGAAGTTATCAGGCAATTAAAAAGGCAGGTGGGAGGACCATCAGAGACCGCCGCCGGAGCACCATCGGAGGTGGGCATCATGATAGACTTTGGAAATTGCCACCTCCATGTAGTGGTAGGCAATCTTGGATTTGGCATATCGATAAATGCACTCCAAACTCCCTCAAATACCAAATTTCCATGCTCTCAAGCATAGACTGACTGCTGTGGATTCTACACTTCCACTCCTGTGTCCTCTGACGGTCGGCTCCCAAACAGAGCCTTAACTAAGCTATGGAAAACCTCTATTAACCCCTACATATTGGCAAGCTTAAGCTCTTGAGGTTACTCCTACGCATTTAGGTGTACACTCAACTTCAACCTTATGCCAAAGAACACCGTTTATGGGTTTAGTGGCAAACTACGGTCGCCTCCAACCACGAAAGCAAATCTAGACATAGTTTGAAGCATGTCATAAGGTAAAAATGAGTCTTCAATTAGTAATATTCAGTTCAAATAAGCCAAGTTGAATTGTTTTTAATTCATTATGAACAAAGCAGATGCCGCGAGTAGGCAGGCTCACTCAAGATTCTTTCCAATCTGAATTGGTCAAATCAAGCTGATCTAGCCAGATATTTTTTTGAGAAGATGATCTAAGCCAGATATGGATGACACTGACTAAGACCAATGATTGCCCCTAATGGGGAAAAGGAAGATAATGAGCTTGCTAATATGATGTGTTTAGTGACTTATTACATGGCAAACCTTAAGCTTAATGATATGAAAGGATTAATAAAAACAAATGATATGGACATATATGATGATGCGACAATGAGGATGATAATGACATGGCAAGTGGATGGGAGTTAGTTGGAGCCGTCTGGTCCACATGGAGTTGCAGGCTTTATGATGCGAATAACATCGGCTAGGCTCGGGACCATGATGGGTCATGAAGTATCAACATCCTATGGATCATCAGTAGGGAAAATCACTTGTGAACAAGACAACTTCCGAATGGAACCAAGGAATTAAAGTTTGATATTCATTTCCAAAGAATTATCCCTCCTCTTTAGTCCCTTTCATGATTAAGAGATTTAAATGTTTCCCTCAGAGCTTTCTAGAAGCCACCAAACTTTTAATTTCAATGAGATTGTAACATTTTGCTTTTTTCTTGGCAGTTTTTCTTTTTATTATTATTAGTTTTTCTTATTCCTGCACTGAACTATCTGAGAGGTGTCACGCTGACCATTGACTTGACTCTGTTTATGCATTGTAAAACTCTCTGAGTATTCCCCTCTGCCTATCGAGGATAGTTTTTCATTTAGCTTAGGCCTTGCAGCAAAGGATTCTCACCCATGATATTGAACTCTCGACCTCCTTAAACTTGAAAGCCTTAAGTTAAACCACTAAGTCAGATGTGCGGAACCCGTGTGGCTTCAGTTGGTAATTTTGAATTCAGTAATTCACAAGACATTTAAGAGTGTAAGGGTGCCATCTAAAATCAAGAACTTGTTGTTCAACTTTCTATTACTTACAGCAACTCCAAAAGAAAGCCACAGGACACTTTCTAACCTTTTTGTTGCAGCATCCAAGGCAGTCTTCATGCCTCAATAGATGTCTGATATATCTTAAATTTTGGCATTTTTACTGTAACTAATTTCTTAGATTTTCAAATTTCCTAACAACAAATAGGAATACATAAATATTTGCATGTTTGTAGTTTAGGGGGCTTCAAGGGTAAAAGTGTGGACGCCACCAAAAGCCCAAGTGGGGATGATCGCGGTGATTACCATATTAAAAAATGTAGAGCTTTCCATCTTTGCAGAAGAGCAAATATGCTTAACATAGAATTTGGCATACACCATCTGTTAATCGGTAGGTGCATAAGGGTCAAACACAGGTAGCTCCAGGCCAAGGTTCGTATAACCAGGCATCCAGACTTTGACTCAGCCAAACATGACTGGTTCACCTAACTGGCCCTAGATTGGAAATACCTTAGTTGGTCAATAATCAATGTCTAGGAGATTTGGATCGTAGCTAGTGCAACGCAATAAATATAGATGGCATTTTTTATGCAGTGATGCTCTGTGGGCGATGCATGATGCAGCGGCACTGCATAAACAATGCTCTCATAAATATATTGGAAGTACTTGGTTCCGCACATAGCTTTGGGGACAGGTATGGCACTGTAGGGGTACTGATACTGGTAATAAACTCATACGACTTTCTAATAGCTCGCCAAGTTTATGCAAAAAATAGTATATTTAAACAGCTTGATATGACCTAATGCTTTATATACGTGTCATATAAATTATATCTAATAAAGTAACCATTTTGCATTTAATTTCACCATGCACGATTATCAAAAGAATAATGTGTTCCTTAATCAATTGTTAAAAGTAGAGTGAGAGAACATATAACCAGAATGGATGAAATATGTGGAAAAGCCTAGGAAACGTGAAATAATCGAGATTATCATGAAGTTTCGAAAGTGAGGAGTATTGTGATTTCGAAACGAGTTTTTGAAAAACAGGCTTTCCACCTATATAAGAAGCTTTCGATAACTCTGGTTTAAACCTCTACGTTAGTGTTATGTAGTTATAGTCAGTTTGAGACTCCAATAACAATATCTTTGAATTGAGAATCGTAATTGTCTTACTAGAAATAATAGCATACACTTTCACTTCAAGTAATCATAGGGTATCTACCAGTATATAGAAACTGAACATTAATGGTTTTGTGTTGTACCTTAGTTTCATGAGTGCTTTAGAGACAAAGCCTAAGTTCTATAAAAGATGACCCCCACATTCACACCTATGTAAGTGAGTCCATCAAAGGTGTAAACCTATTTGAAAGACTCTCACCATAAAGCCTATAAATCTCATTAAGTAATTAATTTTAACTTAACCTTTGTACACAAGTTTCGATCACTTGACATCACAAATGAAAAAAACTATAAGTGCTTAACCCAATAACTCAATGATTTATTATTTTCATTGAACCACTAGACTTAGTTTGACCCATATCATATGAGTGGGTTCCCATCGTAGGTGACTATTTTTATAAGCTTTAGCATCATTCTCCTCGATGTCTCATCGACCATTTCTTGAGAAAGTTCAACAAGATTTCACATACTCAATGAAAATTATTCTTTACTTGAGTAAAATATTTATATAATTGTGTTTTAGACTTATATATCAAGATTTTTCTTCATAAATATTACTCTTTATAAATCACTACTTGACTATCGTAATGTATAGATATCAGGAGTATCAACTTATCTTATAATAATATTTTCATCAAGAGATTTTTAGTCATTTGGCTTCCATATTAGCGTTATCAACTTTGCTTCCATCGCAGAATGAGTTATCACCGTTTATTTTTTAGATTCTCAAATAACTGCACTAGATTCAAGGATAAAAATTCATCAACTTATAGATAATGATTCATTGAAATCATAATTTCAGTTTTGAAGATAAAACTATCCCAAGAGCCAAAAAAAATGGTCAAAAGTCAACCAAGACCAAACCAAACCAGATTAAACCTAAATCTAAATCCAACAAAGCCAAAATCAAAGTCCAAGATATAAAGTTTAAAGCTAAATTGACGTGTTCCAATGAGTCTTGTCCATAAAAACAACTCTACCTTATATAAACTCACATGTAAGACACTCTGCCCCTTCGTAACTAAATTTTTCAAAAAGGTGTGGTTTTCCTCCAAAACTTAGCTTAGAGAAATAATGGGTTATAGGTAGGCTTAGCTAAGTTCTCACATAATTTTAAGACAAAAACGCCAACACATAATTCATTATTGCAAAACTATAATGATATTTCTGATTTTTATAATTTTTTTTTTTATATTTACACGAATAAACGGCCCACAGGATCCGAGACCTAGCCGTGCTGGGTCTGCCTATCGTACTTACAATCACTGTTCTGTCAGTTTAAAACACCGTGAGCTTACTACCCCTTGCCCCAAGCGAGCTAGGCAAAGAACTAAATGCATACGGAACAAGTTAAGTCACATGTTACAAGGCTCTTAAGCATTTGAAGCTTATTAACGATGAGTTTCCTTAGTGTTTGCATTCCTATTTATGGTTTCTAAAACGAGTTCCATATCATTAAGTGATACGAGTATGCTTGGTAAATATAAAGTCCCAACACAACTATGGTTCTATTCTACTCTTTATCAAGTTGAGCACAAACAATTATAATAACGGAACAAATCCAGCTCAATCGGTTTACTTTGTTCACTATTATTGGAACTTTCGGCTATATCCAACCTTCAAGATCACTTGTGTCCGGTTCTGACACTGATGTACCGTATAATCCAAGCGAATCTATCAGGTAGTCCTTAATCCTTTTATAAGCTTACATGCCAATTATCTAATTCCCAAAACTGGGTTGGATCCAGTGGGAGCCACATTGCATCTTTCCAACACAATAAGCTCATCCAACCCAAATGGTAGGTCTAGGTAGGGTTATAAATTATCAAGCTCAGGTCAGAATATGGCACCTCTCTCTCTCTCTCTCTCTCTCTCTCTCTCTCTCTCTCCAGGCCCTTGGGCCCCTTGAGAAAGGAAGTCAGGAACCAACATTCACCAACGACAACCAAGCCAAGCCTACGTACTAAGAACATCCAAGAACGCCCCCATCAACTCATGTTTGGAGCCCCAATAATTACCTCCAGAATTCATTGAACTGCAAAAGCATTCAAATCTCAATAATTACCCCCACGTTCATGAAACTGCAAAAGCACCGACCTGCTAAGCAATACTATAATTTCAAATCTCAAGAAGCATTGATCAACTATGAGGCTTATTTCTAAATCATTTTACTAACAACAATTTCTAAACAGGAGCACATGCCAATCACCAGTTTTCATGGAAAATCTTACATGAAATGCCCAAGTCATGAGCAATTTATGAATAACCACGTAAATGTTATGATGTTTAATTTTTTTTATGCAATAAAGAGATATTTTTTAATGTCTATAAAAACCACTAGTTTTTTTGGGTCGCAGAGAGGTGCAATGTTGACCTTGCCTGTTCTCACACCCAGCCCCTCTCGTACATGGGTTCCTTTCACCGAACAAGGAATGAACTTTCGAGCGGGCCGTCTAGACCGATGCTTCATTATCGAACAATGGATCCTCCAAATCCCCAATACTAAAGGCTTTCTGATTCACAAGCTTATCTCTGACCATAACGGAATCCAGATCACTTCAGCCCTGCGACGCAAGCTTATCTCGTCATTCAAGTTCTTCAAATGTTGGGCTCTTGATGAAGACTGCAAACAAATAGTTCGGTCAAGCTGGTCATCTAATATTCAGGGTTGTGCTATATATGTTCGTTCTGGTCTCCTGATCGGAGAACACTAAAAGGAACTTGATTTCATGGGTCAAAAACAAAGTGGGGAATGTCACAGAAAGAATTAACGGCATCTATGCAGAATTGGTAGCGTGTCAACAGCTGATGGAGGAAAGATAAGAACCCCACCTACGCGATGAACTCCAGCTCCTTCGTGATATGGAAGAGTCGATGCTGAAACAAAAGACATGTTGCCGTTGGTTAGAAGAAAGGGACCGCAATACGACCTTTTTTCATTCACTATATAATCGAAATATTAAAAGGAATCGGGTAACCACCCTCATGTTGGAGGATGGCTCCATAATTGAAAGATATTAAAGCATCATCACCTGAGCTGTCTTCGATCTGGATGCAAATAATGTGCCTGGTCTAGACGATTTCTCAGGGTTTTTTTCTGCAAAAAATTCTGGCATACAGTGGGAGACGATTTTGGCATATGGTGGGAGACGACGTGGTGAAGGCTGTCAAAAACTTTTTTCAAACTAGAAAGCTGTTGAAAAGGGTAAACTGCACTCACATTGCTTTGATTCCCAAAAGTAGAGGAAGCTAACCAACTCCATCAATTTCGGCAGACTCTGTAATTTCACATATAAAATCATTTCCAAACTCACGGTCAATAGAATGAGTGGCATCCTTAACCACATCATCAACAAGCTTTTTTCAAAGGAAGAAGTATCCAAGAGAGTGTTCTGCTAGCCCATGACATGGTGGATTCAATGATTGGCCAAAGCATACAACAAGATCATCGGAAATGCTTAGCGGAAACCCTTTTATTTTTTGGCTTTACCAGAAGATGGGTCGATCACATCATGCAATGTGTTCGTAACCCCTCATATGCTATCATCACCAACAGGGAACCCACTCACTAGTTTTGGGGTAGCCGGGGAATACCCATATTTATTCTTACTCGTAATGGAAAGACTAACTAGATATTAAATCCTCTGCAATGTCTGGTGGCAATGGATCTATGGAATGAATCCTCATCCCTTTACGGTTTCAAGTGGAGATCAACAGGGAACATGCTCAATGATATTAAATCTTGGTGCAATATTAAGTTTAAGGAGAAGGTTGTAAAATGGAACTGGGAGAAGACTTTTCAGGTTATCTGGATTCTTTCAACATGCAGGCTGTGTGGGTAAAGCAGGTGAAATGAAGGATAGGGAATGGAGTGGCTGGCCGGACATTCTTCACCTGATTGATTCAGGTGCCAATATCGTTATAGAGACAGGAAGACCTGATCTCAAAGCGGTAATTGGCAACTTTTTGGAGGGAAGAAACCAGAGCAACACAATACCTCTCGAGTTGTATAGACTTAATAGAGTTGGTGTACAAAAATCCAATCACAAATCCCAATATATAGCCCGATACTTGGCTCAATTAGCCAAGGGGCACCCAAAAAATATGGAAGGACTGCCCCCCTGACTGTTCCCCTATTATTGAGGGGATATAGTTTCATTGTACTCAGTTTCTTGAATTTCTATGAATCTGGTAAGGGCCTGCCTAACCCCAGCTTGCCTTTCAAAAGAAAATCACTAAAAGCCTTTGTTTTTATATCCAAAAAAAAAGTCAGCAAACCGCTTTATCTAGGTCTGGATACATAACCAATTCAACCAATTAGATTTTCTGGGACCAACCTGGATCTGGACATAAATTGCCTGCATTCAATAATATTGGACACAGGTCAGAGTCTTGAACCACTTGCACCTCAATAAAATAGCTAAATTGCCTTTAATTTGCAAACATAGGGTGGAAGACGAATCTGAACCAGCTTTTTCAAAAGGACAAACTAAAAAAATTCAAGCAGTTCAATGCACGACTTGAATGGTTATTAAAAAAATAAAAGCAGGTAGCTGCTTGTATATTCTCCCTTTTTCTTATGTTACCCTTTTCTTTTTCTTTTTCACTTTCTTTTGACAAGAAAAGCTGGGGTTGGGCAGACCCCTACCAAATTTATTGAATGGAAACTAAAATTACAACTTTGCATAAGGGCAACCCAATCTGGATTCCACTGTCCATTTACCAGGATCCAGTTCTGATGAGAGGCTAACAGGAAAAGCAACTCCACCTGAGTTTTCTGCATCAGGTTTTGCTGCTGGATAAGCCGATTTAGAAAGCCCATCCATGTTAGCGTTAGGGGAAAGCTCATCTGTCTTCACCAGAGCCACATCCTTACGTCTTTTCTGTAGTCGAACCGAGCGCCCTCTCGTACACGAAGAGAAAGTCTAACACTATCAAAAGTGTTTCTCTTGTAGTGTCTTCGTGTTTTAACAGGGCCACTGACTTGCAGCATATGGGTTTGTGACTCAAGTCAGTGGAGGAATATTTTTCTTGGACGAGTGAACCCAGATGGTGCCCTAGGAGTGGACACAAAGTCAGACGAAGAAGAGACCACTAAACGGTCTGGAGGCGGATCCATGCATACTACTTGGTGAGCAGTTTCATCCGATGTGGCCTTACCCCTGTTGTCCCTTGCCAACTGGACCACTTCCACATTTTTTGTGAAGTATGAGGGCGTGATTGAAGTTTAAAGCCATACCAGGGACCCATTGGTGCGCAACCAGAGTTAGTCCCACAACTTTCCAAGGTCAAACATGCAAGATATGCGCCATCTTCTCCATGTTTAAAACGAATTAGGAACAGTCCATGGTTGAGTGGGGAGAACTTGATTGGAGCAGCAAACTTCCAAAGGGGACTACGTTCTTGACAAGTGCAACAAAACCCAATGTGTTTCCGGTTGTTACCGCCAGCAACATCCATCGGAACAGCATCATTTTATCATGCCTCTTTGGAGAAATCTCCATGTACAACTGATCACCCCGCTGCACCAAAGCAGCCTCCGGAGAAGTACCGCTTGTCATGGATCCCTCCACACTAGCCCATGAGTGAGGAAGGGATGCACCTGGTCTATGTGACTCGTCATGGCATTCATCGCCCACTGGAGGGGAATGGGGGATTGCAGGGGAGTCACTCACCATCTCTCTAGACGCCCTCTTCTCTTTCACTTTACTAGGAAAACTTTTCATGGGATTTCCACAAAGACAGCCATACAGAGACAGAATCGGGAACCTCGTATCCATACAGTAAAAAACTGGAGTTCATATTTCAGTTGGTCATCAACCAAGCCTGAAAGAATGAACCAGTTTGGTTGCAATCTTAATAAGACCATGTCAACCAAGACCGAGCAAGTGGCGACCAACTCTTGGCACTTGTAGAGTCAACATGGTAAGTCTATTGGGTTACTCCTAATTTGGCCACCAAATCCAAATTTAAGCCAACAGGAGATGGCCAGAATCTATCAGATGAGGTCTCAATCACTAGTGCTTCATTAGATAACCCAAGGACTTTATCTTGATATCAAACAGATGCAAACACAACAACTACGCCTTCATCCCAAAACAATTGGGGTCGGCGATATGAACAAAAAAAAAAAATCATTCTGGGTCGGCGAGGTTCAAAGCATTCATATCCTTTCCTATCATCTCCATCCAAGTTTTCTTAGGCCTACCCCGACCTCTTTTAACTAATATATTTTCTCATTTCTCCATTCTTCTAACTGGAGCATCATTAGGCCTTCGCCGAATATGTCTAAATCACCATAAACGATTCTCTCTCATCTTATTTTCAATGGATGCAACACCTACCTTCTTACGTATCTCCTCGTTTCAAATCTTATCTTTTATTGTATTTCCACACATCCATCTAAGCATACACATCTCAGCTACACTCATTTTTTGAATATGATATTAACGCAATAAAATCACAACAATATCAGGGTATATTGGTAAGAGGTGAGACTTTGAACATCTAATAATATTATTAGGATTTTCAAGTATCTCGCAATGATAATTGGCATTTTTAAAATCTCCATGATGTTTGTGTCTATACTCAGAGGAAAAAGAGAACCATATTCATGCAAGGACCAATCCCACCACACGAGGCAGAACCCAAAGTTCCAAAATTAAGAATAGCATAAGCACTAAGCTCAAGTGCCTGAGACGAGCACAATTACATGAAACCATTATCACCAGAAAACTGGCAAATCCAAATGGCATCTACATTTGATATGAAAAGTGAACCAACTAAAATTTGGTAAATCCGGACTATCAAGCTTTCAGAATTCGTGGTCCATAAAACAGGCTCATCATGCATGAACATTGTCCACCTGGTATACAAAATATGATCATCATTTTGGGAAAGCTTTTAAAGCTTACAATCATTCAAGAGAAACAACTTCATAAAAATTAGAAAGCAAGAACAAGTATGCTGGTCATGTAGATGGAAAGTAGAAAAAGGAAAATGAATACCATAGCAGAATAAAAAGGAATCAGATTGCATCAAAAAGATTCTTTTCTCCTTTCATTTTCATCACCATTTTCCCCTCTTCTTTTAAATCCTTTTCATTGTTTTTTTTTCTCCATTTCTTTCATTTTTACTGCTTTTGGTACTTTCCCGAACTTTGCATCTTTTCTCTTTTTCCTTTTTCTGTTTTGATTTTTTTTTTTCATTTTTCCCTTGTGACACCTTTCCTTTCCTCTCAACTTGCTGTCTCAACTTTTTTCTTCACTTCAGATTTTTTCTGTATTTCTTTTCTTTTTTATTTTTCCTTTTTCAACTTTAGATGCATCTCTCGTCCCCCATTTATTTTTTCTTCCATGAACCCCATCACCATCTGAATACCAAGCCTCACATAGCCAATCTAGCTAGACCAAACATCATATGTTCAATGGTCTGGCTTTATGTTATACAACAGCACACAAGCATGCATAGCGGCAAAGCTTGCAACCATACATAAGAAAAATACGAGCAAAATAGATGAGCTGAGCCAGCAAAATATGAAAGTTGAGGGCAGCAATGTGCAAGCTAAAGCAAATGAAAAAAACTGAAAAGAAAGAAAACACCTGACACTAGGACATATGATTAGGAGTTAAATGCATCGGCAATAATATTATCAGTCAACATGGATATTATATGTGGGATAAGAATGGCATGACTTTAGGAGTAACACCTTTAAAATACTTGTGTCAACATATTTGGACACTAATAGCAGTTTTTCCATTTGTTTCTTCAATGATTTTGGGTTTCTTATAAAAGGCCATACCCTCACTTGGTCCAAAGTTTTGTAAGAATAACTCGCACCTTATGTTGATCTAAAGGAAGTGATCATAAAGGAGATATATGAAATTAGACTCCATTGCCTACAAAGTACCCAAACCACCATAAATGCTTACAGAACAATAACAAACTCCCTGCTTAAGCTCTCAACAAAATGTCATCGCTGAGGCAAAAATACAATGGATTGTTTGATCATCATCCATCAGACAATACATATTAACAAACCAAAGACAGGTTTCTTTTACTTAAGGTGGACTTTTGAAGGGTTTTAAACAGATTACACCATAGAAAGAAATAGTTCCAGATGGATGAAAGGATTCAGACATGCATTCATCATCCTCATCCGTTGGTGTTGTCCATGGTATCATTTGAAAGGTGACTCAACAAGGTGATTCACCATCTCCTTAGCTCCTTAACATTGTGGGGAATGCTAAGCATAATTCTCGACATGGAGCTTTAAGCAGGATTTCACAACCTATTACACCATACAGACTATCCTTGTCCTTGCACATGTTTTCCCCCAACAAAATGATAGACTAGCTTGCACTGGATATGTTTGTAGTAACCAATGTAGTAACCAACACCAAAACTGATAACAATGAGCATTACTAGATCACGTTTGATGCAAATGATGAGAGAGCATCCTAGCTCCAAACATTATTCAACCTAAAATGGCTTACCATTGGTCCATTACTCAAGGGGCACCCAAGAAAGTGACACTTGATTGTGGTGGAAAGCTGAATCAGAAGAACACAATCCTATGCTACGAAATATGTATCACATGTTTGTTGAGATTCCCCACTTATTCAAGATTTCAGCCATTGTTTTCCCATGTTATAAGGGCAATGTCCCAGGCAACATTCAATATGAACTCAAATGAATGGGAAGGATATAAAGTTTCATACTAAAGGAAGGGCATCATCCTTTTGCCCCTTCTAATTAGTGTGAGTTGACTAACATGCCAATGTACGGGCAGTGATAATTGTAATACACAAGCAACGAGTGGAAAAAATGGAATAAAATTGAAAAAAATTGTCAATCCACAAAACCCATGATCTGTCAGAACATAAAGCAGGAATGATATTCACAAGATCATCTGGATGCAATGAAAACTAGCAGATCAAAAAGCATGTAAGTACCAGTTAACAATATTCTATATAGTTGCACTTGACAAGAGTAATAATAGAAACCGGTGATCCATATAAAATTCATGCTCATAGCAACAAACAATATTCTATATCTTTCTGCTTGACACGAGTTATACCCAGTAAACGGGTGATCATGTTATATGTTAAGAAAAACCTCTAAAAGTTCATTGTTAAGATAGAATTACTAAAATAAAAGGAACAAAAGTAGGCATAAACTCTTTACATTAAAATATTGAAAGCATGCAAAATGAACTAGACAGGAACCATTCACAACGAAGCAAGAGTAGTTATTCAGATTTCACAGAAAAGTTACACTTTGTAACAGAATACATGGCCATAGAGATGAAATTAGAAGCACAAAAAAAACGACACGGAATAACATCTAGTGTGAATTTTCCCATAAGGGGTTCTATGAAAAAGTACAGGCTTATAAGCATGGCGATGTTCAGAATCCATCAGTCACTTCTCAGAAAGAACTATATTCAACAAATTTAATGATCAAGGGCAAACAATGCACTAAATACAGATTCTTGGTAGTGTAAAGCTCGACCAACTGCAGATGCTAAACAAGAATATCTATTGAAACTTCAGCATGTGAAATGTGAGGATGTCAGGTACCAGACCTCTTGAAGTGACAGCCCTGCATTCTTAGCAGAAATGATCTATTGATCAGACTGCCACCAATCCAGAAGATATAGAACCTGCAGAAAAGATACAGCTTCACAGTTACTTGCTGATAAGAATGAATTGATTGCCAAAATACTGCAAAAGGATCTGTTCAACAAGATCATGTTCATACTCCTGCATGAAGACCAAGACATTTTACGCATTTTACTTTACATTTATCTTGTGCCTCCATTTTTCAGATAATGGGGCTCTACCCTAGGGACTCCAAGGAGTGCCCAGTCCTGGTGGACTACTGTTGAACACGGAAAATAGGAACAAGTAACAGATGCATTAAAACTGGCAATAACCTACAACATGACTTCAAATGAGTGATAAATCACCATGACATAAATTTAGATTTTTATGTGAGACTGTATTTTTTTACAAGAAAGGAATAGAAAACACCCAGTCTCCAGGACTGTACATAAATGCAAGAAATGAGATCCTCATTAGCGAGGAACCCTTTCTCTCAATAGTCCTAAATCATCTGAGTTATTTCATGACAACCCTCAAAGGAAAAAGCACAAGAAACCAAAAGTTCTAGTTTCCATCTACCAGGCTTAGTTTCACATCTATCCTCCATCCCTTCTTCCCTTCTGCAATTATCATCAAGCAAGTACCCTTTTGTGGCGCCAACAAGGTCTCCACACACCTAGCTAGGTGGGGCTTAAGGCTTCCTAGTTGAAGACAGCCTGCAAAGCAAGACAGCAGGGTATGTCGTGCCATTGGGCAGGTAGCACCCAACAAGGGATTGGAAATGTAAATATCAAACTTGAAACTGTATATATATCAGAGTTGGGAGGATTAGAAATTGAGTTTGGGATCCCGGTGGTCTAGCATTAGGGTTGGTATTAAATAAAGGGTCTCTTGTAATGAGTCAATTGTCTATGAGGAAGAACCTTCGTAGGGCCGTCTCCTCGAAGTGAGGATTTCCCCTTTGGCATATCTCCATCTCTTCTATCCTATGTCACATAGGTGCGGATGCGGGTACTGCAATGTGTCACTGTAAAATAACTTGGGTGCGGGGAGGATATTGTTAAAATGTATCATTCAACCTTTGTAATATTATATATATTTTATATATATAAAGGATAATACATATTCATATATTGTATATATGCATATGTATTATCCTAATTATATATATAAAATATATATTTCTCTATTTATAGGCATAGGGGTAGTTTAGACATTTCACAGTTTTACGCATATTCCATTCGGAATATGTTTGTAATTTAATTTAATTTTTTCTTTTTTTCTTTTTCTCCTTTTTTTGGGTTTGCGCCACCTAGGGAGGCTCCCCAAAGAGTCGTTGGGGAGCCCCCAACAGTCACAAATGTGACCGTTGGGGGCTCCCAACGACTCCTTTGGGCGCCCCCTTTGTGGCTCCTCTCTTGTGTTATAAATAGGGGTCTCCCCCTTGTATTTCCTTACTCCTTGGAGGAGCTTATGCTCCATTGTATAGGGTTTTTTACCCTCTTCTTCTTATTTCTTCAATAATATTCAACTTATGACTTTATGTCATATTTACCCCTTTTATGGGTTTATGTATTAGCACATGATGTACTTGTGTTGTTTCCTTGAATGAGTATATTCGCACTTAATGTGCATGTGTATGGGTTCATTATCGAACCTAAAGTATTCAAAGTCACTTTCTAACATGGTATCAGAGCTCGGTTGAGATCGGGTTGCTCTTTGGTGCATCGGGAAGCGTGGTATTCAAGAATTTTTTAAAGGAAAATGGTGAAGTATTCATTTCTCTCTCTTTTCTTTCTTAAAGTTATTCGGTATGCATTCTATTTCTTTAAGTATTGTATGAAGAATTTAATATGTTTTTTTTATGTGTACTCTTTGTCATTATGTCTTTTTATAAAAATTTGAGTTACTTGATACTCTATTGAATCTTTTTCGTATACATATTTTTTTGTATGTTTTTCTTTGAAAATTTTTAATTGATAACTTGTTTGGCGAAAAATTAGATATATGATTGCTCAAAACTTGCTTTAATAAGTCGGTAAAAATTTATGACCATTTATATTTTAAACCTAACTTTGTTTATAAGAATACCTTTTATATGAATGATAAGTCTTTAAAGAAAGGTATGTTAAGATTAAAATGTTTGTGAGGTGTAGTTTTTTTGAAAAATGCTTGACATATATGAAAAATTCCTTAATAAGTTTTGATTCACTTTCCTAATGTGTCCTTTTTATATGAGCAACATTTAATTAAGAAGGTTTTTTTTCGGTTGAATTAAGTTTTAAAATAGTATTATGGAATATGGTGATTTTCTTTGCATCTTTATACTCTTAAAAGATTTTTCAATTTGATTTAAAGAGCTTGTCTCATTATAAAATTTATGGTCTTCACTAATGTTTGTTGCGTACTTATTGCATTAGGAGTTGGTAATAATCTATTAAGTCATGTTTTTTGATAAAATTTAAGAGTTTTGAATTTTTCCTCGATAAATGTTTAATTTTATAGATTTATGCCATAGTACAATCTTACTTTATCATAATGTTTTTTAATAAATCTATTGTTCTTCTTTGTTGGGATTTCTCCCACTTTAGTGGAGTTTCCCCCTTCTTTGGGAATTTTGTGTGTTTTTGAGCTCTCTTTAAGGAGTCTTTCGGTCCTTATAATCTTCTTGTGAGTATATACTCTTTTATGAAGATTTCATGGTTGTTGTGAGAAGATTGGTTATGAGCATCATTTTTTAAGTTACAATAGTGGATTTCATAAGATTTTCAAACTTCACCATCTTTATGAATGCCTATATTGGCCTAAGTTTGTTATTTGCTCATTCAAGATTATTGTCATTTAAAAATCTTGCATTGCATAAAAGTGTGTCTATTATCATTTGGTGTGCATTTAATTGCACTTTATATCTATCATAGTTGAGGCTTGTTTTTGACTTTTTCCAAATCGGTTCTTACGCATGATGTTGCTTAAATATTTCATAAATTGTGTTAGTTGCATAATAAGTCTTTTTTGTATAAATGACTTCTTTTGAAGATTAAGCATAATTCGGATTTATGCAAAATTGTTGTTATAAAGCATATTATTGTGATTGATTATACTGGACCTTTGATTCAATTTTTAATCGGTCCTCTTTTCTTTGAAAAATGATTCCTAAAGTGTTTATTGCCTTTTTGTGGCATTTATATTTGTCCATCACATGTTATTTAATGCATCACTTGTTTGGCCTTATTATTGTTTTATTAGAGATGTTTGTTGAGGTGAGTTATGGGCACCTCGTGTTATATCATTCTAGATTGTCCACTTGCCATATTATAGATGGTGATTGAGGTGAGTTATGGGCACCTTAGGACTCTAGAATGATTTGGTATATGATCTCTAATTATGAGTGTGTCACTCATTGTTATGTCATTTTAGTTTGTCCACTTACCATATTATAGATGGTGGTTGAGGTGAGTTATGGGCACCTTGGGACTCTAGAATGATTTGGTATATGAGTGTGTCACTAGTTTAATGTTGGCCATTGATATTATGGATGCTCTTATTTATATATAAATGTGATGGATATATGATGTTTAAAAACTTAAATGTTTTAAGGTATATTAAAATCAATTTTTTGGGATTATAGCCCAACCTTTTTAGTTGTTTATGAATCTTATGAGTGCATTTGCACATTTGTGATTCCGTGTGTTGTGCTTGTTGTGCACAAGTCTTCTTGGGTGTGTATGTTCACACATTTATTCTCAAGGTTATTGCGTTATCGACTAAAGTATCTTGTTGAAGATACTTTCACATGGTGTATTTGTTAGAAAGTGACTTTGAATATTTTAGGTTCGATAATGAACTCATACACATGCACATTAAGTGCGAATATACCCACTTAAGGGAACAACACAAGCACATCAAGTGCTAATACATAAACCCATAAAAGGGATAAATATGACTTAAAGTCATAAGTTGAATATTATTGAAGAAATAGGAAGAAGAGGGTAAAAACCCTATACAATGGAGCATAAGCTCCTCCAAGGAGTGAAGGAATTACAAGGGGGAGACCCCTATTTATAACACAAGAAAGGAGCCACATAGGGGGCTCCCAAAGGAGTCGTTAGGAGCCCCCAACGACTCTTTGGGGAGCCTCCCTAGGTGGCGCAAACTACAAAAAAGAGAAAAATAAAAAGAAAAATATTTGTGACCGTTGGGGGCTCCCCAACCACTCTTTGGGGAGCCTCCCTAGGTGGCGCAAACTACAAAAAAGAGAAAAATAAAAAGAAAAATAAAAGGTAAAATTACAAAACATATTCCAAATGAAATATGCGTAAAACTGTGAAATGTCTAAACTACCCCTATGCCTATAAATAGAGAAATATATATTTTATATATATAATTAGGATAATACATATGCATATATACCATATATGAATATGTATTATCCTTTATATATATAAAATATATATAATATTACAAAGGTTGAATGATACATTTTAACACCCCCCCTCAAACTTTGCGTGGGGGAACGAAAAGATTGAAGAAAGCAGGAGGAAGACTCTCAAGGCTTCAAGAGCCTTCCGTACGAATGTCATTACAAATGTCTTCCTCCAACGTCTTTAACGATGAGCACCTTCCATGATCTATCCAAGGTACTTCTTTTCCTCTTATCTTCAAGATCCTGAGGAACAACAACAAAGAACAAGTAAAAAATATCTTTGTACTTTACTCAAATGAAACATTCCTAACAAGGTGCAAAAAATTATGCATAATAGGATAATTACTTTAGCATGAAAAGAAAAATTTAGAAAACCAAAGTTTCAAAAATCAAATATCATGTTAAAGAGTGAGTGAAAACGAATTGCAAGAATGCATAGTGCATTCATAAGGTCCAATATTGGACAAACACAACCCATAATGGGAAATAACAAAATGGTCCACTAAGGGACACCACAATAAGCCTACGAAGAGGCATAAGCTACATATGCTTTATTGAATGAGGGCCTAAAAGGCCATAATGAGCATATGCATATACTATCATGAAATGAATTAACACTTAAATAAAATCATTAATGAACATGCTCCAAACATACTTTAGTCAAAATGAACACGGATGCAAATGTTCAAAAGCATGATGAATATGAACTTCAAGGGGCTTTATAATTTTAACACGCATAGATCAACAATAGAGTTTTTCACATCTTTAGGGAGAAGATATATGTCAAACAAATGTCATATATAAGAAGCATGATTTGACTAAATATATTAAAGCATCCACCCAAGATTCAAAAATGAATATCATTTGAGACAAAAGACTCATTTTGCATATCAAATACAAAAGATGCCGAAAAACTGTAAGCACTTCATATATAGATTAAATGCTAAAATATCAATTTGATAAAAAACATATCATGGATATGATTCACTTGTATCTAAAAACACAAGTTATGAATGCAATTTTGCAATTTTCAATAGTAGTTCATCCACTACAAGCAACTACCTCATTAGTCCTCCAAAACCCATAAATCAAGTGTATAAGCTACTAGATCAAGAATATAAATAAAATGCCATTAAAGGCCAAATGACACACACTAAGGTGTATAAAAATACCTCTTGTCTACATATAATAATACTTGAAATGAGTGCATCAACGACAAGAACAAGAGAATACACGCTAACATGGACAAAAAACATCTCTTGTCTACGTAAAAATACACTCAAGATCAAGTATGTTCAACTACTAGAACAAGAGTATTAAGCCAACCATGGGCTAAAAACACAATAAATCTCTTGTCTACATAAAATGCAACTTGAATTGAGTGAAATAAGTCAACCATGGGCATACAACTCAGCGACTAGAACAAAGACACAAATGCCAACATGGACTAAAAATACACTCAAGATCAAGTATGTTCAACTACTAGAACAAGAGTATTAAGCCAACCATGGGCTAAAAACACAATAAATCTCTTGTCTACATAAAATGCAACTTGAATTGAGTGAAAGAAGCCAACCATGGGCATACAACTCAGCGACTAGAACAAAGACACAAATGCCAACATGGACTAAAGATCACACACCATGGTGTGAATCAATGTGCCTTGTCTACATATGATAACACTCAAGACAAGTGTGTTTAGCTACTAGAACAAGAGAAACAAAGCCAACAAAGGGCTACCAACACACAAAGGTGTAATAAAATCCTTGTCTACATATGATGACACTTGGATAAGGGTTATAAAAGGAGAAGACTATTGAGGTAATAAAACTTGTAATGACAAACATATAAATAAAACCTTGAATCAAAAGAACGATATCCTTCAAAAAGAATACTCATAACAACAATATTTTGAAATAAATGTGTGAATATACACACACTAAAAACACTTGTGCACAAAAGCACAAAACACAAATGTGCAAATGCACTCATAAGATCCATAAACAATAAAAGGTTGGGCAATAATTTCAAAAACCTTGATTTTAATATACCTTAAGACATTTTAAGGTTTCAAACATCATATATCCATCACATTTATATATAAATAAGAGCATCCATAAGATCAATGGCCAACATTAAGCTAGTGACACACTCATATACCAAATCATTCTAGAGTCCCAAGGTGCCCATAACTCACCTCAACCACCATCTATAATATGGCAAGTGGACAATCTAAAATGACATAACAAAGAGTGACACACTCATAATTAGAGATCATATACCAAATCATTCTAGAGTCCCAAGGTGCCCATAACTCACCTCAACCACCATCTATAATATGGCAAGTGGACAATCTAAAATGTCATAACACAAGGTGCCCATAACTCACCTTAACAACCATCTCTAATATAACAATAAGGCCATAAAAAAAGAATTTGATGCATCATATAACATGTGATGGATAGAAGATAAAATGCCATAAAAAGGCAATGAATTCTTAGGGAAAACATTTTCCAAATATGTGATTTTTACAAAGAGGGTCGATTCAAAGGTCCAACATAATTAATCACAACAATATGCCATATAACAATAATGATGCATATATACGAAATTATGTTCAATCATGATCATTATACAAAAAAAACTTTAATAAACACAACATGAAATATTTAAGCTATGTCATGTGTGAGAAAGGATTTGGAATAATCCAAGAAACAAATCAAGCCTTTATAATTTGCAATTATATGTATACCAAGATGCAAAATGGCAATAATCTTAAACGTGCAAATTTAGGACAACATGTACTAAGATATTACGGAAGCATTTTAAAAGAAACAATCTTACAAGTCCATTAAGGGATAAAAACAAACACAAGCCCTAAAGAAGGCAATAAGAACATCTCTTTATTGAAAAGAGAGTACTATGTGAAAATGTCTATGAATAGACAATACGCATACAAGCATAAATATTTTATAAAAGAAGTGTATGAAGACACTCTTGAACAAAATACGAAAAAAAAAACGTAATAATATCAAACATGCAATAATGCATGTATTTCATAAAAGATACAAATGCTTGAGACTCTCACGCTTTAATGCAATTTAAGACAAAGAAGACCATATTATGGCCAATGTAGGCATCCTTAGAGATACAATCAAGAGGTTTTTGAAACCTTACCTGAAAAATACAAACAAATATGTTTGCATCATTAGAAGAAAATCAAAAAATAAATGAAATCTTTTATACCAAAGGATGTAATAGATACACTATGCATTCTATATAGTGTGGGAAATTCTTTTAAAAGATCTTTTACAATGGTTCGAACAACCTATTTATCACAAACAATTTTTCAAAAATCCTTTAAATAAACCAAAAACATTGAAACATCTTTAGGAGTTCTCATAAATAGTTATCATTAACAAGAACTACTTATGATTCATAACAAAGATAAAGATGTGAGAGATTCTTATATAAGAATTATATCAAGATTTTTCAAAAAAACATGCACTAAAATCCATAAACAAGAGAGGAACTCAAAACAAATTAGACTTTATATGAGAGAAAAGAGTTTTAAACAACGATCATTAATCAAGACATCATATATAATTTTTAAAAGGTAATTTATAGGTCAATCATGAAATACTTACGTAAACATCATAAATCCCACATAATTGAAGACAATTTTAACAACATAAATTACTATTATATGTGATGAGGAATCGATAGCCAAGAATTATATATTTGAACAATAAACAAGTTCACCAAATTTAAAAATAGATATTTTAAAATATACGAACACACGAAATGTGAAAGAAAATGATTCAACTATCAAAAAAACACTAAATGTGCAAGAAAAATAGTTTCATAATGCATAATATGTTAAGAAAAGAGATACATACCGAAAACTTCTAACAAAAAGAATGAACAATGAATACTTCACCATTTCTTGAGCACCATGTTTTTCGTTGCGCCAAGAGACAACCCCATCGTAACCGGGCTCTGATACCATGTTAGAAAGTGACTTTGAATATTTTAGGTTTGATAATGAACCCATACACATGCACATTAAGTGCGAATATACCCACTTAAGGAAACAACACAAGCACATCAAGTGCTAATACATAAACCCATAAAAGGGATAAATATGACTTAAAGTCATAAGTTGAATATTATTGAAGAAATAGGAAGAAGAGGGTAAAAACCCTATACAATGGAGCATAAGCTCCTCCAAGGAGTGAAGGAATTACAAGGGGGAGACCCCTATTTATAACACAAGAAAGGAGCCACATAGGGGGCTCCCAAAGGAGTCGTTGGGAGCCCCCAACGGTCACATTTGTGACCGTTGGGGGCTCCCCAACGACTCTTTGGGGAGCCTCCCTAGGTGGCGCAAACTACAAAAAAGAGAAAAATAAAAAGAAAAATATTTGTGACCGTTGGAGGCTCCCCAACGACTCTTTGGGGAGCCTCCTTAGGTGGCGCAAACTACAAAAAAGAGAAAAATAAAAAGAAAAATAAAAGATAAAATTATAAAACATATTCCAAATGGAATATGCGTAAAACTGTGAAATGTCTAAACTACCCCTATGCCTATAAATAGAGAAATATATATTTTATATATATAATTAGGATAATACATATGTATATATACCATATATGAATATGTATTATCCTTTATATATATAAAATATATATAATATTATAAAGGTTGAATGATACATTTTAACAATATTCACACATTTTATTTCAAAATGATATTGTTATGGGTATTCTTTTTTTGAAGAATATTGTTTCAAGGTTTTATTTATATGTTTGTCATTACAAGTTTTATTGCCTCAAAAGTCTTCTCCTTTTATGCCCCTTATCTAAGTGTCATCATATGTAGACAAGAATTTTATTACACCTTCGTGTGTTGGTAGCCCTTTGTTGGCTTTTGCTCTCTTGGTCTAGTAGCTGAACACACTTGTCTTGAGTGTTATTTTATGTAGACAAAGCACGTTGATTCACACCATGGTGTGTGATTTTAGTCAGTGTTGGCGTTTGTGTCATTGTTCTAGTCGTTGAGATGTATGCCCATGGTTGGCTTATTTCACTCATTTCAAGTGTCATCTTATGTAGACAAGAGATGTATTGTGTTTTAGCCCATGGTTGGCTTGTTACTCTTGTTCTAGTAGCTGAACATACTTGGTTTTGAGTGTATTTTTACGTAGACAAGAGATGTTTTTTGTCCATGTTAGCGTGTATTCTCTTGTTCTTGTCATAGATGCACTCATTTCAAGTATTATTATATGTAGACAAGAGATTCTTTTGCACACCTTTGTGTGTGTCTTTAGCCTTTAATGGCATTATATTTATATTCTTGATCTAGTAGCTTATACACTTGATTTATGGGTTTTGAAGGACTAATGAGGTAGTTGTTTGTAATGGATGAACTATTGTTGAAATTTGCAAAATTTCATTCATGACTTGTGTTTTAAGATATTCAAGTGAATCATATTTTTGATATGCATACTTTAAAATCAAGTTGATTTTTTGGCATTTAATCTATATATTAAGTGCTTATGGTTTTTTGGCCACTTTTGTATGCAAAATGTGTTTTTTGTCAATTGAGTGAGATTTTCCTAAATGGGTAAGATTCTCTACTCAAATAACACTCTTCGTTTTGCCTCGTAAATGGATTGAAAACCTTATGAACTCTTGTGTTTATTTTGTCTAAAGTATGCTTGGAGACTTGGTTTCTCTTGTTTGGCAATTCATTACAGGTTTGAAGCATGTTCATTAATGATTCCTTTAAGTATTAATTTATTTCATGATAATATATGCATATGCTCTTTATGGCCTTTTAGGATCTCATTCAATAAAGCATATGTAACTTATGCCTCTTCGTAGGCTTACTGTGGTGTCCCTTAGGGGACCATTGTGTTATTCCCCATTATGGGGTTATGTTTGTCCAATGTTGGACCTTATGAATGTATTATGTATTCTTGCAATTCATTTCCGCATAATTTGCTTCCGCTCACCATTTAACATGATATATGTTTTTGAAATCTTGATTTTTCTAAATTTTCCTCATGCTAAAGTAATTATTTTATCATGTGATCTTGAATAAATATAATTTTGTACCTTGTTAGGAATGTTCCATTTGAGTAAAGTGCAAAGATATTTTTTACTTGTTCTTTGTTGTTGTTCAACAGGATCTTGAAGATAAGTGGAAAAGGAAGTACCTTGGATAGATCATGGAAGGTGCTCATCGTTAAAGACGTTGAAGGAAGACATTTGCATTTTCAATGGCATTCGGACTGAAGGCTCTTGAAGCCTTGAGATTCTTCTTTTTGCTTTCTTCAATCGTTTCGTTCCCCCACGCAAAGTTTGAGGGAGGGTGTTAAAATGTATCATTCAACCTTTGTAATATTATATATATTTTATATATATAAAGGATAATACATATTCATATATTGTATATATGCATATGTATTATCCTAATTATATATATAAAATATATATTTCTCTATTTATAGGCATAGGGGTAGTTTAGACATTTCACAGTTTTACGCATATTCCATTCGGAATATGTTTGTAATTTAATTTTATTTTTTATTTTTTTTATTTTCTCCTTTTTTGGGGTTTGCGCCACCTAGGGAGGCTCCCCAAAGAGTCGTTGGAGAGCCCCCAACGGTCACAAATGTGACCGTTGGGGGCTCCCAACGACAACTTTGGGAGCCTCCTTTGTGGCTCCTCTCTTGTGTTATAAATAGGGGTCTCCCCCTTGTATTTCCTTACTCCTTGGAGGAGCTTATGCTCCATTGTATAGGGTTTTTTACCCTCTTCTTTTTATTTCTTCAATAATATTCAACTTATGACTTTATGTCATATTTACCCCTTTTATGGGTTTATGTATTAGCACATGATGTGCTTGTGTTGTTCCCTTGAATGGGTATATTCGCACTTAATGTGCATGTGTATGGGTTCATTATCGAACCTAAAGTATTCAAAGTCACTTTCTAACATATATATATATATATATATATATATATATATATATATATATATATATATATATATATATATATATATATATATATATATATATATTTTTAAGTTAACACTACATGTATTTGTGTGCATTTATGTATTTATATATATGATATAGATAAAAATGGACTTGATTAGGGTTAACTGAATCTACTTTTGGATAGAAATGGACCTTAGTGTGGTTGACTTCACCAAACACAAAGGAAGTTGTGTCCAAGTGTCGCACCCCCATGGATGCGGGTGCGGTGCCCTGTTAGAAGAGTCTGTGTGACATAGCTTCTATCTTCTTCATTCCCCTCATGGTCGTAGCCTACCACTCCTCGCACATCTCCACTGAGTATGGCTCGGTACCATGCATGCTATCACCTTCGCTCGGGGTGCCGATGCAACCCATGAATGTGGGCACGCAAACCCACTGGTCATTGCTGCACTCAAGCAGCCTGTTACCCCTGTACATGCCACCAATGTTGAAAGTGGTAACACCGGGGTGCACGTCCTTTGCCACAAGGCATAAGCCAAATGGGGAGCTATCCCCAACCACAAACGTAGGTCCACGGTCAATGTGACACCTCACAGCCCGTAAGCTATGACATAGACACGACAAACAAACATCCATACCCGTGTCGACATGGGTACGGGTACCGGACGCAAAACGGGTACATGTTGGTCTGGATCAGGTCGGGTCCAACCCTGACCCAACCCAAATAATTTTTTTAAACCCACTCACCCTTTTATTAAAAAGAGGGAGGGGTGCCCTCTCAGACCAAACCCACTCACCTTTTTATTAAAAAAGCAAAATTTCATTCCCCCCTCCTTTTCAAAAATTACAGTCATCCCCTTACAGACTTTTTTTGTATTTCTGATATGGACCCTAATATAGATCCACACTTGATCCAAATTCTCTCTCTCTCTCTCTCTCTCTCTCTCTATATATATATATATATATATATATATATATACACACACACACACACGCACACACACTCACAGAGAGAGAAGGGGGACCGTCCAACCAAAGGAAGGTCTAATATCTACAACCAACGATGATCGGACGGCTCCCATTCTCCAATGCTTGAGCATCTCATCAATCAGACATCATATATTTGTTTTTCATAATTTATTTAGTGAGAATATGCTTTACATGAAGACTTTATTACATATAGACATGTCTTTAGAAACGTGAATAATTGACAGCTCGCAATGCATTTAAAACTTTACAATACAAAGTATTGTGGGCCGTTGATTTTTAGTGCCTTCAAAAACGCATCTAAACATAAAAAATTCATAATCCAAAACATGTCGCAAACTAAATGAATGATAAAAACCCAATATGTAAAGTTCGATCAATGAAAAACTCGATCGTTAGAGAAGGAACGCCATCGATTATCATTGGTTGTAGATTTTGGACCTTCCTTTGGTTGGACGGTCACCCTTCTCTCTCTCTCTCTCTCTTTCTCTCTCTCTCTCTCTCTATCTATCTATCTATATATATATATATATATATATATACACGTGTCTCCGTACCCTCCATACCCACACCCATACCCATGTGACAGCCCGTAAGAAGAGATCCAAACCATAGCGCAACTTCTAAATGCTAAATCGAAAAAAAAGTACCCTTTCATGAGAAGGGCCAAGAATTTACATTCCTCAACCCTCTCTAACGGTCTAACACTCATCTCCTTTTCCCCTTATGCCACCTACTGCAACATAAAATGATTGAACTCGACAATTTTCAACATGGACACCCTTGTTGCATAGTTGGGATATCAACATATTTCTTGGACTTTCACCACATGAAAAGTTCCTAAGTGTGGAGAAGCAACAATGTACCATATCCAACATCATTTAAATTATTATTTTTTCACTATCCACTCTTCCTTTAAAAGTGTTAATAGTATCCTCATCCTCGGACTGCTACTGCTCCAACATTTAACACCTTATAGGTTGTATCCCACACTTCTTATTGGTAACATGTTTGTCTCAGATCACAACAGAAGTATCCCTTTAATGTTGACATTTAGGGCTGATATTGCAAAAAAACAGACACAGCATTTAATATTTAGCCCTAACAAAAAATGAATGTCTTTCCTTTTGTGCAATGGATTACCCAATAAGAGTTACCTGATCAATTATGATCTTCATACTTTTTAGGTACTCCATAACAAATAGATTTTCATTCTGGTACAAGAATCAGCTTGAAATTGCATTGCATGGGACTCACTTGTGCATAAACTTCTTTTATTTTGATCCAAAGTTCTCATGCACTCAACCCATTCATGAATTCTTGCAGAAACTTCTTGCAATGAACTAATATATGCAACTAATATTTGCTTCATGGTACAAGGTAAATAGTCTAGACTACTGATGAAAACTTCTTTGGATAGAAGTGGTTTGGTCTACAATCTACCTCAAAGGAAAAGTTGAAAAGGAAAGTGATGCTTGAGGAAAGACTAAAAAGTTGTTAATAAATGAAAGGGCTGAAAAGGAAAGTGACAAATGAAAATTTATAATTAATGAATGAACAAGAATATGAAGGATATGAAAATAGAGGGAAATATTAATTCCGCTGATGTCTGACTGCTTCCAAGAAAAGGTTTCTGCTGGCATCGCTTTGCACTTGCTTAAGTCAGCCCTTATGGATCAGATCTAATAACCAGAAGAGTGTTATGACAGATTCGTCATCCACAAACTCAATGACCTTCAAGTGAAAATTATTTCCAAACAAAAAAGCACAAAACATACAATGAAAGCAAAAAGAACCAATAGTAGTTAGATTGGTCAGATCCAAGCAGATATAATGTTTTGATGAGTGCTAGGTTAAAAAAGTTTAGATCTGAGCAAATTTGACACAAGATAGCCTGTTTCTACTCTATGGATATTTCCATAGTTGGTAAACCCGGCGATCCGAGGCCCGAATCAGATCGGGTCGCCCATTAACTGGGCCACCGATTCAGCCCAAACCTGTTTAAGCCAGGTTTGGGCGTGAATCGGTCAAGAATCTCCAGACTTGGCCTGAATTGGCAACTTGCCAAGTCAGTCCGGAATCCTCTGATTCAGGACTGAGACAGCACAACCCGGTTCAGACCTGATTCGCTGAGTTGAACCGAGTTTAGTACCGGTTCGTTTCAAGTCAAACCAGGTTTAGTACTGGTTCGTTTCAAGTCAAACCAGGTTTAGTACTGGTTCGTTTCAAGTCAAACCAGGTTTAGTACCGGTTCGTTTTGAGAAAAACCGGTTTTAAAGGTATAAAACCTTTTTTCGAAGGGTCTCGAACTGTCGAGATCCTTCTTCCCCTCCATTTTCCAGCTCTGGAGTCTAGGCGAGAACCCTAGCATCTCCGGTGACACCATCAACTATCGGCGACCACTGGCAGCCAGTCTCTCTCTCTCTCTCTCTCTCTCTCTCTCTCTCTCTCTGAAGGCTCGCCTCTAAGAAGATTCGCCTCTGAGAGGACCGGTTCGTTTAGAGACAAACCGGTTTTTAAGGTATAAAACCTTTTTTCGAAGGGTCTCAAACTGTCAAGACCCTTCTTCCCCTCCATTTTCCAGCTCTGGAGTCTAGGTGAGAACCCTAGCATCTCCCGTGACACCATCAACTGTCGACGACCATTGGCAGTCTCTCTCTCTCTCTCTCTCTCTCTCTCTCTCTCTCTCTCTTTGAGAAGGCTCGCCTCTAAGAAGATTCGCCTCTGAGAAGTGAGACCCTCACTATTGGGGGTTTCTCTCTACGAGACGAGCCAAGTCTCTCAGCCTCTCTTTTATTCCATACTGTTGGGGCCCTTGGGGGTTCCTCTCTACGAGGGTGTGATTCTTAATGCTTTGATTTATTGAATTTTCTGCTTGGAGTTTGATTATTTGCATTCACAATATTTAAAGTATTATTAAAAAAACCTAAAAAAAATTAGGTCCTAACCCAGCCGAGTTACCGAGTCGACTCGCTAACCCACGAGTCAAGGGTTGGGCAATCCGAGTCCGAGTCATGGGTTTGCCAACTATGGATATTTCTGCCACAAGAAAATAGAAACATAAAAGAGCAGACAGCCAAGATAAGTGACAGAAAAGAGCAAAAATGTGATAATAAAGAGATGGACAAAGGTTCAAACATGTGTAGAGAAAACATGCACCTGCATTTGCTGATATAATGCCACCTTAGAAGCATAGAGGGAAGAGAATAGGAGGGGAGAGGACCACAGCAATCCCAAGAATGATTTATCTAGGAGGTGGTACACTAAGTTATGATATAAAAGAAAAGAGGAGAGGACAAGAGCAACAAAGTGAGTATAAGAGAGAACCCCAAACTTTGTCACACGGAGACAGCAGTGGATACATGGATATGGCAATTTTTATGAAGTTTTCAATATGACTAGTATATAAAGGGATACAGAACGGGAAGCAAAATGGAGTATCCATGCGAATAGGGGGTGGCACTTTGAATTCAGACACATTGAATTCAGAGTATGCATCTTTAGGATCATTAATTATTAGATCCTTTTTGTAACAACTATACCACCTTTAGGCAAAACCCTCATGTAATGAATAGAAAGGTTTACCACCTACAGGTGGCACTAGCAATCATTTGAATATTATAAACATGCCACTTCTTACCAATAACGAACCATATCCATGTATAAGATCATTTGCTAGATGATTATGTTATGCACTTCTTCTTCTTCTTTTTTGAGAGAGAGTGAGGAACTGGCATTCAAGCGATAAATTTTTGTGATCATATTCTATAACCATGTGTTTTGCCATTACAATACCATAAGGGTCATATCAATCTTTTTGATGCTTTACCACTATAAATACAGCAGGGAACACTAACGCTGATTTATCCATTAATTCAATGCCAGAAACTACACATTGATACAAAATCTTCTCTAGGATCAGCATTAATAGTTAATTAGACCAAACCTCCTGAAAAAGTGATGGAGGCCATAATTTCCAGATGATGCCAAATACACTTTTTATTTGCCTTTTCAAGTTCACTAGAAAGTTATTTCTAACTAAGTTGTTATTCTTGAACAAACTCGATCCTGTCCTACAAAAAACTGAGTAGAACTAAACAATAAGCTTGGTCCAGTCTTTTACATACTTGAGGAAGTCCTAATCCATGTTGATCAAGGTAATGTTATACCATTAGATATATTCAATCAACAGATATGTCATTTGGGACCTTTACTCTTTTAGTTGTTTTTGTATTGTGTTCTATATGATTAGTTAGATTCAATTTAGAAAATCAAAGGACAGAAATGGCCTATGCAATTCTAAGCCTGAACACATAATTGTAATCAAGATGTAAAATATTTCATCTCCAACTGATTTCTTAACTACAACTATGTCATAAACACATAATTGTAATCAAGATGTAAAATATTTCATCTCCTTCAACTGATTTCTTAACTACAACTATGTCATACACTTTAAACAATGACAGAGCAAATTTTAGAAGCCCAATGTGCCATACAAGGTCATAGACTGCAGCAACTGCAAATAGATCATAGAACTGACAATCAAATCTGCATAAAGGACTTCACTGACAACAAGAGAGTTACATTTGATCGTAGCAGAAAGGCTCAGAAAGGTTGAAATGGAATTAGAAGGATCAAATCCTTTTAGGCCTTATTCTGTTCTTGTCCTTTTTGAATAAGATAAAGTATAATATCTGTTCTTATCAGTTAAGCCTTTTGGGCCAGATGTCACTTAGAAGTTTGCAGTTTTTGGTATCATTTGGGTTGAGGACATTAAATCACTTGAAAATTGAAATTTCCAACTGTCATGATAAATGCCAACAAGGAATTAGTAGAACCCACCAAAACTGCAGTTGATTTTGAATTGGACAAACCAACATCACAAATATAACAAAATAAGAGATCGAGCTAGCACAAATTCCAGGAAACAAGTTAAGAGTCTCCGATCAGGATAGCACAAACTAAAAAGCATGATCTTGCAACTTCAAATGACATGATTGATGTAAAATCACCTCAAAAAGTAAAACCCAGATTAAAATAATCTGTGAAGCACAGTTAGCTTTGTGCAGCAGGGTCACAGTCATGAACTTTGCTATCAATATCCATATCATCAACTTTTCCAATAGCCACTTTCTCATTTGATAGTCTCTCGGTGCTGGATTCAATTTCTTGTTTCGATGTGCTCTCAGTACCATCTTTTGTGCTTTCTTCATCAATTGTCTCTACATTTTTAGCAGCAGGCCTTGTGTCAACACTGCTCTGACTTAATTTTCCAGTAGATGGAAGTGATGAGGAACAAGATTTTAAATCCTCAGCTGAAACCTCATCAAGAACAGGCTCCTTTTTCTGGGAACTTCCAGAATTCTCACTAGAAGTATGTCCTCTAGAGTTTGGAAGCCATACAAACTGTAAATTGTGCCCTTGCAAGCATTTGCCATTTAAAAATGCATGCTCTGCAGAACGGCGCGTTGAGAATATTATTCTAGCAGAACAATCATTCATGGAATTTCCATCCACATTGTTAGCATGGCCATCTATATCATCTATCTCAACTGCAGAAAGATCACCAAATGCTGCGAAATGCTCCTTCAGCACTGAAACCTAAACCATGAAAAATAACTAATTTTTAATTGTGAGGCAGTCATAAAACAAAGAAAATAGAATACAAAATATCTACTATACAAGAAATCAGAGAATGAGACATTTAAAATAGAATAATCGCCCTCACAAAATCACAGTAATAATGAGTAATTCTAATATCAAGTTCTCTCAAATGATTTGTTTCATCCAAATGCTCTTTAAATTTAAGCAGAAGGGAGAATTCTTCCAGGCAGATAGTGAAGCATCACACCGCTGATTTTTCACTAAAAAAGAAGCAAAAATAATTGCAAGAATAGCAGCTTACATTGGCAAAATTAACAGGAAGAGGAGGGAGGACTCTAAATGCAGTCGGACGATTATCCAATTTAAACCGATTAACAATGGATGAAACGCCCATTGGTGATGGAAAACTGCTCATCTGTTTCAAACTATTTGGTGAATGCTGAGGCATCCATGGATGTGTTTTCAAACTAGGTGAAGCAACATTGGCCCCCGAAATGCTCTTTTCCAGAATTTTGACTTCCAAATGTGTTGTTGAACTAGGGGTTGAGTTTTTTGCAGGAGCTATAGCATCAGCGACAGATACTGTATCTGCTTTCTCTTGTTGAATAGCCTTCCCAGCATTTTCACCCTTAACAGTAATCCCCTGCAAAAGGAAAATAAGTTTGGATGCATCCAGTAAGATCTCAAGCCTCACAAATTCCAACACATCAAATCAATGGCACTCTGGCTTGAATAGCCAGCTCGAAAAGCAAATTTTAGTGGCGACATTATCAAAATATCATGAGCGCACAAACTTGTGAATTGAAGGATAATAATTAGATGCAAACAAACAAAGAATGCACTTTGGTACCTTCAATAACAAAAAATATGAGTTTTCAAAGGAATTAAGCTGTTTCATTAAAACTTAAAAAGCACAAAAGGAATGAACCTCACAATGAAAAATCAGTTGAGATTCCAGGTAAAATTTTGCACGTTGATCAAGCAAAGAAGAAAAAAAGGAAAAAGGATAGAATTCCTGAACCAGCAAGGACTTTCAGGTAAATGCAATAGAGTTGCATCTTATCAGTTAAGACTGTAACATCATGGACTTCATATATGATTTGGGGATGGCCATTCAGTCAGGCCAGACCAGGCTCAGGTTTGGTACCTCAAAGCTCTACTAGGCCTGGTCCTTATGGGTCCCAAATAGAGGCATGCTCAAAATGGGACCATATTTAATTGGTCCAGGCTTCACTAGGGCCAGGATAAGTTATATTGTTAAAATTTACATCCAGACCCAAGCTTGCAGATAGCTTCCAGCTGCCCAGGCCTGCCTGAAGCTAGGTCAGTCTCGGTTGAAGTTGAGCTCAGCACAGGCCACATACCCAAAGCTCATCAAGCTATCTGGCCTTGTAAACAGTGTATGCCCCATCCATCACATGCATGAATTTATGTATCAGAGTAACTGCATTTATGAATTGAACTGCTTACACATTGTTTGCCAAAAAAAGGGCATTCTATTAAAATATTCAACTTGTGAAATTATTTTATGAACTTTCCATGAGTTAGAAGATACTAGGTCTTACTTGCTTTTCAAGTTTAACCAACTGGCGCCGGAAATCATTACGCTTTTGATCCAGCATTTCTTGCTTTTTCCGAAGCTCCTCTCTTAAAAGCTCCAATTCTAATTTCTTTTGCAATGGTGCACCTTTAAGGCTATCTGTTGCAGCAGGCTTAGGAGGCACAGTGCAGGTAATTGTCGTCTCAGAAGCAGGGTGGCTACTTGCTTTTGAAGGAGACTGGAGATTTTCCTTTCCCTTATAACCAACCGATGGTTGTGATATGACAGTAGCAGCAACTCCACTACGGAAGGTAGTAGACATGTTGATACTGCCTTCTCCTTCATGAGGAATATTATCACGATTAGCCCAAAATAACTTGATGAAACGATTACCCATCACAGCGTCTGGTGCCTTCAATGCAGCCTCTGCGCCTTCCCTTCTAGAGAACTGAATGAAAGCCTTTTCACTGTTTGGTGGTATATAGATATCAATAACATCCCCGAATTTCTGAAAATGGGAAAGAAGGACCTCCCTTTTGTTATTCTTTTGGGGAATGCAATTTACAAATATAGTACTATATGCTTTTTCAGAACCTTTCCCATTTCCAGGCACATAACTTGAGCGTGTTCTATGTGTAGCCAAAATGTTTGTACTTTTGGACTCCACTTCCCCATATGTTGGTCTTCCTTGACGGGATGTATCTTGGACATTGGTTAGTTTCCCAACTTCACCTTCATTTTCCCCAGTTACAGGATAACTAGTGCTGGCTACATCATTGTCCGCTTTAGCTGTCACTTCAAGTTTACTACCACTGCTGCCAATTCTACCCCACACAGATGTGGTTGTTTGTGCCAAACTGGAAATCCCTACATTTCTTCCCATCCTATTATTCTCATTACTATCAGAAAATCTGAAAGTACGGGCATCAGAAGAATGAGCATCCCACACAGCATCTGCATCATCAATCTTAGGAGAAGAAAGTTGTGTAAGACCACCTGATGTCTCAAGGTGCTCATTATTCCACAAAGGTTTATCAGGATCATACAAGTCTGCTTCATTATCAGCAGCGGCACTTGATAGCGCTCCATTCAACCTGAAGCCTTCATCATTCTGTCCATATTTGCCAGTTTTAACATCTGGGCCTTTGTTACCAGACAAAAGTGTTGTTGGGGGCAAAGAAGCTGAAGGTACAGGTCCTGTACCCGATTGTATTCCCAAGAGTTGAGCACTTGGAATTGATACAGGAAGATTGAACTGTGAAAGGCTCTGAAAGTAACGAATTATCAATTGTTAGCATAACTATGAGAGAAAGAGCTTTAAAAAAAAGGAAGAAGAATGTCATTTCAACTATGAGCTTGGATCACATTAGAACAAATGCAAACACATAATCTTGATTGCATGTTAAAGTCCTAAGCAGAACCAATTGTCAGCAGCAGAATTGGCAGAGATGCACACATTTTACAGACAGTATTGATACATAAATGATGACACTGCCATAAATAAGATGTGCGCCAGGTGAAACAAATATCAGTGGCTCACATGTTTAGACAAGCAAAACCAGTAACACATTAAATGTACACCCTAAAGTTTTTGAAAAAAAAAGGTGCATAACAGGCATACACATACAGATGCAAATGATCCACTGGACATGTCTGAGATGGAAGATACAATTTGAGATTACTATTGCACCTAACAAAAAAAATATGAAATGAGCAGAAAATAACAGACCACAAACTGAGAAAATAAGATAAGTCGGCAAACCTGAACATCTTCAACAACAATTCGATTTACACCATGCTCCATCGGGCACATATCTCCCCTCAGACAAAACCCACGCTCCTCAAAATCTCTACAACGAGCCCTGGGCAAGACAATACCAATTGAAGGATTTAAAGGCCTTGGGAGTGGCCCTTGCAGACCAGAATGCAGTGGATCTAGTCCCCCATTAGGCATCCCCTGTATCATCCCAAATGCATTCCAAGATGTGTTAAGTGTAGTTGTAGCACTAGTCAATCCCCTTCCAGGAAAAAGACTGGGGGCTGTTGGTCCATGAGGAGCCAATGAGGATGAAAAATCAAGAGTTTCGACTGAATTAAATCTCGAATCATGTACATTCCATATGCCTGTTCCCCTTCCCCTTCCTTTACCTACTGGAGGACGGCCAAAAGAAGCTGATATATCAAAACGAGAATTGGTATCATTCCGCAAAGATGAATTGAATCTGATTCTCGAACCAGCATCAAGAGAAGGGCGTGGCAACGGTGTTAAACCAGGACGTCGTTTCTCAAACTTCAAGGGTATATCTCTGTCAGAGTTACCAAGATCAAATGCTTTTTGGAACTCCGTAGACTGAAGCTCAGCATCGAGGAACATTTGTCCATTCTCAAAAGGTTTGCTCCTCTTTCTACCAGGTCTGTGCATAAGCTGATCCTGAGCATCTCTATCCAAAGACTGGGACCGAGTATCTCGTCGACGATGTTTGTGGTTGCGATCATCATCTTCATCATCTGTGATATCATTCTTTTCAAGATCACTGTAGTGTGCAGTAGACAAAGATCTCTCTTCTTTTGGAGAATTGCCTTTTATTTCTGCAGTATCAATAGAAATAGGAGCTGGGGATGGTTCAACTTGCTTTGGTATTTCTCTACTCTCAACAGCACTTAAGATTGAACCATTTTCTAGATCCTGGAACAGTTTTGTAATAAAGGACTTTGTCTCTGCAATATAGAGGAAAACAATAATGACAACAATAAAGCAAGCAAAACTATAGAAAGAACCACCATGGATTCATACAAGTGAGATTAAACCATGAACATGGTCCATCCATCAGATTAGAATAGTGGACAGAGTCTCATGAAATTCATACAGGCAGCACTCACTGCCACCCAAGTAAATTCCACATGACCAGGTAAACACACAGACTCAAGCAGATATAGCCAAAGCATGCTACTGTACTCAGACATTCGTACAAATGAATGCAGATACACAACAGAAGAGCATGGTTGATGCAATATCATAGTCTTCGAATACAAGATAATTCAAAAGGAATTGACTAATCTTGGTGGTCCCATTGACCACCTGGAGAATGGCAATGTAAGCCAGAAACCCTTTTCATTTTCAAACTATGCAAGTGAAGATTATAGTCTCCATGTCCAACAGGGACATCAAGACAAAAGACAGCACAAGTTGAGAGGGCAAGCAAACAAGATTATTCAGGTTAAAACGAGAAGGAAAGACTATAAAAACATACCATGACCAAGAAACTCACTCAAATTCTCTGTGCAAAGCTTTTGAAGTTCCTTTGCTGGTTTGTCTTTCTTTAACAATGCCTCCACGTACTGGGCAAGTATAACAGGGTCGGCCTCAGTCCTGCAACTCATACATATTGGCTACTTTTAGACACAATAGATTGGATGGAAATAACTGGACCACCAGACAAAGATTCATGCCAAGGAGCCAATATCAAGTAAACATGCAACTATCAAGACCAACAACTTCACAGGTGACAACAATTCTCTAGAAAAAGAGATTCAATAGCTTACCATCAAAAGGCAAAAGAAATGCATATAAAACAACTATGAGAATCCATAAGAAAAGAAAAAATAAGTCCCACTCAACCAGACAGCAACAGTGACTGCTTTCCCACCTATCTGAAACACTAAAACGTAACATGAAGCTGCTGGCCCCAAAAAACTCCAAGTCATAATAAAGATTATGGAAAGAAATGCTAACAACTCAACATCCAATGAAAGTCACTTCAGAAAAGGCCCATTCATTGAACAGAATGTCATGTGCCACCAGAATTTAATGCAGTGAAACATATGCAGAACCACTGGCAACCTCTTTTTCATGACAATTCAAGAATTTAACAATAATAATATGGTAATATTTTGAAATTCCTCATTGATTTCTTTGAAGTACCCAAAAATATCATGATATTTTCCAAACATCACCATATTTGTGATTATGATATAAATTACGAACCACTTAAAGGAACGAGGCTATGAAGGAAGATGGGCTACTTTCCACATTATGAAAAAACTGACCAGGTTGAGACAACGTATCATTCAAGGGAAGAAACACACACATACAAGGATATTTCATGCCCACATATGCATGCACAGATGCATGGTTTACGTGTATAAAAGTCACAAAGGAGGAAAGGTGCATTTACAGGGGAAAGGTTGCACTGATAATGGGATCACTATGCTTGACATTTCCAAGGCCAGTGAGCAACATTCCAAAAAGAAGAATCGAAGAGGAAATAAATTGGTAGTGCAGCAACATTCCCCTCAATCACCAACTAAAGGAAAGACATGCCTTGACACTTGTTTTCAAAAAGATGAAATCTGACTACAGGATTGATTATTATGACAAAATTCAAGATAAGGTGACCATGACAATTCCTTTAAGCATTTCCAGAATACATACAAGTGCTATACTAGTATTCTTCTTTACAAGTTCTGCAACTATCCTAAAATAAAGAGTGTATGTGCACTAAACACCTCCAAGAAGATCAAGCCAAATCCACCCACTACATTGTGCTTCAATCTATGCAGTTAAAATTGGTGACTAGACATCAAGTCAATGCCTAGTCTGGGGCACCTGCACATAAAAGGTCCCAATTATTCTGCCTAGTCCCCTCCTAGGCTGATTAGGAACTGAGTAGTCCCCACTTAGGCACAAACTTGTCCCCTTTAGGCTGACTAGGGACTGACTAGTCCCCGCTTAGGCACAAACTTGTCCTTTTTTTAATCATGTATATATGTAGATGTAGTGTGTGTGTGTGTATATATATATATATATATATCACTGTCAACAATATCGACAATATTTTGAAAATATCAAGAGAAATACACAAATATTTTAAGGTATTTGTTAATATCAGGAAAATCTCATGATATTTTCAAAATATTGCTAAAAAAAATCGTGATATTATCACAATATTTTTGCAAAATTTTAAAAACTTATTTTTATATATTCTCAGTTCAGTTTTTCCCTTGTTTTGTTTCTTTTGTAATTTTTAAATCTTGTTTCTTTATATTTTTGTAAGAAAAATAATAGAAAACCTATTCTTTCTTACTAATATTTATATTTTTTCAATTTTTTAAGCTTATGAGATTTTTCACCTTTTGAAAATATCTCCAAGAAAAACCCACGCCGAGAAATTACCTTCGATGATATATATGACTATATATAATAATATATAGAAAAAGTGGTAGATGCGCAACTACCAACGGACTCATCGCAGACTTGATGGACGGCCAGCGCAAAAAAGGTTAAAAAATGCTAAAACACGCTTTTTGTGCATTTTACCGTCTTTAGCGGCTTTTTTTACCGTTGCTAAAAGTCCCATTTTCCGTTGGGACCTTTAGTGGTGGTCAAAAATCGCCGCTGAAGCCTAAAAAAAGTGAAAAAGGTTGTTTTCAGCGTTTTCACATTTTTTTCACTGACCGTCCATCAAGGCCGTGATGGATGGCCAGTATGGGTCTGCTGGTAGTTGTGCACCTAAGGGTTGTGCAGCTACCATTCACTCTATATATATTATTTATTTATTTATTCAGATGTATGTATATTTGAGGCTTGGAAATGCTTGGGAGAGAAATGTTTAGAATGGTTGACAAAACTTTTTAACAAGATTTGGCGGACAAATAAGATGCCTAATGAGTGGAGGAAGAGTACTTTAGTGCCTCTATATAAGAATAAGGGTGATATACAAGATTGCACAAACTATCGTGGTATAAAACTCATGAGTCATACTATGAAACTTTGGGAGAGGGTGATTGAGTCTAGGTTGAGGAAGGTTGTCATGATATCGGAAAATCAATTTGGTTTTATGCCTGGAAGATCAACTATGGAAGCTATACATCTTCTTAGACAACTTATTGAGAGAAATAGAGAGAGGAACAAAGATTTGCATATGATTTTTATTGATTTGGAGAAGGCATACGATAGAGTACCTAGGGACGTTCTCTGGTGGACAATGATGAAGAAAGGTGTTTCTCTCAAGTACATTAGTATAATTAAGGATATGTATGAAGGAGTAGTAACCAATGTCCGCACTTGTGGAGGGATGACAACCAATTTTCCTATAACGGTTGGGTTACATCAAGGATTTGCTTTAAGCCCTTTCCTATTTGCTATAGTGATGGATGAGCTTACGAGATCAATTCAAGAAAATGTGTCGTGGTGTATGTTGTTTGCTGATGATATTGTTTTGATTGATGAGTCTAGAGCTGGGGTTAATGTTAAGTTAGAATTATGGAGACAGACATTGGAAGCAAGAGGTTTTAAGTTGAGTAAGAGTAAGACAAAATACATGGAATGTCGGTTTAGTAAGCAACGAAGTAGTGATGGGAGTGTAGTGAAGCTTGGTGAGCAAGAAATACCGGTGGATGATTGTTTCAAATATTTGGGATCTATCATTCAAAAGTATGGAGAAATTGATGGAGATGTAAATCATAGGATAAAGGTTGGGTGGATGAAATGGAAAAGTGCAACTGGAGTATTGTGCGATCGTAGAATGCCATTGCGGTTGAAGGAAAAGTTTTATAGGACGACTATTAGGCCCGCTTTACTATATGGTACGGAATGTTGGGCTGCCAAGAGACATCATATTCAAAAAATGAGTGTAGCTGAGATGCGTATGCTGAGATGGATGTGTGAATATACAATAAAAGATAAGATTCGGAACGAGGAGATACGTAAGAAGGTAGGCGTTGCACCCATTGAAAATAAGATGAGAGAGAATCGTTTACGGTGGTTTGGACATATTCGGTGAAGGTCTAATGATGCTCCAGTTAGAAGGATGGAGAAATGGGAAAATATATTAGTTAAAAGAGGTCGGGGTAGGCCTAGGAAGACATGGATGGAGGTGATAGGAAAGGATATGAATGCTTTGAACCTCACCGAGGACATGGCATTGGATAGAAATGGTTGGAGGAGAAGGATTCATGTGGAAGACCCAGAATGATTTTCTTTTTTGGTTCATATCGCCGACCCCAATTGTTTTGGGATGAAGGCGTAGTTGTTGTTGTTGTTGTTATTCAGATGTATGTATATATAGTTTTTTAAGGTATACATGTATATGTGTATGTATAAATTTTATTAAGTCTTATGATTATTGTAACTCTTGTATTTTCTTAGCCCATTTTTTTGTCCCAACTAGGCCGACTAGTCCCGTCTAGGCTTTTTAGTCATCTGCAGCCTAGGTGCCGATTAGCGCTTTTGACTACATAGGCTTCAATCAATTACGGATCCAATCTTAGATAAGGCTATTTTGCTTTCGATGTTGATTGAATGACAATACAAGAAATAAAAGAACAGGCAGATTTGATGGGATGGGAAAATGGAGAGGATTCAATCATATGGAGATATAGTAATTCTATAGCATCACAATCAAATTAGCCTATGCTTCTCCTTTGGAACCCTAGGACTTTCCATTTCCAAGAAAAGCATTGTGGAGGGCCAAATCAAAGAAAAAAAGTACCCTTTTGCCTAGTCTCAGTCTAGAGGATGTTTGCCAATCCATTCTAAAATCCAATGGCTTCCAATCGGCAACTAGATGTCTTCTTTGTAGGTAGAAGAGGAATGGTGTCCACATCTCTTTTGGCTTTGTTCTTTTTTTTTTCTGAAAACCTTCCAGATTTGGTTGTCAACATATTTTGTGGCATGTTGGGAGCACATCTTTAAGACAAGATATGGTTTACTAGGGTAGGAGAAAGAAAGAAAATGGCTAGCTATTTAGGTTTGGAAAAAATCTCCAGCCCAACGGTACATTTGGACAGAGAGGAACTAACATATATTTGATGGAGTTGAGAACTAACCCAGCCTTTATCAAAATCAAATATAAGGATGCATTTATCCATTTTAGGATAGAGATTTGGCAAGTTTTCATGGGAAATGAGATTCTAAGCCATACCCCATTTTTGTTTGATTCTATCTAGATTTTTTTATGTTTTTCTAACAAGAGTGGCCTCTAACATCAATGTATATTTCTCTTTTAGTGAAAGTGTATTTTTATTCCCAAAAAACATTGATTTTACTCTAAAGAATTATCTACTAATCCTAGTCAAGAATATAATTCTTAAGGGAAAGAAAATGATGGACATCACAATGCCATTATAGGAGGCAATCCAAAAGACAAATTGTCGAGCATAATGGCATCTTTCACTTAGTTGAGTTAGAAAAAAGGCCTCTAACAAGGTAGATTGGATATATTATTCGCCAATTCAAAAAACAAAGTTTGAAAGTTTTCTGTGATTATTGATTGGCGATGGTATACCACCACAACTCGTGGACATCAACATTGATGGCACTCTTTGATGATAGCCAGCAACTAAAAGTGAATTACAGCAAAGAAACCTGCTCTCCCACTTCTACTATTTAGTTTATTTTTAGTTTTCCAAATTAAATCCTATATGTTACTTAAGCAACTGCTAGTTAGCCTACATGATGGAACTTGTCATCACCTACACTGCTATCCCACTTTCAACTAATTAGCTAATAAATTAAGCACATCAAAAACAATGAAAAATTGAGCTTCCTACATCGTGTGTGCCCAAGAATGGCTGCAACCACATGAACAGTTTCAAAGAATAGATGTTCTTCTACTGTTTTCAAACCCTTAAAAGGACAACACAAACCAATCATCCAACTCAGCACAAAAATGAAGTAGCAGCTAAGAACTCTAAAAAAAATTCTTCACACGCAAACTTCCTAAAATAAAAAAGAACTCAATCATAAACTGCCAAAACACATATAGGATGATTACAAGGAGAAATGCAAGTTCAATAACTTCTGCAACCAAAAGGGCCAGAAACTCAACCACGCAAAGAAATGACGACTAAGAAACTCAGTAATTATTACAAACTAATGCCCAAAATCTCATCTTCTACTCCCACCCACCATTCAGAAAACCCAACAAAAAGCCCTCATTCTCAATCCAAAGTTCCAGAAGCACCAGAATTTCCACCACTTCCAAACCAAAACCAGCTAAACATAATAGCAGTTTTTTAGCCCCAAAATCCCATTTAGCAACCAAATTCATCCTAGAAATCTGAAGCGAAGTATTCAAACAACAAAACCAGACTCAATATTTCCCCTACCCATAAAAAAATCGATGAAAAATGCACCACTTAATCTCGAAAACAACAAAAAAACAACATAAAAAGAAGCGCCAAAAACTCAAAAATATTCTCCTATCGATAAAAATTCGATGAAAATGCATCATTAAATCCCAGAAAAAAGCAAAAAACAAACAGAAAGGCACTCACAAGGGTTCGAGATTCCCCACGAGGTATCGAGTCAAGGAGCCCTCATCGATTTTCATATCACCGACCATTGCACCTCATCGGACGACCCCAAGAACGGCTCTCCTGAGATGCAAAGAGCAGAGAGGAAAATAAAGAAGAACTGAGAAACCCTAAAACGCAACGAGAAGAGGAGCAAAGAACGAAGGAAAAAAAAGACGAGAAAATAGAGAAGGAATCGAAGGGAAACGAATTTCTACCTCTTTGATTCAGACGATTAGTGCCATTTTTCTTTCGATATTTTTGAATTTCTCTTCACGTCTGCGATTTTCGTAGGGTTTTTGGGCTTCCCACGCTCGCTGGAGAAGAAATAGGAGAAAGAGAAAAGGATTTTTTAGGTTCGCTGTTTGTTCGGGAGAAAAACATGAAATAGTGTGACAAAGAATAAGATGTCCTTGTCCCAATCTGGGGATGACATTTATGAGCTCAAGGGTTGCAAATGGGTCGGATATGGTCCCGACCATAGCAGAGCTGAATCTGAATCCGAAATTTATTGCACGAGGTCGGTTTAGGATCCGAATTGGAAATGGCTCCCATATCGCAGAGTTGAATGGTGTCAATGGGTCCAATCTGGTTCCAACCCAGACCTGAGTTGAGTTGCTAGTGCCGGGTCCGGACCTGGGCCCCAATGGGTCTGCCAGAAGAAAGACCATACCCAAGCTTTATAAGGATTACATGAACCAGACCTGGTCCATAACCAGTAAAATAATTTTTTTTATCTTTTTCTATATTGAAAAATCACAGGTCTCAATCGGAACTGGGGTCAAACCCGGGTTTGGTATGAAATTTCACAAACCATACCCTGATCCATTTGCATCATAAGATGACTGCAAGTTCATGAATAGTCGACCTGTGATCTTTTTACTCACGCAATAGCATGGTAAGAACCATTATGGTTAGTCTTATCCTTGCATGAGAGGAACCTGAACTTCTGTTGGGGGAGATAGGCTTGTCTATATATTCTTAGGAAAGTTTTAATGTGGGTTTTGCGTTGGGGTATAAATGGATTAGATTCCCTCAGACCTTCTATCTGTGTCTGGTCGATGCATTTTTTTCAGATGTGAAAATAAAATCTAATGTGTTCTTGGATTGGATTCAACTCTTTTGGATTCAAATTCAGATTAATATTTTACTTGGATGTGTTTCCAAATCCAACCCATGTATGTGTTTTCCATAGAAATACATTTTTGCAAACAAGTATATTATCCATTTATGCATCTTACATATATCCCTATCTGTATCGTATACCCTCTAATAGAAACAACCTATTTCATCACGTTTTCTTGAATTATTTGTGGATCATGCCCTGTAGATATGTTCTATATGGTTTTTTTTAGTCAAGAACATGTTTTAAATCATTTCAATCACATTGTATAAACAAATTTTTTAAAGGCTTCAAAATTGGACAGTATATAATGTATACAAAATTTTTAGATTGAGAAAAACATGCTTTTATGTAGGAACTACACTGTCAGAAGTGTATTCCCTAGTAAATGGACCATGATGAATGCATCTGTAGGGTCAAATTGATGAAATAAAGCTTGCACCGATGAGTTTTAATCAGAGAGTACGATACTCTAGAGTGTCGCCAATATTTTCCCACATATAAAATAAAATACATGTTTTCAGCCAATTGTTACCCGTTCCTGTAACAGCATACAAAATTCAAAAAATGGATTAAATTTACTTCATCGTTCTACTTTATGTTCAGGTTCATATCCTAGCCTGTTTTTTAAACTTTTGACTCAAATTTGGATCAACCATGATGCTTCCCATGTCTGATCCATTTGCACTCCCATTTTTGTGGATCCAATTATGGTGTATCTAAGCTGTTGGTTTTGAATCTCTACAATTGGTAAGGTGTTTACACAAACACAGTGGTATCTCATTATGGATGCTTGTTAAACTTTTGTTATATCACACTATCTCCAAAAATGTCACTGATTTTGTACAACCAGTACTGCTCTTACTCAATTTGACATAAAAAACACTTGTGATTGAGATGGAAAGAGATGACGCAGTTTTTTAGGCTTTAGATAATGAGTAAAAGGCCTGGTTCTAATACCACAATGCAACAAGAAAATCAACCTAACGGTGGCTTTTAGAGAAAGATGGCTCTGACTTTGAAGGTGGGAACAGAACTTGTTATTCCTTCCAGCTTTCTTATCATGGAATTGTTCCAAAGGCAGCCAAATTCTTAAAGGAGCAAGAATAATGATTAGGTTGTTATTTGTAATCCTTTAGATTGGTGTCATAAATGCCTACTAGGATGTTGGATGGGGTGATATCAATCAACCATATTTTCTCTATTGGGGTAAGTCATGTTTTTCATTTTGTTGGAAGGTATTTGGTTATTTGAGTCTTATTAACAATAGGAGAAAAAGGTGAGGTGTTCTTATGCTTATGAGTAATTTTTCTCCAGTACACATTAGGGTTTTGCTTTCAAAAGCATCCTACATTCATACCCAAGGGCTTGTTTGATCCTATGTCTCTACGCGATTTTGGATGGAAATCACATTGGGAATAGGGTGATAAAACAAACTTTGGACGTGTTTGCCGCGTCCTTATTTGTGTGTAATTTTTGCTTCACCCCCTCTTACGGTGAGAACGAGGATGCAAGGAGCAATGTTGAAAAAAAAACTACGAGGGAGAAGGGTGTACCCCGACCCCATTTCTCTCTCTCACACCCCTATGCAGGTTGAGCAAGGCCACTGGCGACCGACCACACCATTGGCAACCTGCCACGGTTCTCTCTCTCTCACTCTTTTCTTCCTTCTCCTTCTTCATTTCTCGTCTCTCCCCCTTCTTCTTCTTTTCTTCTTCTTCTTCTTCTTCTTTTTCTTCTTCTTTATTGTTTTTCTTCTTCTTCGATGAGAACATATTGATTTCTATTATTTAGGGTTTTTTTATTGATTAAGTTTTTTAATCAATTTTTTTAAATTAGGGCTTTTTATAGTTAATTTGATTAGGATTTTCTTTGATTTGATTAAAGTTTTTCTTTAATTTTTTATGATTAGTGCTTTGAATCAAATTTTTTAATTAAGGTTTTTTATAGTTAATTTGATTAAAGCTTTTCTTGTGTTTGATTAGGGTTTTTTTTATTTTCTTTGGTTGGAGATTGAATTAGGTGTTTTTTTATTTAATTTTATGGTTTTTTTCTTATAGTTTAGGGATTTTTGGTTTATTTATGATTTATTTTATTATATTTTAAAGTTTTATAATTTGATTAGGGATTTTTTTATTTTCTTTGGTTAGGGTTTCAGTTAGGGTTTTTTATTTAATTTTATGGTTTTTTTCTTATAACTTAGGGTTTTTTGGTTTATTTATGATTTATTTTATTGCATTTTAAATTTTATAATTTGATTGGGGATTTTTTGTATTTGATTAAAGATTTTTTTATTTTCTTTTGTTAGGTTTTGAATTATAATTTTTTTATTTAATTTTATGGTTATTTTTCTTATAGTTTAGGGTTTTTTGGTTTATTTGTGATTTATTTTATTGCATTTTAAGGTTTTATGATTTAATAGGATTTGATAATATGATTTATATAGTTAATTTGCTTTTAGATTTTGATATTTTTATGATAAACTTTTATAATTAGATGTGATATGATATTTATTAAATCATTTATATATAAAAAATATCAATTCTTATTTTTTCTCAAATGACTCAAATTGTGAACATTTTTTAGTTTTTAGATCCAAGTTAGGATTCATATTCTAGGCTAAAATCCATAATAAACATGTCAAAATACTCATATGGTCTGACAGATTGAGTATGACCTGTTATTCGTGTGTGTTTTCATATTGTCTGCACATAATCTAAAATAAACATTGAATACAAGGAGTGCAACCTCTTGTATAGCCAAAACAAACCTTCAACTTGGTATAATTGTTATAAAATGAGTGTTTTGTCCATTTTTTTTTGCTCATTTTGTCCAATCCTGAACAAGCCATCAAACAAGATCCTAAAGCCTAATGGTGTTTTTGCCAGTGTTTGTCATCATGGATATCACTGGATCGTGTACACGGTGGTGAAAATATGTTGTGTCGGTCTCTTTTTTGGGAGGTGTTAGATATTCATCAGATTGAAGAGGTAAAGTTATTGATCCTTAATCTTGTATTCTTTTTGTGATATTTTTGTTGATAGTGAAATTTTCTTGCCAATTTTGCCCATGGATATAGCCCCTTATGATTGAAGTACGTAAATCTTGTTGTAGTTTGAGACTTCTTGTTTCATTATCTTCTTATTGATTTTGTGTGTATTTGTTTTCACATGCTTTTGTGGGTTGTTTAAATTGATTCGGTGTTGTTGAAATTGTTTGAGTAGGGATGACAGTGGACCAAAAGTAAATAGGGATCCATCCAAACCCACCCCATTTGGGGGCAGAGATGGAGGACATGAAACAGGTGAAAATTAAAACCCGAGTGAGGATGGAGGCGAGGGTGGACTTATGCTTTCTTCCGCTTGCCTCACCCCTGATCTCTGTTATTAACTTACTAATCTACCCTTAATATTTTCTAAAATAACATTTAAATCTCTTATGTATATATTCATTTTTTAACCCTAAGTTCCACGACCCCTTTCTCTCCTCTCTTCTTTTTCTAGCGAGTCTAACCCAATGGCATAGGGATGACAGTGGATTGAGGGAAAACTACGATCCATTTGAACCCACCCTATTTGTAGCGGGGACAAAGGAGATGAAATTGAGAATGGATTCGGGATGGAGGTGAAAATCAAAACCAATGGAGGGGTGGAGAGCTTGTCCCCCGCACCCTCTCTAGTCTACTAACATCCTTAGTTTAAGCAATCAGATAAGTGGTAGTTTAGCAATAACAAAATACTTGACTCATTTGATAGGAGCACCTCGTGAAAATAATCAAGTTGATGGGACATTATGAGTTAGAAATCCAAAGGTGCAGATTCTTTGTTGTTGAGTTGAAGTTAGGTGTACTCTCTTATATGTAGTGAACTTGAAAGTTTTATGCTGATGAACTTGGTGAGCAAGTTTTTTTTCCTAGTTGAACCTTTCAAGGATAAAGAGTTTCTAAAAATGCATTGACTTGTAAATTTGGGAGTTTGGATGTAATGAGATAGCTGGTGGTTAAATTTGCATGATCACATAGCCAAGTAGTTAGGTTTCTAATTGCATGGTAGCAACCCTAGGTTGGCTATTCAAGAGAAAAATAAAGAAAGAAAATGATATGAGATTTGACAAAGAAGATATGAAAGAGTTTTAACATCCCTAATGAGTAATGACCTTTAAAGGCACTATTGTGATGATTAGTTTCATTTTCAATCAGTAGTTTCATATTATCTTGTTTATTTCGTATTACTTGGTAGTCAAAAGGCAAGATTTGCAGTGGGTCCTACTCCATGGTGACTGGTGAGGGTGATTAGGACTTGGTTTTCTGGTGAAGCATCCAGAATGAACATTTTATAATCACATCCCAACAAATTGGTTAATTGAAAACATAAAAAACAAGAGCTTCTGGCTTGGTTGTAATTCTAACTTAGAGAGGCATGCCTAAATCTTTCAGGAGTTGGTTAACCTGAGTGGTGTTTATGTGACTAACCATGTAATTGAAACATCTATTTTGTCTGTCTTTCGTATATAAACCTTTGAGTGGTGTTTGTTTCACCGCACTTCCTGTGAAAGTGGTCCTCTTTGATAATAAGAGTGTTTTTTCTCACTAGTGGTAAAAGGAACACTCAGGTGAGAAATAAGTGAAGGGCACAATTAATAAATAATGAGGGACCCTTTCCATGCTAAAACAAGGTCACACCCCTCTCTCTGGAGAACGACTCCTTGCATCGTGTAACAAGCATCCTCTTAAGTTGATGATCTTCCAGCTTGTTTGTTTCAATGGTGGGAAGGGAGGTGCCATTCCTATGAAAGACGCACCTTTGGAAAAATGTATCCCAGTTGGGCCACATGGAAACTTCTCAGTGGAGGAGGGGGCTATAAAAGAATTTTCATACGAAAAAATGTGATTTTTGTATGAAAAAGTGTGCCTTTCCTGGGTCCCAAGGGAGAGGCATTAGTTTCATCCATTGCACGAAAACAACCATTTTCATATGAAAGTGGGTCATTGTATTAAGTCAAAAGGAAAAATTAACTTTATAAAGGCTAAGTGTAGACCATGAAAAGACTCAACCATGAGCCTAGTTGTATCACAAAGCTTACCATGGTTTCTTAGTTATAGACCATATCTATTGCAGTCCTATGCTTCCTTCGAATATTAGAGGAGGGGAGACTAAAGTTCCTAACCTTTATAGATTGGACCAGCCCCAGACAAAAAAAAAAACTAAAACCATTTTCAGTTCCCAGGATCCAAATGGTTAGTTTTGGCAGGACAAAAAAAGCATAATTTTTGGAACACTAATGGCCTTACATTACAGAAAGAGAAAGTTGCCTGATGCATCCCCTACACAAAAAAAGGTGCTTCTCTAGGTGGGGAGTGCAATGCAGGTTTTAACTGTGAAACCCATTGTTTTGTGTAAAAAGGGACATGACCCATCAACTCTTTTCGATGTTTGTTTAAGCCCATGCAGGCGCCCTTTTCATATATGAAAAGCACCTTTAAGAGAAAAAGGTGTGAAACAAACATGCCCTTACAAGAAAAGACACATACTAAACGACTTTCATGTATTGCACATTTTTTTTATTCTTTCTATATAAGGAGTACAAATGGATCAGATTCTGTCGGACCTCCTAACTGGATCCAATATGTTATTATAGGATATGGATCTTGCTGTAAGATCCTGAATGAACATTCAGATTGAATTTGGATTAGAATGCTTGGAACATTTTGAGATTCAGATTATTATTGGCACTCTGTCGGGCACCTCAGATCCATGTTAAATTCGATCCTTGCATAATTTACATGTGGAAGAACCTTTGTTTTAAGCCTTTCTTTCTAGAATTCAGTCTCATAATTTGAACTTTGGACCTGGATTAAACTCCACCAAATCAGATTTAGTTTGGGAGCCTGATCTGGATTCTGACTTGCTCAGTAATATTCATATTCACATTCGAATCTACATCAGCCGTACTGAATAGATGGTAACTCTCTCTCTCAAATACCCAGTTAACAACTTATTCAAAAAAGTAGGATATTTTGGGATTTTGTATTATGCTATCCCATCTTTCTGGATAAGTGGGTGGATTTAAAAAGCGCTTTATTAAGATATACTTGGTTGGTCTTCTCTTGAAGCTCTAGTTAACTGGCCAGCTTCATGAAAATTCAGTTACTTTCCTGCTTTTTTGTGTGTTTGTTGTTGTTTATGAAATTATTTGCCACCTGAATTTTGAGGGTATGAATGTGTTCATTTGACCACAATACTCTGAGTTGATCTATGTGATACTTGGTAATTTCTATGTTTCAAATGTTGCATTGAGGTTCTGATGGTTTGTTAGTTTCACCTGACTTCGATATAGAGGCGGGTGGAGTTTAGTATGTGATAACAATTTTCCAAATTTGTATTTGATGGTTTATCTTATTTTTGCGACCATTCAAGACTACAAGCCATGGTTTTAGTCATTTAGATCCATTGGCTTGTTAATAGAATTTTGTGAGTCATGATTCTTGCAAGTGCGTAATATTACTTAAAGACATCACATGAGTTTGTATTAACAGTTGTAGATGTTTGTCTTTGGAGAGGTTTGAGATGATGTCTGTGAAACCATGTCACGTAGAACATTGGAATTCCATGGAGATGAGCCGAACATGATGTCGGCAGTTTGCTTGTTTACCCAAATGTACATACAGTGGATGACACCCATGACCTCATTCTATTGATAGGTAGAAACAATGTAGCGTTTAGTTTTAGATAATTATCTTCTAGTAAAGGGATGAAAATTTCTAATCTAGCTTCTTGTTCTTAATTTTAGTAATTCTAAAGCTTTGATGCACAAGGTTTTCCCTTTTGCCATCGAGTTATCTCATTCTGATAGTTTTACTTTGGATTTGGGTCTGGTGAGCATGTTGACCCATTTCATTTCACAAGAGTTGCTCACTTGCTCCTGAATTTTACTTTAGCATGAAACCTCATTACAATGTATATAGTTACAAACTTCTGGTTCCAAACTTTAACATATCTACTGGTAGGAAATTCATCATTGAATTCTACTATTTTTTTGTTATTCTATAAAGAAATGGGCCTTCTTGGCTCTTTTTTACTTTCCCATGCATAACGGTTGGACGCACGGGGTGCGTGTGGGTTATGGCTAATTCTCCCAAAAATCACCTTAGGTGGTTCCAATCGAGTATGGTGACTCAGAGCTAGGCGAGTGAAAGCCTAGGCGCCGACGAATGAGTCTGAGTGGTGCTTTTCGCTATGATGTTCAATCATCAACTGGTCTTCGGATTGGGGACCGCAAGGTCTTGTTTCTTCAGTGGTGAGGTTGCTATGTTGTGTGCATGGAGCCACAATACACTCCATGGAATGCAAGGCTAAGGCAAAGTTTGTGCCTCTTTCAAAAATGATAGCTGGTAGCACTAAGGGGCATGGACTACATAGAATGCACATTTGGAAATGCGCTTGAATTCTGCTAAGTAGCTGGGCACATGCTGGTGCGCAGGGCCAATGAAAATACTTCAGCACATGAAAATGTCTTAGTATGCGGCCTTTGGTTATTGAAAGATATCTAGTGATATCCCTTCCTTTTCTTTGTTTGTTATGAGATAAGTAGACTTTTTGTGCCTATCCTTTTTTTGTTATTCTTCCGTTTTGCCAGGTTGTGTTGCCTTCCTGATTTTATGGCTTTATCTCTATAAATTAAGGATGTCCGTTGTGTGTAAAATTAATTGAATACAGTGGAGCTTTGTTTCTTTCGTGGATGTAGGTCTGAATGGCCAAACCACGTTACCTTGTTTGTCCCTGTTTCTGCTCCTTCTTTTGCATTTTATTTTTCTACATGGTATCAAAGCAATACAGTTCCTGAATTTTTTTATCACCAACTGTTTCGTTTCATCTTCTTCGGTGGATTTATTTCCCAAAATTTTAGGATTCATCCCCATTTTCCCTCTATTCTTCTCTCGAACCGTGTGTTCTTCTTGTCACTGAATAGTCGCCCAAGATATGTCTAGCAGTTGCTTTTTCAAAAAAGATCGAGGCATCTCAAGGCGGTTGCTGCAGCCATCTGTCGGAGGAGCTTCTCACAGTCGGTAGAGCATTGTCCATCCTATTCATCGCTCTCGCCTCTATTTTTTTTTCAGAGGAGTGTTGATTCACTGTGTTCACCATCGTCTCTGTTGCTCGCCTCCACTGTCGTCGGCTTAGACGACCATATTTCAGGAACCCATCATTGTTGGCACGATCATCCCTTACAAGCATTCAAGGGCAGCCGTTCTAAGACCGTCCAGAAGGGTATCTCTGTACTCGACATTGCCGACCCTGAATCTATTCCACTGTAAAGGGAGCATAGAGCCTGGTGTTTTCTCTTTGAGAAAACTGTGGGCATCCTCTGTTCGGTTGGGACTTGCAAAAGTCAATTTTTTGGAATTTCTGTTGCCACCGATTAACAAAGATCTGATTTCCCTCTACTGCATGCCTACTTTTCTTGGTGTTGATATCTGCAACCAACAAAGTTTGGTGACTGCACACACCCCATATGTTGGATATACCGCTTCTAAGATCTTCATTTTTTTTGTTTCTCTCGTAAAGAGGCAGAACTCATGGACGTCGGTGGAAGTGAACATGTTGTCATCCACGAGCAGGTAGCCCCTAACACCAAAATTACATCCATCTTATTAAATGGAAGAAATTATCTATCATGGTCAAAATCTGTTTCTCTATATTTAAATGGTAGATCTAACTTAGAATATGTTATGGATGAAATTTAAAGACCTACCATCACTAATCCAAAATATCTTGAATGGAGAACCACGAATGATTTAGTTATGTCTTAGCTTCTCAACTCCATGGAGTCTAAAATAACTGAAAATTTTCTCTTCCTGAATATTGCGCAAGAGATATGGAATACTGCCAAAGAGTTATACAACGAGCAAAACAATATTGCCTATATGTATCAACTATCATGTGAAATCCATAAACTCAATAAAAATGAAATGTCCTATGGGGGGTATTTTGGAAAATTGAAAAGTATGTGGGATGAATATGAGGCTTATACCACCACATATGGTGATATTGTATCCTTGAAAAAAGTAAGAGAACAAGAAAAAGTTTTTCAACTTCTTGCTGGACTGGGATCAGATTTTGAACATTTAAGAAGTCAAATCCTTATGGCTTCAGAACTTCCTTTCGTCAACAGTGTTAGTGCTATGATAATGAGGGAAGAGTCTCGACGCAGAGCTATGAACCCCCTCACCAATAATTTGACATCCAGTCAAGATGAATCTCAAAAGGCAGTATTTGTGGCAACTCAATCAAGGAGAGAAGAACACACAAATTATAGAAATAAAGGCAGAAGATTTACTTGCTCATATTGCAAAAAAGATGGTCATGTAAAAGAGAAATGTTGGATTCTTCATGGTAAGCCAAACGGACAAAAACATTGGATTGTTGAAAGCCTATCTGCTCAAGTTGCTTATAACAGCCAAGAGGAAACTTCTATATCATTATAGAAACTGACTGACCTTCTTCAAAATCTTTGCAAATCCAATGATAAAAATTCTGTAATGGTGGCACCAACCTCTACAACAAACTTCTCAAGTAATTATCACAACTCTAATATATGGATTGTTGATTCTAGAGCTTCCGAACATATGAGTAGTTCGCCTATCTTCCTTCATAATGTAAAAAAGGAAAACAAAGTGGATCAAGTAACTATAGCTAAGGGATCTACCATGGGGATTAGTGGGACTGGTGACATTCAGTTTTTTAACAATCAATCTGACAAGGTTCTTATAGTTCCAAGTCTCACATTGAACCTATTATCCGTTTCAAGGATAACTAAGTCTAATAATTGGAATGTCATTTTTTCTCCTGACCGAGTTATTTTTAAGGATCGTGTGACTGGGAAGAAGATTGGTGATGGAAAACTTATTCAAGGACTTTATATGGTTGAAAAAAAATGTCAAGCTTTTCTTACAGTGAAGGTAGCAATCTATGGCATCAACGATTGGGACATCCTTCAAATAAAGCTTTAAGAACTCTCCTTCTTCAACTTTAGTTTGATTGTCAACATTGCGAGGTGTGTCGATATGCTAAAATGAGTCGTCTTCCTTTTGCTAATTCGGATACTACTAGAGATAATGTGTTTCAGGTTGTTCACACTTATGTGTGGGGACCAACCTTTATTGAGTCTCATAATGGTTTTAAGTACTACCTATCATTTATAGATGATTTTTCTAAAGTCATTTGGCTTTATCTTCTTAAATCCAAAGATGAAGTGTTTGAAAAATTCAAAATTTTCTTTCACATGGTGGAAACTCAGTATGGAGTAAAAGTAAAATGCATAAGATCCGATAATGAAACTGAATAAAAAATGCCTGCTTTAATGAATTCAAAAAAGAAAAAGGGATCGATCATCAATTTACTTGTGTTGGGACCCCTCAACAGAATGGAGTGGCCGAAAGAAAAAATTGGCATCTTTTAGAAGCTACTTGAGCTTTACTTTTTCAAATGAAAGTACCTAAAATTTTCTAGAGTGATGCCGTGATGAATGCTTGTTATATCATAAATCGTCTTCCAAGCAAAAGACTTGATAACCAGTCACCTCTAGAAATTCTAAAAAGAAGGAAGTTGAATGTTAGCCATATGAGAACCTTTGGTCGTGTCATCTATATTGCTAACAGAAAACCAAGACAAGATAAACTTAGCAAACGAGCTACTAAATGTCTTTTCTTGGGGTATTCTACTTCTAAAAAAGGATATAGGTGCTACAACATAGAGGAAAAAAAGGTATATATTTCTCGAGATGTCAGCTTTGAATAAAAAATTCCTTATTTCTCAGAAGATGCCATCAAAAGTACACCTCAGGGGGGGATAGTTCTTCCTAGTATTGACAATTATGATGAGTATTTTATTGCCAGCGAAGTGGAATCCCAACCATCTCAAGAGATCACCACTATCAATGTGAATTCTCAACCTATTAGATAGTCTCAATGAAATATTAAGACTCCAAGTCACTTACATGACTACATTACTTATTTCGCTGTTGCGCATCCTGTTCAAAAACATTTAAGTTACAATAGAATTTCCGGCCAGTATAAAGCCTTTCTCAATAGAATATCATCTACAAAAGTTCCAAATAACTATAAGAAAGCCAAAGATGATCATGTCTGGAAACAAGCCATGAAGGAAGAACTTAATGCCCTACAACAAAATAAAATGTGGGACATTGTTAATCTTTTTCTCAGAAAAAAGGCGGTTGGATGTCAATGGATTTTTAAAATAAAATACAACAGTGATGGTACTATCGAAAGATATAAGGCACCTTCAGCGATCGTTTGACATTAAAGATTTAGGGCAACTAAGATATTTTTTGGGAATTGAACTCACTCACTCAAAAAAGGGAATCATTCTATGTCAGCGAAAATACATTTTGGACTTTCTTTAAGAAACAGGAAAACTTGGAAGCAAACCTGCTAACACTCCTGTTGAAGTTGGTCTCAAGCTGGATGAAGCCTTAGAAGAAAAAATTGTTAATAAAGAAGGATACCAGAGACTAGTAGGAAGATTTATTTACTTGACCATCACAAGACTTGATATCACTTATGTTGTTAGTTTGGCAAGTCAATATATGCATGCACCAAAGAAAATTCATTGGCAACACACTGATCGGATTTTAAGATACCTAAAAAAGACTCCAGGTATGGGTTTATTGTATAAAAGAAACAATCACACTGACATTGAATGATTTACTGATGCAGATTGGGCAGAAAGTTATGACAGAAGATCTACTTAAGGCTATTGCATATTTATTGGAGGAAATCTTTATCATGGAAAAGCAAAAAGCAAGGAGTTATGGCTCGATCTAGCGCCAAATCTGAATATCAAGCTATGGCTGCGACAACCAATGTGATTACTTGGATGAAGATATTATTAACTGAAATAGAAGTTATCTTCAAAACACCTATTCCCTTACATTGTAACAACCAAGCAACTATACACATAGCTGCAAATACTGCATTCCATGAAAGAACTAAGCATATTGAGATTGATTGTCACTATGTAAGAGAAAAAGTTAAAAAAGGTGAAATATCTACTCTTTATACAAAAAGTTGTGATCAGGTGGCAGATGGACTTACCAAAGCACAAACTCAAAATCAGCATGAGTGTAATGTCTGAAAAAAAAAAAACAAGTCTGACACGTGTCGGACACGCGCCAGAGACGTGTCCTGGTCAGTTGGCGATTCCGGATCCGGGCCGGACCCGGATCTGTGCCGGACCCGGACCCGACTTCTCGAAAATTTGAGAAGCCGGTACACACCCCCTTTTAAAAGGGGGTAGGGTGCCTCGGGCGAGGGCATTTGCCCTCACTCGACTCTCTCTCTTTCTCTCTCTCTCACCCTCCTGTTCTCGGCTCAGCTCCGGCGGCGCACCGACCGGTGAGGGTCCGATCGGCCCTCCGGCAGCCACCTTGGTGGTGTCCCCTCCTTCGTGCTCGTTCACCGCCGGCTTCTCCCTCTTCTCCGGCAACTTGCCGTCGGACTGCTGGAGATAAGCGCTCTCCTCTCCTTTCCCTGAGCTGTGGGCTCGTCGGTCGGCAGGGGGTTTAGTCCCCTGTCGCTGACGGTGCGTCGGCAGGGGGCTTCGCCCCCCTGCTGTTGTGCGTGGGTCGGCAGGGGGTTTAGCCCCCTGTCGCCGACCGTTCGTCGGCAGGGGGCTTTGCCCCCCTGCTCGAGCCTCTTTGTCGGCAGGGGGTCTTCCCCCCCTGCCATCGTCGGTGTGTCGGGGGGGAGGTTTGGCCCCCTGACACCGACTTTGGGTCGGCAGGGGGGCTTAGCCCCCTGTCGTCGGCGTTCGTCGGCAGGGGGCTTCGCCCCCCTGCTGGGGTCCATTTGTCGGCAGGGGGATTCCCCCCTGTCACCGTCGATGTATTAGAGGGAGGCTTGGCCCCCTGACACCGACGTTGGGCCGGCAGGGGGTTTTGCCCCCTGTCGTCGGCTTTTTGTCGGTAGGGGGCCTGGCCCCCTGCCGTTGTCTGATTGTAGGTAGGGGGCCTGGCCCCCTGCCGTCTTCTGTTTGTCGGTAGGGGGCTTGGCCCCCTGCCGTTTTCTGTTTGTCGGTAGGGGGCCTGGCCCCCTGCCGTCTTCTGTTTGTCGGTAGGGGGCCTACCCCCCTGCCGCTTTCTGTTTGTCGGTGGGGGGCCTGGCTCCCTGTCGTTTGCTGTTTGTCGGTAAGGGGCCTGGCCCCCTGCCGTTTGCTGTTTGTCGGTAGGGGGGCTGGCCCCCTGCCGTTTGCTGTTTGTCGGTAGGGGGGCTGCCCCCCTGCCGTTATCTGTTTGGCGGCAAGGGGCCTGGCCCCCTGTCGCCTCTATTTGCCGGCATGGGGATTCACCCCCCCCCCCTTCGTTGCTCTGTCTGTTGACAGGGGGCTTGGCCCTCTGTCACCTTTGGGTTGCCGACAGGGGGCTTGGCCCCCTGACACCATCGGTTGGTTGACGGGGGCTAGCCCCTGTCGTCGTTTTGTTTTCCGACAGGGGGCCGAGTCCCTGTCATTGTTTTTGTTTGCCGACAGGGGGGGAGCCCCTTGTCGTGGTTTGGCATGTCGGCAGGGGGATTCACCCCCCCTATCATTACTCTTGTTGCCGGCAGGGGGCGAGGCCCCCCTGTGATCTTTTTGTTTTCTGACAGGGGGGCGGGGGGCCCTGTCATCGTTCTGTTTGTCGGCAGGGAGCAGAGCCCCCCTGTCGTCTCTTTTGTTTGTCAGCAGGGCTCAGTCCTTGCTGCCGCTTGCCGTTCAGGATTGTTTTGCTTTTGACTTGTGCTGACCTCTTTAGCGTGTGCAGGTTGCACGACGGAGCGCCCGCGTGTCTCGTAGCCTGATACCCTTCGAACTTACGCCCGCAGGCGTGCAGTAACCCGCGAATACCCAAGGTAGGGGAAAGTTGCGTGAAAGGACCTCAAATGAACTAAACTGAACCAAAGGAAAGATAATTAAACAATCTACTTATATACGTATATATATATATATGTCTTTTTAACTCAAGGACGCGGTTTCACGATCCTTGTCCTGTTTACTTTTCAGCATTTTACTTTCTGCTGTCGCCGTGCTATATGTGCTCAGGCTTTCCTTTCTGTCTTTTTAAACTCAAGGACGCGGTTTCGCGATCCTTGTCCTGTTTACTTTTCAGTACTTTACTTTCTGCTGTCGCCGCGATATATGTGCCTAGGCTTTCTTTTCTGTCTTTTAACTCAAGGACGCGGTTTCACGATCCTTGTCCTATTTACTTTTCAGTACCTTACTTTCTGTCTTTTAAACTCAAGAACACGGTTTCGCGATCCTTGTCCTATTTATTTTATAGCACTTTACTTTCTGTTGCCCCACGCTTTATGCGCCGTGGCTATTATGTTCTTGCACTGTATTGCCTTACTTGCTTATGCTGACCCATTTTCATGCTTGTGCCATATAGACTTCAATTGTGCTATTGTTTTGCCTCGCAGGTACCATTAGAAATTGCTGTCAGTACTTGAGTTCTTTTGAATTGACATGTGGCTATAAATTCAGCCGCGTCTCTTGGCAGCACTATGTGATGCTATGATGTGTAGCACAAAGTAAATGAGTTTCATGTTTTGTTTTTTGGACATCTCAATAAATGAAACATGCGCCTTCACAGGCAAGATGCTCGAGTGGGTCGAGTAGACCAGAGCATATTCGAGCCAGGCGATGATGATGAATAACCCTTCATCGTGCTTGTTCGGGCTGGTTCATCAAGAGAGAGGATGGATGGTACAAACCCTCCGGTGGACAGGTCATTCATGGCCATGTCGGGCAAAGATCCGGCTTCCCCAGTCATCGGAGGTAGGGGAAATGACGTCACCATAAGTATCCTAGGTGGTGGTCGCCCGGCACTTCTGCAGAAGTTGGATGCATCCATGGGCCCTTTCTAGCCTTTGGGGACTTGCTCTCTCGGCCACAGGTCGTTCCCTTAAGAGCGGACTCAGCCAGTCCTTCGGGGTATAATAAAATACATAGCATAATGAACCCCCGAAAGGATCTCGGCTATTTCTACGTTTATACATTGTGCGTACCCATATTGTCCAGATAATAATCAGATCACAATATGGCATGCTCACAATTATTTATTTTCGTACTGCTTGCTTTTACCTTACTATCCGTCTGTTGTTTACGATAGTTGGAAGGTATGCATGATAAGCTTGGTTATGATTGCTTACGGTTACATTGATATCATTGTACCACTAGTTTGCTTGAATTTATGTTATATTAATCTTATTGATTACTTGTGTAGATGATATTTGTTTTTGCTTGCTTCTGTTCAAGCATGCTTTAGATTAGTTCATTTAATTTCTTTTGCGTACCTACCAGTTTTCAGGACTGACCCCATTCTTTATAGGTGTAGGTGACAGGTAGCTCTTTTTATAGGCGGTGGTGCAGATGCTACGTGGTCGAAGCTTTGCCTCTCTCGTCGACACACTAGCTTTTGGTTTTCTTTTTTGTACCTTTTGTTGTTTTGGGGGTGGACACCCTTCGGCCTTGTATAAATGAAACTCTTTCTTTTATGACTGTACTTTTTATTCTCTGCTCACTATTTTGGCTTAGAAAAATGAACATGTATTCGCGATGAGTCTTTTTGCTAACGTACCCAGAAGAATTGACTCGTGTTTTTAAAACCCTTTGGTATCTTCGAAAATCCTTGTTGCAAAACTCTGATTTTCTTAAAGGTATTTCTATGCAAATCTTTTTTCTCGAGTCGAACTTTTGCGGCGTTACAACTTTTGGTATCAGAGCCAGGACGAGAACGGTTGAGCCTTGACCATCGAGCTTCCCACCGCACTGTAAGTAGACGTTTAATTTTCTTGCTTTGATAAAATTAATGCATTGCTTTTACTTTGAACAGTACTTGTGTGTAATGGATCCGTCAGCTGGTCCGAGTGGCCACCACGGTAGGGATGGGCGCCGAATGCGCGCTCGTTCGGTTAGAGGTAGGGGCCTCCATGTTGAGAGAGGAGGATGTATGGTGTCCTGGGAAGAGTGTTGGGCTAATCGCCCACCCCCACTGGTCTTCACAGATGAGACAGGTAGCCCACTGCCTCCAGAATTTTAGGTACCTTTGGCAGCAACTTGGTCTTCGGTATATGTTCGGATGAGAGGACTTCTACCCTTGCAAGTCCAGGCAGGCCGGCAAGCTACGCCGAAATTTTTGGATGGTAGTGGTCCCGCCCTTGTACTACTTGAGTGCGTCTTTTGTGGCGATTCTGGATACACCTTAGAGTTTTGTCTCCTTAAAGAAGAGCAGGATAAAGCAACCGTAGTTCAAGATTCTGTTGAAGCTGTCATCCCTGACCTTAATGTGCCAGATTTACGTTTGGCGGTCCTCGAACCTTCGCCCTCAGTAATCTCTGAGGGCCCTGCTCTCCCAATTCATAGTGTTGATTTTCCAATCAATATTTCAGATTCGTCTACTAGTGGTTCGGCTTCATTGGATTATACACCTTCGACTCTGATGTATGATGTGGAAGTTCCCTCGGATGAGCCGCTCCCTTTTGTCCCTCGACGCAGGTTTAGGCGTACGGAGAATAAGAGAGAATATCTTTGCCAGTTTGAACGTCCCTAGAAGGGAGTGTTTGTAAATCTTTGTTTAATTTTTGTAAGAGAGGCTGTGAACTCTCATGCGGATAAAGTTCTTTCTTTTGGCTTGTATACCAGCATCGCTGAGATTTTTGTATATGCGGTGACTTGAAGATCTATAAAATATCTCTTGTTTCTTAATTATCTTGGTGTATTCTGACGTATTTTATGTGTGTTTTTAAGGATGGCTCGTCGACCAGATGAGGATTTGTCAGAGGATGGGCTTGAACGCAGAGGATTCATTATGGATTCTCTAAATGCGTTAGCCGAAGCAATCCGAAATCAAGGGACTACGCAGAGAAGTCAGGCTCCGGAGCAGGGGGTCTCTTTCGAGAAATTCTTAAAGTTGGATCCCCCTGTTTTTTCCAGTGGAGCAGACCCGGATGAGGCAGAATATTGGGTCAGTGAGATTGAGCGAGTCTTTGACGTCCTCACAGTTCCTGAGGAGAAAAAGATTTTATTTGGGTCCTTTCGTTTAAAGGATGAGGCTCGTATTTGGTGGGATACCACCCGCATGATTCGTTTCTCAAGCATCGGCATTGTGCCTTGGGAGACCTTCAGAAAGGCATTTCTCGACAATTATTTTCTCCCTCGTGTAAGGGAGAAAAAGAAGATTGAGTTTTTGGAGCTGTGTCAGGGCAGCTCGACTTTGAATGAATATGCGGCCAAGTTTCAACAGCTGGAGAGGCATTGTCCCAACCTCTTCGAAGATGAGCGTGAATGGGTAAGGAAGTTTATCAGAGGCCTGAAGGAAGGACTCAAGCACAAAGTTCTTACTAACATGCCTGCAACCTTAGCAGCGGTTGTCGAGACAACTGCTTTCCTCAATGACGAATGGGAACGTTCCAAGAGCATTCAGACCCAGAAGCCACCTTTGACAGGTGGCGATCGAAGACGGATGCAGCCACGCAGTCAGGCCAAGCAACCGTTGTTGCCTGTCAAAATTGAAGGAGGTAAGCAGCCAGTTCTGCCTGTAAAGATGGAAGGAGAGAAACTGTCAAGTCCCCCGACAAAAAGGCAGCGAAACCAGTACCGTCCGCCATGACGACCTCCTAGTGGAGCTTGCGGTAAGTGTGGGAGATTTCACGCAGGCCAACCTTGTCCCCGCGAGACAGGCGACTGTTTATATTATGGCAAGATGAGCCATTTCATCCGCGATTGCCGCAAGAAGGCGGCAAACGAATTCAGGCAGGCCACTGGTGCGTCCCTGCCTCCCCTGCAGCTGCAGGCACCATCATTGACCCAGCCAGAGCAGCCACAGACCAACGGCGTGAAGAAAGCTCATGCGCGAGTCTATACAGCTACGACCGAGCAGTTGACTAAAGAAGATCTCGTGCAAGGTACGATTTTAGTTGCATATCGTGCAACTTTTGTTCTTTTCGATTGTGGTGCCACTCACACGTTTATTTCTGCAAGTTTTGCTGCACAATTGAAATTGCCTGTATCTCGATTAGACTCTGCTTTAGATGTTTATAATCCGATCGGGAAGAATACAATTTGCGTCACCTACTTGCCAGATTTAGATGTGCTCGTGGCCGAGCGACATATGCCAGCCTGTGCCATTCTGCTCGAGATGTCTGAGTTTGATATTGTCCTGGGCATGGATTGGTTGCACAAATACCATGCCAAGGTTTTATGCCGTGAGGGTAGAATTGCTCTGTCTCCTCCAGGCTCTTCGAGGGTGCAATTTCGGATTCCACGGCCGGTGCGGGAGACTAAGATGATCTCAGCATTTCAAGCGCAGAGCTTCTTACGGAAGGGATGTTCCGCTTTTCTCGTGAATCTTATTCAGTCAGTTGAGACACTTATCCCCCTGGGCGAGTTGGATATAGTACGCGATTACCCCGACGTTTTCCCCAAGAGTTGCCTGGTCTTCCTCCTCCCCGAGAGGTGGAGTTTTGTATTGACTTGTTGTCCGGCACCGCACCCATCTTGAAGGCTCCGTACCGTATGGCGTCTGCAGAGCTTAAAGAGCTGAAAAAGCAGCTTCAGGAGCTTATGATTCAGGGGTTTATTCGCCCTAGTGTGTCACCCTGGGGGGCTCCTGTTCTGTTCGTGAAAAAGAAGGACGGATCTTTGAGGTTGTGCATTGATTATTGAATACTCTACTAGGTCACGATCAAGAATAAATATCTGTTACCGCGTATTGAGGATTTGTTCGATCAACTACAGAAAGCTAGGGTCTTCTCCAAGATTGATCTTAGATCCGGATATCATCAGCTTCGGATCAAGGAAGACGATGTTTTGAAAACAGCTTTTCGTACTCGGTACGGGCATTTTGAGTTCACTGTTATGCCTTTTGGACTCACTAATGACCAACAGCTTTTATGGACCTTATGAACCGAGTGTTCAGACCTTTTTTAGACACCTTCGTGATCGTATTTATCGACGACATTCTGGTCTACTCGGAGAGTTGGGAGCAGCACCGGGAGCATTTGAGCATTGTCTTGGAGACCTTGCAAAGGGAGCACTTGTTTGCTAAGTTCTCCAAATGCGAATTTTGGCTCGAGGAAGTGATGTTTCTAGGGCACGTCATCTCGAAGGATGGGGTATCCGTGGATCCTGCGAAGGTTGAGGCCGTGTTGAACTGGCAGCAACCAAGAAATGTGCGTGACATTCGAAGATTTCTGGGATTGGCTGGATACTACCGTCGGTTTATCCAGGATTTCTCCAAGATTGCTCAACCTATGACCAAGCTGCTAAAGAAAGAGACTAAGTTTGTATGGGACGATAGTTGCGAGTCCTGCTTTCAGTCTCTGAAGGAGCGCCTTACTTCTGCTCCTATCCTGGCCCTGCCTTCTGGCCAGGAAGGGTTCGTGATTTATACCGATGCCTCAGGCACGGGCCTGGGCGGGGTTCTTATGCAGAATAGCCGAGTGATAGCATATGCCTCTCGTTAGCTCAAACTGCACGAAAAGAATTATCCTACGTATGATCTTGAGTTAGCCGCGGTAGTCTTTGCATTAAAGGTATGACGACATTACTTGTATGGTGTGCAGTTTGAGGCTTTCACTGACCACCAGAGTCTCAAATACCTCTTTTCTCAAAAGGATCTCAATATGAGTCAGCGGCGATGGCTTGAGTTTCTTAAAGATTATGATTTTTTGCTTTCCTATCATCCAGGAAAGGCGAATGTTGTAGCAGACGCCCTTAGCCGCAAATCCTCTGAAGTTTTGGTCAGCACATTGGCTGCTGAGTGGAGGTTGATTGAGGATTTTGTCTCGTGGAAACCGTTCCTTTCTTCAACAGGTTCGTTGTGTTTATCAAACCTCATAGTCTTTCTGGAGTTGTCTGCCCGAATTATTGCAGAGCAAAAGCTTGATCCACGCTATGAGGGGTTTAAGACGAGTGCGGCTCAGAACGGTTCTTCGTTTCGTCTGAAGAAAGACGGTAGTGTTTGGTTTAAAGATCGCCTTTGGGTCCCTAGTGACCCTGCCCTGAAGAATGAAATTTTGGCCGAAGCGCATGGATCGAAGTATACCATCCATTCCGGAGGCACAAAGATGTTTAAAGATCTACAGAGGAGCTTTTGGTGAAGCGGCATGAAGCGTGAAGTAGCATAGTTCGTGTCTAGATGTTTGACTTGCCAGCAGGTCAAGATCGAACACCAACGACCGAGTGGAGTAACGCAGCTAATGGAGATCCCGCTATGGAAGTGGGAGGATATCGCTATGGACTTCGTTGTCGGGTTACCTCGAACGAAGAAAAAACACAACGCAATTTGGGTAATAGTTGATCGACTCACTAAATCCGCGCACTTCTTGTTGAGAAACTCTGTTTTGATGTCACATAATATGATACACTATCGTATTTGATTTCATATAATATGATAATATGTCCTCTTGAAACATGTTATATTATGACTGTATGTTTTGCCATACATCTAACGAGTATTTGATGCAAGGATATCTCACCCAAAAAAGATGGAGACTTCCTGTTCAAGTACAACTAGTGCAATCATACTCCTTGAAGAAAAAGCTTGATGAGCCATGCATTCCTATAGTTCAAATGAAGAGATCGGCTACCTCAAGATGAAGACTTTTTTCTTCTTTAGAGTCATATGTAACAGAACCTTCAGGAACATGCATATTGCATATTACATACTCATTCATAAAAACTATATCATAAAAGTATACGATAGTTTAAAAAAAAACTCCTTTTTGAAAACTAATAATTGTACCTTCTTACAACCCTTTATGAAAAAGATATTTTGTCATGTAATAATTGTACCTTACACTATATACAAGACAACATGAAAAAGAAATGTAGGAAAAAGACAAAAACATAAAATCGGCTACATAGAGAAAAACAAATATAATATGTTTTTGAAAAGACTTTAGTTACCTCCTTTAAAGAAATGTTTTTAATATAAGAAAAAGACAAAAACATAAAATTGGCTACACAAAGAAAAACAAATATAATATATTTTTGAAAAGACTCTAGTTACACTCTAGTTACCTTCTTTGAAAAGAAATGTTTTTCGGCTACACAAAGAAATACAAATACAATATGTTTTTGAAAGGGCTCTAGTTACCTTTTTACAAAACCATAGAATGTCGACTTACTTGAAGTCATCATTCTCTTTATACAAGCATTAAATACTTCCTGCAAAGAATCCTTGTTAAAATATCCTTCTCAAGAATGTCGACCTTCTTGTAGTCCTCATTCTCTCTGAAGACCTTGAAAAACACAACATAAAGAAAACACTTGACATGACTATGTACAAATAAATATCTCAAAGCACTCAGTGTACTTACCCTCATTTAAAGTAAAGAAGTACTTATGTACCTCAAATCATTAATTAGAATAAAGACAAAACTACTATCCAACGTTCAATGTACTATTGTAAGAAATGGACTTTTTACATAAAATATGTATTACCTAAAAAATTACAACGACTAGTGTACCCTATATTTTTCTTTTATAGAAAAAGGCATTCTCGAATTTCTCTAAAGATATTTTTGAAATGACATAACATTTCAAAAAGGCTACGATTTCAAAATGTAACGACTATTTTTTTAAAGCTATATAAACACACTCAAATAAACTATTCAAAGAGGAAATGGAATAGACGTGTGAGCTTACAACGAGAAAAATTCTATTCATTATTTGAAAAGAGAGCCTTGAAAAAAGAAAGAGAAAAAGAAAAGAAAGAAAAGAGAAAAAGTCAAGTCCAGCTCTTTGACAAAGAGTATCCTCTGAGTGACAAACAAAACATTCTGAGAATCCTTCATACGTGCATTCATATCATTCTGAAGGTTCTATAGAAAGTATTGTAACTTTCTGTTATTCACTGTATTTCTTCTTTGTTGAAAGAAGTAGACCTCTGAGAAAGAGGGTGTTGTCCTTCTCTGTTGAGAGAAGAAGACCTCTGTGGAAGAGAGTGTGCCCCTTCTCTGTTGAGAGAAGAAGACCTTTGAGGAAGAGGGTGTTGTACTATTTATCCGGTGACTCGGATGTTATAGTGGAAAGCTCAAGTGGTTTGCTTGGGGACTGGATGTAGGTCTGGGTACTGACCGAACCAGTATAAATTCTGTGTTTTATGTGTTGTGCCTTATTGCTTGATTATTTTATTTTATCGATCTTAATCGTATTTCACTATTCACCCCCCCTCTAGTGGAATTTCACTTCTTGCCTTTCCGTCTCGGCCAGTCGCTCGACAGCCTTGCGGATACGTATATTCGGGAGATCGTTCGTCTGCACGGAGTGCCAATTTCTATTATATCCGATCATGATCCAAGGTTTACCTCGAGATTCTGGGGGCAGCTCCAGCAAGCCTTGGGAACTAAACTAAAGTTTAGCACAGCTTTCCACCCTCAGACTGATGGGCAGTCGGAACGCACTATTCAGACCCTGGAAGATATGCTACGTGCTTGTATGATCGATTGGCATGGAGAGTGGGATTCTCACGTTTGCTTGGCCGAATTTGCCTACAAAAATAGCTACCACGCAAGTATCGGCATGGCCTCATACGAAGCTTTATATGGGAGACCGTGTTGAGCACCAGTTTATTGGAATGAGGTAGGTGAGCGAAGGCTTAAGTCACCCATCGTACTCCAGCACTATACCCAACAGGTGTAGAGTATTCGGGAGCGTCTTCGTACTGCTCAGAGCCGGCAAAAGAGTTACGCCGATCGCCGTCGTCGAGAGCTTTCCTTCGCAGTTGGAGATATGGTGTTTGTAAAGATATCTCCGACAAAGGGGGTCTTCCGTTTCGGAAAGAAAGGGAAATTGAGTCTCAGGTACATTGAACCGTTCGAGGTGTTAGAGCGGATAGGTGGGACGGCCTATCGGGTGGCGTTACCTCCACAATTTGCTCAAATTCACAACGTTTTTCATGTCTCTATGTTGCGGAAGTACGTCCACGATCCATCCCATGTTATTTGTTTTGGCGACGTGGATGTTCGAAATGACCTAACCTTCGAGGAAAAACCAGTGGAGATTGTTGATCGTTGCGAGCGAGTAACGAGATCCAGGATGATACCTTTTGTTAAGGTTCGATGGCGACACCATGGCTTCAATGAGTGTACTTGGGAGCCAGAGGCTGATGTAAGAGATAAACACTCTGAATTGTATGCTTGAGCCTTTTCGCAATAAAATTTCGCGAACGAAATTCTTTTAAGGAGGAAAGAATGTAATGTCTGAAAAAAAACCCGAGTCTGACACGTGTCGGACATGCGCCAGACACGTGTCAGACAAGTTTCCTGGTCAGTTGGCGATTCCGAATTCGGGCCGGACCCTGATCTGTGCCGGACCCGGACCCGGCTTCTCGAAAATTCGAGAAGCTGGTACGCACCCCCTTTTAAAAGGGCGTAGGGTGCCTCGGGCGAGGGCATTTGCCCTCGCTTGACTCTCTCTCTTTCTCTCTCTCTCACCCTCCCGTTCTCGGCTCAGCTCAGGCGGCGCACCGACCGGTGAGGGTCCGATCGGCCCTCCGGCAGCCACCTTGGTGGTGTCTCCTCCTTCGTGCTCGTTCACCGCCGGCTTCTCCCTCTTCTCCGGCAACTTGTCGCCGGACTGCTGGAGGTAAGCGCTCTCCTCTCCTTTCCCTGAGCTGTGGGCTCGTCAATCGGCAGAGGGTTTAGTCCCCTGTCGTCGACGGTGTGTCGGCAGGAGGCTTCGCCCCCCTGCTGTTGTGCGTGGGTCAGCAGGGGGTTTAGCCCCCTGTCGCCGGCCGTTCGTCGGCAGGGGGGCTTCGCCCCTCTGCTCGAGCCTCTTTGTCGGCAGGGGGTCTTCCCCTCTACCATCGTCGGTGTGTCGAGGGGGAGGTTTGGCCCCCTGACACCGACTTTGGGTCGACAGGGGGGCTTAGCCCCCTGTCGTCGGCCGTTCGTCGGCAGGGGGCTTCGCCCCTCTGTTGGGGTCCGTTTGTCGGTAGGGGGCTTCCCCCTGCCACCGTCGATGTATCAGAGGGAGGCTTGGCCCCCTGACACCGACGTTGAGCCGGCAGGGGGTTTAGCCCCCTGTCGTCGGCTTTTTATCGGTAGGTGGCCTGACCCCCTGCCGTTGTCTGTTTGTCGGTAGGGGGCCTGGCCCCCTGCCGTCTTCTGTTTGTCGGTAGGGGGCCTGGCCTCCTGTCGCTTTCTGTTTGTCGGTGGGGAGCCTGGCCCCCTGTCATTTGTTGTTTGTCGGTAGGGGGCCTGGCCCCCCTGTCGTTTGCTGTTTGTCGGTAGGGGGCCTGCCCCCCCTGCCGTTATCTGTTTGGCGGCATGGGGCCTGGCCCCTTGCCTTTGTTTTTGCTGGCAGGGGGCGGAGCCCCCTGTCGCCTCTGTTTGCCGGCAGGGGGATTCACCCCCCCCCCCCCCCCTTTCGTTGCTCTGTTTGTTGACAGGGGGCTTGGCCCCCTGTCACCATCGGTTGGTTGACGAGGGCTGGCCCCTGTCGTCGTTTTGTTTTCCGACAGGGGGGGCGAGTCCCTGTCATTATTTTTGTTTGCCGACAGGGGGGAGCCCCTTGTCGTGGTTTGGCATGTCGGCAGGGGGATTCACCCCCTGTCATTACTCTTGTTGCCGGCTGGGGGCGAGGCCCCCTTGTGATCTTTCTATTTTTTGACAGAGGGGCGGGGCCCCCTGTCATCGTTCTGTTTGCCGGCAGGGAGCAGGGGCCCCCTGTCGTCTCTTTTGTTTGTCAGCAGGGCTCAGTCCTTGCTGCCGCTTGCCGTTCAGGATTGTTTTGCTTTTGACTTATGTTGACCTCTTTAGCGTGTGCAGGTTGCACGACGGAGCGCCCACGTGTCTCGTGGCCTGAGACCCTTCGAACTTACGCCCGCAGGCGTGCAGTAACCCACGAATCCCCAAGGTAGGGGAAAGTTGCGTGAAAGGACCTCGAATGAACTAAACTGAACCAAAGGAAAGATAATTAAACAATCTGCTTATATACGTATATATATATATATATATATATATATATATATATATATATATATATATATATATATATATATATATATATATATATATATATATATATATATATATATATATATGTCTTTTTAACTCAAGGACGCGGTTTCGCGATCCTTGTCCTGTTTACTTTTCAGCATTTTACTTTCTGCTGCCGCCGCGCTATATGTGCCCAGGCTTTCCTTTCTGTCTTTTTAAACTCAAGGACGCGGTTTCGCGATCCTTGTCCTGTTTACTTTCTAGTACTTTACTTTCTGCTGCCGCCGCGCTATATGTGCCTAGACTTTCTTTTCTGTCTTTTAACTCAAGGACGCAGTTTCGCGATCCTTGTACTATTTACTTTTTAGTACCTTATTTTCTGTCTTTTAAACTCAAGGACGCGGTTTCGCGATCCTTGTCCTATTTATTTTATAGCACTTTACTTTCTGTTGCCCCACGCTTTATGCGCCCTGGCTATTATGTTCTTGCACTGTATTGCCTTACTTGCTTATGCTGACCCATTTTCATGCTTGTGTCATATAGACTTCAATTGTACTATTGTTTTGCCTCGCAGGTACCATTAGAAATTGCTGTCAGTACTTGAGTTCTTTTGAATTGACATGTGGCTATAAATTCAGCCGCGTCTCTTGGCAGCACTATGTGATGCTATGATGTGTAGCACAAAGTAAATGAGTTTCATGTTTTGTTTTTTGGACATCTCAATAAATGAAACATGCGCCTTCACAGGCAAGATGCTCGAGTGGGTCGAGTAGACCAGAGCATATTCGAGCCAGGCGATGATGATGAATAACCCTTCATCGTGCTTGTTCGGGCTGGTTCATCAAGAGAGAGGATGGATGGTACAAACCCTCCGGTGGACAGGTCATTCATGGCCATGTCGGGCAAAGATCCGGCTTCCCCAGTCATCGGAGGTAGGGGAAATGACGTCACCATAAGTATCCTAGGTGGTGGTCGCCCGGCACTTCTGCAGAAGTTGGATGCATCCGTGGGCCCTTTCTAGCCTTTGGGGACTTGCTCTCTCGGCCACAGGTCGTTCCCTTAAGAGCGGACTCAGCCAGTCCTTCGGGGTATAATAAAATACATAGCATAATGAACCCCCGAAAGGATCTCGGCTATTTCTACGTTTATACATTGTGCGTACCCATATTGTCCAGATAATAATCAGATCACAATATGGCATGCTCACAATTATTTATTTTCGTACTTCTTGCTTTTACCTTACTATCCGTCTGTTGTTTACGATAGTTGGAAGGTATGCATGATAAGCTTGGTTATGATTGCTTACGGTTACATTGATATCATTGTACCACTAGTTTGCTTGAATTTATGTTATATTAATCTTGTTGATTACTTGTGTAGATGATATCTGTTTTTGCTTGCTTCTGTTCAAGCATGCTTTAGATTAGTTCATTTAATTTCTTTTGCGTACCTACCAGTTTTCAGGACTGACCCCATTCTTTATGGGTGTAGGTGACAGGTAGCTCTTTTTATAGGCGGTGGTGTAGATGCTACGTGGTCGAATCTTTGCCTCTTTCGTCGACACACTGGCTTTTGGTTTTCTTTTTTGTACCTTTTGTTGTTTTGGGGGTGGACACCCTTCGGCCTTGTATAAATGAAACTCTTTCTTTTATGACTGTACTTTTTATTCTCTGCTCACTATTTTGGCTTAGAAAAATGAACTTGTATTCGCGATGAGTCTTTTTGCTAACGTACCCAGAAGAATTGACTCGTGTTTTTAAAACCCTTTGGTATCTTCGAAAATCCTTGTTGCAAAATTCTGATTTTCTTAAAGGTATTTCTATGCAAATCTTTTTTCTCGAGTCGAACTTTTGGGGCGTTACAATGAGAGTCTTCTTGACAAGTGGAGCTGCATCGATATCTACACTCCACTTGAGGGGGAGTGTTGAAAGATATCCGGAGATATTCCTTCCTTTTCTCCATCTGTTACGAGATATGAAGATTTTTCTGTGCCTATCCTTTTTTTTTGTTATTCTTCCATTTTGCCAAGTTGTGTTGCCTTCCTGATTTTATGGCTTCATCCCTATAAATTAAGGATGTCCGCTGTGTGTAAAATTAATTGAATACAGTGGAGCTTTGTTTCTTTCGTGGACGTAGGTCTGAATGACCGAACCACGTTACCTTGTTTGTCCCTGTTTCTGCTCCTTTTGCATTTTATTTTTCTACATGCATGTATCTGTCCATGTTGCTCTCAATTTTTGGCAGAGTTCTTTTGAGTACACGGTTTTCCAAAGTGTCACCAACTCAATGAAATCTTGGATTTTGAAGGGATGTTGTCTTGAATCGTATAACATCACATATATCATTCATTGTTACTGGAAAAATGAGTGCTTTGTTGCCATCCTCTTTTAAAGCTTATCAGTTTTCTGGAACTTTTGGTGACAAATAGGGCCATTTTGACCATATTTGCATTCCTAGGCGTTAAATTGGGTTAAAACTTTCTCATCTGAAGGAGTTAGTAAAAGCAAGTTTTTGTCCATTGACGCAAAATGGCTTCTTTATTTTTGTTAGATGTTGGCTTTTTAGAAAAAAGGTGTGTTCATGTGATCTTTTGTGCTTCTCTCTTTCTTGGGTAAACTCTTTTCCATTTTACAGTTATATTTTGAATATATTTTGCCATGTCTAATGATCAAGTATTTGGATTTATTTATGAATCAATATTTTTATTCATTATTTTCTATTTTTCTTTTTGTAACTGCTTTTACCTTTTATTTATAATGTATATTTTTTTTGCAATATGTTATGATTAGTTCATTGCTAAGTATTCAGTGAATTCTGATTGTTGATTTTACTGCACAGGCAGCTGGAATCGCAAAGAAACTGGCTCCTACTACTGGTATTGCAGTAGATCATCGCCGCAAAAACCGCTCCTTGGAAAGTCTTCAGAGTTCAAGCTAATGTCCAGAGACTGAAAACCTACAAGGCTAAGTTGGTCATCTTCCCCAGGCGTTGGAAGGTCAGTTTGTTTAACATATATAGCAACAGCTGTTTGGTTGCTTTTCCTTAGTAGTTAAGTGCTTCTTCGGAATTTATCTGCACTGCACCTTAATTTAGGCTGGTGATGCTGCACCTGAAGAACTGGCAACTGCAACTCAGCTTCAAGGTCAATACATGCACATCGAACGTGAGAAGCTAACGGTTGAATTTATTAAGGTTTCGGATGAGATAAAGTCTTTCAGGGCATACAACAAGCTTCGTTTGGAGAGGATGAACAAACGCCACATTGGTGCCGGGATGAAGAAGGCTGCCGAGGCAGAAAAGGAGGAGAAGAAGTGAGCTTAAAATTTATATTTCCTTCCATTTAGGTATCTTTTGTTTTCTATTTCCAATTGAACACTATTGATTTGTTCCTGTTAATTTGTGGTGGCTTAATGAATGGATCCTTCACATGAACCCTTATCAAATGGAGCATATCTCAACAGAAGAATGTGTAAAGAGAACATTGTTTCAGAGTTTGTCTTGTTTGGTCATTTATTCTTCTTGTCGCCAATGTCTTACGACAGAAAATAATGATTGTGATTGTCTCAATGCTTGAGCAGAGTCATCTTTTGAAATAAATCAGAAGAAAAAAATTGTCATCTTTTGAGAAGCCTGTTAGCAAGGGTATGCGACTCGGATACTCCATTTTGGCTCATATTATTCTATACACCCGTACATACTAGCCTTGAAAACTTCATAAAAATGGCTGTATCATCCTCTACAGGTGTATCCATGTGATATAAGTTGTTTAGTTGTGTTTGGCGTTAAGTGGAAATCGTTTCTTGTAGAAGGCACAAACCTGACTGTATCAGGTTGCATCCAGAGTCTAACCATGATGTTTTGGATGCAAGGAAGTCGTTTCTTGTACAAGGCACAAAATTGACTGTAATGAATTTATTTTTTTATTGGGGTCAGCAGAGAAGAAGATATGCGGTTCATATTGAGGAAAGAAATCTGGAGAGTCTCTGGACATACCCTCCTGGATCAGGAATGGTGTGGAAGTTAGAAGTTCCTAAATTCTTCCCCCTGTGGATCCGATTACCAGATCTGTCATTAAGACTCTGGTCTAAATATTTCTTTGAGGCGGTTGCCATCTACCTTGGACCTAAACTGCTGAAAGTGGATGCTTTTACAGAAAGTGTGGAACGGGTTCTTTATTCGAGAATTTGTCTGGAAGTTCCTTCAAATTTAAGAGGTCGCATGTAGAACCAATGGTGGTTAATGGGAAATTCATGAAACACCAGGTTGAATATGAGTCCATGATGACTTATTGTTCGGTATGTGGATCTATATACCATCGAGAGGGTACTTGTTTGTTGAGACAACCTAAGAGAGTGTAGATCCAAAGAGACATGAAGTAGGTCTCTTACTAGAAGGTTTGGAGGGAGGAGGGAGTTAAGACCCAACAGGGAGGGAATCAGTTTGTTGTTTTAGTGAAGGATGCAATGGAGACCGAGCATGTTATCATGGAGCATACTTTTCAAGGTCCTGAGGATTCATCACCGAACGTTGATACTCTTGTCAGTGAGTTCCCATCTTTTGAATCTAATAAAGATCTTTCAATCGTTGCTTAGCAGTGTGGTGACTCTCATGTCCAAGTAGGAATTGAATCCCTACAATTCCATCATTTCACACCCAAATTTACACCAGCTTAAGGTAGATTTCGGGTATGGCTACTACGACCTTCTCAAAGCACATCCGAAGTTGAGAAGTTGGATCGGTTTGTTGGCACCAACTTAAAGTGTTGGCAACAAAAGCTCTATTTAGAAGAATGATGGATTTAAAGATTGCATATATTGAAAGATCCATGCCCAATGGTGCCCTCCGTTCCAATGGAGTGAATGCAACCCTACCACCCTGCATTAATTGAAGCATTAAACAAAAAGTGAGAGCACGATGACTACTTATGTCATGGTCATATTCTCAATGCTCTCAACGACCTACTTTTTGATCTATACTCAAGCATGTCAACAACCAATGATCTATAAGAGGCATTGAAGAAGAAGTGCAAAACTGAGGACTATGACAACAAGGAATTTCTTGTGAGTTCATATTTGATTTCAATATCTACGATGACAAGTGCATGAACTTTAACTTATCACTCGTAAGACCAAATATAAAAGACATGCAATTACAATTAGATGAGAATTTTCAAGTTTTCGTTATTATTGACAAATTACCCAAGTCCGGAAAGGAATATAGGAATACTCTCAAACATGCAGGGGCGGAGCTGGGGGGGGGGGGGGGGGGGGCAGGACTGGGCTGTAGCCCAGTCCTGCCTCAGAAACCGGGTCGAACCCGGGTCGGGCCTGACCCGGATCCAAAACCCGGTAGGGTTTTAAAACAGGGCTCCTGCCCCTGTTACTTATTGTGTTATCTTTCTCCCCCATCTCTCTCTCCCTGCTTGCAACAGCCGACGACGCCGACCGAATCCAGATACGGTCGCCGTCGTTCGGTGTTGGCTTCAGTGTCGGCTTCCGGTGAGTTGCAGAGTTCCTCAGCAAGCCTCGGTCAGTGATCTTTGAATCAAACTCTCGCTCTCTAGGTTGATTCTCATCTGTCCTTTCAGTTTCTTCATTAGTTGAAAACGAAAATCTGTCTTCATCAATTCATTTAACAACTACGATGACCAGATAGATAATTATATTTAGACACTATTACCTTTTATTGCTTAATTTCTGAAGTAACTTGAAAAGAAGTCTTTTTGTATCATTATTAAAAGAATGTTTGATGCTATAGGAACTTTTTCACAGTTATCCTTTTTCACGTTGAACGTAGATTCATTCTTTTATCAATGTTTGAAGCAAATCATTGATTTGCTGAAGTTCGAATCAGGTTTACTCTATTGTGATCTCCCAGTTAATCCCATGTTTAGCTTATAATTCTGTTAGATTTCTATTCTTGATTGACCATTTATCTTTGACATTTGCATCAGATTATATGTTTTTCTTTTTTTTTTTTTTGCATTTTGTCTCCAATTTCAGCAACATTTAACTGCATTTTGATCACCCTGATAGATGGTATCTTTATGCTGTTAAATACATTTCACGTCATTGGGTTTTACTACATCCAGATTCTCTTTTCAGTGTTTTATTGTTTTCTTTGCTTAATTTCAATGTTTTATAACTCCTTTATTGGTATGTTTACATTATATATCAGCAATGATCTGTATATTTCCAGCCATATGTCTGTGCAATGCTATACATCATATCTCGTTAGTTAGTACCTTAGTATGTTGGTAAGATATAAAATCCAGTAGTGTTAGCCTATCATCCAGAATTAGGAAGTTTTGCTTTAGTTGATATATTTCAATGTTTTAGTAGGCTAATTAGCGTGGCAAAACCTTAATTAGCATTTCCTCCCCCACTTTGCATTTGGATGTCCTGTTTGTCTGGTATCCCTCTTATGCTCAATTTGTTCCCATTTGTGTCGGATACTTTCACATTTTTTTACAACCAGTTGGCATTTAGTTTCTGTATATATGATGATTATCATATTATCTATGTCCATCCTCCTGGATAGGAATTTGATTCTCATAAGTCTCCATGTTTTAGTAGTTGATGCCTCACAATTTCACTTCAATTGTCATCTCTGTGTGACCCAGTCTACCAGAACCATTTCGTTCTAGTCTGAATATCTCTGTCTTTACATTCGCGTGCTTTTTCCTAAACTCAGCACAAAAATGTCCTGTATCACCCATGCACCTGTGTTTATCTTTGCAGTGTCTTTGTGTTTTGGTTTGTCATCACGCTGTCCATTTTGCTACCACCACATTAGCACCAACAACACCTTGCTGCGCCCTTTTCCTGCTACAACATTTATAACAAAACAATGGTTATGTTCGTTCTGTTCTTTTTGTTCAAGCCCAACAAATGTCCTTTGATTTATAAGAGAAGAATCAAGAAGAAGTAACCCTAATCAATGAAAAAAAAACTTAACGAAGAAGAAATCATAATCAAGAAGAAAATCCTGATCAATAAAATCAAACAAAAAACCCATACATATGAAAACCTAAAAATGCCATGCTTCAGCTGCAAGGATAGCTCAACAAACGTTGGGGCTTTACAAAAGGCATTTGATCACACTTGGGTAACCCCTTTTCTTCTGCAAACTAATGCAAGTAGGAAGAAAGTATGGAAATCACGACAGAGAATCACACTTAAACAGAGAACGGCAAAAATAACAGTGTCTTGGTGAATCTTGACTGAAGAATCAATATATGATGGTTTTTGCTACCACCACATAATTTGATGCTTTTCATGGCAGTGTTGATCCAAAATTAATTTGTTCTTCTGGTTATTCACTTGGAAAAGTTAAAACATGTAGCCCAATTTCAGGAGATTGCTCTTGTTAACTCGTTTCAAGCTTTTGGATGCTTTAGTGAGTCAATCAGGATGTCATTGTTATGCTTATAAGTGCCTCTTTTTTCTTCTATCTTTAGAACTACATTGATTATTATATCACTTTTGCAATTGATGCACTTAGAAATTTTGTTGAATATTTGTTTTTGGTGGCAATGTCTAATAGGTTCTTATACTCCACATATATCTTCAGATGTGCATTACCAATCTGTAATCAATAGCTGAACATGTTTAGTTAATTGGGTACATTTATAAATAAGAAAGGCCTTTAGGAGTTATTTTTCCTGCTGTTTACTTGCAAGGTAAAGGCCAAGCTACTTTGCATGTATAGAATGAAGCATTGTTTCTCCATGGTCATGCTTTGTCTTTTCATCTTGTGTGAAATGATATTCATTTCTTAAATGTCATAAAATGTCATACACTTACTCATTGCTCATGTAGTATCTTATTTATTTGTAGAATTTAAAATGGAAAGAGGACAATCTTCGAGCACTAAACAAAGAAAAAACTTGTTATCATTTTTTTTGAAGTTAGACAGATGGACAAGTTGAGGAAACTCCAAGTCCTACTCCAACCATTCCTTCATCACGTGAGCATATTCCATCTTCGAATCCAACTTTCAAATCTGATTTTTATATTAAAAGAGATCCGGGTAAGAGAAAGCGTATGTGTGATCACCCTGTTAATGAAAGAGATCGAATTAGACGAGCTTATCTTAGTGCAGGACCTTTTCAACCAAAACTTGCACAATACCCAAGTAGACAATGTGGTAAACAAGTGCGTCGATGTCAAGAACATTGGTATGATAAGTTTCGTTGGCTAGAGTACTCTCCGACAGAAGATAAAGCATATTGTTTTTATTGCTTTCTTTTTCTTGATAATAGCCCTTCTTCGAATCTCTCAGCATTGGCAACTGTTGGGTTTAATAATTGGAAGATGGTTAGTCAAAGAGAAAAATGTGCTTTTCTTACCCATGTCGGTTCTTCACCGTCTTCATATCATAATGTATGTGTAAGAAATGCAGAGATTTTGATGAGACCGGGTCATCACATTGACAAAGTGATGAATGTTGTATCCCAAGAGGAATGTCAGAAAGCTCGTTTGAGAGTAAGAACATCAATGTTAGCTCTTCAGTGGTTAGCACTCCAAGGTTGCGCATTTAGGGGCCATGATGAATCTTTATCTTCATTGAATCGTGGAAATTTTATTGAATTGGTTGATTATTCTGGAAAAATGAATGTAGATGTTGATAAAGTTGTTTTGGCTAATGCTCCAAGAAATGCCACGTACACTTCTCCAGATATTCAGAGGGAGATTTTGCACATTATGGCAAACCGAGTACAAGGTATGATTCGTAATGAAGTTGGAGATGCACCATATTGTATCCTTGTTGATGAAGCACGAGATGCATCTAAACGAGAACAAATGTGCATTATATTGAGGTTTGTCAATGAAGAGGGAATTTTAAGAGAACGGTTTTTTGCAATTAAAAGTGTTAGTGATACTACCTCATTGAATCTGAAAAATCAAATTTCTGATATTCTTAGTAGTCACAACCTTCAAATTCAGAATATGCGAGGACAAGGGTACGATGGTGCTAGTAATATGAGGGGTGCTTGGAATGGGCTCCAAGCATTATTTCTGAAGGATTGTCCTTATGCATATTATGTCCATTGTTTTGCGCATCGTTTGCAATTAACATTGATTTCTGCAGCTAAGGATGTTCGTGACATTTGGCAATTTTTTTCTCATTTGGATAATGTTGTTAACATTATTACTTCTTCGCCTAAGCGTGTTGGTGAGTTGAAAGCTGCACATAGAAAAGAAATTGAGCATTTGTTAGAAATTGGAGAACGGTCGACAGGAAGTGGGGCTAATCAGATTGGGAACTTGCATAGAGCTGGAGCTACTCGTTGGAGTTCTCATTATGAATCTGTAAAAAGCTTGATGGATATGTACGTTGCAACATGTAAAGTATTTGAGTGCCTGATTGAAAATTCTCCAAGTGCTAGATCTCAGGCTGAAGTTAATGGTGCATACACTTGCATTACAAGTTTTGAATTTGTATTTGTCTTGCATTTGATGAATCGAATATTTGCAGTTACTGATATTCTATGTCAGACCCTTTAAAAGAAAAATCAAGATATCTTGACTGCTATGAGATTTGTCTACACTACAAAGACTGTGCTTCAAGCTTTGAGAGAAGATGGTTGGGAAAAATTCGTTCAAGAGGTAACATCATTTTGTTCAACAAATGATATTTGCCTACCTGACTTCAGTAGTTCATATATGGTTGGTCGATCCCGTGGTCGTGAGTATCCCTCAGTTGAGCATCACTATCATTTTGATGTTTTCAATAAAGCTATAGATTTCTTGTTGGTAGAGTTAAATACTAGATTTAATGATACATCAGTCGAACTTCTTTCTCTCAGTGCAACATTGGATCCTAGAAACACATTTGAATCCTTTAATATAACTAATATTTGCAAGCTTGCAGAGAAGTTTTATCCTCAAGATTTTACACCACAAGATATATTTTACTTGAAAGCAGAGTTACAACATTATCAGATTGATGTGGTTTCTGATCCTCGATTTCAAGTACCTACTCTACCTGATTTGTATCAAAAGTTGGTTGCAAGTGGAAGGTCAAAAAGTTATGTCATGCTAAATAGATTATTTCGTCTTGTATTGACATTATCAGTTTCTACGGCCACTACAGAACGAGCATTTTCAGTGATGAAGCGTGTGAAGACGGAAATTCGTAACAAAATGGACGATGGTTTTCTTGCTGACTGTATGACATTGTACATCGAACGAGAATATACTATGACTTTAGTTATAGATTCTCTTATAGATGAATTTTATGCTGCGAGTAACCGTCGGGGCCCATTTTAGTTGGTACTTTCTTATTTTGATTTATTTTTTCATAAATAAAATTTATGCATTGTTATGAACTTAAAATTATCGCACCAGTGTTATATATTGCCATTAGATAATGTTTAAGAACTTTATGTTGAGATTGAAAAAGACTGCAGGAGATAGTTTGATTTGTCCATATGAAATAGATTTTTATTAATAATTATAGCCATTTTTTATTTTATCTCAAAATTTTTTTTCGGGGGGCGCTGCCCCCGAACCCCCGACTATCACACCAACTTTTTTTCTACACCCCTTTTTGCCCCCCCCCCCCCCCCCCTCACATGAATCCTAGCTACGCCCCTGCAAACATGGCAGGGAGAATATGGCTTTAGAAAAATTAATTCTAATACATTAGAATTGAAGAAACTAAAAAACATGATAAGAATGAAGACCGGGAAAATGCCTCTAAGGTTCATACGGTGGAGAGTAACCTTAACAATAAACCTAAGCATACTCATTCCAAGTATTCTAATAAGTCTAAGAGAAACATAAGTTAAAGAAGGAAAAATCCAAATGTGGAGCATGCTATATTTGTGACAGGAGAAGGCACATAGCTAAAAATTGCTTTCATCGCAGGAGAATTAGAAATGGTGCCGTCACAAAAAGAAAAGTTTGTTGCAATGATTTCCACAGTTAACATGGTTGAAAAAAAAACAGGTGGTGAGAGAAAATGAGGCCTCGTTAAGCAATTAGCATTGATGAATTATAACTTGAGGACGGTTTCAGGTATTGTGTCTAGAATATCGCATCCTCCCAAATCTAAGCATACCAAGCTCTTCAGTTGCCAAATAGATTCATCAAACTCAGTCAACTTTCTGCACCATCTGAGTATCAATTTCAAAAGCAAGGGATATTCATAAAATCAGGAGTAATGTTTATTTCTATCTGACTGAGATTGAGAATTTTCAATTTACCGAAGATCTGCGATAACTTTTTGGATTAAAATTCAGGTCTGAGGAAACATAGAAATCTAAAATATCACCAAATTTCTTTCAAAAAAAGAAATGTCACGAAATCAGAAATAATACCCTCGTGATACTGACCTTTCTGCTGGGCAAGGAACGCTTAGTAAGAGTCATATTGCAGGCAGAAGGATCAAAGTTAAAGTCGAATGCGGCCTAGTTAACATGACACCCTTTCAATGACAACCATCTAAAATCTGTAGGGAAGTGTTGGAATAATCTTCCTTGAAAGTTCACATTTGCAGCATGAAGAAATCTCGGATTGGGCATTTCTTGAAAGCATTGAGCACTAAGCCATCTTTCTTCTTCTCTCATACTTCGACCAAGCAAGATCCCTTCAACACTCGCTTGCACCTGGAGAGAAACAAGCAGCTTTGACTCAGACACAGTGCTACCTCTGAATCTCATCCTCGTAGCTAACCCATGTATTTCCCAAGCTTCCAAGTAACGTCCCCAGCCGAACATAAATCTAGCAAATCGCTCAAAAAGTTAATTTTTAAATCTTTTAGAGTGTTTTGGAAGTTCTAAATATAGTGTTATAATCCCAATCGACTGAGATGCTTATAATTTGGAGAATATTTTATCGAGGAAGGTTAATGCTGGTATTTTAGATTCTTCTATCTGGGTGACCAGTTCAGTCTTCTCATGTTCCGACAATTAAGTTGGCAAATCTAGAAATAAACGTTGAAAAGAAATTTTAAACAAAAAAGATAAAATATGTTTTTTTTTCCAAAATCATTATATATGAAATTGAGATACTTTGGAAAAGGGTAGGAAAAAGGAAACACTAATTAATACAAGAAAATTTTACGTTGATATATTTTTTACTTTATTAAAAAGTAATTAAAAAAACGAATGCATGTAACCTTACATAACTTTTCTAAGAAAGATTATGACAACAGAGACGTGTACACACATAAAATGGCTTTGGAATTAGCTTAAACAACAATTATGCTAGTTCAAAATTTCAAATTAGCATCTTTTGCCATGATTAGAAGCGATTTTGAAGACTTGATCAAATCATCACAAGACTCATTTGAGTTGTGTTCATGCCATTACACTTATCAATTCCAGCACTGGCCTTTTTTTTTTTCGAAAGAAGAAATATATCATTATAAATAAAAGGTCAATACAGGTTTGCAACAAGTGATGAGGAGAACCAGAAAACCAATACAGGTTTCGAAATGGAGATATACTTGCTGCCACTGAAAAGGAGAACCAGAAAACCAATACAGGTTTCGAAATGGAGATATACTTGCTGCCACTGAAAAGGAGAACCAGAAAACCAATAAAACCACAAAACCAAAGGTACAGATTCAATTCATTCTGCTCAGATTCGCTGCCCGCCGTATGGGCAGTACTGAAAACTACAAAATCTCGAAGCCATTCCTGCATCATCGATTGCTGCAGCAGTCCCTGCAAAAAACAGAGTCGGCAATACTGAAAATGAGCGAACGTCTGAAGTGGCAGCCCTGTATTTCCCCATCCAGTCAATGGGGAGATCCAGCCATTTGCGGCGTGCCCTTTCCTTGACCTCTCAACACAACTGATTAAAAATCGCTTCAAGGTCTCAGACTTACCTTTGAAGATGCGCTGATTTCTTTAAAGCCATATAAGCTTCTTCCAAGCCGACAAGATCCAAACACTTCAAACAAATATCCAACGAAAGCTCCTTGATTTCAGATGAGATGCAATCAATACATCTCTTGGAAAGGAGATTCGGTTCCAATTCGCAAACTGATTAAACCAAGCTCAACACATCAAGGTGCGAAAGAAATTGCAATTCCAAAATAGGTGAGCAGTATTCCTACAAAAGCACAGTGTGCATCTGCTGGCTAGGTGGAACCCTTGGCTCTTGAGTCTAATTTATGTGCTTAACACATGATCATGAAGAATCATCCAGCCCCAAAGAGACCTAAGCAGAAGGCCAGCACCCTATAAGGTGTGCTTTGGGAGCCAAGAGGGTGACCAAAAGTTGAGAAAATGGTACATAGAGGATGCATTGAAGTCTTCATCACTAGTAAGTGCCCGACTGACCATGTGTTCTCGTTGTAATATAGAGTACCCCGACAACAAAACCATGTGTTGTCCATTGCTGAAATATCGAGTTCGAAGGCTCCTTACATGAAACAATGTCCCACGCCTCCTCCTTTCTTGACTAAAAGCCACTGACTTTACCGTATTTAATTCTAGATGCAGCATATAGGATAGGAAATAAATCCCTTAGTTTGGTTTTCCAACACCAAACATCTTCCCAAAACAAAGTTTCATTGTCACTTCCCACATTTACTCGGATGCCCTGGTTAAAGTAATCTAATGCCTTGATCCATCATTTTCAAATCCTGGATTTTTTCTTTCATTTTTTATTTTCAGACCAGCTCCAAGACCAACTCTCTAAACCATATTTCTTCCAGAAAATTAAGTTAAGACTATCTTTCCTCCTACTTATTTTCTAAAACTATTTAGTCAAGAGGGCAGTGTTGAATCTTCCCAAGGCATGTATTCCCAAACCACCAACATTCAAAGGTTGAGAGATAAGCGACCAGTTTATGGTCGCCTTAGACTTCTCATCTAAGGACCCATGCCAAATGAATATCTGAAATAAAGGGTGGAGATGTTTTTCATTCTTTTTGAGAATCTTAAAATTTTGTAAAAAATGAAACACCGAGCAAGAGATGTAAAAACAAACAAGATTTATTCTACCCGCCGCCCTAGATAGCAAACGGGATGCACACGACTGAATTTTTTTGGTTAATTCTATCCTCCACCATGCTCTAGTATGACTCCCTCGGTAGATCAAATGGAAGCTTTCATTTCTTATCCCGTCAATCACCAAGGATGAAATGCCATTCACTCTACTGTCTTGTGGAGACACACAGGTGACAGAAGTGAGAATTTGTCTCCTCAGATTTCAGCCAATGGACATTCACTCTTTGTTTCCACCATATGCATTCTCTAATTAGGTTGACAAGATTTTGACGTTCTATTTTCAGATTCGATGCCTCCACCATGTTCGTTATTTCTTCCTCACAGTGATGTAAGGACTTTAATTGGTTCTCCCATTCATCTAAATCTTTGAACTTCACAATGCATTTGGATAGACTCCATTACCGCTCACGTATCTGAGTCCCGCCCACACTAGGAGCTGAATTTCACAATTCACATAAGAGATCCAAGATGCTCGGTTCTCTAAACCACTAAAGCTCAAAAGTAAAACCTTGATTCCTTCATCCATCCCGGTCGTTTCATGACAACCAAATCATGGAGTGGTCTGACACTGAAATCGGGTCCGCCATAGTTGTCATATCATAAGGTCATTGAAGCATGTGCATAGAGACCAAAAATCTATCAAACTTCCTCATTACCAGCAGCGCTCGCTTGTTAGACCGCATAAATGATGAAATTAAAATCACCAACAATGCACCAAGCCTTCATCAAGGACGGCACACTGGTCTACACTAAGAGTTCACCATAAGTTGTCTTCACCGTACCAATCAAAAGGAGAGACAGAACATGTCCACAAGAAGATATTCCAAGTCATGAAGTTGATCCCATCTCCTTAAACGAAACTTGTCCGTCCGATTCAGTCCAAGAACCAGCCGATTTTTGTTGGCCCACAGTCTGGATCGGATAGGTGTCATCTAAGGAGATGGGCTGCCACATGGTTCTTGTGCAATCACGTTGCACCTGATCCTTGTTGGGCTCCAAGTTGACAATTTTCACTAGGGGTGAACAACAAGTCACGCTAGCTCGGGCTCGCTCGCAGTTAAATAAACGAGCCGAACTTGAGCACAGGCTTAAGCTGGATACACATAAACGAGCCGAGCATGATCAGGCAATCAAACTCAGTTGAGTTCGATTAGCCCAATTAAGCTCGATTTGTGTAGTTAAATAATGCATCCAATGGTAATTTATGTTTGCAAAGTAAACACATCAAAAGGCTTTGCTTGGATGAGTAAGGTGTTAACCCTTCACCAAGGAGGCGAAACCCACCATTTTCACTACTCTCTAAAGTATTTTCAAATAAAAAATGCTCAGCTCTAGTCGATCCGTGCCAAGTTCAACTTGAGCCAAGTTTGAACAAAAGTTGTTCAAGCTCGGCTTGAGTTGAGCCGAGCTAGCCTAAGCTCGTCTCGAACTCAACTCATGTGCACCCTTAATGTCAACTCCAGATCATAGTGACAAAAGTTAAAAACACATTTTTTTTGGCAGTAAAAAACTCACGAGATTTTGATTTTTTTTGAAAATATCACATTTTTCAGCAAAATAACAGCAATAAAAATAAATCAAAAATATAAAAAGTAATTTTTTATAAGAAAATATAAATAAAAATATTAAAAATACAATCCACATGTTTTTTCATGATAAATAACCGTTCAAAATGTAAATATTGCGTTTAAATCTCAACATTTATGTTTTGCAGAAAAAATCACAATATTTTGAATATATCGCAAGAAATTGTTGTCTTTATATTGAGACATGCTAATTGGTGGATACAGGCATATAGTTGATAAATTGAAGCATGATTTGAGCGAGTCTTTTGATAGGAACAATTTAATACCGATCAAGCAACTCTTATGAATGCAAATATGTCGAGAGAAACTAAAAGGTTACAACTATCATAAGAGAAGTATACTGAAGTTGTTTGACCAATCTCAAATGAATTATGCTAAATAGGTTGCAATAACTATTGCAGGACATTTCATGTTGAGTTGACAACAGTGTCCTTAAAATGATGCAGTAACAAGTATGATGTCTGATATAATTTATGCTAAAGCTGACGTTGTAGCTTAACTCGTCCTGAACAATTCCTTAGGGATTGCCTTCTTGGGAAAATCACGATTAATCAATACAAGAATTGGTTAACCTCACCCTATGATCTCCTTGTGATTTGTCAGATCATAATAAATTGCAAAACTACAAATCATGAATAATTGATAAAATTTGTAAATTTCATAGCAATAGCTATAAACAATTAAATTTCAAAAATATAAATGAAGAAAAAGCTTTTCTAACCGTGGTTTTAGAATTTATGCATTGTTAATATCCTAATTATACAATAAGATTATGTCAAAACTATGCTACCTTTAAATACATAAATTCTATAATTAGTGAATTTTAAACCAAATATACAATCTACATTATTATTATAACTATTACATGTACTGTAGTAGTGAACTTTTTGAACTGATATTACTTTGTGAAAAGGGAAATATGCATAAAATATTTTTCATGTTATATTTGTTTATTATTTATAATTTTTGCATCTATTTTAATATTAACTCTTTTGTTGATAAGTTAATTTTATTTTTATATCGTAAGGTAATATTTACCTTTTGTGTTTTCTGAAAAATACATCTCTCAATGCACTGCTTCATGCTGCGTGTCCAGTTTTGGACTTTGAGCTAACATTACATTAGATGTTTTAACATTAGATGAAACACTTTTAAAATAAAGACATTTTTTTAGAATGCAAGAATAGTTTTTAAGGTGAAAAAAATAACTTTGATAGTTCATAAAGTTAATTTTTTGAAAATTGTATTTGAATTCCCAAGTTCAAAAGACCTATAATATAATGCCAAAAAAAAAGTAACCTTGCAATTTCGTCCTTACCAAAGAAAGGAAACTTATAAGAAAGGAAGGTTAGATTTCTTGCCTTGACGTCTTGAGTGGGGAAGATTTTAAAAAATATTGTCTAAAGTGGATATTGGATCAAGTGGTGCCAAAAGTATTGCAACAGCCTTGAATCCGAATGAAAAGGGCCCATTTATTTTTTTTTATAGGCAGGCTGGGGTCAGGCAGACCTCAACCAGTTATACAACCATACCATTGGGAATTGAACTTGCAACGTCCCAACACAAGGTGACGCGCATTCACTGCTCCTATTAGACAACCGGAGTCCCGGTTGTTGAAGGGAGGCCATTCATTACTGATAAAAAAATGTTTGAGTGAGGTCAGGAAGCCGGCCACATTTTATCCTTGCTTGCCATCTCAATGGATCGGATATCCAACCTGCTAGCAGTCATAGCATTTTAATAATGTTATTTGTTCCAAAAGTCCCTTTTGATGGTCCCGGCAAAACCAACTATTTGTATCTTTCTCGTTCACAAAAAAAAGAAACAATTATTTGGCTTCTGGGATCTGAAAATAGATTCAGTACTTTTTTTGTGGATCTGGTCCAAATATATGACATTGGTTGAATAAATTTACAAGGTCAGGAACTTTAATCTCTCCCTCATCATCCAAATGAAGCATAGGACTTGGAAGCAAGAAAACTATATGAAAAAATGCAAGTAACAAAAAATTGATGACGACTTTTACAACCCAACCACTTTAAATAAAAAAATGAAAAAAGATTATATTAAAAATGTGATTTTTGATAGAAGTAAAAGAAATTTTTACCATTTTTTTTATTAGAGCAACAAATCCTTCGATTTTCATTTACTTTTCACCAATCACCATTTTCTGGTCTCTCTGTCTACGAGGGCTGATCGACTCTCTCTCTCTCTCTCCCCGAGAGAAAGCTGATCAACCACTCTCTCATTTTTCTCATATTATACAAACAAGTGAAAATGTGGGTTTTTGTAACCGAATGAAAGCATATGGCTTAATCGATTTAATGCAGTATTAATGCTCCTCCATTGTAGGTTCTATCTAGTCGTTGAAGAGTTGTTTCTGAGGTTTTTCAGTTGTTCAGCATGACCAATGAGGAGTCATGCTCCTACTTCACTACTAATGAAAACCTGCCAAAGCCCACCACCCAAAGAACAAGATCTCTGAATCCAAGAGAAAAACCAATAATATAAAATAAAAATCCAAAAGTTATTATAAAGTGGAAAAAAGGTTATGATACAAGAAGCCTCAGGTTGCCATTGGACATCAAAGAGCTTAAAAATACTTTTAAGCGATCAGACGGTAATTCCAGAAACATATCAAGTCAATCTCATCATCGGCTTCTTCCTTCCCACTAATTTGAGCAAGAAAAAAACAAATCTTGGTTTTTTTTTCAAACAAAAAGAGAAAAAAATCCAGCCAGCAAAAAAGAAACGAGAAAATGTAATCGCACAAATCGGCTCCATGGATGAACGGTGATAATCAGATCCACAGATTCCTATCAAGATGCGAAACTTCAGAGAATCGATGTGCGCCCGATCATAGCATCGACGGTCATGGCTCTCTGCTACCGTCGACGTGGCATCGGGCAGAGAGAGAGAGAGATAGAGAGAGAGAGAGAGAGAGAGAGAGAGAGAGAGAGAGAGAGAGAGATGGAAGCCCTCAGGTACCCTTGTAAAATCAACCACACGGTCGAAGCCCAAGACCCTAAGGGATTGGGCAGAGGCTGCGGCCGTTGGAATAGTGTCATACGGCACTTCCTATCAATGGGCTCGCTTCGTCATCGGGCCCATCTCCTCTTCTTGGACGATCTCCTTCTGAAATCGCCACCAAAGATGGCAAATCTATGATTTTTTCTCTCAGGGAAATACAGAGAAAGAAACCGAAGAAGAAAGAGAATGGGGAGGAAAAGAAAGGGTAGAAAAAGTGAGACAGACAAGAACTCTCAAATGCTCGGCGATTCTTCCAAACCTTCAGAAAACCCTAGACGGACTCGTAAGAAAATACCCTAACCCTAGAGTCACTCTCTACCAAGCTGCAAAAAAGAGACTTGAAAGACGGAGCAGAGGTTGGGGATCACTTGGACGCCTCGGTTATTTATACAAGTTTCAAACCCTAACCCTAACGAACTAGGGCTGTCAACGGGTCGGATATGAGCAGACCCAAGTGCGTCCGGAGCATGATCCAGCACTCCAACTTTTAGTTTAGGTGTTCATAGTGGATCCTTGGCTGGTTTCAAATGAACCTAATGAAGCAGAACTAGATCCAGAGTCCGGTTACATGTAAAGTTCTGGATCTTAATCAGGTCAGGTCGCAAACCGCTCAATAAAACTTTAAATCCATCTAGTAATCGAGTAAGGGTGTCAAGGGATCAGGTATGACCCGACTCTGACCCATATAAGATCCAGCAGGGTCACGGTTTGGTTGCAAAGAAGGGAGTCCAATTAACCATTTGGGCGATTTGCCAAGATCACTTTCTCAAGCTCTTTTGGCAGCCTGAGCATATGAACAAGCTCAAGCTAGGTTTCATTCTTGGTGTTTGGCCCAATCAAGAGGCCATGGATACAGAAGCTCTAGGTGGCTCCTACCTGGAGGGCGACCAAGTGTCATATAGGAGGAATGGCTAGGTGCTCTTAGTTGAAAATCTTATCTGTAACCACATTTCCAATCATCTAGATGGCTCAAGACACAATTTCCATTGTGTGCAATGCAACAAAGAGGGATGGTTATGTGGGTTGACCCAGCATCTCCTTTTTGATCCCAGACCTAGAGTTTCCCCAAACGGTAGCCGTCTGCAGAGGCTTGTGATCTTCTTGCGGTCTCAGACCCTGATGGTGATGGGGCCTCTTTATGAATTCTGTTCTATGGGTATTGTATATATCATTATTTTTTGTAACCCATTTTTTTAATGTACGTTCTCTCTGTGCGGTCCTTGATAATATAGGGGTATGACCCCAGCTTTTCTTATCGAAAAAAAACCCATGCATGATGGACACCTTTGAGCAAAGAGCTTAGATTGAATTTGAATTAAAAAAAAAAACACTATATATAAAATCTCCTACTCCCATTATTGCTTTTTGCTTTCTCCTATGCTTCCCGTGGACTTCACACTTCATGCAAAGTCATGTTTAAGGGCTCATTTCTTGGCCTGCCTCTTCGCAATCAAGGACGAAGATACTCAACAAGGCATACTTCAGCTTTAGAACTAGAAAGCCCAGCTTAGAGGGGAGAAAGCAAATTCATCAAGCTCCCCATCAACACAAAAGGGTCAATATGGCTGCTTCCCTATCAGGCTGGGACGTTTATCCTGATACAGATTTCCTACAGAAGCATGGTGCTTATCCACCAAACTGGGATAAGTTTGTCATATGTCATTAAGCAAAATGAAATATCCATATCTAACCATTTTTTTTCTAAATGACGAGGATATAATGAAGAACCAATTTTGGATAGAGCGCATAAAACCACTTGTCAGAAGAATCATTGTAAAGGGGCCACAAGGATGGTACTACACGTATATGCATCAAGAAAAAATTGAAATCAATCCCAATACATGATGCAACACAAACAAAGCAACCAAGATAACAACTGAGAGCAAGGGAGAACAAGAAGGGCCCTTAGCTCAGCCTTAAAGGTCCTTTCCAACAGCCAATGAACAAGCAAGCAAAGAATCTTGCCAAGAGAAACCAAATTATTAAAGAACAGTATATGTACGAGGGCATTATCATTAGCTTTACATTCGGAATTGAAGAGGTTCAAGATATAACCTTATCGGCCAAACCAACCTCTTTGTGGCTGTATCTCTCCATCGTTCATCAATTTGTCAAGTACCATATTAAGATCGACTGATTGACCATTCTCCGTCAGCCTCCGAACTGTAGCACGTACTTGGTCTCTGGAGAACCCCATTGATGTAACCCTATCAACCACATCATCAACAGGAACACGGTTTCCTGTTCCGGAGCTCGAGCTGCCCCCAACACCAGAAGCAGTTGGCAGTGCATGAGGCAGGACCTGGGCTGTCGGTAGACGTGGGTAACCACTCCCACCAGTTGGAGCAGAGGGAGGAAGCTGTGATGGCTTCATGGGAGGGCCCTCGTATCGAGAAGGTGAACCGGAGTAACCGTACGAGTCATTCAAATTAGGGCCAGAAGGAGGGCCATATCCAGAAGGATATGGCACCTGCCCCAAACCAGTCCTGCTTGGGGGTGGCTCATACATGTGAGAAGGCCCATAGAAGGGCTGAGACACAGGAGGCATAGTTGGTGGCTGGGGCATCATAGCCTGTTGACGTGAACTTGGAGGGTAGGACTGGGGAGGCATGTAAGGAACTATTTCCTCTGGGTGATGTGGTGGAGGTGCAGGATTTAAAGATGGAGGATTGGGTTGGTGCTGTTGGGGTGGCTGAGGGTATTGAGGAAGTGGGTGTCCACTGGGAGGAGGTGCTTGAATGATCTGGGGTGTCATTTGATAGTGCTGCGGAGGCTGGACTGGCTGCTGCGGTGGTAATTGATACTGCTGCTGTTGAGGCTCTTGTGGTTGAGATGGCAACTGGTACTGTGGATGTGGTGGCTCTGTCTGAGGGGCAGGTGGTGGTGGTGGGTAGAAAGGAGGCTGGTTTGGTGGTAATTGGGGTGGGACAGGATGACTAGGGGGTGGCATTTGTGGCTGGGGAGGTGGAGGGGGAGCATTTGGTGGTGGCGGGAGAGCAGGAAGAGGAAGTGGTTGTGGAGGCGCTTGAAGAATCTGCGGAGCTGGAGGGGCTACGAGTTGCTGCTGAAGAGCTTCTGCTTGAATGGATTTAGGAGTTTCAGGTGCCTGAGACTCTGCCTTTGATAGCTGCAGCTTTGCAAGCTGTGAGTGTGCTTCTGCAATTTCCTGCTTGTCTCTCAGCACCTGTATACCAGTGTTTATCTGCATGTTTTTACATTAGAATCAGTATCAGATAACTCACATTAGCGTCAGTGTCACATAACTCCACAAAGAAAAAGCTGGATTAAGAGTTAATTCATGGGAACAAACAAAAAAATAACAAAAGCAACAATAAAATAAAACAAGATGAGTGTCATTGCACTACATGATTTCTAATTTATCATGAGGATTGAGGAACTATAAATGTCCTCGTCAAATAAACTCAAGACACATTTGGGCTAAGGAAACTAGAGGCAAGGTCCCTGATGGACCCAGACAACGTAAAAGATTTGAGAAGAAACATAACAAGTTGATCAAAGTCGCCAACCAGATCACCTGCGCAAGTTCAAGCTTCCAACCAGATAACTGAAAAAAAAAACATATTTCACGTCAACAGGAAGTTTTGCTTTAATCGTCCCTCCAAAGGAGTGGTCAGTTGGCCACAAATCAAGTTGGTTGGTAGGTGTTTAGGGCAAAAAGAAAATAACCCAATTCCAGAATACCTAGACTGGTCTCTGTATCAGGCTAATATTTTTAAACACTGGCTAAAAAAGATCTGAATCAGGCTAATATTTTCAAATGCTAGCTAAACAAGATCAAGGTTCAATTGTTTTACTTGCCAAGGAAGCAAAAGCCTAGAATGATCTACTGTAGGCAACAACAAAACTTTAATCACCAACTTGCAGTGAGCCACTCCTTAGATAAAATCAGAAATCAGAATTGTTTTATGACTAATAACGCTAACTACAGGCTATAATACATCTTGACTGATCGAATTAATTACACCAAACAAATTGATGAAAATATATCTTATTAACTTTATCTTTTTTACAGTCATCAGTAACAACAGACTTGCAGGTCAGATGGCACAAATTGGCACCATATCTAAACAACTTTTTAAACGGTCTGATGTAAATGTGAATCCCCAATCTTGTACTGCAAACTAGTTTGACCAATGGACGTCCATCGATGTCAGGTCCATCCTGGACAAACCTGGTTAAACTACGATTTATTTGAAGATCTATGGGTCATCTTGAGTTGGACTAGCTAAAACAAGAGGCGTATACTTCAGTTTGGACAAAGTGCGGTTGGGTGAAAAGCAGGTTATTGAGCTAGGGGGGTTGGATCCAGACAAACATTATCCAAGTGTGTTGAAACTTGCCAGTCAGATGCATGTAAATCTATGTCACACACATAGGTGCAGGAGCAGGTGCGGATGCGGCACTTTAAAAAAACTTGGGTGCAGGTATATATATATATATATATATATATATATATATATATATATATATATATATATATATATATATATATATATATATATATATATATTTAACAGTTTTAAGTTAACACTATGTGTATGTGTGTGCATTTATGTATTTATATATATAATATAGATAAAATTGGACTTGGTTATGGTTAACTGAATCTACTTTTGGAGAGAAATGGATCTCAGTGTGGTTGACTTCACCTGACACAAAGGAAGCCGTGTGTAAGTGTTGCACCCACATGGGTGTGGGTGCGGTGCCCTGTTAGAAGAGTCCATGTTACATAGACGTAAATGCATAGGGGAGGGTGTTGTACGCTTAGTAGACCACATGGATTATGTCTAGGTTGGTTTTGGTTGAAAAGAAGTATGTATTGGTTTGTTAAGGTAGTAAGATTTACAAAGCACGTCTTGGCCACACTTGCTTGCCATACACTAACTGGTTGTGGTTTAACAAGACTTGCCTTTTTATCACTGGCAAGTCTATCAGTTCCGCTATCCAGATGAATCCTGGTCCCATCTTGTCTTTGTAGTTTGCATCATGCCCTATTACTATCTTTTTAATTCTGTATCACTGAGATGTGACATAAAGGCAATATAGCAACCTAGCGCACTTAGGCACATTACTAGAACATTGTGCTACCCTAACATTGCAGTTTGAAAAAGTCACTTGCATATTAAAGTACCAAAGAGAACCAGACAATAAAAACAAATATGATGTTATTCCAGAGAAAAGACAAACAATTGCATGGATGCTGAGAAAACTCTCTTGCATCAGGCAACAAGTTAGTATGAGCTGTCATCAATCCCCAAAAAATTGCTCTAAAAGTCCATGCATCCCAAACAACCACCGTCATCCTAAAAATATTATCTGCACCTTCAAAATTCTCAACCTCAGTTTGTATCACCAACGGAGAAAAATGAGAGATGAAGTACAGAAGTAATTGCATGGAATGGCAAAGAGGGTCCACATGATTTCAACAAATACCATCAATTCAAATTTACGAATCTAATCCTTTTTCCTTTTCTTTTACTCAATCACTGCAAAGGTACACAATGGAAGACATCAACAATCATCAATGAATTGCATACCCACAAAACACGAAAAGCAAAAGTGAAAACCTGATGCATCCCATGTTTTGTATTTTGCACAAGCAAGAAGAGAGTGTTGTTAAACCATAACACCTGAACAAAAAACATGCAATGACAAGGAAGGCAACACATCCAAAGTTCCTGAGCCAAATCTACAAACACCATGAGCATAACTAAGCAATAGAAGGTAAGGCAAAATTTTCAAGTTTTTCAAAAACAAAATGTGTCAATTCCCCAACGACAACAACATGAAGAACATCCAGAAGAAAATATAACTTAAAAACAAGTGTAATGAAAATAAAAAGTAACTAAAAAGCCAAATAACCTCTCTTAGAATATTCTCCAGCTGTCTCAGCTTTCCATCAGTGCTTCCATGATGATTCCCAACTGAGACCTTCAATTCATCTACCGAGACCTCAAGGTGACGAGTTCTACTTTCCAGCTGTGTCAGACGTGCACTGATACTCTCCAGAGCAAGGAGGAGGTTATCAGCATGTTTTTTCATTGTTTGGTCAATCTCAGATATTGTAGCTTTATTGTAAACCTCCTTCTCCCATTCTTGAGAAGTTTTCATTGGTTCACCAGGCTCCAGTGAGACATAATTCTGTAGGTCAACAAAAGAGGGAAAAAAGAAAGGACAAACAAGAGTTACATGTTATAAAAAAGAATACATTCTAAAATAATCAGTTGCATTCTGTCGATGATATATATATATATATATATATATATATATATATATATATATATATATATATATATATATATATATATATATATATATATATATATATTCCTGAGATGATCATTTCACTTCCTTAAAACATTAACAGACATGGACCTTATTTCCAAGAAACAGAAAGACCTTCATCATGAAGGAAAGGCAGCACAATTTCACCAAGCAGAAAGTAATTTACCACAATTGTGGATAATAGCAACAGATGGAACTACTGACAAAGCAACAAACTATATAAGATCAGAATGGCTTCAATGGCCACAGACTGATTTGAGTGCATTACTTATCTTTAGATAAAAAGTCATTATATAGTCCACGAACTTATTTACCTTCTGCTTATTATAAAGTTATGTACTCAAAATGCATTTTTTTCCAAAAGCTTTACTGTTACATAATTAAGGAACCACAAAACATAAATGCTATACTAATATATTCCTAGTCAAACTTACAATATCTTACTGAAAAATGAAAAATAAAACACAGTGATCATTTATGGCAGCCCTTTGTTAAGAAGGGCCATAGTTATATTTCATCTCATCAACTCCTATTAGACGAATTTGTAGACAGTGTTTTCTGAACAATAAATAAAAGTACAACCAAACAAGGCCCAATATTTACATGTCTACCTTTCAGCAGTTTCAGTGATTTTCACTAAAACTCAACATCACGGTGGACATAAAACGGTGATAACAATGAAGTCCCATGTAATTTCACTTATACAATGAATGCAGATAGAATTTAGCAGCCGTGGAACCTCCCAAGCAATCACAGGTACTCAAATGGTTAACTGATTATATTCAAAACATTTCCAACAGAAAAAAACACATGCAAATGACCACAAGATAACATAAGTCTGCTGTCCATCTATAAGGAAATAAGATCCATGAGATGATCAATGATCAATCCTTCATACAAAAGAAAGGATGTGATATAACAATCATCTAAAACCATACTGAAATAAAATGAATAAATAAATAAAGTAGACAGATACAAAAAACTCTACGTTGATATATTAAACGAAAATGCACCATATTTGAAGGTAGTCCAACATGATAAAAAAACAAAAAAAGGTTGTTATACATGAAAAAAATATGAAAGCATGAATAACCATCATGACTTATAGTTGTATATGCACTCATTGGGTATAAAATTTTGTCAAATAAGATGTTACATAAGCCGTATTCCATTCTACAAGTTCCTTCAATTGTGAAGGGGAAATTTTGGTAAGAAGCAAGAACCCCAAAAATGCGAAATAGTTATACGCAAAAAAAAAATCTCGTTATTACATCCCATCTCCGCAGTTCAGGCCCAATATTTCTCTCCAAGGAACATTTAGCAAAAAACAGCGGCCACGTGAATTACCAATAAACTTCAAGAAAAATGAACAGCCAATTTTCCGAAAAGATCCCTCACGCAATCAACAGATTGAATCTCAAAGTAGAGAGACCCCACAAACATGAAAAAGAAACATCATAAATCCCCCATAAAATCAAGATTGCCACACTAAACCAACAAATTCCTATCCACCATTAAAGACCATCAATTCCACAAACACAATGAACCTAATTGGCCGACGCCCATTTGATTAAACCACAAAAGGGCATAAACGGAAGAAATCTCCATCCTAAACCAACAAATTCTCATCCCCAACACCAAAACCACAATTCTCTCAACAAATCGAACCAAATGATCGAACACCCATTTCATCAAACCTCAAAAAAAGCAACATAAACGGAAAAACCTACTCTAGACGACGAGGGCTTCGACTCAGCCGAGGACCAAACCCTAGCTCCTCCGTCGGCATTCGGCGAACTCGTCGCGATCGGGCGAATCGGCTGAAAGTCGTAGCTGGGCACGATCTCATCCTTCTTGGAGCCGTTTTGATCATCTGATGGCTTCAATAGCTCTAATAACTCGTCCTTCTGCGACCCCGACAGACCCATGATCTGCTTATCCATAAACTGCGATGAATTCATCGATACCTAATTCGTAGATCCAATCGGATAATCGCAGTGGGTTATCAGATTTATGGATGAACACGCTTGATCGATCGTTGGTGGCGCAGAGAGAGAGAGACGTGTTGTAGAAAATCCAATGCTCTGTGCGTTTTTCTTGGAAGGAAAGAAAATTCGAGGGACTGTGCGAGGAAATTGTCAATTATATCCTTATTTTTTCTCAAAAAAGGCATGCAAGCGTTGTGAACTACGACCGAGTGCAAAGCCTGCTGGAATGTAAGGATGGCAGTGGACCGGGGCGGGGGACAAGGTATCCACTCTCGCTCTGTCTCAAAATCCTACCCTCCATTTCCACTTTCATCGTCCCATGGTTTTGGTTTTGGTTTTGGTTTTGGTTTTGGTTTTAACCTTCATCCCCGTTTCATGCCCTCCATCTCCAGTCCAAACGGGACGAGATGGGGCAGAATCTCTAAAGAAGAGTCGAGGATGGTACGGGACGGGACAAGACGGGGCGGGGCAAGGCAGGATAAGGGGGTGGGGCGGGAGAAAGCCTAAGTTCATCCCTGTTTCATGTCCTCCATCCCCTATCCAAACGGGACAAGGCAGAGCGGAGCCCCGTTTCCCCCAATCCACTGCCATCCATACTGGAATATAAGACTAACCAGCCGAGCTTTAACCTGTTCAAGCTTAGGGCTGTCAATGGGTCAGGTTTTTACCAGGTACCCCATCCGGCCTGAACTCCAACCCCAAAGGACGTGAAAAATGCTTACTCAAATAATATTCGAGTTGACCCAAACCCGACCCAAGCAATATGCGGGCTGAGTTTGGGTTATGGTTTTTGCTGGGTATCCGACCCGACCCGAGTATTTTATATGTATTTTCAGAAAAAATAAATTTTTGAAATTATGTGGACTCGGATTTGAGATTCCATTTTCGTAACCTGATAAAGCTCGAACCCGAACCACTGACAGCCCGATTCAAGCTTGACCCATTTTTGTGTTAAGGGGAAATGAACTTTAACAAGTTCAAGCTAAACAAGTGAAACTCGAGTTGGTTCATTAAAAAAAAAAAGTACATTGTTTCGGGGTTAAAAGTAATCAGATTTGAGCCATATACTTATTATGCTCAAGTGACTTGTTTACACAATAAAATGAATTATTTCAAAACTTTGTGCATTTCTACAAGTCAAATACTTCAACTATTTATTTTATATTTTTATATTGTATTATAATAGATGACATTTTTTTATGCAGCATCTCGAGGAATGCCAAGATGGGGAGGTGGCTGTATGGGCACTATGCAGTGACACTGCATATAATATGTTCACTCTATAATGTATCTAATATCTATTACTAGGTAACATGTTTGCATGAGATGAGATGAACACCTGTTGTTCATCCTTGACTTGCCCTTTTTACAAGTTCAAGCAAGCGTTTTAAGAGCCAAATCATGAGCAGCATAGTCTCATTTCCCATGCCCTAATGGCAGTACATTACTGGCACAGATCATAAGGTGGTGGGTTTTGAATCTTGCCCCCTTGTGAATGTGTAAACCTTTTTTTTATTTTTAAATATACTGGGCTCGAACTCGGCTCAGGCTCAAGCTTGGCTCGGCCAATGTGCAGACCTAGTTGTCATGTTTATACAAAGATGTGGAAGAAAAAGTATTAAACATATAGTATGAGCTTTTAAAGTACAGGAAAGACGATTTCATTAAGACTATGTTTGGGAGCCGGATATGGCAGGGAGATGGTATTTGATGAGGGTTTAACTGATACCACCCACCTCCACAGGTGTTTGGGAATCTTTTTTTGGGATATGAAAATGGTGTTGTTTGTGGAGATGTGCTATTTTCAATAAGGGAGAATCCAGTGCAATGTAATTGCACATTTTTGGTATTTTTAGTATGTTGTTGCACCTGAACACCCTCCATCTTTGAGATACAGATGATCAGCTGTAAGGCCCAAGCAATGACGGAGGGTGATCAGGTGCAGCAACACTAAAACTGTGCAATTGTATTTAGCTTGATGATTGATACTCCCTCGTTTTCAACTACATCCTCACATCGATAACTCTAGTGTCATCTTCCATTTTCTTCACTCCCATCACTGAGTGGATCCTGTAAAACGCTGGGTGAGATTAGCTCAGGGTTTACAACCACAAAAGTGGGTTTTGTGGTTGTAAACACTGGGTGAGAAGGGAAAAAATAGGGTACAGGGAAAAAAGGTACAATGTTATCTTAGTTGGACCCAAAAAATCGACCAAGAGACCGTGATTCAGCAGAGAATTCTGTTGAGGCCAATTCAACTCATCGGACGATCATGCCACTGAAGGATCGTGATTACTGAGTCAACAGGGGGATTGAGATTGGTTTGTAAATGGCCTGCTTCAAAGAGGATTTTAACTCACGCTTTTTTTATCAATGAGTAATCGCTCCTCCCATTTATAGAAGAGGGTTGTTGGGAGTTTACCTCACTCTGGGTAGCCGTTTACCCTAGCAATTGTTATGATGTTTCACTGGGCGCTTATCCAGAATGAGGAGATCATTCTGGATAAGGCCTTGATCTAAGACAGTTCCATCTGTTAAAGAAAGAGTGGGCCCTCCTCTCTCTTTAACGGGTGAATGTTCTCTGTGAAACATGGCTACGATTATCAACATCCCCCACTTGGCCATGTGAAAAAAAAAACTAGATGCAGGATTTAGCCTCCCATTATTGGAGTATTTTTCTTGCATCAATATCCTGTAATGAGTTATATATTTGAGTTTCTCATCCAGATATATGTTTATATTAAACATATCTTAATCTCATATAGAATACATATTTTGAAAACATTTCCTCTGATATACCCTTTGTTAAAGGATCAACAATCATATCAAATGTAGGTGAGTAACTGACTTTGATTTCATTTCTTTCAATCATATCATGAATGTAATGGTATTTTACCATTATATATTTACTTTTTAAATTATCAGCCTCACTCTTCATATGAGAGATGGTAGCTTGATTATCACAATAAATCTAGACTGACCCGTTTGTTATTTTCTACTTCAAATCATTAATGAAGCGACTTATCCAAACGACAAATGTGACAGCTGTATTGCATGCAATATATTTAGCTTCCAGAGTATGCTGAGCTACGCAGCCTTGTTTTTTACAAGACAAAAAAACTCCTCCTCCTCCTAGGAGAAAAACATATCTAGAGATGGATTTACTATCATCTCTGCTGTCTGCAAAGTCAGCATTAGAATATCTATTTAATTCTAAAGAATCACCTTGAAAACATAATTTCAAGTTTATAGTTTCTTTTAAATATCAACATATTTTTTTTACTGCTTGCCCGTGTAGCCAACCAGGATTGCTCTAGTAGCGACTAACGAGGCCAACAACAAAGCTGGTATCCGGCCTGGTGCAAATCATAACATATGATTGATCTTTTTTTTGCAATAATATTTTTAAAATATATTTTTCAATAAAATATTTGAAAAATCGTCAATCAAAAATAATAAAAACTGACTTTTCACGAATGTGGCGAGTACGGGTCAAATCTTCAGGGAACGGGAAAATACTCAAATTAAATCTAAAAATTTCAATTTATTAATATCAGAAATGTTTACAACTAAGTCAAATACTACAAATCTAATTAAGTTACAAACTAAAAATAAAAATTAACTCCTAAGCAGGTTGCTAAGTCTTCTACAGATCGCCAGGGGTATTTTTGTCTTTTTACCATAGTTGCATTCACGCTCTCAGTATGAATACACCTATTGACCTGTATTAAACTTATCAACCTAAACAAACAGAAAATAAAAAGTTAGTAAAAAATTACGACAATTAGTTCTAAATATTACAGTAACACTAATTCTGAAATTAATTACTAAATCTAAATTACAATTAAGCTAAGAATAAACTAAAATGCAACATCTAATTAAACAAATTAATTATATCAAATCTAACCAAGCTAACTACTATAATTATACTCACTAACATACAGAAAAATACAGTAAATTATTGAAAATTATGTAGTTTGCTAAATGTCTGTTTTGCCCCTCATGATAGTGCTTGAACCAATTCCTGACAAGGTTTCAAAAATAGATTGTTTGAAAGCCCAAATGGAGTCAGAATCAAATTATTTTTGTTTTTTAGATTTTTGATAGATTCAAAAATTTGTCAGATTTTACGGATCTCAAAAATTCATTCGAGAACATCGGATATAAGCATTTAAAGTTTGAAAAAATTCTGAAAATAGGTCTATCCCGAAATTTGAAATCCCAAATTTTTTTTTTTGAAAAATGTTTTAAAACCCAACCAAATCAACTTTAATGGAGTTGATTTTTGGTTTACAAACAGTCAACACGCCAATGGAAAGAATAGAACCAATTTTTCTGAAAAACTCTGAAAAAAATGTACATAAAATGATGAGCGCAAGTTGTTGTAAAATCCGGTTTAAAAATTTAGTGCACTATTCAAATAAAATGCATTGTGATTCATGCATTTTTGACTTTATGAAACTACAATAAACAAACATACACTCTTAATACTAAGCTAACTAATACTCAACAGAATTTAATTAAACTAAAGAAAGTAAAACTACAATTAAAACCTAACTTACTTTCTAAACTAACTAAATTAACAAGTAGAGAAGACACTAACTCAACTGCAATGGTAAGCTAATACTAATGTATCTACTTTAAGTGAACTGACTGACTTACTTACAATTAAAGCTACTTTAACTTGCCTACTAAAAATGAAATGAACTAAAGTTAACTAAGATTAATTTACTTAACTAGGCACAAGGGGGTGGGTTTGAGTTTGCTTTAGACTTAGAGGCTCACGCCCCCTAGGTGGACCCTACTAGGACTCAATACAGCCTACTAAAAATAAAACATTAATTTAAACTAATAATTGCAAGAGAAATTAAATAAATGCCTAAACTTAAGCTAAGAAACAAACAAGGCAAGGTTGAAAATGGTTCCTATGCTAAAGAAAAAACTAATTACCTGCTTAACATAGCACTACACGATTTTGAAATTCCTAACTAAAGGTCAATTCTTACTAAAGGATGACATGCTAAGGTTACCTATGTTAGCCTATCATAATTTACTTATTTACCAAAAATTAAACCAAAGACTCAAACAAGCAACTAAGAGACTTAACTAAAATACAATTCACGATTTTACAAACCCTAGCTAAAAGTCAATACTTACTAAAAATCCTACAAAGAAACTGAATTACCCATTGATACTTGCTAAAAACAAAACATGGAAATGCAATGGACATTTTGACCTACGATTATGAAATCATACATACATCCAAGACTTGAAGAAGGAAATCTCTAAGTTACCTAAAATGACACCAACCTACTACACGAATTCTCTAAAATCTATCCAAAGTCAATAGTTTCTAAAAAAAAAATAGAATGTAACGAAATTGGAAATGCTAACCTAATAGAATTTAACATTTATTCAAATTAACACTAAGCATTAAAATCCAGCAACTAACCTAGCAATTCAACGTATAGAAATTACCTAAGCTAAATAAAGTAATCAAATAAATTACCTAAAGCACCTACACGGTTTTGAACATCTAAGGTACGGTCAACACATTCTAACAAAAGTAATGCAAAAGACTAAAATGCTAACCTACTACTTTAAAATATCTAACTTCCTAAGGGTTGAACTAAAGAATTTAAAACTTCCTAAGATACAATTCACGAATTTTGAAAACCTATAGAAAAGTCAACACTTGCTAAAAAATTACCATACAAAATTATATATGTTACACTATTAGACTTTATTATTTACTAAATTATACAAAGACTAAAAAGCTAATTTACCTAAAGGTTGGACAACGAAATCAAAGACCGCCTCAAATGCACTATATGATTTTTTTTGCAAACTCTATGAAAAAAATCAATTTGCTAAAATTAATGACATACATACAAAAATACCTATGCTACTTAATATACAACTTACAATAAAATATAGAACTAGATCTATTTAAATTAAATGAATCATAACATACACACACGTCAATGACACAAAAGACAAAATTGCTAAGAGACATATGCTACTCGGTTAGTAAAAAAAATCCAACGGATTAACTATATTATAAAATGCATAACGTGATAGCCGCATAACTAACAATTTAATGCTACCTACTATTAGAATCTGATAAAAAATAGAATTAAAACTATGCAGATTATTGTTAACTCAGATTTAATTAAGCCTAACCTCAAGACTACCTAAATTAATCAGTTAATTATAGTATGACATCTTCCAACCGGTTGATATGAACATGCAACACTAACCGAACCAGTTGAATGATTGCAGATCATGATCAGAAATATTAAAACTCAAAATACAGAATCCAATAATTTAATAAAAAGATTACACTAATCATCTAATATACACTGTGTACATGATCAATCGGTTTAGCCGATTTTTGTTTTGAAGATGAAATATTTGATGCAATTAGCTAATTCATGATTCACAAGCCAAACCGGTTCTTGCTTATGCAAGAACCCGATCAGAAAGGGCTATTTAGATGCATAATAAACCATATTAGCACTGACATGATACCCTAAAAAGACTGACCCACGACTAGACAAACAACTCGACACACACGGGGTGACTCGATCTAGCCTAGAAGAAAAGGGTGAGAGAACAAACCTCAGAGGGTCGTCCGACGATGGAGGGGGGAGGAAGAATGGTCAGTGGAGTTGGAGTTGATGCCCAACATACTCCTTGATAGTCTATGATAGTCGCTTTGCTATTGCACTCATCCGGGAGCCGATTGGGAGAAGGTTGGAAAAGAGACAAAGAAAGCCGCGATGGAGAAAGAGCACGGCCACTCCGCAACGATGTAGACGGCACACCGTCGAGGATAAGCTCACCTCCAATTTGCAACCCTGCAAAAGAACACACAACACACCAAAGAAAGGATACAAAACAGTATGGAGGAAATAAAAGGAAGAGGGAGAAGGGAAAAAAGATGAGAAGAAAAACTAAAAGGGGAAGAGGTGAGAGAATGGAAGGGGGATAGAGAAGGGAGTAGGGGGCGATATTTCCAGCTCCAAAAATAGCCTAACCTAATTTTCTAAACTATTTATATATCTTAAGTTAGTCCTAATTCAGAAAACCACCTAATACAAAAGTTAGTTTTAATTTAATTGCTAAACTACTTGTTAATTACACTTAGCTACCAAAATGAGTTACAAAGAGGGGGTTTTCAAAAAATACTATTGAAAAAATACTTTGGGTACGTAGGTTTGTGGATATTTATAGTTTGAATCCAGTCCAAGATCCAAATTAGAGCTCTTGGGTCAGATATGGATTCGCTCTGCATCGAAAATCGATCTAAAACCCTAAAAATGCGATATTTTTCTCATTTTAACTCTGATTCGAGTGAAATTCAAACCGAGACCTCTTTATACCTAATTACATCAATATATGAGTTCTAAACTATTAAAAAACGTAAAAATGCATGAATTTTGAATAAGAATGATGTGTATTCCATGCATCATCAACATACATCAAGCTTCTGACAACTTGAGCATAAGAGACATTTAGTCTTTCATGTCCATCACTTGGACTATCATTTTTACTCAACTTGACACCTTTTACCATAGGTGTTCTAACTGGCTTAAAATCACTCATTTTAAATTTCTTGAGTATATGATTTAAATATCTTTCTTGACTCAAGCTTAACAGTTTGGAGCTTCTATCTCGAGTGATTTTAATTCCAAGAACATAGGATGCTTCTCCTATGTCTTTCATTTTGAATTATGAATTTAACCATGACTTAGTTTTAACAATCATATCATTGTCGTTTCTAGTCAGAAGAATGCCATCCACATATAGTGAGAGAATAGCAAATTTACTCTCACTTTTTTAGACATAAACATAATGGTTAAACTTATTTGCTACAAACCCTAATGAGGTAATAGCCTTATAAAACTTTAAGTACCACTAATATGGTGATTGCTTGAGTCCGTATAGGAAGTTTTTCAACATATATACTTTATCTTCTTTGCCTTTTATTATATAACCTTCAGGTTGCTCTATAAAAATGGTTTCCTTAAGCTCATCATTAAGAAAAGCGATTTTAACATCCATTTGATGTAGATCTAGGTCATAGTGAGACACTATCGTAAGAATTATCCTTATCGAGGTGAATTTTGCAACCGACGAATATGTGTCAACATAATCTAATCCTTCTTTCTGAGAAAACCCCTTAGCAACTAATCTTGCTTTAAATTTGTCAATGATACCATCGGATTTGAATTTCTTCTTTAATATCCATTTGCAACCAATGGCTTTTCTTTTCTCAAGTAAATCAGTTAATTTTCAGACCTAATTTTTCTCAATGGACTCAATTTTCTCGTCCATGGTGTTTATCTAGTCTGTTGACTCACGTGAGTTTATTGCCTCACTATATGACAAGTTATCTTTCATGTCATTTATGTCTAAAGCATAATACAGTTCCTCTGATAGATAGACATAATAGTCATCTAAGTAAGACAGAGGAGCTCTAGACCTTTTGTGTCCAACTTGAGACTGTTGAGAAGAAGAATAAGGAGTGATTTCAGAAGGTCAGTCCTTACTTATAGGTTTTTGTATGTCATCAGAATCATACTGTAGATCAAGAGAATCGTCTTCATTTATTTCTGAAATAACTTCTTCCATGTTTTGATCTTTCAAGAAGATAACATCTCTACTTTCGATTAAACCCTTATTTGGGTGATAAAATTTATAGCCCTTTAGATCCTTTGAGATATCCGATAAAAATATACCTTATAGATTTAGTATCTAGTTTATCTCTTGATCATTCTATAACTTTTATATGAGCTACAGAACCCCATCTACGAAGGTAACTTAGACTAGGTTTTCTTCTTGTCCATGACTCATAAGGGGTTGTGACAATAGCTTTACATGAAACTCTATTTAGGATATATGTTGTTGTATATAAAGCTTCTCCCCAAAATACTTTGGGTAATAAAGGATTAGATAACATACATCTAATCATATAAAAAAGAGTTCTATTAAATCTTTTAGCCATACCATTTTGTTGATGTATGCTAAGAGTAGTAGTTTGCGGTCTGATCCCATTGACTTTGCAATATTCAGCAAATTCATTTGAGGTATATTCTTCTCCCCGATCAGACCGTAAAACTTTAATCTTTCTACCAAATTGATTTTTGACTTCTTGACGATATTCTTTAAATTTATCTAATACTTTAGATTTATAAGCTATAAGATAAACATAACTGTATCTAGAAAAATCATCAATAAATGATATAAAATACAACATTCCTTTATGAGTTGGAATCCTGAATGGACCACATATGCCTGTGTGTATGATTTTTAATAATTCGGATGCTCTAGTGACATTTTGTGAGAATGGTTTCCTTGTCATTTTTTCATAAATACAAGGTTCACATTTATGAAATGACGATTCATGAAAGTCAGATATTAATTATAATTCAACAAGTTTTTTTCATCTTTTTTAAGTTAATGTGACCAAATTTATGATGCCATACATTTACATCCACATTAAAGACAATATCAATATAAGCAGAAGTCAAAGTAATTTTATTCATGTCTGAGTCACAAATTTTGAACAATCTCTGGTTTTGATCAAAGACCCCATCAAACAAAACTTGATCATGTTTTTCTATAGTGACATTCCCTGGTAAAAAACAAACTTCAAAACCATTGGCAACCAAGGCCGGGACATTCACTGGATTACATATCATGGATGATACAAACATGATATTAGACAACAAAACATTATTTTTAGAGGTTTCAATCTGATAAGTCCCAACACCCATAACATCACAGTATGTGTTGTTGCCCAAATACACTCAATGTTCACCAGGTTTATAGTCGATCATGTCCACCATCTTCTCCTTTGTCATAGTAATATATCACGTTGCCCCAGAGTCCACCCACCAACTGAAAAGAGCTTGGTCCGCATAAGTGCATTCTGATATCACGCAGATAATATCTCACCTCTCCTTTTGTTGATTGCTTTTATTGTTTTTGTTAGTGTTATTATTTGTCCAGCTCCTACAATCCCTCTTGAAGTGTCCAGGTTTTCCACACTTGAAACACTTCACTTGTGAGATGGTTGACTGCGGCTTGCGGAACGTTGAACCATTTTTCTTATCAGATTTGTCATTTTCTTTAAAATATTTCTTTTGGAATTGTTGGCATCTAGAAGGGTTATAGCCCCGAGAAGGTCCATCTTTAGCGAAGTGTAATTCACTCTTTCATTCTTGTTGCATGTGTTGTTGCTCAATTTTCAATTGAACAAGAAGTTCTTCCAGGGTTAGGTTTTTTGAATTCAACCTAAGAGCAGTTTGTACCATCTTCCAAAAGAATGATAAACTACGCAAAATAGTAGATATCTGCATCCGGTCAGAAATTACATTCTCAATAATTGTCACGTCCTTGGCCATAACCAGCATTTTATTGACATGATCAACAACATTGTCATTTTCTTGCATACGACATGAATTATATTATTCCAAGAGAAGTTGAATGTGTGTTTCTGAGGTTGTATCATATTTCTTGGATATGGCTTCAAACATTGACTTTGTTGTAGGGTAATCCTCAAATACCCTAATGAGATCATCATCCATATATGTTAATATAATGGTTCTGACCAACATGTTGTCCCTTTTGTATTTGGTATACGAGGTTTTAACCTCATTAGAAGCAATAGAACCAGGGTCACTCATCTCAGTAGTAAGAGCATTCTCAATGCCCTAGAGTCAGAACACGAAGAATCCACTTCTTTCAAATGGTAAAATTTGTGCCATTGAGTTTATCAGTTTTAGCTAATTCAGTAGCATAAACTCTACTTGTCATTTTTCTGTTGTCGGTCATTTGAATATGACATAAGTTTAAGTCCAACAATCAACAAGTAGAATGACAAGAGAATATTAGTCATGAATGCATAAAAGAACATGTTCATAATAAAAAGAAAATTTAGTATCATTTTCATTATTTCATACAACAAAAATATATATATGGCAATCAAACTCTTTGATTTTAACTAAAATTGAGCTAATTTGCACACTCTGATCACTTTTCTATAATTTCAAAAAAGTCATAGGACAATTTTGTAAGAATAATCCCTAAAAGTAGGACTTAAAAGAAAATAGGGGTTTTCTACGAAAAAATAAAAAAACTAACCCTATTTCATTTTTTTTTTGAGATTGGGTCCTTTTCTGGAATTACCAGCAAAAATTAAGACTTTTGTTGTATTTAAGGGACACAAAAGTAATAAACAATAAAGACTATGATACTACTGTAATTTTATAGCAGAAGGATATAATCGACAATTAAACTAAAAGCAGGGGCATTAAGGTAAATCAATTGCAATAGGACAAAACCGTTTTTAAAGTAAATATGCAGGGTCAAAAAAGTAATTCAGTCAATTAGGGACTTGACCAGACTTTTCGAAAAAAATCGGGGGCAAAAATGCATTTTGACCTGAGAAACAGTATATAAACCATTTTTTTTCAAAACAACAGAAACTTCTCGATGAAGCTTCTAGTTTTTTTTTTAGTCAATGAGATCGTTGTCGGTTCGTTCATCGAAGAAAATAAAACCAGTGATGGCACCCAGTTTTTGAAGGAAGTCGAAGCTGCATAGAGGTCGCCAGAGCAACCTTGCTCGCTGTTGTAGCAAGAAAAAAAGAGAAAAAAATGGTAATCCCCTTACATCTTTTTTTGTTTTTATTTTTTTTTTTCAATAATGAGAAAAACACTGGTAAATCATCGAAAAGAGGCTGATCTAAGTCAAATTTTTGTTTTTCAGTCAATGACTAGATGTCGATCTCTGATGGGTTGTTCACAAAAAAAAATAGAAAATCGTCGGTATGCCACAGTTGATCGGAGATCACCGAAAAAACAGAGAAAAAATGGTAATCCCTTTTGTCTCCTTTTTTTTCTACAAATCACTTGATGTTGGTGACCTTTTAAATTAAACAGAGGTCGCCAGTGACTGGCGACCCTCTAAAGCAAAAAGAAAAAAAAATCTTCCTTTGCCCTTGTTTTTTTTTTCTAAGGTCGCTTGATGCCGGCAACCTCTTCTGTTTGCTTGTTTTTATTGAGGTTGCCTGTTGCAGGCGACCTTTCAAAAAAAATGGTGACCCCGATTTCTCTTGCTTTGTTACAGAGGTCGAGGAATCAAACCCATACTTTAAGATTTTTTTTTATCCAAGATAAAATATAAAAAAAACTCTTTCTCCTTTTTTTTATTAGTATTTTTGGAGGTCACCCTACTTTTTTTTAAGAGGTAAAATCAGAGACCCTCTTTTTTTTTTTTTTGAAACCAGTAGAAGCTTCTTGATGAAGCTTCTACTTGGTTTCTTCCACTTGATGTCGCCTGAGACCCACTGAAAAATTTGATGCAGATCTTAGATGGGATCTATTTTTTTTATTGCTTTGCAAAGAGAGAATAAAAAATTAATGTCGGTGACCCCTTTTTTTTTAATATGGAGGTCACCTGATGCTGGCGACCTACTAGAAAGCAGAGAACAGAGAGGTTGGGGAAATGACTCACCTCCCTGAGAGATTTGCAAACAAGAATAGGGGTTGCCGGAATCCGGCGACCTGCCTGATATCTCAAAAATAATAGCACTAACCTATTTTGTTAATTTTTATTATGTCTCGGTGACGGTTGCTCGGTGATTCAAAGATGGTTCTGCGCACACTGCCAATGTTGGCTCTGATACCACTGAAGGATCGTGATTACCGAGTCAACAAGGGGGTTGAGATCGGTTTATAAATGGCCTGCTTCAAAGGGGGTTTTGACTCACGTTTTTTTTATTATCAGTGAGTAATCCCTCCACTAATTTATAGAAGAGGGATGCTGGGAGTTTACCTCCCTCTGGATAGCCGTTTACCCCAACAACTATTACGTTGTTTTACCTGGAGTTTATCCAGAATGAGGAGATCATTCTAGATAAGGCCCTGATCCAAGGCAGTTTCATCCATTAAAGAAAGAGTGGGCCTTCCTCTCTCTTTAACGGGTGAATGTTCTCCGTGAAACATGGCCACGATTATCAACAATCACTTCCTACGAGCCCGATAAGTAAGTTTCATGCAACTGTACAAAGTAGCAACTTAATTATGTTTAAGATAAGTGGTGAATTTATAATTAGAGTTTACCGAACTGTCACACATAATTAGTAGGGTTAGCTTAGCATAAGGAATTTCAATGCCTTAGTATCATAAGATATTGTCCTCCCTGGCACGGTCTTTAAAGCTTGTTTGATGCCTGGGCCAGCATTGGACGACCAGAACACACGTTCTGTCTATTATGTGACAATTGTACCAAGTTCAACATTTATTTTATTGTACAAGAAGTTGTGTTCCTTGTGTCCAACGTTTGTTTTACACAGTGTGCGAACAACATGAATACACATGGATAATGGGTCAAATAACTTCATTTTGGATTGTACGACTCAATCCGCTCAACCATATAAGTGTTTTAACAAACACATTATGGATTTTAGCCTTGGATATGGATCTTGTATTGGATTTAAAAACAAAAAAAACTATTTAAAATTTGACTAATTTGAGAAAAAATAAGAATTGATAATTTTAAGATATAAATGATTTAATCAATGTCATTACATCTAATTATGAAAGTTTATCATAAAAATATCAAACCCTAAAATCAAATTAACTATAGAAATCAAATTATCAAACTCTATTAAATCATAAAATGTTGAAATACAAGAAAATAAATCATAAATAAACCAAAAAAACTAAACTATAATAAAAATAAGCCATAAAATTAAATAAAAAAGCCTTTCAAACCCTAATAAAAGAAAATTAAGAAAACCTAGGCCTAATCAAATACAAGAAAATCTCTAATCAAGTTGACTATAAAAAGTCTTAATTAAAAAAATTTTATTCAAATTCCTAATCATAAAAAAACCTCTAATAAAATAAAAGAAAATCCTAGTTAAATTAACTATAAAATGCCTTAATTAAAAAATTTGATTCAAAGTTCTAATAAAATAAAGTCAAATAAATAAATCATAATCAAATTAACTACAAAAAACCCTAATTTAAGAAATTTGATTCAAATCCCTAATCAATGAAAATCAAAATAAAAAATCATAATCAATGAAAATCGAAGAAAAAACCTTTAATCAATGAAAATCAAAGAAAAAGCCCCAATTAATGAAAAAAACACATAAAAATGCTTTAATAAGAAGAACAAGAAGAATAAGAATAAGAATGAAGAACAAAAAATAAAAAAACAAACGAGAAGAACAAAAAAGAAAAAGAATAATGAAGCAAGAAGAAGGAGGAGAGACAGAGTGAGAGAGGAACGAAGGAGGAGACACATAGAGAGAAGAACAAAGAACGAAGAACGAAGAACGAAGAACGAAGAATGAAGGACGAAGAACGAAGAAGAGGCCTTCGCCACCAACCTCACCACTAGTGTTGCCTCACCCCTCACTTCCAGTTGCCAGTGTCCTCTCTGGCAGTGGCCTTGCAAGGGTGAGAGAAAGAAAAGAAGAGAGGGAGAGAAGAGAGAGAGAGGGTCGGGGGTAGACCCTCTCCCCCCGTGTTTTTTTAACTTCACTGTTCCCGTCCATGTTCTTTTCGTAACAGGGGTGGAACAACAAAATACCATTCTTTAAACATACGTTTCACACATCCGCCCCATCCAACATTTGTTTCATGCACCATCCCAACCGGCCATGTCGGCTGATTTGGGTCAGGAGACGGTGCATCAAGCATACCCTTAATATTCATGCTAGGACAACTTTGAGTCTTAGACTCTGATTGGGAGGCTTTCATTGAGATATGAAAACACCATTTCCATGTGTGTGATGTTGATTTGAAGGAGTTGCCAACAACATTCTCTTGTGAATGGCATTCAAATGTGGTGTTTTAACTGCCCAGCTCCATTCCTAATGAGCAGGATGGGGCCTAGGCTGTTTGACGGGCAGTCTAGGTTCAAATCTCATAAGTGTCACCCCCTGCGTAAGCCGAAGATTGGTGACTCTCTGGGTTGATGGGTAAGCCCTCTGAGTTTTACGCTGACAGAACAGCAACCATAAGTACATCAGGCTGAGCCAGCGCTGCTAGGTCTATGCACCTAGGGAGGTTTCTTGAGTAAAAATTAAAAAATGCAGTGTTTTGGCATCACCATTGCTCCCAAACAGCTGAGATTATGATAGCTCTTGGGGAAATAGCAACACACGAGATTTCTTCGCTCTTTCCCCCAATCAACCTATATTCACTTTCATTTAAAAGATTAATTGAATGGATGATTCAATAATTCAGAGCCTGAAATGTGCGAATCAGTCAATTCATTTGGAGTAATCTCATCAATTAGGTTGTCTCGAAAAAATAAATTAAAGAATTTGAGCCTGAAACATGCACATGCACATGCACTATTGATTACCATTTATGCATAAAACCAACTTACACTATAGGTCCACAGAGCTGAGCTTATCCATTAATTAATATGGCGAATATATCAAACCTTGGTTGGTAGAGGGAATGATCAATGATGGTCGTAAGAAAGACTTTTTTTAGAGTAAAAATTGTAGTCATTTGTCATATATGTGCAAAGGAAATTCCAACCAATCTTTAATTAATGAGTTTATACAGACTTAGTTGAACCGAATGCCTATTTTGGTGTTTAATTTGTTGAGCCCTTTTTTGTGACGAGGAACCCTCACCAAAATGGGTGGCACCCCCACGACCACTCTAGAGGGATGTTTGATTGGACCAACTTATCCAGAAAAATGGTTGCAGCTTCAAAATACAGCTTTCCAATCTATCCCACTTTGTTCTACATGTGGCAGCAGGATGATGTAGGCTTCATTCTTAAGTCTATACCAATCGCTTGCTTTTTGGAGTCTCCCAATCAAGAATAACAAATACCACCATTAATTAGGTTGAGTTTTTCTAGTGATTTTATTTTCAAAAAATTCAGTGCCATGACAATCCTGATAAGGAATGAAACAAATTCGAAACGACACCTGTTTTTTTATATGACAAAAAAAGGTGGCATTTTGATTATATCAAAATCATCACATTTTTCTATATTGTTATCTTTTTGCATGTTCTCATTGCTATTTTTCTTAAGCAAAGGTACCAAGACTTATCTATATTTTTTGAAAAAAAGATTTCCTATCTATCGTGGGGTTTTCCTTGCAAAGAAAATACAGGAACAAGATATGTGCTATATATCGTGGGGTTTTACTGAGATATTTTTAGAGTCCCATATAAACCCAAAAGATGCGATATTTCAAAATATTGGCTATTTTAAAAATAACATGATTTTATCATGATATTATTTCATTATTAATATGATATTTATTTATTTTATGTTTTTAATGTTCTTTTATTTTTACATATTTTATATTTAAAAATTTAAATATACTGATAATTTCCCAAGAAAAGCAATTCTTTTTTTAATATCACGAGACTATCCCTTACAGAAAAAAATCTCAAAACCCAGATCTGTGACCTGAAGCAAATATTCTTGCATAAAGGGAGGAAAAAATTGTGCTTGCCTTATACTCTTGCTTCATACACAACATCTGAAGTTTATATCAAGCCGATTCTGTCATGCTTCCATCCTAGCCCAGCATTTCCTTTGTTTCCAACAGATTGAAGCGGCTGCAGCAAACCTTTCTGGGTCTTCCTAAGGGCTTCCCCCTACAACCCAAAAAAGCAGCAAACGTCACCAAACATGAAATATTTTAGGTGTTTATGTTAGGAAAGTTTTAAATTATTAATGGTTACTATCAAAAGTGTTTTGAAAAGTTTAGTCCCATATCTAAGAGAGAAAAGCTTTTCAAGAGGTTTAAATAGAGAGTTTGTAATCTATTCTTTACTTTGGTAAGCCTTGAGTATTTAGGTGGATTGCGTCCGTTGCTGCGCAGCAACGGACGCGCCGTTCGCGCACACGCGCGTGCGTGCGCAAGGGCGCTTGAGGCGCAATGTGGCGTTTTGATGGCGCACTTCGCACGCTCGCGGCGGTGCGAGGTGCATATGAGGCGCAAATATCCATTTTGATTTTTCGGTTTTGAGACATCTGGCCGTTTGAAAGGTTTTATTAGCATTTATATTGAGTTTAAGGCGCTTTGTGACTGTTGGACGGTTTTGGAGGCCTTTGATTGACAGTCAAAGGTGGGTGACCGTTCAGGTACCTTTCATCCTATTTTCAAACTGTCAAATTTATGGCCTTTAATCTCATTTATCGCAAAACGTTTTGGCCTCTCTAAAAGGTTATAAATATCTTCTATCTTCGTCTTTTGGATATCAGAATTTCTGACTCTCCAGTTTTCACCTTTCTTTCTTCTCGGTTTGGCTTGCAGAGTTCATGTGTGGGAGAGGTCATCTGTTCTTGCGAAGCAGTGACTCTCTTGAGGTTCAAGCCTAGTTGTATCCTGGGAACTCAGTCGTAACAAAACCCTTTTTCGCATCTTCGGAATTTCCGGAGTGGGGCGATTGAAGTTCTAAAGATAGCGATCTTAAGAACGTGCCTCTAGGCTTGAATTCTCTTTTCTGAAATCCTGTTTTCACTAGGTTGGTATAACAGTTTATCATGAAAGTGTAGAAGTATGAGCAGGTTATACTAGACACCAGAAACAAGGTAACTAAAACAGAGATTAAGAGTCCAGGCATAGGAACATAGATGACTGATGCAACCCCACAAGGGCTCCCTTCATCTGGTAGGAGAGACTTGTGAATGTCACTAAGTTGACGGGACATCACAAGTTCGAAATCCACGGGGAGAGTCCCTTGCTGCAATGTCGAAGCTGGGTGTACGCCCCCGTGGGCAGGGGTGACCTCAGGGTTTTACCAACCGGAGGCCAGCCAATGTGCAGTTGGTGATTGTTTTTTTTTTCTTGGATTATCCCCCCCCCCCCAAAAAAAAAAAAAAAAAAAAAACTTCTGCAAGTCCGAAAATAGTGACAAACAGGTTAATTTGGCTCAGGTGTGGGCATACCAACATTTTATACTTGGAATAGTCGAGTCAGATATGGATACTGTCTTAGAATGTGCCTTGGGGGTTTTCTGATGTATCCTGAAATTCTCAAAATTCAAGCTTCGACATAAGAGAAGAAGAATAGGCAACCATCTCTGAACACCAGAACTGGGATTCAACTGTTTATGGAACAGAACGGGGACAAGATGATACTTTATCAACAGGAACATTGGCAGGTCCAACTATCAAGGTGAAGTCAGTTCAGCAGCTATTCAGGCGGATGCAAATTAAATTGTACGGTAAATCCGTTGCACATTATGTATTACATGTGCGCAGTTCTAAATTCTGGTCTCCAATAACCAGTTCAAGAATGAATAACATGTGCATACAAGCGTCGCAGAAAATTTTCATTTTCTTGGAAATTCCTAAGCTGCGTCAAACAAACAGCGCGTCAAGCATTGAGCAACACTGTGACTGATGGAATTTCAAAGTACCATTCTGGAATCTGTAATATGTGACTATGATGATTACCTCTTTATTCCACCCCATACTCTCCAAAATTTGTCTAGCATAACTACCAGCCGCAAATGTGGTGCATGAGGATCCAGATGGAGATTCTTCAGAGTATTCAGAAGCAGAACATGACTCCAATTCGCCGTTCTTTTGTCCAAGGCCAATACCAAAACCACCATGCAGTTTTCTTCTCACAGCAGCTCTATCTGTAAGTACGGCTTTTCAGATCAAAAGATAAGGGAGCAAGTTTCCAGCCCTTAAACAGAGAATAAGTGCTATAAGAAAACGGACTATAACATGACATGCCAACAGGAAATTATAAACATGCACAAAAGCCAAGTAAAAGCCCAGATGGACAATTGGGTATCCTGAGCAATGAAAAAAGTTCATTATCAAAATGAACCTTCATATAGCAGGCCCGGAAAATGGCCTCGGGTTTGGCTGACAGGGAAGAGGCGACACGAGAGAGAGAGAGAGAGAGAGAGAGAGAGAGAGAGAGAGAGAGAGAGAGAGAGAGACGAAAGAAGTGCTGGGCTGGAAAATGACCATCTCGTCAATTGTCTAGTGCAGTCCATTGTAGTGTCATTACTCAGTAGTCAAATGCACTAAGCAGTGCTGGGCGCTAGCCCCCTAGGCACAAGGCATGCACACACACACACACACACACATATATAGGGCCAAGCGGAACACCCTTTGTTCGGGTTCAACTTGTTTAAGCTAAACGAGCTGCTCGTGGCTCAGCTCACCAGCTATACGAACTGATCACGAACGAGTTCATGACGAGCCGAGTCACGAGCTGCTCGGCTCATTTACCAGCCCCACACATGCACCAGTGTGTTTTTACATCCAAGCATGGGAGGGTGGTGTGTGTTCTCCCCCGAAGATGAAGTCTTTGCTACAGTGCGTGTTCGGGGGTCTCAATGAGCACCACGTATGGAAGCATATGGGGCTCGTATTCTTGTGTGTGTCGGCATCACTTAGCATCGGAGTCCAGTGTAGTTGCAAAGACTTAAGTACCCTTTCTTGCTATTCTTGTCATGAAACGACGGTTCAAGAAAATGACAAAAATGTCCTCCATTCAAAAAAAGGAAAACAACAGTTCGAAAAAAGTTCGAAAAAAGGACAAAAATATCTTTCATCCAGAAAGTCGAGGATGATGTTAACTCTTCAAAGTCCAAACAACGAAACAAACCTGAAACACTCTCTTTCTTTTTTATTTGAACTTTCTGTCATCATCTTCTTCTTCTTCTTCCTTCTTCGTGAAACATTGTAAAACCCTTTCTCTCTCTAAAAAAAATTAAGGGAGGCAAAGAGCCAGCAATCCGATGGTGATCATCGTCCTCTTTCTGCTAGCAGTGGTCGGAATGCTGTCCTTGTCTAGTGGGCAACCGACTGCAGCAGCCCCTCCGCCGCCTTTGAGGGACACCTAAAACAAAATCTTCCTCCAGTACACCTACAATGGAGTCTTTCAAAGTACAATTCGTCTACCCCTATGTCGACTACACTTCCAATCAGAGCTATGCCTTTCAGGCCACCATGATGCTGCTCAATATGGGCGTTCGCACCCTCAAGTCTTGGCGGGCATTCGTCGGGTTCTGGCATCGTGAGGTCCACATCTCGACCTTCAGCGTTGTGCTCTTCGACAGGACCCACCTCCCCGCCAACGTCGAGAATGACACGTTCCTCTTCGGCTTCCCCATCATGGACCTCAAGACTGCCATCAGGACGGCTAGCGACTACAACTTGATCACAGTGAAGATCGTGCTCAAGGGGGGGGGGGGTCGGATCGCGATTTACGATTTACACACAGTAGCAATTTACGAAAACCGTGTAGCGCAAAAAAAATGGCAAATCACAAAATCGAGTAGTGATTTATAAAAACTACGTAGCAAAAAAAAATGGTGAATCACTATGCTTTTTTTGTAAATCACTAAATCGAGTAGCGATTTAAGAAAATTGAGTAGTGAAAAAAATGGAAAATCGCTAAATCGAGTAGTGATTTATGAAAATCACGAAGCAAAAAAAAATAAAAAAACGTGGGAAAGGGTGTTACGAAAACCTCGAGCAAGAAACAACCGAAGGAAACATATGAGAGCCACGATCAAACAAAATACTTTATTGCTCTTTTTTGACAGTTATAAGAGGGAAAGAAAAGAAAGAATTTATACAAGGCCTCAAAAAAGATTTAGCTACAAAGGCGACCCGCGCCGGGGGGAGCCTTCAGACCCCCCTCCTGTAAGGGCAAAAACTCTGAATCAGGCTCCACAATTCATCAAGTTGAACCATGCTACAGTCAGTGTGTAGGTCAGTCAGTGTTTGATGGAGCAGTGTAGGATCATCTGCTAGATGTGCACAGAGGCAGAAAGAGAAGGGAGAGAGAGAGAGAGGGTTGATGTTCACGGCCTTCTTTAGGGGGGATTCCTTTCTTGGATAATTCTGCAGTGCATAGACTGGGTCTTAAATAACCATCTTTGGGGTACTTAAGTCTTTGCAACCACTCATTTTCTAGAATTGTCATTTTTATGGCACCAATAAAGGAAAGGGTACTTAAGTCTTTGTAACTGCATCAGACTCCAATGCTAATTAAGTGATGCTGATAAACATGGAGATACAAGCCGCAAGTGCTTACATATATGGCGCCCATTGGGACCCCTGAACACACAATGTAGCTAACGACCGTCTTTAGAGGGGGGGGGGCATATAACCTGCTTCGTTTAAGCATCATCATTTCTCAAAATTTCTGTACCATCATAGTCCTATCAGTTTTGCAACTTTGCATACGACATACCCATACCTAGGAAGCATAGGCTTAACCTAATAATGCACATTAAAATACCAGATCGACAACAGGATTCTATTGCAAGCAAGGATACAGAGATTGTCCTTATGCTTTGAGATGATCACTACAAGAAAATAGGTTATTAGCGACAGAATTTAGTGACGGAATAATTTTGTCGCTAGTTAGCGACGGATTAACGAGAGAAACACATCTGTCGCTATAATCAATGAAATTTACGAAAATAGCGATGGGATATATCCCGTCGCAAAATCCATCTCTAATTATCGACAGATTTTATGAGAGAATATTTTGTCGTAATGGACGCACCATTTAGCAACGTCTTTTGCGATGAAAAATATTCCATCGCTATTTAGCGATAGAATATATTCTGTCGCCATTTTTGTGTTTTGATTTACGGCGGCTTAGCGATGGAATTAATCTGCCGCTAAATGTCGCATAACCCTAATCCCAACCCTCTTTTTCTTTTCTTCTTTCATTGCTCTCTCTCCCGCTCGCCGCCCTCTCCCTCCCGCTGCCCTCTCCCTCCAGCTGCCCTCTCCCTCCCGCCACCCTATCCGTCCCGTCGGCCTCTCTCCGACCCCCATCGTCCATTGTTCGTCGGCTGCTGATCCCCGTCAGCCTTTCACCGCCGCCCAGAGACAGGTAATTTATAAAATTTCAGCAAAGGGTCGACCCTCTACGGTTTTCGGCAGAGGGTCGACCCCCTGCGTTCCTGCAGGGGGTCGACCTCTGCGGTTTCGACAGGGGGTCGACCCCTGCGGTTTCGGCAGGGGGTCGACCCCCTGCATTTTTCGGCAGGGGGTCGACCCCCTGCATTTTTCGGCAGGGGGTCGACCCCCTGAGTTTCCGACAGGGGGTCGACTCATGCATTTCGGTAGGTCATTGGGTGCTGGGCTTCTCAAGGCCTATGCAAGTCGATGTTTTCATTTGCCTCGGTTTTTTTTTGGTAGGTGGTAACTTCATTTTAAAATAGTGTTTTTTACAGATTTCTTAATGGAACCCGCTTGTGCTCAGCCACCCGTGGTAAGTAAGTAACAAAAATAATGCAAATCGAGAAAATACCCATGGTGAGTAAGTGATGTAAGCGCATCACATGTTATTTAATTTATTGGATGTAACACTTTATTGTTCATACACTCACTTAGTTGTTGATATCTAGGGCTGCTTTATTGGAGTTTGGAGATCATGCTGAGCATGATTTTAATGTATGAGAGTAGAAGTGTTCTTATTTTTGGAGTACGGATTTCATGCTAGGCATGATAATAGTTAGTGGAATATTGAAGTGTGTTTGCTGCAGGTACATGTTTGGCATTTGTTTGATATGAATGATTTCGATGTATTGCAATGTTTGATGTAATTGTATTCATGCTTGCATGTAATTACTTTCAATTTGATTATGGCTTCCATATGAAATTGTATAATGAAAGCATGCTTCAAATGAATGTATCGTGTCATTAATAGTTTGCACATGAAAATATTAAGTTATCAATGCATGCATCATAATTTTTGTTATTGTATGACATCATATATTGCATGATAAATTTGATATTTTCTTCATCATAGCATTCTGATGGTTTTCTTTTAACTGGTTAGGTTATTATTTGTAACATCATACGAAAATGACTGCAAACCGTTAATGGATGTACCATAGGATAGTGGACAATGAGTTATGGCATGAATATATGGATGGTGTTGAAAGTTTTATTGAATTTGCAATGGCAAGTGTTAGTACATTGGATTCCACAGGTCGGATTAGGTGTCCCAGCAAGATTTGTAAGAACAATCAATTTGTAGAACCTCATGGCATTAGACATCACTTATACAGGAAGGGTTTTGTGAGTGATTATCAGAATTGGACGTTTCATAGAGAAGAATTTAGAAACGATTTTGATGCAAGGGTGAATGTGGTGCACGATAATCAAATTCAAGAGTGAAGGGTGTCACATCGCTCAAGAGAGACTTGACATGCAAGGCTTCTCCATGGTCCTCACCATCTTTGAACTCATTGAAGACCGGCTCACCATGAAATTCATGGATGGGTTTATCGTGAGACTCTTCAGCAAAAATGGTAGAGGTTGAAACAACCATGTTTCTCCCACATCTTCGTCAAAGATGAGGTCACCCTCGAAGTCACGCAGAGGTTCTTTGTGAACCTTGTCTACAAACAGGAGATTGGTGACATACAACATGTCAAATTAAGAAACCCGGCCACGCTCACTCTGATAGCAAACTCATGGAGAAAGACATGGGATGTGACCCTAAATAACACCCTAATGGTGTTCGAAACCCTAAAATCCTAGGAAATTATGGAAATGGAACCACAACCTAGGAAAAAAATAGGTATGATGACAAAAATAAATATATATAGACATCTTAATATATATATATATATATGCATATATATTTATATTGAGATATCTATATATATTTATTTTTGTCCGAATCAAGGTTGTATCGGCACCCTTATATTGTTTATATTTCAGATCATGATTAACCACAATCAATGTTCCCTAAAATATCAAAATTCGTTATATCAATAAAATATGAAATTCACTTTAATAAGGAAAATTACACAGAAAAAAATACATTGATTTCAGCTTGCGGCGTAACAGGAAACTAAATTCAGCCAATACAGTTCAGTCAACATAATCAGGACAACAGCCGAGCCCTAGTTAACAGAGTTTCTATTCCTCGGTTCCTTCAGTTGGCATAAACAGAAATTGATTTGTTTCAATGCTGACAGGTATTGTAGCCAAGATCAGAATTTTGGGCACACCAGACTAAAGCATATCAGCATGTTAAACTAGGTGAACCGACAATGGAATCTCGATGTTTAACAATAGGAGACTTCGGTGTGATGCCTCCTACTCCTACTGGCAGACGTGGAAGTACACTCAGCCGTGGTTCTCTGTTCTAGCCGAACACTTATAAAGTCAAAATGGTCAACCGGGCTATGAGAATCACCGAACCTTGTTGACCGTCAGGTGGATTGTAAGGTGCAGCGGCACACTCAAAGTGTGCAATCTGATTGCACCTGATCCGCCCTTTGAGCCAGGTTGATGGTATCCAGATCTACCAGCAATGCAAAGTTTCTCACTTCGAGTATTCCTTGCAGCCACGTCCCTGCCCTCTCTAGCAAGTGGTGTGCATCGGATAGTGGACTTTGCTGAGAGACCACTCAGAAGAGTGATGGCGATCACCACTTGGAAGATTTTATGAGTGAGTCCCATAACAGCACGCCTGGAAGATTATAAGGATGCTATGATCTTGCTTAATGCTCAAGAGGTGCATATAAACTGTTTATAGAGTCCTAGACATTTATTTAGTAACTGAAAAAGTCCATTATTCCCTCCAGATCAGTACACATCTAGCAACAATCAAGCATGCAGTCACAGGTAGTGGGTATACGAGTTGACAGACTGCAGGAAGACATGCACTGCTAAGAAGTCGAACTCACACGCACATCAAGGACTTGTATGCTCGTTCCCTAGCCAATGAAGAGAACACTGCAATAGTGAAAGTTAAAGTCACGCTTTGCTTAAAAGCACCTTAGACTACAATTCCTTTCAACTAACTGGTGCATAATATGGTAACCTTCGAAGAATTTTCGTCACTCGCAGTTGCAGCTTGCTTAGCAGAAATTATACATGTAGAGGGGGTGAGCGGTGAACTCCCATCCGGATAAGGGCAGACAAACAGCCACAACACAAGGCAACAAACAAATCTTTCACCCTGACAAGCACTATCCAAGCCATCTACACCTTTACAGTCAAGTTTGACAAGCCACGTTTTACAAATTCAAGTTTTACAAATTCAAGTTTGACAAGTCTCGAGAGTTGCTAACCTTTTTTGACACGGATGGTCTACACACCTGTCGAATATATATTGAGAAATTTTCATTTAAGAGCCAACCTTTAGCTGTTAATTTTAAAAATGAGCGAAACTATATAAAATTCTTGATATAAGCCACCATTTTCTTGAAAACTGTTAAAAAAGAGCCTCACATCAACATCATCAATCATCACATCGAAAAACGTAATTCTTTATTAGTTTCCTGTATTCTTTTTTGAAATTGAACAACATTCATTCTCAATAAGGAAGAAGATGGTAAATATTTAGAATTGTTGTTTGTGAATAGCTTCCGAAAAAAGAGAGTTTATATTAGTAGTAGATTCAGAAACATAAAGTTCGTTTTTGTCAATTAAGGCCAAACATTTTCCTTTATTGTTTATGATTCAATGCGGTAGTATTTGTGATCCATAAAATATTTATTTTTCATTAGATGAGTTTGTTTTTTGTTTGACAGAGAAAGATGGGATACCATTGGGATTCGAAATTGCAACGTCCCTACACAAGGTGACATGCACTAACTGCTCCTGCCAGACAAGCGGAGCCCCTCGTTGGTCAGTGGATGAGTCTTTGGTGGGATATCCAACTGAATCCGGGTCGTGCGTGTATCAATTTAGTCAGATCAGCTAGAACATATATAACATGTGATTAACAATCAAATGCCGCCTGAATTCGAATCTAACCTAAACCACCAATAACCTGAATCCGCTGAATAAGTATTTTATTTATCAATGTAGCCAGTTGAATGTCATGGGGTGTGTCAGATGTGGTGTCCCCATATGGTATCGTTTCCGTACACATAGCGCCCATAACGCATGTCCTTGTGACATATATTCAAAGAAATATTCAGTGCCTAGTTAGCCAAATAGAGCAATTTCCAAAAATACATTAAAAGAAATGCAGGGGTAGGCAACTTTCTGGCCTGTGTTTTAACATCTTCTTCTCTCCTACATTTTGCCAAAGATGCTCAATCCAAACATAATGACGTTATTTAATTTCTTTACACCTTTTTACCATGTAAAAGATATAAAAAGTAGCTTTATTCATGCACAAAAATAGTTTGCTTTTTCTCTTACTAGATAGATGGACAACAAGATGCTGGGTGAATTGTTTCTTCAGTTTTTCTTCCTTAACTACACGAAGCAGGTTATATGTTACCCCCCCAAACAGGGCATCTCATGCTCGGCGGTCCCAAAAAGCACCACGTATTTAAGCATGTGTGTCTTGTATCCCCATGTTTGTCAGCATTAATTAGCGTTGGAGTTTGATGCGATTGCAAAGACTTAAGTACACTCTCCTCCATTTGTGCAAAAAAAAAAAAATGACGATTCTAGAAAAGGACTGGTTTTAAAGACTTAAGTGCCCCAAAGATGATTATTTAAGACTCAGTCTCTGCACTGCAGGATTATTCGAGAAAGAAATCTTCCCTGGAGGAGGCCATGAACATCAACCCTCTCACTCTCTCTCTCCCTTCTCTTTATGCTTTTGTGCACATCTAGTAGAAGATCCTACATTGCTCCATCAAACACCGACTGACCTGAACATTGACTGTTGTGGAGCCTGATTCAGAGTTTTTACCCTTACAGGAGGAGGGTTTGTGGGCTCCTCCCGGCGTGGGTAGCATCATTCAACTAACTGAGTTGTGGATCCTGATTCAAAGTTTTTACCTTTACAAGAGAGGGGTTTGTGGGCTCCTCCCAGCGTGGGTAGCATCATTCAACTAAATGAGTTGTGGATCCTGATTCAAAGTTTTTACCCTTACAAGAGAGGGGTCTGGGGGCTCCTTCCAACGCGGGTAACATCATTCAACTTGAAGAGTTGTGGAGCCTGATTCAGAGTTTTACCCTTACAGAAGAGGGGTCTGAGGGCTACTCCTAGCATGGGTAGTATCATTCAACTTGATGAGTTGTGCAACCTGATTCAGAGTTTTTGCCCTTACAGGAGGAGGGTTTGGGGGCTCCTCCCAGCGTGGATAACATCATTCAACTTGATGAGTTGTGGAGCCTGGTTCAGAGTTTTTGCTCTTACAGGAGGGGGGTTTGGGGGCTCCTCCCAGCGCGGGTAGTATCGTTCAATTTGATGAGTTGTGGAGCCTGATTCAATTTTTTTTGGGGCCTTGTATAATTTTTTTATTTTCTTTTCCTCTTTTAACTATCGAAAAGAGCAATAAAGTGTTTTGTTTAATCGTGGGGCTCATGTTTCCTTCGGTTGTTTCTTGCTTGAGGTTTTTATAACACCCCTTCCCACGATTTTTCTAATTTTCTTTTTTTGTTTTTTTCCCACAATTTTTTCAATGACTCCGCTATAGCGATTGTTAGTGTTGTCGGGTCTCCAACGAGCCCCACAACAATTTATAGTGTTGTCCAGTCTTTCAACAACGATTTGTAGTATTGTCAGGCCTTCCTACAACGATTTGTAGTGCTTTCGGGTCTTCAACGAGCCCCACAATGATTTATAGTGTTATCCGGCCTTCCAACAACGATTTGTAGTATTGTCAGGCCTTACTACAATAATTTGTAGTATTTTTGGGTCTTCAACAAGCCCCACAACGATTTATAGTGTTATCCAGTCTTTCAACAGCGATTTGTAGTATTATCGAGCCTTCCTATAACGATTTGTAGTATTTTCGGGTCTCCAACGAGCCCAATAATGATTTATAGTGTTATCCGGTCTTTCAACAACGATTTGTAGTATTGACGAACCTCCCTACAACAATTTGTAGTGTTTTTGGGTCTTCAACAAGCCCCACAGCAATTTATAGTATTATCCGGTCTTCCAACAACGATTTATAGTGTCTTCCATAAATCACTATAGCGATTTATAGTATTTTTGGGTTGCACAACACAAAATAATAGGGGTCTAGTTTTTAGTTAAAATAAGGAATAAAATGACCATAAAAATCACTGAAAATTTACAGGAATAAACTAGACTTAATAACAAAGACACCACTTTTTACGAATTTGGAATATGACCTCCGGTTAGGGAGATATGACCATGACAAGTTAGTCCTAATTCAAGTAGTGATTTACAACGATTTGCTTACTGAATAACACTACAAATTGCTATAGTGATTTGCAGAAGGCACTACAAATCGTTATAGTGAGATCCAACAATACTATAAATTGTTGTGGGGCTCGATGGAAACCCAAAAACACTACAAATCGCTATAGTGATTTGCGGAAGATACTACAAATTGTTGTTGGAAGACCAAATAATACTATAAATCGTTGTGGGGCTTATTGGGTGATTGAGCTTAACAGAGCTTGAATCTCTTCTGGACCCCACCACCTGAATCAGGGTTTTGTCTCGATAAACCTTTAAAAGGGAAAATGCATGCAGGTCTACATCATATCTCGATAAATATAAAAAAGAAAATGCATGTAGGTCTACATCATATCATATTGCTACATGCGAGACCATTACTTTTGGATGATCTCAACCTTCTGTAAACAAAACGATGGATCACAACTTGCATATTTGAGTATTTAGGGGCAATCAACTAGTTATTTAATAGCCACTTGATGCTGCTTAAAGGCAATGCCATAGGCATCTATGCGGTTCATATATATATACAACAACAACAACAACAACAACAACTACGCCTTCATCCCAACACAATTGGGGTCGGCGATATGAACCAAAAAAGAAAATCATTCTGGTCTTCCACATGAATCCTTCTCCTCCAGTCATTTCTATTTAATGCCATGTCCCCGGTTCATATGCATGTAGGTCTACATCACATCATATTGCGACATGCGAGACCATTACTTTTGGATGATCTCAACCTTCTGTAAACAAAACGATGAATCACAACTTGCATATTTGGGTATTTAGGGGCAATCAACTAGATATTTAATAGCCACTTGATGCTGCTTAAAGGCAATGCCATAAGCATCTATGCGGTTCATATATATATATATATATATATATATATATATATATATATATATATAGTGTTATATGTTTCCACTAATGTCATCTCATTCAAAAAGCTTCTTTTTGTCTCTTGATTTTTTTGGGTTCCACTAATGTCACCTCATGCTAGCAGAATCCCCTTGAACTTTGTCAATGAAAAGATAACATTGTTTTTTGAAATAATAGTTGGAAAACTTTCACAGTTTTAGGAATGCTAACATTCTTGCCCACTTTGAATTATTTGGTTTTGTGATAAAACTGTAATTTAAGCTGATTGTAGTATGTGCTCAGAAGAATTATGAATTAGATAGCGTTCATCTTTCACAAGAAGCTAAAATTCTAAAAACAATTGTATGGCTCCACTTAAATTTTCAAAAGTTCAAGAATGACTTGCTTACTACAGTGTAATAGCATCTTGTTTTCATTAAACTGCGGATTGACGGCTCAGAATGTTTTGCACTATTGGGAATGTTTCCCCTTGAGGAACCTGTTGGGCCCCTTGAGGTGACAATTTCCCTTAAAAGATATTTTTAGGAAATCCTCTAAAATCCTTGCTGCGATTTTTTTGGTGTAGCAAAATATAAAGAGCAAGAGTAAGAGTTCTTTTTTATTTTTTTAATATGCAAGCTGGAGTTAAACAGAATCTTAGAAATTACATGAAAAATTTCAATTGAAACAAAAAAAAATCACCAAATGTATAAAAAGTTATTTTATCTATTGCTGTTGTTTCAACCAAACAACGTGATGTTTTGAAAACATCTACTATTTTGATAATATTGGGCTTCTTTTTATATATTAATCGTTTTTTAATATTTTGATCTATATATATATATATATATATATATATATATATATATATGTGTGTGTGTGTGTGTGTGTGTGTGTGTAATTGGAGCTCTGTCTATTTCACACCAGCAGTAATCACGACACTCAGCTGCCTCAATAGTAAGATAGGTTAGCCTCAAACCATAAACCATTAAAAAAGACAGAACTATTGGTCTTACCTTCAAACCATAAACCATTAAAAAAGACAGAATTATTAAAAACAAAGAAATTACGTCCAAAAGCACAGAGCTATGCATGTCTTGGAGCCCAATGACTGAAGAAGTAAAAAAAAAAAAGAAATAAATTTTGAACAGCACAAATGGAGCTTGTTTAACTTCAGCAAAAGCATAAAACACACACAAAATGCAACAAGAAAAAAATTAAATGGGCAACTCTTTAAACCCTCAATAAACAAAGAAATCCTTATTAAAAAAACAACTAAATTTGGAGTAAAAAAATAGAGGAACATCCCAACCTTGTTTGCCTCTTCTGTCGTAACTACACTGATGGGATATTAAGCCGATGACAAATATACTGGCCGGATATCTTTGCAAGAAAAATCCATAAATCCTACCCAGCTATGATTAGAAAGGGAAGATGAGATGAGAGACAAAAAAAAAAGGTACATCTTGAGGACAGGGCTGGTCAGGTGTGAGGCCCAAGACCTGATGGAGGGCGATGGGGTTGCTTAATGCACATTTTTTGTGCAATCATATTGCACCCTATCCGGACTCATAAGGCAGGGTGTCATTCTGCCCCGACCATCTAAGGTGTAATTTCCCCTTGTTAAAGTTGGATCTTGGTACCGGGTCTAGGTGGCCATTGGGTCTCACAACTGGAAAGCCAAGAGCCACTGAAAACGGTGAGCCCATTAAGTTAATTTATGTATTAGTAATGCTACCATGCTCCAGGAGCACCTACTCCCACCTACTAAAAATCATAATTGTAGGTTGCATCTTCTGAATCAAACCTTATGGATGTATTTAACATAGTTTATTTGATAGAAATCATGTTTTTTTGGATTTTTTAAGTTATGAAATTTTGGTACATTTTTGAAGATCTTAAAAAACCTACATCTATACTATAATCATGTGATCCAAAACTTGTTTTCACTAAATAATAGTTGTAGATTATATCTATAAGGTCTGATCAACAAAAGAAAGCTCAAAAGTATAGAAAATTTGAAGCTTCTATTAGTGGGAGTAGGTGATCCCGTAGCATTACTATTTATGTATATAACCTATTTTGCATGGTTGTGGATGGGGTTACATGATTAATGTGTCATTAATCTCTAATTAAGTTAGTGGTGAATTAATCCATTCCACTAATAGCTGTGTTTATATAAAGATCATGGCCATGACACATAAAAAGGTGAGCTAGAACTGAGCTCTAATAAAGGTTGTGAACATTGATGTATCAGTAAAACGAAACAATCCCAAATACTCGCAGTCCAGGATAGAGAAAGCTGATCAAACACAATTTAATCTCCCACATAGGATAATTAAAAAGAGATTTAAATTGAAATTTTATGCTTTATTCATCAAATATAGCAAAACTTTCAATCTGCAAGATTAATTACTCTGCAAAGTTACTTAGAATACAAAGTTCTACGGGTTTCTAAAGTGAATAATCATGGGAAAAAGCTGCTATTTCTCAATGGCCAACAATTCTTTTTTCTCTTTATCTAAAGAAGACAAAGTAAAAGTGCCTCTTGGATTCTCACACTAACAATTCACAGCTACTTTCCAACATCGATCAACTTGTTTAGCCAATCCACAAATTTCACCAACTCCTTGGTAAAAATCTTTAATGTGAAAATTGTGATGAAAAAAACTCATCGAAACTCTCATGTCATGCGTTATAGTGGATTTATTTACTCATGAACTTCAAAAATAAGTATGAACTAAAAAGCTTCCCTAACAATAATGAAAAATAAAGTTCAAATAAATTCTTTCCTGTAACTTGTTGAAGAGATATGAGCTTGCTAAATACTCACTTGAAAATTTGTGAGGAAACAAAAATTAAACCTGCTAAATGCTATTCTGAGATGGATGAAAAAGATATAAGGCTCACATCATCCAAACAATAGCTTTCCAAAGAGGACTGCTTGAGATTTAACATTTTTCATTTCTTGCTTGGATAATTTCAGTAATTAGGGCGCAGGTTAGTACCACAGGGGCAGGGGTGCCAAGCCAGGAATCTAAACTGGGGTAGGCACAAATGCACAGTAAAAAAATTAAAACCCTAAATTCTAACATCATGATTCATATATGTTAATTGAAAAAGAAATATAAAACCTCTAAAATTCTAACCAAAATCAAACATGCATTCATGGAATCATCTTTAATGTTGATTGGAAATATATATATAAATGTCTAATTAAATATTCATGGTATTTAAGAAACCAAATATAAAACTTAAATTCTAACAAAAATCAAAGATTTAGGGGTTTGATAAGTAATAACAAAAATCAAGCATTCATTAATGAAATCATGCTTAATGATATATAAAAAGAATAACACAAAAACACCCAAAAAATATAATTAAACATTTGCATCATTTGGAAAAATGCAAACCAATAAACAAAGTTCTAAAAAATCATGGATTTATGTTCATTGAAAAAAACACAAAGGGCACGTTCTAAAGTGAAAAATATAGGAAAAGTGATACAAAATAGAAAATTCTTACAAATTTTCCGACCCTTCTAAACCAAATAAAATTTCTCTAAATTTTTTTTTCTAAAAAGTACACTTTTTGATAAAATTTCTCTATGAGGAGAGGTGGAGGAATGTTTTCTATTAAGAGAAAATGGTGAGGACTAGTCTCTACCACCTATCTCACCACCACCACAAACACGCACCATTTCACCATCACCATCATCCATTTCACCACTACTAGCACCCACCATAACACACCTATAGGAAAATTGCTCTCGCCATGATGATTTTTCACTATCCATCGACACCATCCAACTCATCACTTCCACCCACCATCACCCACCTTCCAAAAAATGTCTTCAGAGAAGCTCCACCGCCACCACCATCCACTCACCATTACCCACCTCCTAAAAAACTGCCCTCCCCACCATCTATAACCACTACCCATCATCACCCACATCCTAGAAAACAGTATTAGAGAAGAGCCACCATCATCACCTCACGATAATTTTCTACCACCAATATCACCACCATCCATCTCACCACCACTACCACCACCCACTCTCACCTGCCTCCTAGAAAATTAGGAGCATAGAAGTTCCACCATCACTCCCTCATCCTCTCTCTCATTTTTTAAATAAATTTTATTTTATTTTTCTCATGCTACCCAAACAAGTGAAAAATTTTCATTTTAAAAAAATTATCATATCAAAACTTCTCATAGGCAAAATTTTATTTTTCTACGAGAGTTTTTCTTAATTCCAAAAGTGCTCTAATATTCTAAATCAAAACAAGCAGTCATTACACGTATAATGCTGATTAATAAACATACAAAAAACCTCAAATCTTTAATTAAATATTTATGATATTTAAAAATAAATTAAATAAAAAAACCCTATCATACATTATGTTAAAAAAAGCAATTAAAACCCTTAAAATCAAAACATTCATGTTATTATCATATAAATCCTAATAAAAAAACACAAAAAAAAAACTTAAACCCTTAATTAAACATTTATGTCATTTTAAAAAGTCCAAATAAATACCTATAAAAAATCATAAATTTATGTTAACCGATAAAAAACCTATTTGTCTAACCAAAATCAAAGGAGAGAAATAAAGAGAGAGCAGAAAATGATCAACATTACTTAAAAATGAAACTCAACAAAGTGTTGAGTCCCACTAGCACAACCACACCATCAACATGAGAGCACCATTAACAAAAAAACAAAAAAACCCGAACACAAACATAAAACTCATCAAGGACCCAAAAAACTTGAGGTGTTGATAATTAGGACTTGTATGAAATAAAATATGATGGGGTGTTTCACTACAACAAACCAGCGGATTAGCGATGACCTAAATCCGTCGCTAATCCGACGCTAATATGTCACTAACCTGTTTAGAGACGGATTAGCATCGGATTAGCGACATATATTTTCTATCGTGAATTTTTTGACGCTAATAAGCGACGACATATATATGTCGCCAATTCCGTCGCTAAGTAGCGGCAGACTATATCTGTCGCCCGTTCCGTCGCTAAATTTTGACGGAATAACGAATGACAAAATCCATCGCAAGTTCGTCTTCACTAAACGGCAGCTTCAGTTTGGCGACGGATTTATCATCGTCGCTACTCTCTCGTTGAATTCAACGCCCATACTAATTAGCGACAGATATATCCGTTGCTAATCCGTTGCAAAAAAAAGAAAAAAAGGTTAAAAAAATATTTGAAAATTAAATATCGAGAAAAAATTTCTCGTGATACAATTTATATCTCCTGTACAATTTATATTTCCTGTGAATAAAAACAAAGTACACATCAAAATACATATAAAAGGAAACTAAAACAATTAATCGATCCACTTTAAAATTCGCAAGTTCTAATTATTTATAATTCAACATTTACATTTTTGAAACAAAAAGAAGGTAGAACAAATTCAACACATAAATCTAATCATCACCAAGATTTTGTGCGTCCTCTTGTTCAGTGTCTCTATCTGTCCCTTCAACTCCACTACGCTGATTATCACCATCAACTTACATGAGAAAAGAAATGTCAGTATTGATAAACAAAATATGCTGAAATATAGCCTACTCTATATGTGATTCTATCATGCACACATGTGTTCTAAGGCAGTAAAAAAACTTTATACATGATTCTATAATGCTCATATGTGTTATAAAATAGTAAAAAAACTTCATATGTGATTCTATCATGCTCATATGTGTTCTAAGGTAATAAAAAAACTATATATGTGATTCTACCATGCTCATATGTGCACTAAGACAGTCAAAAAGCTGCATATGTGATTCTACCATGCTCATATGTATTCTAAGGCAAGCAAAAAACTATATATGTGATTTTATCATGCTCATGTGTACTCTAAGGCAGTAAAAAAACTTTATATGTGATTCTACTATGCTCATATGTGCTTTAAGGCAGTAAAAAAACTATATATGTGATTCTACCATGCTCATATGTGTTCTAAGGTAGGCCAAAAACTTTATATGTGATTTTATCATGCTCATATGTACTCTAAGGCAGTAAAAAAAACTGTATATGTGATTCTACTATGCTCATATATGCTCTAAGGTAGTAAAAAAAATGTATATGTGATTCTACTATGCTCATATGTGTTCTAAGGCAGGCAAAAAACTGTATATGTGATTTTATCATGCTCATATATACTTTAAGGCAATAAAAAAACTGTATATGTGATTCTACTATGCTCATATGTGCTCTAAGGCAGTGAAAAAATTGTATATGTGATTCTATCATACTTATATGTGTTTTAAGGTAGTAAAAAAACTTTATATGTGAGTCCATCATGCTCATATGTGCTCTAAGGTAGTAAAAAAACTGTATATGTGATTCTATCATGCTAATATGTGTTCTAAGGCGGTAAAATAACTTTATACATGATTTTATCATGCTCATATTTGTTATAAAGTAGTAAAAAAACTTTACATGTGGTTTTATCATGCTCATATGTGCTCTAAGACAGTAAAAAAACTGTATATGTGATTCTATCATGCTTATATGTGCTCTAAGGTAGTAAAAAAACTTTATATGTGATTCTATCATGCTCATATGTGCTCTAAGGCAGTAAAAAAACTATATATGTGATTCTACTATGCTCATATGTGCTCTAAGGCAGTAAAAAAATTGTATATGTGATTCTACCATGCTCATATGTGTTCTAAGACAGGCAAAAAACTGTATATGTGATTTTATCATGCTCATATGTACTTTAAGGCAGTAAAAAAACTATATATGTGATTCTACTATGCTCATACATGCTCTAAGGCAGTAAAAAAACTGTATATGTGATTCTATCATGCTTATATGTGTTATAAGGTAGTAAAAAAACAATCAGTTCATATGAAAAGTATCACAATCGTCTTAAAATCTCTATGCCAAACAACCTTGTAGGTGGACCTTCCATTTCAGTTGTGCCTGCTCGAAACACATTCCTTTATCGTCAGAACAGATGGTCGCTGGGTAGAAATTGACGATGGCAATGAAACCAGAACATCTTTTCATGCGTCAAGTATCTAAAGAATTTTGTATCCTCCATGCAGTACGAACATGCCAACCTCCCATGTGTGCTCCAATCAAATAACATACCATATGCAGGGAAGTCACTAATTTTTCATAGAACAATAGCCTTCATATTGAAATTTTGATTTTTGTGGGCATCGTACGTGAGAATACTATCATCCTTTAATATTTTTAGTTCATCAATCAATAGCCTTAAATATACACCAAGATTTTGGCCCAAAGAGGTCGGACTAGGGATCAATAGAGACAAGAAAAGATTTTGACGCTTCATACACATGCTTGAAGGAAGGTTGTATGAGGTGACAAATACTGGCCAACACGAGTATGAAGTTGATCTACCCCCAAATGGATTAAATCCATCTGTACATACACCTAGCCTAACATTTCTCATATCCATTGTGAAGGTCTAATAAGTACGATAAAAGTGCTTCCAAGATTCCACATCAAGAGGATGCGTGATCTTGTTTTCATCATGTCGAACTTTATTTGCATGTCATCTCATGTGTTTAGCTATCCTTGAAGACATATACAATCGTTGCAATCTAGGGGTGAGAGACAAGTATCAGAGCGACTTGTATGCCACGTCTTTTAACCTCGTGCTACCATTGCCTCCTGTCTTTGGCTTGAACCGAGAATGCTCACATGATAAACATGTTCTGTTATTTTCTTGATCTTTAAAATACAACATGCAGTGGTTTGGACAACTATCTATCTTTTGATACCCTATACCTAAAACATTGACCATAACCTTCGCACGATAGAAATTTTATGTCTATTTCTTATCTTTGAGCAACATACTCTTCAAAATATATCAGAGATGGTCAAAACATGATTGACTCAAATTATACTCAGACTTCAAATTCATTAGTTGAAGAACTGCAGACAAAATAGCGTGACTCTCGCAACCATTCCAAAGTGGCTAATCCGCATCTCTAAGTAAATCATAAAATCTACTAGCTGCATTGTTTACTGCTTCTTCCTCTATCCCAGTTGATACATCACTAGGACTCATAGAAGAACCCAATTCTGGTCCTGCGACATCAAATATCAAATCTACATATGAATTATCGTGCACCACATCCACCCGTGTATCAAAATTCTTCACCATAAAGCGTCTAATTCTGATAATCACTCACAAAACCCTTCATCTATAGGTGATGTCTAATGTCATGAGGTTCTACTAATCGATTATTCTTACACATTGTGCAGGAGCACCAGATTCAACCTATGGGATCCATTGTACTGATACTTGCCAATGAAAATTCAATAAAACTATCAACACCATCGATATATTCAAGCGATACCTCATTGTAAACTATTGTACGGTACATCCATTCATGGTTTGTAGCCATTTTGTCCTATGATATTACGGATATTATCTTAACCAGTTAAAAGAGAATCATGAGAATGCTATGATGAAAAAAATATCTAATTTATCATATATTAATGGTGGACATAATGATTTGATATATATATCACACACACACACACACACACACACACACACATATATATATATATATGATGTCATTCCATCACAAGAACTATGATGCATGCATTGATAACTTAATATTTTCATGTGCAAAACCATTCATTTGAAGCATGTTTAAATCATTGATAACTTATCATTCATTTTCATGTGCAAACCCATTCATAGCACGATACATTTATTCGAAGCATGTTTTCATGATACAATTGCATATGAAAGGCATAATCAAATTGAAAATAACTTCATGCAAGCATAAATACAGTCACATCAAACATTGCAATACATTCAAATCATTCATATCAAAACAATGTCAAACATGTACCTGCAACAAACACACTCTAATATCCCACTAACTACTATCATGACTAGCATGGAATTCGAACTCAAAAAATAAGAACACTTCTATTTTCATACATTAAAATCATGCTCAACATGATCTCCAAACTCCATCAAAGCAGTCCTAGATATCCACAACTGAGTGTGTGGACAGAAAATTGTTGCATCCAAGAAATTAAATAATCTGTGATGCACTTGCATCACTTACTCACCACGGGTATTTACCCGATTTGCATGCTACCTTTGCATTTTTTTTCTTATTTCTTTTTGCATTGCATTTTTAGCCGCATGCGATGCTTAGCACTAAGCATCGTGCAATTAGCTCAACTACGCACCTGTAAAGTATATTTATATACGACAGAGGTAGCAACTCATCAAGAGGCGGCAGGGGCTCCGCCATCGCCTGGCAAAGAGAGACGATATACCTGTAGACTCACCAACGAAGGGGATCCGGTCGCGGGTTGACTGCAGAGCGAGGCAGAGGTTGGGGTTACATCGAGCGAGCAAGGTGATAAAGGGCGAGAGAAAGGGCGAGGGTGAGAGAGGGACAGAGGCATCGACCCCTACCGAAAATAAAAAAGGGGCAGAGGCATCGACCCTTGCCAAAAATAAAAGAGGGGCTGAGGCATCGGCCTCTGCCAAGAATAAAAAGAGGGGCAGAGGCATCGACCCCTGCAGAGGCCGATGGCCTCTGTCGGACCAAGAAGAAAAAAAAAGGGGTAAGGGGGGGGGGGGGGTGGGGGGTGGGTTCCCGACCCCTTCCGCCTGCCCGCTGAGTGACAGAGGGCAGAGAGAGAGAGAGAGAGAGAGAGAGAGAGAGAGAGAGAGAGAGAGAGAGAGAAGGGAAGGGAGGAGACGTACATGGGGAAGGAGGTTGTCGGCGTCGACAAACGAGCAAGAGAGAAGGAGAGAGGAGAAATGTGGTGCCAGTGTCGGCAAACAAACAAGGTTGTGACGGCGAAGCTGTCAGAGAGGGAGGCGATTGCCGGAAGGAGGAGAAGGGAGGGCGAGCAACAGAGCGAGAGGAAGTTTTCGGTGTGTGATGAATGAAACTGAAAGGGAAAAGAAAGGGGGATCACATTAGGGTTTTATAGGAAATTTAGCGATGGAAAAATCTGTCGTAAACGCCATCACCGATTTGCAACGGAGTAGCGACGAAAAAATGGTGTTGCTCATCAATCGTGAAGTTGCGCCGGAGTGTGAGGCAGAATTTTTCCATTGTTAATTCATCACAAATTTGCGACAATGTTTGCGACAGATTTTTTCTGTTGTTAATTCTGCAACTAATTTTAATTTTAGGGACGAATAGTTTTCTCTCGCTAATCTGTCACAACTTTGCGATGGATTGTTTTCATCACAAATTTCAGTTGCTAAATAATGTTTTTCTTGTAGTGAAATGTACGTTCTATGAATAGCAAATGCTAAGGCCAGAAAAAAGGTCAAACAGAGAAACATTGAATATTATATTAGATAAGAAAGATTAAACCATATTAAAAGGATATAAAATTATTTTTGCACATTCAAATGATTTTTCATATAAACCCAATCACCTTTACCCAGAGAGTAACATGCTCCTATTGGATGGGATTCAACATCACTATGAACAAGAGCCAATACCCAGTGCAACCAGAGTTTTCATATCACAGGCACAAACTCACAAAGCAATGTCATCCAATGTTGGAATGTCATTGCATTGTGATGAAGGCCCCATCCAGAGAGAAGCATATATAGTGCACAACCATGATGATGATGCCATTCAACATGGTGAAAATGATATAGGGAACTTTAAAGTGTTTTCTAACTATTCCTAATCTCATCTTCTCTGACCTTCACCTCAAGTATTTAACAACACATAATAAGAAGCAAAAAAGAGTAATAGCACATAATTGGTAACCATCTTACATCTTACAGTTTGGGCCTTTTGCTATGCTGTCAATCCTTTGGTCAACTACAATCTTACAGTTCTGCTATCATGTTACACACAACAAGAACCAGATGGCTACATAACTTGTTACCATTGGAACTCATGATTGGATCCCTTCCATTAAGGCAAAAGCATTAGACAACATAGCTTCAAATACAACTAGAACAATAAGACTCATTAAAATAAAATTCCTTCTGGTTTATCAATGTGCAGATAACATTAAAAGGTTGTGACATGCATTGATTTCCATCAGAGCAGATAGTCTATCTTTAGCATTGTCTAATAAGTTGGAATAGATATATTTCTAAAATAGCAATTTCTCATGGCAAATGTAAGAAACTGCTTCATGAAGAACAAGAAAAAAAAGTAAAACAAAAAGGTTAATAGCTTATCAAAATGTACAAACCTGATGAACTCGTACAAGATCAAGATGTACTTCAGATATTATTGCAGTTTTGAGCAATCCACCACCAGCTGGCATGGAAGGATGCAACTTGATAAATTTCTTCACTAGTCTGTCAATCAGTCTATATATGTTTCTTCCTGTTGACACCCTGTCAACAAAAAAGGGACCCGTCCCATAAATCCACCATGGGGGAGCCAAAGACACTATCTACTAACTTTACTACTTGACCATACTGAGCTCACCAGTGATCTTCATCAGAGATCGTGACTGCTCAAAATTCACAAATCCTTGTTGATACCATGCAAATGGAACAAAACAAAGAGAAGAACACTAATTTTAGGCTCCAATTCTTCCGCAACGTCTCTGTTGGTTGTAGAGTTGGGATACCCCACATTACGTAAAGGTTGATAAGTGTATCCTCCAACCTGGCGATATAAATTTATAAATTTATAAATGTTAATATATATATATATATATATATATATATATATGCGTATCCTAAGGGCATTTTAATCTTTTCACACATATACAATTTCTACATGTGTTTTTCTTTTTTCTGTTTTTCTATTTTTATTTTCTTATTCTTGTAATTATTCTATTTTCGTATCCTCAAGGGCTTATTGGGAACTCCCCCAAAAGAGTCATTGGACTCCACCCAACGGCTACATTTCTAGCAGTTGGGTAGATCCCAATGAACTCCTTTGAGCCTTCACAATGTATATAAATATGGGGTTAGGCCCCATTCTTATATCACTTCTTAAAGAATTATTCCTCAATAATATTCATTATTTTATGAGTGTTCTTAGCCCTTAGTGGCTTATTCTTGTATTTTCATGTGTTGACCCATAAAAGGTCTTCTTTTTTTAAGTGTTTTTTTGCCTATAAGTAGCACACCAAAGCATTTACTTCAGCTCGTGACATGGTATCAGAGCTTATCGACTTCTTAGTGTTATTCAACTTTTTTTCAACTTTTTTTCAAGCGTATTTTGAGGTGTCATGAAAATCAGGCTTTGTCTCGAGAAACATGCCAACCAACCTTCTTGAAGATTGGTCTTCTTATGAATGCATAGAGACTTTAGAGCTTCAAAAATAGGTGAAAGTTTGCTCAAGTATTTATTTCTCTTTCTTCTCTCTTGATTTGTATTCCTTAGTTCTATAGCCGAAAAAGTAGTGATGGTAGTTTCAATCAAATTTGATAAAAAAAACTACAATTTATGAGCTATCTCAATCAAAAGAATCTTTATTGGTAAAGGATTATGGAAGTATGTTGATGGTTTCACAATAGAACTACAACTCATTCTCACAAAAATCATTAAAAAAATGATGAAACCATTAAAGAGGAGGTTTTTAAAAGAGACGAAAAAGAAAAAACTCTTATAGGATATATGAAAACTATGAAGGAATGTGAAATTGCCCGTGCCTATGTACTTTTCTTATGTATGGGAAGTATGAATGAAAATACATGTGAAACTATTTTGGAGTTTGAGAGAGCCAATGAAGCATAACTTTTTATTAAACAAACATAAACCAAAACGAAGATTTTCATTTGCAGACCACTTTTTGCTGTTATATCTAAAAGAGATCTGTACATTTTGAAAAGACATTTTCGGTCCAACTTTTGACTGAAACCACCAAATACAGGCCTGAAGTTAATTTCCTGGTTAAGATCCATGTCAAAATGTCATTTTTAACTTTGGCTCGAGAATGTGTGTTTCTCCAATAGTTTTTGTTTTTAATAGTCCAAGGGAAAACCCCCATCACTGACTGAACAGTGGCCGACCTCTGGTTGTTAAAAACCTTGAGGTCCCTCCTGCCTACCAAGGAGTACACAACCTAGACCTTGAGACAAGGGACACCACTATGGGTTTTGAACTTGTGAAGTCCCGTCAACATGGTGACACTCAAAAGTCGCCTCTACCAGATGAACAGAGCCCTTGTGAGCACGTTTGGCACTTTCGCCTATTTTATTATGCAATAGGGAAGTCAGCAATCTTATCACACAAGGAAATCCACCTGACTTCCCTGTTCGACAATTTGAGTGAAAAGTTGGGTCCTGAAATGTCTTTTCAGAAAACATGGTCCTCTTTTCAGCCTAAATGTCGGATTTTAAACTAAATTTTCCTAAACCAAGATTCAAAAAGGTTGTTGAAGGGAGTAATCACTATCTAATAAACCATATATATATATTTTTGTCATCATACCTATTTTTTCCTAGGTTGTGGTTCCATTTCCATAATTTCCTAGGATTTTAGGGTTCCGAACACCATTAGGGTGTTATTTAGGGTCACATCCCATGTCTTTCTCCGTGAGTTCGCTATCAGAGTGAGGGTGGCCGGGTTTCTTAATTTGACATGTTGTATGTCATCAATCTCCTGTTTGTAGACAAGGTTCACGAAGAATCTCTGCGTGACTTCGAGGGTGACCTCATCTTTGACGAAGATGTGGGAGAAACATGGTTGTTTCAACCTCTACCATTTTTGCTAAAGAGTCTCACGATAAACCCATCCATGAATTTCATGGTGAGTCGGTCTTCAATGAGTTCGAAGATGGTGAGGACCATGGAGAAGCCTTGCATGTCAAGTCTCTCTTGAGCGATGTGACACCCTTCACTCTTGAATTTGATTTGAGTATGTAGAACAACTTGAAGGTATTTTTACCCAATTTTTTTTTGTCTCACCATATTAGGGTTAATCCAGGGGATGAATGGAGCATTGCAAACTAAAACTGAGGATAATTCATATACAAGTTTTGAAATGTTGTTTTTTAGATTGTACATGTTTTGCTTCCTTCAATACACTTCCTAGTTTTGAAATAGAAGTTGAGTTGTCATGCAGTGTTCTTAGCGAGAAGTCATTTCTCATATTCGACAGGTTAGTTAAAAAACTTTTACCAGATGATCCAATTTTTTTTTAAGATCTTGATAGCCTTATCATAATGTCAAATCATTAAATATTCTCTTTTTGCTAAAATCTCCAGTAAAAGGATTTTTTCGTGAACTCCAATTTTTTTTTGAAATTCTAGAAATACGGATTTTGTAAAGGTTCATCAAAGTGGAGAACTTGATAAATTTGTATTATTTTAAAAAAGTGCATGAACATTATTATTTTGTTTCTCTTAAATTTATAAAATTAGTTAAATACAAAATATTTATGATTAAATATTTTTATAGGTACTATAGTAATGCAACTAGCAAGACCCAGGCTCCAAGGACAAAACCTTTTGACTTGAGGTCATCACTTACTCAGAATTAATTATTCTCGAGGGCTGGCTCCAAGCTGAAGTCCTAACTCATGTAGACTTTACTTTAAATGATGGATGGCATATTAAATACCAAAACAAACTCCAAAATAGGTTATGTTATGTTTTAACCTCCACCTATTTAAACGATGGGCGAAGCCAAATTAAATAATGAGTTGGCTCTGGCTCAGGTTGACTTGATATTACTTACACCTGGCTCTTCTAATCTAGTTATTTAGACCACATTTGATACTGGAAAACAACCATTATGTGAATAATTTCTTATGTTCAGACAAGTTTTTTAGAAGAATATAAAAATAAAGGGCCCACACTACACCAAAACATTGCCATGGAAAAAATCAAGTTTTTTTACTGAAATGATTCAGTTGAATCAAAAGCATTGCCACTGAGGACTGATTCATTACTTAATGCTACATATGGTATACAATTTTCACAGGATTGTGAGAGTGTCCATTTTTTATAACTAGATTGTGAGAAGCTTAGCAATGTTAACTATGGTGACATCTAGTCAGTGTTAGAAAGACAAACCACCCGGTTGGTATCTGTATACACCCAATTTTTTTACAATGCCAAGGTGCTAATGTTTTAAAAAATATATTTTCAGTTTCTCAAGCAAAAATCACAAAAACCTAGTCATTTTCTACCTTAGTTTAGGAAAAACCACAAAAGTTAAGCATAATTCTTAGAATTTTAGAAAAATCCCACCAAAAATATCAAAATTACCCAAAAATGAAACAAAATCTCCAATTTTTTTTGTAGATGACAAATAGTCTTTGCCATTTGTTGTGGGATAATAGAGTATTTGTTGTATGCAATTGGGGATGACAAAAGACTTTGTCATCAGTGATTCAAGACGAAAAAGTCTTTGCCATCTGTTGTGAGATGACAAAGAGTTTATGTCATCTGCTATTGGGGACGACAAAAGTCATTGTCATTTGTTGTAAGACGATAAATAGTCTTTGTCGTCTGCTATTAGGGACAACAAAATACTTTACCGTCCATTGTGGGAAGACAAAAGAGTCATTGTCGTCTGCTATTAGGGACGACAAAAGTCTTTGCCATCTGTTGTGGGATGACAGAGTCTTTGTCGTCTAGTATTGAAGAGTGCAATGTATTCTATTGGGGACTACAAAAGTCTTGGTTGTCTAATATGGGACAACAAAGAGGTTTTGTGTCTGCTACCTCGAATGTCGAGATAGGCTGAAGGTCTTATCTCTATCCTTATCCCAACCTACTGCAATGTGTTTTGTGCAAAAATCATTTTCATAGAAAACTTCTAGAAAACCTATCTTCATCTTAGGGACATACCTCATCCCATGTTCGTTAAATCTGATCGATTTCTAGTCTCTTAACCCTTAAGCGGAGTAACATCAACTAGTAGAATGTACCATTGTCATCCTCACCTAAACAAAGTGTGTTATGCAGACTGTTTAACTAAGGAGTTGGATGTTGTGCAGCAACCAGATTCAGATCTTTAAGACCAAGATCTAAGGTCCAAAACCCATAACCTATTCATAAAACCTATAAGGGATGCACCCTAGGACCTGACCTATCTAAGAGACTCATACTTAAGTGTTGACCCTAGAGAAAAGTAATTTCATAACCCCGTCCTCACTATGTCTTTTTATCACCACAATCCTAGACCCCTATGCGAAGGTGCTGCCAAATGCATTCCTCACACCATCACATCTATGCATAGGTGTTGTCAGGTGGTGGGGAGGTGATTCTTAGACCACCATGCATACCCTAGAAAGGGGTTCTGCTAGAGAAAGCATGCAATTTGGAGCCAGAACGACTAATGGACCCTGAGTTTGAAAATTGTAATATTTGGATACATTCGCTTATTTATGATTTACTCATGGTTTAATATTCATTTTTTATTATTTATTGTGAAAGTACTTATACACTCTCTTTATCTAAATTTCATGTTATGCCATTTTGTTGAGAGTTTGGACTATGAATCTAGATTCTCCTAATAGTGGATTTTGAACTATAAAGGTCGAACATGCCTCTGCTTCACCTTCTCATGGAAAATAATGACCTAGTCTTGAAACAAGCATCTCACATATTCTAAATTGATTTTAAAAATGAATTTTGCAAAATCAAGATAAGTGCACTTGATTTGTCACAATTTTTTTTGTAATAGTATCCCTATGGTTTGCAACTATAAATTGCTTATGTTCTATCTGCTTTGTTTAATAAACCAGTAAGGGGATTTTATTAATGCAAGTTGTTTTGAGGACTCCACATATGTGATCTACATCATTTATTTAGTGAAGATTGATACTAAATTCTTAAAATCCAGTTTGTGTGTAGGATTTTTTGGCAAATAAAAAATCAAGGTTAACAAAACACAAAATTTTATAATTTAAAAAATCATATTTTTTATTGAAAAATACTATCCAAGGGTTAGTAGACTATGTTGAATCCATATAGGGTCAGCTTTGATCAAAACAATTTGCAACATAAGATTTAAGAGGGTAATGAATATGGGGGGTGAGTGGAACAGAACTGTCCTGTCTTCTGTACACCCAACATAGGTGAGCACTTAAATAATAAAAAAAAATTGCAATGGTTTATTGTTTCAAACCAAAAACCGAGTAATGATTTATACATAGGTGGTATATTGAGCTTAATTTATCAAAATATGTTGCACCTTCTGAAAATTTTGGATTTGTGATGGAAGCACCAAAGATGGAATTGAAATCGGGCCCAACAGGTAGGACCGAAGTGCAAAAAACAATTCTTCAATAGGAGTCATGTGAACTCAAGCAAATCAAACTTGTTGGATCTAGGCCAGAGCCTATGTTATAGGCCTTGTGGTCTGCACCCTTGTAGGTACAATGGGTAGGAGTTTGGGGGATTCTCAAGGTTATGGGAGGCAAGGCCTTGTAGGTTTAGGTCAAATCGGGTAAGTTCATATTTGGTTCGGTGAGAGGTTTGGGTATGTCTATAGGGATAGAACTTGGTCTATAAATTCTTAGTTGGCCTTGGGATACGTGTAGAGGTCTGATACACATTCTATAGATTTGGGATTGAAGGCTTCGATGAGGGTTGAAAAGGTCGAACAATCAATTTCACACAATTTTCCTAATCAATAAAGCCATGTTGGGGAGTTCAAATCTAAGGGTTGTCATTGGAGTTCAACAAAGCTTCTCGTGGATAGGTGATAGTGTCTAGGACATGAGGTAAGGTCTGGACAAGGGCTTATCTGTTGGAGAGGCCGTTTGATAGTCCAAAGATGTTAGACGCGTTCAACGGGTAGGTTAGATTTTTGACAGGGAGCAATTTCAGTCTTTTGGTTCTGGGAAATGGGTAAAGGCTTAACTAAGGCTAGGATCAGGGGTTAGAGATCACTTACAAGTTCACATCTGGTTGAGAAAGTATCCCACACATTCTGAAGTGTTGGTGTTTGATTCATAATGAAGAAACATCCGTCAGATTATTGGAAAAATAAGACTGCACATGTCGGGAGCCAAAAGAGCCTGGGCTCTTTGGAAGTGATGTCCGACCAGCCTATGAAGGCTTGAGCCATGCATAAACTAGCGGATGAAAAGGAAGAGAGGAACCAACATAACCACAACTGAAGATCTTTTTTACAAAGACCTTTGAACATGACAAGATAGGGATGTCTAGATAGCATGGCATCTAGGGAGAGAAAGAGAGACACGTAGATGGAGGGGCATCTGAACAGAGAGATGGAGAGAGAAAATCAACTTCAATTCATAATGCCATAATCATAATAGGGGACTCTAAACTTCTATTTATAGTGTTTGGCCTGAATTAGGATCAAACTCCAATCTAAACAGTAAATCTAATCCATTTACCCCATATACCTTTTAACTACCAAAACACTAATTAGAAATTAGAAAACCTACCTAAAAACAACAATAGTAAAATGGTAATAATATTCTAGTTATACCAACTCTAACAAAATGAAAAGTGAGAGAGAAGGGGGGCCTAGCTCCCTAATTAGGAAAGTAGGGGATGTCCCACCCTTTTTTTTCTTTTCTCCTTCACAAGGGGTACCCCTCTCGTAAGCCCCACCTTGTTGACTTGGTGATTTTTCTTTCTTTCCTTTGTCTACTTCTTCCTTTATGTGTCAAGTGCCATTTTAAATAAGATTTTTTTTTTGCTTATAGGGATCTCTTCTTAGTTATATGACCTATATCTTCCTTCTTTGCTTGAATATGAAGAGGACACTGTCTTTTGACTTTTCAACTAGGAGAAAGCCATGTCATCATCCACATCATTTTGTTGGACCCTACTTTGACTTGAAAAACCTCTTTTAATAAGATAAGGTGACTTTTAGATCATGGAGCATAGATTGAACATTTTCTATGGATTTTGGGTCGTAACAAAAAAAAATAGGAAAAGAATTTCATTAAGATATAAACACACATAGAAAACAAAAAACTCCTTGCAAATTCAACAACAAAATTAAACCAGTTATTTGTTTTTTAAAAAAAGGGAACAAGCACAAAAGCTTCCTTTTTAGAATTTAAATTCCTTGTTTTTTTGGCAAGGAATTGATCTTTATTCACAAAGCAGATAAAATAAAAATGGGTTCTGTGAACTTCTGATCTGAGGCGGATCCGTACAACATCTCTTTGAGCTCCCGTTCAAAGATCTTCATAGCCGGAGCTGGCAAGCAAACAGGGATCACTATCCCTTCTTCCCCTTCCTTATTCTTGGAGTTGATGCAGAAGCTAACCAAGTCAGGGATGGGAACTTCACAACCCGGGTCTGGACCGCCGTACACCGGCATTCCCCAGCCGAGGTCCAGCTCGCTGAACCCGGCATGCCTAATGTCCGAGACCACGAAGGTGCGGACCACCGTGATGTTAGGTCGGCCCTTGAGCACCATGAGGTCCGCCACCGACCTCATATACTCGTCTGTCACCTCCTCCTTGGCATTCTTCACGAGCTCCACCGCATAACCTAGTGGGTTCGCGCAGAGCTTCGCTGCTGTCGATACGGCCGCCGGGAACGCGAAGGCATTGCCGTAGTACCCCTGTGGCAGCGGCGGCATGTATCGGGACCGCGCGTTGAAGAGGCACAACAGACGAACCTCCTCCTCCGGGTCGGGGCGGAGGGCGGCGGTGCGGCACCGCCACAGGCAGGCGGTGAGGAGCTCGAAGGAGGTGGTTCTTCTGCGGAGGTGGTGGGGGAGCTGCCGCCTGATGGCATCCACCTCCCACGGGCCGAAGAAGAAGGACTTGTGCACTATGTCGTCGAGAGGCATCAGCGTGTTCTTCGTGTTTGGGACTTCGTCGTACTCGCGGTGCACCCGTGTCACCACCGGCGGGTTTCGGGCATTCAGGAGGTGGCGCTCCCAGACGGGCGCCACTGCGGGCTCTGCCGCACCCTTCGCCATGTCGCAGACAGCGTTCAGGAACTGGACCAGGCCCGGAGCATCGCTCATGGTGTGGTTCAGCCGAACCGCCCAGATGAATCCCCCACACCTTAGTCGCGTCACCTGCACCAACATCGTCCATGCAAATTATTACTCCTGAACAATAGGGCGTCAACCGAGAGAGAGAACGCTTAACTTTAGAGTCCTAGTATGATCACAATAAAAGAAAAAAACTGTTACCTGAAACAGCAACAGGGGGCAGTTGGTGACGTCTCCAGAGCCGGGAACTTCATATAGAAGCTTATCCCAGCAGGGGAAGGGTGGCTGCAGAGCATCCCCCAACTCTTGGAGAGTGACGTCTGCGTCGGCCTCGACGAAGAGCACGCCTTCGCCGGTACACTCGACCATCAGTTTCCGGCCGGAGACCTCTCTCAGCCTTCCGGCGAACGGGTAGTAAAACACCAGCGCCTTGGCCAGTGCATCCTTTATGACGGCGGCCGGATCCCTGCCTTCCATGGCGGGGTTCCGGCGGTAGAAGAGGATCCCGGGAATCTGAAACCTTAATGTCTCTTGGTCGTCGATGTCCGACAGCGGTTTGAATTCGTAGGGAGTGAGTTTGGCCGGAGGGACCAGGATGGGGGTGCCGATTTTGACGGAGAATTTCAGGGAGGTGTCCATTGGTGGTCGCTGGACGAGTGGCTGCCGGAAAGGTTGACGCAGACTTCCGGCAACTAAGAAGATGAAGAAGAAGGGATCGAGAGGAAATGGGAGCTGAGTTGTGGGGGAACGGTGGTGATGGAGAAGGGAATTTATAGACAGGTCGGTTGGTTCGCGGAAGTGGGCCACAGCTTTTGATTTTTTAAAATTTATTTGTTTTTTATTGAAAAATTCAAGGTTTTGTATTCTTTGAATTTGAAAAACTCCTAAAAGGTGATGACCGAAGCAGGTTATACGTGCAGGCCCGGAAGACGGCCGTTAGTTTGGGTCCCAATGAAAGCCACTTATGTAAGCAAATGCTACTCGTATTCTCGTACCCTTTTCTTCATTGGTGCCATAAAAATGCCGATTCTACAAAAAGATTTGTTGCAAAGACTTAAGTACCCCGACGATGGTTATTCAAGACTTAGTCTCTGCACTGCAGGATTATCCGAGAAAGAAATCCCCCTGAAGGAGGCCATGAACATCAACCCTTTTTCTCTAGCTCTCTCCCTTCTCATTCTGCCTTTGTGCACATTCAGCAGACGATCCTACACTACTCCATCAAGCACCGACTGACCTGCACACTAACTGTAAGATGGTTCAACTAGATGAGTTGTGGAGCCTGATTCAGAGTTTTTGCCCTTACAGTAGGGGGGTCCGAGGGCTACCCCCGACGCGGGTCTCCCTTATAGCTAAAATTTTTTTGGGGCCTTGTATAAATTCTTTCTTTTTTTTCTCTCTTGTAACTGTCAAAAAAGAGCAATAAAGTATTTTGTTTGATCGTGGCGCTCATATGTTTCCTTCGGTTGTTTCTTGCTCGAGGTTTTCGTAACACCCTTTCCTACGATTTTTTGTTTTGTTTTTTTTTTTCGCTACTCGATTTTCGTAAATTGCTACTTGATTTAACAATTTTTTGTTTTTTTCGCTATGCGATTTTCGTAAATTGCTACTCGATTTAGTGATTTATGAAAATCGCATAGCGATTTGCCATTTATTTTCGCTACGCAATTTTTGTAAATCGCTACTCGATATAGCGATTTGCCATTGATTTGGCAGGGATGTGGGTCTTGTCGGAGAGCACAGCGTTGGAGGTCGAGATGAGGACCTCGTAGTGCCAGAATCCGATGAATACCCGCCAAGACTTGAAGGTGTGAACGCCCGTGTTGACCAACGTCAGGGTGGCCTAGAAGGCATAGCCCTGATCGGAAGTATTGTCGATGTAGGGGTACACGGATTGTACTTTGAAAGACTCTGTTATAGGTGTATTGGAGGAAGATTCCATTGTAGGTATCCCTCGAAGGAGGCAGAGGGGCCGCAGTCGGTTGCCCGTTGGATGCGGGTAGCATTCCGACCACTGTTAGTAGAAAGAGGACGATGATCACCATCAGATCACCGGCTCTTTGCCTCCCTTAATACAGTGTTTAACGGAGAAAGAAGATGACGACGAAAAGTTCATACAGAAAAGAAAGAGAGAGTATTTTAGGTTCGTTTCGCTGTTTTGACTTTGAAGTGTTAACATCATCCTCGACTTTCTGGATGGAGAATATTTTTATCCTTTTTTCGAACTGTCGTTTCCCTTTTTTTGAATGAAAGACATCTTTATCATTTTCTTGAACCATTGTTTCATGGCAAGAATAACAAGAAAGGGTACTTAAGTCTTTGCAACCGCACCCGACTCCTGATGCTGACAAATATGAGGATACGAGCTCCATGTGCTTACATATGTGACACCCATTGAGACCCCCTCGAACACTAGATGTAGCTAATGGCCGTCTTCGGGGGAAAACACACACCACCCTCTCATCATTGACCCCAACGAAATGACTTGGTCGTAGGTCATGCAAGTACTTGGTGTTTCACTGTTAGAGCAAACTTATCTTCCATACTACAGTTCCATAGAATTGGGCAAAACATATTTTCCATCATATAATTCCACAGAAATTTTAGTAACTGATCACCTTTAACATATTTTCCATACTACTTGTTATTCTCGTTGCTATGTTACTCAATGTAATCCTTCTATGTCGGTATGTCAGTTGTTAAACTTTATAACACAACAAGGTGATCGCGCTGTATGGCGTCATAGACCAATGCTGGCCCTTAATCATTCGGCCACTAATTAATGCATTGTGTTTGGGTGATTGGAGGAAGACGTGACGGAAACTCGAATCCGGTTGCTCGAACCCTTACGCCCAACATGAAGAATGCTTACAGGACCAAAATACCTATTTTTGAAATTTTTGAGAAATTTCAGAATTTATTTTTTAGCGTGCTCGGTAATATTTTGTTCAAAAATAGGTTTTGAATTTCAATTCACTAGAAGAAAACAGTTCATTGCGACAATAGTTATCATCACTTATATATGATTTTATGGTAAACAATAATATAAACGATGATAAATATCGTCGTCAAATGCATAAGCTTTTTTATGTTGTTTCTACTGCTGTTTTTTATAATAATTATATATTATAAATTTTATTTTAAATAAATTTGATGATAAATATAGTCGGTATTAAACGGTCGACTCTAAGATGTCATCAATAATATTAGATTTAAAGTGATGATAAATATCGTCGGTGATAGTAACTAAATTCGATGATAAATATTATCGACTATATTTAACATAACCGACGATATTTATCATTGGTTTTATATTAAAAATGATGACAATTATCTTAGTATTTATCTTGTAATATCATATAGGTGCAGCAGCACACTAGTGTGTAATTAGGATGCACTTGATCCGCCCTCTTCAAATGCCCTATTTAGGGTTTGAATCAAGTCAGACAGTAGCACGATGACCTACACCTCCAAAGAAAAAGGTGTAGGACCAGCTAATTTTCTTACTTGGTAGGTAGTTGAGTTCAAATGCCCCAAGTAACAATTAGATGTGTATTCTATCTGCCTAAGGTTGACGCAGACTGCCGGCAACTAAGAAGATGAAGAAGAAGGGATCGAGAGGAAATGGGAGCTGAGTTGTGGGGGAACGGTGGTGATGGAGAAGGGAATTTATAGACAGGTCGGTCGGTTCGCGGAAGTGGGCCGCAGCTTTTGATTTTTTAAACTTTATTTATTTTTTATTGAAAAATTAAGGTTTTGTATTCTTTGAATTTGAAAAACTCCTAAAAGGTGATGACCGAAGCAGGTTATACCTGCAGGCCCTGAAGACGGCCGTTAGTTCGGGGTCCCAATGAAAGCCACGTATGTAAGCAAATGTGACTCTTATTCTCGTACCCTTTTCTTCATTGGTGCCATAAAAATGACGATTCTAGAAAAAGATTGGTTGCAAAGACTTAAGTACCCCGATGATGATTATTCAAGACCTAGTCTCTGCACTGGAGGATTATTCGAGAAAGAAATTCTCTCGAAGGAGGCCATGAATATCAACCCTTTCTCTCTAGCTCTCTCCCTTCTCTTTCTGCCTCTAAGCACATCCAGCAGACGATCCTACACTGCTCCATCAAGCACCGACTGACCTGCACACTAACTGTAGAATGATTCAACTTGATGAGTTGTGGAGCCTGATTTAGAGTTTTTGCCCTTACAGTAGGGGGTCCGAGGGCTCCCCCCGACGTGGGTCCCTCTTTGTAGCAAAAAATTTTTTGGGGCCTTGTATAAATTCTTTCTTTTCTTTCTCTCTTGTAACTGTCAAAAAAGAGCAATAAAGTATTTTATTTGATCGTGACGCTCATATGTTTCCTTCGGTTGTTTCTTGCTCGAGGTTTTCGTAACACCCTTTCCTATGATTTTTTGTTTTGTTTTTTTTTTTGCTATGCGATTTTCGTAAATTGCTACTCGATTTAACAATTTTTTGTTTTTCTCGCTATGCGATTTTTGTAAATCACTACTCGATTTAGCGATTTACGAAAATCACATAGCGATTTGCCATTTATTTTCGCTACGCAATTTTTGTAAATCACTACTCGATATAGCGATTTGTCATTGATTTGGCAAGGATGTGGGTCTTGTTGGAGAGCACAACGCTGGAGGTCGAGATGAGGACCTCGCAGTGCCAGAATCCGATGAATACCCTCCAAGACTTGAAGGTGCGAACACCCGTGTTGAGCAACGTCATATAATTCCACAGAAATTTTAGTAACTGATCACCTTTAACATATTTTCCATACTACTTGTTATTCTCGTTGCTATGTTACTCAATGTAATCCTTCTATGTCGGTATGTCAGTTGTTAAACTCTATTCCACAACAAGGTGATCACGCTGTATGGCGTCATAGACCAATGCTGGCCCTCGTTCGTCCACCAATTAATGCATTGTGTTTGGGTGATTGGAGGAAGACGTGTTGAAAACTCGAATCCGGTTGCCCGAACCCTTACGCCCAGCATGAAGAATGCTTACAGGACCAAAATACCTATTTTCGAAATTTTTGAGAAATTTCAGAATTTATTTTTTAGCATGCTCGGTAATATTTTGTTCAAAAATAGGTTTTGAATTTCAATTCACTAGAAGAAAACAATTCATTGCGACAATAGTTATCATCGGTAATATATGATTTTATGGTAGACAATAATATAAACGATGATAAATATCGTCGCCAAATGCATAAGCTTTTTTATGTTGTTTCTACTGCTATTTTTTATAATAATTATATATTACAAATTTGATTTAAAATAAATTTGATGATGAATATAGTCGGTATTAAACGGTCGGCTCTAAGATGTCATCAATAATATTAGATTTAAAGTCATGATAAATATCGTCGGTGATAGTAACTAAATTCGATGATAAATATTGTCGACTATATTTAACATAACCGACGATATTTATCATTGGTTTTATATTAAAAATGATGACAATTATCTTAGTATTTATCTTGTAAAATCATATAGGTGCAGCAACACACTAGTGTGTAATGAGGATGCATTTGATCCGCCCTCTTCAAATGCCCTATTTAGGGTTTGAATCAGGTGAGTCAGTAGCACGATGACCTACACCTCCAAAGAAAAAGGTGCAGGACCAGCAAATTTTCTTACTTGGTAGGTAGTTGAGTTCAAATGCCCCAAGTAACAATTAGATGCGTATCCTGTCTGCCTAAGGTCACCTAAGGTTAGGACAAGTGGATAAACAATTAGGCCCGTTGTGATGACACGAGGCAAAATCAGGTTGATTAGAAACCTGGTCTGCTTTCAAACCTGCTTTTGACAAACTCGGTTTTCAAAAACTAGTTTTTTTTATGTTTAGATAACCGAAAACTTGAAAAACCAAGTTTGGGGTTCTTAAAACTTTCAAAAAGAATAATAAATAATAAAAGAAAAAAATTGGTGGGCCATTTTCCCACTAGCCACCACCTGGAGAATAGCAGGGCTAGTGCCACCCAGCTCGGTCAATTTCTGGCTTGTGGCTGGCTGAAAATTGTCCGGACAACTAAAAACCTAAAAAAGAAGAAAAGAGGAAAACAAAACAAAAAAATGTCCAGCCAATGACCAGCCGGGAAATGGCCAGACTGGTAGGGATGGTAAACAAACTGAGCAGCTCATGACTTGGCTAGGTTTGGAAACTTCTTCGTGATTCGTATAGTTGGTGAGCCGAGCCACGAGCAGGATCATTTAGGTTAAATGAGTCTTGCCCTAACACAGGGTGTTTGGCTCGGCTCGGGTGAGCTCGTATAGACAAAAAGTACATACTTTTTTTGTATAATTTATAATTTAGATATAAAAGGAGTAATGATTTATATATATATATATATATATATATATATATATATATATATATATATATATATATATATATATATATATAAAGGGAAGGATGAATGAAAATATATACATAAAATGAAAACTATTAAGTATAATATATAAATATAAATGTTTTTTTGTATAAATTACATGGAATGTTTTTACACGAGCCAGCTCGTATTAGGCTCATCTCATTCAAGAACGAGTGGAGCTCAAGCTCTGTTTGGCTAAACAGATGGGGCTGAGTTTTGACTTAGTTTTGGAGAAACCAAATTTTCTTCTAACTTGGTTTTGGGTGTAAAACCAGTTTTCCTTTGAAACAATTTGCAACATAAGATTCAAGAGGGTAATGAATATGGTGGGGCTGAGTTTTGACTCAGTTTTGGAGAAACCAATTTTTCTTCTAACTTGGTTCTGGGTATAAAACCAGTTTTCCTTTAAAACAATTTGCAACATAAGATTTAAGAGGGTAATGAATATGGTGGGGCTGAGTTTTAACTCAGTTTTAGAGAAACCATTTTTTTGTATAAATTACATGGAATGTTTTTACACGAACCAGCTCGTGTTAGGCTCATCTCATTCAAGAACGAGTGGAGCTTGAGCTCGGTTTGGCTAAACAGGTAGGGTTGAGTTTTGACTCAGTTTTGGAGAAACCAAATTTTCTTCTAACTTGATTTGGTATTGCCAACCACCAAACCAAGTTTTCGAAGGAAAATTGGTTTTACACCCAGAACCAAAATTTTAGCATGGTTTTAGGTGTCATTCAATTGTAACCTTAGAATCTTAATCCATGAGAATTTGTACCAAGCTAAACAGTCTAGCACTACAACAAAGCATTAGATTAGCGACAACCACATTCCGTCGCTAATCCATCGCTAACAGGCGTAGCGACGGATTAGCGACGATGAGGCGACGATATGCTTACGTCGCGAATTTTTCGACGCTAACTGGCGACAGATTTATTCCGTCGCCAGGTCCGTCGCTAATTGCGACAGACTAACAAGCGCTGTATTCCGTCGTCAATCCGCCGGTACTAAACGGCGACCACGGCTAGGCGACGGATTTACTTCCGTCGCTATGCCGTCACTAGATTTATATGAATAGCGACGGATGGTTCCATCGCTAATCCGTCGCAAACACGAAAAACAATAAAAAAAATTTATTTGAAAATTAAATACCGAGAACGGTACAATTTATATTTCCTGTATAATTTATATTTCCTATAAATAAAAAACAACCACACAAAAAAATCCATATAACAAGAATCTACAACAATTAATCATTCCACCTTAAAATTAACAAGTTTAATTATTTACAATTCAACAATTACAATTAGGAAACATAAAAAAATAGAACTTCTTCAACACAGTTCTCTAGTCATCACCAAGATTTTGTGCATCTTCTTATTAATTGTCTTTATCTGTCCCTTCAGCTCCACTACGATGATTATCGCTAGCAGCCTACACAAGAAAAGAACAGTCAGTATTGATAAACAAAATATAATGAAATAAATTACACACTATATGTGATTTTATCATGTGCTCATGTGTGATCTAAGGCAATAAAAAAATGCTATATGTGAATCTATCATGCTCATATGTGCTCTAAGGCAGGCAAAAAGTTATATATGTGACTCTATCATGCTCATATGTGTGCTAAGGCAGTCAAAAAATTGAATATGTGATTATAGCATGTTCATATGTGTTCTAAGGCAGCTTTAAAAACTCTATATGTGATTCTACCATGCTCATATGTGCTTTAAGGTAGGCAAAAAACTATATATGTGATTCGATCATGCTCGTATGTGTGCTAAGGCAGTCAAAAAACTAAATATGTGATTATAACATGCTCATATGTGTTCTTAGGCAGTCAAAAAACTGAATATGTGATTATAGCATGCTCATATGTGCTCTAAGGCAGGCAAAAAAACTTTATATGTGATTATAGCATGCTCATATGTGCTCTAAGGCAATAAAAAAACTCTATATGTGATTCTATCATGCTCATATGTGTGCTAAGCCAGTCAAAAAACTAAATATGTGATTATAACATGCTCATATGTGTTCTTAGGCAGTCAAAAAATGGAATATGTGATTATAGCATGCTCATATGTGTTCTAAGGCAGTCAAAAAAACTTTATATGTGATTCTATCATGCTCATATGTGGTCTTAGGCAGTCAAAAAACTGAATATGTGATTATAGCACGCTCATATGTGCTCTAAGGCAGACAAATTTTTTTATATGTGATTATAGCATGCTCATATGTGCTCTAAGGCAATAAAAAAATTCTATATGTTATTATAGCATGCTCATATGTGCTCTAAGCCAGGCAAAAAACTCTATATCTGATTCTATCATGCTCATATATGCTCTAAGGCAGGCACAAAGTTATATATGTGATTCGATTATGCTCATATGTGTTCTAAGGGAGACAAAAAACTGAATATGTGATTATATCTGAGAGGGACCTAAAATCGAAGATCCCCTGTTCAGAACAAGATTGTTGATCTCATTTCGGAGAAAGGGGGCGACGATGTCATGGAAGTAGTTATTCAGTGATTCCGTAACGATCTGGCGTACATTATCACCGGAAAGAATAGTCTGCTGCTTGGAGCTTATGTCGGCGCAAGAAGTTGGTGAGCCGTAACAGGAAGAAGCAATAACTGGTGAAGTGTTCATATTACTTCCAAACCCGAACACGCGACCTTTTTTGGGTTCACTTGCTGCAGTCACCCATACCCATGCTGTAGGATCAAATGATGGATGCTGAGTAGCGTCATTGCCATATCGCTCTACCATCTGTTGCTCATATGCCTCCTACAAAATAATGTTTAAAGTATTCATTAATAATTAATGATAACATTATGATAACTTGCATATATATTGCAATGATTATTAATAGAATAAATACATACCGTTGTCGTTCTCGCCTTCTCTGATACGAAGACTCACGTGGTCTTCCGTTTATGTGTTTCAACAAACACATCCTTATATGGTACACTGCCTCTTTTTTCTGCTTCCTGCGAAGTTAAATGACAAAAGATTTAGTACACAAGTTTGCAACAATACTTATAAAATTAATATTATATATTGATGAGTTACCATTTTCTTCAGGTGGCTCCCAAATGTCTTAGATCCACCTGTGTATAGATGGGCTTCGGGCATCTTCGATTGATTTTGTGCAGCCTTTGCAGAGCGATTTCTAAATGCATCTCCCGCCCACTTATCACACATTTCATCCCAGTAATATCTCCTGATAGTAATAGGGCCATGACCCTTCCACAGTAATGGATCATCTACTACGCCAGATGCTTTTTTTGCTGTAGTCTTTATAGTGTGCAACATATCTGCAAATCGATTGACAGCCACCTTCTGCCACACCTTTCTTGCATCATTTTCTTCCACCATAGTTGCGAAGCGATTCGAAGCCTACAAATATTTTCAGAAAGTTAGTAGACATTACTTAAATAAATTAAATATGAAACACATTAACTATGAGGAACAACTGTACACCATGAATGAGGACCACAATCTGTCTAACACCTCCTTTGGGTACTCTTTCCATTGAGCAACCGGTCTTGGTAGATGTTGAAGAAGTGAATTCCTAATCTTCCGTACTACTTCTTGTGGCTCAAACCTCGTGCTACACATGAATTGTTACACAGTTAGCGACGGATTCATTCCGTCGCTAAGCCAACGTAAATCAAATTTACGAAAATAGCGACAGACGATATTCCGTCGCCACTGTCAGCGCTAAGTAGCGATGAACTAGATTCCGTCGCTAATTTCGTCGGTAAATGGTGCGACCGTAACGACAGAACAGTACGTCACAACATCCGTCGCTACTTAGCGACGGACTGGGCAACAGACTATATTCCGTTGCTATTTTCGTAAGCTTCATTAATTATAGCGACAGATTTTTGTCGCTCGCTAATCCGTCACTAAGTAGCGACAAAATCTTTCCGTCGCTAACGTCCGTCGCTAACAACATATTTACTTGCAGTATAGTTAAAGTTTCGTAGGGATCAAATTGGGCCGCATCCTGTTAGACCTGAATTCTAATTAAAAAATGCAAACAGTAGATCTGAATATAAATCAGATAAAATGTGATAAAGTTGAATCCAGGTCTGAAATAAAAGTGGCAAAACTGGTTCATGTGAAAAAATAATAAAACGGGGCATTTTACATCTAAAAACTACCAGATATGAATTAGATCCGACTTAACATAATGATCCACATCCAATCATAATATGGAATCCGGTCTAAGGATCCGCATCTGAAAATAACAAGTCAGACTCAGATAATATATCCAATTTGTTTGCACTTCTAACTCTAATCCATGTAGAATATGATCCAAGATATACCTAGTTCATGTCAGGTTGGAAACCATATGTAAGGTAATGGAAGTAATGGTTCCCGGGTTTAGGTATGTTCCATATCCAACAAGTTAACATGAGGTTTTTTTCAAAAAAAAAAGTTCACATTTTTACGTAGAAAATCAGGGCAAATACACTAACTAAAATACAAAAAAAAAGGTTTAAAAATTAAGGCTCTCCACCCAGATGCAGCTAGCAAGTTCACGAATCACCTATGAACCCTAATAATTAAGGGTGAACATCAGGTCCGGTACTCGAAATGTAGAGAGACCCAACTCGAGATGGGCAGGGTTTGGTCTGCCACAGCAACCCAAAGCCCAATAATTGTAGGGCCTGATCCAGTCTGATGAGTAACAGGGTCTTGGGTAGGTGTACAGTAGCATGTCGATGGAGCCCAGCCTGGCTTGACCTGATAACGATCGAGTTTCAGAGGGCCCGGCCCAACATGATCCAAACCCAGCCCAACTTGTCTCAAGCTTCAAACTCACTAGGAGCATCCAAATAACCATTTTCATTTTTAACTGCAATCCACATAAATGGACTGGTCCCTACTTATTGGACCTGACCTGATCCAACATAGGAACATGGCGGTATGTGCACCACCTGCCAACCTCATGTTGTTAGGCAGAACCAATGCTGCCTTTTATCCAGTTGATAAGTGGAAGGACAGGTCAGGAATTGGACCCACCTGGCATGGGACCAAATATTTTGATTGAATCTCTCTAGAGCTGCCCATAGTTGACCCAGTTCGAGGTCATGTGGATCCAATTTGAGCTGGCGCAGACAGCCTTGAACACTTCGCCCACCAAACCTACACTTGGTCAGACCCCACCGAGAACGGTACCCACCTAACACATGCACATGTTGACATGGAACACTATCCTCTTACCTCCCAGACCCCAACTTTGAACATGGAATGCTCATGACGGGTCGTGTCAAGTTTTGCCACCCCTATCTACGAGGGTTCCTCATTATGAAATAATAATAATAATAATAATAATAATAATAATAATAATAATAATAATAATAATAATAATAATAATAATAATGTGCAAGATACGATGATAAGACGAAATCCCAAGTGAAAGAATTAGTTCTAATTGAATTTGTTTTCTTTTGATTTATCAGCCATTGCCCAGAAGTAAGTAAAAAAGGTTGTTTTGAGGTTTCTTGTTTTTAAGTATCTTTTCGTGTTCACAGAAGGCGCTAGGTAGCCAAGTGCGGAACGGATAACTGTTGAAAGCAACTAAGTAGTAAGCCCCACACCAAGATGAGCCTCGCCTTCCTTCTTCGTTCTTGATGTCTGGACATCACTGCCTAAACAATTCATTCTTGAATGGCAAAAACCGCAAGGCCTGACGCTAGCAGGCGGCAATACTATGGTTGTAGTTTAGGTTTGCAAGAAAAAGGAGTTGCTGCTCTTACAGATGCTATTTCATCCTGTCCCATGTTTGCAATTGACTCACCAGCCACTGGTAGTAAAGTACTCGTACCAAAAAAAAATGTACATGTCCCTTGTGTTAAGAGGTAACATGATAAAATCTGACATACCTAACACCTTGCGCCATCTGCTGCATGCCGAAAACGTCGATAACATTATTTAGGAGTCGTTGAACATGACGGCGATTTTCAAAGTTACCGGAATATTTTAGGAGAATTCAGGAAGAAAATCACTTTCTTCTCTGCTTATGCTTCACGCATCGCTTCCCCTGTTCATTTAACTTTCTCGTAGCTTTAAATACATAATTATTCTTAGACTTATTGATTTGTTTCTCATAATAAACCTTATTTATCTTAGCTAAAGCTGGTGAATGAGCTCAACAAACCAAACAGGGCATGTTTGGGATTGACCCATTTATGAATGGACTGAACTCGTGACTTGACTCGTGCTCATGTTTAACCAAGCCAAGTTTGAGCTCGGCTCATTCCCGAATGAAATGAGCCAAATGCAAGGTAGCTAGTTTACAAAATTTCATGTTATTTATATATATATTTTTATACAGTATGCTTAATAGTTAGCATTTTATATATGAGTCAAACCAAACTGTCTCAAGCTTTTCGGTTTGTTTACTAGCAGTGGCCAGCCTCATGGACTAGATGCTGCACCGTGCAAGGTACTCGGACTACTGGATCTCAGGCCATGGCTATGCATCCTTGGAGGGTGGGCCTCAGCCAAATGACATGCGACTGCTACTTAAGGGAACGTAGGCCCCCAATCTTTGAAACAAATGGCAGCAACCTGGGGGGCGAGTTGGCTGCAGCCCAGGACACATGACAGGAATCCTATGAAATTTGTATACCATACGTAGCATTAAGTAATGAAGGAGTCATCAGTGGCAATGCTTTTGATTCAACTGAATCATTTCAGTAAAAAAAAATTGTCCCTGGTTCACTGCCATCCCTAAGCTGGCCCCTTGCCAACTTCAACTTGTTCATACATGTTTTCTTTTAATTCTATTCACTTTTCCCCTTAAAAAAAACACACTTGTCAGCGTATAGTTGTAGCATTAATTTCTCAGCTTCTGTATCCTTTTTGACACGCATGGTCTACACACCTATCGAATATATTGAGAAATTTTCATTTAAGAGCCAACCTTTAGCTGTTAATTTTAAAAATGAGCCAAACTTGATAAAATTCTCAGAAAAGTATATATATTTTTAAATAGCACGATATTATACCTGAAGAAAAAAATCCCGGAACTGAGATTTGTGACTATGCCTCAACCCTGCAACCCCGTTCCACTTAGGGCTGGGAAACAAGCCGAGCCCTTCTTGGCTCAGGTCATGTTTGGCTTGTAAAGTGGTAGTTCAAACTCGTAAAATTGGCTCAGCAAGCTGAATATGAACAATAAGTATTCAGCTCGGCTCTACTCATTCTGGCTTATTAAGTAGTATAAAATATTTTTTAGATATTTTTTTTACAACATATATATGTGTAAAACAAAATTTTCAACTATTTGGTTTGAAAAAAATAAGTTTTGTTATAAAATCTTATTGCTTCAATGCATTTTTTTTATAATCCTATTTCTCCCAGCTCTAATACACTATATTTTTTCTGTAAATAAGCCAGCTCGAACTTGGCTTATTTAACTCGAACTCATTATGAGTTTGAACTCAGTTTGGTTCGCCACAAGAATGAGGGCTTCTAACATTTTCGTATTTCCCCTTAGAGGATACGTGATATGCATTTTCTTCTTACAAGGTTGATAAGAGAACTCTGTGATCCTCAAAGATCTCTTCCACTTGTGTTGAAGGTCACATGATTTTTTCAGTTGAGTTCCAAACTCTTCGTGGCATTATGAGTTCTCTTGTTTGGATAAAACTACTTCATGCTCTTTCCCTTTTCTCATTTTATGTAAACCTTCCAGCCTAAGGTACCCTGATACTCCATTTTGTTGATGCGGTTATCCTCGTGTCAACACACATTAACACATGCATTTAATTTATAATTATATTTTCAGTTTAAAACTTTATATTTTTAGTATATAATATATATTTTAGAGTCTAGATATAGCATATATATTTAAATTATATTTAGTTTATTTTGAATTTATTATATATATATATATATATATATATATATATATATATATATATATATATATATATATATATATATATATATATATATAGCTGTAGCTTCACTATACATGTAGGACTCTACACACGTCTATGGTTTGGCTTAGGGCATTTAAGTCAAGGATGTCATGAATTTGATATCTGGGGTGCACGCTATGGGTGTCAACTGGTAGGGTCAGGGTCTGGTGATAAAAAAAGAGGTCCTAGGTCAGACCAAAAGGGTCCGAATCGTATATGAAGCTGAGTATGGTTTGTGAAAAGTCATACCAGACCTGGGTCCGGCCTGACTTCCAATTAAGACCCATGATATTTTTCAATAATAAAAAATAAAAAAATATTATTTTACTGGGTATGAACTGGGTCCGGACCCGGTACCCACCCCTCAAAACAGATTCAAGTTCGGACTCACCAAAGTCCAAACCAAATCCGACTCTTTGACACCCTGGCACGTTTGTGTGTTACGAAAAATGACTGTTTTCCTCGAAAACGCAACGACAGGAGTTCATTTCGGAAGGGCTCACATGTGTCAACACAAACAGCGGAAACCGTTGTTTCTGCTAAAAACCCTAAAGGGACGTGCCAAAATACATACTCAAAGTGGGTTTTCCATGCAAATGGTTCCCGTGGGGGGCTCCAATTCAGTTTTCGCGGCAAGCGTTTCCATTGAAGAAGGTACCACGACACCCCCTTCCGTGACATGCAAACGCCCTCCTGGTGCAAGCCCTTTGCTTTCAGACCGAGTTAGCAGTTTTCCTAGTAGGAATGGTCGAAGCAGGTTATATGTCCCCCTCCCCCCCCCCCCCACAACAAGGCAGGTAGCTACATCTCATGTTCGGGAGTCCAAAAGAGCACCACGTATGTAAGCATGTACGACTCGTATCTCCATGTCTGTGAGCATCACTTAGCGTTGGAGTTTGATGTGATTGCAAAGACTTAAGTACCCTTTCCTCCATTGGTGCCAAAAAAAATGACGATTCTAAAAAAAAAGTGGTTGTAAAGACTTAAGTACTCTGAAGATGGTTATTTAAGACCCAGTCCTTGCACTACAAGATTATCTGAGAAAGGAATCCCCCCCTGGAGAAGGCCATGAACATCAACCCTCTCACTCTCTCTCCATTCTCTTTTTGCTTCTCTGCACACCCAGCAGACGATCCTACATTGCTCCATCAAGCATCGACTGACCTGCACACTGACTGTAGCATCGTTCAGCTTGATGAGTTCTGGAACTTGATTCAGAGTTTCAAACAGACATTTTTGATGGCTCAGGTTCATTTCGTCGGATCACCATTGGATCGCCGGATCACCATTGGATCGTCGACTCACCATCGTTTCGCCGGATCACCATCGGATCGCCGGCTAAGGTTTGTTTCGCTGTGTAGACTTTGAAGAGTCAACATCATCCTCGACTTTCTGGATAAAGGACATGTTTGTCCTTTTTTTGAAACATTTGTTTCCCTTTTTTTTAATGAAGAACATTTTTGTTATTTTCTCAAACGGTCGTTTTATAGCAAAAATAGCAAGAAAGGGTACTTAAGTCTTTACAATCGTACCAGACTCCGATGCTAAGTGATGTCAACTTACACGGGAATAGGAGCCCCATGTGCTTACATACGTGGCACTCATTCGGACCCACAAACACAGTCATGGGATTCAGTGAATCATCGGGGGAGAACATACACCACCCTCGCAGAAATGGTGGACGGTTCCACTTGGGTGATCGAGCTTAACAGAGCTTGAATCTCTTCTGGACCCCACCACCTGAATCAGGGTTTTGTCTCGATAAACCTTTAAAAGGGAAAATGCATGCAGGTCTACATCATATCTCGATAAATATAAAAAAGAAAATGCATGTAGATCTACATCATATCATATTTCTACATGCGAGACCATTACTTTTGGATGATCTCAACCTTCTGTAAACAAAACGATGGATCACAACTTGCATATTTGGGTATTTAGGGGCAATCAACTAGATATTTAATAGCCACTTGATGCTGCTTAAAGGCAATGACATAGACATATGGTGTTATATGTTTCCACTAATGTCATCTCATTCAAAACGCTTTTTTTTGTCTCTTGATTTTTTTGGGCTCCACTAATGTCACCTCGAATCCCCTTGAGCTTTGTCAATGAAAAGATAACATTGTTTTTTGAAATAATGGTTGGAAAACTTTCACAGTTTTAGGAATGTTACAATTCTTGCCCACTTTGAATTATTTGGTTTTGTGATAAAACTGTAATTTAAGCTGATTGTAGTATGTGCTCAGAAGAATTATGAATTAGATAGCGTTCATCTTTCACAAGAAGCTAAAATTCTAAAAACAATTGTATGGCTCCACTTAAATTTTCAAAAGTTCAAGAATGACTTGCTTACTACAGTGTAATAGCATCTTGTTTTCATTAAACTGCGGATTGACGGCTCAGAATATATATATATATATATATATATATATATATATATATATATATATATATATATATATATATATATATATATATATATATATATATATATATATATATGTTTCCCCTTGAGGAACCTGTTGGGCCCCTTGAGGTGACAATTTCCCTTAAAAGATATTTTTAGGAAATCCTCTAAAATCCTTGCTGCTATTTTTTTGGTGTAGCAAAATATAAAGAGCAAGAGTAAGAGTTCTTTTTTATTTTTTTAATATGCAAGCTGGAGTTAAACAGAATCTTAGAAATTACATGAAAAATTACAATTGAAACAAAAAAAAACACCAAATCTATAAAAAGTTATTTTATCTATTGCTGTTGTTTCAACCAAACAACGTGATGTTTTGAAAACATCTACTATGTTGATAATATTGGGCTTCTTTTTATATATTATATGTCTATATATTATATATATAGATATATGTGTGTGTCTATGTAATTGGAGCTCTGTCTATTTCACACCAGCAGTAATCACCACACTCTGCTGCCTCAATAGTAAGAGTTTTCTCTTAATTTTGATGATTTAGGTTCGCCTCAAACTTTAAACCATTAAAAAGACAGAACTATTGGTCTTACCTTCAAACCCCAATTATGTTATAAAAAAAAAATTACATCAAAAAGCACAGAGCTATGCATGTCTTGGAGCCCAATGCCTGAAGAAGTAAAAAAAAAAAAAGAAATAAATTTTGAACAGCACAAATGGGGCTTGTTTAACTTCAGCAAAAGCATAAAACACACACAAAATGCAACAAGAAAAAAATTAAATGGGAAACTCTTTAAACACTCAATAAACAAAGAAATCCTTATTAAAAAAACCACTAAATTTGGAGTAAAAAAATAGAGGAACATCCCAACCTTGTTTGCCTCTTCTGTCGTAACTACACTGATGGGATATTAAGCCGATGACAAATATACTGGCCGGATATCTTTGCAAGAAAAATCCATAAATCCTACCCAGCTATGATTAGAAAGGGAAGATGAGATGAGAGACAAAAAAAAAAGGTACATCTTGAGGACAGGGCTCGTCAGGTGTGAGGCCCAAGACCTGATGGAGGGCGATGGGGTTGCTTAATGCACATTTTTTGTGCAATCATAAGGCAGGGTGTCATTCTGCCCCGACTAGGGGTGGCAATCGTGTCGGGTTGGCGGGTCAGAATACCTCAACCTGAACCCGACCCATTTATTAAACGGGTCGGTTGTGGCAAACACGAATCCGGCCCGTTTAATAAACGGGTAACCCGACACGACCCGCCAACCCATTTAATAAATGGGTTGGGTCGGGTAAACGGGTTCTCAGGTTGGCGGGTCGACGGGTTGGCGGGTTGACCCGCCCGCCTAACCCGTTTATTAAACGGGTCAGCAGGGTTGGCATACCCCTAACCCGAACCCGACCTGTTTAATAAATGGGTTAGGCGGGTCGACCCGTTTATTAAACGGGTTGGCTTAAGCCCAACCCGAACCCGCCTAAGAGGCGGGTTGGCGGGTCGTGTCAGGTTTTGCCACCCCTAGCCCCGACCATCTAAGGTGTAATTTCCCCTTGTTAAAGTTGGATCTTGGTACCGGGTCTAGGTGGCCATAGGGTCTCACAACTGGAAAGCCAAGAGCGACTGAAAAGGGTGAGCCCATTAAGTTAATTTATGTATTAGTAATGCTACCATGCTCCAGGAGCACCTACTCCCACCTACTATAAAAATCATAATTGTAGGTTGCATCTTCTGAATCAAACCTTATAGATGTATTTAACATAGTTTATTTGATAGAAATCATGTTTTTTTGGATTTTTTAAGTTATGAAATTTTGGTACATTCTGAGCTATCCATTTTTGAAGATCTTAAAAAACCTACATCTATACTATAATCATGTGATCAAAAACGTGTTTTCACTAAATAATAGTTGTAGATTATATCTATAAGGTCTGATCAACAAAAGAAAGCTCAAAAGTATAGAAAATTTGAAGCTTCTATTAGTGGGAGTAGGTGATCCCGTAGCATTACTATTTATGTATATAACCTATTTTGCATGGTTATGGATGGGGTTACATGATTAATGTGTCATTAATCTCTAATTAAGTTAGTGGTGAATTAATCCATTCCTCTAATAGCTGTGTTTATATAAAGATCATGGCCATGACACATAAAAAGGTGAGCTAGAACTGAGCTCTAATAAAGGTTGTGAACATTGATGTATCAGAAAAACGAAACAATCCCAAATACTCGCAGTCCAGGATAGAGAAAGCTGATCAAACACAATTTAATCTCCCACATAGGATAATTAAAAAGAGATTTAAATTGAAATTTTATGCTTTATTCATCAAATATAGCAAAACTTTCAATCTGCAAGATTACTCTGCAAAGTTACTTAGAATACAAAGTTCTACGGGTTTCTAAAGTGAAGAATCATGGGAAAAAGCTGCTATTTCTCAATGGCCAAGAATTCTTTTTTCTCTTTATCTAAAGAAGACAAAGTAAAAGTGCCTCTTGGATTCTCACACTAACAATTCACAGCTACTTTCCAACAACGATCAACTTGTTTAGCCAATCCACAAATTTCACCAACTCCTTGGTAAAAATCTTTAATGTGAAAATTGTGATGAAAAAAACTCACCGAAACTCTCATGTCATGCGTTATAGTGGATTTATTTACTCATGAACTTCAAAAATAAGTATGAACTAAAAAGCCTCCCTAACAATAATGAAAAATAAAGTTCAAATAAATTCTTTCCTGTAACTTGTTGAAGAGATATGAGCTTGCTAAATACTCACTTGAAAATTTGTGAGGAAACAAAAATTAAACCTGCTAAATGCTATTCTGAGATGGATGAAAAAGATATAAGGCTCACATCATCTAAACAATAGCTTTCCAAAGAGAACTGCTTGAGATTCAACATTTTTCATTTCTTGCTTGGATAATTTCAGTAATTAAGGCGCAGGTTAGTACCACAGGGGCAGGGGTGCCAAGCCAGGAATCTAAACTGGGGTAGGCACAAATGCACAGTAAAAAAATTAAAACCCTAAATTCTAACATCATGATTCATATATGTTAATTGAAAAATAAATATAAAACCTCTAAATTTCTAACCAAAATCAAACATGCATTCATGGAATCATCTTTAATGTTGATTGGAAAAATATATATAAATGTCTAATTAAATATTCATGGTATTTAAGAAACCAAATAAAAAAACTTAAATTCTAACAAAAATCAAAGATTTGGGGGTTTGATAAGTAATAACGAAAATCAAGCATTCATTAATGAAATCATGCTTAATGATATATAAAAAGAATAACACAAAAACACCCAAAAATTATAATTAAACATTTGCATCATTTGGAAAAATGCAAACCAATAAACAAAGTTCTAAAAAATCATGGATTTACGTTCATTGAAAAAAACACAAAGGGCACGTTCTAAAGTGAAAAATATAGGAAAAGTGATACAAAATAGAAAGTTTTTACAAATTTTCCGACCCTTTTAGACCAGAGAAAATTTCTCTAAACGAAATTTTCTAAAAAGTACACTTTTTGATAAAATTTCTCCCTGAGGAGAGGTGGAGGAATGTTTTCTATTAAGAGAAAATGGTGAGGACTAGTCTCTACCACCTATCTCACCACCACCACAAACACGCACAATTTCACCATCACCATCATCCATTTCACCACCACTAGCATCCACCATAACCCACCTATAGGAAAACTGCCCTCGCCATGGTGATTTTTCACTATCCATCAGCACCATCCAACTCATCACTACCACCCACCATCACCCACCTTCCAAAAAATGTCTTCAGAGAAGCTCCACCGCCACCACGATCCACTCACCATTACCCACCTCCTAAATAACTGCCCTCCCCACCATCTATAACCACTATCCATCACTACCCATCATCACCCACATCCTAGAAAACAGTATTAGAGAAGCGCCACCATCATCACCTCACGATAATTTTCTACCACCAATATCACCACCATCCATCTCACCACCACTACTACCACCCACTATCACCTGCCTCCTAGAAAATTACAACATAGAAGTTCCACCACCACTCCCTCATCCTCTCTCTCATTTTTTTAATAAATTTTATTTTATTTTTCTCATGCTACCCAAACAAGTGAAATTTTTTCATTTAAAAAAAAATATCATATCAAAACTTCTCATAGGCAAAATTTTATTTTTCTACGAGAGTTTTTCTTAATTCCAAAAGTACTCTAATATTCTAAATAAAATCAAGCAGTCGTTACATGTATAATGTTGATTGATAAACATACAAAAAACCTCAAATCTTTAATTAAATATTTATGGTATTTAAAAATAAATTAAATAAAAAAAACCCTAGCATACATTATGTTAAAAAAAATAATTAAAACCCTTAAAATCAAAACATTCATGTTATTATCATATAAATCCTAATAAAAAAACACACAAAAAAATACTTAAACCCTTAATTAAACATTTATGTCATTTTAAAAAGTCCAAATCAATACCTATAAAAAATCATGAATTTATGTTAACTGATAAAAAACCTATTTGTCTAACCAAAATCAAAGGAGAGAAAGAGAGAGAGAGCCGAAAATGATCAACATTACTTAAAAATGAAACTCAACAAAGTGTTGAGTCCCACTAGCACAACCACACCATCAACATGAGAGCACCATTAATAAAAAAACAAAAAAACTCGAACACAAACATAAAACTCATCAATGACCCAAAAACCTTGAGGTGTTGATAATTAGGACTTCTATGAAATAAAATATAATGGGGTGTTTCACTATAACAAACCAGCGGATTAGCGATGACCTAAATCCGTCACTAATCCAACGCTAATCCGTCGCTAACCTGTTTAGAGACGGATTAACGTCGGATTAGCGACGAATATCTTCCATCGTGAATTTTTCGACGCTAATAAGCGACGTCACATATCTGTCGCCAATTCCGTCGTTAAGTAGCGGCAGACTATATCTGTCACCCGTTCTGTCACTAAATTTCGACGTAATAATGAATGACAAAATCCATCGCAAGTCCGTCTTCACTAAATGGCGGCTTCGGTTTGGCAACGGATTTATCGCCGTCGCTACTCCATCGCTGAATTCAACGCCCATACTAATTAGCGACGGATATATCTATCGCTAATCCGTCGCAAAAAAAGGAAAAAAATTAAAAAATATTTGAAAATTAAACATCGAGAAAAAATTTCTCGTGATACAATTTATATCTCCTGTACAATTTATATTTTCTGTGAATAAAAAACAAAGTACACATCAAAATACATATAAAAGGAAACTAAAACAATTAATCGATCCACTTTAAAATTCGCAAGTTCTAATTATTTACAATTCAACATTTATATTTTTGAAACAAAAAGAAGGTAGAACAAATTCAACACATAAATCTAATCATCGCCAAGATTTTGTGCGTCCTCTTGTTCAGTGTCTCTATCTGTCCCTTCAGCTCCACTACGGTGATTATTGCCATCAACCTACACGAGAAAAGAAATGTCAGTATTGATAAACAAAATATACTGAAATATAGCCTACTCTATATGTGATTTTATCATGCGCATTTGTGTTCTAAGGCAGTAAAAAAACTTTATACATGATTCTATCATGCTCATATGTGTTATAAAATAGTAAAAAAACTCCATATGTGATTCTATCATGCTCATATGTGTTCTAAGGCAGTAAAAAACTGTATATGTGATTCTACCATGCTCATATGTGCACTAAGGCAGTCAAAAAGTTGTATATGTGATTCTACCATGCTCATATGTGTTCTAAGGCAAGCAAAAAACTATATATGTGATTTTATCATGCTCATGTGTACTCTAAGGCAGTAAAAAAACTTTATATGTGATTCTACTATGCTCATATGTGCTTTAAGGCAGTAAAAAAACTGTATATGTGATTCTACCATGCTCATATGTCTTCTAAGGTAAACAAAAAACTTTATATGTGATTTTATCATGCTCATATGTACTCTAAGGCAGTAAAAAAACTGTATATGTGATTCTACTATGCTCATATGTACTCTAAGGCAGTAAAAAAACTGTATATGTGATTCTACCATGCTCATATGTGTTCTAAGGCAGGCAAAAAACTGTATATGTGATTTTATCATGCTCATATGTACTCTAAGGCAATAAAAAAACTGTATATGTGAGTCTATCGTGCTCATATGTGCTCTAAGGCATTAAAAAAACTGTATATGTGATTCTACTATACTCATATGTGCTCTAAGGCAGTAAAAAAACTGTATATGTGATTCTACCATGCTCATATTTGTTATAGAGTAGTAAAAAAAATTATATGTGATTCTATCATGCTCATATGTGCTCTAAGGCAGTAAAAAAACTGTATATGTGATTCTATCATGCTTATATGTGCTATAAGGTAGTAAACAAACTTTATATGTGATTCTATCATGCTCATATGTGCTATAAGGCAGTAAAAAAACCGTATATGTGATTCTACTATGCTCATATGTGCTCTAAGGCAGTAAAAAAACTGTATATGTGATTCTACCATGCTCACATGTGTTCTAAGGCAGGCAAAAAACTGTATATGTGATTTTATCATGCTCATATGTACTCTAAGGCAGTAAAAAAACTATATATGTGATTCTACTATGCTCATATGTGCTCTAAGGCAGTAAAAAAACTATATATGTGATTCTACTATGCTCATATGTGCTCTAAGACAGTAAAAAAACTGTATATGTGATTCTATCATGCTTATATGTGTTATAAGGTAGTAAAAAAACTGTCAGTTCATATGAAAAGTATCACAATCGTCTTAAAATCTCTATGCCAGACAACCTTGTAGGTGGAACTTCCATTTCAGTTGTGTCTGCTCGAAACACATTCCTTTATCGTCGGAACGGATGGTCGCTGGGTAGAAATGGACGATGGCAATCAAACCAGCACATTTTTTTTCCATGCGTCAATCTAAAGGATTTTGTATCCTCCATGCAGTACGAACATGTCAACCTCACGTGTGTGCTCCAACCAGATAACATACCATATGTAGGGAAATCACTAATTTTTCATAGAACAATAGCGTTCATATTGAAGTTTTGTTTTTTATGGGCATCGTACGTGAGAATACTATCATCCCTTAATATTTTCAGTTCATCAATCAATAGCCTTAAATATACATCAAGATTTTGGCCCGAAGAGGTCGAAATAGGGATCAATAGAGACAAAAAAAGATTTTGATGCTTTATACACAAGCTTGAAGGAAGGTTGTATGAGGTGACAAATACTGGCCAACACGAGTATGGAGTTAATCTACCCCCAAATGGATTAAATCCATTTGTACATAAACCTCGCCTAACATTTCTCATATCCATTGTGAAGGTCTAATGAGTACGATAAAAGTGCTTTCAAGCTTCTACATCAACAGGATGTGTGATCTTGTCTTCGTCATGTCGAACTTTATTTGTATGTCATCTCATGTGTTTAGCTATCCTCGAAGACATATACAATCATTGCAATCTAGGGGTGAGAGAGAAGTATCAGAGCGACTTGTATGCCACTTCTTTTGACCTCGTGCTACCATTGCCTCTTGTCTTTGGTTTGAACCGAGGATGCCCACATGATAAACATGATCTGCTATTTTCTTGATCTTTAAAATACAACATGCAGTGGTTTGGACAACTATCTATCTTTTGATACCCCATACCTAAAACATTGACCATAACCTTCACACGATAGAAATTTTATGTCTATTTCTTATCTTTGAGCAACATACTCTTCACAATATATACTGTTTATCATGTAGGCATCCTCGGTTCAAACCAAAGAACTGTAAACAAGATAGTGTGACTCTCGCAACCATTCCAAAGTGGCTCATCAACATCTCTAAGTAAATCATAAAATCTACTAGCTGCATCGTTTGTTGCTTCTTCCTCTGTCCCAGTTGGTACATCACTAGGACCCATAGCAGAACCCAATTCTGGTCCTGCGACATCAAATATCAAATCCACATATGGATTATCGTGCACCACATCCACCTGTGTATCAAAATTGTTCTAAAATTCTTTACCATAAAACGTCCAATTCTGATAATCACTCACAAAACCCTTCATGTATAGGTGATGTCTAATATCATGAGGTTCTACAAATCGATTATTCTTACACATCGTACCGGAGCACCAGATTCGACCTGTGAGATCTATTGTACTGATACTTGCCAATGCAAATTCAATAAAACTATCAACACCATCGATATATTCAAGTGATACCTCATTGTCAACTATCGTATTGTACATCCATGCATGGTTTGTAGCCATTTTGTCCTATGATATATTACGGATATTATCTTAACCAGTTAAAAGAGAATCATGAGAATGCTATGATGAAAAAAATATCTAATTTATCATGCATTCATAGTGGATGTAATGATTTGATATATATCATACACACACACACACACACACACACACACACACATATATATATATATATATATATATATATATATATATATATATATATATATATATATATATGATGTCATTCAATCACAAGAAATATGATGCATGCATTGATAACTTAATATTTTCATGTGCAAAACCATTCATTTGAAGCATGTTTAAATCATTGATAACTTATCATTCATTTTCATGTGCAAACCCATTCATAGCACGATACATTTATTTGAAGCATGTTTTCATGATACAATTGCATATGAAAGGCATAATCAAATTGAAAATAACTTCATGTAAGCATAAATACAGTCACATCAAACATTGCAATACATTCAAATCATTCATATCAAAACAATGTCAAACATGTACCTGCAGCAAACACACTCTAATATCTCACTAACTGCTACCATGACTATCATGGAATTCGAACTCCAAAAATAAGAACACTTCTATTTTCATACATTAAAATCATGCTCAACATGATCTCCAAACTCCTTCAAAGCAGTCCTAGATATCCACAACTAAGTGAGTGTGTCGACAGAAAATTGTTGCATCCAAGAAATTAAATAACCTTTGATGCACTTGCATCACTTACTCACCACGGGTATTTACCCGATTTGCATGCTACCTTTGCATTTTTTTCTTATTTCTTTTTGCATTGCAATTTAGCCGCATGTGATGCTTAGCACTAAGCATCGTGCAATTAGCTCAACTATGCACCTGTAAAGTATATTTATATACGACAGAGGTAGCAACTCATCAAGAGGCGGCAAGGGCTCCGCCATTGCCTGGCAGAGAGAGACGATATATCTGTAGACTCACCAACAAAGGGGATCCGGTCGTGGGTCGACTGCAGAGCGAGGCAGAGGTTGGGGTTACATCGAGCGAGCAAGGTGATAAAGGGCGAGAGAAAGGGCGAGGGTGAGAGAGGGACAGAGGCATCGACCCCTACCGAAAATAAAAAAGGGGCAGAGGCATCGACCCTTGCCAAAAATAAAAGAAGGGCTGAGGCATCGGCCTCTGCCAAGAATAAAAAGAAGGGCAAAGGCATCGACCCCTGCAGAGGCCGATGGCCCCTACTGGACTAAGAAGAAAAAAGGGGGGGAGGGGGCAAAAGGCCCCTGCGGCTCTTGAAAAGGAGGAGGCAGGGGCCGATGGCCTCTGTCGAACCAAGAAGAAAAAAAAAGGGGTAGGGAGGGGGGGGGGAGTTCCCGACCCCTTCCGCCAGCCCGGTGAGTGACAAAGGGCAGAACAAGAGAGAGAGAGAGAGAGAGAGAGAGAGAGAGAGAGAGAGAGAGAGAGAGAGAGGAAAGAAGGGAACGGAGGAGACGTACATGGGGAAGGAGGTCGCCGACGTCGATGTTGGCGTCGACAGACGAGCAAGAGGGAAGGAGAGAGGAGAAATGTGGTGTCGACAAAAAAACAAGGTGGTGACAGTGAAGCTGTCGGAGAGGGGGGCGGTTGCCGGAAGGAGGAGAAGGGAGGGCGAGCAACAGAGCGAGAGAAAGTTGTTGGTGTATGATGAATGAAACTGAAAGGGAAAAGAAATGAGGATCACATTAAGGTTTTATAGGAAATTTAGCGATGGAAAAATTCTGTCGTAAACGCCATCACCGATTTGCGACGGAGTAGTAACGAAAAAACAGTGTTGCTCATCCATCGTGAAGTTGCGACGAAGTGTGAGGCAAAAATTTTCCATTGTTAATCCATCGCAAATTTGCGACAGTGTTTGCGACATATTTTTTCTATTGTTAATTCTGCAACTAATTCTAATTTTAGGGACGGATAGTTTTCTCTCACTAATCTGTCACAACTTTGCGATGGATTATTTTCATCACAAATTTTTGTCGCTAAATAATGTTTTTCTTGTAGTGAAATGTATGTTCTATGGATAACAAATGCTAAGGCCAGGAAAAAGGTCAAACAGAGAAACATTGAATATTATATTAGAGAAGAAAGATTAAACCATATTAAAAGGATACAAGATTATTTTTGCACATTCAAATGATTTTTCATATAAACCCAATCACCTTTACCCAGAGAGTAACATGCTCCTATTGGATGGGATTCAACATCACTATGAACAAGAGCCAATACCCAGTGCAACCAGAGTTTTCATATCACAGGTACAAACTCACAAAGCAATGTCATCCAGTGTTGGAATGCCATTGCATTGTGATGAAGGCCTCATCCAGAGAGAAGCATATATAGTGCACAACCATGATGATGATGCCATTCAACATGGTGAAATGATATAGGGAACTTTAAAGTGTTTTCTAACTATTCCTAATCTCATCTTCTCTGACCTTCACCTCAAGTATTTAACAACACATAACAAGAAGCAAAAAAGAGTAATAGCACATAACTGGTAACCATCTTACAGTTTGGGCCTTTTGCTATGCTGTTAATTATTTGGTCAACTACAATCTTACAGTTCTGCTATTACGTTACACACAACAAGAACCAGATGGCTACATAACTTGTTACCATTGGAACTCATGATTGGATCCCTTCCATTGAGGCAAAAGCATCAGAGAACATAGCTTCAAATACAACTAGAACGATAAGACTCATTAAAATAAAATTCCTTCTGGTTTATCAATGTGCAGATAGCATTAAAAGGTTATGACATGCATTGATTTTCATCAGAGCAGATAGTCTATCTTTAGCATTGTCTAATAATTTGGAATGGATATATTTCTACTATAGCAATTTCTCATGGCAAATGTAAGAAACTGCTTCATGAAGAACAAGAAAAAAAAGTAAAACAAAAAGGTTAATAGCTTATCAATGAAAGTGCACTAGGATCGAGGCAACAAGCACTAGAGGGGGGGTGAATAGTGCTTTTAAAAAATTTCTGCGGAATATTGAATGATTTTGCAAATCTCAAAGCAAACACACAAAGAACACAAGATTTTATCCTGGTTCGGTCTAACTCGACCTACATCCAGTCCCCAAGCAAAACCCGCTTGAGATTTTTCACTATCAACCTTGTAAACTACAAGATCACACAGACCATAACCGGTCCCACTTTCAGTAACAATCCTACTGAAAGCAAACAACTCCTTTACACCAAGGAGTCCTTCTTTTTACAGAAAAGAAATAACAACTTACAATACAACCTATGAGTCTTCCTTTTGAATGCAAATGAGATGCAATTGGCTTTTGAGGTTGTTGAAACACTCTACTCACGAATTCACTATCTCTCAAAGTGATTTGAGTGAAAAACTGAAGTGAAAATATCACGTGAGTGAGAAAACAAATACTTGAATGAATAGGAGTGAAAAGCAAGAAATAATTCAATATAATTCTATTGAATTTGATATGTTTGAGTGTAGAATGCACTCATATTTATAGTTCAAAGATTCCATATGTTGAGAGTATAAAAGGGTGTCAAAAAGTCCATTTCGAACGATCAAAACGTTTGAAAAATGAAAAGACACGCCTTTTTGAAGTTTCAGGAAAATGGCAAAATTAGTCAACTGAAACACCAGTTAGTAGACTAATAGTTAGTTATTAGTAGACTGACAGTTATCGCCGGTCGACTGATCTGTTAATCGAGCCGTTTGAAAATCTGAACTTTTGAAACTTAGTCGACTTGAGAAAAGTTAGTCGACTGATAATATCATCAGTAGACTGAAAAACCTTTTAGTCGGCTGCTGCTAAAATCTTCTGAAAAACAAACATTTTGTTCGGTCGACTGATAAAAAGCATTAGTCGACTGCTGCTAAATTTTTTTCAGAAAACACATGTTCTGTTCAGTCGACTGATAAAACCATTAGTCGACTACTGCTAATTTTCTAGAAAACAGAGATTTTGTCCAGTCGACTGATAAAATCTTCGGTCGACTAATTTGACAAGAATGATTTTTTAGAAAATATGGCGCGAAAGGATTAGTCGACTGGTAAGTCTATTGGTCGACTAATAAACATGAAAATTTAAGAAAAGAGTTTTCTAAAAAGATTTTTCAAAAGTGTTTCTTTTAGAAAAGTTTTTCTAAAGACTTTTAAGGTGAAATACAATCTAAATATGCACTCTAAGTAAGGCTCTTACAAGAATCTAAGACTTTTAATGAATTAAACATTTGCACACTAGTCTTCAAAGATTCTTCACTGAATTCTTCAATTTCTTCATAGCCTTAGCTGAAATGCAGTTGATTCCACTTGCTCATCATCAAAACTTTGTACTTGAAGTATCATGTATGGCTTCATTGTCGTAACAATCTCCCCCTTTTTGATGATGACAAATTTAATTAAAGATGAAGCATTTAGATGCATAGATGGAGATTTTACTCCCCCTATCAATATGCTGCAAAACATTAAAAGTTAGCACATTTAAAGCACATATATCACATATTGATTGGTTTGCATTTCCATTCATCATTTTTTCATGCATTTAGAAATACATTCATTCAAAGCTTTCTTTTTCTCTTAATTTTGCATTTCTCATGCAACTATCATCTTTTTCTCAAGATCTCCTGCAATTTCAATGTAATGCTATCTTTATCTTTTTCTCTCCCCCTTTGTCAGAATAAAAAAAAGTAAGGGCAAAAATAGCATAAGCAAAATAGAGATACAAGTTTAAAAATATTACAACCCATAAAGTATGTATTTCAAAGATCAAGGATCAGAAAAGAGAGTTTAGCAAATCCTTAATGGCAGTTACATCCTTCTGAATTGAAGCAAGTTGTTGAGTCACATCTTCACGAAAAGTGTGTTGATGCAGCTCCAAAGCTTCCAGTCTCTGCATAACTTCATCATGGTCTTGATTTGTCGAAAATTTCTTTCTTTTTGCATGAGATGAAGGTGTCGCAGAAGGTGAAGGTTCAGAAATAGATGGTTCATTAGGATCAGATGGTTCAGTTTGATCAACATTTAAAGGAGGCAGATATTTAATTTTCATTCTTTTAAAAATTGTTTGATCAAAGAACTCTTTTTGCTCAATGTATTTTTCATTTGTTAAAGGAACTTTGAAATGTCTAAAAATACGGGTTAAAAGACAACCATAAGGAAGAAATGGTTTTTGTTTCCACATGTTTGTAAAATATACATTGGCCCAGTTGACAGAAATATTTCCAAATAAAACGTAAAGAGTCATAGATAGATCTGTGGAATAATAATCAAAAGAACCAGTTTTGGGTAGAACATTGTGGGCAAGGATTCGTCCAGCAATGCGTGCACGAGTTTGAAGATTAGTATTTTTGAAAGGAGGGCAGTGAGGTGCTCCTGGAAGAAGAATTTGTTCAAAAACTCTTTCATCATTCAATTCAATAGTGTTGAAAAGAGTGTCTGAAGGTGGAATTTCAAGAATTTCTCTAAGTAATTTCGAATCAAACTCGATTTCAACATCACGAACAAGAGAGGACAAAACTCCAGTTTCATGATCCATTTGTAAATTCGTATAAAACAAGTGAATAAGAAACAGATAGTGAAGGGTATCTGCACAAGCATAAAAAAGATGCGAAATTCCAGGAAATAATTCTCTTATTTTGTAACGAGAAAATAAGTGAAATAGAACATTTCGGCCTGGTAAAATAGGTAGTGCAGAAATTGATCCAAAAGTGTCATAGAGAAGAGGATTGCGAAGTAATCTTAGTGAAAAACCATGTCTTGAAGTAGGTGTAGGAGGAGGAGAACCTAAACCTTTTACAGATGCAGACTTCGTACGAGGCATGGTTAAAAAAGTTACCAAAAAAAAATGTCGGCTTCCAAATGACGTCCGGCAAGGGGAAAAAGCTTTCCGGCGATCAAAAATGAAGGACGATGTGGTGGCTAACGGCGAGGAAAAGTCGGCCACAAGAGGATTCCGGCAATACACTGTCACGGCAAGAGAGTTCCGGCGTGTTTTGAAAATGCGTCAGTCACTGCAAGAGGATTCCGGCGTTTCAAGATCACGGCCAGAAGATTCCGGCGTCTCCCTGTTACGGTAAGAAAATCCCGGCGAAGATGGAGTCGAATGGCACTCCGAGGGTTTTTTGGAAGAGAGAGAGGCAAGAGAGAAAGAGGGGTTTTCATTTTTTTTTAAGGGTTTCGTTTTTAAGAAAAACGAAAAGGTACGAAGTGAAACGATGCCTCTTTAAAAAAAAACGGGTTTTAAAACAAATCCAAGGGGTGTTGGGTCCCTTCATTTAAAAATTTAAAAAAAAAAATTTAATCGACTAAAACTTTATCGGTCGACTAAAAAGTGCGACTTATTCTAAAAAAAAATATCATCAGTCGACTAGAAATATATCGGTCGACTAATATGGTGCGATACATTCCAAAATATAAAACACCAGTCGACTAGAATTTTATCGGTAGACTAATATAGTGCGATTTTGAGATTTTTTTAAAAATCAGCATTTTTATAAATCCAAAAATGAGCAAATACCTAGTTCTCTCCTAATTCTCACAAAATCTTCATTTTTAAGAGGTTTAGTGAAGATATCGGCATGTTGTTCTTTAGTGGAAATAAAATTTAACGAAATATCTCCTTTTAACACATGATCTCTTAAAAAATAATGTCTAACTTCAATATGCTTAGTTCTTGAGTGCTGAATAGGATTTTTCGAAAGATTTATAGCACTAGTGTTATCACAATAAATAGTTGTTGTGGAGTAATTAAAACCAAAATCTTTTAAGGTCTGTTTCATCCAAAGTACTTGTGAACATGCTAAACTAGCCGCTATATATTCTGCTTCAGTTGTTGAGAGTGATACTGAATTTTGCTTTTTACTAAACCAAGAGACTAAGGAATTTCCTAAGAAATGACAAGTTCCACTAGTACTCTTGCGATCAGATTTACTTCCTGCAAAATCTGCATCACTATATGAAACTAAATCAAAGGAAGATGATTTTGGGTAAAACAAACCGAAATCTGAAGTATCTTTCAAATAACGAAGAATTTGTTTTACTGCAGTTAAATGAGATTCCTTTGGATTAGCTTGAAATCTTGCACACATACAAACACTAAACATAATATCAGGTCGACTAGCAGTTAAGTATAATAGAGATCCGATCATACCTCTGTAGAGCTTAGTATCTACACTTTTACCATTTTCATCTTTATCAAGAGAAGTAGTTGTACTCATAGGATTCCTTCTTGATTTCGATGAGTCCATCCCAAATCTCTTGAGAAGTTCTTTTGTATACTTAGCCTGATTGATGAGGATTCCTTCTTCAGTTTGCTTTATTTGAAGTCCAAGGAAGTAGTTTAATTCGCCCATCAAGCTCATTTCAAACTCTTCCTGCATAGCTTTAGCAAATTCTTTACAAAGAGAATCATTAGTAGAACCAAATATTATATCATCAACATAAATTTGCACAATAAGAATATCTGAATTAAGATTTTTAATAAATAAAGTGGAGTCTACCCGACCAATGGAAAAACCAGATAGTTCTAGAAAATTTCGTAGTCTTTCATACCACGCTCTTGGTGCTTGTTTGAGTCCATACAAAACTCTTTTCAATTTGTAGACCTTTTCTGGATATTTCTCATTTTCAAAGCCTGGAGGTTGCTCTACATAAACTTCTTCATTGATGTGTCCATTTAAGAATGCACTCTTAACATCAATTTGATATAACTTGAAGTTCATGTAACTAGCAAAAGCAAGCATCATTCGAATTGACTCTAATCGAGCCACTGGTGCATAGGTTTCATCAAAATCTATGCCTTCTTCTTGATTATAGCCTTGTGCTACTAGCCTTGCTTTGTTACGAATGACTTTACCATTTTCATCCAGCTTATTTTGGAAGACCCATCTTGTTCCAATTACTGGATGATCCTTTGGTCTATCAACTAGATCCCAAACATCATTCCTAGTAAATTGGTTAAGTTCTTCAGACATGGCTAAAAGCCAAAATTCATCATCACATGCCTCATTGATATTCTTTGGTTCTAATTTAGATATGAAAGCAACATTTGCAATATATTTTTCCAACTGCCTTCTAGTTTGGACACCACTCTTTATTTCACCAATAACTTGTTCATGTGGATGATTAGGAAGAGGAATATTTTCTTGAGAAGTACTCTCTATCAAGGGTTCTTCTTGAAGTATTGCTTCTTCTTTTTCGCTTAGAGGTACAACCTGCTCACAATACTCATCAAATGCAACATGTAAAGATTCTTCAATACAAGATGTTCTTTTATTGAAAATACGATATGCTTTACTTCTAAAAGAATATCCAAGAAATATTGATTCATCTGATTTTGAATCAAACTTATCAAGATTATCTTTGGTATTTAACAAGAAACATTTACTACCAAAAATTTTGAAATATGAGATCTTTGGTATACGATCATAATACAATTCAAAACATGTTTTATGTAAAATTGGTCGAATAAGAACACGATTTAAGACATAACATGCTGTATTAATTGTTTCAGCCCAAAAATATTTTGGTAAATTTTTATCTTGAAGCATGATTCTAGCATATTCTTGCAAAGTTCTATTCTTTCTTTCAACAACTCCATTTTGTAGAGCCGCTCTAGGAAAAGCAAAGTTGTGAGATATACCATGTAAATCACAAAACTTTAGAAAAGATTCATTTTCAAATTCACCACCATGATCACTACGAATTTTAATAATAGATGTAGATTTTTCATTTGTAATTCTTCTACAAAGTTTAGAAAATTCTGAAAAAGCATCATTTTTGCTTTTTATTAAAATCACCCATGTAAACCGAGAATAATCATCTACTATAACAAAAGCATACTTGCTACCATTCAAACTTTGAATTCTAGATGGTCCAAATAGATCTAAATGTAAAAGTTTAAGAGGACGTTTTGTTGAAACTATATCTTTTGCTTTAAAAGAACTCTTGATTTGTTTACCCCTTTGACAAGCATCACATAAGTGATCCTTTTTATATGGTATTCTAGGTAGGCCTCTTACAAGATCATTCTTGGATAATTTTGAAATAATTTTAAAGTTAACATGTCCAAGTCTCTTGTGCCATAACCATTGAATTTCATTTGAAACAATAAGACATTTTTCATTAAAAGAGGGTAATTCATCTAGATATAGTTCATACACATTGTTTCTTCTTTTACCTTTAAAAATGATATTTTTAGATTGAAAATCAGAAATTAAGCATAAATCATTTTCAAAAGAAACATGAAAACCTTTATCACATAATTGACTGATAGATATTAAATTATGCATTAAACCATCTACTAAAAGAACATTTTCTATCAAGGGAAATTTTGGATTACCAATATTACCAATACCTATCACTTTTCCCTTGTTATTGTCACCAAAGGTGACGGTTCCTCCATCCTTATTTTGGAGGGTGGAAAATAACTCCGGCCTTCCAGTCATATGTTTGGAACAGCCGCTGTCCAATATCCATTTGCTCCTTATGTTTTGTACTTATAACAAAATCAGAAAACAGAGCATTTGACCTCTTTCTATTTTCGGGTCCATGAGAGTTAGTCTTAGGAACCCATATCCATTTGGATTTTGGTTTCCTTTGATAATAAATATTCTTTCTATAAAAGGATTTAAAATAAACATTTCTAGAATAATCATTTCTAGATGCATTTCTATTAGAACTAGAAAGTTTAGTTTTATGAACAAAAGGTTGAGAATAATGTCTTTGATTTTTCACCACAAGGTTTGGTCTATTTTGAGTATCAAAGAAGCTATATCCCAATCCGGTTTTATTAACCGAGCATCTTTGAGAACCAAGAAGTTTTTCTAGATTCTCTTGACCATTTGTGAATTTGGTCACTATAGAAAGAAGATCATTTGACTTTTCTTTAAGACTAGATATTTCTTTTTGTAAGAGATTGGTTCTAACTCCAATTTCTTTTATCTCAAGTGCTTGGCAAGAATTTTCCTTCTTGAGATCTTCTATTTCTTGAAGTAACACTTTATTTTGAGAGTCAAGAGTTAAATTTTCAGTTTTCAACTCTTTATTTTTAGAACTAAGACTCTTAAATTTAGCATATAAATCATTAAATGCTTCAAATAACTCATCATAGTCAAATTGACTTACCGAATCTTCTTGTGCTACAAAACACATGTTGGCGACTTCTTCATTTGATTCTTCATCGAAAGATGAGTCACTATCATCCCAACAGGCTTGAAATGCCTTTTTCTTCTTGAATTGGTCCTTGGGCTTGAATTTTAGAAGAGGACAATCTTTCTTGATATGTCCTGCCTTTTTGCAGTTAAAGCACTTTACTTCATTGGAAGAATCTGCTTTCTTTACCTTTCTTTGAAATCTTCCCTTTTTGATGAATCTTCTAAATTGCCTTGTGATGAAGGCGATATCTTCATCTTCTTCAGAATTTTCTGAGTCAGAAGTAGCCTTAAAAGCAAAAGATTTTTTTTTAGGCTCTTTTTCTTGTTTGTCTTGAAGTTGGACCTCATATGCCATTAGGTTACCAACTAAGTCTTCAAGAGTGAGAGTATTGAGATCATTTGCTTCTTCAATAGCAGTGGTTTTTCTCTCCCATTCAGGAGTTAAACACCTTAGAATCTTTCTGACTAAATCCACTTGTGAATATTCTTTTCCAAGGGATTTCAAAGTGTTAGTTATATCGGTCATTCTAGTTACCATGTCCGATATAGATTCATTTTGCTTCATTTTGAACAATTCAAATTTATGAACTAAAGAAGCAATTTTAGATTCTTTTACCATTGACGTACCTTCGTGTGTCACGAGAAGAGTATGCCAGATTTCATTTGCTGTAGAGCATTGAGAGATGTGATTGAATTCTACCTTATCAACGCCACAATGTAATGCATTCATGGCTTTGGCATTCAGTGAAGCAGTCTTCTTTTCATCATCGGTCCATCGGCTGAAATCAGTTGATGAAGTTTGGTACTTTTCTGAAACAACTCTCCAGATTTCGAGATCCATGGATTGCAAGAATATTGTCATTCTTACTTTCCAGTATCCATAGTTTGTTCCGTCGAAGAGAGGAAGAAGAACAGAGGAGCTTCCTTCTTTGTGCTGAGATGTTGTAGTTGCCATGCTAGATGATGGTCAAATCAAAGTAATAGCAAACCTGTGCTCTGATACCAAATGAAAGTGCACTAGGATCGAGGCAACGAGCACTAGAGGGGAGTGAATAGTGCTTTTAAAAAATTTCTGCGGAATATTGAATGATTTTGCAAATCTCAAAGCAAACACACAAAGAACACAAGATTTTATCCTGGTTCGGTCTAACTCGACCTACATCCAGTCCCCAAGCAAAATCCGCTTGAGATTTTCCACTATCAACCTTGTAACTACAAGATCACACAGACCATAACCGGTCCCACTTTCAATAACAATCCTACTGAAAGCAAACAACTTCTTTACACCAAGGAGTCCTTTTTATAGAAAAGAAATAACAACTTACAATACAACCTATGAGCCTTCCTTTTGAATGCAAATGAGATGCAATTGGCTTTTGAGGTTGTTGAAACACTCTACTCACAAATTCACTATCTCTCAAAGTGATTTGAGTGAAAAACTGAAGTGAAAATATCACGTGAGTGAGAAAACAAATACTTAAATGAATAGGATTGAAAAGCAAGAAGTAATTCAATATAATTCTATTGAATCTGATATGTTTGAGTGTAGAATGCACTCATATTTATAGTTCAAAGATTCCATATGTTGAGAGTATAAAAGGGTGTCAAAAAGTCCATTTCGAACGATCAAAACGTTTGAAAAATGAAAAGACACGCCTTTTGAAGTTTCAGGAAAACGACAAAATTAGTCAACTGAAACACCAGTTAGTAGACTAATAGTTAGTTATTAGTAGACTGACAGTTATCGCTGGTCGACTGATCTGTTAATCGAGCCGTTTGAAAATCTGAACTTTTGAAACTTAGTCGACTTGAGAAAAGTTAGTCGACTGATAATATCATCAGTAGACTGAAAAACCTTTTAGTCGACTGCTGCTAAAATCTTCTGAAAAACAAACATTTTGTTCGGTCGACTGATAAAAAGCATTAGTCGACTGCTGCTAATTTTTTTTCCAGAAAACACATGTTCTGTTCAGTCGACTGATAAAACCATTAGTCGACTGCTGCTAATTTTCTAGAAAACAGACATTCTGTCCAGTCGACTGATAAAATCTTCGGTCGACTAATTTGACAAGAATGATTTTTTAGAAAATATGGCGCGAAAGGATTAGTCGACTGGTAAGTCTATTGGTCGACTAATAAACATGAAAATTTAAGAAAAGAGTTTTCTAAAAAGATTTTTCAAAAGTGTTTCTTTTAGAAAAGTTTTTCTAAAGACTTTTAAGGTGAAATGCAACCTAAATATGCACTCTAAGTAAGGCTCTTACAAGAATCTAAGACTTTTAATGAATTAAACATTTGCACACTAGTCTTCAAAGATTCTTCATTGAATTCTTCAAATTCTTCATAGCCTTAGCTGAAATGCAGTTGATTTCACTTGCTCATCATCAAAACTTTGTACTTGAAGTATCATGTATGGCTTCATTGTCGTAACAATCAAAACGTACAAACCGGATAAACTCTTACAAGTTCAAGATGTACTTCAGATATTATTGCAGTTTTGAGCAATCCACCACCAGCTGGCATGGAAGGATGCAACTTGATAAATTTCTTCACTAGTCTGCCAATCAGTCTATATATGTTTCTTCCTGTTGACACCCTGTCAACAAAAAAGGGACCAGTCCCACAAATCCACCATGGGGGAGCCAAAGACACTATCTACTAACTTTACTACTTGACCATACTGAGCTCGCCAATTATCTTCATCAGAGATCGTGACTGCTCAAAATTCACAAATCCTTGTTGATACCATGCAAATGGAACAAAACAAAGGGAAGAACACTAATTTTAGGCTCCAATTCTTCTGCAACGTCTCTGTTGGTTGTAGAGTTGGGATACCCCACATTAGGTAAAGGTTGATAAGTGTATCCTCCAACCTGGCGATATAAATTTATAACTGTTAATATATATATATATATATATATATATATATATATATATATATATATGTATGTATGTATCCTAAGGGCATTTTAATCTTTTCACACATATATAATTTCTACATGTATTTTTCTTTTTTATGTTTTTCTATTTTTATTTTTTTATTCTTGTAATTATTCTATTTTCGTATCCTCAAGGGCTTATTGGGAACTCCCCCAAAAGAGTCATTGGACTCCACCCAACGGCTACCTTTCTAGCAGTTGGGTAGATCTCAATGAACTCCTTTGAGCCTTCACAATGTATATAAATATGGGGTTAGGCCCCATTCTTATATCACTTCTTAAAGAATTATTCCTCAATAATATTCATTATTTTATGAGTGTTCTCAGCCCTTAGTGGCTTATTCTTGTATTTTCATGTGTTGACCCATAAAAGGTCTTCTTCTTTTAAGTGTTTTTTTGCCTATAAGTAGCACACCAAAGCATTTACTTCAGCTCGTGACATGGTATCAGAGCTTATCGACTTCTTAGTGTTATTTAACTTTTTTTCAAGCGTATTTTGAGTTGTCATGAAAATCAGGCTTTGTCTCGAGAAACATGCCAATCAACCTTCTTGAAGATTGGTCTTTTTATGAATGCATAGAGACTTTAGAGCTTCAAAAATAGGTGAAAGTTTGCTCAAGTATTTATTTCTCTTTCTTCTCTCTTGATTTGTATTCCTTAGTTCTATAGCCGAAAAAGTAGTGATGGTAGTTTCAATCAAATTTGATAGAAAAAACTACAATTTATGAGCTACCGCAATCAAAAGAATCTTTATTGGTAAAGGATTATGGAAGTATGTTGATGGTTTCATAATAGAACAACTCATTCGCACAAAAATCATTAAAAAAAATGATGAAACCGTTAAAGAGTAGGTTCTTAAAAGAGAAGAAAAAGAAAAAACTCTTATAGGATATAAGAAAACTATGAAGGAATGTGAAATTGCTCGTGCCAATATACTTTTCTTATGTATGGGAAGTATGAATGAAAATACATGTGAAACTATTTTGGAGTTTGAGAGAGCCAATGAAGCATAACTTTTCATTAAACAAACATAAACCAAAACTAAGATTTTCATTTGCAGACCACTTTTTGTTGTTATATCTAAAAGAGATCTGTACAATTTGAAAAGACATTTTCGGTCCAACTTTTGACTGAAACCACCAAATACAGGCCTGAAGTTAATTTCCTGGTTAAAATCCATGTCAAAATGTCATTTTTAACTTTGGCCTAAGAATGTGTGTTTCTCCAATAGTTTTTTTTTTAATAGTCCAAGGGAAAACCCCCATCACTGACTGAACAGTGGCCAGCCTCTGGTTGTTAAAACCCTTGAGGTCCCTCCTGCTCACCAAGGAGTACACAGCTTAAACCTTGAGACAATGGACACCACTATGGGTTTTGAACTTGTGAAGTCCCATCAACATGGTGACACTCAAAAGTCGCCTCTACCAGATGAACAGAGCCCTTGTGAGCACGTTTGACACTTTCGCCTATTTTATTATGCAATAGGGAAGTCAGCAATCTTATCACACAAGGAAATCCATCTGACTTTCCTGTTCGACAATTTGAGTGAAAAGTTGGGTCCTGAAATGTCTTTTCAGAAAACATGGTCCTCTTTTCAGCCTAAATGTTGGATTTTAAACTAAATTTTCCTAAACCAAGATTCAAAAAGGTTGTTGAATACAATAATCACTATCTAATAAACCAAAGATTTTTACAATTTTACTGGAAAGGGAAGCTGTTTTCCTATGTAAGTCAGATCATAGTTTGTTTCTTACATACAACAATATACTACAGAAGCATGTCTACAGGCTTAAGTGCAGTGGAGATGTGCAACATGGATCTCAAGCTTGGCAGATTTTTTCTGTGAATCACTTCCTATGTTAGCCTTCAAAGCTTTATGGCCTTTGACTTATCATCTGCCAGACCTGAACATGGACTCTCCTTGTAGTCAGCTAAGTACTTCCCACTAACTCCATTGGTGTCTGGGTCAAGAGCTACATAACATGTTGTTGATGCTCCCTGAATTCAGAACAATCATGAAACTGGTTGAATAGTGGGATGTTATTCACATAAAATATTAGCTGAAAATAAAGTATCATGTTGGTAGCATACTAAATTATTCAAATAATTGGTGTTATTTTGCAAAAATTGTGAATAAAACGTTTGTTTTATCATTATTTTTAACATTAACCATCATGGTAATTTAAAATTTTATATCATGGCATAGTCGTTTAAGCAAAATGGTTTATTGCAAAATATTAGGAAAATTTATATCATGGCATAGTCATTTTTAAACCTTTTTTTTTGTATTCTAATTAGTGTATTTGCCCTGATTTTCTAGGTAAAAATGTGAACTTTTTTTTTTGAAAAAAAACTCATGTTAACTGGTTGGATATGGAACATACCTAAACCCGGGAACCATTACTTCCATTACCTTACATATGGTTTCCAACCTGACATGAACTAGGTATATCTTGGATCATATTCTACATGGATTAGAGTTAGAAGTGCAAACAAATTGGATATATTATCTAAGTCTGACTTGTTATTTTCAGATACGGATCCTTAAATCGGATTCCATATTATGATGTGATGTGGATCATTATGTTAAGTCGGATCTAATTCATATCCGAATCAAAGTCTGATCCAATGGTAGTTTTTAGATGTAAAATGCCCTGTTTTATTATTTTTTCACATGAACCAGTTTTGCCACTTTTATTTCAGACCTGGATTCAAATTGGTTTCTCTAAAACTGAGTTAAAAATCAGCCCCACCATATTCATTACCCTCTTAAATCTTATGTTGCGAATTGTTTCAAAGGAAAACTGGTTTTATACCCAGAACCAAGTTAGAAGAAAAATTGGTTTCTCCAAAATTGAGTCAAAACTCAGCCCCACCATATTCATTACCCTCTTGAATCTTATGTTGCAAATTCTTTCAAAGGAAAACTGGTTTTACACCGAGAATCAAGTTAGAAGAAAATTTGGTTTCTCCAAAATTGAGTCAAAACTCAGCCCCACCTGTTTAGCCAAACCGAGCTTGAGCTCTACTCGTTCTTGAATGAGATGAGCCTAATACGAGCTGGCTCGTGTAAAAACATTCCATGTAATTTATAAAAAAAAAACATTTATATTTATATATTACACTTAATAGTTTTCATTTTATGTATATATTTTCATTCATCCTTCCCTTTATATATATATAAAGCATTACTCCTTTTATATCTAAATTATAAATTATACAAAAAAAGTATGTACTTTTTGTCTATACGAGCTCACCCGAGCCGAGCCAAACACCCTGTGTTAGGGCAAGACTCATTTAACCTAAATGATCCTGCTCGTGGCTCGGCTCACCAACTATACGAATCACGAACACTACAAGAAAATAGGTTGTTAGCGACGAACGTTAGCGACGGAAAGATTCCGTCGCTAGTTAGCGACGGATTGGCGAGCGACAAATATTCGTCGCTATTATCACTGAATCTTAAGAAAGTAGCGACGGAAGATAGTCCGTCGCCTAGTCCGTCGCTAATTAGCGACGGATGTTGCGACAGATTGTTTTGTCGGTACGATCGCACCATTTACCGACGACGTTAGCGACGGAAACTAGTCCGTCGCTAACTAGCGACGGATGTGGCGACAGAATATAATCCGTCGCTATTTTCGTGAATTTGATTTTACGTTGGCTTAGCGACGGAATTAATCCGTCGCTAAGCCGTCGCTAACTTTCGAATAACCCTAATCCCAACCAGGTTTTCCTTTTCTTCTTTCGCTGCTCCTGCGCCGGTCCCGCTCCCGCCGTTCGCCGGTCCCGCTCCCGCCGTTCGCCGGTCCCGCCGTTCGCCGGTCCCACCGTCCGCCGGTCCCACCGTCCGCTGGTCCCACCGTTCGCCGCCCGGAGAAAGGTAACGCCCTCCCCCTCCCGTTTCCGGCAAGGGGTTAACCCCCTGCCGGAAAACGCAGGGGGTTAACCCCCTGCCGGAAACGGCAGGGGGTTAAACCCCTCCCGGTTCACACAGGGGGTTAACCCCCTCCCGGTTCACACAGGGGGTTAACCCCCTGCCGTTTCCGGCAGGGGGTTAACCCCCGTTTTCACACAGGGGGTTAACCCCCTACCGTTTCTGGCAGGGGGTTAACCCCCTCCCGGTTCACATAGGGGGTTAACCCCCTGCCGTTTCCGGCAGGGGGTTAACCCCCATTTTCATGCAGAGGGTTAACCCCCTGCCGTTTCTGGCAGGGGGTTAACCTCCTCCCGGTTCACACAGGGGGTTAACCCCCTGTCGTTTCCGGCAGGGGGTTAACCCCCGTTTTGACGTAAGGGGTTAACCCCCTGCCGTTTTCGGCAGGGGGTTAACCCCCTTCCGGTTCACGCAGGGGGTTAACCCCCATTTTCACGCAGGGGGTTAACCCCCTGCCATTTCCGGCAGGGGGTTAACCCCCTCCCGGTTCACAGGGGGTTAACCCCCTCCCGTTTCCGGCAGGGGGTTAACCCCCTCCCGGTTCACAGGGGGTTAACCCCCTCCCGTTTCCGGCAGGGGGTTAACCCCCTTCCGGAAAACGGAGGGGGTTAACCCCCGCGTTTTTCGGCAGAGGGTTAACCCCCGCGTTTTCCGGAAGGGGGTTAACCCCCTGCATTTTTCGGCAGAGGACCCTTGCCCCTTGCCTTTCCGGTAGAGGGTCGACCCGGGCAGGGGGTCGACCCCCTGTCGGAACAGCAGGGGAGTCGACCCCTTGTCAGAACAGTTTTTTTTCCGTGGTGACTTCATTTTAAAAAATTGTTTTTTTGTGCAGATTTCTCAACGGAACCAACTCGTGCTCGGCCACCTGTGGTAAGTAAATGACAAAAACAATGCAAATCGGGTAAATACCCGTGGTGAGTAAGTGATGCAAACGTATCACATGTTATTTAATTTATTGAATGCAGCACTTTATTGTTCACACACTCACTTAGTTGTTGATATCTAGGACTGCTTTGTTGGAGTTCGGAGATCATGCTGAGCATGATTTTAATGTAGAAATATGGAAGTGTTCTTATTTTTGGAGTACGGAGTCCATGCTAAGCATGGTAGTAGTTAGTGAGATATTGAAGTGTGTTTGCTGCAGGTACATGTTTGCCATTTATTTGATATGAATGATTATGATGTATTGCAATATTTGATGTAATTGTATCCATGCTTGCATGTAGTTACTTTCAATTTGATTTTGACTTCCATGTTAAATTTTATAATAAAAGCATGCTTCAAATGATTGTATCATGTCATTAATAGTTTGCACATGAAAATATTAAGTTATCAATGCATGCATCAAAATTCTTGTTATTGTTTGACATAGTATATTGCATGATAAATTTGATATTTTCTTCATCGTCGCATTCTGATTGTTTTTTTCTTAATTCGTTAGGATACTATTCGTAACATCATACGACAGAATGACTGCAAACCGTGAATGGATGTACCGTAGGATAGTGGACAATGAGTTATCGCATGAATATATGGATGGTGTCGATAGTTTTATTGAATTTGCAACGGCGAGTGTCAGTACGGTAGATCCCACAGGTCGGATTAGGTGTCCCTGCAAGATTTGTAAGAATAATCGATTTGTAGAACCTCATGGCGTTAGACATCACCTATACAGGAAGGGTTTTGTGAGTGATTATCAGAACTGGGCGTTTCATGGAGAAGAATTTAGAAACGATTTTGATGCACGGGTGAATGTGGTGCACGATAATCCATATACGAATTTGATATTTGATGCTGCAGGAACAGAACTGGGTTCTGCTATGAGTTCTAGTGATGTAAGAACTGTCGTAGATGAAGAATCACCAAACGATGCAGCTAGTAGATTTTATGATTTACTTAAAGATGCTGATGAGCCACTTTGGAACGGTTGTGAGAGTCACACTATCTTGTCTGCAGTTCTTCAACTAATGAATTTGAAGTCCGAGTATAATTTGAGTCAATCATGTTTTGACCGTTTGTGCATGATTGTGAAGAGTATGTTGCCTAAAGATGAGAAATTGCCACAAAATTTCTATCGTGCGAAAGTTATGGTCAACGCTCTAGGTATGGGTTACAAAAAGATTGATGCTTGTCCAAATCACTGCATGTTGTATTTCAAGGAGCAGGAAAACGACATATCATGCCCGTCATGTGGGCATCCTCGGTTCAAGCCAAAGACAAGAGGCAATGGTAGCACGAGATCAAAGGAAGTTTCATACAAGTCGCTCCGCTACTTTCCTATCACTCCTAGATTGCAGCGATTGTATATGTCTTCAAAGACAGCTAAACACATGAGATGGCATGCAAATAAAGTTCGACACGATGAAAACAAGATCACGCATCCTGTTGACGCTGAAGCTTGGAAGCACTTTGATCGTACTCATCAGAACTTCGCAATGGAAGTGCGAAATGTTAGACTCGGTCTATGTACAGATGGATTTAATCCATTTGGGGGTAGATCAACTCCATACTCATGCTGGCCAGTATTTGTAACTCCATACAACCTTCCACCAAGCTTGTGTATGAAACGTCCAAATCTTTTCTTGTCTCTGTTGATCCCTGGTCCGACCTCACCTGGCCAAAATCTTGATGTATATCTAAGGCCATTGATTGATGAATTAAAAGTACTGTGGGATGACGGTGTTACCACGTATGATGCCCACAAAAAACAAAATTTCAGCATGAAGGCCGCTGTTCTATGGACAATCAGTGACTTCCCTGCATATGGTATGTTATCTGGTTGGAGCACACATGGGAGGTTGGCTTGTCCGTACTGCATGGAGGATTCCAAAGCTTTTAGATTGAGGCATGGAAGGAAGCCTTGCTGGTTTGATTGCCATCGTCGATTTCTACCCAGCGATCATCCGTTCCGACGTCAAAAGAATGCATTTACAGCAGGCACAACTGAAATGGAAGGTCCATCCTCAAGATTGTCTGGCATAGAGATTTTAAGAAGATTGCGATACTTTCCAAATGTATTAACAGATGCCCGCAGTCCTACACCCTTCCGTGGATTTGGGAAGGAACACAATTGGACGAAAAAATCTATTTTTTGGGAACTACCGTATTGGCCGACCCTATTGATACGACATAATTTGGATGTGATGCATGTAGAGAAAAATGTGTTTGATAATGTGTTCAATACAGTAATGAATATTAAAGGAAAAACGAAGGATAATCCGAAGGCCCGTATGGATTTAAAATTAATATGTAAAAGACCAGAATTGGAACTCAAAGAGTATAATGGCAAAGTACTGAAACCAAAGGCGAAGTACGTGCTCGGACCTGATCAAATAAAACATGTATGTCAATGGTTGAGACAACTGAGATTTCCAGATGGATATGTCTCTAACATTGCTCGGGCTGTGAAGATTGACGATGGACAGTTATATGGGTTGAAGAGCCATGATTGTCATATCTTTATGCAACGATTGATACCCCTAGCATTCCATGATATGTTAGACAAACCTATATGGGGGGTATTGTCTGAGTTGAGCGGATTTTTCAGAACATTGTGCGCATCGGAGGTCATTGTATCAGATGTAAAGAATCTCGAGGACTCTGTCATCACCACTGTTTGTCTGTTAGAAAAGATATTTACGCCAGCATTTTTCGATGTTATGGAACATTTGATCATACATCTGCCATATGAACTAAGGGTTGGTGGCCCTATGCAATATCGATGGATGTACCCATTTGAAAGGTATATGTTTTTTTATATTTGTCTCTTTAATGACAGATATTTAAAATTTGAAATGTATATTCTTGTCAGATGCATGTTCGACCTAAAAAAAAAGGTTCGTAATAAAGCAAGAGTAGAAGGCTCTATTTGTGAGGCGTACACTTTAGAAGAGATTTCAAATTTCTCATCTATGTACTTCGAACCTCATATTTCAACACGTTACACATGCCCGCCCCGTAACGATGATGGAGAACAAGTAACTGTAGCTGACAAGCTGTCGATATTTCAACGACTTGGGCATGCATTTGGTAGTTGCCGATCAAGGCTATTGACAGATCGAGAGCAAGATGCAGCACACATCTATATTCTTTTTAATTGTTCAGCGATCGACCCATACATCGAGTAAGTATATGTATATGCAACTCAATTATAAATCCTTTTATGTTCTATATGTGGATACATGGCTCGGTAATATAAGTATTTGTGGTTTGCAGACGATTTGATCTGGAGTTGCAAAGCAAAGTTTCACATCTCACTAATGCAGAAGTACAAAAAGAACGTGAAACTAAGTTTGTGGAGTGGTTGAAACAGTTGGTAAAGAAGCTAACATAAATTTTGTACTTATAAACAACACTAAGTTACTTAATTGATCGTGATCACAATAATTGTTTATGTCTGTGCGTAGGTTCGCCATGGTGATGTTAAAGATCAAGGAATATGTGATTTAGAAAATGGTCCGACCAAAGTTGTGCAATGCTACAACGGGTATATCGTAAATGGTTATCGATTCCATACAAAAGACTACGGTATAAACAAATCAACGATAAATAGTGGCGTGTGTGTCAAGGGTAGCAGCTACGGTGAAAATGAACATGATTACTACGGTGTTATAGAGGAAATAATGGAGTTGACTTACTTAGGCATGAATAACAGGGTTACGGTATTCAAGTGTCATTGGTTTGATCCAACTGCAACAAGACTCGACAAAGCTTCAGGCATTGTGGAGGTGAATCATAAATCCAGGTTTGGAACATATGAACCATTCATATTAGCCTCGCAAGCTCAACAAGTTTATTATACTTCATATCCGAGTATAAAAAAGTCAGATAGAAATGAATGGTGGGCAGTTTGCAAGGTGAAATCCAAACTATACCCCGAGTATGATCAGTTACAAGAAGATGAGTTAGCTGAAGACAGTGATTACTATCAATCAGATGATGTCTGTGACTTCGCTTATGGTCACGATGTTGCGCATGATATGCATGTCATATCTCCATTGGCTGATGAAACATTCATAGAGGAATGTGATCCAAATGATGTACCAAGTGGATGGGCAAACAATGAAGAAGAAGAAGAAGAAGAAGAAGAAGAAGAAGAAAGTCAAACTAGTGACGAGGAAGAATTCTCAAGCTAGTGAAAAAAATCTTATACTACAAACCTCTATTTAAATGCATTGTAATACTTGATGTGAGTTGTATTGCAATACTTGGTGTGAATGATTAAAAATTTTATTTCAATGTATTGTAATACTTGATACGAATGATTCGAATGCATTGTAATTTATCTGAATGTATTATAATTTATGCAATTAACGAATGATTTGAATTAGTGCAATACTTGATGTCAATGATTTGAATTATTTGAATGCATTGCAATGCTTGATGTGAATGACTTGAATGCATTGTAATACTTGATGTGAATTATTTGAATGTATTGTATGACATATGTTATTTGTTAGAATATGGTTCGTGGAGGTTATAGTGGTCGCTCATCCAGTAGTAGCCAGGCTCAACCTTCATCTTCACGGGCTCCTGTGATAGGTATATCATATAACTAATTAGATGCTTGATTAGTTCAAATGCACATTCTGAGAACTTGGTGTGTATTTTTTTACAGATGATGTTGCGCCTGTATACGACCCACCTACACCAGTTGATCGCACAAGTCAACAGCCAACACAGGAAACAGGGTCTTCACAGGCTGGCACAAGAAGACTCATTCGAATAGTGTATATCGATAATCGACCGTAAGTATTTTGTTTTCAATTATTGCATATCTTTTAAATATTTTATATTGATATTTACTGTGTAACAATTCATGTGCAGCACGAGGTTTGAGCCACAAGAAGTAGTACGGGAGATTAGGAATTCACTTCTTCAACATCTACCAGGACCAGTTGCTCAATGGAAAGAGTACCCAAAGGAGGTATTAGACAGATTGTGGTCCTCATTCATGGTATACAGTTGTTCCTCATAGTTAATGTGTTTCATATTTAATTTATTTAAGCAATGTCTACTAACTTTCTGAAAATATTTGTAGGCTTCGAATCGCTTTGCAACTACGGTGGAAGAAAATGATGCAAGGAAGGTGTGGCAGAAGGTGGCTGCCAATCGATTTGCAGACATGCTGCACACTATGAAGACTGCAGCAAAAAAAGCATCTGGCGTAGTAGATGATCCATTACTGTGGAAGGGCCATGGTCCTATTACTATCAGGAGAGATTACTGGGATGAAATGTGCGATATGTGGGCGGGAGATGCATTTAAAAATCGCTCTGCGAAGGCTTCACAAAATCGATCGAAGATGCCCGAAGCCCATCTACACACAGGTGGATCTAAGACATTTGGGAGCCACCTAAAGAAAATGGTAACTCATCAATATATAATATTAATTTTATAAGTATAGTTGCAAATTTGTGTACTAAATCTTTTGTCATTTAACTTCGCAGGAAGCAGAAAAAGGAGGCAGTGTACCATATAAGGATGTGTTTGTAGAAACACATAAACGGAAGACCACGGGAGTCTTCGTATCAGAGAAGGCGAGAACGACAACGGTATGTATTAATTCTATTAATAATCATTGCAATATATATGCAAGTCATCATAATGTTATCATTAATTATTAATGAATACTTTAAACATTATTTTGTAGGAGGCATATGAGCAACAAATGGTAGAGCGATATGGTGAAGACGCTACTCAGCATCCATCATTTGATCCTACAGCATGGGTGACTGCAGCAGGTGAACCCAAAAAAGGTCGCGTGTTCGGGTTTGGGAGTAATATGAACACTTCACCAGTTATTGGTTCTTCCAGTTACGGCTCACCAACTTCTTGCGCCGACATAAGCTCCAAGCAGCCGACTATTCTTTCCGGTGATGATGTACGCGAGATCATTAATGAATCACTGAATAACTACTTCCAATACACCGTCGCCCCCTTTCTCCGAAATGAGATCAAGGCCGCTGTTCAGGATAGGGGATCTTCGATTCCAGGTCCCTCTCAGGTATAATCACATATATAGTTTTTTTGACTATCTTAAAGCACATCTGAGCATGGTAGAATCACATATAGAGTTTTTCTAGATGCCTTAGAACACATATGAACATGCTATAATCACATATTCAATTTTTTTACTGCCTTAGCACACATATGAGCATGATAGAATCACATATATATATATTTAACTTTTTGTCTGTCTTAGAGCACATATGAGCATGATAGAATCACATATAAAGTTTTTTTGATTGCATTAGAACACATAAGCATGCTATAATCACATATTCAGTTTTTTTACTGCCTAAGAACACATATGAGCATATTATAATCACATATTCTGTTTTTTGACTGCCTTAGCACACATATGAACATGCTATAATAACATATAGAGTTTTTTAACTGCCTTAGAACACATATGAACATGTTATATATCATTTATGATAGAATCACATATAAAATTTTTGGCTTTGCCTGCCTTAGAGCACATATGAGCATGCTATATTCACATATTCAATTTTTTTACTGCCTTAGCACACATACGAGCATGATCGAATCACATATATAGTTTTTTGCTTGCCTTAAAGCACATCTGAGCATGGTAGAATCACATATAGAGTTTTTTTATATGCCTTAGAACACATATGAACATGCTATAATCACATATTCAATTTTTTGACTGCCTTAGCACACATATGAGCATGATAGAATCACATATAGAGTTTTTTTATTGCCTTAGATCACACATGAGCACATGATAGAATCACATATAGTGTGTAATTTATTTCATTATATTTTGTTTATCAATACTGACTGTTCTTTTCTTGTGTAGGCTGCTAGCGATAATCAGGGTAGTGGAGCTGAAGGGACAGATAAAGACAATGAACAAGAAGACGCACAAAATCTTGGCGATGATTAGAGGACTGTGTTGAAGAAGTTCTATTTTTTTTATTTTTCCTAATTGTAATTGTTGAATTGTAAATAATTAAACTTCTTAGTTTTAAGGTGGAACGATTAATTATTATAGATACTTGTTATATGAATTTTTTTGTGTGGTTTGTTTTTTATTTACAGGAAATATAAATTGTACAGGAAATATAAATTGTACAGTTCTCCGTAATTAATTTTTAAATAATTTTTTTTTGATTTTTTTTCGTTTTTGCGACGGATTAGCGACGGATGATTCCGTCGCTATTCATATTAATCTAGCGACGGCTTAGCGACGGAATTAAATCCGTCGCCACGCCGTGGTCGCCGTTTAGTACCGGCGGATTGGCGACGGAATATAGCGCTCGTTATTCCGTCGCAATTAGCGACGGACTTGGCGACGGAATAATTCCGTCGCCAGTTAGCGTCGAAATATTCGCGACGTAAGCATACTGTCGCCGCGTTGTCGCTAATTCGTCGCTAACATGGTTAGCGACGGATTAGCGACGGATTAGCGACGAAAGGTGGTCGTCGCTAATCTACTGCTCTGTTGTAGTGGAAGAAGTTTCCAAACCTAGCCAAGTCATGAGCTGCTCAGTTTGTTTACCATCCCTACCAGTCTGGCCAAATCCTGGCTGGTCATCGGCTGGACATTTTTTTGTTTTGTTTTCCTCTTTTCTTCTTTTTTAGGTTTTTAGTTGTCCGGACAATTTTCAGCCAGCCACAAGCCAGAAATTGACCGAGCTAGTGGCACTAGCCCCGCTATTCTCCAACTGGTGGCTAGTGGGAAAATGGCCCACCATTTTTTTCTTTTATTATTTATTATTGTTTTTTGAAGTTTTAAGAACCCCAAACTTGGTTTTTCAAGTTTTCGGTTATCTAAACATAAAAAAAAACTAGTTTTTGAAAATCGAGTTTGTCAAAAGCAAGTTTGAAAGCAGACCAAGTTTCTAAGCAACCTGATTTTTCCTCGTGTCATCACAACAGGCCGAATTGTTTATCCATTTGTCCTGACCTTAGGCAGATAGAATACACATCTAATTGTTACTTGGGGCATTTGAACTCAACTACCTACCAAGTAAGAAAATTAGCTGGTCCTACACCTTTTTCTTTGGAGGTGTAGGTCATCGTGCTACTGTCTGACTTGATTCAAACCCTAAATAGGGCATTTGAAGAGGGCGGATCAAGTGCATCCTAATTACACACTAGTGTGCTGCTGCACCTATATGATATTACAAGATAAATACTAAGATAATTGTCATCATTTTTAATATAAAACCAATGATAAATATTGTCGGTTATGTTAAATATAGTCGATAATATTTATCATGGAATTTAGTTACTATCACCGACGATATTTATCATCACTTTAAATCTAATATTATTGATGACATCTTAGAGTCGACCGTTTAATACCGACTATATTTATCATCAAATTTATTTAAAATAAAATTTATAATATATAATTATTATAAAAAACAGCAGTAGAAACAACATAAAAAAGCTTATGCATTTGACGACGATATTTATCATCGTTTATATTATTGTCTACCATAAAATCATATATAAGTGATGATAACTATTGTCGCAATGAACTGTTTTCTTCTAGTGAATTGAAATTCAAAACCTATTTTTGAACAAAATATTACCGAGCACGCTAAAAAATAAATTCTGAAATTTCTCAAAAATTTCAAAAATAGGTATTTTGGTCCTGTAAGCATTCTTCATGTTGGGCGTAAGGGTTCGGGCAACCGGATTCGAGTTTCCGTCACGTCTTCCTCCAATCACCCAAACACAATGCATTAATTGGTGGCCGAATGATTAAGGGCCAGCATTGGTCTATGACGCCATACAGCGCGATCACCTTGTTGTGGAATAAAGTTTAACAACTGACATACCGACATAGAAGGATTACATTGAGTAACATAGCAACGAGAATAACAAGTAGTATGGAAAATATGTTAAAGGTGATCAGTTACTAAAATTTCTGTGGAATTATATGATGGAAAATATGTTTTGCCCAATTCTATGGAACTGTAGTATGGAAGATAAGTTTGCTCTAACAGTGAAACACCAAGTACTTGCATGACCTACGACCAAGTCATTTCGTTGGGGTCAATGATGAGAGGGTGGTGTGTGTTTTCCCCCGAAGACGGCCATTAGCTACATCTAGTGTTCGAGGGGGTCTCAATGGGTGTCACATATGTAAGCACATGGAGCTCGTATCCTCATATTTGTCAGCATCAGGAGTCGGGTGCGGTTGCAAAGACTTAAGTACCCTTTCTTGTTATTCTTGCCATGAAACAATGGTTCAAGAAAATGATAAAGATGTCTTTCATTCAAAAAAAGGGAAACGACAGTTCGAAAAAAGGATAAAAATATTCTCCATCCAGAAAGTCGAGGATGATGTTAACACTTCAAAGTCAAAACAGCGAAACGAACCTAAAATACTCTCTCTTTCTTTTCTGTATGAACTTTTCGTCGTCATCTTCTTTCTCCGTTAAACACTGTATTAAGGGAGGCAAAGAGCCGGTGATCTGATGGTGATCATCGTCCTCTTTCTACTAACAGTGGTCGGAATGCTACCCGCATCCAACGGGCAACCGACTGCGGCCCCTCTGCCTCCTTCGAGGGATACCTACAATGGAATCTTCCTCCAATACACCTATAACAGAGTCTTTCAAAGTACAATCCGTGTACCCCTACATCGACAATACTTCCGATCAGGGCTATGCCTTCTAGGCCACCCTGACGTTGGTCAACACGGGCGTTCACACCTTCAAGTCTTGGCGGGTATTCATCGGATTCTGGCACTACGAGGTCCTCATCTCGACCTCCAACGCTGTGCTCTCCGACAAGACCCACATCCCTGCCAAATCAATGGCAAATCGCTATATCGAGTAGCGATTTACAAAAATTGCGTAGCGAAAATAAATGGCAAATCGCTATGCGATTTTCGTAAATCACTAAATCGAGTAGCAATTTACGAAAATCGCATAGCGAAAAAAACAAAAAATTGTTAAATCGAGTAGCAATTTACGAAAATCGAGTAGCGAAAAAAAAAAACAAAACAAAAAATCGTAGGAAAGGGTGTTACGAAAACCTCGAGCAAGAAACAACCGAAGGAAACATATGAGCGCCACGATCAAACAAAATACTTTATTGCTCTTTTTTGACAGTTACAAGAGAGAAAAAAAAGAAAGAATTTATACAAGGCCCCAAAAAAATTTTAGCTATAAGGGATACCCGCGTCGGGGGTAGCCCTCGGACCCCCCTACTGTAAGGGCAAAAACTCTGAATCAGGCTCCACAACTCATCTAGTTGAACCATCTTACAGTTAGTGTGCAAGTCAGTCGGTGCTTGATGGAGCAGTGTAGGATCGTCTGCTGGATGTGCACAAAGGCAGAAAGAGAAGGGAGAGAGCTAGAGAAAAAGGGTTGATGTTCATGGCCTCCTTCAGGGGGATTTCTTTTTCGAATAATCCTGCAGTGCAGAGACTAGGTCTTGAATAACCATCGTCCGGGTACTTAAGTCTTTGCAACAAATCTTTTTGTAGAATCGTCATTTTTATGGCACCAATGAAGAAAAGGGTACGAGAATAGGAGTAGCATTTGCTTACATAAGTGGCTTTCATTGGGACCCAAACTAACGGCCGTCTTCCGGGCCTGCACGTATAACCTGCTTCGGTCATCACCTTTTAGGAGTTTTTCAAATTCAAAGAATACAAAACCTTGAATTTTTCAATAAAAAACAAATAAATTTTAAAAAATCAAAAGCTGTGGCCCACTTCCGCGAACCAACCGACCTGTCTATAAATTCCCTTCTCCATCACCACCGTTCCCCCACAACTCAGCTCCCATTTCCTCTCGATCCCTTCTTCTTCATCTTCTTAGTTGCCGGAAGTCTGCGTCAACCTTTCCGGCAGCCACTCGTCCAGCGACCACCAATGGACACCTCCCTGAAATTCTCCGTCAAAATCGGCACCCCCATCCTGGTCCCTCCGGCCAAACTCACTCCCTACGAATTCAAACCGCTGTCGGACATCGACGACCAAGAGACATTAAGGTTTCAGATTCCCGGGATCCTCTTCTACCGCCGGAACCCCGCCATGGAAGGCAGGGATCCGGCCGCCGTCATAAAGGATGCACTGGCCAAGGCGCTGGTGTTTTACTACCCGTTCGCCGGAAGGCTGAGAGAGGTCTCCGGCCGGAAACTGATGGTCGAGTGTACCGGCGAAGGCGTGCTCTTCGTCGAAGCCGACGCAGACGTCACTCTCCAAGAGTTGGGGGATGCTCTGCAGCCACCCTTCCCTGCTGGGATAAGCTTCTATATGAAGTTCCCGGCTCTGGAGACGTCACCAACTGCCCCCTGTTGCTGTTTCAGGTAACAGTTTTTTTCTTTTATTGTGATCATACTAGCCCAACAGGACTCTAAAGTTAAGCTCTCTCTCTCTCTCTCTCTCTCTCTCTCTCTCTCTCTCTCTCTCTCGGTTGACGCCCTATTGTTCAGGAGTAATAATTTGCATGGACGATGTTGGTGCAGGTGACGCGACTAAGGTGTGGGGGATTCATCTGGGCGGTTCGGCTGAACCACACCATGAGCGATGCTCCGGGCCTGGTCCAGTTCCTGAACGCGGTCTGCGACATGGCAAAGGGTGCGGCAGAGCCCGCGGTGGCGCCCGTCTGGGAGTGCCACCTCCTGAACGCCTGAAACCCGCCGGTGGTGACACGGGTGCACCGCGAGTACGACGAAGTCCCAAACACGAAGAACACGCTGATGCCTCTCGACGACATAGTGCACAAGTCCTTCTTCTTCGGCCCGTGGGAGGTGGATGCCATCAGGCGGCAGCTCCCCCACCACCTCCGCAGAAGAACCACCTCCTTCGAGCTCCTCACCGCCTGCCTGTGGCGGTGCCGCACCGCCGCCCTCCGCCCCGACCCGGAGGAGGAGGTTCGTCTGTTGTGCGTCTTCAACGCGCGGTCCCGATACATGCCGCCGCTGCCACAGGGGTACTACGGCAATGCCTTCGCGCTCCCGGCGGCCGTCTCGACAGCAGCGAAGCTCTGCGCGAACCCACTAGGTTATGCGGTGGAGCTCGTGAAGAATGCCAAGGAGGAGGTGACAGACGAGTATATGAGGTCGGTGGCGGACCTCATGGTGCTCAAGGGCCGACCTAACATCACGGTGATCCGCACCTTCGTGGTCTCGGACATCAGGCATGCCGGGTTCAGCGAGCTGGACCTCGGCTGGGGAATGCCGGTGTACGGCGGTCCAGACCCGGGTTGTGAAGTTCCCATCCCTGGCTTGGTTAGCTTCTGCATCAACTCCAAGAATAAGGAAGGGGAAGAAGGGATAGTGATCCCTGTTTGCTTGCCAGCTCCGGCTATGAAGATCTTTGAACGGGAGCTCAAAGAGATGTTGTACGGATCCGCCTCAGATCAGAAGTTCACAGAACCCATTTTTATTTTATCTGCTTTGTGAATAAAGATCAATTCCTTGCCAAAAAAACAAGGAATTTAAATTCTAAAAAGGAAGCTTTTGTGCTTGTTCCCTTTTTTTAAAAAACAAATAACTGGTTTAATTTTGTTGTTGAATTTGCAAGGAGTTTTTTGTTTTCTATGTGTGTTTATATCTTAATGAAATTCTTTTCCTATTTTTTTTTGTTACGACCCAAAATCCATAGAAAATGTTCAATCTATGCTCCATGATCTAAAAGTCACCTTATCTTATTAAAAGAGGTTTTTCAAGTCAAAGTAGGGTCCAACAAAATGATGACATGGCTTTCTCCTAGTTGAAAAGTCAAAAGACAGTGTCCTCTTCATATTCAAGCAAAGAAGGAAGATATAGGTCATATAAGGTGGATACATGGTACATAAGAAGAGATCCCTATAAGCAAAGAATTTTTTCTTATTTAAAATGGCACTTGACACATAAAGGAAGAAGGAGACAAAGGAAAGAAAGAAAAATCACCAAGTCAACAAGGTGGGGCTTACGAGAGGGGTACCCCTTGTGAAGGAGAAAAGAAAAAAAAGGGTGGGACATCCCCCACTTTCCTAAATAGGGAGCTAGGCCCCCCTTCTCTCTCACTTTTCATTTTGTTAGAGTTGGTATAACTAGAATATTATTACCATTTTACTATTGTTGCTTTTAGGTAAGTTTTTTAATTTCTAATTAGTGTTTTGGTAGTTAAAAAGTGTATGGAGTAAATGGATTAGATTTACTGTTTAGATTGGAGTTTGATCCTGATCCAGGTCAAACACTATAAATAAAAGTTTAGAGTCCCCTATTATGATTATGGCATTATGAATTGAAGTTGATTTTCTCTCTCCATCTCTCTGTTCAGACGCCCCTCCATCTACATGTCTCTCTTTCTCTCCCTAGATGTCCTGCTATCTAGACGTCTCTATCTTGTATGTCCCTAAGATGAAGATAGGTTTTCTAGAAGTTTTCTATGAAAATGATTTTTGCACAAAACACATTGCAGTAGGTTGGGATAAAGATAGAGATAAGACCTTGAGCCTATCTCGACATTCGAGGTAGCTGACGCAAAACCTCTTTGTTGTCCCATATTAGACGACCAAGACTTTTGTAGTCCCCAATAGAATACATTGCAGTCTTCAATAGTAGACGACAAAGACTCTGTCATCCCACAACAGATGGCAAAGACTTTTGTCGTCCCCAATAGCAGGCGACAATGACTCTTTTGTCTTCTCACAATGGACGGTAAAGTATTTTGTTGTCCCTAATAGCAGACGGCAAAGACTGTTTATCGTCTTACAACAAACGACAATGACTTTTGTCGTCCCCAATAGCAGATGACATAAACTCTTTGTCATCTCACAACAAATGGCAAAGACTTTTTCGTCTTGAATCACTGACGACAAAGTCTTTTGCCATCCCCAATAGCATACAACAAATACTCTATCATCCCATAACAAATGGCAAAGACTATTTGGCATCTACAAAAAAATTTGGAGATTTTGTTTCATTATTGGGTAATTTTGATATTTTTGGTGGGATTTTTCTAAAATTCTAAGAATCATGCTTAACTTTTGTGGTTTTTCCTAAACTAAGGTAAAAAATGACTAGGCTTTTGTGATTTTTGCTTGAGAATCTAAAAAAATATTTTTTAAAACATTAGCACTACATGAGTTAGGACTTCAGCTTGGAGCCGGCCCTCGAGAATAATTAATTCTGAGTCAAGTGATGACCTCAAGTTAAAAGGTTTTGTCCTCGGAGCCTGGGTCTTGCTAGTTGCATTACTATAGTACCTACAAAAATATTTAATCATAAATATTTTGTATTTAATTAATTTTATAAATTTAAGAGAAGCAAAATAATAATGTTCATGCACTTTTTAAAATAATTCAAATTTATCAAGTTTGAAAATTACCTGACTCCACTTTGATGAACCTTTACAAAATCCGTATTTCTAGAATTTCACAAAAAAAATGGAGTTCACGAAAAGTTCTTTTTATTCAAGATTTTAGCAAAAAGAGAATATTTAATGATTTGACATTATGATAAGGCTATCATGATCTTAAAAAAAAATTGGATCATCTGGTAAAAGTTTTTTAACTAACCTGTCGAACATGAGAAATGACTTCTCGCTAAGAACACTGCATGACAACTCAACTTCTATTTCAAAACTAGGAAGTGTATTAAAGGAAGCAAAACACAATCTAAAAAACAACATTTCAAAACTTGTATATGAATTATCCCCAGTTTAGTTTGCAATGCTCCATTCATCTCCTGGATGAACCCTAATATGGTGAGACAAAAAAAAATTGGGGACAAATACCTTTAATTTGTTCTACATACTCGAATCAAATTCAATAGTGAAGGGTGTCACATCACTCAAGAGAGACTTGACATGCAAGGCTTCTCCATGGTCCTCACCATCTTCGAACTCATTGAAGACCGGCTCACCATGAAATTCATGGATGGGTTTATCGTGAGACTCTTCAGCGAAAATGGTAGAGGTTGAAACAACCATGTTTCTCCCACATCTTAGTCAAAGATGAAGTCACCCTCGAAGTCACGCACAAGTTCTTCATGAACCTTGTCTACAAATAGGAGATTGATGACATACAACATGTCAAATTAAGAAACACGGCCACCCTCACTCTGATAGCAAACTCACTGAGAAAGACATGGGATGTGACCCTAAATAACACCCTAATGGTGTTCGGAACCCTAAAATCCTAGGAAATTATGGAAATGGAACCACAACCTAGGAAAAAATAGGTATGATGACAAAAATAAATATATATAGACATCTCAATATATATATATATATATATATATATATATATATATATATATATATATATATATATATATATATATATATATATATAAGGATGTAATGCTCAAGAGGTGCATATAAACCGTTTATAGAGTCCTAGACATTTATTTAGTAACTGAAAAAGTCCATTATTCCCTCCAGGTCAGTACACATCTAGCAACAATCAAGCATGCATAGCATGCAGTCACAGGTAGTGGGTATACGAGTTGACAGACTGCAGGAAGACATGCACTGCTAAGAAGTCGAACTCACACAAACACAAGCACTCACACGCACATCAAGGACTTGTATGCTCGTTCCCTAGCCAATGAAGAGAACACTGCAATAGTGAAAGTTAAAGTCACACTTTGCTTAAAAGCACCTTAGACTACAATTCCTCTCAACTAACTGGTGCATAATATGGTAACCTTCGAAGAATTTCGTCACTCGCAGTTGCAGCTTGCTTAGCAGAAATTATACATGTGGAGGGGGTGAGCGGTGAACTCCCATCCGGATAAGGGCAGACAAACAGCCACCACACAAGGCAACAAACAAATCTTTCACCCTCACAAGCACTATCCAAGCCATCTACAACTTTAGAGTCAAGTTTCACAAGCCAAGTTTTACAAATTCAAGTTTGACAAGTCTGGAGAGTTGCTAACCTTTTTTGACATGCATGGTCTACACACCTGTCAAATATATTGAGAAATTTTCATTTAAGAGCCAACCTTTAGCTGTTAATTTTAAAAATGAGCCAAACTTTATAAAATTCTTGATATAAGCCACCATTTTCTTGAAAACCCTTAAAAAAGGGCCTCACGTAATTCTTCTTTAGTTTCCTGTATTCTTTTTTGAAATTGAACAACATTCATTCTCAATAAGGAAGAAGATGGTAAACATTTAGAATTGTTGTTTGTGAACAGCTTCCTAAAAAAGAGAGTTTATATTAGTAGTAGATTCAAAAACATAAAGTTGGTTTTTGTCAATTAAGGCCAAACATTTTTTGTTTTTTGTTTATTGTTTATAATTCAATGCGCGCGATTTGTGATCCATAAAATATTCATTTTTCACTGGATGAGTTTGTTTTTTTGTTTGACAGAGAAAGATGGGATACCATTGGGATTCGAAATTGCAACGTCCCAACACAAGGTGACGTGCACTAACTGCTCCTGCCAGACAAGCGGAGCCCCTCGTTGGTCAGTGGATGAGTCTTTGGTGGGATATCCAACTGAATCCGGGTCGTGTAGCAATTTAGTAGGATCAGCTAGAACATATATAACATGTGATTAACAATCAAATGCCGCCTGAATTCGAATCTAACCTAAACCACCAATAAGCCGAATCCGCTGAATACATATTTTATTTGTCAATTGGATGTCATGGGGTGTGTCAGATGTGGTTTCACCATATGGTATCGTGTCCCTACACATAGCGCCCAAAACGCATGTCCTTGTGACACAGATTCAAAGAAATATTGAGTGCCTAGTTACCCAAACAGAGCAATTTCCAAAAACACATTGGAAGAAATGCAGGGGTAGGCAACTTTCTGGCCTGTGTTTTAACATCTTCTTCCCTCCTACATTTTGCCAAAGATGCTCAATCCAAACATAATGACGTTATTTAATTTCTTTACACCTTTTTACCATGTAAAAGATATTAAATTTAGCTTTATTCATGCACAAAAATTGTTTGCTTTTTCTCTTAGTAGATAGATGGACAACAAGATGCTGGGTGAATTGTTTCTTCAGTTTTTCTTCCGTAACTACAAGTGTCATAAGTATTTGCTTCCATTAATGTTTTCTTAAATTCATTTTTTATTAAAAAATATTTTATTTTAAATCATAGTTATCGGAAGTGCCCCTATGTGTGGGGGCGCATGGGGAAAAGGGAAGTGCACTTCTCATTTGTGGGAAACACGCTTCTCACTCTCATAATAAACCTTATTTATCTTAGCTAAAACTGGTGAATGAGCTAGCTGAACAAACCAAACAAGGCATGTTTGAGATTCACTCGTTTATGAATGGACTGAGCTCGTGACTTGACTCGGGTTCATGTTTAACCAACCCAAGTTTGAGCTCGGCTCATTCACTAATGAAATGAACCAAATACAAAGTAGATAGTGTACAAAATTTCACGTGATTTATATATTTTTTATACAGGGGAGAGCATAGGGAAAAGGGAAGTGCACTTCTCATTTGTGGGAAACACGCTTCTCACTCATTTTTCCTGTGTTCCCCCTCTCGCTTCTCCTTTATTTTTTTTTTTATTTTCATGTTAATATTTTTTATGCTTCTCACTCATTTCCTTCAGGTTTTCTTTTCTCACACGCTTCCACACTTCCAAAACGATTACTGCTTGTCACTTTCTTCTCCGCTTATGCTTCACGCATCGCTTCCCCTGTTCATTTTACTTTCAGGTAGCTTTAAACACATAATTATTCTTAGACTTATTGATTTGTTTCTCATAATAAACCTCATTTATCTTAGCTAAAGCTGGTGAATGAGCTCAACAAACCAAACAGGGCATGTTTGGGATTGACCCATTTATGAATGGACTGAACTCGTAACTTGACTCGTGCTCATGTTTAACCAAGCCAAGTTTGAGCTCGGCTCATTCCCGAATGAAATGAGCCAAATGCAAGGTAGCTAGTTTACAAAATTTCATGTTATTTATATATATTTTTTATACAGTATGCTTAATAGTTAGCATTTTATATATGAGCCAAATGCAAGGTCCCTCCTACGCATGGTCTACACACGTCGAATATATTGAGAATTTTTCATTTAAGAGCCAACCTTTAGCTGTTAATTTAAAAAATGAGCCAAACTTTATAAAATTCTCAGAAAAGTATATATATTTTTAAATAGCACGATATTATCCCTGAAGAAAAAAAATCCCGGAACTGAGATTTGTGACTATGCCTCAACCGTGCAACCCCGTTCCACTTAGGGCTGGGAAACAAGCCGAGCCCTTCTTGGCTCAGGTCATGTTTGGCTTGTAAAGTGTTAGTTCAAACTCGTAAAATTGGCTCAGCAAGCTGAATATGAACAATAAGTATTCAGCTCGGCTCTACTCATTCTGGCTTATTAAGTAGTATAAAATATTTTTTAGATATTTTTTTTACAACATATATATGTGTAAAACAAATTATTCAACTATTTGGTTTGAAAAAAATAAGTTTTGTTATAAAATCTTATTGCTTCAATGCATTTTTTTATAATCCTATTTCTCCCAGCTCTAATACACTATATTTTTTCTGTAAATAAGCCAGCTCGAACTTGGCTTGTTTAACTCGAACTCATTATGAGTTTGAACTCAGTTTGGTTCGCCACAAGAATGAGGGCTTCTAACATTTTCGTATTTCTCCTTAGAGGATACGTGATATGCATTTTCTTCTTACAAGGTTGATAAGAGAACTCTGTGATCCTCAAAGATCTCTTCCACTTGTGTTCAAGGTCACATGAGTTTTTCAGTTGAGTTCCAAACTCTTGGTGGCATTATGAGTTCTCTTGTTTGGATAAAACTACTTCATGCTCTTTCCCTTTTCTCATGTTATGTAAACCTTCCAGCCTAAGGTACCCTGACACTCCATTTTGTTGACACGGTAACACATGCATTTAATTTATAATTATATTTTCAGTTTAAAACTTTATATTTTTAGTATATAATATATATTTTAGAATCTAGATATAGCATATATATTTAAATTATATTTAGTTTATTTTGAATTTATTATATATATATATATATATAGCTGTAGCTTCACTATACATGTAGGACTCTACACACGTCTATGGTTTGGCTTAGGGCATTTAAGTCAAGGATGTCATGAATTTGATATCTGGGGTGCACGCTATGGGTGTCAACTGGTAGGGTCAGGGTCTGGTGATAAAAAAAGAGGTCCTAGGTCAGACCAAAAGGGTCCGAATCGTATATGAAGCTGAGTATGGTTTGTGAAAAGTCATACCAGACCTGGGTCGGGCCTGAGTTCCAATTAAGACCCATGATATTTTTCAATAATAAAAAATAAAAAAATATTATTTTACTGGGTATGAACTGGGTCTGGACCCGGTACCCACCCCTCAAAACAGATTCAAGTTCGGTCTCACCAAAGTGCAAACCAAATCCGACTCTTTGACACCCTGGCATGTTTGTGTGTTATGAAAAATGGCTGTTTTCCTCGAAAACGCAACGACAGGAGTTCATTTTGGCAGGGCTCACAAGTGTCAACACAAACAGCGGAAACCGCTGTTTCTGCTGAAAACCCTCAACGAATGTGCCAAAATACATACTCAAAGTGGGTTTTCCATGAAAACGGTTCCCGTGGGGGGTTCCAATTCAGTTTTCGCGGCAAGCGTTTCCACGGAAGAAGGTACCATGGCACCCCCTTCCGTGACATGCAAACGCACTCCTGGTGCAAGCTCTTTGCTTTCAGACCGAGTTAGCAGTTTTCCTAGTAGGAATGGTCGAAGCAGGTTATATATCCCCCTCCCCCCCCCCGAACACACAACAAGGCAGGTAGCTACATCTCATGTTCGGGGGTCCAAAAGTGTACCACGTATGTAAGCATGTGCGACTCGTATCTCCATGTTTGTGAGCATCACTTAGCATTGGAGTTTGATGTGATTGCAAAGACTTAAGTACCCTTTCTTCCATTGGTGCCAAAAAAAATGACGATTCTAAAAAAGGAGTGGTTGTAAAGACTTAAGTACTTCGAAGATGGTTATTTAAGACCCAGTCCCTGCACTACAGGATTATCCGAGAAAGGAATCCCCCCTGGAGAAGGACATGAACATCAACCCTCTCACTCTCTCTCCATTCTCTTTTTGCTTCTTTGCACACCCAGCAAACGATCCTACATTGCTCCATCAAGCATCGACTGACCTGCACACTGACTATAGCATCGTTCAGCTTGATGAGTTATGGAGCTTGATTCAGAGTTTTTTCCCTTACAGGAGGGGGGTCTAGGGGCGCCCCTCGACGTGGGTAGCATCATTCAACTTGATGAGTTGTGGAGCCTGATTCAAAATTTTTGCCCTTACAGGAGGGGGGTCCGGTGGCTCCCCCGGTGCGGGTTCCTTCGATTGTTTGGGGCCTTACAGGAGCCTGATTCAAATTTTTTTGGGGCCTTGTATAAATTTTTTCTTTTCTTTTCCTCTTGTAACTATCGAAAAAGAGCAATAAAGTGTTTTGTTTAATTGTGGGGCTCATGTTTCCTTCGGTTGTTTCTTGCTCGAGGTTTTCGTAACACCCTTTCACACGATTTTTTTATTTTATTTTTTGCTTTGCGATTTTCGTAAATCTCTACTCGATTTGCCATTTTTTTCACTGCGCAATTTTCATAAATCGCTACTAGATTTAGCGATTTGCCATTTTTTCGCTACGTGATTTTCGTAAATCGTTACTCGATATAGCGATTTACAAAAATCATACAGTGATTTGTCATTTATTTATTTTTTTGCTATGTGATTTTAGTAAATCGCTACTCGATATAGTGATTTACGAAAATCACATAGCAATTTGTCAGTTATTTATTTTTTTGTTACGCGATTTTCATAAATCGCTACTCGATTTTGCAATTTGCCATTTTGTTTTTCACTACGTGGTTTTCGTAAATTGCTACTCGATATAGCGATTTATGAAAATCACATAGTGATTTGCCATTTATTTATTTTTTTCACTACGTGTTTTTCACCTCCTGGTACAAGCCCTTTCATTTCAGGCCGAGTTAGCAGTTTCCCTAGTAGGAATGGTGGATGGTTTCACTTGGGTGATCGAGCTTAACAGAGCTTGAATCTCTTCTGGACCCTACCACCTGAACCAGGGTTTTGTCTCGATAAACATAAAAAAGAAAATGCATGTAGGTCTACATCATGTATCTCGATAAATATAAAAAAGAAAATGCATGTAGGTCTACATCATATCATATTGCTACATGCGAGACCATTACTTTTGGATGATCTCAACCTTCTGTAAACAAAACGATGGATCACAACTTGCATATTTGGGTATTTAGGGGCAATCAACTAGATATTTAATAGCCACTTGATGCTGCTTAAAGGCAATGCCATAGACATCTATGCGGTTTATATATATATATATATATCTGTGGTATATGGTGTTATATGTTTCCCCTTCAGGAACCTGTTGGGCCCCTTGAGGTGACAATTTCCCTTAAAAGATACTTTTAGGAAATCCTCTAAAATCCTTGCTGCGATTTTTTGGTGTAGCGAAATATAAAGAGCAAGAGTAAGAGTTCTGTTTTATTTTTTGAATATGCAAGCTGGAGTTAAACAGAATCTTAGAAATTACATGAAAAATTACAATTGAAACAAAAAAAAAATCACCAAATCTATAAAAAGTTATTTTATCTATTGCTGTTGTTTCAACCAAACAACGTGATGTTTTGATTTGGGCTTCTTTTTATATATTATTCATTTTTTAATATTTTGATCTATTATATATATATATATATATATGTATATATATATATATATATGTATGTGTGTGTGTGCGCGCGCGGGTGTGTGTGTCTATGTAATTGGAGCTCTGTCTATTTCACACCAGCAGTAATCACGACACTCAGATGCCTCAATAGTAGGATAGGTTAGCCACAAACCATAAACCATTAAAAAAGATAGAACTATTGGTCTTACCTTCAAACCCCAATTATGTTATTAAAAAAAAAAGAAATTACATCCAAAAGTACAGAGCTGGTGTGTTTTGGAGCCCCACAAGCATGTCTTGGAGCCCAATGACTGAAGAAGTAAAAAAAAAAAAAGGAAATAAATTTTGAACAGCACAAATGGAGCTTGTTTAACTTCAGCAAAAGCATAAAACACACACAAAATGCAACAAGAAAAAAATTAAATGGGCAACTCTTTAAACCCTCAATAAACAAAAAAATCCTTATTAAAAAAACAACTAAATTTGGAGTAAAAAAATAGAGGAACATCCCAACCTTGTTTGCCTCTTCTGTCGTAACTACACTGATGGGATATTAAGCCGATGACAAATATACTGGCCGGATATTTTTGCAAGAAAAATCCAGAAATCCTACCCAGCTATGATTAGAGAGGGAAGATGAGATGAGAGACAAAAAAAAAAGGTACATCTTGAGGACAGGGCTGGTCAGGTGTGAGGCCCAAGACCTGATGGAGGGCGATGGGGTTGCTTAATGCACATTTTTTGTGCAATCATATTGCAACCCTATCCGGACTCATAAGGCAGGGTGTCATTCTGCCCCGACTAGGGGTGGCAATCGTGTCGGGTTGGCGGGTTAGCGGGTTGACCCGACGGGTTGGCAGGTCAGCATACCTCAACCCGAACCCGACCCGTTTATTAAACGGGTCGGTTGTGGCAAACACGAATCCGGCCCGTTTAATAAACGGGTAACCCGACACGACCCGCCAACCCATTTAATAAATGGGTTGGGTCGGGTAAATGGGTTCTCAGGTTGGCGGGTCAGGTTGGCGGGTTGACGGGTCGGGTTGGCGGGTTGACCCGCCCGCCTAACCCGTTTATTAAACGGGTCAGCCGGGTTGGCGGGTTGGCATACCCCCAATCCGAACCCGACCCGTTTAATAAATGGGTTAGGCGGGTCGACCCGTTTATTAAACGGGTTGGCTTAAGCCCAACCCGAACCCGCCTAAGAGGCGGGTTGGCGGGTCGTGTCAGGTTTAGCCACCCCTAGCCCCGACCATCTAAGGTGTAATTTCCCCTTGTAAAGTTGGATCTTGGTACCGGGTCTAGGTGGCCATAGGGTCTCACAACTGGAAAGCCAAGAGCCACTGAAAACGGTGAGCCCATTAAGTTAATTTATGTATTAGTAATGCTACCACGCTCCAGGAGCACCTACTCCCACCTACTATAAAAATCATAATTGTAGGTTGCATCTTCTGAATCAAACCTTATAGATGTATTTAACATAGTTTATTTGATAGAAATCATGTTTTTTTGGATTTTTTAAGTTATGAAATTTTGGTACATTATGAGCTATCCATTTTTGAAGATCTTAAAAAACCTACATCTATACTATAATCATGTGATCCAAAACGTGTTTTCACTAAATAATAGTTGTAGATTATATCTATAAGGTCTGATCAACAAAAGAAAGCTCAACAACAACAACAACTACGCCTTCATCCCAAAACAATTGGGGTCAGCGATATGAACCAAAAAAGAAATTCATTTTGGGTCTTCCACATGAATCCTTTTCCTCCAATCATTTCTATCCAACGCCATGTCCTCGGTGAGGTTCAAAGCATTCATATCCTTTCCTATCATCTCCATCCAAGTCTTCCTAGGCCTACCCCGACCTCTTTTAACTAATATATTTTCCCATTTCTCCAACCTTCTAACTGGAGCATCATTAGGCCTTCGCCGAATATGTCCAAACCACCGTAAACGATTCTCTCGCATCTTATTTTCAATGGGTGCAACACCTACCTTCTTACGTATCTCTTCGTTCCGAATCTTATCTTTTATTGTATTTCCACACATCCATCTAAGCATCCGCATCTCAGCTACACTCATTTTTTGAATATGATGTCTCTTGGCAGTCCAACATTCCGTACCATATAGTAAAGCGGGTCTAATAGTCGTCCTATAAAACTTTCCCTTCAACCGCAATGGCATTCTACGATCGCACAGCACTCCAGTTGCACTTTTCCATTTCATCCACCCAACCTTTATCCTATGATTTACATCTCCATCAATTTCTCCATACTTTTGAATGATGGATCCCAAATATTTGAAATAATCATTCACCGGTATATCTTGCTCACCAAGCTTCACTACACTCCCATCACTACTTCGTTGCTTACTAAACTGACATTCCATATATTCAGTCTTACGCTTACTCAACTTAAAACCTCTAGCTTCCAATGTCTGTCTCCATAATTCTAACTTAGCATTAACCCCAGCTCTAGACTCATCAATCAAAACAATATCATCAGCAAACAACATACACCACGGTACATTTTCTTGAATTGATCTCGTAATCTCATCCATCACTATCGCAAATAGGAAAGGGCTTAAAGCAGATCCTTGATGTAACCCAACCGTTATCGGAAAATTGGTTGTCACCCCTCCACAAGTGCGGACATTGGTTACTACTCCTTCATACATATCTTTAATTATACTAATGTACTTGAGAGAAACACCTTTCTTCATCATTGTCCACCAGAGAACGTCCCTAGGTACTCTATCGTATGCCTTCTCTAAATCAATAAAAACCATATGCAAATCTTTGTTCCTCTCTCTATATCTTTCAATAAGTTGTCTAAGAAGATGTATAGCTTCCATAGTTGATCTTCCAGGCATAAAACCAAATTGATTCTCCGATATCATGACAACCTTCCTCAACCTAGACTCAATCACCCTCTCCCAAAGTTTCATAGTATGACTCATGAGTTTTATACCACGATAGTTTGTGCAATCTTGTATATCACCCTTATTCTTATATAAAGGCACCAAAGTACTCTTCCTCCACTCATTAGGCATCTTATTTGTTCGCCAAATCAAGTTAAAAAGATTTGTCAACCATTCTAAACCTTTCTCTCCCAAGCATTTCCAAGCCTCGATAGGTATACCATCTGGGCCAACTGCCCTTCTTGATTTCATTTTCTTCAAAGCCTCTGCAATTTCTTTCTTTTGAATCTTGCGCATGAAGTCACGATTTATCTCATGAAAAGGAATGGAGAAGTCTCCAAGATCTTGAGCATGACTATCATTAAATAGCTTATCAAAATAATCTTTCCATCTCTCCTTAATCTCCTCATCTTTGACTAAAACCCTTTGCGTTTCATCTTTGATACATCTAACCATACCCAAATCCTTTGATTTCCTATCTCTCATCTTTGCAAGCCTATAAATATCCTTCTCGCCTTCTTTGGTATCCAACTTGTCATAAACCTCCTTATATACCTTAGCCCTCGCGTTTCGAACAACTTTTTTAGCTTCCTTCTTTGCTATCATATACTTCTCCAAATTCTCATTATCACGACTCTTACTTAGATTTCTATAACACTCTCTTTTAACCTTAATAGCTAATTTGACATCCTCGTTCCACCATGATGTATCCTTACCTAGTGGTGCACCGCTTTTAGACTCACCCAATACCTCCTTAGCTACTTTTCTCATACCACCCGCTATCTTATTCCACATTGATTCTGAATCCTCCTCGAGACACCAATCAACTTCCTTAACTACCTGCTCTACAAACATTCCTTGTTTAGCTCCTTTCAGTGCCCACTACTTAATTCTAGGATCTATCCTATGTCTATCTCTTTTGCGGCATTGTCTAATTCTAAGATCTAAAATTAAGACTCTATGTTGTGTAGCTACACTTTCTCCTGGTATAACCTTACAATCGATGCAACAACCCCTATCTCTCTTTCTAAGTAGGAAAAAATCTATCTGACTCGTATTAACCCCACTTTTAAATGTTACTAGGTGAGACTCCCTCTTCCTAAACCAAGTGTTTGCTAAGATCATATCATAGGACAAACAAAAATCTAAAATCCTTTCTCCACTTTCATTTCTTTCTCCTATACCATAGCCTCCATGGATATTCTCAAATCCATCCCTACTAATGCCTACATGTCCATTAAGGTCACCGCCGATGAAAAGCTTTTCTCCATAAGATGTCTCTTGTACTACTCCATCTAAATCTTCCCAAAATTGATGCTTAATGAAATCATCTAAACCTACTTGAGGTGCATAAACACTAATAATATTAATAATATCCGTACCTAATACTAATTTAATAAGTAAAATTCTATCACCCTTCCTACGGACCTCAACTACATTATCTATAAACTGACGACTCATAACAATCCCTACTCCATTCCTATTCCTATTTATTCCTGTATACCAAATCTTATATCCCCAAGGTTCTATCACTTTAGCTTTCTCACCTACCCATTTGGTCTCTTGAAGACATAAAATATCAATCTTTCTCCTACACATAACATCTACTAACTCTACCAACTTACCAGTTAAAGACCCTATGTTCCAAGTGGCTAACCTAATTTTATGGTCTTGGGAGTATAGAAAATTTGAAGCTTCTATTAGTGGGAGTAGGTGATCCCGTAGCATTACTATTTATGTATATAACCTATTTTGCATGGTTATGGATGGGGTTACATGATTAATGTGTCATTAATCTCTAATTAAGTTAGTGGTGAATTAATCCATTCCTCTAATAGCTGTGTTTATATAAAGATCATGGCCATGACACATAAAAAGGTGTGCTAGAACTGAGCTCTAATAAAGGTTGTGAACATTGATGTTTCAGTAAAACGAAACAATCCCAAATACTCGCAGTCCAGGATAGAGAAAGTTGATCAAACAAAATTTAATCTCCCACATAGGATAATTAAAAAGAGATTTAAATTGAAATTTTATGCTTTATTCATCAAACATAGCAAAACTTTCAATCTGCAAGATTACTCTGCAAAGTTACTTAGAATACAAAGTTCTACGGGTTTCTAAAGTGAAGAATCATGGGAAAAAGCTGCTATTTCTCAATGGCCAAGAATTCTTTTTACTCTTCATCTATAGAAGACAAAGTAAAAGTGCCTCTTGGATTCTCACACTAACAATTCACAGCTACTTTCCAACATCGATCAACTTGTTTAGCCAATCCACAAATTTCACCAACTCCTTGGTAAAAATCTTTAATGTGAAAATTGTGATGAAAAAAACTCATCGAAACTCTCATGTCATGCGTTATAGTGGATTTATTTACTCATGAACTTCAAAAATAAGTATGAACTAAAAAGCTTCCCTAACAATAATGAAAAATAAAGTTCAACTTGTTGAAGAGATATGAGCTTGCTAAATACTCACTTGAAAATTTGTGAGGAAACAAAAATTAAACCTGCTAAATTCTATTCTGAGATGGATGAAAAAGATATAAAGCTCACATCATCCAAACAATAGCTTTCCAAAGAGGACTGCTTGAGATTTAACATTTTTCATTTCTTGCTTGGATAATTTCAGTAATTAGGGCGCAGGTTAGTACCACAGGGGCAAGGGTGCCAAGCCACAAATCTAAACTTGGGTAGGCACAAATGCACTGTAAAAAAATTAAAACCCTAAATTCTAACATCATGATTCATATATGTTAATTGAAAAAGAAATATAAAACCTCTAAAATTCTAACCAAAATCAAACATGCATTCATGGAATCATCTTTAATGTTGATTGGAAAAATATATATAAATGTCTAATTAAATGTTCATGGTATTTAAGAAACCAAATATAAAACTTAAATTCTAACAAAAATCAAAGATTTAGGGGTTTGATAAGTAATAACGAAAATCAAGCATTCATTAATGAAATCATGCTTAATGATATATAAAAAGAATAACACAAAACCACCCAAAAATTATAATTAAACATTTGCATCATTTGGAAAAATGCAAACCAATAAGCAAAGTTCTAAAAAATCATGGAGTTACGTTCATTGAAAAAAACACAAAGGGCACGTTCTAAAGTGAAAAATATAGGAAAAGTGATACAAAATAGAAAATTCTTACAAATTTTCCGACCCTTCTAAACCACTACAACAAAGCAGTAGATTAGCGACGACCATATTCTGTCGCTAATCCGTCGCTACACATGTTAGCGACGGATTAGCGACAACGTGGCGACGGTATGCTTACGTCGCAAATATTTCGACGCTAACTGGCGACAGAATTATTCTGTCGCCAGGTCCGTCGCTAATTGCGACGGACTAACGACCGCTATATTCTGTCGCCAATCCGCCGGTACTAAACGGCGACCACGGCTTGGCGACGAATTTACTTCAGTCGCTATGCCGTCACTTGATTAATATGAATAGAGACGGATGGTTCCGTCGCTAATCCGTCGCAAACAAGAAAAAAAAATTTAAAAAAAATTATTTGAAAATTAAATACCGAGAACTGTACAATTTATATTTCCTATACAATTTATATTTCCTGTAAATAAAAAACAAACCACAAAAAAAATTTCATATAACAAGAATCTACAACAATTAATCGTTCCACCTTAAAATTAACAAGTTTAATTATTTACAATTTAACAATTACAATTAGGAAACATAAAAAAATAGAACTTCTTCAACACAATTCTCTAATCATCGCCAAGATTTTGTGTGTCTTCTTGTTCATTGTCTTTATCTGTCCCTTCAGCTCCACTACGTTGATTATCGCTAGCAGCCTACACAAGAAAAGAACAGTCAGTATTGATAAACAAAATATAATGAAATAAATTACACACTATATGTGATTCTATCATGTGCTCATGTGTGATCTAAGGCAATAAAAAAACTCTATATGTGATTCTATCATGCTCATATGTGCTCTAAGGCAGACAAAAAGTTATATATATATGTGATTCTATCATGCTCATATGTGTGCTAAGGCAGTCAAAAAATTGAATATGTGATTATAGCATGTTCATATGTGTTCTAAGGCAGCTAGAAAAACTCTATATGTGATTCTACCATGCTCAGATGTGCTTTAAGGCAGGCAAAAAACTATATATGTGATTCAATCATGCTCGTATGTGTGCTAAGGCAGTCAAAAAATTGAATATGTGATTATAGCATGCTCATATGTGCTCTAAGGCAGGCAAAGCAAAAAAATTTATATGTGACTCTATCATAAATGATATATGTTCTAAGGTAGTAAAAAAACTCTATATGTGATTTGTGCATGCTCATATGTGTTTTAAGGTAGTCAAAAAACTGAATATGTGATTATAACATGCTCATATGTGTTCTTAGGCAGTCAAAAAACTGAATATGTGATTATAGCATTCTCATTTGGCTCTAAGGCAGGCAAAAAAACTTTATATGTGATTATAGCATGCTCATATGTGCTCTAAGGCAATAAAAAAACTCTATATGTTATTATAGCATGCTCATATGTGCTCTAAGGTAATAAAAAAACTCTATATGTGATTCTATCATGCTCATATGTGTGCTAAGGCAGTCAAAAACCTGAATATGTGATTATAACATGCTCATATGTGTTCTTAGGCAGTCAAAAAACTGAATATGTGATTATAGCATGCTCATATGTGTTTTAATGCAGTCAAAAAAACTTTATATGTGATTCTATCATGCTCATATGTGTTCTTAGGCAGGCAAAAAAACTTTATATGTGATTATAGCATGCTCATATGTGCTCTAAGGCAATAAAAAAAATCTATATGTTATTATAGCATGCTCATATGTGCTCTAAGGCAATAAAAAAACTCTATATGTTATTATAGCATGCTCATATGTGCTCTAAGGCAATAAAAAAACTCTATATGTGATTCTATCATGCTCATATGTGTGCTAAGGCAGTCAAAAAACTGAATATGTGATTATAACATGCTCATATGTGTTCTTAGGCAGTCAAAAAACTGAATATGTGATTATAGCATGCTCATATGTGTTCTAATGCAGTAAAAAAAACTTTATATGTGATTCTATCATACTCATATGTGTTCTTAGGCAGGCAAAAAAACTTTATATGTGATTATAGCATGCTCATATGTGCTCTAAGGCAATAAAAAAAGTCTATATGTCATTATAGCATGCTCATATGTGCTCTAAGGCAATCAAAAAACTCTATATGTTATTATAGCATGCTCATATGTGCTCTTAGGCAGGCAAAAAGTTATATATGTGATTCGATTATGTTCATATGTGTTCTAAGGCAGACAAAAAACTGAATATGTGATTATACCTGAGAGGGACCTGAAATCGAAGATCCCCTTTCCAGAACAACGGCCTTGATCTCATTTCGGAGAAAGGGGGCGACAGTGTATTGGAAGTAGTTATTCAGTGATTCATTAACAATCTGGCGTACATCATCACCGGAAAGAATAGTCGGCTGCTTTGAGCTTATGTCGGCGCAAGAAGTCGGTGAGCCGTAACTGGAAGAACCAATAACTGGTGAAGTGTTCAACTCCCAAACCCGAACACGCGACCTTTTTTGGGTTCACCTGCTGCAGTCACCCATGCTGTAGGATCAAATGATGGATGCTGAGTAGCGTCATCACCATATCGCTCTACCATTTGTTGCTCATATGCCTCATACAAAATAATGTTTAAAGTATTCATTAATAATTAATGATAACATTATGATAACTTGCATATATATTGCAATGATTATTAATAGAATTAATACATACCGTTGTCGTTCTCGCCTTCTCTGATACGAAGACTCCCGTGGTCTTCCGTTTATGTGTTTCAACAAACACATCCTTATATGGTACACTGCCTCCTTTTTCTGCTTCCTGCGAAGTTAAATAACAAAAGATTTAGTACACAAGTTTGCAACAATACTTATAAAATTAATATTATATATTAATGAGTTACCATTTTCTTCAGGTGGCTCCCAAATGTCCTAGATCCACCTGTGTGTAGATGGGCTTCGGGCATCTTCGATCGATTTTGTGCAGCCTTTGCAGAGCGATTTCTAAATGCATCTTCCGCCCACTTATCGCACATTTCATCCCAGTAATCTCTCCTGATAGTAATAGGACCATGGCCCTTCCACAGTATTGGATCATCTACTACGCCAGATGCTTTTTTTGCTGCAGTTTTCATAGTGTGCAGCATGTCTGCAAATCAATTGGCAGCCACCTTCTGCCACACCTTCCTTGCATCATTTTCTTTCACCGTAGTTGCGAAGCGATTCGAAGCCTACAAATATTTTCAGAAAGTTAGTAAACATTGCTTAAATAAATTAAATATGAAACACATTAACTATGAGGAACAACTGTATACCATGAATGAGGACCACAATCTGTCTAACACCTCCTTTGGGTACTCTTTCCATTGAGCAACTGGTCCTGGTAGATGTTGAAGAAGTGAATTCCTAATCTCTCGTACTACTTCTTGTGGCTCAAACCTCGTGCTGCACATGAATTGTTACACAATAAATATCAATATAAAATATTTAAAAGATATGCAATAATTGAAAACAAAATACTTACGGTCGATTATCGATATACACTATTCGAATGAGTCTTCTTGTGCCAGCCTGAGAAAACCCTGTTTCCTGTGTTGGCTGTTGACTTGTGTGATCAACTGGTGTAGGTGGGTCGTGTACAGGCGCAACATGATCTGTAAAAAAATACATTAGAGATTCTCAGAATGCGCATTTGAACTAATCAAGCATCCAATTAGTTATATGATATACCTATCACAGGAGCCCGTGAAGATGAAGGCTGAGCCTGGCTACTACTGGATGAGCGACCACTATAACCTCCACGAACCATGTTCTAACAAATAACATATGTCATACAATACATTCAAATAATTCACATCAAGTATTACAATGCATTCAAGTCATTCACATCAAGCATTGCAATGCATTTAAATCATTCACATCAAGTATTACAATGCATTCAAATAATTCAAATCATTCACATCAAGTATTGCAATAATTCAAATCATTCGTTGCATAAATTATAATATATTCAAATAATTGAAATCATTCACATCAAGTATTACAATGCATTCAAATCATTCGTATCAAGTATTACAATACATTCAAATAAAAATTTTAATCATTCACACCAAGTATTGCAATACAACTCACATCAAGTACTGCAATGCATTTAAATAGAGGTTTGTAGTATAAGATTTTGCTCACTAGCTTGAGAATTCTTCCTCGTCACTAGTTTGACTTTCTTCTTCTTCTTCTTCTTCATTGTTTTCCCATCCACTTGGTACATCATTTGGATCACATTCCTCTATGAATGTTTCATCGGCCAATGGAGATATGACATGCATATCATGCGCAACATCGTGACCATAAGCGAAGTCATAGACATCATCTGATTGATAGTAATCGCTGTCTTCAGCTAACTCATCTTCCTGTAACTGATCATACTCGGGGTATAGTTTGGACTTCACCTTGCAAACTGCCCACCATTCATTTCTATCTGACTTTTTTATCCTCGGATATGAAGTATAATAAACTTGTTGAGCTTGCGAGGCTAATATGAATGGTTCATATGTTCCAAACCTGGATTTATGATTCACCTCCACAATGCCTGAAGCTTTGTCGAGTCTTATTGCAGTTGGATCAAACCAATGACACTTGAATATCGTAACCCTGTTATTCATGCCTAAGTAAGTCAACTCCATTATTTCCTCTATAACACCATAGTAATCATGTTTATTTTCACCGTAGCTGCTACCCTTGACACACACGCCACTATTTATCGTTGATTTGTTTATACCGTAGTCTTTTGTATGGAATCGATAACCATTTACGATATACCCGTTGTAGCATTGCACAACTTTGGTCAGACCATTTTCTAAATCACATATTCCTTGATATTTAACATCACCATGGCGAACCTACGCACAGACATAAACAATGATTGTGATCACGATCAATTAAGTAACTTAGTGTTGTTTATAAGTACAAAATTTATGTTAGCTTCTTTACCAACTGTTTCAACCACTCCATAAACTTAGTTTCATGTTCTTTTTGTACTTCTGCATTAGTGAGATGTGAAACTTCGCTTTGCAACTCCAGATCAAATCGTCTGCAAACCAAAAATACTTATATTACCGAGCCATGTATCCACATATAGAACATAAAAGGATTTATAATTGAGTTGCATATACATATACTTACTCGATGTATGGGTCGATCGCTGATCAATTAAAAAAAATATAGATGTGTGCTGCATCTTGCTCTCGATCTGTCAATAGCCTTGATCGGCAACTACCAAATGCATGCCCAAGTCGTTGAAATATCGACAGCTTGTCAGCTACAGTTACTTGTTCTCCATCATCGTTACGGGGCGGGCATGTGTAACGTGTTGGAATATGAGGTTCGAAGTACATAGATGAGAAATTTGAAATCTCTTCTAAAGTGTACGCCTAACAAATAGAGCCTTCTACTCTTGCTTTATTACGAACCTTTTTTTTTAGGTCGAACATGCATCTGACAAGAATATACATTTCAAATTTTAAATATCTGTCATTAAAGAGACAAATATAAAAAAACATATACCTTTCAAATGGGTACATCCATCGATATTGCATAGGGCCACCAACCCTTAGTTCATATGGCAGATGTATGATCAAATGTTCCATAACATCGAAAAATGCTGGCGGAAATATCTTTTCTAACAGACAAACAGTGGTGATGACAGAGTCCTCGAGATTCTTTACATCTGATACAACGACCTCCGATGCGCACAATGTTCTGAAAAATCTGCTCAACTCAGACAATACCCCCCATATAGGTTTGTCTAACATATCATGGAATGCTAGGGGTATCAATCGTTGCATAAAGATATGACAATCATGGCTCTTCAACCCATATAACTGTCCATCGTCAATCTTCACAGCCCGAGCAATGTTAGAGACATATCCATCTGGAAATCTCAGTTGTCTCAACCATTGACATACATGTTTTATTTGATCAGGTCCGAGCACGTACTTCGCCTTTGGTTTTAGTACTTTGCCATTATACTCTTTGAGTTCCAATTCTGGTCTTTTACATATTAATTTTAAATTCATACGGGCCTTCGGATTATCCTTCGTTTTTCCTTTAATATTCATTACTGTATTGAACACATTATCAAACACATTTTTCTCTACATACATCACATCCAAATTATGTCGTATCAATAGGGTCGGCCAATACGGTAGTTCCCAAAAAATAGATTTTTTCGTCCAATTGTGATCCTTCCCAAATCCACGGAAGGGTGTAGGACTACGGGCATCTGTTAATATATCTGGAAAGTATCGCAATCTTCTTAGAATCTCTATGCCGGACAATCTTGAGGATGGACCTTCTGTTTCAGTTGTGCCTGCTTTAAACGCATTCTTTTGACGTCGGAACGGATGATCTCTGGGTAGAAATCGACGATGGCACTCAAACCAGCAAGGCTTCCTTCCATGCCTCAATCTAAAAGCTTTGGAATCCTTCATGCAGTACGGACAAGCCAACCTTCCATGTGTGCTCCAACCAGATAACATACCATATGCAGGGAAGTCACTGATTGTCCATAGAACAACGACCTTTATGTTGAAATTTTGTTTTTTGTAGGCATCATACGTGGTAACACCGTCATCCCACAGTACTTTTAGTTCATCAATCAATGGCCTTAGATATACATCAAGATTTTGGCCAGGTGAGGTCGGACCAAGGATCAACAGAGACAATAAAAGATTTGGACGTTTCATACACAAACTTGGTGGAAGGTTGTATGGAGTTACAAATACTGGCCAGCATGAGTATGGAATTGATCTACCCCCAAATGGATTAAATCCATCTGTACATAGACCGAGTCTAACATTTCGCACTTCCATTGCGAAATTCTGATGAGTACGATCAAAGTGCTTCCAAGCTTCAGCGTCAACAGGATACGTGATCTTGTTTTCATCGTGTCGAACTTTATTTGCATGTCATCTCATGTGTTTAGCTGTCCTTGAAGACATATACAATCGCTGCAATCTAGGAGTGATAGGAAAGTAGCGGAGCGACTTGTATGAAACTTCCTTTGATTTCGTGCTACCATTGTCTCTTGTCTTTGGCTTGAACCGAGGATGCCCACATGACGGGCATGATATGTTGTTTTCCTGCTCCTTGAAATACAACATGCAGTGATTTGGACAAACATCAATCTTTTTGTAACCCATACCTAGAGCGTTGACCATAACTTTCGCACGATAGAAATTTTGTGGCAATTTCTCATCTTTGGGCAACATACTCTTCACAATCATGCACAAACGGTCAAAACATGATTGACTCAAATTATACTCGAACTTCAAATTCATTAGTTGAAGAACTGCAGACAAGATAGTGTGACTCTCACAACCTTTCCAAAGTGGCTCATCAGCATCTCTAAGTAAATCATAAAATCTACTAGCTGCATCGTTTGGTGATTCTTCATCTACGGCAGTTCTTACATCACTAGAACTCATAGCAGAACCCAGTTCTGTTCCTGCGGTATCAAATATCAAATTTGTATATGGATTATCGTGCACCACATTCACCCGTGCATCAAAATCGTTTATAAATTCTTCTCCATGAAACGTCCAGTTCTGATAATCACTCACAAAACCCTTCCTGTATAGGTAATGTCTAACGCCATGAGGTTCTACAAATCAATTATTCTTACAAATCTTGCAGGGACACCTAATCTGACCCGTGGGATCTACTATACTGACACTTGCCGTTGCAAATTCAATGAAACTCTCAACACCATCCATATATTCATGCGATAACTCATTGTCCACTATCCTACGATACATCCATTCACGGTTTGCAGTCATTTTGTCGTATGATGTTACGAATAGTATCCTAACCAGTTAAAAGAGAACCATCAGAATGCTATGATGAAGAAAATATCAAATTTATCATGCAATATATGATGTCATACAATCACAAGAATTATGATGCATGCATTGATAACTTAATATTTTCATGTGCAAACTAATCATGACACGATACATTCATTTGAAGCATGCTTTCAGTATACAATTTCACATAGAAGACATAATCAAATTGAAAGTAACTACATGTAAGCATGGATACCATCACATCAAACATTGCAATACATCGAAATAATTTATATCAAACAAATGTCAAACATGTACCTGTAGCAAACACACTTCAATATCCCACTAACTACTACCATGCCTAGCATGGACTCCGTACTCCAAAAATAAGAACACTTCCATATTTATACATTAAAATCATACTCAGCATGATCTCCGAACTCCAACAAAGCAGTCCTAGATATCAACAACTAAGTGAGTGTGTGAACAATAAAGTGTTACATTCAATAAATTAAATAACATGTGATGCGCTTGCATCACTTACTCACCACGGGTATTTACCCGATTCGCATTGTTTTTGTCACTTATTTACCACGGGTGGCGGGGCACAAGCGAGTTCCGTTGAGAAATCTGCAAAAAACACTGTGTTAAATTGAATATTGAAGCTAATTAGGGAAACACAAACACTTATGCAATGCAAAAAATAACTAAACTGATGATGATATATCTAATGATGAAATACGATGAAATAAAGTGTGCAAGTAATGTACTGCAATGAATATTGAAGCTAATTAGGGAAACACAAACACTTATGCAAAGGAAGCAAAAAGACTAAACAGAACTTTTACAAAAATGAAAAACTAAAAGATTAACATTATAATAGTCATGTTTTTGTGTGTTTTGTTTAGCTCATAAGTGACATTATAATTATACTCTTGTTCTAGTAGCTTATACACTTATTTTGAGTATCATTGTAGGTAGACAAGAGATGTTTTCAATGTGGTGAGTATTGATGGGTATTTTTAGGTTATTTTGTGTGTGTTTTAGTGTATTGTAGTTTGTTTATTTATTCTGTAATTAAATCATTTATTCAATGTGGTGACTATTGTGTTTGAAAAATTAATGATTTTTTAAAAATGTTAAATTGTCTTATTAAATATTTTTTATATATCATATTTGTGATGTGTTTGGCCATCTTCTCTCCATAATATATAACTGATATAGTTTATTTTTGAAATATTTAATGTTTCATGATATATATATATATATATATATATATATATATATATATATATATATGTATATAGTTGAGATGTTTTGTTAGCTTTATTTACATGTTCTCAACAATTAAATGATATTAAAGACCATTTCTGGAAGAGAACGGTCAGTGGCTTGGTGTGGAAACATAAGCTTTTTGTTGCTTTTGCTTTGATATAGAAATCATGTAGTAAATGGATCCATCTTGTAAGGTCTGACTGATTGAATATTGTATAGTAACCATGTTTGAATGAAAGAATTGGAAGCGTAACGTGAAGTCACCCGAGTGTTGGACGTAAAAATAAGTCCTCAAAAAAGGAGGGAAACGGGGAAAAAGATTAGAAGGCTTCCTGTGCTACAAGTTCTTATGCAGGTTTGCCTGACATGCCTAGGGCACAAGGGTGCATAGGCCTAGTTGTTAACGAGGCCCTCTTTATGATACCGCCAGGATCCCCCTCAGCTGTCATTCCTTAATGCAATGAATGTCATCCAACCACCATGGATGGGTTGTTTGGTTCTCAGCCAGAGCTCAACAAAAATCTTTGAAGCTCAAGAAAGGCAGTTCAGCGATGGATGCCATCATTGTATGAATCAACAACCAATGACCCTAGCGGTTAGCAGAGTTAGAATGGAACCAGCTGCTAGACAGGCAGTTTGGATTCAATTCCTGTGGCCATTATCTCCTTTGCATAAGCCGAACCCAGCATAGGCCATGGGGTCAAGGGTAGTAGCCATGGCGTTTTATGGCCCCAAGAAAGCGACCATCTCCAGACCTAAGACTGCAGTTTCCTTGTGTAAAATATGAAAAAAAACAACAACCATGGATCAGTTCTGAATGAATGGCATCTGACCACCATGGATGGGTTGTTATGCTTTCAGAGAATATCTATTCGACATGAAATCCAATCGTTCTTAATGATGTTTGGCAAAGTAGGAATTCAAGATAATTTTAGCACACCTTAATCACTCTAAAAAATCAACAAAGGATCAAAGTCACTGGTGTAAAAGGTAAATGCCAGTACAATGATCATGTTTTTCGATTCAACACCATCCAGTAGGAACGGGCTCATCTGAAAATTCAAATTCCTAATTGTGGAAACAAAAGGGAATGTTGGCACCAGGCTCTGTGGAACTAACGAGGCAGGGGGGCCGACCCCCTGCCGGAAAAACTAAAAGGGGCGGGAGAAGAATAAGAAGAAGAATGAAGATGACTTACCGTACCGGAAATGATTATCTGCGCGTCACCGGGCGGTGGCGGGAGGCTGACGGGGAGCGGCGGCTGGCGAGAGGTGGACGACTGGCGAGCGGCGGCTGGAGAGCGGTGGATGGGGAGCGGCGGCGGCCGGGCGGTGGCGAGAGCCGACGGGCGGCGGGAGGGAGAGGGCGGCGGGCGGGCGCAAGACAGCGAAACAGGAAAAAGAGAAAGAGGGATAGGATTAGGGATTTACGCGACATTTAGCGACGGCTTAGCGACGAAATAATTCCGTCACTAAGCCGTCGTAAATCAAAATACCAAAAAGCGACGAAATATATTCTATCGCTAAGCCGTCGCTAATTAGCGATGGATTAGCGACGACAGAGTTTCCTCTCTAAATCCATCGCTAAAATGGTGTTCTTGTAATAAGAATTAGCGACAAAAAAATTCAGTTGCTAATTTGTCGCTACTTAGCGACGGATTAGCGATAAAAGTTGTTTCCTCGCTAATCTGTCGCGAATTAGCGACATATTGTTTCTCTAGCTAATCTGTCGCTAATTAGCGACGGAAAAAATCCATCGTAAATTTCCGTCGTTAATTAACAATTTTCTTTTAGTGAACCAAAGAAAATTTCTCTAAATTTTTTTTTCTAAAAAGTACACTTTTTGATCAAATTTCTCCATGAGGAGAGGTGGAGGAATGTTTTTTATTAAGAGAAAATGGTGAGGACTAGTCTCTACCACCTATCTCACCACCACCACAAACACGCACCATTTCACCACCACTAGCACCCACCATAACCCACCTATAGGAAAATTGCCCTCGCCATGGTGATTTTTCACTATCCATCGGCACCATCCAACTCATCACTACCACCCACCATCACCCACCTTCCAAAAAATGTCTTCAGAGAAGCTCCACCGCCACCACCATCCACTCACCATTACCCACCTCCTAAAAAACTACCCTCCCCACCATCTATAACCACTATCCATCACTACCCATCATCACCCACATCCTAGAAAACGGTATTAGATAAGCGCCACCATCATCACCTCACGATAATTTTCTACCACCAATATCACCACAATCCATCTCACCACCACTACCACCACCCACTATCACCTGCCTCCTAGAAAATTACACCATAGAAGTTTCACCACCACTCTCTCATCCTCTCTCTCATTTTTTTAATATATTTTATTTTATTTTTCTCATGCTACCCAAACAAGTGAAAAATTTTCATTTTAAAAAAATTATCATATCAAACTTCTCATAGGCCAAATTTTATTCTTATACGAGAGTTTTTCTTAATTCCAAAAGTGCTCTAATATTCTAAATAAAATCAAGCAGTCATTACATGTATAATGTTGATTAATAAACATACAAAAAACCTCAAATCTTTAATTAAATATTTATGATATTTAAAAATAAATTAAATAAAAAAAATCCCATCATACATTATGTTAAAAAAAGCAATTAAAACCCTTAAAATCAAAACATTCATGTTATTATCATATAAATCCTAATAAAAAAAATGCAAAAAAAAACTTAAACCCTTAATTAAACATTTATGTCATTTTAAAAAGTCCAAATCAATAACTATAAAAAATCATAAATTTATGTTAACCGATAAGAAACCTATTTGTCTAACCAAAATCAAAGGAGAGAAAGAGAGAGAGAGAGAGCCGAAAATGATCAACAACAACAACAACAACAACTACGCCTTCATCCCAAAACAATTGGGGTCAGCGATATGAACCAAAAAAGAAATTCATTTTGGGTCTTCCACATGAATCCTTTTCCTCCAATCATTTCTATCCAATGCCATGTCCTCGGTGAGGTTCAAAGCATTCATATCCTTTCCGATCATCTCCATCCAAGTCTTCCTAGGCCTACCCCGACCTCTTTTAACTAATCTATTTTCCCATTTCTCCAACCTTCTAACTGGAGCATCATTAGGCCTTCGCCGAATATGTCCAAACCACCGTAAACGATTCTCTCGCATCTTATTTTCAATGGGTGCAACACCTACCTTCTTACGTATCTCCTCGTTCCGAATCTTATCTCTTATTGTATTTCCACACATCCATCTAAGCATCCGCATCTCAGCTACACTCATTTTTTGAATATGATGTCTCTTGGCAGCCCAACATTTCGTACCATATAGTAAAGCGGGTCTAATAGTCGTCCTATAAAACTTTCCCTTCAACCGCAATGGCATTCTACGATCGCACAGCACTCCAGTTGCACTTTTCCATTTCATCCACCCAACCTTTATCCTATGATTTACATCTCCATCAATTTCTCCATACTTTTGAATGATGGATCCCAAATATTTGAAATAATCATTCACCGGTATTTCTTGCTCACCAAGCTTCACTACACTCCCATCCCTACTTCGTTGCTTACTAAACCGACATTCCATATATTCAGTCTTACTCTTACTCAACTTAAAACCTCTAGTTTCCAATGTCTGTCTCCATAAGTCTAACTTAGCATTAACCCCAGCTCTAGACTCATCAATCAAAACAATATCATCAGCAAACAACATACACCACGGTACATTTTCTTGAATTGATCTCGTAAGCTCATCCATCACTATCGCAAAAAGGAAAGGGCTTAAAGCAGATCCTTGATGTAACCCAACCGTTATCAGAAAATTGGTTGTCACCCCTCCACATTACTTAAAAATGATCAACATTACTTAAAAATGAAACTCAACAAAGTGTTGAGTCCCACTAGCACAACCACACCATCAACATGAAAGCACCATTAACAAAAAAATAAAAAAGCCCGAACACAAACATAAAACTCGTCAAGGACCCAAAAACCTTGAGGTGTTGATAATTAGGACTTCTATGAAATAAAATATGATGGGGTGTTTTTCCATCAAGAGTTGTGCTAGGAACATGATTTATAAGATATGCGGCAATCATGATACATTCTTCTCAGAATTTGATAGGGAGATTGGCTTGAAAATGCAAGGCCCTAGCCATATTGAGAGGATCTCAGTGCTTACGTTCCACCAGTCTATTTTTGTTGAAGGGTATATATACAACTACATTGATGAAAAATACCCTGATTTTGAAAAAATGTCTGCATATCATTTGAAAAAAATCACTCCTATTATCACTTCTAACATTTTATATTTGGATTTTAAATTGGGTTTTAATCATGGCAAAAAAATCTTAGATAAAGAAAAAGGTTTTCGATTTATAACACATTAGTTACACCCAAGTGAAGTGAGAGTAATCATCTATAATGGTTAGAAAGTAATGTACACCAGATAGGGATGGAGTTTGATATCCTCCCCATAAATCAATGTGAATGAGTTGAAAAATCGATATTGAGTTGATAGCTATGTTTAGAAAAGGAAGACTTGATTGTTTAGACAAAAGACAAATTGAGCATTTCCATCAAACTTACAAGAATTCAATTTATTACAATAAACGAGATACTGAAAATGAGAATTTGAAATATGCCCAAGGCGATAATGACAAAGGTGAGAAGGGCTGAAATTAGAAAGAGCGACCCTACTCTAGATTTCAATCATATAAAGTTTATTTTGCATTTTACTCACTTCAATCATCTACTTCGAGCAATGGTCTTGAAAAATACAAGATTCATTGGTGAAAACAACTTCACATTATAAATCTTTTGTCAATTTGCTAACAAATATCAAATTGTATTTAAAACTAGGGACACATAAGACATCAATGAGGCATATTTGTGAATTTATGCTTTCACTGCCAATGAGAGTGATTGGAGTATATAGTCCGATGGGTAATCCTGTTGGTGGGCAAATGATGGATTATGGAAAGTGTAATAAATCTAGAATAAAAACTATGTGGTTAGTAAGCCCCATTGTCTATTATCTAACAAGAAGAGTAATAAAGAAAGGCTAAAGTTTTACCTGCTAAATTGGCTTGAGGTTCCGATTTACCTTGTGACATAAGAGTTATGAGATGTTTATATTGTTTGGGTGTGGTCTGAGGTAGAGCAGCCTCCTCATTTGACGCAACCGAATCCACCCTTGCACTTGTATTGCTTGAATTGAGACAACCATGAAGTTGATAGCATTTAGCATTGACGTGACCCAACTTACCGTGATGGTCACACTTGGGTCTTGGGTGATTTGGACGTGATCTTGAATTCGTGCCTTTATCATCCTTATGCTTAATAGTGGTAGTCAACATGTTGTGTTCATTGGATGTCAGAGAAAGAACTCGCATCTCCCTTTGCCTCTCTTTCTGAATGATGAGAGCATATGCTTTCTAGACAGAAGGAATTGGTTCAATTAATAGAACCTGACTTTGAATAGAGCTATAATTATCATTAAGTCTCATCAGAGAAAGAACTCACATCAAAAATTGCATCAGAAGGAATGTGTACTGCATGTCTTAGACTGTTTTTATTGCTTCATAAGAGCAATTCTAATATGAGACATATGAAGCTAACTCATCCCACATTCTTTTAAGCTTTGTATAGTAAATGGAGATGGATGAATGCCATTGTTTGTGATTGATTATATCATACTAAATTTGATAAATGCGTAGTGCATTTGATTGAGAGAATCACTTGTGAAGCTCATTCTAAACATCAAATGCACTTTCAAAATATATAACACTTGAAGACATGTCCTTACGAATCAAGTTCAAGATCCATGAAAGAACCATGTCATTATGTCTTTGCCATCCCCCAAATGAGGTAGAGTGAATATCCGGTTTTGGAATTGTTCTATCAACGAAACCGAGCTTGTTCTTGAAACTTAGAGCCATACACAGCCCATTTCCATGTAGAATAATTATCTCCAGTTAAAAGTTGGGATACCAACAACAAACTTGAGTTGTCATAGTGATGTAAAAAATATGGATTAATGATAGATTTCATCGACGAATCCCCTTCAGTGTTGGTGGATTTCATGGTTTCTGCAGCCATGGGTGTTGTAAAATGATTCAAACGGCAGAAAGATGCACAAATTGGGAATGCGTAGATCGTGAAACTGATCTAGATAGAAGCAGCAGATCAACTAAAAGGATGGTGGGGATTGATCAACAACAGGGTGGTCATGAACCGCCTGCGCTGCCCAACCGAACTGAGACGTAGAAAATCAGAGCCTAAGAAAACAACTATGTTTGTGAGAGCAAGGAATGTGTCTGCAATGACAATGATATGATGACGATGATAGCAGAGGCTGAGCGTCTGATGAAGAAGATCGAACCGAGCTTGATCTCGATCTGAACTAGTGCAAACGTTGAATGGTTGAAAAAAACCTTAAGCCGATCAAGATAACACTAGCTCTGATACCATATTAAGATATATGGTTATACAAACGAAAACTGAAATAGCATTTTTTTTTTATTTTTTTAATGCAATGGCTCAAGTATTACAAGCACAACCCCCCCCCCACACACACACACACACACATATATATATATATATATATATATATATATATATATATATATATTATCATGATCTCAAATTATTTGGGTTATTTGGGCTGTAACAAACAGCGAGATCAAGTTCTGATATGAGATTTAAAAAAATGGCCAATATTTGTGACTACGTTTGATGTGCTAAGCTTGATTTTTGAAAAAAGAGGAGGGGGGGGGAGTTGGAAATTATATGTAGGAAGTCTCTCTCTCTCTCTCATGGGCATGCACACATACACAAATCCCATTTTCATATCCAACATTCTTCCTTCCAAGCACGTCACCTTTCTCCCAGTCTGACAAATCTTTCCTTCTATAGAATTCTATCAAATAATGGCCAAATCCCACTTTCATTCTCAACATTTTCTTCCAAACACAGCACTCATTTTCCCAGTCTGAACAAATTTCCATTCTAAAGAATTCAATCAAATAATGGTGATCTTGAGCTTGGGCATGTCAATTTGATTATCATTTTCATTATATTTTATTAACAATATTATCTTAATCAACTAATCATGAACTTCAAAACACAAAAAAATCCACCTGACTTCTCTGTTCGACAATTTGAGCAAAAAGTTGAGTCTTGAAATATATTTTCAGAAAACATGGTCCTCTTTTCAGCCTATTAGCCAGAATGTTGGATTTTAAACTAAATTTTCCGAAACCATGATTCAAAAAAAGTTGTTGAATTGTGTAATCACTATCTAATATACCAGAGATTTTTACAATTTTACTGGTAAGGGGATGCAGTTTTCCTACGTAAGTCAGATCATAGTTTGTTTCTTACATGTACAACAATATACATAATTACATACAAAAGCATGTCTACAGGCTTAAGTGCAGTGGAGATGTGCAGCATGGGTCTCAAGCTTGGCAGCTTTTTTCTGTGAATCACTTCCTCTGTTAGCCTCCAGAGGTTTATGGCCTCTGACTTGTCATCTACCAGACCAGAACATGGACTCTCATTGCAGTCAACTAAGTACTTCCCACTAACTCCATTGGTGTCTGGGTTTAGAGCTACATGTTGTTGATGCTCCCTGAATTCAGAACAATCATGGAACTGGTTGATTAGTGGGGGATGTTATTCGCATAAAATATTAGCTGAAAATAAAGTACCATGTTGGTAGCATACTGAATTATTCGAACAATTGGTGTTCTTTTGCAAAAATTGTGAATAAAATGTTTGTTTTGTCATTATTTTAAACTTTAACCATCATGGTAATTTAAAAATTAATATCATGTCATAGTTGTTTAAGCAAAATGGTTTATTGCAAAATATTAGTAAAATTTATATAATGGCATAGTTGTTTTAAACTTTTTTTGTATTTTAATTAGTGTATTTGACCTGATTTTCTAGGTAAAAATGTGAACTTTTTTTTTTGAAAAAATCTCATGTTAATTGGTTGAATATGGAACATACCTAAACCTGGGAAACATTACCTCCATTACCTTAGATATGGTTTCCAACCTGATATGAACTAGGTATATCTTGGATCATATACTATATGGATTAGAGTTAGAACTGAAAAGAAATTGGATATATCCTATCTGAGTCTAACTTGTTATTTTCAAATAGAGATCCTTAGACTAGAATCCATATTATGATTGGATTATGTGGATCATTATGTTAAGTCGGATCTAATTCATACACGAATCAAAGTCTGATCCAATGGTGGTTTTTTGATGTAAAATGTCTTGTTTTATTCTTTTTTCACATGAACCAGTTTTGCCACTTTTATTTAAGACCTGGATTCAACTTTATCACATTTTATCTGATTCAGATTCAGATCTACTGTTTGCATTTTTGAATTAGAATTCAGGTCTAACAGGATGCGGCCCAATTTGATCCCTACGAACCTTTAACTAGACTGTTTAGCATAGATGATACCCAAAACCATGTTAAAAAAATGGTTCTGGGTGTACAACCAGTTTTCCTTTGAAAACTTGGTTTGGTCGTTGGCAATACCAAACCAAGTTAGAAGAAAACTTGGTTTCTCCAAAACTGAGTCAAAACTCAGCCCCACCTGTTTAGCCAAACCGAGCTTGAGCTCCACTCGTTCTTGAATGAGATGAGCCTAACACGAGTTGGCTCATGTAAAAGCATTCCATGTAATTTATACAAAAAAAATACATTTATATTTATATATTACACTTAATAGTTTTCATTTTATGTATATATTTTCATTCATCCTTCCCTATATATATATATATATATATATATATATATATAAGACATTACTCCTTTTATCTCAATATTATAAATTATACAAAAAAATTGTATACTTTTTATCAATTTGAGCTCACCCGAGCCGAGCCAAACACCCTGTGTTAGGGCAAGACTCGTTTAACCTAAATGATCCTGCTCATGGCTCGGCTCACCAACTCTACAAATCACGAACAAGTTCCCAAACCGAGCCAAGTCATGAGCTTCTCAGTTTGTTTACCAGCCCTACCTGTCCGGCCATTTTTCGGTTGGTCATTGGCCAGACATTTTTTTGTTTATTGTCCTCTTTTCTTCTTTTTTTGGTTTTTAGTTGTCCGGCCAATTTTCAGTCTGCCACATGCCAGAAATTGCACGAGCTGGTGTCACTAAGGAATTATGGTGGTACTAGCCCCACTATTCTCCAGCTGGTGGCTAGTGGGAAAATGGCCCGCCAATTTTCTTCTTTTATTATTTATTATTGTTTTTTAAAGTTTTAAGAACCCCAAACTTGGTTTTCTAAGTTTTCGGTTATCTAAAGACCAAAAAAAACTACTTTTTGAAAACCATGTTTTTCAAAACTAGGTTTGAAAGCAGACCAGGCTTCTAAGCAACCTGATTTTGCCTCGTGTCATCACAACAGGCCTAATTGTTTATCCACTTGTACTGACCTTAGGTAGATAGAATACGCATCTAGTTGTTACTTGGAGGCATTTGAACTACCTACCAAGTAAGAAAATTAGCTGGTCCTGCACCTTTTACTTTGGAGGTGTAGGTCATCATGCTACTGACTGACCTGATCCAAACCCAAAATAGGGCATTTGAAGAGGGCGGATCAAGTGCATCCTAATTACACACTAGTATGCTGCTGCACCTATATGATTTTACAAGATAAATGCGCAGATAAATGTCATGATAAATATCGTCGGTTATGTTTAATATAGTTGACAATATTTATCATCGAATTTAGTTACTATCACTGATGATATTTATAGTCACTTTAAATCTAATATTATCGATGACATCTTAGAGCCAACCGTTTAATACCGACTGTATTCATCATGAAATTTATTTTAAATAAAAGTTATAATATATAATTATTATAAAAAATAGTGGTATAAACGACATTAAAAAGCTGATGCGTTTGGCGACAATATTTATTATCGTTTATATTATTGTCCACCATAAAATCATATATAACTGATGATAACTATTGTCCCAATGAACTGTTTTCTTCTAGTGAATTAAAATTCAAAACTTATTTTTGGACAAAATATTATCGAGCACGCTAAAAAAGAAATTCTGAAAATTCTCAAAAATTTAAAAAATAGGTATTTTGGTCCTTTAAGCATTGCTCATGTTGGGCGTAAGGGTTTGGGCAACCGGATTCGAGTTTCCGTCACGTCTTCCTCCAATCACCCAAATGCAATGCATTAATTGGTGGCCCAACGATTCAGGGCCAACATTGGTCTATGACGCCATACAACGCGATCACTCTGTTGTGGAATAGAGTTTAACAACTGACATACCGACATACACAGATTACATTGAGTAACATAGCAACGAAAATAACAAGTAGTATGGAAAATATGTTAAAGGTGATCAATTACTAAAATTTATGTGGAATTATATGATGGAAAATATGTTTTTGCTCAATTCTATATATGGAACTGTAGTATGGAAGATAAGTTTGCTCTAACAATGAAACAAAGTACTTGCATGGTGTACTACCAAGTCATTTTGTTGGCGAAGGTTACATGTTCCCCCCCGAGAGACGGTTGTTAGCTACATCTTGTGTTCGGGAGTCCCAATGAGTGCCACAAATGTAAGCACGTGTGGGTCATATCCCCATGTTTGTAAGCTCAGTTAGCATTGGAGTCTGGTGCGGTTGCAATGATTTAAGTATCCTTTCCTCCATTAGTGCCATAAAACGACTATTCTAGAAAAAGAGCAGTTCCAAAGACTTAAGTACTCCGAAGATGGTTATTTAAGACCTAGTCACTGCACTGCAGGATTATCCGAGAAAGGAATCACCCCTGAAGAAGGCCATGAACATCAACCCTCTCTCACTCCCTTCTCTTTCTGCCTCTGTGCACATCCAGCAAACGATCCTACATTGCACCATCAAGCACCGACTGACCTGCACACTGACTGTAGCATGGTTCAACTTGATGAGTTATGAAGCCTGATTCAGAGTTTTTGCCCTTATATGAAGGGGGTCCGGGGGCTCCCTTTTGTGCCTTGTATAAATTCTTTCTTTTATTTCTCTCTTGTAACTGTCGAAAAAAAGCAATAAAGTATTTTGTTTGATCGTGGAGCTCATATGTTTTCTTCGGTTGTTTCTTGCTCGAGGTTTTCGTAACACCCTTTCTCGTGATTTTCTATTTTTTTTTCTACACGATTTTTGTAAATCGCTGCTCGATTTAGAGGGTTTTTTTTTTTGCTACGCATTTTTTGTAAATCGCTACTCGATTTAGCGATTTACGAAACATAGCGATTTGCCATTTATTTTCGCGATGAGATTTTCGTAAATCGCTACGAAAATCACATAGCAATTTGCCATTTATTTTCGCTACGAGATTTTTGTAAATCGCTACTCAATATAGCGATTTACGAAAATCGCATAGTGATTTGCCATTTATTTTCACTACGAGATTTTCATAAATCGCTACTCGATATAGTGATTTACGAAAATCGCATAGCGATTTGCCATTGAATTGGCAGGGAGGGGTGTTCTGTCGGAGATCACGGTGCCGGACGTCGAGATGAGGACCTCGCGGCGCCAAAACCCGACGAATGTCTGCCAATACTTGAGGGTGAACGCCCGTGTTGAGCAGCGTCAGGGTGCCCTGGAAGGCATAGCCCTGATCGAAAGTATTGCCAATGTAGGGGTAGACAGAATGTACTTTGAAAGTCTTCGTTGTAGGTGTACTAGATGAAGATTTCGTTGTAGGTGTCCCTCGAAGGCGGCGGAGGGGCCGCCGCAGTCGGTTGCCCACTAAACGAGGGTAGCATTCTGACCACTGCTAGAAGAAAGAAGACGACGATAACCATCGGATCGCTGGCTCTTTGCCTCCCTTAATATAGTGTTTGACGGAGAAGGAAGAAGAAGATGATGACGGAAAGTTCAAATGGAAAAGAAAGAGATAGTGTTTCAGGTTGGTTTCGTTGTTTGGACTTTGAAGAGTTAACATCATCCTCGACTTTTTGGCTGAAGGATATTTTTGTCCTTTTTTTGAACCGTCATTTTTTTTCTTTTTTTTTTTTAATGAAGGATATTTTTGTCATTTTCTTAAACCATCGTTTCATGGCGAGAATAGCAAAAGTGGGTACTTAAGTCTTTGCAACCACACCCGACATGGACGCTAATTGATGCTGACAAACATGGGGATACAAGCTCCATGTGCTTACATAGGTGGTGCTCATTGAGAGACCCTGAACATGCGATGTAGCTAACCCCCCGAACATGCGGTGTAGCTAACGGCCAACTTTGGGGGAGAACACACAACACCCCCTCTTTAGTTGGGGTCCATGATAGGCAACTGTTAATCACCTTCTAGGATTTTTTTCAAAGTCAATACTACTAATTCAGTCCAAAAGGAATACAAAACCTTGACTTTTCCAATAAAAAATAAATAAATTTTAAAAAATCAAAAGCTGTGGTGAATTAAGTTTCTTCCCCATTTCCGCGAACCAACCGACCTGTCTATAAATTCCCTTCTCCATCACCACCGTTCCCCCACAACTTCAGCTCCCATTTCCTCTCGATCCCTTCTTCTTCATCTTCTTAGTTGTCGGCAGTCTGCGTCAACCTTTCCGGCAGCCACTCGTCCAGCGACCACCAATGGACACCTCCCTGAAATTCTCCGTCAAAATCGGCACCCCCACCCTGGTCCCTCCGGCCAAACTCACTCCCTACGAATTCAAACCGCTGTCGGACATCGACGACCAAGAGGCATTAAGGTTTCAGATTCCCGTGGTCCTCTTCTACCGCCGAAACCCGGCCATGGAAGGCTGGGATCCGGCCGCCGTCATAAAGGATGCACTGGCCAAAGCGCTGGTGTTTTCCTACCCGTTCGCCGGAAGGCTGAGAGAGGTCTCCGGCCGGAAACTGATGGTCGAGTGTACCGGCGAAGGCGTGCTCTTCGTCGAGGCCGACGCAGACGTCACTCTCCAAGAGTTGGGGGATGCTCTGCAGCCACCCTTCCCCTGCTGGGATAAGCTTCTATATGAAGTTCCCGGCTCTGGAGACGTTACCAACTGCCCCCTGTTGCTGTTTCAGGTAACAGTTTTTTTCTTTTATTGTGATCATACTAGCCCAACAGGACTCTAAAGTTAAGCGTTCTCTCTCTCGATTGACGCCCTATTGTTCAAGAGTAATAATTTGCATGGACGATGTTGGTGCAGGTGACGCGACTAAGGTGTGGGGGATTCATCTGGGCGGTTCGGCTGAACCACACCATGAGCGATGCTTCGGGACTGGTCCAGTTCCTGAACGCGGTCTGCAACATGGCGAAGGGTGCCGCAGAGCCCGTGGTGGCGCCCGTCTGGGAGCGCCACCTCCTGAACGCCCGAAACCCGCCGGTGGTGACACGGGTGCACCGCGAGTACGACGAAGTCCAGGACACGAAGAACAAGCTGATGCCTCTCGACGACATGGTGCACAAGTCCTTCTTCTTCGGCCCGTGGGAGGTGGATGCCATCAGGCGGCAGCTCCCCCACCACCTCCGCAGAAGAACCACCTCCTTCGAGCTCCTCACCGCCTGCCTATGGCGGTGCCGCACTGCCGGCCTCCAGCCTGATCCGGAGGAGGAGGTTCGCCTGTTGTGCATCTTCAATGCGCGGTCCCGGTACATTCCGCCGCTGCCACAGGGGTACTACGGCAATGCCTTCGCGTTCCCGGCAGCTGTCTCGACAGCGGCGAAGCTCTGTGCGAACCCACTAGGTTATGCGGTGGAGCTCGTGAAGAAGGCCAAGGAGGAGGTGACAGACGAGTACATGAGGTCAGTGGCGGACCTCATGGTGCTCAAGGGCCGGCCTAACATCACGGTGGTCCGCACCTTCGTGGTCTCGGACATCAGGCATGCCGGGTTCAGCGAGCTGGACCTCGGCTGGGGAATGCCGGTGTACGGCGGTCCAGCCAAGGGCAGTGACGACCCAATCCCCGGCTTGGTTAGCTTCTACGTCAACTCCAAGAATAACGAAGGGGGAGAAGGGATGGTGATCCCGATTTCCTTGCCTGCTCCAGCTATGAAGATCTTTGAACGGGAGCTCAAAAAGATGCTGGACGGACCCGCCCCGGATCAAAAGTCCACAGAACCTGTTTTTATCTTATCTGCTTTGTGAATAAAGATCAATTCCTTGCCAAACAACAAGGAATATAAATTATAAAAAGGAAGCTTTTGTGCCTGTCTCCTCTTTTAAAAAAATAAATAACTGGTTTAATTTTGTTGTTAAATTTGCAAGGAGTTTTTCGTTTTCTCTTGTGTGTTTATGTCTTAATGATTTTTTTTTTTTTTGTTACCACCCAAAATCCATAGAAAATGTTTAATCTATGCTCCATGATCCAAAAGACACCTTATCCCAGTAAAACAGGGTTTTCAAGTGGGGTCCAATAAAATGATGGTGGATGTTGACATGGATTTTTTCTTAGTTGAAAAGTCAAAAGACATGTATCCTCTTCCTATTTAAGGAAGGAGAATATGAGTCTAAGAAGGTAAAAACATGGTACACAAGAAAAAATCCCTACAAGCAAAGAATTTTGTTTACTTAAAATGACACTTGACAAGTAGATGAAAAAGAGATAAAGGAAAAAAATCACCAAGTCAACAAGGTGTGGCCTATAAGAGGACTACCCCTTGTGAAGGAGAAAATAAGAAAAAGAAAGAAAAGGGTAGTACGTCCCAAAATTTTCTAAATAGGGAGCTAGGCCCCTTCTCTCTCATTTTCTATTTTGTTAGAGTTGGTACAATTAGGATATTATTACTATTTTACTATTATTGTTTTTAGGTAGGTTTTCTAATTTATAATTAGTATTTTGGTAGTTAAAGGGTGTATGAAATAAAGAGATTAGATTTACTGTTTAGATTGGAGTTTGACCCTGATCCATGTCAAACACTATAAATAGAGGTCTAGAGTCCCATATTATGATTATGACATTATGAATTGAAGTTAATTTCCTCTCTCCATCCCTTCGTTCAGACGCCCCTCCATCTATGTGTCTCTCTTTCTCTCCCTAGATGTCCTTCTATCTAGACGTCGCTCCCATGTCCTCTTCAAAGGTATTCGTAGAAAAGATCCTCAGTTATCGTTCTGCTGGTTCCTCCCTTCTTTTTCACCTGTTAGTTCACGCAAGGACAAGGCCTCCACACGTCAGTCGATCATCACTTCCAAAGAGCCCAAGCTCTTTTGGATCCTAGTGTGTGCAGCCTTGTTTTTTCGACAATATGATCGATGTTTCAGTTGTGAACTTGTAAGTGATCTTTAACCCCTGATCCTAGCCATAGTTAAGCCTTTACCCATTTCTCATAACCAAAAGACTGAAATTGCTCCTTGCCAAGAACCTAACCTACCTATTGGACAAATCTGACATCTTTGAACTGACAAATGACCTCTCCAACAAATAAGCCCTTGTCCAGACCTTACCTCATGTCCTACACACTATCATCTATCCACGAGAAGCTTTGTTGAACCCCAATGACAACCCTTAGTTTTGAACTCCTCAAGATGGCTTTATCGATTAGGAAAACTGTGTGAAATTGATTGTTCGACCTTTTCAACCCTCATCAGAGTCTTGCATGCAATCCCAAACCTGTAGAACGTGTACCAGACCTCTACACACATCCCATGGCATCCTAAAAATCTATAGACCA